>NC_142650.1:75642500-76896875 GCF_055504915.1 Nelumbo nucifera
ACCTATAAATACAAATGAAAAAAGAAGTATAAATCTTGTATCATATAAGTGCAAATTATAATTATAAACAAATTGATGCAAACTGAGCTGGGTGCAAAATTTGTGTTCTGTTCAGATTTGTACTGCAAACAAACAGAACCTAAAGAATCCTATATGATATCAATGCCAGTTTCTATATGGTATATATAGAAATTGCAACAAGAATTTAAATTCAAATACAAGTATTATCTGAGACTAGAGTGAGAAGGTTCTAGCTGTCGTCGACATGAGTTGGAATTTCAGTACATGAATCATGTTTGGTGTAGTTTTTTACATTCTTCAAATGGCTCTCAATAGAAATAGTATGTATAAATTTTTAAAACATTTTATGTAGCAATATAATTAATCTGTTCACCAAAATACTACAAGGTCATTTTATAGTATTATATATATATATATATACACACACATTGCCTTCATAATCAATTCATTAATGTAATTTTACTGTTAGATATTTTTAGTTTTTGAAATATTTTTACTTATTAATGAATTAATCTTATCACTAATTATGCAATATTTAGGTTAAATAATCACTTCTTCTGTAAATTAAGGTTGTGATTGTTTTGAAATAGAAGGTGGGGAAGGAAAAGGTACGGAAACCTAATAAGATTTGTAATTAATATAATGATTTTACAAGTAGGTTGTAATTAATTGTTTGTCCAATATTTACTTCATAATTGGTTAGTACTTTTGAGCTGCTGGCATTTATTTATATGCCTACACAAATAGCTTTAGTACTTGATTTGGTTAAATTAACATAATTTCATGCCATAAACATAAGAATATTGTTCAATATGACTTAGGAAAATTCTCTAACTGGAATTCAATAATTCTATGCTCTATACTACTATAAGAAGTGCAAATAAGTGGCAAGTGTTTCTGGAATTTTCGGTGGACGAAATTGCATCTTTAGACTTGAATACAGGAGAGCAGATATGGTAAAAATGACATTTTAATATTGTAATAAATGTTTTGTTTTCTTCGATAGTCAATACTGTCCCCATTGTTTAATTTAAATGAGGGAAAAAGTGATTGTATAAATGCCATTTTATGTTAGCATTAAATGTAAAGGACAAGTAACGAATAAAGATGGTTCGAAAAGGTTTTACATTTAATTTTTATTATTTCTATGGACAAAATTGCCACCATTATTCAACCTTAAATAGAAGAAAAGTTGAGGATGAAAAGGGTATTTCACTAATGCATTTACTGCCACTATCTTTTTTATTTTGGTAGACAGAAAATGCCCCTAATATTCATCCTTAAATGAGAAAAAAGATAAGTATGAGAAGGACACTTCATGAATGCATACAATATTTCTTTATAATAATATGGAGGCATTCTTTAACTTACCAAATGAGGCAGGACGCTTTATTAATATTGTATATTTATTAATAAAGTGACAAAACAAATAATACATGTTAGTGCTCCAAGTTTAAATTTACAAGAATCATGTTACTAATAAATATTAAAAATAAAATAATTCATAATAATTAATTATAAAAGGTCTTTATGAAGTACAAAATAATTCAATAATTAATAGTTTTAATCTTAAATGGTTATTCTAGTAGAGCTACATCAAATGCATTTCATTTTAGAATGACAAAATGAGATAACAAAGCAAGATGAATACTTTTTATCAAAAAATCAAGTTGAATTGTATATGCCCTAATCTCCAATTTATGTATTATACATACTTTTGTTATGAATAAAAGAATATTTATTTCATGTGTCATTCGATTGTTTTGCTAAATACCCATAGTTCATATTAGTATTATGTATGATACTACATGATTGTCATAATATGGCTCAAAACTTCACAACCAATGGATACACTTGGAGAAGATTATACGGGTAAGGATGTTATTCTCAAATTGCCCAAAGTAGTGGAGTAGTAGATCTTAGCAATTCGAGTTGTGATTTAAGGTGTGTGGACGAGTGTTTACAAGAAACATTGAATTGGATCAAACCTAATATGTTCCTAGACTTTCAGACAGGTGGAACAAATAAGTGTTACTTTTAATCCCTAAACTTGATACTAATATCAGATTGAGTATCAGACATTATCTTTATTATACCAACTAGTGAGATCCTTTTAGGATCAAATATCTTTGTATATTTGGACATTCAATGATGGTACGCCAATTGATGATCAATGTGATAGGATCTACTACTATGCTAAGACATATATAACACTTTGTACAACTTCCTCTTTAGACTCCTGAATCTATCAATAGTAGAATTATCTAGATCCTCAATGAAAGATCCAATGGTGTTGGGAGTTGGACAATATGTCATAAAGACAGAGAGGGAAAAAGTCCTTCCCTTAATATGGTGTCAAGTGTTTTCAGTAAAGAGATTGATTGCAAGTGATTAATTGGGTTTGTATTGACTTGATTATCACATAATAGGCTGAATCAATAGACTTGGGCCTTTAGGATGGTAAGGTTACAAGTGATTTCAAGTGTTTAGATACTTAATGAGCCTAATCACTTAATTAAATAGTTATGGTTGAATTTTCCTACAATGGATAATTAAAACTTAAGTGGCTAGCAACACTAGCTTGCATAAAGCATGTAACATGTTGACTCTCTCATTAAGTTGTGGGTCCCACATCATACAAGTTATAATCTCCTAATTGGATAAGCATTTTTCAAAAATATTAGAGTGGTAATGGATAATTAAAAGTCTCACATAAGAGTCATAATTAAATTATGTGCTAGCTGAATAGAAATATTAGAGTGGTAATGGATAATTAAAAGTTTCACATAAAGAGTCATAGTTAAACTATGTGCTGGATGAATCTAGTAAGACTAAGATTTGACTAGTTTGACTAGTTAAATGAATTCCAATCTAATGGTTGGTTTAAGAACGTTAGACTCTCTCCATTCTAATCCTAAACAAGATAGGAGTTATAAATAGATTAGGAGAAGGTTCTTGCCGCCCTCCAAACTCTATGAATAGAAAGGAATTAGAAGGGAGCAAACAATGTATGTTCTCCCATTCTAGATAAAATCAACCCCACCATTATGGGACCTTTTAGTTAGGGTTTCGAACCCCATCTGACCATACCTGTTATCCAACTTTCTTAGAACTATTCCAGACTTGTTTTGGGTCAAAAACAACGCCCAAAAACATGAGAAAGGTCGGACTTTTGCTGTCGTAAATTCTGGAGAATTCCAAGACTACAAGGATATAGTTGCACCATCTTCAACTTGTTGCAATGTTTCCAGGAAGATTCAAGCTTGAGCATGAATACTACTTTGATTTTTGCACTTGTGGACATCATAATCAAGTACTACACTCAATCTTGATCCAAAATATTTGATCTTGGTCCAAGATCCCAAACAATCCAAAGGAGAAAACTGTTTTTTTCTCTTGTGTGATTTCAACATTAGGGTTTCAATAAATTTTTGAAATTTTGCCTCTCTAATTACTGGTGTTTTTTCACAATATGATCACAAGTTGATCATTTTGGAGAGCAAGTAGAGGATGATCTTGCGTTCCATTTGTTGCATCTGATATTGCAAAATGTTCAGAGGATGAATTTTGTCCTTTGAAAACATAGACAACCCGTCGATTGTAAAATGTTTTCTCCTTCCCAATTCGGAATGTGGAGAGAAGGATTATTTGGAAAGCATTGGAAACAATTTTGAAGAGGGAAGGAAGGGTTTGCAATATTGTACGAAAATGCAAGCATTTAAAATTTGAAAACAACTCCAAAGCTTTTAAGTAGCAAGAATTCAGGTTTGAAAACTTATTGTAAGCATTAGGGAAATGGGGGAAATATTGGATTTGCAACCGTGGCAAAAGTTCAAAAAGGGTTTGGGAAGCTCAAGAGATTTTTAGTGAAAATGAGGAGAAAATGACAGAGAAGTTGATGTTGCAGATTAAATGTGGGTAATATGCAATGGGAATGTTTGCTTGAAATGGTTATTTCTGTGCAATAAAGAAGGTTAATTGTTGATTGGTATGTGGATGGATATAAATCAATTGAGTAGAAGTTCTTTTGCATAGCTAGAGCAATCAGAGTATGTCGACAGTTCTAGCTAACCTTGCCTAAAGAGTAATCACAATAGCGATATTAATATATTACCTTGCTTCAAGATACAACCTAGTGGCGAAAGCATCTCAAGTAATCAAAAGCTCTTGTTGTTGTATATTACCTTGCTTAAAGAAAAACCAGATCTTACTTCGTTCTCTAAGGCTAGTGCTCTCATTTCTATTTTATGAATATATCTTGGATTTTGGATGTGTTTCGATCTAGATTATTTCATGTATGTTGTGTGGGTGATAAAACATCACCTTGGTATTTTTTAATGCACTTAAGTGGTATTTTCTTTGTCTATAAAGGGCATTCTTGGTATTCCTCAGTTCGAACTGTTTGGGAATAAGAACTAAGGAAGGAATATATCCTTAGTAGGGTTTCTTTTTCTAAAAAGGTATGAGAGAGAAAGGGCCTTTTGGGAGACAGGGAGACAGAGTAGAAGAAAGAAGGAATGGTAGAATGCTTCTTTGTGTTTGCAACATACACTTGGGTGTGGTGGTCCTCTCTACAACATTTTCCTTAACAAAGGGGGTATTCTAGCAGGTTTGGCTTTCTTCATAGTGGTCTTCCAAGTTTAAGGTGACATTGTGGAGGTGAGGATACTCTTTGTTTAAGTTTCCAAAGGGGTTTATAGTTATGGGATATTTCACAACAGTGGTAGAGAGATGTTGTACACAAATCTCTTGTATCTTTTTATTGATAGTGAATCAATAGCTTTGTTGGCTTTGCTCATGGATGTAGCCCTCATTGGGTGAACCACATAAATCTTTTGTCTCCTCTTCTGATTGCTTGTTCTTTTTACTTTCATCTATTTAAACTACTATTTACTTTTGTGTTGGTAGATATTTGTTGGTTCTGAGTTATTTTTGAGCTTTGTTGTAGTCAATTACTCTTGAAATCTTTCCATGAAGCAGTCGACTATTAAGAGCAGTGTACTATTAGTAGTTGGTGTATCCAGAAGCGTGTCGTTAGCCATTTTGGAACACCGGTTTTAATATTTGTAAGTTTCTCTGTTTCTCATAACAATTACAAACGCAGTAAATGGTGAGAACGGGCCTTATCCATAAGGAAGCGGGGGAAAAATCATTACGAACTTTAATCCGGATAAAATAACACAATTGGAAGTTACAGAAACAAAAAACTTTAATTAATTGAACCGAAATCTAGTAAAATAAAATGCGAACAAAGTTAGAAGTGAAAAGTGTAGAGGAATAAATAAATAACAGAAGTAAATAAATAAAAGAAACCAAATAAAGAGTCTATAATTCGATCAAAGGTAGTAGTCTCTGGATTTCTCCTTTGACCCTCGAACTCCTCGAGCTAGGCCTTCCGTCTTACTTGACCGAATCCCAGATCTGCAGAAAAGAAAACAAAATTTAAACTAGATAAAAATAAATTGTAGAAAGGAAAAATCAGAACTGAAAATTAAAGGACGAAAATTAAATCTAAAACTAAAGTAAACTGGTTGGGATCCGAATCCAGAGGTGGCAGTAGTGGCTTAGGTGAACTGTAAGAAGGAACCCCTCATCTTGCCTAGGCATTCTCCTCTTCCTCTACCCTTGAACTTCTCAAGATCAGCCTTCCGTCTTACATAGGGGTAGAATCCAACCCCTTCTTAGGAGCCCTTGGGTCATTTTTATAGAGAATGATGGACACAAGTGGGATTAGAGAGAAAGAGGGGGGCAGCAGTTGGGTTTTAGCAAAGATATGGGCACCCTAGGGTTTCTAATGAAGGGTTAGGATGGTTCTAGGTTGATC
The DNA here is from genome assembly GCF_055504915.1 of Nelumbo nucifera. Classification (NCBI taxonomy): domain Eukaryota; kingdom Viridiplantae; phylum Streptophyta; class Magnoliopsida; order Proteales; family Nelumbonaceae; genus Nelumbo; species Nelumbo nucifera. The sequence continues at coordinate 75,648,346 of NC_142650.1, forward strand.
CTAAGGCTGAGAAGAGAAGGAGAGGATGCCCAATATTATGTAGGGCTGAGATTTGGGCGCCCAGAAATGGAGGGTGGAGATTAAGGCGCCTAGGGTTGAAAGGTGGAGAATAAAAGGAGTGGGAGGTGCCTTAAATTCGATGGTTGAGATAGAAAATAGAATTGACGGCTGAGATCTAATGACTAGGGGTTGAATGGTGAGGATTAGAAGTTAGGTGGTGCCCTAAGGTTAAAAAGCTAAAAAGAGAGTGTCCTAAAATGAATGGTCAAGATTAGAAAGGATGGAAGGTAGAGATTGAGCTGTTAAGGGCGGCTAGGGTTTGCTAAGGATGAAAAGAATGAGTTAGAAGGCGCCTTAGGATTTGCTAGTGAGAGGGGCGCCATTCTGGGTTTAGCAAATAGGAGGCACCCTCTTGTTCTCAGTTTTTCACAAAAACACCCATTCTCTCAGCTGGACTTCACACCAGCTTCCCAAAAACTGTATTTCAGCCATGTAACTTCCCCAGTTTTCCACAGAAGTTGCATAGAGACCCTCAAAGGTTACAACATTGAATTTAATTAGGAAAATGACACACTTTAACTATTCTAAGGCTGAAAATACCCTTGAAATAATGCCTTTAAGGCATCAAAATACAGAGTTATCACACCCCCCAACTTAACCATTGCTAGTCCCTTAGCAATGCAGCCTTAAAATTACACTATGTAAAGAGATCATTCCCATTGCAAGATCATCCCTCACAAAATTAGCCAAGTATCATGATTCCGAAATTCTCAAACTTTGTATATACCGGTATTGGGCTTAAGGGGTAAAACTGTCATACTTTGAATATCGTAGAAACTTGGCTTAAAAATCTTATTTACCCTTCCATTTGCAGACTGTCTTGATAAGTTGAGATTGATTTTTGAAATCAGGTGGGTATTTTTCTTATCATTTTTTACAATGGATTTCTACCCCTGAATTTGATATGCACACTTATTTTTATTGTTACCTTCCACCGTTTTACGTGAATCTCAGCACTTGCCTTAGGTGAAGAGACCCGGTTACGAAGTGTTAGGTAAGTGTCTTTGGCATTCTCTTTTCTGTTTGACGCGAATCTCAACACTTGACTTAGGTGAAGAGACCCAGTTACTAAGTCTAGGGTGTCCATTGACCTTTTATTCTTTTTATTATTTGCAACATTGTTTAGGGTAGTCCACTGTTTCTAACAATTTAAAGAATTTTTGTCTAATTTCTCCAGTTTTCTCTTCTTATCTTGGTAGGGGCAAACTTGGGAGTATTTTCCAATTTCTAAACGGTTTCGACAATATTCAAATAAGACCAATTTTTACTCCTATCACTTGCTACCAATTTCTACAAAATTCAATATTCTTTTATTAGTTTCCTCAACTTTTTTTTGTTTGGAAATCTCTTTTAATGGAAAGAAATTTTAAAATTTCCAATGAAATTTTAATTCTACATATTTAAAGGCTTAGCTTTTCAATTTTTTTTCTTTTCAAAATTTCATTTTTTTCTCTTTCCTCACCCCCCAACTTAAGTGCCATTGTCCCCAATGGCATGACTACGCTGATGCAAAAAGGACTTGGGCCAAAGGGAACAATCAATAGGATTTTCCTAAGGGGTTCAAGGTTTGCAACCTGGTCTCGAATAAAAAAAAAAAAAACTCAAATCTTAACAGCAGAAACACTAAAAACTACGTTGTGTTGCTTCCTAACCAGTGCTAAGTTTAACATCTTCAGCCAGACACATTCATTCACTTCTTCCATCCAGACTCTCAGACTCACTTTCTTCTTCATACAAACAAGGCTCAAACTGGGCTAACCAAGGGGTAGACAAGTCGTCCAAAAGATCGTGTACTATATCTACATTGCACTCATCTTCCCCTAGGTTTGGATACTTAAAGGCACTAAAAACATTTAATTGGACCTTCTGCTCCCCAAATGAAATGTCTATTTCTCCCGATTTATAGCTAATGTTTGCATTGGCCATTGCTAGAAACGGTCATCCTAGGATTATCGTGTTATGGTTCAGTTTCTCGGTTGGAGTCAGGTTTAGGACAATAAAGTCTACAGGGAAATACCAATTCTCTATCCTGACAATGACGTCCTCGATAACACCTCGAGGAGTCTTGACCAACTGATCAGTGAGTTGCAAAATTATCAGGGTAAGTTTTAACTCGCCCATCCTGAACCTTTCATAGATAATTGACGGAAGTAGATTTACACTAGCTCCAAGATCCAATAGGGCCCGATGAAAGGTGATTCAAGAGATGACACAACTTATGAGAGGAGCACCCGGGTCTTTCATCTTCTGGGATAGTTGGTTTAGGAGGACTGCACTAGCGTCTGCCGAGAGCATCACTTTTTATGGGGCCGCTCATGGATCCTTCTTTTGAGTGCACAACTCTTTCAGGAACTTGGCATAGGCGGGGACATGTTGAATCGCATTGAGGAGAGGGATGTTAATATTGACTTGTTTGAAGAGCTCCCCGATCTCCTCGTTTTGAATCTCTTTCTTCTTTCGCAACGGCCTGGCTATGAGTGCGGTTGGAAAGGGGACCATAGGTTGGTTCACTAAAGGTTCTTCTTCTAAATTTTCCTTTCCTTCTTCTTCTCCCTCCAACTTAGGGTCTTCCTGCTCTTTTTCTTCTTCTTCAATTTTCTTTTCCTCACACGAGTCTTCTAAAATTCTCCCACTCCTTAAGGTTGTAACAGCTTTGGCATTTTCGAACTGAGGGTTCTTAAGAGGTGGTTGAATTTGTTGTGGAGGAAGACCTAGTAGTTGATTCCTAGGGTTTGCAACCGGTTGACTCAGTAATTGCCTTACTTCTCTCCTCGCATTAGCTTCGACTAGCTATCTTATTTGGCTTTCTAATCTGGCAATGGATTGTTGCTGATTTAAGATTAGCTGCTGAACCTGCATGAATTGGTCATCTACTGTATGAGTTTGAGGAGGTTAAGGGTAAGCCTGATACGATTGGGCTGGTTGGTTCCTAAGGTACATCTACTGGAATTGGTTCTGCACTTTTGGCCTCTGAAATTGCTGGGCCATGGAGTTAGATGGATGATGATACTGTTGGGACTGAGAATTGGGTTGATGTGTCCTCCAAGAAAAGTTAGGGTGATTTCTCCACTTAGGGTTGTAAGTATTAGAGAATGGATCATTGTTAGGCCTTGAGAAACTCTAGGCTACTTGATCTTGTTCTTGGATAAATGACAAAAACTGGGCCACCATGGGACAATCTTCAACCTGGTTGGCTAGGCTGGCACAAATGGAGCAAACTTCAGGATAGGGTGTAGATGGGCTCGATTGTTGGTTAAAGGTGAAAAACTGATCAAGCTTCTGGGCTAGAAGATCTACCCTGTCCAATTTTTTCCAGATGGCATTCAAGTCCATTCTTGCCTCGGGCTCTGTATTATTCCTGACTTCATAGAGCCTTGCCCTCTTTGTGGGTTCCACCGACCTTTCATAGGAATACAAGAATGCATTATTGATGGAGTTTTCACTCAAGTTCTCAAAAAATGCATATACTTCATGTTCACTTTTGCTCATAAATAGCCCCCACAGGATACATCTACCATTTGCCTGTATTGATCCATTAAACCTTCATAAAAGGCTTGGACAATTTGCTATTGGGACAGGCCATGGTGTGGGCATTTTCTCATTAACTCCTTCATTCTCTCCCAAGCCTTATTAATTTTTTCACCTGGTGTTTGGGTGAATCCAGTGATGGCTCTTCTCATGGTATTGGTTCGTTCTATAAGGTAGAACTTTCTAAGGAATTCTTGTTGCATTTCTGCCAAAGTTCTAATAGGTCTCCCTATAGTTCCCAACTAGTGTTTGATCTTATCTTTCAAGAAGGGGAAAAGAGTCAATCTAAGGGCATCATCATTTGAAGTTCTGGATCCTTACAGTGGAACAAATTTCCAGAAACTCATCTATGTGTTTGTATGGGTCCTCACTCAGGTTCCCATAGAAAGAGGGGAGCATCTGGGTTGTGTGCTTGACTTAATCTCATACTGTAAGGCTTGAGTATCTGGCAATTGTATGCAGGATGAAGGGTTATATTGGGTTGGAGTGAAGTATTCCTTCAACTTTTTGTGTTGGGCATCATTGATTCCTGCCATTTGGTTGCGATGTTGGTGATAGAGGTATCTCTCTATTTTGGGTATGGGTTCTACAGTTTCTCTCCTTAGAGATCTCCTTCCCAACATACAACTCAGAAGTCCCTTTTTCTTCTTGTTGAAATTTGAATTTGAATTTCAAATTTGGATTTTGAAATTTAAATTCTAAAATTTAAACTCAAATTTGATTTTTTTTCTCTTTTTTTTTAATTTAAATTTAAATTTTATATTTTATATTTAAAAAAATGCAAGCAATTCACACACACGACCTATGGGCTGTCCTAGGTTAGCTAGGTAAGAGGTGGAGATCTGGGAGGCTCCCCTTGCTCTCGCAAGGACTTAATTAACCAAAAAACCTGCTTAGGCGTAGCCGTTTAACCTCTTTCCTTAGACAACAACCGCCGATTATGGAAAATAATTACAAGTTTCCCTAAAATTCAGCACACTTTGAACCAAATGTGAGGCTCTCTAAAGGGTCTTGCTATCCAAATTTTATATTAGGGTTTAGGGTGAACCACATGTGAAGGGTGGTGATTTTTGGGCCAAGGAATGATGATTTAATCCCCACCTTATCTTATTTAAATTGGATTGCCCTTAAATGGATTAACGAAAAGAACCAAAATAAACAAAGAAAATGCCACTAATTACAATGCATGAACAATTATTTTTAATATGCAATTCAGCAATTAAACATAAAATAATAAAGCAAACTAATTAAACAAAAGGAACAATTAAAATAATAAAAAGAAAACCCAACACATTCACAACTAACAATGATAATTTCAGCAATTAAATAAACCTATATGATGCATGCTCTAGAATATCAAACCCTAAATGTTGGAATGCAAATGAAAAACTTTTTAAAATATTAACTAAAATTATTTATTTATTTATTTTTATTTTTTTGAAATTCGAGATTTGAAATTTAAATTCAAATTCAGATTTGAATTAAAATTAAAATTTAAATTCAAATTTGAAATTTAAACTCAAATTTGAAAATTTGAACAATTTCCTATTTAACAATTAATTAACTAATAAAAGGGGAATTAAATAAAGCAAAAAGTAATTATTGCAAATAGAAAATAAAAAATTAATTATGCTAAAAAGAATTAACAACTACCAAAAATAAATTCTAACAAGAGAGAAAGAAAATAGCTACTCAAAAGGTGAAATCGAAAATAAAATAAAATAAATGATTATGCGGCAATAAAAAGATGAAATAAAATAAACGAATAATTTTTTTTATCTGAAAATAAAAAAAAAACCCTACTAAAACAGAAATTCGAACAAGAAATTAAAATAAAGAAGAAAATAGATCTAGAAACAAAATGAAAAAAATAATACTAAAAAAAATAAATCGGATCTAGAAAAAACTTAATTAAAAATTCAAAAATCACTATTCTACCAAAAACAAGAGTTCAAAAATAAAAATCAAAAATCAAAAATAAAATGTGATGACTACACCTAAAACACAATCCGATTAATCTTCTCTTCTCTTCTCTCTTGCAGTCCCACAATGCTCCGGCACCCCACCTTTTACTATTTTGTCATGCAAAATCAAAGAGAAATAAGAATTAAAATGAGATAACGGATCAAGTAATAAAACAGAAATAAAAAAAAATAATGAAACAGATTCGAATAAAGAAAATAAGAATTTTTCTCCGTTGCTTCCCTGGTAACGACAACAAAAACTTGGTGTATCTGGAAGCGTGTCGTTAGCTAATTCGGAACAGCAGTTTTAATATTTGTAAGTTTCTCTGTTTCTCATAACAATTACAAACACAGTAAATGGTGAGAACGGATTGTATCCACAGTGAAGTGAGGGAAAAATCGTTACAAACTTTAATATGGATAAAATAACACAATTGGAAGTTGCAGAAACACAAAACTTTAATTAATTGAACTAGAATCTATTAAAATAAAATGCAAACAAAGCTGAAAGTGAAAAGTGCAGAAGAATAAATAAATAAAAGAAACTAAATAAAAAGTCTGTAATTCAATCAGAGGTAGCAGTCTTTGGATCTCTCCGTTGACCCTCGAACTCCTCGAGTTAGGCCTTCCGTCATACTAAGCCGAATCCCAGATCTGTAGAAAAGAAAACAAAAATTAAACTAGATAAAAGTAAATTGCAGAAAGGAAAAGTCAGAACTAGAAATTAAAGGACGGAAATTGAATCTAAGACTAAAGTAAACTGGTTGGGATCCGAATCCAAATGTGGCAGTAGTGGCTTAGGCAAACTACAAACAGGAACCCCTCATCTTGCCTAGGCGTTCTCCTCTTCCTCTACCCTTGAACTTCTAAAGATCAGCCTTCCATCTTACCTGGGGGCAGAATCCAACCCCTCCTTAGGAGCCCTTGGGTCCTTTTTATAGAGAAGGATGGACACAATTGGGATTAGAGAGAAAGAGGGGGGCAGCAATTGGGTTTTAGCAAAGATATGGGCACCCTAGGGTTTCTAATGAAGGGTTAGGATAGTTCTAGGCTAATCCTAAGGCTGAGAAGAGAAGGAGAGGGCGCCTAATATTATGTAGGGCTGAGATTTGGGTGCATAGAAATGGAGGGTGGAGATTAAGGCGCCTAGGGTTGAAAGGTAGAGATTAAAAGGAGTGGGTGGCGCCCTGGAGTGGATGGCTTAGATGGAAAATGGAATGGAGGGCTGAGATCTAATGAGTAGGGGCTGAATGGTGAGGATTAAAAGTTAGGTGGCGCCCTAATGTTTAAAAGCTAAAAAGAGAGTGCCCTAAAATGAATGGTAGAGATTAAAAGGGATGGAATGTGGAGATTGAACAGTTAAGGGCGGCTAGGTTTGCTAAGGATGAAAGGAATGAGATAGAAGGCGCCTTAGGGTTTGATAATGAGAGGGGAGCATGCTAATAAAGTCAAAGGGGCGCCATTCTGGGTTTAACAGATAGGAGGCGCCCTCCTGTTCTCAGTTTTTCACAAAAACACCCCCTTTGAGCTGGACTTCACACCAGATTCCCAAAAATGATGCCCTTAAGATATTAAAATCAGAGTTATCGGTAGTCAACTACTAGGACATAGTAGTAGACTACTAGGGCATAGTAGTTTACTACTAGGCACAGGATCCTCAACAAGTGGTATCAGTGCATCCAAGTTTGGCACACAAAGGTGTTTATGACAATGTTTGAGGAAAGGAAAGTGGTAAAATGACAAGTAATCAGTTTGAGTTTGAGAAGTTTGATGGAACAAAGAACTTTGAGCCATGGAAACTTAAAATCTATAACATTCTTGTTCAACAAGGTCAGTATAAAGCTTTGCTTGGAAAGGAAAAGAAGTTGGAAAGCATGTCAGATGATGATTGGGACGAAATGGACATGAAGACGGTTTCTACAATTCGCTTGTGTCTGGTGGATGAAATAGTATTCAATGTAAAAGGAGAAAAAATAGCCATGGGGTTGTGGACAAGATTAGAAAGTTTGTATCAAATCAAATCTCTCCTAAATCAAGTACTGTTAAAGAAGAGGAGGTATTGCTTGAAAACGAAGGAAGGGATGAAGGTCTCCAAACACTTGAACATCTTCCATCATGACATACTTAGTTAGCTTGAGAGGATTGGTATGGGTATGGGAGCGAAAGATAAGGTGGTGACTTTGTTGTGCACCTTGCCAGATGGTTAAAACCTTAATTTGTGCTAATGTTGACACTCTTTTGCCTAAATGATGTATGTAGTGCTTTGCTAGCTGATGAATTAACTTCGAAAAATGCATCGTTGGAGAGTTCAAGGGATAGTGCAAATGAAGCACTAATGGCTAGAGGGCGACAACTTAAGTAGAGTAACTCTACCTAGAAGAACTCAAGAAGCAAGTCCAACTACTGTTCAAAATCAAGGAACCAACAAGAAAAGGATAGTTGTTGGCATCGTGGTAAGAAAAGTTACTTTAAAAGGGATTGTTGGAAGAGGAGTAATTCAAATTCAAACAAAAGAAGTAATAGGGAGAAGAATGGGACCAAGCCATAGAATGAAACCAACCGTGTTGAAGAATCAACATCTAGGATAAATTGAAGATGATGTGCTTATAGCTAACAACAATCACACTTTCTATCAAAATTGGATTCTTGATAGTGATGCTACTCATCACATGTGTCCACACCATTCTTGGTTTTACTCTTATCAACCTTGTGAGGGTGGTTCCGCCTTGATGGGAAATAACACTACAAGCAAGACAATGGGGATTGGAAGCATATGATTGAGGATGTTTAATGGAAGTGTTAGAATTCTGGAAAATGTGAGGCATGCACCAAGATTAAAGAAAAGTTTAATTTCTTTACCGGAATTGGATTCAAGTGGCTACAAATTCACCAAGCAAGGTGGAGTTGTCAAAATTTCTAAAGGTTCTTTGGTTGTAATGAAAGGCATTCGGGTTGGAAATTTGTATAAGCTATTTGGAAGCATGGTGGTTGATCATGCACACGTGGTGGAAGAGAGTGATGGGTTTCAAGCAAGATTATGGCACCAAAGGCTTGGTCACATGAGTGAAAGAGGTATGGAAGCTTTAATGAAGCAAAACCTCATTCTCATCAAATTACAAATTGGCGAAAAGGAATTTTGTGACCATTATGTTTATGGAAAGCATCATAGAAGAAGTTTCAAGGTCGGGACACATACTAAAGGTATCCTTGATTACATCCGTTCCGGTTTGTGGGGGTCCATCACGGACCATTTCTTATGGAGGTGCGTCCTATTTTATCTATTTCATTGATGATTATTTAAGAAAGGTTTGGGTGAGATTCTTGAAGTCCAAGGATAAAGATTTTGTAACATTTAAACAGTTAAAAACTAAAGTTGAGAAGCAAACCAAAAAATGCATTAAAGTTGTCTAACGGATAATGGCTCGGAATATAAAAAAGGATGAATTTCTCAGATTTTGCAAAGATGAAAGAATTATGTTTGGATCCCAAGTCTTAAAAATGTATGTTTGTTGGCTATGCCGATTTATGGGATCCAAGTTCTAGAAAAATCATTATTAGTCAAGATGTTCATTTTGATGAATCTTGAGTACTTTCCAATATTTTGGAAAGGAGAGAAAATGATGCTAGGAATGAGGTGGAGTATTTGGAACTTGTAGCACTCCATTTGAACCTGATATGAATGGGAATGATGGTGAAATTGAAGAGAACATTGAGAATCTTCCACGAACTGAAGGGATGAGAGATCCATCCTATGGACGCCCAAAGATTGCGGAATAAGGGGCGAATTTCAAAAATTTTATCTCTCCCTTCAATTGGGAATCGTATTCCCCATTTAGAAAATCATATTTTCAATGATCAATCTTGAACCATAAACTGAACCAGATCTGAACCAAAAGGAGTGGGAGAGGATTATACCTGATACGGAGAAATACTATCTCCCAATGGAGGTGTTCACGCCCAAGGAATGATCCAAAATCTGCTCCCACTGAAGATGGCGCAGTGCAGGGTGGAGCAGAATCAGCAACGTTCTTCAAAAGAACTTGATCCTTCGTAAGGATCAACTGGACGACTTGAGTACAGCTCCAACCAATCTTTTCACAAAAGATTGAAATCAAGATCCAATCTTGATTGCTCCCAAGAACTGGAGATCGAACTGAAGGAATGGCAATGGCAGGAAGGTGGCGGCAGGAGAGAATTCGCAGTATGCAGGAAATCTCTCAATCTCTCTTTCTTTAAGAGAAGAATGCTTTTGATGATGTAAAAGGCTGCCGCCCCCTTCCCCTTTTATAATCTCAAAGGGATCAGCTCCTAATCAGATTAGGAGTTGCTAATCCAAATCATATTTGGGTTAGAAGTCCCTTAGTGATAAGGGATAATTCTTATCTTATCTGCAAATCAGATCAGCTGTCTCCTAATCTAATTAGGAGGTTTCCAGATCTAAATCTTATTTAGATCTTGGACTCTCTGAGTGGATAGGGTCTAAGCCCAATCCTTTTAGCTAACCCACTTCAGAATTCGCCCCTTTTAAATGACTGATCAAATCAGCCCAGTTCGAAATGGGCTTAAGGCCCATTAAGGTTATGTACTCAAAAACCTTCCAAATTGCTGCCCAGTTGGGCTTCCTTGTATGGCGTGGGACCCAAGCATTGATCTACACATCAGCCACATGGGTTCAGCCCAGCCTTTGTTACAAGGACTAGCCGAATGCACTGCTGAAGACAGTGTACCCCCTGAAACCCATCAAATGAGCTCTATGGGCCCAACACTTACACTAAGTGGTCCCTGGGCCAAGCCACCTTGTAAGACCCAGGGACTGTGGGCAGATGCAAGATTAGCCCATCAGGCATTATCCTCAATGGTCTTACACTTAACCTCTCAGCCCATAATGATCATACACTGCCCGACAAGAGAGGACCTCTCCCTCGGCTGCAAGGAACAGTGTTGCACTCTCCACTTATATGGATCCCGGGAATTAAAACCTTCTTGCAAACAATTTAGAAACCATACATATATACTTTTATATCTTATATAAAATATATTTTGCAAAACAAATCTCAACGGTTGAAATCGGCTGCCGGCAGTCTTGGTTTCCATCAGTGAGAGTGCATCCCCGATCATTACCTTTGTCCGACAAAGGGGCTGATCCTGTCACTATGATCACCCACTCAGATGAATTCTCGGACTGTCCCAACATACCCAGGTTTTGACCCCCGCTAAGGATCTCACTGATTGGTACATCAAAGACAGCCCAATCCGACACCTAGTGTAGTATCATAATCGAGTCTAGGGGTCGGGTGTAACTTTCCAGTTTTGCCCATCAATCTCCAAGGTCCAGGGCAATACTGGAAATCTGGTCCAGTTCAAAGATTTAATTAATCCTACACTGTATGTGCCTAGGGTCTCACCCTGGCAGCTGAGACAGGCCACCCCAACCGACTTGGTGGCACCACAGTGTCAGCCTTGTCAGGATAGGTCTCCCCAGACCGACCCACTGGCTGTGAACATTCTAAACTAACACGAGTCTCATTAAGTGTCCAGTTTAAGGGTATTACGCAGAAACATACCAAGGGAACATGAATCAAATATGTATCTTTATTCATTTACAATAAACTCATAAAGTACATCATTCTGATTGAAGCTAAGGGCATACAAAGCTGTCTAACACGAACACCATTACCTTTACAAGACCATCTAATAAGTGAAAGACATTTCCCAGCTCGCCTTAGAAATTGTGTAGTTTCTACGACTATGGAAGCATTGTTAGTAGAGGATGGTGAACCTACTTGTTTTCAAGGAGCTATGGATGATAGCAATTCATTGAGTTGGAAGCAAGCCATGAATAAAGAAATTGATGCTCTTCACAAGAACCAAACCTGGGAGCTTGTGGAATTGCTTAGGGGCCAAAAGGTGGTTGGCTGCAAATGGGGATTGATGGAAAAGTTGAAAGGTATCAAGCAAGGTTAGTTGCCAAGGATTTTTCTCAAAATGAAGGTATTGATTTCTTTGAAAATTTTGCACCAGCTGTGAAATTGATTTCCATTCGGATTCTTGCAATTGTTGCTATGCTTGACTTGAAACTTAAGCAAATGGATGTGAAAACTACATTCTTGCATGGTGATCTTGAGGAGGAGGAAGTATACATGAAACAACTAGAAGATATTGTCATTGAAGGCAAGGAGAACCTTGTTTGCAAATTCAACAAGCCATTGTATAGTTTAAAACAAACTTCAAAGCAATAATACAAGAAATTTGATTCCCTTATGCTTGGGATTGGGTATCAGACAAGTGAATTTGACCATTGTATTTACATGAAATTCTTTGATGGTAGAACTTTCTTGTTGCTAGTCTTGTATATTGATGACATGCTACTAAAGTAAAAATTAATGAGCTCAAAGCACAATTGAGCAAGTCTTTTGTGATGAAAGACCTTGGTCCAGCGAAACATATTCTTGGAATTGAAATATCAAGGGATAGAAGGCATGGTACTTTGTCGAAACGGTGCTTAGAAAATTTAGCATGGAGAAGTGTAAGCTAGTAAGGACACCATTGGTAGCCCATTTCAAGTTGCCTTGTGAAGAAAATGGATGGAATTCCCTATGTTAGCCTTGTACGAAATTTGATGTTTGCTATGGTATGGTCATTTTATGGCTAATCCATGTAACATGCATTAGGAAGCTGCCAAGTGGGTGGTAAGCTACTTGAAAGACACTAGCAATTATGTGGTAAGGATTTAGGAGCAAGTTATGCAAATGATCTTGATAAAGGAAGGTCACAATAGGATATGTCTTCCATTTTAGGAATGGTACAATCAGTTGGATGTCTAGATTACAACCAAAAGTTTCATTATCTGGAATGGAGGCTGAATGTTGCAAGGAAGTGGTTCGGCTTCAAGGTTTGATGTGTGAGCTTGGCAATGACTCTAAACCCATGAAATTATTTTGTGATAATAATAGTGTTGTTTGCTTGGCAAGAAATCTAGCTTATCACAAGAGGTTCAAACACATTTCAGTCCCGACAACACATCGAAAATGGAGAGGTGCATTTGATGAAAGTTGACACAAAAGAAATCTTGGCGGACATGCTAACAAAGACAATTACCTAGAGAAGTTGGAGTACGTGAAGTTTGACTTCTCTAGGCATGATGTCAAGGTGATTATTTCTTAAATGTCTTGGCAAGGGCTATCAAGGTGGAGATTGTTGTGTGGGTGATAAAAACATTAGCATGTTATTTTTTTATTGCACTTAAAGTGGTAATTTCTGTCTAGAAAGGGCATTCTTGGGTGTGGTGGAATTCTCTCTACAACCTTTTTCTTAACAAAGGGGGTATTCTAGCAAGTTTGGATTTCTTCTAGGTTTGAGGTGACATTGTGGAGGTGAGGATACTCTTTGTTTAAGTTTTCAAAGGGGTTTGTAGTTCTGGTAGCATCTCTTGGTGGTTATAGCTTAGAGTAATCAAAATCTCCTTGCTTCAACCTCTAAAGTCAGGACTCTTTTTTCTTATTTGTTAGATGTGATTTCCATCCTTCAATCTTTTAATTTCTTCATGGTACTCTGGTTTTTAGCTAATTGTAATTTCTTTTGTAGAAACTATGGAAGCATCTATTACATATTCTATTTCATTTAAAAATGTGTTGAATGAATTGATTTCTAGTAAGAAATACCATAGCCAAGAATTGTAGTTGAAGATGTAGAGTGGGAATTCAAAGCTAAAATAAGCATTAGGCTTGATGGAGACACTTGGAAGTTTTATCGGAAGTTAACTCCAACCAAGTTAAGAAAATAAACCAAGAAGTGATAAGCAGAACAAATGGAGAAGGGTTCGATGGAATTATTGAACCATTCGAACCCTATGTATTTATAGATGAAGAAGTACAGTTTGGGTACAACAATAGTTGGAGAGAGTCAGATGACATTGAACACTATTAGATAGAGTTTATCATAGATTTAAACTCTATCTGATGGGGTCTATCTAATTAGTTGAGTTCTATCCCAATCTAGATAGAGTTACATCTACAAAAGGAGATCTATCTGTAGATGGAGATCTATCTAATGACATGGCAGCTCCTAATGACGTGGTAGTAGAGTTATCCTCAATACGCCCCCTCAAGTGAATGGGCATTGGAAGCACATGCAGCTTATGCATAATGGATGAAAAATGAGGGGAAGCCAATAGTTTGGTGAAAATGTCAGCGAGCTGATGTAGGGACTAAACATGATGGAGTTGAAGAGTCTTCTTGAGAATATGATCCCATAGGAAGTGAAAGTTGACTTCTATATGACGAGTCCGAGCATGGAAGATCGGATGAGCTATAAGGTAACAAGCTCCGACATTATCATAATAAAGTGATAGAGCAGATGGAAGTCGAACTCCAAGATCCTGTGAAAGATACTACAACCAAATTAATTCGGTGCCAGTATTGGCAAGGGACCAAAACTCTGCTTCTGCACTAGATCTAGCAACAGTCTATGCTTCTTAGCACTCCAACTCACTAGATGAGAACCAAGATAAACACAATACCCGCCAGTGGACCGGCTGTCATCAGGGCATCCTGCCCAATCAGCATCAGAAAAAGCCAAGAGTCTGGTAGAGGAGTGAGAGGAGAAGAACAAAGCGTGATCTAGGGTATAATTGAGATACCGAAGAATACGCTTTACTGCTATCCAATGTTCATCAATGGGATTATGTAAAAACTGATAGGCCTTGTTGACTGTAAAGCTGATGTCAGGCCTAGTGAGAGTAAGATACTACAGTCCTCCCACAATACTCCTGTATTGAGATAGGTCAGAGAGAGGAGACCCATGAAGTCTAGAGAGTTTAGCACTTGCTGCCATAGAAGTAGAGAGAGGTTTAGCACCATCCAAACCAACACGATGAAGAAGATCAATAATGTACTGGTGTTGGCAGAGGTAAAGTCCGGTGTGATCCCTGTGTGCTTCAATACCCAACAAATAGTGGAGATCACCAAGATCCTTGAGCTGAAATATACAGCTTAGTTTGGCAATAATATAATGGATAATAGCTGAGGAAGTGTTGTAAGTATAACATCGTCCACATATAACAACAAGTAGACACGGTGAACACCATGAGAGTAAATAAAAAGAGAAGGATCAAAGCTGGTACGAAATCCTAGTTCAACAAGCTTAGAGCTAAGGTGTAAGAACCAAGCTCTAGGAGCCTATTGAAGCCCACAGAGGGCTTTAGACAACTTGCACACATTATTGGGCTGATCTGCATCCTCAAAACCCCTAGGCTGCTACATGTAAATATTTTCAATTACAAGTCCATTGAGAAAAGCATTATCAAAGTTCAGTTGCCAAATAACCCATTGATGAGAAACAGCAAAAGAGAGGATAGTATGAATTGTAGTGGATTTAACAACAAGACTAAAAGTGTTAGAAAAATCCATACTCGGGATTTAAGTAAAACCTTGAGCAACAAACTAGGCTTTATAGCGATCCACAGAACCATCAGTTTTTTTTTTGACCTTGTAAACCCATTTAGAACCTACAACATTCATTAAGGAATGATATGGAACAAGATCTCAAGTCTTGTTCTGAACAAGAGCCTGAAACTCCTTGGACATCGCCTCACACCAATGACGATGTTTAGAGGCTTGAGAATAAGTGCTAGGTTCAGATTCAGTAGAAGCAATAGAAGCAATATAACAAAGGTGCAGAGGGTACTGACTAGCCAGAGAGGCTTCAAAGCGCATGGACTTAGAGACTATAGTATGAGTGTGCCGAACTAGAGCAGGGACATGTTGTGTGGTGTCCATTAGATCTTGAACCAACCGAGTCTGAGGTCTAGTGCATGGAAGTTCATCTGAATCAGAAGGAGCACCAGCACTTCCAACATTATTATCACTAGAATCGGAACTGGGTACATCTGTCCCGGAAGATGTCTGGGGTGATGACGAAGCTATAGAAACAGGTTCTGATAGTCGAGACATACATACTGGAAGTAGGTGAATTCCATTAGAGCTGGGTGTTGGAGCTAAAGATGATGGTGGCAATCCAAGGAAATGATCTTCATCAAAGATGACATGGCGGCAGATATAGAGTCGTCCTGTCTTAACATCATAGCAATGGTACCCCTTGTGAGAGGAGTTGTACCCAAAAAATATGCAGAGGGAAGACCGGAAGTCCATTTTATGTCTGTTGTACGAACGAAGAAAATGATAACATGCACAGCCAAAAGTGCAAAGCAGAGAATAATCTGATGTGCGCTAAAACAAAAGTTCATCTGGTGACTTGCCTTGAAGGGTTTGTGATGGAATGGGGTTGATTAGAAAAATTGCAGTTTCAGTTGCATCAAACCAAAAATTCTAGGGAGAGAAGCGGCGACCAGTAAGGTGAGGGTGGACTCTATCACATGGTGATGCTTCCTTTCAACCATACCGTTTTGCTCATGAGTGTGCGGACAAGAGAGATGGTGTCCAATGCCTTGAGGGTCAAGATACTGTGAAAGTCTCTAGTATTCCCCTCCCCAGTCAAATTGAATACATTTAATCTGATGTGCACTAAAATAAGAGCTCAACATGTCGTTTAAATTTGAGAAAAATCTCAAACACATCAGATTTACGATGCATAGGAAAAATCCAAGAAAATTTAGAAAAAGCATCAACAATAACACAATATTTAAAACCATTATTTGACTCAACTAGGGCTGGTCCCCATACATCTGAATAAATAAGTTCTAAAGGACTATTGTAAGACGACGACGACGACGAACTAGGGAGGGGAAGATGATGACTTTTTCCTAACTGACAAGAATGACAAACTGAAATATCAAACGAACCATTATAAGGAAGACCAAATTGAGACAGCACTTGCCAAATTGCTTTAACTGAAGCATGCCCAAGTCGATGATGCCAAACTCGAACTGATGCCTTCTCGCCAATAAATGCAGTATTGCTGGAAGATGAAGGAATGGATGTTGAAGTGGAAAACTGATAGAGTCCACCTTTACTAGGACCGCGGAGTAGAACTCTCCCCATATGGCCCCTCAAGAGAAAATATGAAGGATGAAATTCAAAGACAACATTGTTATCTTTGGTAAATTTGCTAATAGAAAGTAGGTTCTTTGTAATAGAGCGAACATGATAAATATCCTTAAGATAAAATTTATTTTTATCATGAAAAATAATAGAAGAACCAATATTTTTAATTTCCAAACTTGCGCCATTACCAACTTTCACCTGGTCAAACCCTCCATAGTCCGATTGAATCTACAGATTGTCTAGATTGGACATGATGTGGTGTATGGCTCCAGAGTCCGGATACTAGGCTGGATCAAACTGTGACGAGGAACTAGTGTGAAAAGCAGTAGCTGGATCCGGTGTGAGATTCTGAGTAGGTTGCCGATCTAGACCAAGATAGGAGATATCAAACCTGTGTCTGCACTTCCAAACACCATGGCCAGGGATGTTGCACAACTGACAGATAATATTGCTATGTTTGCAACCTCTTCTAGAACCATCATTCTTGTTCCTACAGCCGCCTTTGCCTCTGTCGTGCTGTGAACTATTGCGTGACTGCTGGGAGTGTTGTGAGTTACCTTTATTGTTTGAAGCAAAATTGGCAGAAGCTCCATCATCAGATTTAGTAAAATGGTTTTCTTTGAGCCAAGACTTATGATTGAGTAATGGGCCAACAACATCCGCAATTCTTAGTTTATCAAAATCAGGTCTATTAGCAATAGTAGTAATAATGGACTCATATTCAGATCCGAGTCCACTCAAAATACACATAACAAGATCTTGTCGAGAGACATGTTTAGAAATTGTAGAAAGGTTGTCAACAATTCCTTTGGCCTTCTGTATGTATTCAGAAATAGAAAGAGTACCTTTCGTGATAATCTGGAGTTGTCTCTTTAATTGCAAGACTCTGGAATGTGAGTGGGAAGCAAAGGACTCCTCCAACGCACTCCAAACTTCAGAGGACAAGGACATACCTACGACCTGAGCTAGGATACCCTCAGTAAGTGGTGAAACGATCCAACTGAGTACCAATTGATCCAGTTGATACTAGTGATCGAATGCTAGGTTGATAATCTTCCTTGATGGATCCTTAGGATCCTCAATTTCTTCAAGAGGAGTAGAAGTCTTCCCTTCTACGATACCCATGAGTTTGTGAGTACGAAGAATGGGAAGATGTGCTCGCCATAGCAGGTAGTTGTCGCTATTCAACTTGATAGGGAGATAGTGAGAGACATTTGGAATTGAACCTGGTGTACCTATTGCAGATGGTTGTGTCAACGACCCTAGGTCGTTGATCTCTCCTCCTGTCGAGCTATTGAAAGAAGCCATGAGAACTGGCTCTAATACCAAGTTAAGAAAATAAACCAAGAATTGGAAAACAGAGCAAATGGAGAATGGTTCGATGGAATTACTGAACCATTCAAACCTTGTGTATTTTTAGATGAAGAAGTATAGTTTGGGTACAACAATAGTTGGAGAGAGTCAAATAACATTGAACCCTATCAAATAGAGTTTATCATAGATTTAAACTCTATCTGATAGGGTTTATCTAGTTAGTTGAGTTCTATCTCAATCTGGATAGAGTTACATCTGTAGAAGGAGATCTATCTGATGACATGGCAGCTCCTAATGACGTGGCAGTAGGGTTATCCTCAATAAACCAAAAAGGAGACGAAACAAAATGCTGCCTATAAAGCCATTAAAAAAATCTCAGAGCACTTCAACATAATAATTAAAGATGCTAACTTTGAAGAGTTAAAATATTGTCACTCAAAATGCACTAGATTTGATGAACTCATTCAAGTTTTGGAATCCGAAATTTCCATTTTGAAGAATCGGCTCCATGAAGCTATCTCAAAAAATGTGATGGAAGAGGACGAGGGTCATAAAGAGGAAGAACATTCTATCGGTTGGCGAAATTAGAAATCATTCTAAATTTATCAGTTTGAATTGTGGAAGATGATATTTTGTAGTTGTAAACTAGGTACATGTCTTGCATTATAATCCATGGTTTTTAAAATCGACTCGGAGAATGAACCAGTTAGGGGTCCAATTACCAGGTCCAATGGTCTGATCGTTCGAACCGAACGGTCGGCCCATTCTAACAAAAAAAAACGGTCAAAATCATTCGAACGGTTCAAACAGTTAGCCACCTGGGTCAGCGGTTTGCTGACCAAAATCAATGGTTTTTTGAGAAATCCCGGTTTTGGGAAAAAATGAAACCGGTCACCTAACCGGTTCTAGGTTTTTCCTGTCCAGTCCGGTTTTGAAAACCATGTTATAATCTATGGTCAACTAAAGTTAGCAAAGCCTTTGCTTGTGCCTTTCTTAATTCTAGACTTTTCTTTTGGGATTGTATCCTTCTTAGTTAGTTTCATGTTAAATTTAAGGGAAATTGTCTAAAACTCACGATGACTTTTGTCACGTCCCCAACCAAGGTTATACATGAGATAACACCACATGCTTACTAGCATGTAAGGCTTTACTTATTCACAATCAAATCCAAAATTCTGACAATAACTTTACACCAAAACAAATCATAAACTAAATGTAAAATCGCATAGTCTCTAGCAACTTGAGTTCCATTAAATGTCTAAGGTTTTAGTGAAAATTCTTGTCTACAAAAAAATACAAAATAAATATAAAATCTAGCTAATAAAGTCTACTACAAGTTCTAATGTAAAGAAAATTTGTACTAGCGCTCTCTCTCTCTCTCTCTAGCAATTCCAAACAGTAGTTATTCTTAGACCTGTTCATGGGTCGGGTTGTGCTTTGCCTGTTTATGAACAGAAAATGTGCAGGCCCGAGCTCGAGCCCGGCCCGACCATCGAGCCTAGATCTTGAGCCTGAGCCTGTCCCTAATATAAAGCCCGAAGCCCAACTTGTATACAAAATGTCTTATTTTGAGTGTACTTTTATAAAATAATATTATATTAATTTAGTAATAATTTAATAAATTAATAAACTAATTTGTATTTCCTAATAGTAAATTAATATTTGTTAATAATTTAAGAAACAAATACATTATATATATAACATAAATGCTTTTTTATTATATGCAATAGTATCGAGCCAGGATCGGGCCTGGTATTTAAGGCCCGAGCCCGAGCCCACAGGCCTGAAATTTTGTCCAAGCCCGAAAAATAACTGGCTAGGTCGAGCCATCGGGGCATCGGGCTACTCGGCCCGTGAATAGGTCTAGTTATTCTTCTTCAGCATCTAAAAAGGAGGAGAAGTGAGAGTAATGAGTATGGCCCTCAATAAGTAACATTTCATCCCTCCTAATTGGACCAAGCATGCAAAAGAAAACAATAATACTAATAACAATAAATAATTCATAAAATCCCCATATTATTTACAAGATAAGTTTCAAACCACTTCATCTATCTTGGAGAAGAGAAATTTACATACTCAAAAAAAAAATATATCAAACTTTCTAACAGTTTACAAAATCTTAAGAACAAGCATGTGGAAGAAAATAATGAGCACGACCCTCAGTAAGTTACATTTCATCCCCCCCTATTGGACCAAGCATGTGGAAGAAAATAATAATATATAATAATAACAATAAATAATTCATAAAATCCCCATACTATTTACACGATAAGTTTCAAACCATTTCATTTGTCTTGGAGAAGAGAAATTTGAACCTCAAAAAAATATCAAAGTTTTTAACAGTTTACGAAATCATAAGAACAAGCTGGATGAAACACATATAATTGATTGGAGTCGATATATTCAAATTAAAATTCAAAGTAACATAGAAATTTCACATGGGTAGACTACGGCCACTTTCACCCTAGTGATTAGGGACCACATATATGCCCTATGGTGAGGGCCCAAATTCAAACTGGACTAGTCCAAGAAGCCAACGTATTCATCCCCAATGGAGGGGTCCAGAACATAGTCATATATTATTAGAATATAACAAATGCATCAATCCACACATGAGTTTCATAAAACAAATTTAACATAAGAATAATAATATAGCTAAGTAAAGAATAGCAAGCTCACAAAAAAAATCAAAAGGTGTCAAATATCGGTGTATTGCAATGGTTAGCAAAAAGAAAATTATCTATATTCCAAATTCATAATGTTCACACGCTTGGATCCCAATTCAAATAAACATAAACAAACACAAATATATATAACCAAGAATTTTTCTTGGTTAATTTAATTGATAGTTGACAAAAAGAAAGAAAAGAACATGCGTTACCACAAATGGATCAAACATTTCTTGCAAAGAAAATCTGATCCAATGATGTGTCTCACCCAAGATTTGGATTCATTCCTTATCCCATCTATCTGCAATCATCGATTGGAAAAAAATCCGCTAGAGAGAGCAGATTTTGAGGGTATACCTAGGGATTCATTCATGAGAAATAGAAATTAACAACAAAAATGAGTGAGATATTTTATTTACAATGCATCAAATAGCTCTGTTGATTTGGTTTTCAGATTGCTAATGAGAGAAAATCAGATCGCCAATTTGGAACCGTGGCCGTTTTTCAAAAAAATGATGCCACGTCAGATCCACATAGGCATTTCAACAAAACGCCCATGTATCTCATTATTTGGTCCAGTCGATTATTAAAAAATCGGGCATGCCTCGAAAATCGGGACCCACTGATGCATGAAATGCCAAATTTGGTGTATCGGTGAACCGTTTCCCCCAACGCTTGACTGATGTGTATCCTATGTGGTGCTTACCTGTCAGCACATACATGAAAAATGGTGATAAAAATCACATTACCCGCCAGCTACTAAAAAACATATAATTTTTAAACATATAGCTCAACGGACGCAGCTTCTGTGTTTTCTGCAATTTTAAAATAGTTTTATTAAATATTCTTTTTTTTGAAAATTTTTTTTTTTTTGAAACCTGAATTTTTTTTTGAATTTTTATCATTTTGTTTTTTTCTATATTTTTCCTTTTTGCCGAAATATATAATTTTTTGAGATTCCTATGATTTTCTGTATTTTCTACATTTATTATTTTTTGATTTTTAGTTGAAATATATACTTTCATAATAAATTTTTTAATATTTTATGTATTTTTCTGTAATTTCTGATTTTTTGGCTGAAATATATATTTGTGAATTTTAGCTTTTTGTACTTGTTTTCTGCAATTTTTGCTTTTTTAGTTGAGATACACATTTTTTTAGTTTTTATGTCATTTATGCATTTTTCTGAAATATTTTATTTTTGGCTGAATTACTATTTTGTGAAAATATTTATCAATTAATGTAATTGAAATATATATGTTTAAATTTTTATAACTTTATGTGTTTTCTCCAATATTTAT
Organism: Nelumbo nucifera; assembly: GCF_055504915.1. Classification (NCBI taxonomy): domain Eukaryota; kingdom Viridiplantae; phylum Streptophyta; class Magnoliopsida; order Proteales; family Nelumbonaceae; genus Nelumbo; species Nelumbo nucifera. The sequence continues at coordinate 75,670,182 of NC_142650.1, forward strand.
CATTTACTGTATTCTCTAAAATTTCTATATTTTTTCTTGTTTCTTATGCAATTCCTATTTTTCTTTAATTTTTGTATTTTTCAAACTCTTTTGCATTTTCCTCTGAAGTTTCATGAAATTTCTTGCAATTTTTTATATTTTCACAATTTCTCTTTTATACTTTTATTTAATTCTTTTTAGTATTTCCTAAGTTTTTTTTGCAATTTTTAATGTTTTAAGGGCATTTTAGTCATAAAATTGTGTTTAATAAGGCTGATTCGCCATTCAGGGGCAGTTTGGTTATGAAAATTGCATTTATGCTAGCGTAGGCAATTTCTGTCAATGAACACCAGCGATGCTCTAACGGATGGTGAGCTTTGGAAAACAAAAGCTCACTGCCATGGGGTTCCCTGGACAATATGAAAAGTCATGGTGAGTTTTATGCAATTTCCGTAAATCTAATTTATGTTTAATGTTTATCAACCAAAGTTATCCAGTGTTTATATTTTTGGTTACATTCAATGGATTCTTAAAAAAAAAAAGGTGAAGTTAATTGTGTAAATTGCTTTTTTCTTTTTACCCTGAACAAGAATTCAAGTAAATGAGGGCAATAGTTTCTCCTTACCATCAAGAAAAATCATTGTCAAATAAATCGCACACTGCAAAGAAAAATGATCCCTTGAAACAGGTTTCATAGTGGCACAATATTGAAATATTCCTTTTTAACATAATTTCATGCCAAAGAATATTGTTCAATTAATATGATGATGACTTAGAAAACTAAAACTTCTGTAACTGGAATTCAATAGATACTCTCTATTCTGCATTGCACATACATATATACACATATGTTAGAGAGATGAGAGAGACCCCACAACCCACTTTGTTGTGGCCAGGCCTAAGCTCAAGACGAAGAGTCACTTGGCTCCATTTCTGGTTAACTCTTAGTCAAGCCCTGATTCGGGCGGTTCAGGCCTCCTGGGATAAAACCTTTTAATTCTAGCACTTGCCATTGGATGGTCAGCACTCAGCAGCGATTTTGTACATACTGGTATGACCTTCTAACCATGACAAGACAGACACTCATGGAATAAAGTCATCAGACAGGTCTAAAACACGTGCATGAACTAAGGTGGTTGGAGAGGCCAAAGGGAGGGAGAAAAAGAAACAAAAGACAAAGAAAAGCTGATGAGAGGAGAAATGGTTGGGACCTAGGACAACTTCAGATCAGCTGCCCTAATTGTGACAAAGACATTTCACTCGGTAACAAAAAATTTTTTTCTCAATCTTTTTCAAGTGATGAGAGTGGAATAGTGGATCAGTGGAGGTCTGGGGTCGGTCTCTATCTGTAGCTGATGCTTGATGAGAGATCTAGAGAGAGAGAGAGAGAGATCTGGGGTCTCTATCTTTTATTTTGGTGTCATTAATATTAATTAATTAGTGGTAGAATGTGACAAAGGAAGACAAAACTACAAAAGGAGTGAGGAATTAAAGAATAAGACCAAAGTAGAGACGGTGAAATGGGTAGGAGGTTCAGCTATTGGAAAGACAGAGATGGGGATCTCGTGATGCATAAGAGAGAGATGATAAAAAGTGGGTCATTGTTTCAGCAAAGGAGTGTGTTTGTTCGTAGATGCATCCCTATGTTATTATATAAAGTTTGGTCAAATAAAGCAGTACTTTGCGGTATTGCGTTAAGGGGTTCCTCTTTTTCAACAAAGGCTGCCTTTCATGTCCTTTTGTAGGAAAAGGGACAGCCCCAACTAACCCTCACGAATCCTAGAGGAGATTTCGGATGTCTCTCCCCCCTCCCCCCCTCCTGTCCTGTGAGGCCTCACGAATACCACGTTTCCAGAGACACCTGGCTGGATCGCGGCCGACACCTTATGGGCCCCACCCCCTTTATGTGACGTGGCATGTGCCATTATCGTTGCACTCGTGGGTCCCACTTGACCTCTGTGCTCTCGCCCAATCAAGTGTCAACCACAGGGCACAGGGCACAGATGAGGGACGGGACTGAGGAAGAGAGCTAGCATCTCCGCCCCACCGCCCATACAACGTGCGACTGTCACATGTCCAATCGCACACAGTGGGGCGTTTCGGCGTGCGGGGCTAATAGGACAGCCGTTAACTCGTCTGGTTAGCTCCAAAACAAGCTTTACCTTACTTTCATACAATCGAAATATTTTGGCCACTAGTTTTTAGTCGACGATCTGACTGTCTAGTTCGAACGAATTGCCTGTTTTAACAAATAAATTAAAAAAATAATAAAAAATCATTGAACAGATTAATGGATTAACGATTTAACTGTCCGAATTACAGGAATACCCCAGCACGTCTGACTGGACATGTGGCAATTACAGGTGACAGGCGGTGGGAGGACTCACCCCTAATTTGTCCAAGGTGTCATATAAGATAATTTACTTAAAAAAAATCCAATTTGGTTAGACCGTTTTAAGTGAGAAACGAGCGAAAATGGAAATAACTAGAAATCCGCATAACTCACAATCACTTGAAAGTGTATTAAGAAAAAAGATAGTATTTCTCGCAATAATGACGTGACGTGGCAGTAACATTGCTGATGTAACCTTTTTAATATCTCTTAAAACCATTACATGGTATCCTACATGGCGGCAACATTGCTAAACCGTTTCATGACTGTTTCTAGTGAGGTATTACACTGCTGTTTCCAATAGAAAACAACTCACTCACAGTACCAAACACCCACTAGGTGGCTAACTGGGCTGCCCACTAGGTCCTATCAAATAAATTATAAATCTAGTCCCACTAAGATATGAAAGGCGATCTCGGCCCATTTCGTGATCTTGTGGGCTCCATCTAATAACCTTCCATCATCGGCGCCGTCGAACGATTGTGATGTGTCCGTTAATTAAAGTTTTCTCTTTTTTTTTTTTTTTACTTTTCCTGGATGGATTTTTGTTTTAAGATTAGTATTTGGATGTAGAGATCCTGCTTACACGTTATCATTTCACTTTAGGTGATTTCATGCCTACCGATTCGAATTTTGAAGTACAGAGTAGTAGGCCGGGGGCTCGGCTTAGCTTAGAGCCTTTTAGGTTTGAATAGTGGTGGTTTCTGTTTCTATGGTTGTTGTATTTCTCTCTCTAGGAATAATACCGTTCAAGTGGAGGATTTCTTATCTAACTTTGTCCTGGAGTGTGTAGTGGGTCCCACTTTGTGGACCTTGGCATTCTATTCTATATCTTCGGTCCATCTTTTACGCGACCCTCCAATAAATAAATAATCGCCACGTCATCTAAAAGAGACGTGAGGAGACTAGACTGAACTGGCACTTACGCCAGTTTTCTACTCATCTTCTTCCTTTGACCAGGAGAAAATCAGTCCCATTGTCTGAAGCTAAATTACATGTGAGTTTCCAACGAAAACCCAAATGAAAAATAGAGGTAGAATAAAAACCAAAATGGGTTTGTGCAATTTCTTTTGTTTTCTTACACTCGTCCAATGACCAAGATTTGTTAGATTCCCGATCCTTCCAGAGACTTTTGATAAATTTTGGCTCGTGCTCTTGCAATGTCCTTGAACTTCAGAAGCTTACACTTTCCTTCTTTTCCATAATTTTTATAGGCAACAATGATACTCTTTGGGAAACAACTAATCCTAGCCCAACTAATGGAGTCGTCATCCTAGTTGTTCAGAACAAGGTTTTCAAAACCAGACCAGACCGGATGGTCGGATCAGAAAAATCAGGAACTGATTAGGTGACCTGTTATATTTTATCCCATAACTGTTATTTTGTCAAAAACCGTTGATTTGATCAGTAAATCATTGACCCAGATGGTCGAATCATCTGAACCGTTTGAACCATCCAACAGTTTTGATTATTTTGACTAGGGATTGGACCATTTGACTAGGGAACCATTTGACTAGGAAACCAGACTCCTGACCGATTTCTTGTCTAATTTGGTTTTAAAAACCTTGGTTGAGAATACCATGGGGATCATTCTGATGCTAAACATAGACTCCATTGATAAAGGAGGAAAAAATAAATAAAAAAAATCATGAGTAAATAGACAAAGCATATAGATGAAAGAAGGAAATGAGAGGTTTAGAGTTTTTGATCTATAAATGAATTTAATGTTTTTTTATGCAATTCAGGGTCCATTCGATTCATAGTTGGAATCAGAATTCTTCGGAATTAGAATCGAATGGTATTCCCTTCACATGTTTGGTTTAGTCTAGAATTGGAATTGGAATCAAAATTGGCTACAATGGATTCTCATTCCCAGGGGAGGGGGAGGGATATGGGGGAATGTCATTCCACCTGGAATGGGAATTGGATTCCAATTCCACCCAACCAAAAAGTTGGAATTAGAATGGACCATTCTGACTCCTCTTCTAAACCCCTATTACTACAAACCAAACAAACACTCATTTATTATATTTTTTTCTTTCATTTTGTTTCCAAAGTTTTATGATATGTGCTTTTAATGCCCTATGATGAGGGGCATTTTGGTCACCCCACACAACTACCTACATGTGGATGTTGTTGGCAACACATCGTCTAACTCAGCAAGGCAGCTCGACAAACCAAGACATGGCAATCGACATTAGGTGTGCAGCCGAGTTGGGTTGAGCTCGGCCCACCAACAACACCAACTCGTCCCAAAACCGTTATGTGTGTCGCGCTCGCACGAACACCATTACCGCAACTATAGGTACAGCTCACCAAATTGTACGCCACAAGACCCGCGGGCGACTTGTAACCGCCGCGCGGATCTAGCAACTGACAGTCCAGTATGCCCCAAACTACGAAAACAGCTCCACAGAAGACTCAGAGACATTGCCTAATGGCAATTGAACCTTAGATAGCTATAAAAAAACCCCAGGATCACTCTGAAAGGTATGCACACAGAAGCTCTTGAACTCTCTCACATATTCTCACTAAAATCCTCTTACTGACTTAAGCATCGGAGTGTCTTCCTAGGTAAAACCTACCCAGGCACTAACTCTTCCCTTTTTACAGTCTTTTCCAGCTTGGACCTACAATTTCTAGCTTGGCAGTACAGCTCGGCATTGCCATATTAGAACTCGGTTCGGGCTCAGTTACTGACACAAGGGAGTGAGTAGATAGTGCATCATCAATTGGCGTCGTCTATGGGAAACACAACGAAAAGCTAGTGTTCCCTTCTTTCATTTCTTCCTTTCTTTTCTTCTCAAACAAATCCTCCAATGGCATCTTCCGGTAACCATTCTACCAACAATGTCAACGGCCAGATTCGTACTGTTATGATTGGCCAAATAGACTATTCCGTTACCACCAACCGAAACACAAGGCAACATGAATGTGCCTCCCCCAGCAGCTGATCCTACAACACCTCTTGTGGCAGTTAATGTACAACAATTCAACAATCTACTGCGGTGTGTGCACACCATGACCGAGCAGATTAGGTCATGAGAGAATAGGTTCATCTTCATTGCTAGACAATAGCAACAGTAGCAGCAACAGCAACAACAACAACACCAACAACAGCAACAACAACAACAATTCCAACAGCAGTAGCAGCAGTGACAATATCAACAAATGCGGCATCCAGTAGCGCCCGATCAGCCTGTGTCACGTGATGGCCAGCAGGTACCGTGTAACAGCCAGCAACAGCCAGTGAGTGCCAGCCAATGATCAGTAGGTCCCATACAACAACCAAGAAATTTCAAGGAGCAGTCAGCGGCTACCTTCTCAGAACAATGGCATGAATAACAAAGACCCACCTCGCCCATGGGTACGAAGCCAAATTCAGGCCCCAAACAGAGTGGATCTAGCAATCCGAAATGAGCAGGCCCTTGTAAAGAGCCAAACCGAGATTCCTGCTGGGACCGATGTCACCAGTTCCACCGAATCCACCAGGAGGAAGAGCAAGAAGCATACACACCGTGCAGGAAGGAAGGTACAGCTCGCCCGCGTGATCAGCGAAGCCCAACATGGGGAGAACAGTGTAGTGGCTAGTAGGATAGTCTTTCTCTCAGAACCACCTAGCCTGACACGTGAAACCCCACTAGCACTTGAAATTCTTAAAGCACCGCGTCCAAAGAACTTTTGAGCCCCAACTTTGGAGTCCTATAGGGGAAAGACAAACCCAGTGGAGCATGCAAACAGCTTTCAGGCTCTCATGCTCCTCCATGGAGCAAACGACGCCAGCATGTGCGTCACATTCTCCACAACATTGAAGGAAGAAGCTTGGCTTTGGTATTCTAGACGTCACCAAGATCCATAAAAAATTGGGATCAGTTCGCCAAACTCTTCATCAATCAACTTTCCACCAGTAAGAGACACTCCAAATCAGCGACCTGGTTGTTCAATGCTGTCCAGAAGTCAAATGAGATGCTCAGGGAGTATATTCGGAGGTTCAATATGGAGCGACTACAGATCCCAAACTCGGATCCCACTGTGCAGCAAAGAAAGTTGTCAAGCATCGCAAGCTAAAATAGGAGCTCAAACTACACCCACCAGCCACCATGGAAGAATTCCTTGACGTAGCTCACCGCATCATCGAGGTGAAAGAAGCAATAGGGGCAGAGTCTGAGACAGTAGGAAAGAGAAAGTGTACTGAAAAAGAAGCAAGTACAAGTAGGACCAAGTGAAGGAGCAAGTCACCGAAGAGAAGAAAAACACCAAGAAGAAGGCGCAACAGCTCACCACGCCGCAAGAGCAAGTCACCAGTCAGAAGATCAGGCTGGCGGTCAGCAATGCCACCAGCACACACTAGAGTGTTTACCCCGTTGAATGCTAAGAGGAATGAGATCTTGATGCAAATCTAGTCAGAAGATCAGGCTGGCGATCAACAATGCCACCAACATGCACTAAAGTGCTTACCCCATTGAATTCTAAGAGGAATGAGATCTTGATGCAAATCCAGTCCAATGATTATGTGAAATGGCCACCAAAGATGAGGGGCGATCCTACTTCTCGGAACCTAAATAAGTATTGCCATTTTCACAAAGATGTCAGTTGGACATGATACTGAGCACTGCTAGAACTTAAAGAACAAAATTGAGGACCTCATCAAAAGAGACTATTCGAGGCGCTTCATGAAAGATGAATGGCAATCCGAAGCAAGAACTAGTAGGGAGGCACCCCAGAATAGTAGACAGCAGAAGGTGGCCCCCCAAAACCAGTAGTCACAAGAAAGGCAAGCCCGAGGGGCCATAAATGTGATCACTGGAGGCTCAATAGTATCAAGCTACACCACGTCAGCAGGAAAGAATGCAGTAAGAGAGTTAGAGCAAGAGGATAGCTAGCCATGCAAGCGCCCCCAGAAGGAGGAGGTTATTTATTTTACAAAGGATGACATGTATGGGGTTCAATACCCCCATGATGATGCCCTAGTAGTAAAGCTACTGATAAATGACTTTAGAGTGAAGGGGATTCTAGTGGATTCAAGCAGCTCGGTAGACATTTTGTTCGCAAAAGCTTTCAAGAGGATAGAACTTATTAAAGCCGACCTGCAGCCCACCGACAAACCATTGGTGGGATTTAGCAGTGAGGTAGTTCACTCGATTGGCAGGGTAAGGGTGTCGATTGAGGCGGGCTCACCACCCCACACATTGCTCTTTGAACATGATTTCTCAGTGGTGGCTGCCTCATCACCTTATAACGCAATTCTAGGAAGACCGATCTTACATGTACTACGAGTTGTAGTCTCAACATACCACTTTGCATTGAAATTCCCAATGGACACAGGTATAGGAATATTACCAAGAGACCAACTAGAATCCCGAAAATGCTATGTAGCTTCTCTAAAGGCCAAGGGTAAGATGATAGTTGATATCAACCTGGAACCACCACCGGAGAACGTAGAAGAAAGAGCTCCCCTAATTGAAGAAACCATTGCAGTACAAGTCTCCAGAACTGAGCCTGAGAAAACGCTCCAGATCAGAGCTCGCCTGAAAGAGGCCCTGCGATCTGAACTGGTAAGCCTCTTGTTAAATAATTTAGATGTTTTTGCCTGGTCAACAACTGGAATGCCTGGTATAGACCCTAGTTTGATAACTCATAAACTTAACATTGACCCTACACTTAGACCCATCCGGTAGAGGAAGATAAACCTCACCCCTAAAAGGTGGCACATAGTGGATGAAGAGGTGGGGAAGTTGCTAGCAGCAGACCTAATCAAAGAAGTCCAATACCCGAGCTAGATAGCAAATCCAGTCCTAGTAAAGAAGGCGAATGGCAAGTGGCAGATGTGCATAGACTTTACAAACCTGAACCGAGCTTGTCCAAAGGATAGCTTCCCCCTACATAGCATAGATCGCCTGGTGGATGCGACCTTAGGATTTAAGCTACTCAATTTTATGGATGCCTACTCAGGCTACAACCAGATCCTGATGGATCCGGAAGACCAAGAGAAGACTGCTTTTATCACTAAAACAGGCTTGCACTACTACAAGGTCATGCCTTTTGGTTTAAAAAATGCTAGGGCGACGTTCCAACACTTAGTCAATTCTGTTTTCTCTTATTTAATCGGTAGTAAGATGGAGTGTTATGCAGATGATATGGTTGTAAAAACACTTTTTTCAAAGAATTTGATTTCTGATTTTAAATATTTTGTTCAATGTTTTGAGGAAACATAACTTAAAAGTAAACCCAAACAAGTGCGCTTTCGGTGTAACCTTAGGTAAGTTCCTGGGTTACATCGTTAGCCAGTGTGGTATAGAAGCCAATCCCGAAAAAATCCAGGCTATCCTAGACATGAGACCACTTAGCTCGGTTAAGGAGACCCAAAGACTAACTAGACGAATAGCAGCTTTGAACCGATTCATGTCTAAATCAGCTGGGAAGTGTCTTCCCTTCTTCAAAGGTATAAAGAAAAACCAAGCCTTCGAATGGACTGAGGAATGCCAACTCGTCTTTGACGAGCTAAAGCAGTACCTCAGCTCACTACCCGTACTGACCAACCTAGAAATTGGAGACGAGCTTAAACTTTACATCTCCGCGAACGATGAGGTAGTTAGCTCAGTCCTTATAAGAGAAGTAGACAAAGTGTAGCGACCAGTGTACTACATAAGCAAGGTCCTCCATGCCGTTGAAACAAGGTACTCCAACATAGAAAAGCCCGCCTTCACATTGGTGCTAGCCACTCGAGAGCTAAGACCCTACTTCCAGGCCCACACCATTATGGTACTAACCGATTGACCTCTGAAACAAGTTCTTCAGAAACCTAAGGTCTCAGGGAGGCTTACCAAATGGGCGATCGAGTTCAGTGAATATGATATCCTGTATGAACCGCGCACAGCGATAAAAGCATAGGTCCTTACAGACTTTATTGCCGAGTGTACCTTCAGCTCGCCATCGTCCGAACTAATAGAGCTGGAAGCAAAAGCCACATCCAGCGCGACACCTCCCCCAGCTCGTGAGATAGTAGGCTGGGACGAGGAGCCCTGGATACTTCATGTGGATAGCTCATCCAACCAGGGCGGAAGCGGAGCTAGGTTAATGCTATACGGACTTAGCAATATAAAGTTGGTGTACACACTCTGGTTCCAATTCCAAGCTTCAAATAATGAGGCCGAATACGAGGCACTGCTAGCAGGCTTGGCACTAGCAAAAGAAGTGGGAATTAAACACATAATCGTCTGCAACGACTCACATCTCATCGTGAACCAGGTAAATGGGGACTATGAAGCCCAAGAACCCTCCATGGCAGCATACTTGGCCAAAGTAAAAGAACTCCTTCATAGTTTCGATTCTTGGTACCTCCAACAAAGTTCGAGATCAGAAAACACAAAGGCTAATGCCCTTTCTAGACTAGCAAGCACGATTGACTCGACAAAGTGAGCTATCTACATCGAAGAATTACCTCGCCCTTCGATAGATATACAAGGTGAGGAGGTCACCAACATAACCGATGTGGAGCCAAGTTGGATCGACCCAATTTAGAATTGCCTGAAACATGGAACGCTACCAACAAAAAAGAACGCGACTAACCGAATAGAATGACAAGCAGCTCGCTACGTGATAGTAGGCGAGCTGCTCTACAGGAGATCCTTCACACTACCTTATCTACGATGCCTAATGCAAGCTGAAGTGAGCCAAGTTCTATAGGAGATCCATGAAGGCCTCTGTGGAGGACACATGGGGGGCAGAGCCCTCGCTTAGAAAGCCTTACGACAAGGATACTACTGGCCTACCATGAAAGCAAATGAAACCAAGCTGGTCCAACAATGTGGCAAGTGTCAATGACACACGAACATCCTACATCAGCCCACCGCCGACCTGAGATAGTTAACCAGCCCATGGCCATTCACGCAGTGGGGCATAGATTTACTGGGACCCTTTCCACCAGCTAAAAGACAGAAGAAATTTCTGGTGGTAGGAGTGGATTACTTCACCAAATGGGTAGAAGTTGACCCTTTAGTTACAATAACAGCTCGCAATGTCCAGAATTTTTTCTGGCGAAGTATAGCCTACAGGTTTGGCCTACTTAGAGTACTAATCTCATACAACGGGAAGCAGTTCGAAGACATTAAATTTCAAAATTGGTGCGCTCAAATGGGGATAAGACAAAACTTCACCTTGGTGGCACACCCTCAAGCTAACGGACAAGTTGAAGTCACCAACAGAGCTATTCTACGAGGACTCAAAGCTCGACTTTCTCGAGCTAAGGGTTTGTGGGTGGATGAGCTACCTAGGATACTGTGGCATACAAGACCACTATCAAAACAGTGATAGGCGAGACGTCATTCAACCTAACTTATGGGATCGAAGCTAAAATACCAACTGAGATCGAGATTCCAACTCTGCGATCTGAAGTATATGTTGAAGACTCAAATGAAGAAGAGTTGTGAGCTAACCTCGACTTGATAGAAGAAGCTAGAGAACTCGCCTACATTCAGACTACAACATACCAACAGTGTGTATCTCGGTACTACAATGCCCGAGTCAGGAAATGCAACTTTAGAGTTGGCAACCTGGTGCTCAAAAAGGTTATGGTACCCGAGCCCAGTGAAGGGAAGCTCGGCTTGAATTGGGAAGGCCCCTATAGAGTTTCTAAAACCATAGGTGGGAACTAGACCTGTTCATGGGCCAGGTGGCCCGACGGGCCAGCCAGGCCCGGCCCGACCCCTGGACGGGCTTGAACATGCTTATAGGCCCGCGGGCTTAAAGTCGGGCAAAAAAGCCCGGCCCACAATAAATTCGAGCCGGGCTCGGGTTTTGTCAAAATAGCCCGGCCTGAGCCCAGCCCGGCCCGACCTAATATTAAACTTAAAATTAGTTATGTGATTATGTCCATTTGAATAAATTTTCTGATTTAAGAATGTAAAATTGTGTTTTAAAATATAAAATAAAGGGAAAAATACCAGTCCATTGTTCATTTAAATAGAAAAAAAATGACTATCTGAATTTTTAATTCTATTTTGAATAGGGAAAATTGTTTTTTTTTTCAATTAGGTCGGGCTTCGGGCTCGGGCTCGGGTTTTGGTCTTTTTACCAGGGTTGGGCTCGGGCCCAAGTTATAGGCCCGTTGGTCGGGCCGGGCTCGGGCTTAGTATATTTTCATTAGTGACAAGTGAAAGGCCGGCTCGAGCCCGGCCCGGCCCATGAACAGGTCTAGTGGGAACGCATACGAGCTCAAGATGCTTGAAGGAAAGGTTGTACCCCAGGCATGGAACGTGGACAACTTGCGTCGATACTATGTTTAAGCAGTGTTTCAAGCAGCTCGCCATTCGACAGCCTGCTCAGCAGTGATAAATTAACAGTCACATGCCGAGCTCGCTAGAGCCAATTGACAGCCCGGTTAGTGGTAATAAAGAAAAGCAAAAGTAGCCCTGCAATGAAAGGTAGCTGAACCACATTGATCAAGCAAGTGTAAAGTACTAGAAGAAACAACTATTTCCATTAGCAAGAAGGGAAAGAGGGCCAAAATGGCCTTATAAGAAGCAGGCCAAGTGGCCACTTAAAACAAAAAAAGAGAAAGAGAGAGAAAGGGAAAGCTTGAATAGGTTCAGACAATGTGGGGCACGTAGGCCCAAGAAATCTTACATGAGCATGAAGTCCCCAGATCAGTACAGAAAACCACCAATACCACCACAGAACTATCAGCCGAGCTGGAAAGCAAACTACTCGTCACCACCGATATCATCCCAAGCCTCTTCATCGCCTTCTCCTTTGACCCCCTCTTCATCATCCTCCTCCTCTTTTGGGGTCAAAGGCTCCTCGTCCACTTGCGTGACGAGCTCACACGGGACCTTCCGTGCAGTGACAGAGTAGACGTCAAGATCAGGAAATAGGGACTTGAGATAGCGGCGACATAGCTTGAACCCTCTCTTCATCGAGGGGATACCATCTAATGCCCGTTGCTTTCCGTACTCAGGAGACTCCAAGTAAGAAGCAATGGCATCCTCCCTAGTTCGCTCAGCTCCCGGACACACCTTCTGGGCACACTTCGACCTCGACTCAGTCAGCTTGCGCTGTAGGTTCAGGTTTGCATTGTACAAGCGCTGGCGCCACACGCTCTTCCTCCGAATCTAGCCTAAGTTTCTACACCTCAGCATGGAGCAAACTAACACTATCCTGCAAGTTAGCCCTCTCCTTCTAACTAGAGTGAGCACGGTCCAGAAAGGCCCAACCATAGGAGTTTGCCTATGAAACTGAAAACAAAGTAAGGCACCTTGTAGAAAGAAACCAAGAAACCCTATGAAGGAAAAGACGACAAAACCTAAATAATGCATTGGGTCATTCGAGCCCCAGCTTCCGCAAGGTCCATCTCGCCAATTCGATGCATATCCTCGAGAAGAAGTATACCCCTAACAATCCGAAGAGCTACTCAAGTATTGCTCGACGAATCTACCACTTTCACATTTGGAATGAAAGTAATGAAAGGGGGGATGTTAGATACATAAGGGCCTGCCTCCCGTGCCTCCTCGGTGAGCTGGAGATCAGAAGGGTCCTGTTTAGTGCTCATCGGGTCTCCCTCCCCCTCCAGGTCAACGACGGGAGGAGTTCCAGATGAAGAGACTCTCCCCCTGGACAGCCTACACTCAACTTGGCGCTTCTTACGAGAAGACCTCAGCTCCTCCTCAACAGACATCATAGAAGCCAAGCTCGCAATGCCTGTAGAAACAGAAACATCAGTTGCCAAGCTAGCAAAAAGAAAAAATGAGTAGATATGAAACTTGAATAAAACATGCAATGTGCGACTTGATAACCAACCCACCTATACAGCTCAGACCCGCCTGCACAAGCATCGACTTGACCAGAAACTCCTCAATCCTAACACGTTCTTGGGCGAGCTACTAAACAGCGGCCTGTAGCTCGGCGTCCTTGCACTCAGTGAATTTCTTAAGACTACTATACTAGGCAGTGTTGACATTCCAACCGCCTTCCTTCTCAAGAAAAAAGAATCTCTGCCTCCAGCCCCTAACCTTGTTGGGAAAGTTAAAATTCTTCCTCCCACTATAGAAAGAAAGGTAGAAACAGAACGAGCTAGAAACTCTTTTCATTTGCACCAAGGCTAAGAAGGCCTCGAGACTCAAAGGGAAGCCACGGTGATGGAACACACTGATCAACCCAACCAGCGTCCCAACCCTGTTAGGGGCGAGCTAACCCAGTGACACCCTGTAACGCCTCAACACAGCGATGATGAATGACTAGAAGCAGGTGCTAAGGACTCCTCATAGACACACAACTCCTCATTGCCGTGGTCCCAAGGGTAATGACTAGAAGCATGTGCAATCCATTGGTACTCATCAGGAATCTCATATCCATGGCACAACTCAACTATCTCCTCCCTAGACAGTTGGGTTTGCCTGAACGAACCTATCACGGTCTCTACCTCATTCCTTTTACCTACCAAGGCTCCACCAAAAAAGGACTCAAAAGTATCTTCACCGGAAGAACTAGACTATCGTCGGCAAAGTTATGAGACATGATGAAAAGACAGAAGGAATATTCACTAGAAAATGCAAAAAGGGACCTGTAATGACAGCAACCGAACTCAAGAGAAGAAGGAACTAGAGCTCGCCGGCGAAAAATAGAGCTCGCCTCAACAGACCAGCACCAAAAACCTACTCGCAAATCACTCTCCTCTCTCCAAACCAATTCAAAAACAGTGACAGAGTGGGGACCTCGAGGGGCCCCATATTTATAGCTTACAGATGGAGAAATCAACGGCCTAGATGGAGAGCCCCAACTGGCAAAAGCACGCTACCAAGAATCCAACGGCGCCAGTGCATGACGGCTTGGCGGCAGCATGAATTCGGCATGCACACTTAACCCATTAGCATGCCCATTTCAAAAATTCAAAAAGCCCGCCATCCCGCACACGTGAAACCAAGCCATTAGCGCCAGAACATTCCAGAAAGAGCGCTCCGGATGAAACCCAAACCAGGCAAACTGAACCAGTGTTAGAAGCAAACTGAGCCAGTGATAGAAGCGAACCGAACCGGCAGTCAGAGCGAGCATGCCCAAAATTTCCCAAAAGGTTCTACTCTCTTCGCCTACTGTTCCATGTGCCACACTCGCATGAACACTGTTACCGTGACTATAGGAACAGCTCGCCGAACCATACGCCATAAGACCTGTGGGCGACCTGTAACTGTCGCACGGATCTAGCAACTGACAATCCAGCATGCCCCAAACTACGGAAACAGCTCTGCATTGGGCCAAACCCGAACCAGACAATCCGCAATCCGCACTCCGCAGAGACGTTGCTTGATGGCAACTAAACCTCAGATAGCTATAAAAAGACCCCAAGATCACTCTGAAAGGTATGTGCACAGATCTCCTTACTAACTTAGGCATCGGATTGTCTTCCTGGGTAAAACCTACCCAAACACTCTAACTCTTCCCTTTTTTACAGTCTTTTCTAGCTCAGACCTACAGTTTCCAACTTGGTAGTACAGCTCATCATTGCCAGATCAGAACTCGGTTCGGGCCTAGTCACTGACATGAGGGAGTGAGCAGATAGCGCATCATCACCCCACATTATTAATTTTTTAAGAGTTTCTTCTTGTTTCCATTTTTTCAAGAGTCTTCAGAGGTTTCATCAACAAAGAAACAACGGTGGATCTTGAATGATTACACCAGAAAGCCTCTTGGAAGAGGAAAGTTTGGTCATGTCTATTTGACCAGGAAAAATGGTTTTTCATTTTAATTTGACTCTAATTGAAAATTCTCGTGTTTTGGTCCTAAACATCTTATTATTCTAGGTTGGATCATTCCTTAAAATTTTAAGCTGTGACTGTTCATTAAATTTCATTAAGCTTAAAGTATTGTAATGTCCAGCTATGACCTAAAGAGGTTGGACTAACAATGGGACCCTAGGTCAAGAAGCCCCACCAACCTTCTAGAACTACATGTCCCTAAATGCAATTTTGATCGAGATCTTTATAAAAGGTAGAGATCAATGCTTCATCTAATGACTAGAGAAGAAATAAGAGAATCAACGGCAACAAATACAATGCATTCCACCAAGACCATGTCCATTCTTTTCGGACCTCCAAAATCATATTGAAGACCTCATTCGGTGAGGCTACCTCGATGATTATGTCATATACTATCGATATTGATACAAGCCCGAATTAGGCAACACTAACATGCTCAACAACCGAAATCCCCCTCCTATCAGAGCGATCATAGTTATCTCCAGAGAATGGCAACGGGAGGGGAAAGCTCCTCAGACCAAAGGGCCTATGCTTGGCTAAGTCAAGTTGATGGTCAAGCCTAGAAGAAGCCCAAGGTGGATGATCCCATCATGTTCACTAAGGACAACCTGGATGGAGTTTAGACACCCTATGATGACACGCTTGTGATCTCAATCTACATTGCTAACTGTGAAGTGCATTGAGTCCTCATTAACACCAGTAGCTAGATTGACATCATATTCAATAAGGTATTCCAAAGAATGAAGATCAAACGAGAGTAGTCTACAGTCTATTAACACCCCTTTGATCGGTTACTCTAGAGGAAGGGCCTTAACAGACTATCTTATTGGTAGACTTCCTAGTGGTGAAAGTCCTGCCATCGTACAACATAATCCTCAACCACCTAATGTTAAACACATTCAAAGCTTTGGTGTCTATATACCACCTCATGCTAGCGTTCTCAATGAAGCACGACATTGAAGGATTTTAAAAAGAACAGTGTATTGCACAATAGTGCAATATTGTAGCTCTGAAGGGTAAGACAACCTCCTGAGAAGCTCTTGCCAACAACGTCTTAGACCTTCAAGATGAACTCTAGAGCAGACTTTATCTAGGAAGTGGAATACATGGACCGGTTGGTAAACACAGTAATGGTGAAGAAGGCCAATGCCCAATGGGAAGTGGAGGATTTACATCAACTTCACCAACCTCAACAAGGCCTACTAAAGAATAGCTTCACCTTGTCGATGATAGATCAACTCATCGAAGCCACCTCGGGTCACAAGATGCTCAGCGTTATAGATGCATTCTCAGGCTATAACTGGATATAGATGTATCCATCAAATTAAGAAATGACTCTTTCATCATCAACCAAGGATTATATTGCTACAAGGTAATGCCATTCCTTCAAAGAACGTTGGTGCAACATATCAGAGGGTGGTGAATAAAATGTTCAAGAACCAAATCAGCTGAAATGTTGAAGTCTACGTGGATGACATGCTGGTAAAGAGCCTCAAAGCTGAGAAAAACCTAGCTAACCTAGAAGAAGTCTTCACCATCCTCTGCCAATATCAAATGAAGTTAAATTCGATTGAATGTGTTTTTCATGTAAGATAAAGTAAATTACAAGGATTCATGGTGACTCAAAGTGGGATGAGGCCAATCCGAAAAAAATCTAAGCCATCCTAGACATGCCATCTCCTTAGATCATTAAAGATGTATAGTTCCTCAAAAGTCAGATCACCACACTCAACAAGTTTAAGTCAAAGTTTACAAACCAAGGCTTGCCCATCTTGGAGAGCCTAAAGAATTCAAAGGATTTCTAGTGGACCAAAGAGTGTGACTAAGCCTTTCAATATCTGAAGTAGTACCTTTGTTCACCCTTTTGTTAACTAAGTTAAGACTTGGTGATCAATTGCTCCTATACCTCTCGACTGGGGATTAGATAACCAACTTTGTCCTCATCAGAGAATAAGACAACGTACAAAAGCCCAAATACCCAAACCTATAATAAGTAGCTTTGGGCCTTGTAACTTCAGCATGCAAACTCTAACCCTACTTTCAGACCCATAACATCCTTGTCTTCACCAACCAACCTCTTAGGCAAGTGTTGTATAAGCCTGAGACCTCAAGTCAACTCATCAGGTGGAAAATTGAGCTCAATGAGTTTGACATCAAGTACAAACCTCAAACCACCTTCAAATCCCAAGCATTGGTTAACTTCATAGCAAAGTGCACCTTTTCTACTCTAGCATGAACTAAAGAGTGCCCATCAATTTGGACTCTCCATGTTGATGGCTCACCTAATAAGTAAGGCAATGACATTTACGTACTCCTCCTTGGAGCAAAAAACATCATCATGGAGTACATACTCAAAGTTTGACTTCAAAGCTTCCAATATTAAGCAGGAGCATGAAGCCCTCATCACAAGAATAACATTGACCCTATATGTTTTGATGATAACAAACACCTTGAGAGTACTAAAGGTGTATTTAAGTGTGTAACATCTTTAATAAGCTTTTCTATGCTTAATTGGTATAAAATGCTAGAATTCTACATATGATCAAGTGGAAGCTTTGTTGAGTATTTGTCTGTGCTTTAATGTGATTCTACACCATCATTAAACTCTCTCTATCTAAGGAAGTTCCCAAAAATCAAGCATGTTCTATGGGGTAGAGATGTAGGAATGAATTGTCGGTAGCAGATCCAAGCCCAATGCTCGAATTCTTGTTGTTATAGATAAAGTGGAGCTCACATTTTATGGACCCTTCGGTCCACCTATTCTATAGACCCTCTCGTAACAATTTGCCACACTATATTAAAAATGACTATGATACTAGAAAGACATCATATATGAAAAACTTGTGACCAATTAATTGGTATCATAAACTTGCTAACCAATCAGAAGCTATTTATCAAAATTCACAAGTCGGCTTTGATTGGCCGAAGCTCTTCTTGTAGCATATCCTTCTTGCATCATAGATTTTCCCTAAAAACATAAGTTAAGGCTTAACGACAATTATCTAGTTATGATAGAACATAGAAGCTTCCAGACTCATTGGGCTAATAGAGAAATAAAAGAGCATGGCCTTCGCAAAACATGTTTTAAGTCCTCTACAACACTCATGGCTTCCAAGGTCATCGTTTTCATCATCTTATTTATCTCCTTTGCAAGCTTTTCTTTGTTGTACATGGCTCTGTACTTCAACCTCTCTACGGAATTGATGCTCAACTTGAGACTATTTCAGTGGGCTCTTGAAGAGTACCTTCAATGCTACAATATGATTTATTGATTACTTTTTTTTAAGAGTGATGAAATTAGGCTACATTTGGTAGAGGTGTAAAATCGAACCGGTATAAACATTGCACCCCGGTTCGATTTTGCAAGCATTCGGTAAACATGTAATTTTACATGTTTAATTACATTGGTGTAAAATTACATTTTACCGTTTAATTACATCGATAATCGATGTAATAAATACATCAAAATTTTTGATGTATTTATTACGTCTCTTGCACTCTCTCTCTCTCTTCTCCTTCTCTCTCATTCTTCTTCTCCTTCTCTCTTCCTTCGACAAGAATAGAGGCGGCAATCTCTGGTAGCTTCTCCATTGCCTATTTTTGGGTCTGATATGCCGGTTGCAACACCCGGCAAGGACTACAACCCGATCGCCAGACGAGAACAAGAACGAGAATAGAGAGGCTCACTACAACCCAGTCTGATAGCTGGTTGGAGATGCCGGCAAGTAGTAGTTATCTGCGGGTATGGAGATGCCGGCAAGGGTTGTGCTTCCACCGTTAAGCAAGTCGGTGCTTGTGTAATCATTACTGAGATGGACTCCATTTGCGTTCTTCAGGATCTCACGGAAGGCATCCCATTGTTGAACCTCGAGGACGTCGTAGCCGAGACTGAACCAGAGCTTTGGTTCTTGTGCACATGGTTGGAGGAGCAAGGAGCTCAATAAAAGTAGCCTCCTTATTAGCTTATAGCTCGAAGACCAGAATCACCATCCCCAAAAACTAAAATGAAGCACAGAAAAAGAAGAAGCAGAGAGAGAAGTGAGAAGGAGAATGAAAGGGAAGTCGAGAAAGGAAAACCCCTTTTCACTTTTCACCGTCGACATGAGATCTGGGCAGCCAGTCTGCCTGCATCACGAGGCACTAACTGTCACTGAGCCATCAGAGATTTATAAATTTTAATCAGCACTTTCTCGTCATACTCCTTCAAGGGAGGCCTCTCTAACCCAAAGCCTGCCCCAACCGTGCCACCACCACCGAACCCAGTGCCAAAAACGCCTCCTTCTGTTGGAGCCTGCCTCGGTGAGCTCCACCCGGGTTTTTCGCCAGCGTCCAGCCCCGTCCAAATGCTCGTACTTCCTTCTCTTCCAATACTCTCTCAAGCCCTTATATAAACTCGCAGACACGCCTTCTTTTTTCATTTTCTGCCATTATTGCTTGCTTCGTTTATTATAAGCATCAAAGGGAGAGTTTTAGAGCAAAATGAGCAGAAATTTTACACCGTAACAACCAAATGATATGAGGGAAAAATTCCAAAATACCCCAGTTCCATTTTCCATCGATCACTAAACTGGGGTTACATTTTTCATTGGTGTAAAACTGAATTTACACCTAAAACAAACACAGCCTAATGTCATTCGAGTTGAGGTGATTTCTATGTTGCGTTCCATGCCATCGCCTACACAATGTTTCAACCGAGATGATTTACAACTACATTACCTGCCCTTAGTTTTGAAGATGAGGAGCAAGGTGTTCGACAATCATTAGGAAGATAGGCTCTTTGCATGCTTGGATGATAAGATACCCAGTTCTCAATTCGGACCTGGTTGAGCCATCAGACTTGGGACCCAGTTCTATCTAAGCATTAATTATTAATGATTGGAGACCCCATATAAGTTAGAAATTCAAAATTTGAAATTTGAACTTTGGGGCATTGGATTACATCACTCCATCTTCTAAGCTCATGAGCAAGCATGTACACGTGTCAGTTGGTTGATGGATGCTTCATGCAAGGCATGATCTGGACCGTCAATCACCAGTTAATCTGATCCATTGGTTGCCTTCATAAAAGCGGAGGAATAGAATCAGGTGCCTTTGTCATTTGAACAAGAGTGTTTGGTGAAGCTTAGCTTGTTGAGAGTTTGGCTTGGATCCTCGTTCATCTCCGGTAGCTCAAGCTTAGGTAGCGAGTGGAGTAGTGCAAGTGGTGAGAGTAGCATGTTGTCTTGTAGGGAGATGGTTGAGGTTGTAGTCTCTAAAAATGATGCCTACGAGGCCAAGGTTGAGTTGGAAATTCTTGGAGTGGAGTCTGAGGAGGACATTTGTGGAAGGGTGGATGAGGACTTTGTCCTTCCATTTGATGTTGAGGCATAGGAATGTAATGAGGAGGAGGAGGCCAAGGGGGTCCCTGTTCAACTTCAGCCCGGGTTCGGTGATACTTCATGCTCCTTGATTGAGACAGATATGCTTAGGATTAGGGAGATATACCTTACTCTGGTCGAGTACGAGCTTAGGTGCCGGAGGAAGGGAGAATGGGCTGACTCACCTTGGCTAGGCAAGTTTTGTATGTATGAGGACAGATTCAAGGCCGACCTTAGGTTCCCCTTGGATGAGGGGTCAATTTCCATATTGTGCGATCACTAGGTGATGCCTACATTTTCCTTGTAGTTGGGCTTAATAGAGGTGCCAATAAGACCTTAATGGTTTTCAACAAGTTGAACACCTACCCTATTGCTCAAATATCTTCCACTAATAAGAATAGGAGTAGGTTTATATTAAGAGCTACCTCTTAATAGGAAGATATCAACGATTACAAGTGCGAACTATTCAATTTCTAGAGTGTACATGATTCTCAACTCAATGAGAGAGATCTCAACAAATGGGTGAGAAGTAAGCTCAAAGGCTTCTTAAACAAAGCTCGCCTCTAACATTGACGAAGCTCAGATATCTCCTCTAAAAGACTCTAACCTTATCTTGCTCTATTTGAAAAACAACTATATACAATATGTACAAGATATGCACATGTTTTTTTTACAAGCTTAAATTCTAAACTTGGCTCTTGCTATCTTATCTTTTGAATCGAGCTAAGACACTCTATTTATAGAGGATTGAGAGAAAGTAACCGATATCTAGTCATTATAGGATTTTTACTCTTTTAGGAATTGATTCAAATTTCCTCCAACTTGATAGAAGGCTTTCTAAATTTATTTGTAGTTACAAGAGCCTTCAAATGGTCAAATCTGTTCATGGTAGACGGCTACACTGTTCTAACAATCGACTACAACACGAATGGAGAAATCTTTTTTCTCCTTTAGTCAATTGGCTTCTCCTTATTAGTTAATTGGTAAGCTTGTAAACTCAGTTAGTCTGAGTAGTTGACACATGTTTAACGAGTAGTTGTCACATCTTCTTAGACTGGGAAATTTGCATGCCTTGGCTATCACAGTTAGTTAACACGACTCTAAGTAGTCAACTACTTCTCACAGTCCTAACTATGCATGCCTTAATTATCATAGTTAACCAACACATGGATTTGGATAGTTGACTACTTCTCATAGTTAGGTCTTTTTTCCCAGAGGTTTGGAAACCTTTCCTTTGGCTTTTCGAGATGTTTTTCTGACTTTTATAACATGATTAAGCTCAAGAAAGCCAAAGAACAAAATCCAAAGGGATTATAATTTCTAAGGATGATTAAGTTCAATCTTGTTGAGAATCTATAAGGTGCATTACACAACTGATTTACATCAAGATTGTAGAAATGATAGAAATAGTTAATTACAACTTGATGCATAAATTTTGTCTCCTTGTTGAGTTGTAGTAGTGGATCAATTTTTAGCAGCTCCAAAGCTTTTAAGGTCATTAATAGTCTATCATTCGTGGGAGATGTTCCCAATGCACAATGTAGCATAAACTTGTTGTTTATTAGCATTTCTTCTTTTATTTAAAATGAAGGGACATGACAATCATATTAAAGGCCTTATTCGTTTTTCAAAAAGTAAGGCGGGTAAGTTGATAGATCCCATGGAAAAGAAATAAATCTATATTCATGTTATAGTATTAGTAGGTCTTACAAAAAACAACGATCCTAGGCGACTCATTTACTTGAAATAATAGTTTTCTCAAACTTGGATAAATTATTTACCCATACACACTGAAAATCGCTTTATATGTGATAAGACAATATAATCCTTTCAATAATGTCACCTTTTAGGATAAATCAATTATAGTATTTCCCCAAAAAACACTTATCCAAATAAATATATTTACCCACATAAATCATTTATCGAAACGAAAGGAGGCCTAAATTTTACAAAGTTATATGTAAAGTGTGAACTTGTGAGTGCAAGTATACCCTAATCGTGTTTTGTATATGCATGACCTTACATTGAATTAAATATGCTTATCTTTGTGGTCCAAAACTATAGATAAAATAACGTTGGATCCGATCTTCAAGCTTTTTTAAGGTCGTAAAGGTTATATATAACAACACTGCATAGCAAAATCCAATCAGATTCCAATCCAAGGGTGGGGGGCATCAAAGGTTATATCACTTTAAAATATTTATTGAGTTTAGGTATTGTGTCTTGGGTTAAGTGCTTATTTATTATCCCTCAAGAAAAGATAAATGATTAAAGTGGATATATTGTACAGAATGGACAGGTTGCGCACGTGTCTCCTGGGAAACCATGCATGTTGCGTGGGGATCCGTCGCATGAAATGTGTAAGAGTAAAGACACAGGGACGTGAACGTGAACTTGTTCTCTTGGTCGGCCGCCTCCACACGTGCGGTAGCCACCGACGCTTTTGTCGTCTCTGCCTTTATACGTTATAGTCGGAGCTTTTGGGGACAAACCACTGTGTCTGGTGGGATCCCCAATGGACCGGATCGATCCTCATCCTACTAACCGTCAGATTGGAATTTTCGCTTTCCAAACCACCCTTCGTATTCCAGTTCGGATCAGCTACCAACCACGCTGCTAACAACGTTCCAAACACCCCATCCCAGCCGTACATCCGGGGAGATGTTCCCAACGTCAGGTACGGTAGCGTTTTATTGGTAGTAGATCTTTACCCTTTATACCGATGGTAGACACGTGTCCACTCCGTCTGATGGGCTCCACCTACTACCACAATATTTACGATCTAATTATCTGGGCCGTCGATTTTTCGCAACTGCACTTCTTTGGATAAAAGCCATTGATTGGAATGAGTAATTATTCCACTTAGGAAGTAAGATACTGATGGGTCCTACAGAATCAAAATCCGTGAATCTTTTCTCCTCTAAGGAAACAGGAAGACAACAAGGAAAGATAACGTGAACCGGTTGGGATAATCACATCTTAACTTTCTTCAACTTCAGACCGTACGATTCCCTCACAGACTGCGTCGGCAGACTGTACAAAGTAAAAAAAAAAGTTACAGGGTTAAAAAGCGGAAAAAGTTAAAAACCACCCTCCATTAACAGTAGAGTAGCGAAAGAATCTCCGTATTTTGTTTTCTTCCTTCTTTTTATGTAAGCCGTTCGATTTTTATTTATTTTCACCGTTCAATATCAGTACACATCTACACGTGCAGTCAATTTTAAAAGGGAGAAATTTAAGGAATTTCTGGGGGTAAATTAGTCAAAATACGACTTGGAGTGACCGTTACAGTAACTAAGGGAATAACCAAATTATAAAAGTCGCTTTTCTTTCCATTCGCAGTTCCAAAAATGGGACCTCACGACTTCAACGCTTGTACCCACCGATAGTAAAAATCATATTAAAAAGGCAAAATGTATGCTGCCGGAAATACATCATATGAGAAGGGTTTTGACGAAGGTTTTCGAACCATCGTTGATTCGGACGGTTGGACCGTTTGGCTCAGAAACTGTTTAATCAATCGGTTTTGTTTCATTTTTAACCTGTATTTTGGTAAAAAACTGTTGATTTGTTTAATGATCTGGTGACTCGGGCAGTCAAACCATTAACCTATTTGACCCAAATAATAATTTTTTTATTTTTGTTTTAATTTTTTTAATTACTTTTTATTTTTCAAATTAGAACAGGCTATTTGTTAGAATCGGACTGTCGAACCTCTAATCTAGACACTGATGGCCAAAGAAGTTCCAATTCTGGGTTGGTTTTTAAAACATTGGTTTTGACCAATCAACTCCTCTTCTTATTCTTGTATCACATCTTTGTATCATAATCGAACCCAATTAAACATTTAGGGCCCTTTATTAATTATATTTATCCTATAATTTCAAAAACTATTCTTAAGATGGTCACAGACATACATAGGATCTCCATTAATTAAACGTTTAGGGTCTAATTGTGGGCAAGAAATCCAGATTGTGCTAAATGGGCAGAAGAGGGTGCTTTGAATTATGTTTTAGGGGGTATTCTTTTTTTGGATTTTGAGAGAGGGGAAAGTTGGTCAATGGGATTTTAGTTCTCATTGACCAAGAATCCCATGTTCTTTTTTCATATTTATGTGGGGACCAGGGAAATTTTATTTTCTCGGGTAAGTGATACTCATCTCCTAGGTGGATAAATAACTTTCCCACCTCGGGGGAAGTTGCCAACACTTAAATAGGACAAAAATGTCCCTTTTAATAATAGATTTTTATGGCTAAAATGGTCATTACCTTATTTACATGAGAAATTAAAGAATATGGGCAAGTACCTTACCGAAAAAGCGAACAGGACCTTGGAGCAAGGAAATGGATTTATTGGTTCAACTATGATTCTAAATGGGTAGAATGGGTTCTTTGGATTATATTTTAGGGCATGTTCTTTTTTTGGATTTTGAGAGGGGGGAAAATTGGCCAATGGGATTTTGTTTCCCATTGATGAAGATATGTGGAGTTCATGAAAAATTTATTTTTCTTGAGTATCACATACCCGAGTAAATGATACCCATCTGCTAGGTCGATAAATAACTTTTTCGCATTGGAAAAAATTATCAATGCTTTGATAGGACAAAATTGTTTCTTTTAATAATAGTTTTTTATGATTAAAATGATTATTTTAATATTTATTTGAATAATAAAAAACATGAATAAATGCACTTACTAGAATAAATGTCAGAACTAACCCAAGTGACAGCATTACATATAATCTTGTAATAACTGTACACGAATCTTGTAGTGATGGACATGCACGTGCAACGAAACTCTCGTCATGGAGAAATGCGAAATGGTTTTCCTGCTCAGAATTTAGAAAAGAAAAACAAATTTCTGTCAAAAAAAGAAAAATAGAAAAATGTATGAGAGAGAACATGCATGTTACTTCACGTTGAGAAGCGAGGAGAAAAGAACAAAGAAAATGATGCACCAAATGGTTCCTTATCTCTCATTTACAAATGTTTAATCACGCGTGCGAATCACACGTACCAATTATGGAGGATTTTGTTTCTCTCTCTTCTATTATTGAGATTGGAACTTCAAAGCAATGAAAATCAGATCTTTGGACATCTCCTACATTTTCCCTCATTTCTCCCCAATTTGTCTTCCTTATTTTTTGCAATTTTAATTATTATATAGGGTTTTTTTTTATTGTTTAATCCACCAAATAAATCTTTATGAGTTTGTATAATTGGGAAGCATTACAAAATATTTAAAAAATCAATAAAAATTTTTTAGAGCAAAGGGCTCTGTTGTCCCCTACCGAGACACAATTTCTCAACTATAGTCAATACGAAACATCATATTACCTTCGAAAAACAATTTAGTGAGGATATTTTTGCCTTTTTGTATTAAAATTACACAGGCCCCACACCGAGAAGCGCTTACAGCCATGACACCATGTTATTGGTCACTGACTTATTGGTGTCAACGTTGTCAGATATAATGTTGCAATTAGGGTATGGTACAAAATGGGGTAACCCATCACCAGCTAGTTATAAATGTAAACCATAAATCCCGAACTTGGAGCAAGGGGATTCCATCCCAATCCTATCTTGTTCGGTGTTGTTTGGAGTAGGGATGTAAATGTTTCCTGTTGCCATTAGGTATCAGGTCGGGGATGGAGATTGTCTTGGCTAGGGGTGGCACGAGTCGAGCTCGAGCCCAATTTAGAGTTTCAATTAATAAACGAGCTGAGCTTGAGCTTAATAGAATTTGGCTCGTAAGGCTCGCGAGTTGAGCTCGAATATATATATATACATATATAATAAAAATATTATATTCTTATTTTTAAAATATCAAATAAGAAATATTTTTTATATATAATTTTTTATTTTTATGAAATATTTTTCTTCAAATCGAGCTCGAGCTTATGAGTTTTTGACTCGAGCCGAGCTCAAATTCAATGTTCTAGCTTGAACCGAGCTCGAGCTTGAGCCTTATACAACCTTGGCGAGCTGAGCTCAAGCCTCATACTATTCGGCTCAACTCGGCTCGAATCCACCTCTAGTCTTGGCGGGGTGGGGATGGTGGGATTAATAGGGATCTCTAATCAAAGATGAGACGAGATAAGGAGTGAAGTTTCTGCTTCATCCCGAGCCCCTATTTATATATTAAATAATATTTACATTAAATATATATTATAATATATATTACTAAATATATATATCAAAATATATTTAAAATATTATTTAAATATATATCAAAGATTCAAGTCCTTAATACAGAACCTGTTTCTATTAGATATTTGAGGGGTGGAGGGTAACTTTTATCCCCCAACAAGGATTGGGGTTAGGAATGGAGACTATGGGCTTAATACAGAACCTGTTTCCATTGCCATTCCTACTTTGAAAAAGATCTCAAACTAAACCAATAAAGTACAGTTTGAGAATTTCACAAACCAAATCATTTTAATACAATTTGGACCATTCTATTGGGCTTAACCTAATTAGAAAGTGGAAACAACATATATGCATGCATAAATAACAAATATATGCAGTGTTTGGCATCGATGCCATTGCCCTAGAAAACGGTGCCATGTCAGAAAAATGTTACCCCAGAAAATGGTGAGATGTTTGGTTCCGTTTTTCCAAAAAAAACATTGTCCTAGACCACGCCTTGGAAATCGGGAAGACATTGTCTAAGGAAACATCGAATTCAATGTTTTTTGAGATTCCTGCCCTTTGCCGCCAACGGTACAATGACATGGCACCAATGTGACATCATCTAAAGCGTCGGATAATGTAGACAAATGCTGAAAATGGTTATACAACATTGGTACCAAACAAAACCTATGTCATTTCCCCAACAAACATCCTATGTGTCAACATTGATGCCAAAGAAAAAAAAGGAGCTATATTCTTAGAAAACGATGCAACAGAACCTCATCCAAACCTCATCCATACAACACCATTTTCTCAAAAAACAGCTCTAGAGCAACGATATCGATGCCAAACACTAGCATAATCTTTTAGTCCCCCATAAAACCATTGAATTGTTGTAATTGGTATGCTATGTTGTGCGGACAGTAGTCCTTAAATGGAGTGAGATTCACTAAAGACAACAAATAGCAACAAACATTGAAATAGTGAGAATTGCAACAATGGAAACACCAACCTTTGGGTTTTGCAACCCAAAAATGAGATGACCTTGAACCTTTGCTCTAGCAGGAGTTAAAAGGATTTCAGAGGTCCCTATGCTTCGAAAAAATACACATGAAAAGGGGAACAAAGGTAAGAATGTTATTTTGTCTTTTCCTAGATTTAATTAGGGGTATCTTTGGGTTTTTAGGTGTTTAAGTCTATTAGGCTTAATTTTATTAGCCTAAGTATTTTAATAGGTCAAGTATAGGGTTGACATTAGGCCCCACCCTCTTGAAATCTCAAGTTGAGACAGATGAAGGGGTGATTTAATTTGGTACGTCGAAATAAAATATTTCAAGTTTAACAATCAAACAGTTGAACTTGAAATTTGATGTATTGGGGTTTTTTTGGTCTCTAATCATAGTGGTGAGGCATAATTAGTCAAATAAGTCTTAGATGATGAAGATATATGGCTTATAAGCTCTGTCAATGAGATTTGCTAAAATAGAATTTTATCTTGATAGTGGGTCAAAAGAGGGAATATTGGGAGAAAAATTGGTGGATAAGCATTTTTAAATATCCTAAATTTGATAAAAGAGACAAATCTTTGATCAGAAATGTAGATTAAAAGATTTGGTTTAGATTAAGGTTTTAGCTTATGGTTTATCAACAAATGAGAAGGCTTGAATGGAATGTTGCTTGTTTTGGGAGAAAATAAAGGAATTTAAGGATGAAATTAGACGGATGGGTTATTTTGAGGATTTTTTAGTTAATGGGAGTGGTTTGGTTGCTTGGATTATAATTTCTTACGTGATTTAATCATGAACATAAAATTGGAATTTTTGTTAATCGGATGGTTAAATAAAGAAGTTTTGAGTTGAAACTTAGAATAGGGGCATCAATTAAGATAAGGAGTCAGGTTGAAGGTTTAGAACTAAGAAAGAACTTGTTAATCTTGGTTGTCCAGTTTTATTCATATAAGGCCATCAAAATAGAATCTTGGCATTTTTATGCTTGAACGTTGTAGACTTAAGGTAGGATTTGGGGTTGATCATATCTTAGAATCCTTGAGGTAATGGATATGTTGGATTTGGTTTTATGAAGTCAAGGTTCAAATATTGCATAGATGAGGGCCATTGAAAAAAATAGTATAATAAATGATAGATCTTTGGAGTTTAGTTATGTATTTTCCTAAGTCTAAGGAACATGTTTGATTAGGTTAGTAAAGCCTATGTACTAGGTGAATGTTTTCTTTAGGCTCTTGAAGGATCATTTTGAAGGGATGAGAGATCCATCGTATGGACACCCAAATCTTGCGAAATAGGGTGGGCGAATTTCAAAAAATTTCTCTCCCTTCAACTGGGAATCCATTCCCTATTTAGAAAATCATATTTTCAAGGATCATTCTTGAACCATAAACTGAACCAGATCTGAACCAAAAGAAGTAGGAGAGGATTATACCTGATACAGAGAAATAGTATCTCCTAACGAAGGTGTTCACGCCCAACGAAGGATCCAAAGACTGCTTCCACTGAAGATGGCACAGTGTAGGATGGAGCAGAATCAGCAGTATTCTTCTCCAAGAATTATGTCCTTCGCAAGAAACAGTAGGATGGCACGTGAGCACAACTTCCTATCAATTCTTTCTCAAAGAACTGATGTCAAGATCAAATATTGACTTCTCCCACAACTGGAGATCGAACTGGATGTCTGGCGGCTACAGGAAGGAGGTGGCAAGAGAGATCTTTGCAGGGATTGTAGAAATCTTTATTCTCTAGTTTTAGCTCTAAAGAGGATCTAATTATCTGATTCTTCTAAAGGTTGTCGCCCCCCTCCTTTTGTAAACCCAAAGGATCAGCTCCTAATCCAATTAGGAGCTGCTTATCCAAATCATATTTGGATCAGTCCTTTCTTTAGGTGATAAAGATAAACACTTATCTTATCTGTAGATTAGATTAGCCTTCTTTTAATCTCATTAGGAGGTTTCTAGATCTGAATCATATTCAGATCTGGACTCTCTGAGTAGATAGGGTTAAGACCCTATCCTATCTGCTGACCCATCTCAGAATTCGCCCATATTTAACTTATTAAATAAGTCCAGTTCGTAATGGGCTTTAGGCCCATTAAGCTTATGTGCTCACTTAACCTTCCTAACTGTTGCCCAGTTGGGCTTCCTTGTATGGCGTGGGACCCAAGCATTGATCTATACATCAGCCACATGGGTTCGGCCCAGCCTTTGTTATAAGGCCTGGCCGAATACACTGTATGGACAGTGCACCCCCTGAAACCCATTAAATGGGCTCTATGGGCCCAACACTTACCCTAAGTGGTCCCTGGGCAAAGCCACCTTGTAACACCCAGGGACTATGGGCAGGTGCAAGATTAGCCCATTAGGTATTATCCTCAATGGTCTTACACTTAACCTCTCAGCCCATAATGATCATACACTGTCCGACAAGAGAGGACCTCTCCCTCGGCTGCAAGGAACAATGTTGCACTCTCTACTTCTATGGATCCCGGGAATTAAAACCTTCTTGCAAACATTTTAGAAACCATAATATATATATATACTTGTATATCTCATATAAAATATACTTTGCAAAACAAATCTCAACGGTTGAAATCGGCTGCCGGCAGTCTTGGTTTCCATCAGTGAGAGTGCATCCCCGATCATTACCTTTGTCCGACAAAGGGGCTGATCCTGTCACTATGATCACCCACTCAGATGAATTCTCAGACTGTCCCAACATACCCAGGTTTTGACCCCCGCTAAGGATCTCATTGATTGATACATCAAAGACATCCCAATCCGACACCTAGTGCAGTATCATAATCGAGTCTAGGGGTCGGGTGTAACTTTCCAGTTTTGCCCATCAATCTCCGAGGTCCAGGGCAATACTGGAAATCTGGTCGAGTTCAAAGATTCAATTAATCCTACACTGTATGTGCCTAGGGTCTCACCCTGGCAGCTGAGACAGGCCACCCCCAACCGACTTGGTGGCACCATAGTGTCAACCTTATCAGGATAGGTCTCCCCAGACCGACCCACTGGCTGTGAACATTCTAAACTGACACGAGTCTCATTAAGTGTCCAGTTTAAGGGTATTACACAGAAACATACCTAGGGAACATGAATCAAATATGCACTTTTATTCATTTACAATAAACTCATAAAGTACATCATTCTGATTGAAGCTAAGGGCATACAGAACTGTTTAACACATTTGGGATAAGAGATTGAAACTCAAAACTATACTCATCTACTAATTTAGCTCCATGTCATAAGGACTAGAGTTAAATGAATAGATTCCGATGATAGTCTGAGGGGAAGAAACTCCTTTTTAAGTTTGGCCTACATGGCTTCTTAGTTTCTGATTTTGGGCTTTCCCTACTGGCAACAAGTCTATAAAAGGATATATCACCAAGCAAGGGCTTGACCTCACAATTTTGAGAGCTACTAGAGATACCTTGTTGTCCTCAAGAACCATCTTATAGTAAAAATTTTTCTCTACACTATTCAACTAGTTGACGAAGTCTTCTAGGTGAGTAGTACTTACAAACTCAGTTGTTTTACACTTGATACCTTCATTCTAGTTACATGGGAGTGGTCTTCCAATAGTTGTAATAACATGGCACTAATGGTGATAGGGTTTTGTTCCAAACATTTGTTAGTATCGGTGATTCATTCTTCCAAGTCTTTGCATGCATGGAGGAAGCATGTCTTTGCAAGCCTCAAACAGAACTTTCCTTAGTGTGGTGTAGGGATGGAAACGGATAGGGTACCCATGAAAGTTATCCTTCCCATTCTTGAGCCCACTTATTATCCTTGATGCCAAACTTGTTTTACTTTTCATCCTAATTTCCCAAACCCATCATGACCAAAATATCATTGTTGGTATCATTTTTCAAATTTGGAATTCAAATTCAATTACCTTAATTAATGCTTATCAAACTTACCATTATTAGCTCTATTTAACACTCTATAGTCTATATACCATAATTGACTCCATAACTAACCTTATTTAAGGCACCACTTATAACATTAATTAACTCAACTAATTCCATTTAAGTATGTTTAAAACAAGTTCTATATACAACTAATGTGTTGCTAAAAGGATTTAAACCCAACTTGCTTATTTTAACCATAAGCATTTTAACCCTTAAACCAATTCACAATATTTTTCTAAACTAGCATTGGTAAGCAATCATATCATATCTATGCTTATTAAAGTAAAGAAAATTCATTTTTAAATACCCAGATCTTTAGTCATAATCAAACTAGTTCTAGATGCTTTTGCCTCTATAATCTCAATTATCCATTTAAGAGATTTTTTTATGATTATTTTTATAAGAGAATTTAATATTTTTACTATGGCATATCACCATTATTAATTAAACATAATTTATTTTAAATTTTGTGACCTTTTACATGATTATAGTAGAAATATTAATTTTTTATGCTATCTTTTTCTTAGGATATTTTGATAGTTTCTCATTTTTATGGTGAAATTACACCTCACATAAAGTCATAAACTATCAAAATACATCTTCCTTATATATAGAGTTATTAGAACTATGTATTATATACAATTCATAAATTTTAATATATATTTGAATTTCCATGGCATATCCATGTATATCTTAATTTTTCCACTATATCTATTTGTATCAAAAGGCGTATCTAGAATCCACATATATTTCTTTAAATTTCCTCTTCAATGTTTTTTTTTTTTCATTTTCTAGTACTTTGAGCATTACACCTAATTTTACATTGCATAAGTAAAATGCGACGCTCCTCTTAAGTAGAAATGATGTAGTAGGCTAGTGCCAAAGATGCCTCTGATAGGATAGAAGCTAGGATAAGTGTTTGAATCTCCTCTCAACTCTTTTTACTATGTATATTATTTCTTATAAAATATATTTAATAAATATACATAGAGGTTTATAATTGGGTATTGGGAGCGGGTACCCACATTATATATAATTCGGTTTGGGTACTAGGTACATCCTAAGGTTAAAACCCAAACTAGGGTTTTGATAAATGGGTCCTATTAGGGTTGAGAGGAGTTGGATACCCAAAAATTCCCACGAAATTGCTATCCTTAGTGTGGTGTCCTCTACTTTCAGAAGCCATTCTAGTTTTGATACCAAATGGTACGGTTGGTAGTCATTAAATGGAGTAAGCTTCACTAAAGATGTAGGAGGTGAATGGATTTTAGAGGTTTCTGTGGATTGAAAATAAGCACAAGAGAAGGGGAATAAAGGCAAGAATGCCAAAGAGAAATTCTATTAGATAAAAAAAAAAAAGAATCTCCTAGTTACAAACTTACAATCCTCTAAGCAGCTTAATTATATGGACGTTGCAACTATAATAGAATTCAACTTTGGCGCCAAATGCCATAAGCCCATAATACAAAATGGGTTAAACAATAAGGCTGTGTTTGGTTTCAGCACAAATTTATTTGCTCCAATGCAAAGGGTGCAAATTCTGTTTTAATTTGGTTTAAAAATTTATATTATTTTGTTTGATTACAGTATATATGAAATAGAATAAAACCTAAAGCAAAATAAATTAAAACCCAAAGCAAAATTGCACCAGAATTTGCATTTTTTTTCATTTGCACTCCCATGCATTTATATTAGTACAAATAAAATTGTATTACAACCAAACACATCCTAAGGAAGAAAACTCTAAGCAGAAGAAACGGTAACCTGCAATGGCAAAGGGTAACTCAACTTGTTGCTAATTGGTTGACCTGCCTACTTCGCGCTGATGGTAATGGACCGAGTCAATGAGCACTCTAGGGTAAAAAACTTACGAGAGATAGAAGGAGCCTCACGGATTGCTCTCGTGCGGACCTCACAGCTTGGTCTCATGAGCTTAGGTCTCTCATAGTTGGAATCTCAAACTTGTGGCCTCGCAAATTTATGACCTCGTGACCTCACGAGGTAGAACGTTCCACAGCACATCTCAGCTGTGTATTGAAAACATCTTCCGATGATAATATCATCATTTCTAGTATTATCACCGATAGATGTTCTGATCAATACAGGGCAGGGATGTGCTGTGGGACGTTGTGAGATTGTTATGCTTCAAGCGATGTAAGGTTCTAGTACTTGTTAATTCCCATGATCTTGCAGATTTATGGAATGTGGGTTTTCTGGTCTCACCTATCCCAAATCGTTTTTTATGGCTAGATCAAACCAAACCACCAATTTCAATTTGGTTCGATTCGATTAACTATCTACACCATATAATGAACATCCCTGTCCGCTACAACAAATTAAACCTTACCAATAAGCTCTGTTAAGATATGATTTGCCCCATTTTGTTAAAATCAATATTTAGTCACGAGGGTATTTTAGTCATTTTCTATAGATGACTACACTACAATGGGTTCAAGGAACCAATATTAGTTTGCTAACTGCAAGAGGCTTTTCTCTTCCTCTTTTGAA
Organism: Nelumbo nucifera; assembly: GCF_055504915.1. Classification (NCBI taxonomy): domain Eukaryota; kingdom Viridiplantae; phylum Streptophyta; class Magnoliopsida; order Proteales; family Nelumbonaceae; genus Nelumbo; species Nelumbo nucifera. The sequence goes on from NC_142650.1 coordinate 75,704,220, forward strand.
TCTGGTTACCCATGTCAAGAGGTCCTTCAACTGAGTTGTTAATATTCTTGCCAAACTTGGCATTTCTAATCATTTTTTTGCTGATGATTTTGCCTTTTCGAAAAATCTATATACCAAGATTGTTGATCATTAATGCATTTTGGCCTAAGTTTGGACCCATTTGACTCTTTGCAACCCACTGTTTTAAAAGGCTTAATCCTTGAGGTGAGGTGTACAGATTTTTTTGCCTAAAATTGTGAAACTTAAGCATTTGTCAAAATGAGGCATAATGTGAGGCGTAAAAAGCATAAGCCTCAAGTATTAGTGATTTTATGTAAAAAATATATATTTTATGCATTTCTATAATTCAAAATATTTGGATGAAGCACTTTAATAATTATGAACCAAATAAAAAGAGAATGAAAAACCAATGGACCAAATCAAGTTCTATTAGTTTCTCTTTCCTTGACCTTTCCTTTAAATCAGATATAACCTTAGTGTTTTAAGAGAGTATAATGCAAAAAAAAGACCAATTAAGTTCTTTGCTTCTCTTGGATAGATCAAGTAGAATTATTTTCATATTATTCTAAATCTAACATCCCAAGTTTATTGTTTTTCTCATTTCTTTTTCTAATGAATTTATTTTTTTTATTGTTTTTTTCATAGATCAAATCAACCAAGTTATTCTTCATATGTTTCCTTTCCCTTCTAAATTGGTGATGTAGTGCGATCTGACTGCTCCCTGTTAGAGGGTGATCTAGCTTCCAGTCGGAAGGCAAGCTAGGTAAATTTGCAAAATGAGACGAGAACCCGGGGTGGTTAGGTCGGCGAGGTCGCTCCGATGCTTAAGTTAGTAAGCTGTTTGCGAGCTGAAATAGCTTTGAGAATGTAGAGAGCTAGAGAACAGAGAAATCACATGTACCTTGTGCCCTCGGGGTTGGAGCCTTTCGAACTTCCGGTTTAACCAGCAATAACCCAGGTCGTGTCAGGTGTACGCGCGGACGTCTAATAGACCCCGAGGACGAAATCGGTTGAGCGCATTTTTTACGTCCGCGGAGTCCATAAACAGCATGACGTCCGCGCGTACACCTGACGCGACCTGGGTTATTGCTGGTTAAACCAGAAGTTCAAACAGGTCCGACCAACTGATCCGCTCGGCAAACCGCCTAGACCTCATGCCAAATCCACTTGGACTCGTCATGAACTCCCCGCACCAGGTTGAAACCCCTGGCTCGAGGAGTGGGGGGCAATTGATGAAGAGTGATTTGCCCCGACCTAGTAAGAAGGGGACACGTGGACACGACCTGACCAAGAGATGACAGCTCAGCCTGACATGGCTAGTTCGCAACAGTTGAGCTCGGACACCCAACCACTTCGGCATTAAGTCACCTCGGGACAAGGCCACCTCGGTCCCAAAGCACTTCGGCATTTAGTCCAGTTTGGAACTAAAAAGTATAAGCTCGGGGATACCGACCTAGACCACTACGTGGCGACCCCGGAAATCTCTCCAACAGACCCCAAACCTCGCGGGATCACGCCGCATAACGGCAAGCCTTATATCCTCCCCGCCCAGTTCGGGAGGAATTGATAAGCCTTATCAGTTTGTAACATTATCCTCCAATTAAAGCGGAAACGGATCCCATCGTGACGAAGATCCCGGAACCGATCCACAAAACCCACGAGGACTCGACTATATAAAGGCTCCAACCCCAAGGGCACAAGGTATGCATAATTTCTCTGCTCTCTAGTTCTCTAGCTTTGTATATTCTCAAAGCTATTTCAGCTTGCAAACAACTTACTAACTTAAGCATCGGAGTGACCTTGTCGGGCTAGCCACCCCGGGTTCTTGTCTTATTTTGCAGATTTACCTAGCTCGCCGTCCGACTGGAAGTCAAATCACCCTCTAGTAGAGAGTAGTCAGATCACGCTACATCAATTGATCATCTGAAAAATTTTACAACATTGCATTAGAAACATGAAAAGTAAAATGTTTACATTAAATAATTAATTAATTATTATTTTATTTAATAAAATTTAGAAATTATTACTCAAACTTCTATTTTATAAATATTTGTACCTTTATTTTTATCATTTATAAGCTTAATTATTTTTATTTTAACTTCTGAATCTTACCCTATTGTTTTTTTGGGCTTATTGCAATTTGCAACTTGCTTGCTGGCCACTTCTCACAGTTTGCTCGGAACCGGTACAAGTTAGCCCCAGAAGTCCGTACATGGCTAATGTTCGCCTTGTGACCTCAGACGCCACGTCCAAAATATAATTCCGACATCCAAAGTAGGCATAATAATCAGATGCGAGATGACTTCCACCGTTGGATACGTAGACTCTGCACAAACGCCTATATGCATACCACAACTGACCAAAGAATCAAATTCATTAATCCTTACTGCATGGTAGCCACGTGGCAAAGTCGAGATCTGTTGAGTAACGGAACCCAATCCAACGGTTGTCCTGCAGGATCTTGTCACGGAGCCGGAAGACAACGTGTCACCGACTCACCATCCGGGGTAAATCGAAAAAGTTGGACCTTTAACGTTAGCCGTTTCGTTAGTCCACCGAAGTGGGACCCACTCCCAATTCAATGGCCACAACGAACTGAATCCAAACAAAAGTATTTTATGTCGTTTTATATCGTAACGTACCGGGTGTCTAGCCTTGACACAGATATCGGTTTCAGGCTTAAGTGGGTGAGGCCCGTGAAGGAATTTTTTTTCCTTCTCTCTCTTCCTCTCTCTCTATTTGGACATATTTTCTGTTAAAAGAAGACAGCATCGGATTCCAGTATGCTAAATCTTCAGAATTTCTATTTATGGGAAAAATAACTGCTGCAATAAACGTGACACCTGGATTTGTCATTACTCATTAGTTAAACACCCAAATATTTAATTTACTTTTATGAAAATTGAAAATGGAGGCAAGCCAATTGATCCGGGTTGTCGGCCTGGTCCGAACGGTTTGCGCCAACTCGGCCGAGCTTGGTTCATCTAAATAACCCAGACCCAGCAAATAATTCCATGTAATTCCTATATATATATATATATTTATCCTTTTGGAGTTGTTTGGAAGGGTCATTATCACTTCACCCGGTCTGACCCCACAAAGCAAATCCCCAAAGTAAAAGAATGGTACTTAAACAGTGATGGATCACAACATTCAATAAATAAATGAAGGAACCTTAACCTCAGCTTTGCAATACTTGAGTCATAGCCACACAAAAGCTAGACAGGGTCGGCCCCCACCTTGAGTTTGAGTGGAATCCGATTCTCAATTTGTTTGGTTTGTTATAGAATTCTAGATGGATTAGGGTTCATGACTACCTAATTATCATATTTAATTTTCAATTTGAGGCAGAGAAAAGGGGGGGTTTTGTTAGAAATTATATAATTTAATCAACCTCAATGAATGTGACAAATTTGTTATGGGAACGTGGAGTCAATAAAGCAAGTGGAGCAATGATTTCAGCAGTCAAAAAGATTTCAAAAAAATAAAATAAAATAAATCTCTTTCAAGTTTGATTAGGTTTAACAGAAATTCAATGTCAAATCAACTTAACAAATTAAAGAAGCTTCAATCAGCCGAAGGAAGGGGAGGGAAAAAGACTGAGGACTGAGGAGAGTCACAACACTTAGAAAAGGATTTTTAATGTGTTGGGTGGGTGGGGTTTCCAAGTTAAAGAAAGGGAAAGAGAGTTCTTAAAAGCAGGTTAATTATAAAACACTTTGATTGAGCAAAACCAGTCAAGCACTTGGTTTCAATTATGAGTCTGGAATTGGGTTTCCGGTTTCATCACAGAAAAAAGCTGTTTTCAAGAATGAGCTCTGGACCGGATTCGGTAAGGCAGTGACCGGTTCAATTGGTTTTTTTATGGCTACACAATAGGGGTAGCCCATCCCCCAACCCATAACCCTATGAACCCAGGTGCAAGCAGGATTTGATCCCAAACCAGCAGGAGACCTTACCAATCAGCTGGTTGGCATCTTGCATGGTTCAATCGGTTAAACTAGTAAATGGGATTATGATGACAAACTGGTAAAATCTAAGCTATTCGTAGATCCTGACATCCCGTTCCTCAAAAAACAACATCGGTATTAGTAAATCAAATTAGTGCCAACATGTAAATAATTTAATTTAATTTAATTATAAAATGGTGTATTCAAACCCATGGTTCTGAAAACCAGATCAGACCAGATGGTTGGACACATTGGTTGATTCAGGAATTGATCATGGCTTTGGGGTCTAAAATTAAAACCATTTAATCAAGTTTTGGATCAGACAGTTCGACATGAGAATCGGTTGCTAAAATGGTTCCGTTTTAGATTAAATAGAATTCAAATATATCTATTTTTTTTTCTATCAACAGCATTTTCTCAGTTTATATTTAATTTTATCGATAAATTTTCTTTTTCTCAGTTTATTCATCTTCAAATTGAATCTTATAAATCCATTTGGATATGATCCTATCTGAATTCGATCCAATGTGTATCTAGACCTATTGTTTCTATGTTCATTTTCATATTAGGTTGTGTTTGGTTTGAAGGAAAAAGTAGAGAAAGGAAGGAAAATACTGGGAAACCTTTACAAACCTTGTATAGGTTTTCCTATTTTCCCTTCCTTTCCCTATTTTTTCCTTCAAACCAAACATAGCCTTAATGTAAATTCTAATTGCATATGATAGCACAAAATGACAAAACTGGCATGGATCTGAATTACTTTGGATAGTCTGCTTTTTATAGTTCAGGAAGCCATTTGATTAAACAACCAATCATACCTCTGATTTTTGGAAATTTCTCTTAGATGTCTAGATTATAAATTCAATACTAAATTAAGAGGTCATTTGGATGATTTTGCTCAAATTTGTCATTGACCTAAAAGGTCCTACATCTCTTGAATATTGTAATATAATATATGAAATGCATAATGTGATTTATTATACTTTATAATTTATTTTGTTATAAAATTGCTTATCAAAGGTTGGAGTTTTTCTTCTCTAAAACAAATAAAAAATAATAAAAAAATTGGGGTCGTAAGTTTTGGTATTTGGGTTCTTTTTCCAGGAGTCTAACTTGATTCTATTGAATCCTTGTTGGAGGAAAATAATTCTTCATGTTGGTATTTTTAGACTTTTTTTTGGTAGAATATATGGTATTTCTAGACTTCTAGCATCATATTGAATCCAGGTGTTATTATTATTGTTTCATGTTTTGTAATCAGTCTTTGTGTTTGTCTTCGGTGATGTTTGGCATCTTAGAATTTGCATCACATAGGATCTACATCATAATTTGAAAAAATAATGATTTTTTTTTTATTTGGTTGTCCAATTATGCCAATTTCTAGAAAATCAGTCAAAAATCGATTATTGGAATCAGCCCTTTTCAAGGATCACATTTTTTTGGTGATTTCCTGATTTTTAACTGATTTTGATTTTTTGAGGATCACATAGCATCTAACATGGCATTAAATAATGAATAATAACTCTAATACAAAAATAATCGACCCTTGAAAATCATTACCAAACAGGTTCAAAGCCGATTTCTCAAAAATCAGCTTACATGGCATAAATGATACCAAACAACATTTTTTGGTAAATTTTCAAAAATCATTGATTATAGAAATCGACGATTTCTGGATAATCGGCAAAGAAAAATCATCATCGATGCCAAACATTCACCTTCATTGCTGATTGTTTGTAATTCGACCATTTACCAATGAATTCTGCTTTTTTACACATGTTTTTTTTATATATTACTTAAAAAATGGGTTCTCGAAAACACCTATAAATAGGTGTATTGAAAGATCAAAAGATACCATACTTTGAACCTTGCCTTTCAATTTGATATACAAACACACCCTTCCTCTTTAAAGGAAAGTGCTGATATAATATTTTAACTTTTAAAATTTTTAAAATCCTGATTTTCACCCATGATAAGTTTTATTGAGAAATTATTTGACAATTTCTACATTTACTTCTTTTATTAACTTTTATAAATTTTGGATTAAATTTATTATTTATCCTGACAATCATAATACTGATTACTGAACTACTTCATTGCAATCAACTCTTAAAAGAAAAACTTATTTTTAATACAGCTCAAAATTCTATTACCAAAACCAATTTTGCTTTTAAAAGTCAAAGCTAAGATATATTTATTAATACCACTTTAGTCCCTAAACAAAATTCTGTCACCATCTGAAAAGTAAAGCATCAGTGAGATAAATTTGATTAATCCCCAATAGATTTTTTTTTTTGGTAATATCTTTTGGATTACCGGTTGAACAATCCGGTCCAGTTCCGGTCCAGTTGGTCTGGTCCAAAGTGACCTAAGATAAAGAAAAAAATTAAGACTAAACGCCATTAATGAATGACAAATTCAAAACAAAAAAATAAAAAACAAGATGAAGGGGGGACAGTTACTTGTGTTATTTTAAATACAAGGAACAAAATACATGTAAAGATTTTTTTTTTAAATAAAAAAATAGATGTAAAGATGGAGGATAGTATGATTCACAGTACTTTTCATAGCACATGACTCACACTATCTGACCCAAAACTGTCATTCCAAAATGCTCTTCAAGGCTGCTGTTTGGCGGTGACTTTAATCACTTTTTCCTCCATTTAGCACTAACTCAGTAACTCCACCTCCTCCCCATAACCCGAAGAAAGCAGAAAAGCAGAAAAGGAAAGAGAACTCCAAACTTTTTCTTCTTCTTTTTTCAGTTATTTTTGAAAACCCAAGGATTCATTAATACAAACAAGCAAATTTATTTCTTTTCCTGTCAAGGGCCCGAGGAACAAGCGGGGACATAAACAAGTATAAGGGAGTGAGTGGGAAACGTCTACCCACACGAGCGGTTTTTAAGTTGCATGCAAAGCAGACCAACCCACAGAGAGGGACAGAGAGAGAGAGATCAGTCTCAAAGTAAGGACCCTGACCTCGGAGAGAGAGTGGGGGAGAGAGAACCGTGTGGGTTTTTTCTTCCTTTCTGTTTTTGATTTTCATTTTTTTTTTTTTTTTTTTTTACAGGAGACCCATCTTCCTCGCTCTTTCTTTGTGTTTTTAAATGCGATTGTTTCCTCAAAGTCCTCTCAAATAACAGAACAGCGGATTGGAGAGAGGTCCCCCTTCTCCATTTCATGCACTAGAACAAACCCCACCAAGAGAAAAGGGGGTTAAACATTAGAAAGCTCTTTCTGATCCTCTGATCAACATCCCACTTTTGCGACTCTATCAGAGTTCAGCGGAACAGAGAAAAAAAAACCCAGTTGGTGTTGTTATTTTTATCTTGCGTTTCCAATCAAAATCTTTCTCTCTCTCTCTCTTTTTTTCTTGTTCCATAGCAGTGATTCAGAACTCAGGAGAAACCCAGTTGGGTCCTTGTGCTTCTTTTATCTCTGTTCACTCTTTTCTTAACTGGGCTTGTCTGGGTTTCTGTAGAAAATGAGCTTACAACACCTGCAATCAACTCTGTGTCAGAGGAGCGATGGTGAAGGTCTCAGAGCGTTTGCAGGGGCGAGTTTTCTCTCTCCACCTTCTCCACTTACTCTCCCTCTGAGAATCGGAGGCTCCACTAGCGAGGCGAAGAGTACTGCCATGGCTTTTCAGGTCTTAAACGATCCAATAGAGCTGCAGAAGAAAGAGTGGGGCTTCCAGCCCTTGGAGAGCAGGCGCATGAATGGAAGTGAGGGTGGCTGTAATGGGTATTTGGGGAATCAGAGCACCCGGGCTGAGGAGGAAGAAGGTGAGAACTTTGTCACAGGGAAGGATCATGAGAATGGGCAACAACCTAAGCTCTGTGCCAGAGGCCACTGGAGACCAGCTGAGGACGCTAAGCTCAAAGAGCTAGTCGCTCAATATGGTCCTCAGAACTGGAACTTGATCGCTGAGAAGCTTGAAGGAAGATCAGGTAATCTAAACTAAACATCCACCCAGAAAAGAAAACTATCTGAAGGTTCTGTATTTTGAAATTTCGAAAGAAGATCAGTGACATGAGAAAAAGAAACTGAAGTTAGTTCATTGAGAAGCTGATCAAGAATGGTTCCGATAACATTTTCAGTAGTTGTTATTGTTCAATCGCAGTGTTACAACAAAGAGAACATAGATTTTGTTTTCATTCCGCCCACATTTTTGGCTGTTTCCTTCATAGCATATATTCTTTTCTTTGATCGGTACTCATGTTGTTTTTTCTTTCCCGTTTAATTTCTTTCTTTATTTCCTCTTTACAGGAAAGAGCTGCAGACTGAGGTGGTTCAACCAGCTGGATCCAAGGATTAACAGGAGAGCTTTTACTGAGGAAGAAGAGGAGAGGCTCTTAGCCGCTCATAGACTATATGGGAACAAATGGGCTATGATAGCTAGGCTTTTTCCTGGTAGAACTGATAATGCAGTCAAGAACCATTGGCATGTAATCATGGCTAGGAGGCATAGAGAGCAATCCAGTGTTTACAGAAGGAGGAAGCCCTCTTCTTCTCCGGCTGCCCAAAAGAAGATTGAGATGACCAACCAAAACTATGCATGCAGTGACTCAACCATTACAAGCAACAGAGATGAATCGGCCTCAACCTGCACAGATCTCTCCCTCAATTCCTCTTCAACCAGAGTTACTACTAGTTTCTTCACCAGGATCAGTCCACACCAGAATCAGCGATCCTGTGAGTTCCAAATGGGCATTTTTATTTCTCCTTTCTTCCTATTCATGATAAAATGGGATCGAGGTCTTGATTTATTTATTTCTTACATGTTTTCTTTCGTTGTTTCACTCTTTTCAGTTCCATCTGAAGTCAATGTTGGTGGTTCTGTTAATGGCTTCTGTAACTATACGCCCAAGGGGATGAATATGAGTGTGGATCAATCTGGTTATTCAGATTCCAACTCTGAAATCTCAGCGACTGAATCAGTGGCCAATAACCATACAGGTGCCGGAGAGATTGATTACGGGAATGAGAACTTTAGCTTGCCCTTCATTGATTTCCTTGGAGTGGGAGCCACATAGAGTGGATTTTGGGGGCTGAAAACTTTTCCTGGGTTGTAGCAGCTGGGCTTAATTTCCTCCATAGAGCTGGAAAGAAGAGGGTTGGGGAGGTAATTTTACGGTTTCAATGTACAGATGTTCCAAAATGGAAAAGAAAACAAAGTAAAGGCAGAGAAAAGGATATCAGATGGGGGAGGGGAGATGGAAAAAAAATCTTTTTCATGAAAAGAAAAAAAAAAGTGCTCAAGTAGTTATGTTTCATTAACTATCCTACAGACTCACTTGTTTGGATTCATCTCCTTGTTTGTGATTTTCTTTCTCATGCTGTTAAAACAACCCAACTTCTCTTTGGTTAATGAAAGTATGAAACTGTCACCTTACTGCCACCTTTCTCCAGTAGTCCTTACTGCAAATTATAGTCTGGTTAGAGGATCCAGTGAACTAATCTGGTCTGGATTTTCTTGACCATGACCACATGCATTCAGAAAAGCATAAAGGTCTCTGCAGCTCTATGATTAATTTGTTTTCCATATTACAGTGTTAGGAAACAATTGTAGTTGTTTGATAACTGGCAAACCATCCATGGCCCTCTAGGTTTTTCTAAGCCAGAGAAGAGTAGTGAAGCCCTTGGGATGGTAGGGAGCCTCAGGAGAGGCTAATTGTTACCAATTTCTGAACGTTTGTTATGGGACTCCTGCTATAGTCTAACTTCGTGGCTGTGTTTGGTTTAGTAGAAAATAAGAAAGAAACAGAAAGTTGAGGAACGAATATCACAAGGTAGATGAAAGACCCAAAGACTGTAGCAAGTTACCATTGCTAGGATTCTATAGAACCTAGCAGTTAGCACAATCCCTTCTGGCTATCCTTGTTTCTATCCAAATAAGTTTCTAAGACATGTTTTGGTTTGTTGTGTTATTTCAAATCAATATATTTTTGTGTTTCATTTGTTTATATATTTTAACTATTGGGATTTTTTTATGCAAAGCAAAAATGGTTTTGAAAATTTTGATATTTCCATGACTCAAACCCCTGTAGATTCAGATTCATTCATGTAATTCTTATATTTGACTCTGGATCTCCTACCCACAAGAATTCTGCCCACGTTTATCCAGAACACACCATCTTTGTGCATTGGGAATATCTCCTCATGCGTAATACTATATGTAGGAGGATGAGATATTCCCCATGTGTGGTTGTTATGTAATACCCTATAGCTTGGGTACAACAAAGATATCCCCACTACTTTGCAACCACTTTATTTAATTTATCTTATGCAATGGCTTTTTTATTCCGAAAATACTTGTAAAAATATCATCTAACCCTTTTGGAAATAAACCCTCCCCTCACATTATTTTAATCAAAAAGATAAACAAAAATTGATAGAGAAACAACAATTAAAGCAAAAGTAAGGAAAGATATAACATAAAAAAGTTAGGTAAAATAGACAATGTTTTCTTTGTTTATCTTATTTATATTTTTCATTTTCTGCTTTATTCCTTTGTTGTCTATTCTAATTCGTTGTTTTGTATTCTTTTACCTTTTATTTTTATTTTTATTTCTGTTATTTCAAATGACATTTTGGTTTTTTCATTTCTTTTAATTATTTTGGTTAATCAGACGTTGGGATAAAAAATATGGTCTAAGAGAACCAACAATAAGTGAAGTAGTTGCGAACTAGAGGAGGTGCCTTAGTAACACACAAACCATAAGGGGTGCCTTAAATTGGAGTAGCTGTTTTAGATCAGCAGTCAGTCAGCAATTGCAAAGTAGAGGGGTGTCTTGGTAAATGACTCTTCATTGTAAACATGCTTAAATTTGATTAACTGTTTTGTTTCCCTTATAATATTGAATTTAAAGATCATTTGAGATTTAGGGTTTGACATAGGCATTTAAAATTGATTTCCATTTGAACTGAATTTCTGCATTTAAAGGATTGTAAAATTAAGGTTGTATATTGGAATGGAAAAAATATTATGTGGAGCTTCATCTTTACTACTATGTACTAAATTAAAGAGAAATATTAATGAATTTTTGTTAAACATTGGAAACGAGAGTTCGTATTAATCTATACTACTATAAAAACTGGAAATACCCCTCTTTTTGAATTTGTTTTTTTTTTTTTTTTTTTACTTTTTGTTGTGAGTGCAAAAATTGTAATTTGAAAACCACCTTTTAGTTTATTTTATTCCCTCTCATTAGGTCCCATGTTTAATGTATTTACTCCCATTCTCTCTCACTCAATGCTATATTTAAGATATTTTTTTCTTTCTTAAATTCCAAAAATTAAATCCATAAACAATAAATTTAATAGTATAAAAACTTAGGTTTTTTTCTTAAAACTAACTTAAAAATGAAACTAATCTTTTTAAGTGGTAGGAAAGCAATTCAACCATTTGAGTCAAATATCTAATATTCTATATTCATCTTATTAAACACAAATAAGTGTGTAAATAAAAGGTATTATTATTAATGATGGTTATGGAACAAAAAATATTTAAAACTAACACAAAAATGAAACAATTTTCCTATTTGAGTGGTGGGTCAATAGTTCAACTATTCAGGTCAAATGGGTCAACCAATGATATTGTAGTTAAATAATAATTTTAAAAGAATAGCAAACAATACAAAGAATTACGATAATATATAAAAATTTAGAGACATCTCTAATATCATATGTTATTCATCATCATCATCCAAGCCTAATCACAACTATATGGGTTGGCTAGACAAACCTGTTTTGCCATTTCCTTTTGTTTAACGTCATATCAATTGCTAAATTATTAGCACTTAAATCATCACCTCTTGCTACTTCAAACCAAGTCCTTTTTTGGTCTACACTTGCCCCTTTTGTCCTCTCAACTTGCAACTTCATATATATTAAACAAAAGGGTAAAATATAGAGAACTACCTTGTTCGTACTTTAGGGGTAATGACACTTAGGTCCTCAAACTTTCATTTGTGACAAAGAACTACTTTGTACTTTCAAATTCTAACACTTTCATTCTATTGTTAGCACTCCATCGATTTTGAACTTTGATGAGACCATTTTACTCTCTCCTTTATTACTTCTTCAGAACCCAAGATTTGAAACTTTCTATCTTTTTATCTACTTTTCTTTTCATTAAATATAGAGATGAAAAAGAGTTTAAAGAGGTAACACACCCACCATAAAGTTTAAAACCTAAGTTTTAAAGATGTATTAAGCAGAGGGCAAAATGGTCTCATAAAAGTTCAAAATTATTGAGTGCTAATGGTCATAATAGAACATTGGAATATGAAAGTATTGGGTACCTCTATGTCACAAAGGAAAGTTTGGGGAACCTAAGTGTCGCTATCCCCAAAGAATAGGATAATTCATTGTATTTTAACCTAAACAAAAGTAAGTTTGCTAAATAAAAACTCTTTTTGTTAGCGATGAAAATAGAATACAAAATTTAAAATTGATCTAAAAGCATAATAGTTTTTCCATCTAGGTGGTGGGTTATTGATCCAATGGTCTAGGTTAAATGGGTAAATACATGATGTCACAATTAAGTAATAATTGTTTTAATATAGGTAGAAATACAATAACTTGTAAAAGAGCACTGAAATTTTGTAGAAAATATAGGCACATCTCTAATATTATATATTTATCATATTAAATAATATATGTGATAAATAAAAACTTTTTATTAGTGATGGAAATGAAAATGTGATAAATAAATTAGAGAATAAGAGAATTAATGTCTAACCCTATTGGACAATGTACGCCCTCAATATCTAGCATGAGATGTATCTTGTATTTATTATGAATAAAATGTCAATTTATGTTTTGTTACTTATATCATTTGATATGTTTCTATGCAAAAGCCATTGTTGTGTATTTTAGGATTAAGACCTGAGACATCATCTTCAGCATACAAACCAAATATGTTCTTATAAAATTCTAACGAGACTAACGTACTTGTATTGCCTAAGGAGAGAGTGTGTCTTAACTATCAAGGTTAGATCCAAGGTACAAAGTACAAAGTATATATGGGTGCTTGAGAAACATCAAACTAAACCATTTCTAGATAACCCTTGGTCTTTGTGATTGGTAGGGAATCTAGGTTTTTGCATGTAATCCTTGGGCCTGATATTACCCATTAACTAGTTTCAAGAATTACCTATTTTTGATGTGCCAAGTAGTGAGATTCTGAATCAATACTTGGGTATGTTGGAACAATAATAAAGGAATCTAAGCAAGTGACTGTTGTGAAGGAGCCTATCTCTTTGTTAGACAAAATGAATATCTAAGTAGATATCCTTTTTGATGAGAGGTCAGAAATTGGCACTAATGGTTTCAAATGATGTTTGGAAGAGTTTTGCAAAATCATACTATTTAGATAAATAATTTGTTTTTGAAAATTCAATTTTATTTCTCAGGATTCTAATCTAGAAAGAGGACATGTCACTATACACAAAAAATTATTGAATAAGTCCTTCCATATTGAAGTTATGGATACTACAAATTGCAAGTATCTATTCGGGCCTAATAACTTGTTGTATGCATTCATCTTTGGGCCAATTGATTTGGGATTTGAGGATGGAAAAACCCAGGTAATATTAATGCTATTAATGGGCTTAAGTAAAGCCCATACAACTGGGATTGATTGCCCTATTAAAGTGGCAAATTGATTCCTAGTGTGTCCTCAATGAGTTGGATTCAATCAAACGATGTTGGAGATCCTTTTAAAATGGATTAGAGCTAGATTCTAGTGGGTCCCATGCATAACCAAAGAGAGGGAACTTACTTTTATGGGTAACAATAGGAATTGGAAAGATTGGGTTTATTGATCCTGTATTTTAATGATAACAAACTTATTAAGATTACTATTACAATACGTTAAGTCTGCAACTATGCCAAGTAACTTCTCAATGAGCTAAAATGTTTGTCAATTCATTATGAAGATGAATGCTACCAAGAAGATGAATGCTACCAAGATTTTTGGCAACTATTTATCAACCGATCACTCTTCAAAGAAGATGAATGCTACCAAGAAGAAAATAAGAAAAAGGAAGGAGCATCAAGCTTCGGTGCTTTATTATGTCATTTTCTTAGGACTTGATGTAAACATTTTCAAAAGGATTCACACTATGGCCTCTCACTAACTAAACTCAGTTGACCTAATCTTAGAATCCAATGGCTAGAATCAGGTTTGGTTCTTAGGTATTACTGAAACAAGGACTTAAAAAGTAAAAATCTAATTTTGGAACCCTAAAGAAGTGATTTCTAGACATCTAGAATCAAAATATTAGTTTCTAAGGTTGAGAGCTGTTAGTAATCGACTACCCATGAAGCTATAGTCGACTACCTTTGACAGTAGAGACTTGTTGTTAGATAGTATATGCCCTTATTAGTTTCTAAGGTTGAGAGCTGTTAGTAATCGACTACCCATGAAGCTATAGTCGACTACCTTTGACAGTAGAGACTTGTTGTTAGATAGTATATGCCCTTAGTTCCAAACAAATTGATGTATGTTGGGTTTTATGAATGAATAAAATTAGTTCATTATTGTTTTATGCTTTGATTGGTGTGTTTCTGTAAATTACCCCTTAAGATGGACACTTATGAGACTTGTGTTAGTTTAAAAAGTTCTCAACCATTGAATAAATTTGAGGAGTTTAGATCCTAAATACAGTTAGTGGGTGTTTATAGTTTTGCCCTAAACCTTGGAGACAGATGGGGAGAATTGAAAAGTTGCCCTAGACCAACCAATGAGATCCTCTCAAGGGTCAAATAAGTAGCTATATTGGAGCAGTTAAAAATATTACATGAGTGGGTGATCATTGTGATAGGATCATCTCCTTTGTTAGACAAAGTGAATATGAAGGTTAACACTTTCTGATAGAAACCTAAAACTATCAGTAGTTGATTTTACCTATTTCCGAAATCTCTTTGCAAAATGTATTATGATATACTAGTTAGGACCCGTGCCATGCACGAGCTTTATTTGTCAAAAAAATTAAAGATGGAGCTCTATGATATTTTTAATTAAATGGTGTCCATCTAAGTTCAATTCAAGTATTATTATCACAATCTAAGTTGCGCTTTAGTGAAAGTGGCCAGTTTCTTATTCTCTAGATAAATTTGTATTATTTTTTTTTTTGTATCTTAATGCTAATTTTTATTGATTTATTATTATTATTATTTTGTATTATATTTTACGTAAAATTATAAAAAAGATCCTCTTATAGCAATTACATAAGCCACCTTTTTGTTTTGACCTAACGAAGGCCTTCCCTATAGTTTTGAGAAAAAAAGTGCAAATACCTCATTTCCCTTGGGCCTTCAGTAACAAAGACAAGTCACCAAAATACCCTTATCATTGTTAATGTATTATCATACATAACTTAAAGTTTCAACTTTACTCTCCACTAATTTCTTTTGCTAGACAACTTTCAAAGAATAATTCTCGTTACTCTTCTTGGACAAATGTAAAAAGGCTAAAGTGAAGTAAAATTAATGCATTACATCAACATTTTTTTTTTTATTTGGAATGTTGACTAAAGAAAGGTATTTGCACCTTTTCTTAAAACAATAAAGGAGGTTTTTGTTAGGGCCAAAACACTAGGGAATTTCATAAGATTGTTAGAAAGCCTAAGGAGCTTTTTATAATTTTCCTTATTTTTAAATGGAATTTAAATTGATTTTAAACTAATTAAACTCTGTTTACAACTAATATTTTTAATAATTTTTGAAATTAGTAAAAATTGAATTTATTTAAGTATATTAAGTTTAAAATCCTTATGAAATTTAATTAACTATATAAGCTTTTATTTTTAGTGGAACTTAAGTTAGTATTGAATTAATAAACTTTAATTATAAAGCTAATAAGTGTTAGATAATTTTGTATTAGTTTTAAAATTATTTTTAATTTATCTTATTCCCTTTATTAATTAATTTTTTTATATTAATAAAAATGTTTTATCAATAATAATAATTAATAATTATTTTTATTTTATTTAAGTTACTAAATTATTTTTATTATGGTTAATTAATTTTTATTATTTTAAAATGGAATATAAATGGATTATAATTTTAAATGGAAGCATATTATTTAGCACAATAATATATCATTATCTCAATTTCAACATAATTAATCTTTACTAGTAATTACAATTTAATGCAAATATATATAGACAATGTTAATGAACTTTATGAGTAATGGAGATGAGAGAGAATTAGTGGCATGAGTTATTGAAGGAGAGAGTTAATGGCATAATTAATGATGAGAGATTATTAAAAGAGCTAATGTGTGTGTAAGAGAGAGAATGATCAGTTAACGGTGTTTTAATGAGGAGTGTTAAAAGTATTAAAGGTGATTGGTCACTTGAGTTATTTTATTCAATTTTAAAATTAGAAAATTTAGGAAAACCAGAAAAAAGATAGGTACCTTTGAGAAGAAACCAAAAAAGATAAGTGGCTTTGAGAATAAATCATAAAGCGGGAAAGTGTCAGCTTGGCACATTGCATTTTAATATATAGATATAGATTATTTTATGAAAAAGGTTCGTAAAAGGTTTTAATCTCGTGTTCCATCTGAGTATAGGGTGTGGCACTATATTTAGTAGTCAAGGAAGTGGTCATTCTCTATGAGTAGTGTTTTGATCAATCCATTATTCTTGGGCTTCATAGGGTGGGTAAAACCAAGGGTCACTTAGATATTGAGTGTTGGGCCTAGACCAAGTCCAATTCGATTGGCTCAAGGGTTCACTGACTTTGTTTAGTGAATTCGGTCCATGTGTTTCCTGACATGGGCTGAACCCATATGGACTGATATAAGACCTTTGTTGGTCCCATGCCATGCATTATTGAAGACCAATAAGGCTTGCAACAATTATGTTAATGAATCACTTAAAGATATGGGCCTTAGCCTATTAACTAGCAAGACTATTTAGACTAGTCAAGTTGTCATGTGCTTTGGATTGAATATGGGTATGGATCTCCATATTATCTAATGTAATTAGAGATATACCAAATCAGTTCAATTGGGATTGAAGTCTATTTAAAGACACAAGAGGGAGAGTTTGACCACTACTAGTCTTGCTTTTCTCTTGCACTCTTTCTCTTTTTTCTTGCTTCCCATAAACCCTAATTTGAACCAACACTGAGAGCCTTTGTTCTCACATTGTTTATGTTGTGTTTTTCACTATAAAACATCAGATTTGAAGTGGCTTCATAGCTACACAAATCAAAGATTGTTGGAAAAGCAATTCGACTAAAGACTTGTTGTAGGACCAACCACTAACACCAACTATGCTATCTTCAGTTAAGAGGCCAATTTGGATCTGAGTATTGGGCTTGAACCACCACTCTAGAGCTGCAATTTGTGGGCTTCATATCAGGTATGCTCATGTTTATTTTGTGATTCAAATCTGGTTTGATCCAATGCTAGATTGATCCTAGGAGAATCAGTCTCTCCAAATTTAGAGAATTTAGTTCTCGGGTTCAGACTGAAATTTTTTTAAATTTGGCCATAAAACCCAGCTGGTTCTGACATCATACTGACGATTTCAGTCCTTTCAACATTGGTATTAGAGCATTAGTTCTAGTTCTAGAATTGGACTCAAGAAAATTTGATTCTTGAATCAAATTGATCAAAACTAGTCTAATCAATTTGACCCAAAATCATTTGTACTAAGAATTCAATTCTCAGTTTTGGGCCATTGATATGGATATTCTATCTTTATATTTTCTGCCGCTATTTAGAATATTTTCATGATGGAATCTTGAATTTATTGGCTGGAGTGTGGTGGAGATTGATTTCTGTATTATTTACATGATTTGTTTACATAGTGTGATTTGAACTATTACATACAACTTGTAATTATTTGTTTTTATTTTTCTTAGATAATTTGTATTAGGAATTTTCTGATGTAAGCACTAGAAAAATTACGGTCTTTCTTTTTATTTACATCAGATAAAAATCTGGAGATCGTAGACTTCGAAGGAGTTCAAGGATGACGCACAAAGAGTAATTCAATAGCTAGAAGTAGTGTTTTGTATCGGATTCAGACCATTACACTCCCAACTGATTTCTTTTTATTTGCATATGTTTATGTGATTTGTTTTTGATATTTTGATTTGAATCTGAACTGATAATATTCAGATCTTAAACCTAATATTGGTGCATGTTTTGGAATATCAAACCCTAGGCCAAATTGACCTAGGATGGGTCCAAATAGTTTGGTTGATCCTATGATTGTTTGGGTACCATTAACAGCCCACAAAGATCACTGTTTAATGATCAAAGTTCTAATCTAGATCAATGGTTTGGTGAGACATTGCATGAACCAATTTGGCCCATGCTTGAAAACACAATTTTGGATAGATTAAAGCAAGATTTTCCCATTTGGTTTTGGACTGGTATATGGGCTGAACTACTTTTTGCAGTTGGTCCTATATACCAAGTCATGTTTATTTGTTAAATACATTTAATTTATGGGCTGATAGTATATTAATCTAAATGGGGTTGATTTTTACAAGTTTTTATTTGGGATATAAGTGCTTGGCCCATGTTGAGACTTTAGTGGTTCTTTGATCTCATCATGGTTGAATGCACATCATTACCATGATGATTTATAGATCATTGAATAATTCTCCTGTTTATGGGTCCTTCCCTTGTTTCATTTCCCAAGAGGGGAATCCTAACCCATGGGACCCATACAATCTGACTTTATGAAAGTGACAGAGAGACACTTTAGTAAGACCTAAAATCTAAATTAGGGACTATTATTTTGGTTCCCTCATGGATAATGTAAGTGCATAATGATAGGGATTAGCATTAGATTTCATTTCTAAAGGCCTTCCATCATTAGTGTGAAAATGGGATAAAATAGTGAATAAAGATGCACTAAAAAATTGGGCTATCTATTTGATTGTGAAAGTTAGTTAAATGTTATCATATGATGATAGGGCCTCATAAACAAGTGTGTGGGGTATCATAAAATGGAAGACCCTTTCATAGTACCTTGGGGCTACTACCAATATGACAGGTTAGCGTGGTGGTTCGCTAAGATTGGGGAGCCACCGAGAGACTCTCAAGGAACCCTACCTTTGCCTTGGTCTTAGTGTCAAGTTTGAATCCTACTATTTTAGATCCATCGGTGGTTGATATTCCCTTGAAAGTTCCCTCGATCAAGTGAGGGGTACCTATCATCCTTTTCTCTAATGAAGAGATTGAAAAATCTCTTCTTCTTTGGTTTGCTTTGGTTGGTAAGTGCTCATATGGTAGGGCTTATTTGGTTGAGGTTCAGTAATTCTTGGTTGGATCCTTTTGTTTGAAGGGTGCTTTGATTGTTATAGCTCTAGATCCAAGGTACATTTTAATCAGGTTTGAAGATGAAGGAGAATATCTTTGAGTGTGGCTTCGAGAAGCAATTTTCATCAAAGGTTTTTTTTATTTAGATACCTCGAATGGACTTTAGGGATGGAGTTAGGGTGGGAACCATCCATGGTGCCTTTTTGGATATCTTTACCTTAGTTGCCTATCAGCTTGTTTAATACAAGTTTGTTCAATCAATAACCTAAGTGGTTGGACGAGTTTTAAAAGTAGATTAAGCTACAACAAGACTAACTAGAACCACAATGGCTAGGGTTTGTGTGGAGGTGGATCTACTGAAGGAAAATCCTAGTTTAGTCTAGATGGGTTTTGGGAAGGAGGGTTTTTGGTAGAAGATAGAATATGAAAACCTTCCCAAATACTGCACCTTTTGCTTTAAGCATTGGCATTGGGAGGAAGATTGTAAGCAGAAACAAAAGAAGAATTTGAAGAGGGAAGGGGAAACTTCCAAGGCTGCAAATTTTAAGCCCAATGAGGAAGCCAAAGGAGATCTTGGAGCCGTTGTGGTGAGAAATAAGAAACTGGTGGTTAAACAAATATACCATATGGTTAGGAAGATTGTTTCAACTATGGAAGAGAAGGGGGGAAACAAATGAACAAGCTATGGAAAAAGTGGGCAATCCAATTGGGACAATTGAATCCTAATGCTTAGAAGTTGAGGAGGTGCTGGGAATGACTGTTAGAAGGAAAACTGGAAGGAGCTAAGATAATTTGACAAAAGATGATATTGGGATTAAAATGAACTTCTAAGATGATCAAGAGAGTATTGGCACTTCTAACCTATCCTCTAGAAGGCCTAATAGGGTGATGAATGCAGAAGAATTCAGGAGGTTTAAGGTGGAGTTGGACGAAAGGGTGAAATAATGAGAGGAAAATATGTTTATCTTTATGACAAATGTACCCTAATTTTGAAGGTTCTTGATACTTAGGAGAGGTCACTTTTCAAAAAAATAAAATGGCCTATGCACGATGGAACAATGTTGTATGGGAACCATTCTTTTCCTTAGATTTTCCTTATTTCCTTGCTCTTCTTCTAAGCCTAATCTTTGCAAAAATCTCTGTGTGCTTCTTTTGGGTCTTTGTTATTTTGTAGTCCACTACCTCACAACAAAGTGGGGCAACTGTCAGTACCTGATTTTTACTCAATCTATCACCTGAACCACCAATTCACCCCGAACACCCAATAAGATCTTTCCAATCTCTTTGAAACACCCCAAACACCAAACTTTTAACCCAAAACCCTCAAATCCACTATTAAATCTTCCCAATACCCATCCGATGGCCCCGATCAACAACCATCTACACCTCGCCCTTAGATCAGACACCACCATCAAATCCAAGACCTCCTAAAATGTTTACCCTTGAAATTTTAACTCAAGATTCCTTCATTTACTTTTTTGATCAAACTAAGATTCTATTTCGAGCTATCTTGATCACCTAAACACCTATAACCTAAATCCCCCTGATCCTAACACCTGTGAATCAATCAAACCACATCATTGAACTCTGGACACACCAAAATAGATCCCAATAATTTTTTAACTTAAAAATTCCCCCATTTACTCCTCTATCAAGTCAATATTTCATTTTAAACCCTATTTTGAACCCAAATTCCCATGATCTTGACCCCTTAACCAATTAGACAGTATCACCAGATTCTAGATACTCCAAAATACCTACTTGTAAAATTTTAGCCCTAAATACCCTTGTTTACCCCTCCATTACACAAAGATTCCATTTTAAAGTTCTACATTGATAGGGCCACTTCCCCTCCAGATCTAGCCTATTTGGCCAATCTGACCCTACCAATAAACCTAGAATTTCCAAAAACTCCACTCTACCAAATTTCAACCAAAAATATCCCCATTTACCCACTCATCCAAAAAGATACCATTTCTATCAATCTTATTGGCTTGTACACGCGAAACCTCTATGTATGCTTAGACCCATCTCAACCCTTCACATTTTGACCCAGAATCTTAGCTATCCATCTAACCTATCCATTTAGAATCTTGGTTTGGTCCCTTAGACTCATTTTGAGCTAATTTATTAAAATTACCAAATTATCCCTAAACTTCCCTAAATTTATGAAAGTGTCATTATGCCCTATTATAAATTCAAAGCAAATTTCTTCGTTCAACCTAATTAAAAAGTTTTCACTATTTACCTTCTTCTTTATCGAACCAACGGGCGCCCCTCGATCAACTCTCTAGTAGTCTCTCTTATTCCCTTAGATCATTAGGGCTAGTAATGAAGCACCTGCCAAAGCATCTCCTATGGGATCCTTGAAGCCTACCAAAATCCACTAGGGTAGTTTCCTCGACCCTCAATATAATGAGAATTCGTTTAATTATTCAGAAGGAATATTAGCTACATTTTTGTGATTTTAAGTATTTGTTCTTGTTGTCGACGATGTTGATGATTAATTGGTTGTACGTGTGTTTCTCTGTTCTTGTCTAGTTCAAATAAGGGAACTAATGAACTATACATTCCATTGTACAGTAATAAAAAATGAAGTAAAAAATATAAAAATAAAAAAGGAGAATATATATATATATATAAGATTAAAAGAATCGATATAAAACAAAAATAAAATAAAAATGAGGTAATTCCATACAACAAATAGAAAAATAATGTTTGACAAGAAAATGACAAATAAATAAATAACTGATTTAAACAAAAAATTATAAAAGTACATATATATATATATATATATATATATATATAATAAACAAAAAATAAAATATATATCAAAAATTAAAAAGTAAAAATTGGGAGGATTTTCTTTGAGTTAAGTGGTTCTTGTAATTTTCTTTGTTTATTAGCATGCTCTTGATTGTTTAAATAATTGTGTATTTTTGCTTATGGTTCTTTGAGATCATCATATTAGCTTACCTATTGGACCTGGGAGAGGGGTGCTTAACCCCTTCTCCCTCCCATCTAACTCTTATTCAGACTGGTGTAGCTGGTGTGCCTTAGGTTTGGAGTCATTATTAAATAAAAATGCTTTCTAATGTAAATCTCGGAGGTCCCATCACCTCCCTTTCTATTATTCTAATGGGTGGTGACTCCAATTCAGTTTCAACCCAAATGAGCCATTTTTCAATGATCATAATAATGGACTATAGTAAATGGTTTCTATTCTTCTGTCCATCTCATCTAATCCCTCTACTTGCATTCCTATAGGTATAAGCTTACCTCCTACTAATGGTTGCCCAATTTGCACTACTTTGTTCATATTGAAAGATAAAACATAACTCCTACTAGGTTTCTTTTTGTTATCTTCTCTGATTGTTAAGTGAGGAAACCATGTAAGCTTGGAAGTGTTAGACAGTTTTGTATGCCCTTAGCTTCAATCCGATTTGATGTACTTTTGACATTTAGTGTAAATAAATAAAGTGCATGTTTGATTCATGTTGTTTGGTATAATTCTGTGTAAGACCCTAAAATTGGACACTTATAGAGACTCGCGTTAGTTTTAAATGTTCACAGCCATTGGATAAGTTTGGGGAGATTTATCCTGCCAAGGCTGATACTGGTGTGCCACCAAGTGTTGGGATGGCCTGTCTCGGCCACCAGGGTAAGACCCGAGGCACATGTAGTATGGGATTACTCGAATCCTTGAACCGGACCAGATTTCCAGTATTGCCCTGGACCTTGGAGACAGATGGGCAAAACTGGAAAATTACATCTACCCCTAGACTCGATTATGACACATCACTAGGTGTCGGATCGAGCTGTCTTTGTTATGCCAATCAGTGAGATCCTTAGCGGGGGTTAAAACCTGGGCATGTTGGGGCAGTCTGAGAATTCATCTGAGTGGGTGATCATAGTGATAGGATCAACCCCTTTGTCGGACAAAGGTAATGATCGGGAATGCACTCTCTCTGATGGAAATCAAACTGCCAGCAGTTGATTTCAATCGTTGGAATTTTGTTTTGCAAAATTAATATATATATATATATGTATATGTATGGTTTCAAAAATGTTTGTAAATGGTTTTAATTCCTGGGATCCATGTGAGTGGAGAGTGCGACATTGTTCCTTGCAGCCGAGGGAGAGGTCCTCCCTTGTTGGGCAGTGCTTGATCATTAAGGGCGGAGAGGTTAAGTGTAAGACCATTTAGGATAGTACTTGATGGGCTAATCTTGCACCTGCCCATAGTCCCTGGGTTTTTATAAGATGGCTTGGCCCAGGGACCACTTAATGTAAGTGTTGGGCCTATAGGGTCCATGTGATGGGCTCAGGGGTTTACTGAGCTTTTCAGTGAATTCGGCTAGGCCTTGTAATAAAGGCTGGGCCGAACGCATGTGGCTGGTGTGTAGATCAATGCTTGGGTCCCACGCCATACAAAGAAGCCCAACTGGGTAGCAGATTGGAAACTAGTTAAGCACTGAACAATTAATGGGCCGAAAGCCCATTTCGAGCTGGGCTGATATGATCACCCATCTATGGGGCGGATCTGAGATGAATGTTAGCAAAAGGATTAGGCCTTTAACCTTATCCACTCTGGGAGACCAAATTCAAATCAGATTTGAATCTGGTAAACTCCTGATAAGATTAGGAGTAAGCTAACTTAATCTGCAGATAGGATTAAGATCATCCCCTATCCAAATACTGATTTGGATTGGGATAACTCCTAATTAGGAGGTTTTCTTAATCAAGAAGAAAAGAGGAGAAACCCTAAGAGAGAAGAATATCAGATTTCGAACAAAGGGTTCAAGAAAGAAAGCATCCTGCGAACTGAGATTAGATCTCATACACACTCCAGAGGGAAGAGAAGCAATTCAGCCATCTTTGTCCCAGGAGTTCTCCTCCAGCCGCCGCCATTCCTTCTTGCAAGATTTGTCTTTGCAGAAGAAACAAATCAAGAAATCAATTCTTGACATCAGTCTTGTAGAAAAGACTGAAAAAGATTTGGTGCTCAGAGTTTCCAGAGGGTTCTTGCGAAGGATCTAGTGTGTAGGACACACTCTGCTGGTTTCGTTCCACATACAGCTGTGTCATCTTCAGTAGGAGCGGATCTTGGTATTTTCTTTGGGCGTGAACACCAACTTTGGGAGATACTACTTCTCTGGATCAGGTATAATCCTCCATTTTCTTTTTGGTTAAGATCTGGTTCGATTATGGTTCAAGTAGGATACTTGAATATTGTATTCTAAATTAAGGGAATATGATTCCCAGATGGAAGATGGTAGGAAAATTTTTGAAATTCGCCCACCCATTCCGCAACCTTTATGGCATCCATTAGATGGATCCTACCATTCTTTCAGTGGTATCAGAGCTACAGGTTCGAATCTTGAACCAAAAGAAAATCAGATCTGAACTTGCGTAGATGGATAGAAGATGTTCTGCCATGATTTGCGCAGATTGTTTTCTTTTTATTTCAAGAAACTGTTTCTTGTTAAGGGCGTTTGATTTGAAGTTAATTTTTGTTAAATCCAAAATTTATTTAGAACTGTTCTTTATTTTTTTTGATTTAATGGACTATTCAAACCTGGAGATCGCAGTGCAGATTTGGCGCTGATGGTCTGCGCACCCTTTTTCCTTTTTATTCATTTATTCTATTCAATTCGGTCTGTAAATAATTTTTTTTATTTTTATTTTTAGACTGAATGTATAGGATTTGATCAAGAATGTAATTAATTAATAGAAATAGGATTTCTGTTTTTTTTATTATTATTTTCTTGATTGAAGAAGATGGAAGAAGAAGGTGGCACTGGAGATTTGCAGATGGAGAAATCGCTTTCAGCGATTTGCAATTGAGAAGAAATTTAATTTCTGTTTCTAAACTGTGTGTTGATGGATATACTGTTTATTTTAGTAATATGATTATTGTTAAACGGAATAACAAATTCATCGCATGCAGGGAACTAGAGAACGGTCTCTATGTTCTACATCCTTATTTGGAAACTAATTTAACCAAAACTACGTCGGTCGAAAATCCCAAGAAAAGAAATCGTGATACAGTAAATCCCATGTCCCTCTGGCATTACCGACTTGGCCATATCGGTGTTGACCGAATCACAAGGCTGGTAAAGGATGGTCCTTTGGATTTTCTAACCGTAGAAAATCTTCCCACTTATGAGCCTTGCCTACAAGGTAAAATGACCAAGCGGCCATTTGACGATAAGCCTGAAAGATTTGCAGGCACACTTGACCTAATACATACTGATGTATGTGGTCCCCTGAGTGTTAGGACACAAAATCAACACGTGTATTTCATCACCTTTACAGATGATTTTTCACGATATGGTTATGTGTACCTAATGAGACACAAGTCTGAATCCTTTGAAAAGTTCAAAGAGTTCAGACAGGAAGTCGAGAAACAGTTAGGGAGAGAAATTAAGGCCCTTCGATCGGGTCGAGGTGGCGAGTATGTCTTTGACGAATTCAAGGACTACTTAAAGGTCAGCGGGATAGTGTCACAACTAGCTCCTCCTGATACACCTCAACTCAATGGTGTTTCAGAGAGGAGGAATAGGACCTTGTTGGACATGGTCCGGTCACTTCTCGTACACTCAGAATTACCCACATCCTTTTGGGGATATGCATTAGAGACTACTATCTACGTGCTGAATCGGGTTCCAACCGTTAAAAGAACAAGTGTAAGACACTTGAAGATTTGGGGTTGTCCTGCACACGTTAAAAGAACAAGTGCGGACAAGTTGGAGTCCAAAACCATCCGTTGCCTAATTATAGGCTACCCAAAGGATTCGGTGGGTTATCTATTCTATGACCCAAGTGAGCAGAAAGTGTTCTACAGTCGAAATGCCCAATTCTTAGAAACCGAATACATCCTGGACACCCATCGTCAGGAAATAGTTCTTGATGAGGAGAGCTCAGGAGCAGTGGGAGATGTCCTACAAGTTCCAGGTAGTGACCAACCTAGAAGATCCACTCGGGTATCCAGACCACCAGTCCGATATGGTTATGACCAGGATAGTTACCTGGTGGAAGCCTTGACTAGTGAGGAGGATCCCGTAACTTATGCGGAAGCTATGTTAGACATAGATTCCCAAAAGTGGGTGGAGGCCATGAGAGCTGAGATGGACTCGATGGAGACCAATGGAGTCTGGACTCTAGTAGATCCGCCCTCCGGGCTGAAAGCAATTGGTTGCAAATGGATCTACAAGAGGAAGAAGGGCCCCGATGGCAGGATTGAGACCTACAAAGCTCATTTGGTGGCGAAAGGGTATACTCAGAAAGAAGGCATCGATTATGAGGAAACCTTTTCACCCGTGGCCATGCTTAAATCCATTAGGATCTTACTAACTGTAGAAGCATACCATGACTATGAGATTTGGCAAATGGATGTCAAAACTGCGTTCCTGAATGGAGATCTTGGTGAAGATATCTACATGCAGCAGCTGCAAGGCTTCATTGCTGCTGGTCAGGAATACATGGTATGTAAACTTAATAGATCCATATATGGACTTAAAAAGGCTTCTAGGAGTTGGAACATCCGTTTTGATTCAATTGTCAAAACGTTTGACTTTGAGCAGAATCCAGATGAATCCTGTGTTTACAGGAAGTCCAGTGAGGATAAGATCACCTTTTTGATGTTGTACGTGGACGATATCCTACTCATTGGGAATGATGTAGGAATGTTGACTTCGGTCAAGGTATGGCTATCACAACAGTTCTCCATGAAAGATCTTGGAGAACCTTCATACATACTGGGTCTTCGACTCTATAGAGATAGATCGAAGTGGATAATTGGATTATCCCATGCTGCTTACATTGACAAAATTGTCAAAAGATATAGCATGGAGAACTCCAAGAAAAGAAACATTCCTTTTAGGCATGGAGTCACTCTCTCCAAGAAGATGTCTCCAAAGACTTCTAAGGAGATTGAGAGCATGAGAGATGTTCCCTATGCCTCAGCCGTAGGGAGCATCATGTATGCCATGCTATGCACTCGGTCGGACATTGCTCAGGCGGTGAGTGTGGTAAGCAAATTCCAGTTCAACCCAGGGCAGGAGCATTGGACTGCTGTGAAGAACATACTCAAATACCTTCGAAGGACAAAAGAGTTTTATCTGGTATTCGATGGTAGTTCACTACAAGTTTTAGGGTATACCGATGCCGATTTCCAGTCGGATCCAGATGATAGAAAGTCTACATCTGGATATGTTTTCATGATAGGATCGTGTGCTGTTTGCTGGAAAAGCAGCAAATAGGGGTCCACTGTAGATTCCACAACCGAGGCCGAGTACATTGCCGCAGGTGAAGCTGCCAAGGAAGTCGTGTGGATGAAGAAATTCATACATGAATTGGGAGTGATTCCGTCCAGCACATCACCCATCCCGTTGTTGTGTGACAACAATGGAGTGATCGCCCAGGCTAAAGAGCCTTGGGCCCACTCGAAGTCAAAGCACATCGAGAGGAAGTACCATGTATTGCGGGAGATCGTTGGTAGAGGGGATGTCCTAATTCAGAAGGTAGCATCAGCAGATAATGTGGCAGACCCATTGACTAAGCCACTGACACAAAAGGTGTTTGAGAAACATGTGGAAAGTATAGGACTTCAGCTTGTACTAGATTGGACCTAAGTGCAAGTGGGAGCTGTTAGACAGTTTTGTATGCCCTTAGCTTCAATCCGATTTGATGTACTTTTGACATTTAGTGTAAATAAATAAAGTGCATGTTTGATTCATGTTGTTTGGTATAATTCTGTGTAAGACCCTAAAACTGGACACTTATAGAGACTCATGTTAGTTTTAAATGTTCACAACCATTGGATAAGTCTGGGGAGATTTATCCTACCAAGGCTGATACTGGTGTGCCACCAAGTGTTGGGATGGCCTGTCTCGGCCACCTGGGTAAGACCCGAGGCACATGTAGTATGGGATTATTCGAATCCTTAAACCGGACCAGATTTCCAGTATTGCCTTGGACCTTGGAGACAGATGGGCAAAACTGGAAAGTTACACCTACCCCTAGACTCGATTATGACACTTCACTAGGTGTCGGATCGGGCTGTCTTTGATATGCCAATCAGTGAGATCCTTAGCGGGGGTCAAATCCTGGGCATGTTGGGGCAGTCTGAGAATTCATCTGAGTGGGTGATCATAGTGACAAGATCAGCCCCTTTGTCGGACAAAGGTAATGATCGGGAATGCACTCTCTCTGATGGAAACCACACTACTGGCAGTTGATTTCAATCGTTGGAATTTTGTTTTGCAAAATTAATATATATATGTATATGTACAGTTTCAAAAATGTTTGCAAATGGTTTTAATTCTCGGGATCCATGTGAGTGGAGAGTGCGACACTGTTCCTTGCAGCCGAGGGAGAGGTCCTCTCTTCTGTCATCAACACACCTAGCCCAATCAACATCTATGTAGACTTCTATCTTCATGTGGTCATTTTTCTTGAACCAAATGCCTATGCCTAGGGACCTCTTCAAATATGTTAATATCCTTTCAACTGCAAGGAGGTAAGTAGTTCTAGGAGAGTGCATATACTGACTAACTACACTGACTACATAACTGATGTCAGGTCATGTGAGGCAAAGATAGAGAAGCTTTCCAACTAACCGTTGAAACATAGCTTTATCTTTAATAGGCTCTCCACCCTTTGCACTAATCATGTGGTTCTGTTCAATAGGTTTGTCTGTAGGCTTAACTCCCAACTTTCCTATTTCTTCTAGTAGACCAAGAACATACTTTCGTTGAGAGACAAAAATCCCATGCTTGGATCTAGCTACCTCAAATCCCAAGAAGTATCGTAGTTCCCCCATGTCTCAAACTCTTGATGAAGGAATTGCTTAAGAGACTCAATCTCACTAGTATCACTCCTGGTTACTACAATTTCATCAACATATATGGAAAGCAAGGTTACGGAGGAACCCATTCTCTTAATAAACAAGGTATGGTCTGACTGAGCCTGCACATATCTGAACCTATCAAGGGCTCGTCTTTATCTATCAAACCATGCTCGGGGGGACTGGTTTAGTCAATATAGAGCTTTGTTCAACCAACAAACCTTTCCTATCTCCATACCATAAAATCCTTGAGGCAACTACATGTAAACTTCTTCCTTCAAGTCTCCATTGAGAAAGGCATTTTTAACATCCATCTGATACAATGGCCAAGAGTAACTAGCTACAAGAGATAATAGTACTATGATAGTGGTCATCTTTGCTACTGGTGCAAAAGTTTCTTAGTCAATACCATATGTCTGAGTAAATCCTTTTACAACTAATCGGGCCTTATACCTTTCAATAGAATCATCAACATTATGTTTCGCAGTGAATACCCATCTACATCCAACTGGTTTCTTTCCTTTAGGTTGATCAACTATCTCCCAGGTATTGTTTCTAATGAGGGCATCCATTTCTACTTTTTTCACATCTTTCCATTCTGGTACTTTCAATGCTTCCTGTATTGTTTTGGGAATGGGAATTTCAGCAATAGATGCGAGAAAAGACTTGTATGGGGGAGACAAATGATCATAGGATAGGAATTAAGTAATGCAGTGAGTTGTGGTGCAATGACATTTGCCTTTACGAACTGCTATGGGGAGATCAAGGTCACTGAATGAAGGTGAAGTCTCCATGGTTGGATGTCTCTCATCTATAGTATCTGTAGTACCTGAATCTGGATCTGCAGAAGGAACTGGGGCTATTGTGGTACATGGATTTGAATCTATAAAAGGAACTGGGGCTATTGTGGTACCGGGATCTAGATCTGTAGAGGGGACTACGACTGGCTTGCACTGTTGATGTCCAAAATCGACTTGTCTCTATCGTCTGTGGTAGTCTCTCACATCCTTAAACCATTGACATCCTTCCCCATTACATCATTCTTCACTTAATGGGATTGAAAAAGAAACTTCCAATGAGCTACTCCCGACTTCACTATTCTCCCCCTGAGGAGAAACCCTTGGATAATAGGGTTTATCCTCAAATAAGGTGATATCCATTGAGACAAATATTTTTTCAGAAGTCGGTTCATAACAGCAATATACCTTTTGAGTTTGGGCATAACCAAGGAAAATGCATTTGAAGGCCTTAGGATCAAATTTGGAATGATGAGGGCCAAGGATATGAACAAAGCAAGTGCACACAAAGGTTTTGACGGGAATGCTAAACAATTCTTTATCAGGGTATAAATGGGTGAATGGGATTTTTATGTCAAGAACCTCTG
Organism: Nelumbo nucifera; assembly: GCF_055504915.1. Taxonomy (NCBI): domain Eukaryota; kingdom Viridiplantae; phylum Streptophyta; class Magnoliopsida; order Proteales; family Nelumbonaceae; genus Nelumbo; species Nelumbo nucifera. The sequence goes on from NC_142650.1 coordinate 75,734,704, forward strand.
AGGGAATTCGATTGATAAGATAAACTACTGTAAGAATGGCATCCTCCCAGAAACGTATAAGCACATTTGTGGCAAACATAATACCTCTGGCTACCTCCAATATGTGGGCAGGTACTCTGATGGATAATCCCATGATCAAGAATGAAGGATGCTAATGGGTTTGAAAAATATTCTTTTGCATTGTCGGATCTAAAAATTTTAATTTTGACCCCAAATTGGGTTAAAATCATTTGATGAAAGATCCGGGTTAATGTTGGAACTTCATCTCGATAATGCATAAGGTAAACCCAAGAGAATCGAGTATAATCATCAACAAATAATAGGAAATATCCATACCCCCCCATGGTAGTGGTATGATAGGGTCCCCAAACATCAGTATGCATAATTTCAAAAGGAATATTGCTTATGTTATTACTTAATGGATAGGTAGTCCTGCAACATTTTGCAAGATCACAACTTTCATATTTCAAACTTGTCACCTGAACAGATTCAAATATACTAGGAAACAAACTTTTCAAAGTCTGATAGGATAAATGGTCTATCCTATTAGGCCAAAGCATCACCTGATCAATGAACTAAGAAACAAAGGATTTCTTAGTTTCACTATCCTCTTGATGAAGAGTTTCTCCAAGTAGGTAGATTCCATCTATCTCACGGCCAGTCCCAATCTCCTTCCTTGTTTCTAGATCCTGAAAAATACATTGACCAGGAAAAAAAGTTACTGAACAATTCTGTTTTTTTATAATGCTACTAACTAAGAGGAAGTTAGTATTAAGCTTAGGAACATGCAGGACGGAGGATAGGGAAATTGCATCAAACAACTTGATGTTTCCTTTACCAGAAATACGAACAAGGGATCCATCAGTAATTGATACTTTGTCTTTACCAGAAGATAAATGATAGGTAGAGAAAAGTGATGGAAAGCTAGTCATATGATCAAATACTCTTGAATCTATTACCCAAAAATGTTTTGTATTACCTGGAGCTAAAGCATGACAAGCTGAGGCCCGATTACCTGATTGAGCAAATGATGAGGTTGAAGGAGCTGATGATGGCTGAGGAGATGAGACTGAGTTACTGACTTCACTTTTCAATTGTGTTAGAGCAGCTCGGACAGCAGCTAGGGTGTCTAGAGGAGTGCCTCTCGAGGTTGTACAATCAGTGTTGACAGCCATATTGGCATTCCCCTTTTTGTTTCTAAGTTTTGCTGAAACTAGATGTGGATGCAGCTTCCAACAAGTGTTTTTAGTGTGTTTAGGTTTCTTGCAATGTTCACAAGCTAGGTCCTTTTTAGCCTCTTTCTTCATATCCCTTTCCTTTTCTCCCCCAGGCTTGGGTTTAACTGCTGCCAGGGTAGATTCGAAAGGTTGCTGCTATAACATAACCTTTCTCCTAGTTTATTCACTGTGCACTAGGGAATAACCTTGAGATAGAGTCACACTTTCTCTTGTCAATAACTGTTGTCTTACAATATCATACTCAAGATTTAGGCTAGCCAGGAACTTAAATACTCTATTAGTTTCAACTTGCTTTCTATAAGTCTGTGCATCTTTCTAACTCTCCCATTCAATTGTCTCAAGGTGGTCAATCTCATGCCACAGAGATTTTAGGGTTGAAAAATAAACAGACCTGTTTCTCTCTTTGTCTGAGATTTTTAACCTCACATTTCAGATCATAAGCCCTAGCAACATTAAGGGGCTGAGAGTAGGTTTCCTTCACAACATCCCATATTTCTTTAGTTGTTTTTTCCCATAAGTAATTTCGGCTGATGTGTGGCTGCATGGAGTTGCACAGCCATGTCATCACCAAATAATTTTCTTGAATCCACTTAGCATAAGTGGAATCTTCCTTTTGGTTCCTTCACATCTCCCAACAAATAGTTCAGCTTTCCTCTTCCCCCAATGGCCATCAAGGCTAATTGGGCCTACTCTAAGTAGTTTGAACCATCAAATTTTACAGTTGTAATCTGGAAGGTGTTTTCAGTCATGCCACCTGAACCAGTCCCAAAAACACCATTTCCTTGGTCCTTAAACTCCATTCTTAGAAGTAAATCAAAGGGCACTTACTGTACTAGTCGGCCTACTAGGTCTGTAACTAGTAGTAAGACTAGTTGAAGAATTCCGATTCAATAAAAGAAACCTCTCTAATTATTGTGACAGTCGGCCTACTAGGTTTTGAGACTAATAATAGTAAAAAAAAAACTGATTCAGTTGTAATAGTCTTGCTGAAACAACTCTACTGGGTCTTCCAAAGAGTAAAGAATAACTTTAAAACGAGGGAGACAAATCTGATTACCTCCCTGAAATAATAACAGTCCTGAATCTCGAGGGTTTTTCTCTTAAACCCTAAAAGAAAATATAGAAAGGTGAAAAATTTCTGACAATACCTCTTAGATCAAATTATTCTTGTTGCTGATCTTTAAGAGACATTGAAATCTCACCAGGGAAAGAACTTCTGAAATTCTGATCGTCTCTTCCAGTCTTGAAGGCTGATCTCGAACTAAAATTCCTCTGAAATGTTGATATCGAACCAAAATTCCTCAGAAATATAGCCCCTCCAGTCTTGATTAATAACTGATCTTGATCCTCTTATCCTTCTCTGATTCTTCCTAGTTATCAAGGATCAATCCAATCTTTGGACTGCTGCTGTAGATAACCTCCAAGAATCAACCGAAGAATTGATCTTTCTATTTTTCCAGTTCTAGGCAATTCTCATGTGGTCGGCTGGATCAGAACCACTTGATAAGCCCTAGATCTTGTTCTGATACCAAGTAGTCGTACAAGACTACAAATATCTCTTAGGTTTTGAATAGAAAATAAGAAAAGGAAGAGAGAAGATGAGAAGAAAAAGAAGAGAGATGAAGAGGGAGAACTCGTGGAGAGGTATTAGAAAGAAGAGAGTGATTGGTGTGTATAAAATAGTCGCCCCACTCCTTAATTTATATACATAGCTTCCTAATTATAAAAGAACTTTAATGCTTACATGGCAATAAAAGATAAGATTAAAATAAAACTAATCCTAGGTAAGATAGAATAAAACTAATCCTACTAGGAAAGCTGACCCTAATCAATTTAAATCTAAGTACATCTCTGGGTGTCACACGAATACACTTAATGTGGGGTCCGCAGTTTCATACAAGTAGCTCGCAACTATAACTCAAGGGTGAAAGAGAGGCATTATAGAGAAAGAGGCCTCGTCCTTAGAAAAGTCATGGTGCCTGAGCCTGGTGTAGGCAAGCTCGGCCCCAACTGGGAAGGTCTCTACATAATCAAGAAAGTTGTCGGCCCCGACACATTTCGGCTTGAAGACTTAGATGGAAGACCAGTCCCTTGGACATGGAACTCGAAAAATCTTCAGATCTACTACTAGTGAATGTACTCCCAAGTTGCTGAATGGTGAATGCAAGTGTAAAGTTCTTCCCCCTCGACCCGGTGTTTTAGTGTACAAGTGAAGGGATGAGATATCCATCGTATGGACACCCGGATCTTGCAGAATAGAATGGGTGAATTTCAAAAATTTCTCTCCATCCTACTGGGAATCGTATTCCCTATTTTAGAAAAATCATATTTTTCAAGGATCAATCTTGAACCATGAACTGAACCAGATCTGAACAAAAGCAGTAGGAAAGGGATATACCTGATATGGAGAAATAGTATCTCCCAATGGAGGTGTTCACGCCCAAGGAAGGAACCAAAAACTGCTCTCACTGAAGATGACAGTGTAGGGTGGAGCAGAATCAGCAGCGTTCTTCAAAAGAACCAGATCCTTCACAAGTATCAGCTGGATGGCACGTGAGCAGTTCTTCTAATCAGCCATTTCACAAAGGACTGATATCAAGATCCAATCTTGATCACTCCTACTGACAAGAGGAGATTGAACTGGCAGATATGGCGGCGGAAGGAAGGAGGCGGCAAGAGAGATTTAGCATAGTGATGCTGAATTCTCTCTTCTGTGATTTCAGCTCGGAAGAGGATGTGAATATGAATATCTTTTAAACGCTGCCGCCCCTTCCTCCTTTTATAAGCTTAAAGGGATCAGCACCTAATCCCATTAGGTGTTGTTGATCCAAATCATATTTGGATCAGAAATCCCTTTAAGTGATAAAGGTAAACCCTTATCTTATCTGTAGATTAGATCAACCCCCTCCTAATCCTATTAGGAGGTTTCCAGATCTGAATCACATTCAGATCTGAACTCTCTGAGTGGATAGGGTTAAGGCCCAATCCTATCTGCTAATCTAATATCAGAATTCACCCTTCATTTAACTGATCAAATCAGCCCAGTTCGAAATGGGCTTTAGGCCCAATAAGGTTATGTGCTCACTTAGCCTTCCAAATTGCTGCCCAGTTGGGCTTCCTTGTATGGCGTGGGACCCAAACATTGATCTACACATCAGCTACATGGGTTCAGCCCAGCCTTTATTACAAGGCCTGGCCGAATACACTGTTATGGACAGTGCACCCCCTGAAACCCATCACATGGGCTCTATGGACCCAACACTTACCCTAAGTGGTCCCTAGGCCAAACCACCTTGTAACACCCAGGGACTGTGGGCAGATGCAAGATTAGCCCATCAGGTATTACCCTCAATGTCCTTACACTTAACCTCTCAGCCCATAATGATCAAACACTGCCCAACAAGAGAGGACCTCTCCCTCGACTGCAAGGAACAGTGCTGCACTCTCTACTCACATGGATCTCGGGAATTAAAACCTTTTTGCAAACGTTTGGAAACCTTAATATATATATATATATATATATATATATGTATATCAGTATATATTTTGCAAAACAAAATTTCAACGATTGAATTCTATATATATATATGTATATCAGTATATATTATGCAAAACAAAATTTCAACGATTGAAATCGGTTGCCGGTAGTCTTGGTTTCCATCAAAAAGAGTGCATCCCCGATCATTACCTTTGTTCGACAAAGGGGCTGATCCTATCACTATGATCACCTACTCAGATGAATTCTCAGACTTTCCCAACATACCCAGGTTTTGATGCTCGCTAAAGATCTCACTGATTGGCATATCAAAGATAGCCCAATCCGACACCTAGTGTAGTATCATAATCGAGTGTAGGGGTCAGGTATAACTTTCCAGTTTTGCCCATCAATCTCCAAGGTACAGGGCAATTATGGAAATCTGGTCCGGTTCAAAGATTCAATTAATCCTACATTGCTTGTGCCTTGGGTCTCACCGTGGTGGTTGAGACAGGCCACCCCAACATTTGGCAGCACACCAGTGTCAGCCTTGGAAGGATAAATCTCCCCAGACTTATCCAACAGCTGTGAACATTCTAAAATAACACGAGTCTCATAAGTGTCCAGTTTAAGGGTATTACACAGAAACACACTATAGGAACATGAATCAAATATGTACTTTATTCATTCATAATGTACATCATTCTGATTGGAGCTTAGGGCATACAACTGTCTAACCCCTTGGCTCAGTGTTTTAGTGTACAAGTTCTTATTTTTGATAAGTGGCCAGGACTCCTCGGCCACATGACGGACCGACGCGTACAGCCTCCCCTGAGGCCCCACGGTTCATCACGAACCATACGTCCGCCTCACCTTCGTGCTAAGGTAGGGAATGACGGGGGCCTCGGCTACAAGCATCAACCTATAACCTTGGCCTATAATGAACAAACACACTAAAAATACTCTAAGTACCTCACTAAGCAGGAAAAATACTGTGACTTCAGTCAAGCATGCCTCGGTAACCCAGGCCGTCCGAAGGACCAACCCTAGGGCACTTCTAAAAAAGGGAAGCTAGGTCAGCCAAGGTATACCCCTCGCCCTGACCCTCAGTGGAAATAGGCCACCTCGGCTCTACACACTTAGCGTGGCAAAGGTTAGGTGGGGCACAACCCTGAGCACCTTGGAGGTTCACCTTGACCTTGCCCAACCAATTCCTAAGGGGACAAAGAGCAGGCCAGGAGAGTTGACGGCAACTCCCTTTCCTCCCTGCCAAGGGAAGGGGCCCTGAACACCTCAGTGGTAAAGCTCAACCTTGACAAACCCCTTTAACTTCCTAGGCAAGTGACTAAGTAACAGGCGACCTCGAACATCGACTTTTTGGTACTTTTGACCTCTCAGAAGGGGGCATAGACCTCCGAGGAAACAAAAGAAGCAAGCACAAGTACCGAAGACACAAGATACATAGAAAGAATATTTCATTAAGTATTTACGTTCAATACTTACAAAAGATGAGGCCTCGGATGGGGAGATCGGGCCCTTTACAAAAAAAGATTAACAAGATACAAGAAAAAAAGCAACAGTTGGCAACAAAAAGCAGGAAGGCAGGCTGAGGACGGCGAAGTTGTTGAAACCAAACAAGGTCATCATCATCTTGCAGGGGCATTACGTCGGAAGGTAGAGGCCATCATCGTCTTGCAGGGGCATTACCTTAGAAGGCAGAGACCATCATTGTCTTGTAGAGGAAATATGTCGGAAGGCAGGCTGCCTATGCATCACCCTCGACAGGAGGGGCAACAGAGTCCTCAACGGCAACAGGAGCGATGGGGCCCCTAGTAGGAAGAGTTTTGACATTCAGAGGGACCTTCAACTCATCCACCGAGAAATCCGTAGCCAACCTCAGCAGCTCGAGCTTTGTATCCTCGATCCATTCCAAGTAGGAGTCAACCCCATAGTCGGTGAGGCATTGTTGGTACTCTGTCATCTTCCACACGAGGACGACGTCCTTGGCATTTGCCTTGGTCTCTGCTGCTCATGCCTGGGCTGCCACCACAGCCTCGTCAAGCCAAACGTGCTCGAGCTCAGACTTTTCTGCCTTCAAATCGTCCTCCAACATCTTTTGAAGTTGTTTCTCCTTGTCTAGATTCGAGAGGGCGGCATCCCGACTGCTCTCGGCCTCGGTGACCTGCACCACGAGCTGCTCATTCTTCTCCTCGACCTTCTTCATACGATCAAGGAGGAGAATGACTCGGTTATCCAAGCCAACGTAGTATCGACAGAATTGCGACGAAAGCATCTTTATCAGCAAATTTAACCAAAAAGGCGAAAAAGACAATCAACGAAGCGACAAATGGAAAAACATACCTCAGTCAGGTGGTCTAGACCATGGTCCCGGAGGGTGAGGGAGTTCCCATTCATCATGGAGAGACGATTGGTGAGTCTGGAAGCGCATCGTTAAACACTCCGAAACACCAGTTTAAACATTTATAAATTTTACCGTTTCTCAAACAACTACTAACATAATAAATGGATGAGAATGGGTCGTATCCATAGGGAAGCAAGTGAAAAAATTTAATATGTACTTAGATCCGGACAAAAGAATATAATTGCGAATTGCAGAAAATAAGAAAATAAAATATATTATTGTTGAAATTAAATGATTCAAAATTAAACAAAACAATAACTAAAATCCAGAATTTAACACAATGTGGAAATCAACAAAAGAAATAAAAGACAAACAAAGTTGGTCCAGGATTCGGATCTAGTGGCGGTAGCTGCAGATCGGCCAGACAGCTTGCAGGAACCCCTCTTGACAAGAACCAGGTGTCCTTCCTTTCTACAACCCTCGAACCCCTCGAGACACCTTAGCCTTGAACCGGATGAAATCAGATCTGCAAAACAGAGAAATGAACAAGAATTAAATCTAAAAGAATGAAGAAATAAAAATAATAGAAAAGAAAATGAAAAAATTAAAGAGTGGTTGATCAGATCCAGTGGCGGTAGTTGCAAAATGGTTGAACAAATTGCAAGAACCCCTCCTGACAAGATCTGGGCGTCCTTCCCTTCTACAACCCTTGAATTCCTCAAGAAACCTTATCCTTGTTAACTGGGTGAATTGACCAACCCCTTCTATAGGGCCCTGGACAAAACTGGGAATAGGGAGAAAGATGGGGGCGGCAGCTAGGTTTTAGCAAAGTTAGGGATGCCCTAGGGTTTCTAATGGATGGCTAAAATGGTTTTGGGGTGATCCTATGGCTGAAAATAAAAGGAGAGGTCACCCAATATTATGTAGGGTTGAGATTTGGGCACTTAGAAATAGAGGGTGTAGATTAGAACATCTAGGGTTAAAGGGTTAAGATTAAAAGAATAGGTGGTGCCCTAAATTGAATGGTTGGGATATAAGATGGAGAGAGTGGCTGAGATTTGGAGGTGAGCGGTTGAATGGTGAGGATTAGCAGAATTGGTGGTGCCTTAGGGTTTAAAAGCTATAAAGGAGAGCCCTAAAATGAGTGGCTGATATTAAAAGAGGTGGAGGGTGAAGATTAAACACCTAGGGGCGGCTAGGGTTTGCTAAGAGTGAAAAAACAAATTTGGATTTTGAAATTTAAATTCAAATATGAATTTTTTTTAACTTTCTGTTTATTTTTTATTTTTTTAAATTAGTAATTCTAATTTTGAAATTTAAATTCAAATTCAGATTTTGAAATTTAAATTCCTAAAATCTAAATTCAAGTTGGAATTTTTAATTTTTTTTTTGTTTTTCTTTTAAGGCAAACAAATCAACCACACGACCTAAAGGTTGACCTAGGGTTTCCTAAACTAGTGGCTCAACCAATGTGAATCCTTTTAGGCTCACTTGGAATTACACCACTTCCTTTGTTTAGCCAAGTAAGAGGTGGGGATGTGGGAGGCTCCCCTTACTCTCGCAAGGACCTAATTAAGTAACCACAAAACCCGCTTAGGCTTAGCCGTTTTGAACTAAATTCAACACACCTTTGAACCAAATGTGAGGCTTCCCTAAAGGATCTTTCTATCCAAATTTTAAATTAGGTTTAAGGTGAACTACACGTGAAGGGTGGTGATTTTTGGGCCAAGGAAGGGTGATGAAATCCCCACCTTATCTTATTTAGGTTGGATGCCCTTAAATGAATTACCGGAAAGACAAAATAAGCTTAACAAAATGCAACTAACTACAATGCATGAAGAATTATTTCTAAAATGCAATTCAGCAATATCATAAAAGAATAAAATAACTAAGCAAGAGAAGCAATTAAAATAATAAAAAGAAAGAAAACCTAACACATTCACAACTAACAAGATAATTTCAGCAATTAAATAAACCTATATGATGCATGCTCTAGAATATCAAACCCTAAATAATGGAATGAAAATGCAAGAGAAATATTCAATTTTTTTTTTATTTTTTTATATTTTTTAATTCAAAGTTAAAATTTTTGGGAGTTTAAATTCAAGTTCAGATTTTGAAATTTAAATACCTAAAATTTAAATTTGAATAACTTTTTTTTTTAATTTGAACTTTTTTTTTATTTTTTTCAAATTGTTTTTAAATTCGAAAATTTAAAATTTAATTTTTGAAATTTTAAATTCAAATTCAAATTCAGATTTGAATTAAAATTAAAATTTAAATTCAGATTTGAAATTTAAACTCAAATTCGAAAAGTTTAACAATTTCCTGATTAACCATTATTTATTCAATTAAACAACTAAAAGAAAGTAAATTAAATAAAGAAACGAATAATAATTGCAAACAGGAAATAAAACAACAATTAATTGTGCTATACAGAATTAACAACTACTAAAAGTAAAATGATCAAAAATAAATTTATGCAAGAAATATATAAAAAAAAAATACAAATAAAAGAATTAAACCGAAAATAAAATAAACAAAAGAAAAAGATATGCTAAAATTTTTTTATTTATATTTTTTTCGTTTTTTTATATAAAAGAAAACAAAAATCTAAAAATTAATACAAAAATAAAATTAAAGAAAGAAAAATACGCTGCAAAAATAAATAAATGATTTTTTATTTCTTTTTTTGTTTTTATTGCTTTTTTATCTAAAATAAAAGAAAAACAAATCTAAAATTTAAACCGAAAATAAAATAAAATAAAATAAACAAAAAAAATTGTGCTATAAGAAATAAAATAAAATAAAATACACGAAAAAAATTGTTTTTTTTTTAAATCTGAAATAAAAGCAAAACACAAACCTAATAAAGCAAAAAAATCGAACAAGAAATTAAAATAAAGAAAGAAGAATAGATCTAGAAACAAAATGGAAGCAAAATAATACTAGAAAAAAATAAATCGGATCTAAAAAAATTAATTAAAAATTCGAACATCACTATTCTACTAAAAAAAGAATTCGAAAAAAAAAATAAAAAAAATGAAAAGTAAAATGGAACGACTACACCTGAAATGCAATCCAATTTCTCTTCTCTTCTCTTCCGTCCCGCAGTCCCGCAATGCTCCGGTACCCCACCTTTCGCTATTCCGTCCTACAGAATAAAAGAGAAACAAGAATTAAATTGAGATGATGGATCAAGTAAGAAAACGAAAAAGAAGAAATAATGAAACAGATCCAAAAAAAGTAAATAAAAAATTTTCTCCGTGCCTCCCCGACAACGGCGCCAAAAACTTGGTGTGTCTGGAAGTGCGTCATTAAACACTCCGGAACACTAGTTTAAACATTTATAATTTTTTACCGTTTCCTAAACAACTAATAACATAGTAATTGGGTGAGAACGGGTCGTATCCACAAGGAATCAAGTGAGAAAAAAATTAATATGTACTTAGATCCGGACAAGAGAATATAATCGAGAATTGCAGAAAAAAAGAAAATAAAGATCCGGACAAGAGAATATAATCGAGAATTGCAGAAAATAAGAAAATAAAATCTATTATTGTTGAAATTAAATGATTCAGAATTAAACAAAACAATAACTAAAATTCAGAATTTAACACAATGCAGAAATCAACAAAAGAAATAAAAGACATAAACAAAGTTGATCTAGAATTCGGATCCAGTGGCGGTAGCTACAGATCGGTCGGACAACTTGTAGGAACCCCTCTTGAGTTAGGATAGTACCTGATGGGCTAATCTTGTACCTGCCCACAGTCCCTGGGTTTTAATAAGATGGCTTAGCCCAGGGACCACTTAATGTAAGTGTTGGGTCCATAGGGTCCATGTGATGGGCTCAGGGGTTTACTGAGCTTTTCAGTGAATTTGACTGGGCCTTGTAATAAAGGCTGGGCCGAACCCATGTGGCTGGTGTGTAGATCAATGCTTGGGTCCCACGCCATACAAAGAAGCCCAACTGGGTAGCAGATTGGAAACTAGTTAAGCACTGAACAATTAATGGGCCGAAAGCCCATTTTGAGCTGGGCTGATATGATCACCCATCTATGGGGCGGATCTGAGATTAATGTTAGCAAAAGGATTGGGCCTTTAACCTTATCCACTCTAGGAGACCAAATTCAAATCAGATTTGAATCTGGTAAACTCCTGATAAGATTAGGAGTAAGCTAACTTAATCTGTAGATAGGATTAAGATCATCCCCTATCCAAATACTGATTTGGATTGGGATAACTCCTAATTAGGAGGTTTTCTTAATCAAGAAGAAAAGAGGAGAAACCCTAAGAGAGAAGAATATCGGATTTCGAACAAAGGGTTCAAGCAAGAAAGCATCCTGCGAACTGAGATTAGATCTCATACACACTCCAGAGAGAAGAGAAGCAATTCAACCATCTTCGTCCCAGGAGTTCTCCTCCAACCGCCGCCATTCCTTCTTGCAAGATTTGATCTTTGCAGAAGAAAGAAATCAAGAAATCTATTCTTGACATCAGTCTTGCAGAAAAGACTGAAAAAGATTTGGTGCTCAGAGTTTCCACAGGGTTCTTGCGAAGGATCCAGTGTGTAGGACACATTCTGCTGGTTCCGTTCCACATACAACTGTGTCATCTTCAGCCGGAGCGGATCTTGGTATTTTCTTTGGGCGTGAACACCAACTTTGGGAGATACTGTTTCTCCGGATCAGGTATAGTCCTCCCTTTTCTTCTTGGTTAAGATCTGGTTCGATTATGGTTCAAGTAGGATCCTTGAATATTGTATTCTAAATTAAGGGAATATGATTCCCAATTGGAAGAAGGTAGGAAAATTTTTGAAATTCGCCCATCCATTCCGCAACCTTTATGGCGTCCATTAGATGGATCCTACCATTCTTTCAGGAAGCCCAAATCCCACATTGTAAGATTGCTTGTACTACTAAAAATGGAATTGGGTCAATGGGAGCAGGGTCAACTTTGGTTGGGCTTGGGTCTAAGCTTAGCCATGGAAAGTCTGGGTTCACCTTTCTTCAATTATATGAGCTAGAACACCAAGCTCTTATCTTTAAATACATGGTTGCATGTGTGTCTGTGCCTATTCATCTCATCCATCCTATCTGAAAGAGTGTTGTAAGCTCATATAGTGTTGTTAATACGTGAGATCTATTAACACTACCCAAGCTTCTTAGGTTGCACAAGTTTGTTCCTTGATTATAGAAACAACATGGAACCTAGGGAGGTGTAGAAGGGTAACCCCCATTGCATGGCCATTGTTCTTTTCATTCCTTGAGGACATCAAGACCTATGGCATCAGCCCACAGTTTCTAATTGGTAAAGGTGTATTGGTGTCACCAATGTTGAAGCCAAGAGCGGTTTCAGTTGATGCATACTGTATTCATGAAGAACCTAAACTTCTTATTCTCTTGATTAGGGTAGGGGTGCCAATTCTAGACCCAACCATCAAATTTTGGCTCCTTGTCTTAATTCAGTCCATAAACTTATCCATCAACTTGGTTATTGGCATTTTCTCAGTAGGATACATGGGTCATTAATTTGATAATAACCCAAATGGGCACTTTGGCAAAGAAACAGATTAATATTAATAGTGGTAAACCAACATTTTAACAATAATTGGTGTACATGGTGCTCACTAAAAAAACAACAACTTAAAAAGAGAAAAAAAGAATTAAACAAACAAAAAACAATCTCTTACTAAATCTTTAGGATAATGTGTTCATTGGAATGAACAGTTTATGCCTGTGGCTAAAGCCTAATTTAATAATTATATGTATATTTTTAGCTACGGTTTTTAAGTTATTCGTAGATGCAAAATTGACTTTATAGCGTTAGTTTCACAATCATGGCTAAATGTCACTCTATAGCTACAACTTTGAGATGTCTGTAGCTAAAAATACGAATCTATGGCTATTGTTTAAGTTGACCGTAGCTAAAAAAGTATAAATCTATAACTATGGATTTAGGTTAGTCGTAGCTAAAAACGAAATCCTATAGCTAGGGTTTAAGTAGTCTGTAGCAAAAGAACACCAATCCATAGCTACAGTTTTTAACTGTCCATACTACGTAGCTAAAATTGTTAATCTATGGTTGATGACTAGGTCTTGAATATTTTTCATTACCTTTCTGAAGCCTTTTTTTATTGTATCAAGCATAAGCACAACTTATTTCTTTAATAATATAAGATGGGACTTAAACCAAAATTTCCAATAAAAGATATATATAATAAAAAATGAATTGCATTTCAAGGTTCTTGAATATATGAAACTCAATCCCAAAAAAAGCTTGACGTGTAAAATCTGATCAGATTTGTCTCCATCTGTACATGTGAATTATCTCCTTTAGCATGTTCAGTGTATAAGAAAATAATAAAAAAAAGTTAGAAATCACATTTTTGGAGATATAAAATCATGTATGGAAATCTATTTATTAACTATGGAATATAAAATTGCCTATTTCATTCCAATCCTAATGCTAAACAAATCAAAAGTGTAAGGATTGATATCAAACTTAAAATGGGGCTTAACTACTATGGTTTATACTTGAAAGATGTGTATAAGATATTTTAAGGTTGAGGGAAGGTGTTGTGAGCTCCGGAAAGCTCCAGGCCAGCTCAAAAAGATGGAGCCACCACTAATTTTTCAGAGAAAATGGTCCATTGTTTTTAGCTTTGAAAGATCAATTTAACTTTGAAATAGTGACTCCATCTCCATAGGGATAGACACTTAAGCTAGAGATTTTGTGTTCTAAGGATTGGCCGAGGGAAGTTTTTAGGCACCCTTCTCTCCAAGCTATTGTAGTAGCTCAATACAAAAATTCTTTAGGCCTAATTTCCAGCAAAAGAACTAATAAGAATTATTGCTAAGAATTCTTGAAATCTGGTGAAAATGTCTTAAGCTTCTCCCATAACTGATTTGAAGTTATGTTATAGGGTCTTAGGTACTAATTTCCCTAAGACCCTTACCTCTCCATCTCTTTTTCTCAATGATGAGGAAGCTGGGAATGCGAATTCTCCATGGTTTCAGGACTTCAAGCAACCCAAGACTACACTGAAAAACAAAGCCAACGAATCTAAGTTAAATAGTAGAATGAAAGACTTACCTCTCATATACGACCTTGATAGGCGTTCAAACAACTAAGATCAGTTAGAATGAAGATTGGATGAGCAACTGAGTGGGAGAGTGCTTTCAGTTACCAATCTTTAGTTTGAAAATAGGGAAGGAAAATTTGAAGTCTTGGGGCTCAAGCTCTTGGGGATTTCTGGCAAATAGAGGTTCTACAAAGCCAAGAGATGCTTCTTAGGCCTCTCCTCTGCTTTTCCCTCCTCTAGATATCTTATAGAGGTTGAATTGGGTTTCCAGTTGTAGACAAAAGAAGGTAAAATATCTAAATCTTTTCTAATCTAGGCGCCTGGGCTTCAAGATAACTTTTTCAAGAAAATGAGCAAAGATTTTCAAAGAGAAGAGGTGTTCAGTCAAGTTTTTTCTCTTCTGGTGAAAATTTTTTCTCAAATTGGGGTAGATTTTTATAGGTTTTGTGTGTTCAATGAGGTTCTGGGGCGTGTTAGACATTGTAGTATGGTATTTAGGGTTGTTAGTGGCATAAAATGTAAATTTTTGTCACCCATGACAACTATTTTGTCTTTTCTTGGTTCTAAGTGAGAGTATCTTTGTGTTTTTTAAATCACCCATGACAGCTACCGGGCCTAATTTTATTGGTTTTTGTCATCTAGCTCTATTTGTTCTAGGTCGTCAAAATGGAATTTCGGTATTTTCAGGGTTGATCGTTGTAGATTTGAGATGGAATTTAGGGGTTAAGCGTATCCTAGTGATCTTGGTAAAATGAATGTGTTGTTTTGATTTTGTGGAGCCAAGGTTTGAATGTTGTGTAGCTCATGACCGTTAGAGAGGAGGTTGGTGTGATGAACAATGTGTCTTTAGGTTTTGGTGATGAAATTTAACGTGTAACTAAGTTATAGTTTCCTAAGTCTAGGGATTATGTTTGATCAATTGTTTGATGTTGATCTCAAGGTTCTTGTTTATCATGTGGATTGAACCAAAAGAGGGGACTTTGGGTTTTAACAAGTCTCTAGTTGATTTGGTTTAAGTTTTGAGGTCTAGGAGGAGGGTATAAAGATATAGGGTGAAGAGGCCAAACAAAAATTGGGTGTGATAGATACCCCTCTTTGTTGGATGTAGATGGTTGTTGAACAACAAAGAAAAAGAAGTATACAAAGATTCATGTAAGGAACAAGAAGATGGAAGGAAAATTTTTGTTGTTGGACTTTTAGCCAAGGCTGAAGTTGATGTAGTGCAATCAATGCCTTTTCGTGGAAGGTGTAGTATGACCCCAAGTCTTTGATGGAAAATGTAACTATCAAGCAAACATGTAAAGAACAAAGTGGTTCCATCCAAAAAATGGCTAGAATTGATTGATGTTTAGCTTTGCATTTTGGTTAATGTTTGCATTGTTGATTAATGTGTTGATTTGAAGGGTTTGATACTTTGAGGGAGTTCAGAAGTTTATTATTTGATGTAGGTTGTTAGGTTTTTTATGTTTGACGGAATTTGATGTTGAAAGAAATTTTGTGGGTGTTTGATTTTAAAAACCTTTTAGAAAACCATTTTGAAAATTTGACAGAGGCCTTGTGATTACTATATCGCATGCTATCGTTCTAATAGGTAATAAGAGTCCTTTAGAAAGGAGCAACTTGTGTATTGGAACATGGATAAATCAGATGATGAAATCTGTGCAATGCAAAGTGTTTGGGTGTGGAAATAAGTCTAATAACCCTAGTGATGGTTCAGGCTTCATGAGTATGATTTGAGGATAAAGTGGTCTGGTTACGAATTATCAGGCCTTTTGAACTCTTGGACGTGTTGCCATGCACTAGATTGAATTTAATGCCTTGAGGCAACTTTTGAATTTTATGATTATGCATGAAAGAAAAAACTTTTGAAATGTTTTCTCTTTTTTCTTTTTTTCTGCATTTTCCAAATTAGAATGTGAAGCAATTGATTTTTTCCTTTCTATTTTGATTTTAGGATTATGCATGAAGATGAAGTGAAAATACTTTTGATTGATTTTAGGATTATGCTTGAAGATGATTCGCTTGAGACAAAGGATTTTGATGGATTTTTCATTATGCATGAAGGTAAGTCGCACAAAGTGAAAAATTTTGATGGATTTTGTATTATGCCCAATGGCGAGTTGCACAAAGCAGAAGTTGGATCTTGCATTATGGTAGAAGGTAAATCATATAAAGCAAAATATTTTGATTGATTTCGCATTATACCCGAAAATGAATCACATGAAGAGAAAGATTTTGATGGATTTTAGCATTATGCTTGAGGGCGAGTTGCATGAAGTGAAAGATTTTGAAGGATTTCTCATTTGCTCGAAGGCAAGTTGTATGAAGCAAAAGATTTTGTTGAATTATGCATGAGGTGAAGGATTTTGATTGATTTTAGCATTATAACCAAGGGTGAGTTGCACATAATGAAAAATTTTGATGGTTTTTCATTATGCCCAAAGGTGAGTGAAATGAAGCGAGAAATTTTTATCGATTTTAGCATTATGCCTGAGGATGAGTGTATGAAGCAAAAAGTTCTTAAAATTTTGCATTATACTTGAAGGCGAGTCACACAAAGTGGGAGATTTAGATGGTTTTGCATTATGCCCAAGGGTGAGTCGTACGAAGTGAAAGATTTTGATGAATTTTGCATTATGCCCAAAAACAAGTTTTATGAAGTGAAAGATTTTGTTGAATTTTACATTATGCTCAAAGGTGAGTCATACAAAATGAAAGATTTTGATGGATTTGCATTATGCCCATGGGAGACTTGTATGAAGTGAAAGATTTTGGTGGACCTTAGCATTATGCCCAAGGGTGAGTCACATGAAGCAAAAGATTTTGATGGATTTTGCATTATGCCCATATGCAAGTCACATGAAGTAGGAGATTTTGAAGGATTTGCATTATGCCCGAGGGCGAGTCGCATGAAGTGAAAGATTTTGATGGTTTTTGCATTATACCCGAAGGTGAGTCATATGAAGCAAAAGATTTGATGGATTTTAGCATTACACCCAAGCTCAAGCTGCACAAAGTGAAAGATTTTGATGGGTTTTTGTATTTAAGATTTAAATGATTTTGTATTTTAATAACTTGCAAAGTTTTTGGATAATTTAGATAAGAGGAATTTGGATAATTAAAGATTTTTGGATTTGGACAAATTAGATGAAAGTAATTTGATGATTTTGTTTGAAAGAATTTTGGATGAAATAAAACTTGATGCAAAGGTTTTTATATAATTTTGGATTTGGATGAAAGAATTTTTGATGGATGATGGAAAGAACTTTGGATTAGGTCTATGCCAAAATTTTGGATGAAAGATTTTTTGGATAATTTTGAATTTGGATAAAACAAACTTGTATGAAAACATTTTAGGTGATTTGGATGAAAGACTTGTGGATAATTTTGGATTTGGATGCAAATAAGCTTTTATGTTTTTTTTTTTTTTTAACTGAAGGGATGAGAGATCCATCCTATGGACGCCCAAAGATTGCGGAATAAGGGGCGAATTTCAAAAATTTTATCTCTCCCTTCAACTGGGAATCGTATTCCCCATTTAGAAAATCATATTTTCAAGGATCAATCTTGAACCATAAACTGAACCAGATCTGAACCAAAAGGAGTGGGAGAGGATTATACCTGATACGGAGAAATACTATCTCCCAATGGAGGTGTTCACGCCCAAGGAAGGATCCAAAATCTGCTCCCACTGAAGATGGCGCAGTGCAGGGTGGAGCAGAATCAGCAACGTTCTTCAAAAGAACTTGATCCTTCGTAAGGATCAACTGGACGACTTGAGTACAGCTCCAACCAATCTTTTCACAAAAGATTGAAATCAAGATCCAATCTTGATTGCTCCCAAGAACTGGAGATCGAACTGAAGGAATGGCAATGGCAGGAAGGTGGCGGCAGGAGAGAATTCGCAGTATGCAGGAAATCTCTCAATCTCTCTTTCTTTAAGAGAAGAATGCTGTTGATGATGTTGTGAAAGGCTGCTGCCCCCTTCCCCTTTTATAATCTCAAAGGGATCAGCTCCTAATCAGATTAGGAGTTGCTAATCCAAATCATATTTGGGTTAGAAGTCCCTTAGTGATAAGGGATAATCCTTATCTTATCTACAAATCAGATCAGCTGTCTCCTAATCTAATTAGGAGGTTTCCAGATCTAAATCTTATTTAGATCTTGGACTCTCTGAGTGCATAGGGTCTAAGCCCAATCCTTTTAGCTGACCCACTTCAGAATTCGCCCCCTTTAAATGACTGATCAAATCAGCCCAGTTCGAAATGGGCTTAAGGCCCATTTAAGGTTATGTACTCAAAAGGCTTCCAAATTGCTGCCCAGTTGGGCTTCCTTGTATGGCATGGGACCCAAGCATTGATCTACACATCAGCCACATGAGTTCGGCCCAACCTTTGTTACAAGGCCTGGGCGAATACACTGTTAATGACAGTGCACCCCCTGAAACCCATCAAATGGGCTCTATGGGCCCAACACTTACACTAAGTGGTCCCTAGGCCAAACCACCTTGTAACACCCAGGGACTGTGGGCAAATGCAAGATTAGCCCATCAGGTATTATCCTCAATGGTCTTACACTTAACCTCTCAGCCCATAATGATCATACACTGCCCGACAAGAGAGGACCTCTCCCTTGGCTGCAAGGAACAGTGTTGCACTCTCCACTTATATGGATCCCGGGAATTAAAACCTTCTTGCAAACAATTTAGAAACCGTACATATATACTTTTATATCTTATATAAAATATATTTTGCAAAACAAATCTCAACGGTTGAAATCGGCTGCCGGCAGTCTTGGTTTCCATCAGTGAGAGTGCATCCCCGATCATTACCTTTGTCCGACAAAGGGGCTGATCCTGTCACTATGATCACCCACTCAGATGAATTCTCGGACTGTCCCAACATACCCAGGTTTTGACCCCCGCTAAGGATCTCACTGATTGGTACATCAAAGACAGCCCAATCCGACACCTAGTGTAGTATCATAATTGAGTCTAGGGGTCGGGTGTAACTTTCCAGTTTTGCCCATCAATCTCCAAGGTCCAGGGCAATACTGGAAATCTGGTCCAGTTCAAAGATTCAATTAATCCTACACTGTATGTGCCTAGGGTCTCACCCTGGCAGCTGAGACAAGCCACCCCAACCGACTTGGTGGCACTACAGTGTCAGCCTTGTCAGGATAGGTCTCCCCAGACCGACCCACTGGCTGTGAACATTCTAAACTAACACGAGTCTCATTAAGTGTCCAGTTTAAGGGTATTACACAGAAACATACCAAGGGAACATGAATCAAATATGTATCTTTATTCATTTACAATAAACTCAATAAGTACATCATTCTGATTGAAGCTAAGGGCACACAAAACTGTCTAACATTAACTTAGTTGAATGGTCAAAGTTGACCCCTGTCAAAACAATGGCATTCAAAGGGGGCATACCCTTGATGGAGTATAAGAAACACTAGTGGTTTAAGAGATATGTGTCTTATAAACTTTAGATAGTATTTGGAAATTCATCTCAAGAAGTATTCGAGTGAGAGGTAGTTGCCCCTTCAATACAGTGATTGAATCCTGATGATTGCTGAAAACAAGTACTACCTTTCCTTGCAATGAGGCAATCGATTTGAGTGCGGAATCAAACTTCTTATGCTTTAATATGATTGCCCCAAGTTTTGATTGTGCCTTTTCATACCACTTTTTTCCTTGATTTAGCACTTCGAAGTTTGTCTTTTTCTTTTTTTTTTCTTCAATACCTGGGGATGTCCTTGTGGGTTTTCACCACCATGCTCCATTCTATCATTATCTAGGGCCCACCTACTAATCTTTTAAAGATCAAGGTCTTACTAGATAGGACAAAATGTATATTAGGACAAGGCTCATAATTTAAGGATAGGAAGCTCAACATTCTTTTTTATAGGGGTTTTGAATGTTTGAGTTAACACATAGGGCTTTTAGCACATTCCTATCCCTTCTTCCCTTTTTTCTTTTTCATTTTTTTTATTTTCTTTCCTTTTTGCTTCCCTTCAACCACAGTGACTGAGAAATGCCTTACATGCCGTTCGATGCCTTGATTCATACATCTTTCTAGATCTTAGAGGACTTTATGATGAAGTGTGAATGAGTGAGGTCAAGATGAAATTCGAGAACAAATGTCGTATGGATAAAGCCTTACTAGCTTAATTGCCTAGGTACTTTGTTGCCATGGTTTTCTCCTTTTGACTTCATCATTTTTTTTTTTTGTTTTGGTGTAAGAGCATTTGAATATTTTTCATTTGTTTCTTTGGAAAAGAATTTAATTGAAGAAAATTTTTACCATAAAGGCTCAAAAGTTGGTTAGTGAATTAAATAAAGAAGTTAGTGTAAGCAAAGTAAAGCAAATTACTGATAGATGGCCTACACTATTGAATGCATAATTCATGAAAGTAAACACATGTCAAGCTTTTCCCTAATTGGTTGCTCAAGGAAAAATTATGGTTCCCGGAAATGTTGAGCCCTTTAGTGAAAATTATGGTTCCTAGAAATATTGGGGCCCCTTAGTGAGTTTGCCCCTAGTTTTTCTTTACTTTTCTTTCTTCAATCTCTTTTTTTATGCTTTTCTTCTCTCTTTTTTATTTTTCTTTTTCCCTTTTTTTGCCCAATGATCTATCCATCATCGGAAATTTTTAGGTTTTGTCAAAAAGAAGTTTGATGAATGGGTTAAATGGGCTGACTAGCGTCTAAGAGAATGATAAGGGACCATGGGGAATTGATAAGCCAAGAATGGCCTAAAGTCCTTTCTTTGATTGATCAATAATTGATATTGGTACTGTAAGGATGCCTTTGCTCTATGCTGACTCGGAAAGAGCTGTTGCAAGTAGATTTTGCTCTGTACTACTCAATTTTCCTTTTCAATTTCTTGTACTACCCGGGTTGTCCCCTTATTTAAACATTTCCTTCTTTAAATTTCCAACTGACTTTTCTCAAGAATACTTCAATGGGACTTGTTGCAAACCCTTATTTATGTTCAATTTCGATCATAAAATCTAGATAATCTTGAAGGATAAATGGAACCTAGTTGAATTTGTTATTTTTTCAAGAGTAAGTAGTGGGACACAAACATAGATTAACAAAAGGCAAAAAAAGCAAACTTTCATTTAGTAAAAAATTGAATACAATGAGTTTCAAGGCACAAAGATTAACAAAACAAAGTTTAATGCAAAAATGCTTTGGGTGGCAGCATGTTAACAAGCTCGAGCTCAAGGTTGTATTAGCCATCATCAATGAGGTATTGGATAGCATACTTCAATTTCCAATATTCATTAGTTTTATGTCCAAGTCCTTGATTGTTATCATAGTAATCCTTCTAGTTGAAATTCTTTGGATTCGCAAGAGGTTTCTAAGACAACAAATGTAGGTATCCTTTCTCGACAAAGATGGGAAATAGTTGGGAAGGTCGACAAGGTAACAGGGTGAATTTCTTCAATTCTTTCTTGGATGATTGAGGTGGTGGTGTAGTATTTGAGACAAAGGGTGGCATAGGAATTGGTGGTGTTTCTCCTATGTGAGAGATTAGAAAATCAACCTTGAAGGTTAACATGTTCATTACTTTTCAAAGTTCTTCAATCTCTTGTTAGACTTTGAGTTGATCTCTAGTAGAATTTAAAGGACATGAAAACATGCACGGAATGAATGTTAGTAAAGTTTAAGTATAATGTATGCATGTAATACCGAAATGACACAAGCAATGCCTAAACTATGTGGGTTGGTACCTACAAGGTGTCTAGGTAAAATGCCTAAGGTTTTAAGGGAGGGGCACTAAAAGGTATTTATTGAAGTCCTAGGGGTTTATTTTTATTTTATTATCTGAGTTGCACCTAAGCACCACTGCTTAGGCTGCCTACGTACCCCTTGTGAGGGATTAGATCAATTGTAGTTCTTGAAAGGATTACAAATTTGATTACATATTTTAGTAATGCTTTAAGGGATACTATTTGACATTGATGAGATCTTGGATGTTGGCTTTAAAAACTGTGCAATCATCCATTGAGTATCCCAATCCTTGATGGTACGCACAATACTCAACTATCTTGAGGTTCTTCGGTAGAGGATTAAGAATCGATTTTAATGACAAAGGTGTTAAATATTCATTCTCAATCAATTGAGGAAGGAATTGAAACTATAGAGGGAGGGGAGTGAATAGTCTCTTAACTCTTCTTTTGAAAGGATCAGTTAGAGTTTGACATTTCAATGTTGAAGTGGAAGGTTAATGTATGGCAGTAATTATAATAGGCTCTTCGTTTGGTGGATTTGTGGGTGCTAGGTAGATTTTCTCATGCTTAATTCTCCATTCGATGCATACACCAACTTTTAGCAATTGATGAAAGTCTTGGAAAGGTCATCCCGTCATTAATGAATAGAAGGGTTCTCTAAGTAACTTCATAAAAATCCTAGTTGCTTCTTCTATTGGCAAGGGTTCCTTCACTTTGATAGACATAATCTTTCATTGTTTCAAATACTCAGTGAAGTTTTCATCCGGTCATTGAGTAAGGTGTTCTAGATCACTCAATGTTGGTGATGTTTGGAAATCAAAGCTCTTGATAATTTGTTCTACCAATTTGTTCTATGTCTTCCTAGTGTTTAGTTAAAGTTGGATATACCAATCCAAAGATACCCCTTTTAGGCTCTTCAAGAATAATTGGGCTAACAATCTTTCATTAGGTAAGTTAAAACATATTTGTGCAATAAAGGAGGATGTGTGCTCTAGGATAACTAGATCCATTATACTTGTGGAATTTTGAGATTTTAACCTTTTCAAGAAGGTCAAGGTTGGGGTGAGGGCACAAAGTGTTGAACTCAGTTACATTTTCTGGTTGGGATGCTTGTATTTCCTTCAAGTCATCCTTCATCTTGGTTAACTCTTCTTGATAGAGCACAATCGACAACAATTGCTCGGTTGGAGGTTGATGAGAGACTTGCTCCATTATGATCTTGCAAGGGGTTTTTTTTTGTGTTAAGAGTAGTTTGAACTATTATTACATAAAATTTATTTGACTTGTGTTGAGCTACTTTTTTCTTTATTCTATTGAATCCAGGCAAGCCTAGATGTTAATAAGGTTGGTTGTCTCAAGGGCTTATGTTGTTGGTTCTTTGAGGGTATTAGTCTAGGTAGTAGGCATCTAATAAGTAGGAATAGACTAGTGTAGACTAAGGACTATTTCTAGTGATGCAACATGTGATGACATGTAATATACTCATCCAAATGATGAAGTGTGGGCCAAAAGAATGAAAAACCATGATAAAATTGGTTTTCCCCTAGTATGCACCTAGAACTGTCGAGGTAACTATGTCTTAGCTAACTAGATCTTGGATCTTAAGCAAGAATGGGGTTGAGGTTATTCTTGACTTGCCTAGGGTGTAGGATGTTATGGATAGAGTTGAGGTAATATGCTTTGTGTATAGTGCTAGAGTTGAAGTGATTCCATAGGTGTTAGTCAGAAGGATGATATTGATTCTATGGTTGGTGTAGCTACTGATTGAAGGGGTCCTATGACTGGCTATGTAAGTGCTTAGGTAAGATAGCCTTCATGAAGTAGGTCAAGAGAACCTATCAAGGATGTGTAGGGATCTAAGGGAAACTAGACTAGATTATGCAATGGGAATACCATAAATTAATAACCCTTGCCAAAAGTGGCAAAACACTTAAAAGTGAAAATCCAGGTTGAACTTGAAGTTGAAGCTTTGGAAAAAAATCAGATGCTCAAAGAAACATTGAGAAATCTTTTGGAACTTGATTAACTTTGTTGATTTTAATTAGAATAATAAGAGATTTTGATTTTTTTTTTTAAGTTTTGATGATTCAACATGATTACCTAGCTAGTTAATAATTGATAATCTTCTTTGGTAACAAGACTTATATCTGACAATTGGTTCATGACTTTATTTGATAGATGTTGATATTGGACTATTCTAAAATATATTGTTTTCATTGGTTAGGTATTAGGATTTGATGTTACTTGGTGCATTTGTTCTTTCTCTTCCTCTCTCTCTCTCTCTCTCCCCCTTTCTCTCTTTGTTTTAGGACTTAAGGAACTAGTGGTGTAGTCAAGATCAAATTCTGATTTAGAAAAGCCTTTTGGGTTTTAGAAAAGACTTTTGGTTCTAGGTTAAGACTAGAAGGGAATGTCTTTTAATATTGGTAGAGAGTGATTAGTCCCTGCACCATATTTATTTACTAGACAACCTTAGACTAATGGAACAACCTTTTAATGTTGCTTCCTAAGAGTAAAGTCATTGGGTCAAGAATCTACTCAGTGTGGGTTGGAGAAGAGCGAGAAGGATATCTGAATTTGAAAGTTTATGAAGGAACATACAGATGTCATTTTGGTACTAGCCAAGGGAGTATTAGCCCCTACACCATACGTGTATCTACTAGACATCCCAGAGTTTTAAATGTATTAATGTCAAAATTGGCCTTTCGATGTTGCCTCTTTAGAGTGAATTCATAGAGTCAGACATCTACTTGGCCTAAGTTTAATTAAAGGAATGGAGTATCCTTTGATACTAGTTATAGAGTCATGCATCCACTTGCCTTTGGGTCTAACTAAATTGTCATGGGATGAAATACCATTTGATATTGATCAATGGAGGGTTAGACCCTTGCCATACATGTACATACTAGATATGCTAGGCATAGAAGAGAGTCAAGATGACCTTTTGATGCTACAAGCTGAACTCATAGAGTCATGCATCTACTTAACCTAGGTAGGGGGTGACAATCTTGGATAAAAAAAATGGGCTCTTTAAGCAAGAAAGTTTTGGATTTTGAGTGTTTTAGGCTTCATGCTTAGATTCGATTTTTTATTATTATATTGTTTTGGATTTTGATTTTAGATGATGGTTGTATACCTAATTTTGATTTTAAATTTGATTGGATGTTTTTTTACCTTATATTGTTATTATCTGATTTTGATTCATGATGTGGAAAACCTAGCTCAGATGTGGATTAGTATTAAAATTTGAAAATTTGAGCTTGGATGTATCCTTTGATTACTTAAAAGGTGTTTTAATGTCTTTTAATAAAAGATCAAATCTCTTTTTTAACAGATTAAAAGATTTTGGGGTTTATATTTATCCTACTTCTAGGGATGGAAAATACATAGTGCAACACTCTTGGTGTCCTAGTCCTAATTATACTACAATTCTTCTATCCTACTTCTATTTAAGGCTGCCATGTATGGATATTCTAGGTGCAATGCATAAGGTTATTATTAGAGTTCTAGTCTTAAAGCTTCCAACAAAGTTACTAGCCTTCAAATCTTGATCCATGAACAAATGGACTTCTTTGGTTGGTGGATAGTTTGAAGGGTTTTGGTGGAGCCTTTAAGAACCAAAGTCTAGAGACACGCATCTACTATTCTTCCTCTAATAGTTAAGATGAGATTCTAATTTTATTTTATGAAAGTGTATATTATTGTGAGTGTTCAAGAATGAAGGAGAGATAAAAAGACAAAAAAAAAAGGGGGAATGCAGTCACATGTTCAAATTTACAAGCAATCTTACAAGCTTTTAGGTGGCCATACTTGAGGAACTAATAGAAGCTAAGTACTTTTGATGCTTGCTAAAGGAATCTAAAGATGTGAAAGAAATAAAACAAAAAAATTCACCAATGAAAATGAGAGGGGGGAACCAAATAACCAAAACAAAAAAAAAACAAAAAAGGGAAAAAAAAACCCCAGATGGGAACTATAAATTTTTTGTGGTACTGAAGGCTATGTGTGATGAAGACCAAGTGCGCTGCAATGGGGGGTGTGATGCAATGTTGGGTGCAATGACAGGGTGTAGGGAGGGTAGAGGGATGCAATTTTAGGTGTGATGAATGTTTTTTAAGGTCCGATGGTGATGTTCTAACGTACAATAGTGGTGTTCTAAGGTGCAATTTTGATGTTCTGAGGTGCGATTGTGGTGAACCAAGGTGTGATTTTGATGTTCTAGGCTGCAATGGAGTTGAAAAAAGGTGTGATTTTGAACTTCAAGGCTGCAATGGAGCTCTAAGAAGGTACAACTTTGATGTTCTAAGCTGCGATGGAGTGTAAATAAGGTGCAATTTTGATGTATGGGATGTGATGGAGCTGAAAGAATGTTGATTTTGAACTTCTGGGCTGCGATGGAGTTGAAAGGTGTGATTTTGATGTTCTGAGTTTTGATGGAGTGGAAATAACGGTTTTAATGTTTTGGGCTGTAATAGAGCTGAAAGAAGGTGCGATTTTGAACTTTTGGGCTACTATGAAGTTGAAAGAATGTGTGATTTTGATGTTCTGGGCTATGATGGAGCGAAAAAATGTATGATTTTGAACTTCTAGGCTGGAATAAAGTTGAAAGACGATAGGATTTTGGCAAAGGTTTAGTTTTAGTTACAATGCGATTTTGGGTTTGATTTTGGTAAAAGTGCAGTTTTGGGTGTAGTTTCAATTGCGTAGAGGTAAGGTTCATTGTACTAGGTAAGCCTAAGATGCAATTTCAACATGCAATGGTGGTCTATTGCACTAAGCATTGTTGATATGCGATTTCGAATCGAGCTAGGCAGGTTTATTGCACTAAGCCTCTTTTTGATACAATTTCAATTCTCATTTAGTGACTTTTAATCTTCTAGTTCTTTACAACGCACAAGAAATAGGGGTGAAATTGAGCTCAAATAACTCTCTATAAAGGTCCTAATAGTTTTCCCAATAGAATTGCTAGTTGTGAGCTCTACCAAGCTCATGGACAACTCAAAAAGATGAAGTTACCACCCATTTTTCAAAGGAAATGGGTTCTCATTTTCAGCTTTGAAAATCAATTTAACTTTGAAACAATGACTCCATCTCCATGGAGAAAAGCACTTAAACGAGTGATTCTGAGTTCCAAGGATTGAGAGAGGGAAGATTTTAGGCACCCCCTCTCTCCAAGGTGTTGTAGCAACCCAATACGGGAATTTTTCAAGCCAATTTTCTTAAAAAAGATCTAATAAGAACGATTGCCAAGAATTGTTAAAATTTGTTGAAAACGTTCCTAGCTTCTTCCATAACTGATTTGAGGTGATGTTATCAGGTCTTAGGTACTAATTTCCCTAAGATCTTTTCCTCTTTATCTCTTGTTCTTAGTTTGGAGAAAGCTGCAAATGCAAGTTCTCCATGGTTTTATGACTTCGAGCAATCAAGAACTACACTAAAAAACAAGACTACGAATCTAGGTTAAATAATAGAATGCGAGGCTTACCTCTTATGTGCAACCTTGATAGGAGTGTTACAACAACTAAGATAAGTTAGAATGAAGCTTAGATGATCAATTAAGCAGCAAAGTGCTTCAGGTTACCAATCTTCAGTTTGAAAATAGGAGAGGTGAGTTTGAAGTCTTGAGGCTCAAGTAGGGCTGTTCATAACAAGACCCAAATTGACCAAACTGACCAACCCGAGTTGGCCGGTTTTTTTCAGCACCGGTCGGTTTCAGGTTACAAAAAAACATAAACCGATGGTTTGGTTCGGTTTTGGTTTTTATATGTGAAAATCGAAACCGAACCGACCTGAACGGACTTAGGTATATATTATATATATATCTGATATATTTCAGTTTTACTATATATATATATTTTAGTTTTAATATATATTTCAGATATATATTTGTGGAAAGCTTTATTTCAGAAATATACATATTATATATAAAATTTCTGATATATAAATTATCGGTTTTAATCCATTAAATCATTTTTAATTTCCAGGCATCCAGCCTTTGCTTTCTTAGACTTGAATCCTTTATCGTTCACACTGAGAGAATCATTCACAAAACCGACCCAAACTGACCCAAACTGATTCAAACCGACCAGGTCAGTTTTACTTAGTATTGGGTTAGTTTCGGTTTCATTTCTAGGTAAATCGACCAGGTCGGGTCAGTTGGAAAAACGCCAGTAAACCGACCCAACCCGACCCGTGAGCAGCCCTAGGCTCAAGTGCTTGGGGATTTGTGGAAAATAGAGGTTCTACAAAGGCAAGAGATGCTTCTTAGGTCTTTCCCTACTTCTCCCTCCTCTATATCCCTCCAAAAACATGAATTAGGTCTCTGTTTATAGAGAAAAGAGGGGGAAAATCTCTAAATCTCACATAATTAGAGAGCTTGTGGTTAAGGCATGTTTTTTAAAGAGAAAAGGTGTTTAGGCAAGTTTTCCCTTTTAATGAAAGATTTTCCTCAATCTGGGGTTAATTTTCATGGGTTTTATGAATCTAATGAGGTTTTGGGGTGTGCTAGACATTGCATTCTCATATTTAGGGTTGTTAAGCAATGAAATTTGATGTACAAGGGTTTCTTGAGTCTCTAAACAAGGTGACAAAGTCTGATCGATCAAATGAAGGTTGGATTGTTTAAATCTATGGTTGGTATGATCTAATCAATGAGATTTGTCAAAAAGAAATCTTAGCTTAATGGAGAGTCAAACAAGTGGATTTTGGGATGAAATTTGGTGGGTAGCCATTTTTGGATGGATTGAATCAGATGGAAGTGATGGATTTTTGGTCGGAGGTGTGGGTTAAAGGATTTGATTCAGATCAAGGTTAACAAGAAGGTTCAAAATGTAATCTTGTTTGTTTAACGATTAAATGATAGAATTTATTCATGAAATTCGACACACAGGGTTTTATTAGGTCTTTGAAGATGATGATGAAGTTTGATTGGTCAAACAAAGCATTGATGATGGATTGGAGTTGGAGTTGCCACCTAAATTTTTGGGAATGGGAATTTAGGGAACTTCGAGATTTTTTAAGAAAAACAAAAGTTTTCTTGGTGACTCATTGCTCAATGGAATTAGAGATAGGGTTTGGAGACCAAGGTACGGTGTGGGAAGGTATTAGGTACCACACATGAACCCGGTTAAACCAGCCTCTACTTCAATTTCCAAGAAAAATTCAATAATTTTTGGCCTTAAAAATTAACACATATTATGCTAGCAAGAGAAAAAAGAAAGAAATTCTAACTATTTAACCACTAGGCAAGAAAACCCAAACTACCAAAGTAAACACAATACTAAAATAGAAAATGACTGAATGATTAATTAAGATAGGTGAGGTATGACTTTTGAACAAAGTTGCAAAGATTATGATTGATGAATTATTTCTAGAAGATGAATGTTTAATGGTGAGGATTTTGATAATCCATCTATGGTATACTAGATTAAAGAAGAGAGATTAGTCTAGCAAGTAAAAAAAAAAGCAAGATGATGAACTGAAATTTATCTAGTGAAGAATATACTTATGGGGGTGCAATGATTATGAAAACTAAGTTTTTCCTAGATATTCTATGGGAAGGAGCATGCTTCGTATCATGTACAATTATCCAAGAAGCATCTCTATCATCTAAATGGTGTATGCTGAGGTGATGGAAATCAGGCTAAGTGAACAACTTTTAGATACATAGGCTAAACCACGCTAAGGAAATGATGAAGTTCAAGGGTTAATTACTGATGTGTACTAAGGATGCTGGTGGTTCCAAGTTAAGTGTGACTCAATTATATCTACTATGAATTATTAATTAGATATATGCAAGTAGTACTGATTGAAATAAAAAATGAATTAATGAATCATGAAGAGGTGAAAGAACATAAGTGGGTGATTTGGGCTACTATGATACTGTCCATAAAAAAAAATGAGAAAATCAAATCCAACAATTGACACACAAGACTTTAAACTGTTAAAAAAAATCAAATGTCAATGTCCTAAATGCAATGTGTCTATCAAAATGTACATGAATCATGCAATGTTCTAAATGGCACCAATTAATTCTCCACAACTACTGTTACAAAGATCTAATCCCTTTAAATGAAAATGATAAAGCTAAAATCTAATGAACCTAAGTACCCTTTTGAAAGAAATGCCAAGTGATTAGTCAACCTACTTACAAGTAAATGCAGTAGATGATAGTATCAGGTACACCCGTCAACCTAGCAACTAGTGAATCTCCACTTTGGGATTTATGTTTTTGGTATCCGTATTAGGTACACATCTCCCTCTTTGTTTGGTTTCAAATCTGGTCTAATTCAATGCAAGACCGGTCCTGAAAAATGTAGTTCAAAACACAGGGAATTCGACTCATAGAAGGATTAAGAAATTTTTGAAAATTTGCCCAGCCATCTATCATGGTTCAGCTATCCATATGATCGATCCTAACCCTTCCAACAGTGGTATTAGAGCTTTAGGTTTTGCTCTTGGATTGAACTAAACCAGATTTGAACCAAAACTCAAATCGATAAGAACTAGTCTAGCCAATTTGAGTAGTTAGTAGAAA
Organism: Nelumbo nucifera; assembly: GCF_055504915.1. Classification (NCBI taxonomy): domain Eukaryota; kingdom Viridiplantae; phylum Streptophyta; class Magnoliopsida; order Proteales; family Nelumbonaceae; genus Nelumbo; species Nelumbo nucifera. Next base: position 75,765,148 of record NC_142650.1, read on the forward strand.
TCTCTGAGAATTCGGTTCTCAAAGTGGACCAATGATCTAATATATATATATATATATTCTGATTTATTATAGAATTGTTCTATTATGATTTCTTGAAATCTTGGGCTGAAAGTGTGGTGGAGATCGAACTCTTGATGGTGGCAAGATTTATGCACACCGAATTTCTTAGTTTGATTATGTGGTCTGTAATTAATTATTTTTCTTTTCTAGAAAGAGTGTATTAGGTTTTTCTGATGTAAACAATATAAATTAGGGTTTCTATTTTTTACATTGGAGATATCACCGAAGGTAGCATAAAAGACAGAGATTGCAGATGGAGATCGATCTGTAGATTGTAGTTTCGTAGGGTTGCAATTTTTGTCTAGATTGGATTTGGATCATCACATTATCAGCCCTAGCCATTTATTTTTGATTATCTACTATTTATTTTTTGATTTGTTTGTGAATCATAACTGAGAATTTCATATCACTACCTATGTGAATTGATGCATGTTTTGGACACCAAACCCTATGCCAATCTGACCTAGTTTTGGTCAATCTTGTTGGGCTTAACCTATAGTTCTTTGGGGTCTGATCACAGCCCCTTGAATCACTGTTTATGTGACCCAAAATCAATCTAAGCCAGGGGTTTGATGTCCTATTGCATGGACCAATTCGTCTTATACCTGAAAACCCTTTTATGTTAGATTAAAGCAAGACTAACCCATTTCAGCATGGACTGCTATATAGGTCGAACTGCTTTTTGCAGTTTATTCCATATAGCAAGACAAAATTATTAGATAATTTGGTCCATTGATGGAATGATCATGTGTCAATCTAAAGGGATCTGGGTTTTACAAGTTTTAAATTGATATGGATCAATTATGTATGTGATGTGCTGAATGAATGTGATTTGTTCATGGGCCATAAGTGCTTGGCCCATGTATTGACTTATGTGGCTTTCAATGATCATCATGGATGAATGCACATCATTGCCATGATGCCCATATAAAATTGCTTGATCTCCTTTTCTAATGGGCCCCCTCTATAGCTTCCTCCTCAAGAGGAACCTCACAGAAACACTAGCCGATTAAGGACCCATTTGAATCTGACTTAGGACTAGTATACACGTTCCCTCATGATTAATATCAGTGCAATGAGATAGGGAATATCATAAGATGATATTTCTAAAAGTCTTTCGTCATTAGCATGAAAACGGGCTGAATTGGTGGGTGGAGATGTACCATAAAATGGGGCTATCCATTTCATTGAGACAGACAATGGAATTGCTTCATGAGATGATAGGGGCATCATAGACTAGTGGCAGGGGCCTATCCTAAAATGGAAGACTCTTCCACAGTACCTTAGGGCTCCCGATATGATGGGTCTACACTTACCAGTTAGAAATGTTTAACTTAAAATGACAATGAACCTTGTCTAATGGAGGGCAAAGGGAAATCTCATTAGAGGGGTGAATATGTGATCCTTCACAAAAATTGATGGTGTTATGCAACTAAAACAGTTGGCCCCGTGAACCTATGTGATTTGTCTTATTTCTAGGGACATGAACTATGTCCTCGTCACTAAGATAGGAGAGACATCTTAGAGATGAACAAATGGAGATAGAACATAGATTAAAAGTCCATTTATGAAAGAAAACATGAAACAATATTAAGGTCGTAGACTAATTAATTATGCCTTTTATAAGAAATGGCACACAGATAGTTCGCTAAATTGTTAGACAATAAGAAATTGAAAGGACCCAACTATGTTGACTGGTTTCATTACCTGAACCTGGTGCTCACATCCGAGAAATTAGACAAGGTTTCCAAAAACCCAACACCGGAATATCTAGGTGTTAGGGCTTTTAAGGCAAGGAGGGAATATCAGGAAGGGGAAGAGAAAAATTCCCTTGCATGTGTTATGTCATAACCTCCTTGGATAATTCTAAGATATTTTAACAAAATTGATTTCTACAAAGATATCTTGGATAGTCTAGAAACCATGTATGAGGAGTAGAATTCTTTTGCAAGACAAAAGGTCCTCAAACTATTGATGACCACGAGAATGACCAAAAGCCAACTAGTTCATGACCATGTCATGAAGATGATGGGTTATATAAATGAATTGAATGCTCTTGGCTTCCAAATTGATAATGACACCAAGACTGATGTTATCTTAAACTCTCTACCCTCATCATTCAATCAGTTTGTCATGAACTACAACATGAATAAGATAAAAGTTAGCTTGCAGGATCTCAAAAATATGTTGCAAAGAGACAAAGAACTGATTAAGAAGGATAAGCCGGTAGCCTGCTTGTTGAAGGTGGAAAATCTAGTAGGAAGAAAAGAAAGGGTAAGAAGAAGCCTAAGAAAAAGGGAGGCAAACTAAAAAAGCATAAGAGAGATAAGCTATCTGATGAATGTCACTTCTGCAAGCAGACTGGACACTAGAAGAGGAATTGTCCTCAGTTTTTGGAATCCCGCAAGAACAAAGAAGGTAATTTTGAATCTCTTGTCATAGAGACCAATATGTTGGTTACTTCTGCATCTTGGTGTATTGACTCTAGGGCTTCTACCCATGCATGTAATACATTACAGGGGTTCAAGAAAAGTAGAAGACTAAATGATGATGAGGTTGTGCTTTACTTGGGGACAACTGCAACTATTGCAGTTGCTACTATTAGAATAGTAGATTTAGTTTTTAGAGAAGGAATAGTAACATTAAAATATTATCTTTATGTTCCACAGCTTAGAAGAAATTTGATTTCAGTTTCTAAGCTATGTAAGGATGGTTATTCTATTTTATTTAGTAATAAGATTACAATTAAATTGAATAACAAATTCGTTGCTTACGGAGAACTTAAGAATGGTCTTTATGTTCTCCATCATTCTTTAGAAATAAATGTGACAAAAAACATATCATAACACATCCCCAAGAAAAGAACATGTGATACAATTAATCCCACATGCCCGTGGCATTATTGACTTAGTCATATTAATATAGAATGTATCACAAAATTGGTGAATGATGGTTCTCTAAATTTTCTCAATATGGAAGATCTACCAACTTGTGAACCTTACCTCCAAGGCAAGATGGAAAAAAGGACATTTACAAGTAAATTTGAAAGAACTACAAGCACACTTGACCTTATGCATATTGATGCTTGTGGTCCTATGAATGTTAGGATACGGAACCAACACTGTTATTTCATATCCTTTTGGGGTCATGCATTGGAGACTACAATTTACGTGTTGAATCGGGTTTCAACCAAATCGGTTCCTAAGACCCCTTACGAGCTATGGACCGACAAAAAACCAAGTGTAAGACACTTGAAAATATGCGTTTTTCCAGCACATGTCAAAAGGTGCAATTTACATGCTGAATCGGGTTCCAACCAAGTCAGTTCCTAAGATCCCTTACGAGCTATGGACTAGCAAGAAACCAAGTGTAAGACACTTGAAAATATGCGGTTGTCCAACACACGTCAAAAGGCAAGTGTGAACAAATTAGAATCCAAAACTTATCGTTGCCTATTTATAGGCTACCCTAAGGACTCCGTAGGGTGTCTCTTGTATGACCCACAGGAATAAAAAGTGTTTGTTAGTCAAAATGCCTACTTCTTAGAGGGGGACTACATCCTAAACAATCACCATCAGGAAGTTGTTCTTGATGAATAGAGTTCAAGAGTAGTGGGAGATAACTCATAGATTCCAAATAATAAATTCAACTTAGAAGATCTACCCGAATTTCTAGACCTCTAGTACATTACGATTATGATAAAGAAAGTTACTTGATGAAAGCTACGGATAGTGAGAAATATCCTGACTTATACAGAAGCTATATTTGATATAGACTCCTTGAAGTAGATATATGCCATGAAAGTCGAGATGGATTCGATGAAAACCAATGGAGTCTAGACTCTCGTAGACCTACCCCCTAGGGTGAAAGCAATTGGTTGCAAATGGATTTACAAGAGGAAGAAGAGCCCTGATGGAAAACCGAGACTTATAAAGCTCAGTTTGTAGCAAAAGGGCACACTCAGAAAGGAGTCGATTATGAGGAGACCTTTTTCACAAGTGGTCATGCTTAAACCAATAAGGACACTATTAACTATAGTTGCACACTATGACTATGATATTTGGCATATGGATGTCAAAACTGCATTCCTGAATGGAGATCTTAGTAAAGATATCTATATGCAACAATCAACTCCTTTCTGCTGTTGATTGGCATTCATTGACATTCTTTATATTCTTTTCTACTGTTGAATGAATAGGCTATTGAGCATGGTGTGTAAGCTGAACAAATCCCATTTTGGGTTGAAGCAAACTTCTAGATGAACCTTGTGTTTACAAAAAGACAATGGGAGATAAGGTTAGATTTATGATTTTGCATGTAGACGACATTATGCTCATTAGGAATGATGTAGGAATGTTGACCATGGTGAAGGTATAGCTTTCGTAGCAATTCTTCATGAAAGATATTGGAAAAGCCTCTTATATCTTAGGAATTCAACTCTATAGAGATAAATTGAAGAGGATAATCGGATTACCCCAATCTACTTAAATTGATAAGATCATCAATAGATACAACATGCAGAACTCCAAGAAGGAATCCGTTAGGAATGGAGTCAGTTTCTCCGAAGGAATGTCACCTAAGATTCCTGAGGAGATTGAGGACATGAGAGAGGTTCCCTATGCCTTAGCCGTTGAGAGCATTATGCATGCTATGTTGTGTACTCGGCCAGACATTGCTCAAGCCATTAGTGTTGTAAGTAGATACCAATCATACCTAGGACAAGAGCATTGGATTGCTATGGAAAACATACTAAAGTACCTAAGGAGAACTATAGACTATTGTCTTATCTTTGGTGGTAGTTCACTACAGATGGTCAGTTATACTGATGCCAACTTCCAGCCTGACCCTAATGATAGAAAGTCTATATATCTGGATACTTTGGAACCTTGTATAGTAAGAAAAATAATCTACAACCAAGGCCAAACACATTATTGTAATTGAGGCTGCCTAATAAGTAGTATGGATGAAGAAATTCGTCCTGGATTTTGGAATCCTACCATATCACCCATTCCACAATTGTGTGGTAGCACTGGATCTACGAGAGATTATTAGTATAGGGGACATCCAGATTTAGAAGATAGCATTAGTGGACCCATTGACTAAGCCATTACACAGAAGGTGTTTGAGAAACACATAGATAGTATGGAAATGAGGATTGTACCCGATTGGACCTAAGTGTAAGTGGGAACTATTAGATAGTGTATGCCCTTAGATCCAATCAAATTAATGTGTAGATACATTTACTATAAATGAATAAAAGTACATTACTGTTTCATGTTAATATTGCTGTATTTTTGTGTAATTACCCCTTAAAATGGACACTTATGAGACTCATGTTTAGAATGTTCTCAGTCATTGGATAGACTTAGGGAGTTTATCCTACCAAGGTTGACACTGATGTGATGCCAAAGAAATTAAGGCAACTTGTCTCAATTGATAGGGCTAGCCGGAGCGCATGTAGTTTGTCTTTGGATGAAAGACTGAACCCGGACCATTTTCCAGTTATGCCCTAAACCTTGGAGATTGATGGGCAAAATGAGAAAGTTACACATAACCCCTAGACTTGATTATGGTACTACACTAGGTGTTGGATTGGGTTGTCTTTGATATTCCAATCAATGAGATCCATCAAGGGTGAAAACTTGGGTATGTTGGGGCAGTTTGAGAATTCACCTGAGTGGGTGGTCATAGTAATAGGATCGATCCATTTGTCGAACAAAGTGAATGATAGGGCTTACACTCTCTCTACTGGAAACCTAAACTATTGACAATGTATTTCAACTATATTTGAGATTTGGTTTTGCAAAATATATTTATATAATATATATATATATATATATATATATATATATTAATGTTTTATGAAAAATGTTTGCAAACGGTTTTAATTCTAGGGATCCATCCAAGTAGAGAATAGGATGACTGGACTTAGGGATCATTTAATTGTAAATGTTGGGCACATTTTGAGCCCATAGTGAGAGACTCAGGGGTTCATTTCATTTAATAGTGAATTCAGCCAGGCTTTTTTCATAGAGCTTGGGCCGAACCCATGTAGGCTTATTGAGGTCATTGTTGGGGTTCCACGCCATACAAATTGAACCTAAATGGGCTAACAACTTTCTTAAGACGTGAGTCACTTGCTTAATGGGTCTAAAGCCCATAATTAGTAAGATTAATCAAGATGTCACATGACAGCTTAAGCAGTCATGTGACATGAACGAATATGGGTTTGAATATGGGTGTGGAACACCCATTCTCATAATAGGATAAGACCTATCTTAAGATAAGAGTCCAGATCCAAATAAAGATTTGGATTAAAAACCTCCTAATAAGATTTGGAGAGGTGTTCCATAAGGATTAAGAGAAGAGGAGATCAAACTGCTCCAAACAACTTTGCTTTCATTTTTCTCTCTGTTTTTGCCGCCCAAAAACCCTAGTTCGATCTCTAGTTTCTTGGACAGATTTTGATCAGTTCTTTCTTTGAATTTTACGAGAAAATTATAGAGAAATTTCGTGGTCACCTCCCTTGTTCGATCCATATAGTTGGATTGTAGTTTTGATGAAAACTGCGTTGCTAAACTGGCTTCATTCCAAGCTGCGCCATCTTCAGTGGAAGCTGGTTTTGGGATTCAATTTGGGCGTGAACTACCACTTTGGGAGCTACATCTGTGGAATCTATATCAGGTATACATCTCCCTCCTTTTGGTTTCAAATCTGATATGGTTTTGGTGTCTTGTCTAGAACTGAAGTGAAGAGAAGATAGAGGAGAGAGATTTGAGAGCATCAAAAGATGCTAGTGGCACTAGCTTTTTAATATTTATATTAAGGTGACTGAACATAACATAAAGACAAGGGGATTTACAATAGTACCCCTACGACACTAACAAAAATAAAAACATAAGAAAAAACACTCTTTAATCAGTCTTTTAACACTCCCCCTCAAGTTAGAACATAGATGTCAATCATGCCCAACTTGTTACATAGATCATTGTGCCGCAGATGATGTAGCCCTTTTGTGAAGATGCCTGCAAGTTGATCTTCATACCTAACATAGGGAGTGCACACTTCCCCTTTAACAACATTCTCTCTGATAAAATGCTTGTCTACTTCAATGTACTTGGTTCTATCATGTAGTATTGGGTTAGCAGCAATATTTATGGCTGCCTTGTTGTCGCAATATAAAGTCATAGGTCCATCAACTGTAAATCTCAGTTTACTCAATAGAGTTTTTAACCCCATTATTTCCACCACTCCATGAGACATTGCTCTATATTCAGCTTCAACACTAGATCTAGCCACCACATTTTGCTTTTTGCTTCTCCAAGTCACTAGGTTTCCTCCCACATAGGTACAGTAGCCACTAGTAGGCTTCCTATCGTCCAATGGTCTTGCCTAATCAGCATCAGTATACACTTCAACCTTCAGATGTCCATGCTTTTGGAACAATAAACATGCACTTGGGAATTTCTTTAGGTATCTAAGAATTCTTTCAGCTGCTTCAAGGTGGGAGGTCTTAGGGGCATGCATGAATTAACTAAGAACACCCATAGCATAAGCAATGTCTAGCTGAGTCATGGAGAGATATAACAATCTTCCTACAAGCCTCTGAAATTGCTTCACATCTTTGATAGATTCGCCTGGGCAATCACTTAATTTGTGATTAGGATCAATAGGAGAATTAATTGGTTTCACTCCAAACTTTCCTATATCCTGTAATAGATTAGGACATACTTTCTTTGAGAAATGAAGATACCCTTTTGTGAGTAGGTAACTTCAATTCCAAGAAAGTATTTCAGAGGGCCTAGATCTTTCACCTCAAACTAAGTAGCAAGAAATCCCTTCAATCTTTGAATTTCATCTTTCCGATCACCAGTGATAACTATATCATCAACATACACTATTATGGCTGCAATTTTCCTTTCCTCTCTTTTCACAAATAATGTATGGTCAGATTGCCATTGCTTGTAGCCCCTTTTGTTGTACAACTACTTGGAATCTACTGAACTAGGCACTTGGTGACTGTTTCAGGCCATATAAAGACTTTTTTAACCTATAAAGCTTTTATTCATTACCTTGAGCCCAGAAACTAGGAGGTTGTACCATGTACACTTCTTCTTCTAGATCACCATTTAGAAATGCATTCTTGATGTCCAATTGGTGAAGGTCCCAATTGAAATTAGCAGCTAAAGAGAAGAGAACCCTAATGGAGTTCATCTTAGCAATTGGTGCAAAAGTTTCTGCATAATCCACCCCATACACTTGAGTGAACTCTTTTGCCACTAGACAAGCTTTATACCTTTCCACTGTGCCATCAGCCCTATGTTTCACTGTAAATACCCATACATCCAACTGGTTCTTTTTCCTTAGGAAGATCCACCAATTCCCATGTACCATTTTTATGTAATGCATTAATCTCTTCCTTCATTACATCTATCCATTCAGGCACTAAGAGAGCTTATGCCACATTCTTAGGAGTAGGTACAATGTCAATGGAAGAGATGAATGCCCGAATGGAAGGTGAAATGTTTTCATAGGAGACAAATTGGTTAATGGGGTGTTTAGTGGTGCAAGATCTAACACCCTTTCAGAGAGCAATAGGAAGATTAAGCTCATTAGCACTTAAGGTATCAATAGCAATAGGGTCAGAAATATCAATGGGAACTAAGGTACCTAGATGGATAGGATCCGTCCCTGGAGAATGTGATGGCATTGGTGGTACAACTTCTTGATGCCCCATAGCTCTTGAACTTGGTTGGCCTATATGACGATGGTAGAAAACACGGAAGGGAGGAGGATCAAGTAGAGGAGGGAGCTGAATCTGAGGTAGAGGAGGATTTTGAACCTGTTTGTCCTCATGCCTACACTCCCCCTGAGGACAAATAGGAAAGATAGGTTCACTCTCAAAAAAGGTGACATCCATGGAAACATGATATTCCCGAGAAACGGGATCAAAGCATCGGTACCCCTTCTGATTTGAAGGGTATCCCAAGATTATGCAAGGAATAGCATGAGGATCTAATTTCCCATGACCATGAGTGGTTGGCAAGTTTTGAACAAAGCAACGACAACCAAAAACACAAAGAGGAATAGACAAAAGAGGAGCCTTGGGAAACAGAAGCTGATGCGGGGCTTTGTACTCTAACCACCGAGAGGGTATATGGTTAATGAAGTAGGCAGCACAAAGGATAGCTTCAAGCCAAAAGTGCTTGGGGACATTCATATGAATCAATAGTCCCCGAGCTACTTCAAGAAGATGGCAGTTCTTTCTTTCAGCAACACCATTTTGTTGTGGTGTTCGAGTACAAGAGCTACGGTGGAGTGATCCATGTGAAGCAAAGAACTCTATAAGATCATTATGGAAGTATTCTTTGGCATTATCAGATTGGAAGATCTGGATTTCAGTTTGAAATTGGGTGAAAATCATTCTTTGTATGTCTTGGATAATTTTTGGTACTTCATCCCTAGTTTGCATGGGGTATACCCTTGTATACCTAAAGGGATGAGATATCCCTCGTATGGACGCCCGAATCTTGTGGAATAGAATGGGCGAATTTAAAAAATTTCTCTCCATCCTACAGGGAATCGTATTCCCTATTTTAGAAAAATCATATTTTTCAAGGATCAATTTTGAACCAAGAACCGAACCAGATCTGAACAAAAGCAGTAGGAGAGGGATATACCTAATACAGAGAAATAGTATCTCCCAATGGAGGTGTTCACGCCCAAGGAAGGAACCAAAAACTGCTCCCACTGAAGATGGTGTAGTGCAGGATGGAGCAGAATCAGCAGTGTTCTTCACAAGAACTAGATCCTTCTTAAGAATTAGCTGGACAGAACGTGAGCACTACTTCCAATCAGCCCTTTCACAAAGGACTAATATCAAGATCCAGTCTTGATCACTCCTACTAGAAACAGGAGATCGAACTGGCAAATATGGCGGCGGCAGGAAGGAGGCGGCAAGAGAGATTTAGCGCAGTGATGTTGAATTCTCTCTTCTATGATATCAACTCTGAAGAGGATGTGAATATGAATGTCTTTTAAAGGCTGCCGCCCCCTCCTCCTTTTATAAGCTTAAAGGGATCAGCTCTTAATCCCATTAGGAGTTGCTGATCAAAATCATATTTGGATCAGAATACCCTTTAAGTGATAAGGGTAAACCCTTATCTTATCTATAGATTAGATCAGCCCCCTCCTAATCCTATTAGGAGGTTTCCAAATCTGAATCACATTCAAATCTAGACTCTCTGAGTGGATAGGGTTAAGGCCCAATCCTATCTGCTAATCTAATCTCAGAATTCACCCCTCATTTAACTGATCAAATCAGCCCAGTTTGAAATGGGCTTTAGGCCCAATTAGGTTATGTCACTTAGCCTTCCAAACTGCTGCCCAGTTGGGCTTCCTTGTATGGTATGGGACCCAAACATTGATCTACACATCAGCCACATGGGTTCAGCCCAGCCTTTGTTACAAGGCCTGGCCGAATACACTGTTATGGATAGTGCACCCCTTGAAACCCATCACATGGGCTCTATGGGCTCAACACTTACCCTAAGTGGTCCCTGGGCCAAGCCACCTTGTAACACCCAGGGACTGTGGGCAGATGCAAGATTAGCCCATCAGGTATTACCTTCAATGGTCTTACACTTAACCTCTCAGCCCATAATGATCAAACACTACCCGACAAGAGAGGACCTCTTCCTCGGCTGCAAGGAACAGTGTTGCACTCTCTACTCACATGGATCCCGGGAATTAAAACCTTTTTGCAAATGTTTGGAAACCATAATATATATATATATATATATATATATAATAGTATATAAATATATTTTGCAAAACAAAATTTCAACGATTGAAATCGGCTGTCGGCAGTCTTGGTTTCCATCAGAGAGAGTGCATCCCCGATCATTACCTTTGTCCGACAAAGGGGCTGATCCTATCATTATGATCACCCACTCAGATGAATTCTCAGACTGTCCCAACATACCCAGGTATTGACCCTCGCTAAGGATCTCACTGATTGTCATATCAAAGATAGCCCAATCTGACACCTAGTGCAGTATCATAATCGAGAACTCTATTACTGCCATTGATAAATTTCTTGCCTCTCTCTCCAATATTTTCCTGTTAAAAGATCTTGTGCCTTCGCACTACTTCCTTGATGTTGAAGCACATTCTTCATCCACTAGGCTTTTTCTCTCTCAATAGTGCTATATATTAGAGCTCTTGTGCCGCACTCGTCTTGATGGTGTGAAGCTTGTATCCACTCCTATGGAGACATCCTTGAAACTCTCCAAGTTCTATAGATCCTCTCTTACCAACCCTACGGAGTATAGAAGTGTCGTTGGTGCACTTCAATATGTCATATTAACTCGGCTAGATATCTCCTTTGCGGTGAATAAAGTTTTTCAGTTCTTACATTGCGCAACTGAGGAGCATTGGAGCACTGTTAAACACATACTACATTATCTCAAAGCTACCATTGATTATGACCTTCACTTTCAGGCGTCTAATCTTTGTTTGAGTTCCAGGCAATAAGATTGCTGCTGAGATAAATAGATTACCCTCCCATCGACTGCCTGTCATAACATTGGTGTATTATCATTGGATTCAATCCTTCTTCATGATCTGGGTTACTCTATTCCTATTCTAGTTGATTGGTGTAATAACATTGGCGCCACTTATCTAGCTACCAATACCATCTTCCATGCCCGCACAAAGCATGTGGAAGTGGATTATCATTTTCTTTGGGATCTAACTACAAGAAGCAACTTCACATTCAGTATATTCCCTCCACTGACTAGATCGTTGTTCTTACAAAGCCACTAGCTACCACTCAGTTTCAGCTTCTCCGGTACAAGCTTCATGTTGCCCCATTCAGCTTGAGTGGGCATGTTGGACTCCTGCTCCAGATCTTCCAGATCAACCAAGATAACTCAGAACGAGTCTGAATCTATGCGAATTCCCTTGGATAGAGTTTCAACTTATCATGTATTTCTATCTTATCTTGTAATCTCACAAGAGTTGTAATTTTACTAAAACACTAACACTCATCTATATAAAGCTACTATGTTCGGTTGAATGAGACACACTGGAACCTACAATTATTTCATCTCTTGTGTTTTTCATTTCTTCAGTTTTAACTCAGGAGGGGTCCGCCCAACTATGATTAGCCAAGAGTATAGACACAGTATTTTCCTAGCTAGAGCCTATGGGTCTACTCCTTATGTTCTAGTTAGGGTGTTGAGGCAATTTGGCTTTAAGCAAATGATTCCCATCCTTAACAATGTAGAGGCAGATCTTATCCACTTTGCGAGATTGAATGCTAACATGGAGAAAGCCTTTAAAAGTCATTGGGCGTCGAGCAAAAGGGAGTTTCTTACACTAATACAGACTGAGCAACACTTCTATAAACCTACACACCATCAATGACTATAACAGCTTAACTATCCCATCAAAAGGGACTATCTCAAGGGCCACATCACAACTAGCTTTGGAGGATTTATACCACAAGCTCTTCTTTGAGTGCCAATCATGGAAAAGGAAGAATCAGGGCTGATGGAGGGATCAAACTATCAAAATGCAAAGTCTAGTTGAGGGAATAACAATACAAAAGTGCCAGCCGGTAGGAGAAGGGTCTAGATGGACAAGGGGTACAGTCAAGCTTATACAACTCTCTCACCCTCTTTTTGTTCCTTCGGGTTTACGACTGCTTTGAAAGTACATTCTAATAAATGTAGCTTTTCCAGCTTATTATTTCTCAATTAAGAAAGTTTTGTTCCATTTCTCTTAGTTAACTTCATTTGGTTCCTCGAAAAAAGAGAAAATTAAAAAGAGAGAAAAAGAAGAAAAAACTGAAGGAAAACACATAGAGAAACGAAAGAGGAAAGAGAAAGTGGTGAATGCAGAGGTAAGGGGAGGGACTCCTTGCCCTTGCCAACATAGCAATGTTGTCATTATATGTACAAACCTTGAGCAGTTCAAAAACAAAAAACAAAAAAATATATAAAGTGATATATGTAAAAAAAGAAAAAATAAAGGAAAAAGAGAAAATAAAAGAGAGAAAGGTGAATAGTAAGGAGAAAAGAGTAGTTATCAATTGAGTTTTGATAATTAGTAGAACACCATTGGAAATCCTAAGCTTGCAACTCGGTGTATAATAACCAGGTTGGTTGCACGAGCCATGGTGCAAGATTCACACTAGAATGATAATACGATCGCCTCCTCATCTGTGGGTTTATCTATTTCGTCAGACTCAAGGATACCAGTCTCGGTCCCATATATTGAGTACTCCAATCTTCAAGAGAGGCTAGAAGAAGTAATAACCAAATTTACAGCATTTGTGAATAGCATTCTTGATCAGAACCATCACCTCCTCCCCCAATAGATAAAAGCACCCAACTACAGGCACCAAGATCCTTTCCCACTTTCATGCCTTTGATCGCACCAATATCTTTCCTGACTTTTACAACTTCTTCCTTCCCAATGTGTTCTACACCCAAGACCACCTTTACACCTCCTCCTTTTGTATTTGCTGCTTCATCTCCCCAACCTACCTAGCAAACTGCATTCATTTTAACCTCATACCCTATTCGGTGATGAAAAGCCCAAGTCTTCTGTGTCACCTCTTGTATTTCAAACCCCATTGAAAGATGATGGGAAGAAGTTAAAGGAGGAGATGCGAAAAGTAAAAGGGATGCACAACCCAGGAATCACATACCTTAAGGAGTTGTGATTGTATCTGGATGCCAAGTTGCCTGAGAAGTTCAAGATACCCAATTTTGAGAAATATGATAGAAAAGGTTGCCTATAGATTCACTTAAAGGTCTTTTTTTGTGATATGTTTCAATATGGCACTAATGAGAACCTCTTGATCTAGACATTTCAAAAAAGCTTGACTAGGAGTGCTAGAATGTGGTTTGCCAATCTTGAGAAGAGAAAAAGAAATCATGGAAAGGAATATCTAATAAATTCTTAGACCATTTTTCTTAAAATATGGAATTAGTACCAGATCGAGTACTAGACTATTGGTGGTGTGAAATGGCATCCAAACTGTGTATCCCCATGCCCAAGGAAGAAATGGTTAGACTCTTTGTCAAGATCTTAAAAGATCCATACCACACTTTGCTGGTTGCATAACCACTTAAGGATTTTAGTGATGCAGTGAAGGGACCCGTTAAAATTAAAGAATCTCTTAGGCATGGCTAGATTAACTAGTGCAATACGGAAAGAAAAAACACATTGAGAAAAGATTCAAAGAAAAGAGTAGAAGTCGAATTACTAGGAAGAAGAATTATTCACTGAATAATTAAGAGAAAATTCAATATAAAAAACTGTCTTAGCCTTCCCCTAGCTACTCTTTATATAGGCATACACCCTTATGGCTCCTACAAGAAAGCTTCCTAATCTATAAAAGCACTCCATAATAGAATCCTACTAAAACTCCTTAAAAAGAATGTCTTAATTGAGTAATCCTGATCTAAGAAAACACTCCATAATAGAATCCTACTAAAACTCTTCAAACAGAAGTCCTAATTGAACAAAAATTCGGAAATCAAGATCTAATACTAATTTGGTAATTTGAACTAGAATAGAAGTCCTATGCTAGCGCTATCTTGGTAAATTTGAACTAAGATGGAAATTCTATGTTGGCACTAACTTGGTAAATTTGAACCAGAATAGAAGCTCTGCATTAGTGCTAACATGGTAATTAATTACTCGACTGGATTAGTGATGCCATTTGAGCTTCTTATGTGCTTTGAGTGGTCCCAACTTGCATAGAACTTATTGGCCTTCTCCTGTACTGTACCATCCTCCCTAGATTGGCGAGAATTTGTCCTTGGATTCAAATCATCATATGACTGATCGCCAACATATGGTACCAAGTGTTTGATATTGAAAACATCATGGGTACATATATGGTTGGGTAGCTTTAGTCTATAAGCATTCTCATTGATGACATCAACTATCTCGTATGGTCCAACCTTCCTTGGTGTCAGCTTTCCACGTTGCCCAACCAATAGGCATTCGTCTGTTAAAATAGCTCAAACATGGCCTCCCGCATCAAATACTACTTTCCTCCTATATGTAATAAGATGGGTCTTCGAAAACCAACTTCGTAAATGTTTGCTCAGTTGGTCCGAATCTCATACTGCATCATTCTCCCCAGGTTGGAGAGAATCCAACCTCAGATTCATGTTACCATTTAAGAGGTTACCAACATATGTTGCTATACTTCCACTATGCTTCTTTGTTTCTAACCCTTTAATAGATAATTAGTGATGTAAGCCTCCAATACGAATTGAGATTTCTTCATTGTATATCTTAAACTTTGAAGTACATTTCTTCCACTTCACAAAACTTAAATTTTCTTTTATTGACCCTTTTAAACATTGCAAGAGTGCTTGCCAATAAGGATCTTAGTAGACATGCATGTAGACAATGTGATCACAATCCCGGAGATGATAAGTATTATCTCCATCATATTGAAATTCAAAATGAATAATGGAATATTCCTTCTTAGTAATTGGTTCTTCATTATAGATTGGAGGTTTGTTCCAGTCAACAAGTTTCTCCTCAAAAGATATTGTTGAGGAGAATGGCTACACAAGATTTTTGTTACAATCCTCAATGTGAGCTCCGAGAAGCTCATGGCAGGCTAAAAAACTTGGAGTCGCCACCCATTTGTTTTAGAGGAAATGGGCCCTCATTTTTTGACTCGAAAAATAATTTACTTGCCTTGATAGTGATTCTGTTCTTTGCCAAGGAAAGCACTTAATTGAGAGATTTTGAATTCAAAGGATTGGGAGAGGAAAGGTGTTAGGCATCCCTTTCTCCAAGCTGTTGTAGCGGCCCAAAGTGAGAGAAGTTCAAGCTCAAATTCTAGCAAAACACCAATTAATAAGATTGCTCAAAGCTCCTAAAATCTGGCAAAAACGTTCCCAACTTCACGTAGAATTGATTTGAGGTGATGTTATCGGGTCTTAGGTACAATTTTCCCTAAGACCCTCACGTCTCTACCTCTTTTTCTCAATCTAGAGAAAGCTGGGAATGCATGTTTCCCAGAATTTAAGAATGAGAGGCTTACCTCTCGTGTACGACCTTGAAACAAACTTTCCAGCAACTAAAAAGTCTTCAAATGGAACTTGAGTGAGGTAGGAGCTGGGCTGAAAGTTTCTAGTGTTAAGTTGGAAAACAAGGGATGGGGCTTGAGCTTAGCTTCAGGGATTTTGGGATTTTAAGCAAAATAGGTGGATTACAAAAGTTGGAAAACTCCCCCTCCTCCCTCAATCTCAAGTTGGGCCTCTATTTATAGAGAAAATGGAGAGAAGAGGTTCTAAAACTCATCCAACTACAATGTCTATGATTCAGCAGAGTTTTTTCACTGAAATAAGCAAGGATTTTGAGAGAGAAGGGCCTATAGTTGACCCTTCCTTCTTTGTGCAACAAATTTTCTCGATTTTGGATGGATTCTTATGGATTTCATGCTACCAATGAAGGATTGGGGTGTGCCAGATGTTGCAGCCCCATATTTGGGTTTGACAGTGACAAAAAACATAAATTTGATGAACTTTTGAATGAGGTTTTATCCTTTTTTAGTTTTAAGTGGGGGCTTGTTTGGTATTTTGAGTTCTTTAATTCTATTAGGCTCAAATTCATTGGTCCAGGAGTTTTAATGGGGTTAAGCAAGGAGCTGACATCAGTCCCCACCCACTTAAGATCCTAGGTTGGACAATTGATGTGGCAGTTCAATATAGTGCGTCAAAAAGATATTTCTTTAGTTCAATGGTCAAATGGATGAATCTAGTCATGAAGTTTGGCATACTGGGTTTTTTTGGGTCTTTGAATACAGTGGTGAGGTCTGACTGGACAAATTTGGTCGGGATGATTGAGATATATGGCTGACAAGTTTGGATCAATTAGATTTGTTGAAATAAAAACTTTATTTGATGAAGGATCAAATAGGGGAATTTTGTGATGAAATTTGGTGGGTAGGAATTTTTTAACATCCCAAATTTGATGGAAGTGATGGATCTTTGGTCAGAGGTGTAGATTGATTGATTTAGTTCAGACCATGGTCTTAGTTTATGGTTTTTCAATCAATGAGAGGGCCTGGAATGGAGTCTTGCTTTTTCAACGATCAAATGGAGGTATTTGGTCGTGAAATTTGATGTCTTGGATTTTTTGGGTCACTGAACATGGTGTCGGGGTTTGTAAATGAGGATTGGATGATGAAGATTCGTGACATATGAGCTTTTGATCAATAAGATTCATTAAAACAGAAGCAAAGTTTGATGTTGGGCCAAACAAGGGAATTTTGGGATAATATTTGGTGGGTTGGTATGGATTGGGCTTATGAGGCTGTTGGAAGGGTTTGATCGTGTTAGGTATGTGCAGATCATGGGTTTTAGCATTGTAGTGTTATACGCGTCGAAATGAGATCTCTTATGGATGATTGGCTAAATCCAGGAATTTAGGGTTAAAATTTTGCGTGATTGGTTGTTTGAGGATTTTGTTTCATGTAATGAAGTTTGATCGGGGATCAAGTATGGTGATGTGGCATAATTAAGACCATTGAGAGGGATTCGTATAGATTTAATGGTGGATTTATGGACATTTTGGCTAAACTTTGGTTTCTTAGGGTTTTGGCATGTTTTAAAGTGATTGGTGTGGCTCGATTGGACTTCTGGAATGTGGAAAGAAGGGACCGCGCAAAAATTGAGTGCTAGCAGCTGCCCCTCTTTGTTGGAAGTAGCGAACTGCTGAACAACAAAGAAAAAAGCACCTAGTGGTTTTTGTGAGGGACAAGAGGTTAGGGTAGGAAATTTTTTAGTTGGAATTTTAGTTAAGGTTGAAGTTGATATAGTGCAATGCCCTCACCTGGAAGGCGTAGTACCATCCCAAGCCTTATCGGGCAAACGCAATCATCACACAAACAATAAAGTGGTGTCATCCTAGAAGAAGTTATTGATAACTTTTATCTTTGTTGACTGGATTTGATATTTTGAATTTAATGATTTGAATACTTGTGACTTTGGGAAAACTGATTTTAAATTTTGTCATCTAATTATTTTTTTCTACTTGATGAATCTTATTCTTGATTTTTGGTAAATTGGATGATTTGATTTAATTTTACAATTCAATTTTTGATATTTGATAAATTTGATAATTTTTGCTATCACTTTAATTTGAATTTTATTTGATAATTTTGAACTTGATAACTTTGATATTTAATGATTTGATGAAATTGATGAATTTGTTATTTGATAACTTAGATGAGTTTTGATAACTTTGATATTTGATTATTTGATTTTGATTTTTGATATTTGGTACTTGATATTTGATAATTTGATGAATTAGAAAATTTTTGATATTTTTGATTTTTGATGTTTGGTATTTGATATTTGATATTTGATGATTTGATGAGTTTGATATTTGATAATTTGATTTTCATTAGATATTTTATAAATTTGATATTTGATGATTTGATGAGTTTGATTAGATTTTGACTTTTGAATTTGATGGGTTGGATATTTAATGCTTTGATTTTGATTTGGTATTTGATGAACTTGACATTTGATATTTGATCATTTTGATATTTGATGATTTGATTTAGATATTTGATATTTGATTACTTTATAATTTTGATATTTGAAATTTGATGATTTGATTTTGATTTAATATTTGATGTTTTATGATTTGAAAATTTGATATTTAATGAATTTGATAATTTGATTTTAATTTGATATTTTGATATTTGATGATTTGATAATTTGATTTTGGTATTTAATGATTTGATTTTGATATTTGTTGAATTTTATTTTTGATGAATTTGATATTTGATTATTTGATTTGATATTTGATATTTGATGATTTGATTTTTATTTGATATTTGATGAATTTGATTTTGATAGTTCGATAATTTTTTTATGAATTTGATATTTGATGATTTAATAATTTTGATCTTTGATGAATTTGATCATTGGAATTTGATATTTAATGATTTAATTTTGATATTTGATGAATTCGATCTTTGGTTATTTGATGATTTGATAATTTTAATATTTGATGAATTTGATGATTCAATTTTGATATTTGATATTTGATGATTTGATTTTGATTTGATGTTTGATGAATTTGATGGCTTTGATATTTGATTATTTGATGATTTGATAATTTTGATATTTGATGAATTTGATGATTTGATTTTTATTTTGATATTTGATATTTGATGATTTGAATTTGATGACTTTGATATTTGATTATTTCATGATTTGATGACTTTGATATTTAATATTTAATGATTTGAATTTGATGAATTTGATATTTGATTATTTGATGATTTGATAATTTTGATATTTGATGAATTTGATGATTTAATTTTGATATTTGATATTTGATGATTTGATCTTGATTTGATATTTGATTTTTTGAAGTTTTTATATTTGATGACTTTGATATTTGATTATTTGACAATTTTTATGAATTTGATACTTTTGATCTTTGATGATGGTATTTGATATTTTTTTTTTTTTATTTTTGGATTTTATTTATTGTTATTGTCATTTTTTTGGAAGAATGTTACGGGTGCAAAACCTTAGAAGAGGGGTGAAGTCAAGGTTAACTCCGTCCAGTCATGAGACCTTATGTAACCTTGATCTAACTTTAGTCTTGTTGTAATTCTCGGAATTAGGAGGTATATCAAACACTGAAATAAGGTCTTTTAGAGAACTAGACTTTTCATTCATACGAATAGGGGAGAGAACCTATTAACGTTAGGATTCCCCAATCTATTGATAAGCTGGACCCCTCCCCTTTTTCTTTTTTATTTTTCTTTCATTTTTCTTTTTCCTTTTTTTGCCCTCAATGCCCTAATCTGGGTTTTTACCGAGCCTAGGTGTCGCCTAATTGTTGCGCATCGGAGCCATTGCTGGTTTTCATCCAGGCTAACGAAATTTGATCTTGCCACAACTGATGCTTTTACTCAGAGTGCCCTTTTGGGTTTTCACTCTGCCCATTCAAGACGCGCGATTAATTGTTACTTCTCTCCACTCACTCCTTCTCCCATCATTGCCACAAGGGGATGGGAAGATGCTTTCTCTATCATCTGATTCTATGTTCCTATTTTTATCTTTGATTAGGGAGGTCTTACTAATAGGGCGTAATGTGGCTAAGGCTCTAGGGTAGGTGGGCTCATGGTTTATTAGGAAGCTGAAATTCTTAAAACCCTTTTCTTCCTTTTTTTTTTCTATATCTCTCCATCTCTCTTTTCTTTTTCTCCATCATCATTTTTCCTTTTCTTCATCTCTCTCTCTCTCTCACTCTGCCCTTCTTCCCTTTTTCATTTGTTTTGCACTACCTTTGAGGAGTGCTAGTATCCGAATATTGGGACATTCAAGGAAAAGGTGACAAAGCTCAACTATCTAACTAGTGAGTTATTATAATCGTACTGGACAAAGGAAAGGTATTAAAAAATAGCCAAAGATGGCCTCCCTTCATTTCATTGATAAAAATATATACATGGAATGGATTACAAATTAAGCAAAGTACATTTTCACTTGATCTAAGTTGACTAGCTCTGGGAGGTCTTCATCATCCATTCTACTGAGTATTAATACTCCTCTAGATAACCTCTTTTTAACAATGTAAGGGCCTTTATAGGTGGGAGTGAACTTGCCCCTTGTCTCTAGCTGATTCGGAATGGTTCTTCTGAGCACTAATTCACCTAGTTGCATGTCTCAGGGTTGTACCCTCTTGTTGCATGCACGTGCCATTCGCCTTTGATAAGCTTGAGTGTGGGCCGTAGCTCTTAATTGTGCTTCATCTATGAATGCAAACTACTCATAACGTTCTTGGACCCAATTTGTCTTTGGGATCTTTGACTCTAATATCACATGCAAAGATGTCACTTCAACTTCCACTGGTAGGACTGCCTCCATGTCATACACCAAAGAGTATGGTAACATGTCTTGCCAAGACTTGTAGGTAAGAGACATCTTCTTTATAATTTTTTTGATGTTTTTGTTTGCAGCCTCTACTACTCCATTCATTTGTAGTTGATAAGGGGATGAACACAATTGCTTAATCTTGAAATGATTGTAGAGGGTTGTGACTGATAGCTATAAATATATAACCCTAGCAAGTGCACTAGTTATCAAGTAGTATAAAAATATTGTTCCCATGGGGATTTAACAAAATAAGTATTAGACCCACAGTCTTTCCTAATTAATTGGACAATCGAAATTCAGATTTGAGCAAGAACTACTGGAAATAAAAACTAGAAAAAGAAAATAGAAGCAAGGGTGATCACTAACCCAATATGCAATGGATGAAATCGCTAGGACTTTTAGGTCCACCTAACCAATGTAATGAATATTAATGGATTCGATTAACCAAGATTATTTGCCTCTCCCACAAGCTGAGGTCTTTCCAATTTTATTTAATATTCTCTCTCAAGATATACTAAAACTACGTCCATCAGGTAACCCTTTGATCTCTCGAGTAGAGCTCTCAAGATGGAAACGCATTAAGTCCAAGAAAAACCATTAAGTTCAGATGAATCATGTATATATATCTCTATATACCATTCAATTCACACTATGAATTATTCAGTCGATTATGTGAATTCCTCTCTCGATTCATTCACATAACACAAATCGATTAAGAGGTGGCCAAGCTCTTAATTGCATTAAGCACAATAATTCATAGACTATATGAAAATCACAATCTTGGTTAAATCACAGAGATAAAAATATATTCATTAACATGGTTAGGCTTTCCACAGTCCTAGCAAGAAACAAATCAGTTCATGATAAAAGAATTAAGGCAAACAAAGGGAAAGAAAGAACTCTTGAGTTCGCCCATGGTGTTGAGATATCCTCTTCTTGTCGCCACCTTCTTCTTGAAGTTTCTTGAATTCTTGATCCTTTTTTGACTGATTGCAACTTGCTTCTTGATTCAATCCCCAAGATTGAGTGATGCCTCAAGTTAGTCCACCCCCCCCCCCCCCTTTATATAGCTTAAAGGGGAGGGGGTGGTCTCCTACTTCCTCTTGAAGTTTATCTTACAAGAATAGAAAGTCCTATTCTAATCCTACTCTTATCTCTTTATCTAATGAACTCAATCCCTTTATCTTTCTAAGATTACATCAAGAATTTAGATCTGGAAGGACTCCTCTCAGTTTCTTGTTATTGGATTCCTATTAAACCTCCTCTGTGAATTGGACTTCAGCCAGGCTTTTCTGCAAGTTGGGCTTCAACTGCGGATTGGGCCTTCCTATGAATTTATCTTGACTTCGGGCCTGGATTTGACTTCGATGCAGGCCGAATCTGTGAAAGCCCAAAACATGAACATTGTGACTTTTTCTCTTATCTTTCCAGTGGGTCTTGAATCAGCCCAATTGGAGTTCGGATACGCGAGTTAGGCCCAGATTACTGAACGATGTCGAAACTGTAAAAAATCATCCGATTTGTCTTTCTTTGCTCCTGATGTCTTCTTTCATGGCCTGAACCGAAATACTAGAAATATGAGCCTAATTAAGTACTAATTCAGTATAAAAGACAGAATAATTGGGGATAAAAATATGATAAATTCTATTCTCATCAGTGATTTCCTTTCCAACGAATTTTTTTCCATTATCTAAGATGATCTCACATGGTAATCCATATCTAGAAATTATGTTGCTCTTGATGAATTGAACTATCTTGGTCATTGTTGGGCGGGCTATGGACATTGCTTCTACCCACTTAGTAAAATAATCAATAGTGACCAAGATGAACTTATGCTCATTTGTTGTAGGTTGCAATGGACCGACCATGTCAATTCCCCATACGGAGAAAGGCCAAGGTGTAGTGAAACAATATAGCTCTGAGAGATGTGCATTTATCTTTTGATCAAAGACTTGAAAAGCGTGACATTTCTACACATGTCAACAACAATCTTCATCCATTGTCATCCAATAAAATCCCATTCGGAGCAACTTTTAGCTAACATATGCCCATTCATGTGAGGGACACGTATGCCACCATGTACCTCCTCCATCTTTTTTTGTGCTTTTTCTTCATCTAAACATCTCAACCAAGGTAATCTTGGGGGCTTTCGATACAATATTCCTCATGCTATGACGAAATGCCCTGCAACCTAGTTATAGTTCTTCTCACCTTAGGATCTGCCCCTTCTAGGAATACTTGGTGCTCCAAGAAATTTTTGATGTCATAGAACCATGGTTTACCATCTGACTCTTCATCTTCTGTTGTGATTGCTAGTATGCTACTCATCTAGGCGGGCTCACTATCCCAACTTAAATCAATTGGTACTACCGCCATGTTGGGAGGTAAGTGCATGGTTGATCCAAGGGAGGATAAAGCATCCGCAAAATGGTTGTCTTCTCTAGGCAGGTATTTGAAGGAGATGCACTTAAACTTTTTGATAAACTCCTTAAGACAATTATAATACAATTCTAGTCGCTCATCTCGTACTTCCCAATCAACCTTGGCTTGACTAATGACGAAGAAAGAGTCCCCATAAGTTTTTAATTCATCGATGCCCCAGTCTAGTGCCATTCGGACTAATCTTAGGCATGCTTCCCATTCACATGTATTATTGTTGTGTGAGTGCCGTGGGGGTTCACCCAGATCATGCTTGCTCCCCATCCACTTTGGTTTGATGCTCCATCAAAGTATGCCTTCCACCTTTTCCCCACTTGTATTTCCAAAATGGTTTCATTTAGGAAACTTGTTGGAACTGCCTCATACTCTGAGGTGGGGTTATCAGCTAAATGATTTGCAATGGCTTGCCCTTTGATTGCCCTTTGAGTTATATACTTGATGTCATATTAAGAAATGAGCATGATCCAATGAGAGACTTGACTGGTAACCGCAGGTCTCTTGAACAATTACTTGATGAGGTCCATTTTAGAAATGAGAAACACCAAATGAGCTAACAGGTAATGATGTAGCTTTTGATAGGCCCAAACGAGGGCTAGACATGTTTTTCTCTAGCATAGTGTACCTTGTCTCATAGTCATAGAACTTCCGACTTAGATAGTAAATGGTTCTTTCCTTTTTAACCATCTCATCATGTTACCCCAGTATGCATCCAACAAAATCTTCCTGTACTGACAAATACATAAGCAAGGGTTCCCCAAGACTAGGGGGAGCTAATACTGGTGGATTGGTCAAGTACTCTTTAATTTTGTCAAATGCTTCTTGACAGTCTTCATTCCATTTCACCGAGGTATTCTTCTTTAGCAACTTGAAAATTGGCTCACATATTGGTGTAAGTTGCGCTATGAATCTAAGAATATATTGCAATCTTCCCAAAAAACTTATGACTTCCTTTTCTGCTTGGGGAGGAGATATCCCAATAATTGCTTTAACCTTAGCAGGGTCAATCTCAATCCCTTTTTGACTAACGATAAAGCCCAACAGCATACCTGATGATGCCCCGAATATGCATTTTTGGGGATTTAACTTAAGGCAGAATTTCCTAAGTCTTTCAAAGAGCTTCCTAAGGTCCTTTAAATGATTCTCTACCTTTTTGGACTTGGCAATTATGTCATCCACGTATACCTTCAATTCTCTATGTATGATGTCATGAAAAAGCGTTGCCATTGCTCTCTAATAAGTTGCCCTAGCATTCTTAAGCCTAAGCATGACCTTGTAGCAAAAGGTTCCCCATGGTGTTATGAAGGTCGTCTTTTCTTTGTCCTCCTCTGCCATTTTAATCTGGTTATACCTTGAAAATCCATCCATGAAAGAGAAAATTTCATGTCTTTCCATGTCATCAACAAGAATGTCAATGTTTGGTAAGGGGAAATCATCCTTGGAACTAGCTTTGTTTAAATCTTGAAAATCCACGCACACCTAACCTTCCCATCCTTTTTAGGCACTAGTACAACGTTGGCTAACTACTTAGGATAGGTTACCACTTCTAGAAATCCTGCTTCAAAATGCTTTTTCACCTCTTATGGAATTTTCAGAGACCACTTTGGATGGAGCTTCCTAAGCTTTTGCTTTACTAGCTTTGCATTGGGATATATGAGAATTTTATGTACCACTAAGTTTGTGCCTAATCCTGGCATGTCTTTGTAGAACCATGCAAACACATCCCTAAATTCTTTCAATAATTTTATCAAGTCAAGTCTCTGCTTTGGGATTAAATGGCTCCCAATTTTTACCAACTTTGGATCATCATTAGTTCTAAGATTAACTTCTTTTGAGTCAATTTATAGTCTTCTTTCCTCTTGTCATTCAATTTGATTGAGGATATTTTGAGGGATTTCTTCCTTAGGAGGTTCTTCCTCTATCCCCATGAGAGAAAATTCTAACTCATGGTCGAAGTCATAGGCTTGTGAGATGGGTTTGGGTTCCTGTAAGATCAAAAGGAGGAGTAAACTTGGGAATTGGAACTAGACAAAAAGGAGATTTTTCAAAAGAGTAGCTGGGCCCATGCTATGAACCAAGGCTGTTTACGTACTTTTGAGGGGGATCGGGCCAATTGTAGTACAAACAAAAGGATTTTCATTTCATTGGGATCAAAGGAGTACAAAAACTGCTTTCAGGACTGAGACACAGGGTAGAAAGCATTGACCCCCTGGTCCAAGAATTACAGCTTAACAAACCTCCAGAGAAGGGGCCTCTAGGCCCATGGTAGTTGGAGAAGACATCCAGTTACGAACAGGCTCTCATAAAGGGACAATTGACTAGTTAGGGTCTTCCATGAATTTGTCTCCTATCGCACATACATCTCCATTCAAGGCTTCCCAAATGGCACAATCCTTGAGCTCATCACTTATCTCCAGTGCATGCAATAGGGATTTCCACCTTGTCCCAATCGATGGGACAACATGGGCATATAGATTACCACAATCTCCTTTTCCTCCTGGGCCTTTGATGATGTGTCAGTGTCCTTTTGATCATCTTGGTCTTCAAGAAAAAGTAGTGAAATGTCTGGGATGTCAAGGGGGGTTTTAGGGCTGGCTTGAGGGGTTGGTGATGGTTCAGGCATGGTTGCTGGGTTATTGGGTTTGACAAAATGCAGTGGTATTGAGAGAGGTACACCTTTCTTCTTCCCACCTCGTGGGCCAAATAGGTCATGCTTATCAGGTTTATAGCCTACTCCAAAATGAGGAGAGATCCCTTGGCCTTAACAGGGTTCAATCTCCCTTTTTGCTTAATACCTAACCCTTTGCCAGGGTCAAACTTCATATGAACCATCATTCAGAGGGGTAGTGCTATCCTCCCTTGAACTTTCTTTGCCTCTTGAACCTTATCGATGGAATTCACTTCTTCAAACTAGTAAGAGAAGGAAAATAGACCTTCCTTCAAGTGTTGAACTGATGATTCTGTAGCTGGTGCAATCTGACTGTCCCCCAGGATTATAATGAGTTCATTATCATGGACCAACTTTAGTCTTTGGTAGAGGGAAGATGGCATGGCTCCAGTGATGGGATGGAAGATCCACCATATGGATGGCCAAAGCATGCAGGGTGGTTGGGCGGAATTTCAAAAATTTCTTTCTCCCATCCGGGAATCTTATTCCCTAATTTAGAAAAACTGCATTTTTCAAGGTTCGTTCTTGAAACAAACCGAACCAAATCTGAAACCAAGATTAGGGAGAGGAATACCTAATACAAAACCCACAAAAAAAGCACCTCCCAACATAGGTTTTCATGCCCAAAGAGAGTACCAAATCCTTCCTCCACTGAAGATGACACAGCTTAGCATGAGGTAGGATCAACAAGTGGTTCTTCAGAAAGAACCTCAGATTCTTCAGCAAGAATCGAACATGGTAGTGGGCACAGCTTCAAGATTGTTTCTTCCACCAAGAAACAATATCAACATCCAATCTTGATCACTCCAATAGGTGGAGATCAAACAGGGTAGGGTGGCAAGAACAAAGAGAGAGAACTGGAAGCAGAAAGCAGTAGAACTGTGTATCTCTATTCCAGTTCGCCCTCCTCCTTTATATAAGCCATAAAGAGTCAATCTCCTAATCTGATTAGGAGTTTTTTTATGCAAATATTTATTTAGATCTGAACTCTTTAAGTGATAAGGATAATCCCTTATCTTATCTGCAAATCAAGATCAACTACTCCCAATAAAATTAAAAGTTTCCTGATCCAAATCTCTATTTGGATCTAGACTCTTTAAGTGGATAAGAGTTATCCTCTTATCCTTATCTGCTAATCCATACCAAGATTCGCCCCTTATTTAATTACTCCAATTAACCTAATTCGAAATGGGCTTTAGAACCATTAAGCTTTTAGGCTCACTTCCTTTTAATGCTGGCTAGCTTGTCTCTCTTTGTATGGCGTTGGACCTTATCATTGATCTCCACATAAGCCACATGGGTTCAGCCTAGCCTCTGTTACAAGGCCTGGCTGAATTCGTTGCTGAATACAGTGAACCCCTGAGTCCATCAGTATGGGCTCTTAATGGGCCCAACATTTACACTAAATGGTCCTTAGGTCCAACCATCTTATGAAGGCCCAATGACTGTGGGCAGATGTGAGATTAGTCAATCAGGTTTATTATCCCTAAATGGTCTTACACTTAACCTCTCAGCCCTTAATGATCAAACACTGCCCGACAAGAGAGGACCTCTCCCTCGGTTGCAAGGTACAATGTTGCACTCTCTGCTTACATGGATCCCGAGAATTAAAACCTTTTGCAAAAATTTTGTGAAACCATAATATATAAGTATATCTCTATATAAATTTATTTTGCAAAACAAATCTCAACAAGTTTGAAATCAACTGCTAACAGTTTATGTTTCTATCAGAGAGAGTGCATTCCCTGATCATTCACTTTGTCCGACAAAGGGGCTGATCCAATCACTATGATCTCCCACTCAGGTGAATTCTCGGACTATCCCAACATACCCCGGTTTTAACCCCCTCTAAGGATCTCACTGGTTGCCATATCAAAGACAACCCAATCCAACACCTAGTGCAGTACCATAATCGAGTCTAGGGGCAGGTGTAACATTCCAGTTTTTCCCATCTGTCACCAAGGTCCAAGGAAATATTGGAATTTGGTCCAGTTCAGGGTTTTAAGAAAACCCACACTGCATATACCTCAAGTCTCACATTGGAAGATGAGACAAGCCACCCCAACCAACTTGGTGGCACATCAGTGTAAGCCTTGGCAGGATAAATCTCCCCAGATCTATCCAACGATTGTAAAGATTCTAAACTAACAAAAGTCTCATAAATGTCCAATTTAAGGGTTTTACATAGAAACATACCAAAATAACATGAATCAATTATGCACTTTATTCATTTACATTAAATAATAATAAGTACATCAATTTGATTGGAGCTAAGGGCATACACTATCTAACAACTCCCACTTGCACTTAGGTCCAATCGAGTACAAGAGTTTAGACCTTGTTGGCCTCCATCGAATCCATCTTGTCTTTCATGGCGTCTACCCACTTCAAGGAATCTATGTCCAACATAGCTTCCGCATAAGTCACGAGATCTTCTTCACTGGTCGTGGTTTCCACCAAATAACTTTCTTGGTCATAGCCGTAACGAACTGGAGGCCTGGATACCCGGGTAGACCTTCTAGGTTGGTTATTATCTAGAGCTTATGGGACATCTCCCACTACCCCTAAGCTCTCCTCATCAAGAACAACTTTTGGTGATGATTGTTTAGGATGTAATCTTCTACTAAGAAATGGGCATTTCGACTGCAAAACACCTATTGCTCTTTTGGGTCATAGAATAAACATCCTATAGAGCCTTTAGGGTAGTCTACAAATAGGCAATGACTAGTCTTGGGTTCCAATTTGTTAGCACTTGTTCTTTTAACATGTGCTGGACAACCCCAAATCTTAAAGTGTATTACACTTGATTTCTTACTGGTCCATAGCTCATATGGAGTCTTAGGAACGGATTTGGTTGGAACTCAGTTCAACACGTATATCGTAGTCTCTAATGTGTATCCCCAAAAAGATGTAGGTAGCTCCAAGTGTACGAGAAGTGATCGGACCATATCCAATAGAGTCTAGTTCCTCCTCTTTGACACACCATTTAATTGTGGTGTAGTTGGAGGAACTAATTGTGAAACAATCTCATTGTCCCTTAAGTAGTCCCTGAATTCATCGGAGAGATATTCACCTCCTCGATCTGATCAAAGGGCTTTGATCTGTCTCCCCAACTATTTCTTGACTTCTTGCCTAAACTCTTTGAACATTTCAAAGGATTCAGACTTATGTCTCATTAGGTACACGTAAACATACCGTGAATGATCATCGGTAAATGTTATGAAATAAATGTGCTGGGTACGTGTCCTAACATTCAGCGGACCACATACCTCAGTATGTATTAGGTTAAGTGTGCTTGTAGATCTTTCAAGTTTACCTGTAAATGGCCATTTTTTCATCTTACCCTGAAGGCAAGGTTCACAGGTTATAAAATCTTCTACAGTTAGAAAATTGAAAGGACCATCCTTTGCCAACCTTGTGATACAGTCTATGTTAATGTGGCCAAGTCGGTAATGCCATAGGCACATGGGATTAACCGTTTCACGTGTTCTCTTCTTGGGGATTATTTCTGACGTAGTTTTGGTTATGTTTGTTTCCAGAGAAGAATGGAGAACATAGAGACCATTCTCAAGTTCTCTATATGCGAGGAATTTGTTATTCCTTTTAATAGTAATCACATTACTAAACAAAATAGAATAACCATCCATGCATAATTTTGAAACAAAAATCAAATTTCTTTTAAGTGTTGGTACATAAAGACAATCTTTTAATATAATTATTCCTTCTCTGAAAACTAATTCTACAGTTCCTATGGCTGTAGCTGCAACAGTTGTAGAAGTCCCTAAGTAGAGCATAAATTCTCCATCACTCAGTCTTTTGCTTGTCTTGAAACCCTGCAATGTGTTACATGCATGAGTTGAAGCCCCGGAGTCAATACAGCAGGAAGTAGAAGTGACCAACAAATTGGTCTCTATGACAAAAGATTCGAAATTACCTCGTTTCTTGGTCTCAAGGTACTGAGGACAATTCCTCTTCTAGTGGCCAGTCTATTTGCAAAAGTGACAAGCATCTGATGTCTTGTCCTTCTTTTGCTTTTTAGGCTTGCTACCCTTCTTCTGAGGCTTCCTTTTCGCTTTCTACGAATTGCCACCTTCAACAAGCATGGCTATCAACTTGTCCTTCTTTATCAGTTTTTCAGCCCTTTGCAACATATTGCTAAGTTTCTGAAGGCTAACATTTAGCTTATTCATGTTATAGTTCGTGATAAACTGATTGAAGGAGGGAGGCAAGGAGTTTAGAATGACATCAATCTTGGTGTCATGATCAAGCCTTGACCTGAGAGCCTCTAGTTCATTGATGTAGCCCATCATCTTTAGACAATGGTCATGAACCATTTGGATCTCTGTCATTTTAGTGGTCATAAACAACTTTAAGACCTATTATCGAGTACAACGATTCTGCTCTTCATACATCATCCTCAGACTATCTAGAATATCCTTGGACACTTCAATCTGATCAAATTGTCTTTGTATCAGATTGTCGAGTGAGGCTATGATATAACACTAGGCAAGAGAGTTTTTCTCTTCCCATTCTTGATACTCTTTCCTACGTGCCTCAGAAGGTCTATCGCCTGGACGATTTGGAGTAGGGTTCTTTGCAACCTTGTCCAATTTCTCGGACGTCAAAACTAGCATAAGGTTACAAAACTAGTTAGCATAGTTTGGGCCTTTAAGCATGTTATCATCCAACAATTTGGCGAACTGTCAATTTTCCATTTCTGATAAAGGGCAAAGCAAATTATTAGTCAACAACCTGATTTGATTCATGTTATTTACATAGAAATAGCTTTTAATCTATGTTCCATTTCCTTTTATTCATCTCTGAGATTTTCCTCCCATCTCAGTGACAGAGACTATGATGTATGTCTCTGGAAATGTGGGAAACCACATACAGTGCATGGAGCCAACTGTTTCAGCTGCATAACCCCACCACCTTCTATGAATGATCATATCCACTCATCTTATGAGCTTTCCCTTTGGCCTCTGTCAGACAAGGTTCACTGCCATTTTAGGTTAAACCTTTATATGTCCAGTAAGTGCTTACCAATCATATTCATGAACGCCAAGGTACCGTGAGAGAGTCTTCCATTTTAGGATAGGCCCCTCCTGCATCAGTCTATGACGCCCCTATCATCTTATGAAACAATCCAATAGACTCACCAGTGCAAATGGATAGCCCAATTTTATGGTGCATTTTCTCATTACTGATAAGCCCATCTTCATGCTAATGATGAAAGGCCTTTAGAGAATTCATCATATGATTCTCGCTATCACATGCACTTATATTTTGCTGGAGGAAATGAGTAATTATGCCCTAGTTCTTATTTAGGTCAAACCAAAGTGGCTCCCACTGGCTTTCTCAAAGTCAGATTTAGATGGACCCTAAATGGCTCCTCTTGGAGAGGAAGCTGATGTGGGGCCCATCAAAAAGGGAGATCATCCAATGATCTTAAGGACACGATGGCAATGATGTGCATTCAGCCATGGTGTGTGAAAGAGCCACTATTTAATTAACATGGTGCTTATGGCCCATGTACATAGCACATCACATGCATGAAACAAACACATAAGTGATCCAATCAATTTAATCATCTGTAAAACCCTAAATTAATTAAGTTAAATCAATATCAGCCCATTAAAACCCATAATATTATCATATAACATTATCTAGGTATATGGGTTTTATAGGGTGGGCTGAATTGCATCTTGCAATGGGTCATCAAACCCCTGGCCCAAATCAGAATTTGGGGCTGAGAACAGACCCCTATTGAACCACAGGTTCGGTCCAACTAGTTTGGACCAATCTTGGGTCAAATCGGCCTAGGGTTTGGTGTCCATTGCAAGATCCAATTCAAGATTGTGATTTGAAATTAATTACAGCTGATTAAAGATAATCAAGAATTATAAAGAACAAATATCAGAGGGTTGTACGTGTGATTTCACACTTGCAAAATAAAGGGTTAATTGCAAATAGTGAAATCATTATCTGCAAATCACAGATTGCAGTTTCTCAAACTGCAAAAGGTCTTCTCTTCATCCATGCATTCTAGCAAGTCTTCAAACGTAAAAAAAATAGGAAAAGCTAATTTTCTATTAACTACATCACATAAAATCCTATACATTTTGTCTAAAAAAAAATATATATATTTACAGACCAAAATGAATAGAATGAAAAATTGTAGGGTGCGCAAATCTTGCCACCATTAAAGAATTCGATATCCATCACAGGACAGCCCAAAAATTCAAGAAATGATTATAGAACCATTCATAATCATTAAAGAATAATAAAGAACTAGTTTCAGATCTACACGCCCATTACTGAGAACCGATATCTCAGAAAAATAGTAAACTTGCACAAATCGCGTAGAATAATTTCTGCCCATTTGTGCAGGTTCAGATCTGGTCCAGATTTGGCTCAAGACTTGAACCTAGCTCTGATACCACTGAAGGGATGGGAGATTCATCATATGGATGGCCAAACAATGCAGGGTGGTTGGGTGAAATTTAAAAAATTTCTTTCTCCCATCCGGGAATCCTATTCCCCGATTTAGAAAAACTGCATTTTTTAAGGTTCGTTCTTGAAACAAACCAAAACAAATCTAAAACCATGATTAGGGAGGGGAATATCTGATACAAAACCCATGCAAAAAACTCCTCCCAATGTAGGTGTTCATGCCCAAAGAGAGTACCAAATCTTTCCTCCATTGAAGATGGCACAACTTAGGGTGAGGCAGGATTAACAAGTGATGTTTTAGCAAGAACCTCAGATTCTTTAGAAAGAACCAAACAGGGTAGTGAGCACAGCTTCAAGATTGTTTCTTCCACCCATAAACAATATCAAGATCCAATCTTGATCACTCCAATACGTGGAGATTGAACAGGGTAGGGCGGCAAGAGCAGAGAGATAACTGGAAGCAAAAGGAGTAGAACTGTGTGTCTCTATTCCAGTTCACCCTCCTCCTTTATATAGACCTTAAAGTGTCAATCTCCTAATCTGATTAGGAGTTTCTTGATCCAAGTCTTTATTTGGACTTGAACTCTTTAAGTGATAAGGATAACCCCTTATCTTATTTGTAGATCAAGATCAGCTACTCCAAATCAAATTAGAAGTTTCCTGATCCAAATCTCTATTCGGATCTGGACTCTTTAAGTGGATAAGAGTTATCCTCTTATCTTAACCTGTTGATCCATACCCAGATTCGCCCCCTATTTAATTAATCCAATTAACCCTATTTGAAATGGGCTTTATGTCCATTAAGCTTTCAGGCTTACTTCCTTCTAATGCTGGCTAGCTTGGCTCTTTTTGTATGGCGTGGAACCCTATCATTGATCTCCACATAATCCACATGGGTTTAGCCTACCCTCTGTTACAAGGACTGGCCGAATTCACTGCTGAATACATTGAACCCCTAAGTCAATCAGTATGGGCTCTTAATGGGCCCAACATTTACAATAAATGGTCATTGGGTCCAGCCATCTTATGAAGGCCCAAGGACTATGGATAGATGTTAGATTAGCCCATCAGGTTTATTATCCCTAAATGGTCTTACACTTAAACTCTCAGCCCTTAATGATCAAACACTGCCAGACAAGAGAGGACCTCTCCCTCGGCTGCAAGGTATAGTGTTGTACTCTTTGCTCACATGGATCCCGGGAATTAAAACCTTTTGCAAACATTTTGTGAAACCATAATATATAAGTATATCTCTATATAAATATATTTTGCAAAACAAATCTCAACAAGTTTGAAATCAAATTTTAAAACACAACCTAAATTCTAACTTAAATCCTAAATCCCCTCCCCCACACTTAAAACTTACATTGTCCCCAATGTGAGGTTAAATGCAAAAAAAGGACAGAAAAATTAAATTAGAAATGTAAAAACAAAAAGAAAAAAAGAAAAACAATCTTGCCTATTTTTAATAAACATGAATCAGATCCTCTAACTCTCGTGGTCGCAACTTTTGGTGTGCTCCCCTTTCATCCATCATGGGCGGGTTCAAATCTGGAATAGGGGCCTGCAAAACAGAGGGTAACGGTCTCTTATTAGAAATTGACAATATAATATAATGAGCATTACCTTGTCCTTCTTGACCATCCTCCAAATAGTTCAAAACCTCCTTAACTTCCTCATCCAAATTAGCTTTCAGAACTCTTTTGGGGTAAGGGAGAGGAAGTTGAATAACATCTAAATTCAGAACTCATTTGAGAATTGGCTACCTCAACTTTTTGATCATCATCCTTGATCTCGCCAATAGTCTTTCCACTTTTTAAGGCAATGGCATTCAGTTGCTCCCTTGGGTTCTTCTCTATATTGCTAGGCAATCATCCTTCTCTTCTTTCTGACAGCATGCTCACAATTTGCCCCACTGGAACTTCTAAGTTCTTAATAGCTGTCTCTTGATTTAAGAATCTTTTTTCGTGATCCTAGAACTTTGCTTCAATAGTATTAATGAACTTAGAAATCAGATACACTAAATTTCCCTTCTTTTGGGGGTGGCTGTTGTTGAAATCCCATGGGTGCTTGTTGTTGGTTGTTATTCCACGAAAATTTTGGATGACTCCTCCACCCTGGATTGTATGTATTCGAATAAGGGTTGAAATTCGGCCTGCCACCATGAGAAATGAAATTAAAACTTTCATGTGAAGCAAAAGGATTACCTACTGGACAATCAGAATTTATATGTCCCATTTGGCCACAAAGATCACATGGATTATAAGATGACACATTTATTGAAGCAACACTAAGATTGTCTAATTTTTTATTCAAACTAGCAAGCTGATCAGATAAAGCTGAAAAAGAATCTATATGATGCATTCCCCTTCGATCAGTTTGGTCATTATTCCATTGGTACCTGTTTGATACCATTTCTTCCACTAGATCATAGGCTTCCTCTAGAGTTTTCCTCATGATTGTGCCTCCTGCAACTGCATCAATAATGGAGCAATTAGATGGAGTAATACCATTATAAAAAGTTTGAATTTGATGCCAAACTGGTATTCCATGGTGAGGACACTTCCTAAGCATCTCTTTAAATAAAGAGCAAAATCCAAATTAACCAAGGTTAACAAGTTCTAATATTATTTTAGGATTAAATCCTCGGCAACAACACCAAAAACTTGATATCTATGATTATAACACTAGCAAGTGCACTAGTTATCAAGTAATATAAAAATATCGTTCCCACGAGGATTTAACAAAATAAGTATTAGAACTACAACCTTCCTTAATTATTTGAACAACCAAAATTCAGATCCAACAATAAGAACTACTGAAAATTAAAAATAGAAAAAGAAAATAAAAGCAAGGGTAATCAATAACTAAATATGCAACGATTAATTGAAATCGCTAGGGCCATTGGTCCACCTAACCATTCGAACGAATATTAATGGATGAGATTAACCAAGATAGTTTGTCATTCTCATAAGCTGAAGTTTTACCAATTTTATTTAATATTCTTTCCCAAGATATATTAAACCTACTTCTATCAAGTCACCCCTCGATCCCTTAACTAGATTTCTCAAGATAGAAATGCATTAAGTGCAAGAAAAACTTATACATTCAGATGAATCATGTGTATATATCCTTATATACCATTCAATTCACACCATGAATTATGTGGTCTAATACATGAATTCCTCTCCTGATTCATTCATATAAACCTAATCAATTAAGAGATGGCCACTCTTAATCGCATTAAGCATAATAACTCATAGACTATACAGAAATTACGATCTTGGATAAATCGTAATGATAAAAATATATTCATTATCATGTTTAGACTTTCCACAACCCTAGCTAAAAATAAATCAGTTCATGATGAAGGAAATAAAACAAACAAGAGGAAAGAAAGAACTCATGATGTCGCCTTTGGAGCTGAAATTCTCTCTTCTTCTTGTCGCCAGCTCCTTCTTGAAGCTTTCTTGATGCTAATCACCTTGATTGCTTCAGAGGGAACTTCAGTAATTGATTGATGGATTGATTCAGTCCGCCCCCACTTTATATAGCTTTAGGAGGAGGGGCTGTTTCCAACTCCTTCTTGGAGTTCTTCCTCAAAAATAGAAAGTCCTATCTAATCCTAGCCTTATCTCTTATCTAATAATCTCAGTCTCCTTTATCTTTCTAGAATTACATCAGGAGATTAAATCTGATAGGACTCTTTATTCTTGCATTCGTATTGGGCTTCTTTAACGAATTGGGCCGCTGCAAGGCTTCTCTGCGAACTGTGCTTCTCTACAAATTTGGTTAGACTTCGGGATCGATTTTGAGCTCGATGCATTCTGAATCTATCAAAACTAAAAACATGAAAGTTGTAGAGGTTTTCTTTATCTTTCCAATGCATCTTGAATCTTCTCAATCAGAGTCCATATGGGAGAGTTATGCCCAAATAATCTTGCAGTGCCGAAACTGGGTAAAATTACCCGATTAGCCTTGTTTTTCTCCTGACGCCTTCTTTCATGCCTTGAATCGAAATACAAGAATAATGAGTCCAATTAAGTACTAATTTAGTATAAAAGACTGAATATTTGGGGATAAAAACATGATAAGTTTTATTCTCATCAATCTCTATATAAATATATTTTGCAAAACAAATCTCAACAAGATTGAAATCAACTATCGATAGTTTAGGTTTCCATCTGAGATTATGCATTCCCCGATCATTCACTTTGTCCAACAAAGGGGCTGATCCTGTCACTGTGATCACCCACTCAGGTGAATTCTCAGACTGTCCCAACATACTTAGGTTTTGACCCCCTCTAAGGATCTCACTGATTGGCATATCAAAGACAGCACAATCCAACACCTAGTAAAGTACCATAATCGAGTCTAGGGGTCAGGTGTAACATTCCAGTTTTTCCCATCTATCACCAAGGTCCGGGGCAAAAATTGGAATTTGGTCCGGTTCAGGGTTTTAAGAAAACCCACACTACATGTACCTCAGGTCTCAACCTGGCAGCTGAGACAAGCCACCCCAACCAACTTGGCAGCACATCAATGTCAGCCTTGGCATGATAAATCTCCCCAAATCTATTAAATGGCTGTGAAGATTCGAAACTAGCACGAGTCTCATAAGTATCCAATTTAAGGGTTTTACACAGAAAAACACCAAAATAAAATGAATCAATTATGCACTTTATTCATTCACATTAAATGACAATAAGTACATTAATCTAATTGGAGCTAAGGGCATACACCATCTAACATCCAGTAGAATGAAGCCAAGGTCTCCCTTGTAATAGGGTAAAAGATGCTTGAATGTCTAGAACTTGAAACTGAACCTAATAAGTAATATTTTCAATAGTCACATTAAGTGTTACATCTCCCAAATTTGGCCTAACTAAGTTGTCAAAGGTCCTCATTCCTTTGTAAGTCACTCTGATATACAATGTAAGATTGTGAGTAACACCATCTATTGAGATCTAATCATCTAAAAACATTATGACTTGAGGAGCCAAAATCATGCCGACCATTTATGCTATCCTTTCCGATTCTATAGTTGGGAACACCAGAGCCATTTTGAATACTTCCATGACTTGATTCCTGTGATGTTCTAAAGATAATAGCAGTCCAAGTATTGAAATTTGTGCTGGTATTTTTGCTATCTGATCCACTACATTGTATCGAGACTTTTCAATGTCTCTTAGGAAATCATCCTTCTCCTTGTTTTTGCTCTCTTCATCCGGCTCCTCCCCTATCTTCACCTTTCCTTTATTTGCTACCCCAATCACCTGTCTTGGGGGCAAAAATATTCTAGATCTTAATAAGGCTCTGCGCTTTGAATTAGTTTGATCAACATGTGCCACCACTAGCTCAGTGTAATAGTTCTAACGGACCTTGGATGAATTTTCTCTACGGAGTTTTGGATAGGGAATGACAAAGGTCTTTCGGGGGAGGTTGTCACTAGATACAGTGGACGGAATGAAAGGGTTATTGGTAGACTATGTGGAAGGGACTTGGATGTAGAAGGGAGGTCTGATAGTGCAAATGGTGTCAAAAGGTGGTTGAGTGCATGGCATTGGTACTGTAGGTAGGGTCCCTATTAGAACAATCAACACTATAGGGTTCATGATCTGCCTATCCTCTTCAATGCAATGAATGCTATTGCTTGGTCCTGCTCCATGTGGTGGCATGGGATTTCTAGTGATCCCCATTGGTTGCTACTTTGGTTGTTCTACTTAAAAGGTGATGTGCCCATCGTCAATCAACCTCTGAACTACATACTTAAGTTGCCAACACCTATTAGTCACATGCCCTGGGCCTTGGTCGTATGTGTAGTGGGCATTCTCATCGTACCCTCTTGGCTTAGGTTCTGACGACAGTTTCCATGTCAACAAACTCAAGTACCCTTCTTTAACCAATGCATGCAATAACCAAGAATGAGGGTATGGCAGGGGGTAAACTCTATCCTCTTCTCTTTTTGGATGCGAGGGATTTGGTTGGCCTTGATTGGTGGCTGTTGGGGAGTGGGTGGCTGGAATAGTCGTGGAGCTGGCACTGACCGAAATGGTTGGGGTGTGACAGGCACCAGTGGTGATGGTCTAGCTAAGTAAAATGATGGTCGGGGATTGGTAGAGTAAGTGGCTGTAACAAAGTTGGGCCGAATTTGTTGGTGAGAGGATGGGGAAATAGCAAGCACATCACTTTATGACTTCTTCTTGATGGGGGGATTTCTGACAAAGGTTTGGGATGGGCCAACTCCCCCTATTGAGGGATTGATTCTTCCTTGCCACATAGCCTCCTCGATTCTAGTGGCAACTTGACAACCTCACTAAAATCCTTAAGAGGCTAGGCAATCAACATTAAATAATATGTCTCGCCTAGTATTTTTATTAACATCCTTACCATTTCTTCCTTAGGCATTGGATACCTTAATTTTGATGCCATTTCCCTCCACCAATACACGTACTCAAGAAAATTTTCTCCTTCCTTCTGTGACAAGGATTTTAATTCAGCTTGATCGGGAACCAGTTCCATATTAAAGGAGTAATGATCCAAAAAGGATTTAGAAACTTGTTTCCAAGACTTTTTCATTGTAGGGTCCAAAATGGCAAACCAGGTTCCTACATCTCTTGTCAAACTTTTTTGGAACGCCTGGATAAGGAGCCTCACATCTGACCATATTAGAACATATCTCCATAGAAGATCTTAAGGTGGGTTTGAGGGCAACCTTTTCCATCATACTTTTCCAATTTAGGCCATTTAAATTTTTCTAGGAGTACTACATCTAGGTATAAGCATAATTCTTTAAAGTCCATAGTTTCCAGGTTATGAACCCCTTTTAGTTTTTGGATTTCTTCCTTCATTTTTTTTCCATTTCCTCCCTCATAGGATCACTCGAAAGTGAGGCTGGATTGATTGGGAGGATAGACTGGGAGACACAAGGGTCATCTTCTTCAAAGTCATCAACTTGGTTGACTACTGGTGTTGCGGGTTTCTTGGTGAAGATAGTAGGTTTTGGCCTTGAGGTCGGCGATGTGGTACCGGCGGTGAATATGAATAGCATAGGAATCCCAATAGTGGTGGGGATGGTGAAGGTTTGAACTTGAGTGGTGGTTTGGGGGATGGTATAATTTCTTTCTAAGAGTGAATCCACCTGAGTAGACATTTCTGAGAGCTTTTCTTGAAGATTGAGAAATGTGTTGTATGAAACAATAGCGGGTGTAGCGGTCTCCACATTAGTCGCATCCTACTACCCTGAGCCCTCCGAGGTTGTGCCTTCGGTTGTCATGGTGCAGGCGAAGGAACGGGTGACAATTCTATTGATTCTCATGTTGGCCTGGAGTAGGTCAACAATTATTCATTGTTTGCATGAGAGAAAACAAAGAAGTCAATTTTCGATGATTTGATTTTTTTTTATTTCTGATTTAAAATTTTTGTTTTTATGCTTTGATTTTGGTTTTTGATATTCGATGAATCGATTTGAAGAATTTGATAATTTTGATAAACTTGGTTTCAATTTTTTATGCTTTGATTTTAATTTTTGATATTGGATGAGTTGATTTGACAACTTTGATAAATTTGAAAAATTTAGCTTTGATTTTTATTTTTGCTATTTGATGAGTTGATTTGCAAAATTTGATATTTGATGAGTTGATTCAATGGATTTGATAATCTTGATTTGATGATTTTTTTACTTGATGTTTCATTTGGTGACTTTTGATTTTGCTAATTCATTGAATTTGATACCACTCGATTCGAATTTTAAGATTGGAAGTTTGTTAGCTTTGAAGTTAGAATGGTATATTTTCCTCAAACAATTAATGTGTTTAATTGGTACTTGAGTGAGACAATAATGGCCTAAATAAGATAGTATCTTCATTAATATTCACTACATCCACTTTTTTCAAACAGAGAAAGAAATACAACAATCCTGATCAATTAGGAGGAATGTCAATGCCATAGTAAGCCAAGGTGCATTCGAGTATTGCCATTCGATTTGCCACCTGCATCGTATATGCTTCCATGAGGTTGATTAACTCTTCATATCTGATGATGGCACTAGTAGCTGCATTCTTAGCTTGATGGAGCTGGCGGTGAGTTTCATTGGCTTCGACTTCCAACCTTTGCTTCTCTTGAAGTGCCTATGCTAATTTCTCCATTGTCTCAATATGGCTTGCTTGGGCTTCACTCAACTTTTTCCTTTGACTTTCCAGTCTCTCTTTTAATTCAATAATTTCCTTTCATAAATCCTACTCTTCTATTTCTATTTTTTGTTTTTGGTAGACGTGCTCTCTTATTTGCTTCCTTATAGAATCATTGTGCCTCCCGATCCTTACTTACTACTCCTCATTTATTGTGTTTTGCTCATAAAATTCTAGTGCTGCTTTCAAATATGGATCTTCTAGAGGTCATTTGAGAGGTTCTCTTGATATAGTACCTTTGAATGGAAGCCTTACTAAGGGGGGATTTCGGGCGGAGGCGCTAAAGGTGATAGAAAACTTTGATTACACAACCAGTCCCTGTATGTATGATCACACATTGGCTTGGAGGTTGGCAATAGGGTTGAGAATTCCCTTTTACTAGAAGCCCAATGCTCTTTGAACCTCCTTTCCATGTTCCCACAATACTTGATGAAATCAACCATGTCCCCTTTGATGTCATCGATGGTTGGAATGAATTGTAAGAAGTCTAGTTGCCTTAGGACTTGTACTGGGATGTATGGTGTTGATCCGTATAAACTTGCTAGAACCATGCTTTGCCTTCCTTTTGCAGCTAAATGGGGTTGATTACACCCTTCTTGGACAGATAGCCCAATGTTCCAATTGATTTTTCCTTATGTGGCCCTTTGCAATAATGCCAAGTTTTGTTTCTATGTCAAGGTTGCTGCTTGTTGATTAGTGCTCAATATTTCCTTTACCTTGTATGTGGGTTGAGATAAAAACTTTCCAGTGTAGATGACCAAATGCGGCAGATGTTGTTTCAACCATAACAATAAGATCTGGAGGGATCCACGGAATGGACAAGCTCTATGTGTCTACAACATGGTGAATCCCCTCAAAATTTCTACGAAGATCATGGGGACCAAGGTGATTGATGATGCTTCTTTGATTTGATGCAAAACTATGACTAGTCTTGCATGAGTCCTTTTATGGTCAAGTGGTAAGAGGAGATGTCGTATGATAGCTATGAACAAGGTTGTTGTCCTTCCCTATCCTTCTCTGGCTTATCTGATTTGAAGACTTGGGTGCTACATTTTAGGAGAAACTGAACTGTGATGGATGAAGGGATGAGAGATCCAACATATGGATGGCCGAACCATGCAGGTAGGTTGGGAAAAATTTCAAAAAATTTCTCTCTCTCTCATCTAGGAATCACATTCCCTATTTTAGAAAATCTGCATTTTCAAGGATCAATCTTGAACCAAGAATTGGACCAGATTTGAAACCAAAAGGTAAGAGAGGGATATACTTGATACGGAGTAGCAGTAACTCCCAATGAAGGTGTTCACGCCTAAAGAAGTCTCCAAAGACTGCTCCCACTGAAGATGACACAGTGTAGGGGGGAGCAGAATCAGTAGTGTTCTTCCCAAGAACCGAACCCTTCTGCAAGGATTCGATGGAGGCTGTGAGCACGACTTCTGTCAGCCTTTCTCCAAAGACTGATATCAAGAACTGTTCTTCATTGCTCCTACAAGAGTGGAGATCGAACTGGCAATGGCGGCAGCAGGAGGAGGACATAGGGAGAAGATGGCGCAATCACACTGTTGCTGTCTTCTCTCTGGGTGATCTAAGATTTGATGATGAGAGAGATGAACTAAATGGTTCGCCCCCTTCCTCCTTTTATAGACTTAAAGAGATCAGCTCCTAATCCCATTAGGAGTTTTCTAATTCAAATCCTTATTTGAATTTGGACTCTCTTTAAGTGATAAGGATAGATCCTTATCTTATCTGCAGATTAGATCAACACTCCTAATCTCATTAGGAGGTTTCCAGATCCAAATTTAGATCTGGACTCTCTGAGTGGATAGGGATAACTCCCTATCCTATCTGCTAATCCAATCCCAGATCCGCCCCTCTCTTTAACTAATCAAATTAGACCAGTTCGAAGTGGGCTTTAGACCCAATATGTCTATGTGCTCACTAACCTTCCAAACTGCTGCCCAGTTGGGCTTCTTTGTATGGCATGGGACCCAAACATTGATCTACACATCAGTCACATGGGTTCAGCCTAACCTCTGTTACAAGGCCTGGCCGAATTCACTGTTATGGGCAGTGAACCCTGAGCCCATCACCATGGGCTCTTAATGGGCCCAACACTTACACTAAGTGGTCCCTGGGCCAAGCCACCTTATAAAAACCCAAGGACTGTGGCAGATGCAAGATTAGCCCATCAAGTATTACCCTCAATGGTCTTACACTTAACCTCTCAGCCCATAATGATCAAACACTGCCCGACAAGAGAGGACCTCTCCCTCGGCTGCAAGGAACAGTGTTGCACTCTCTACTCACATGGATCCCGTTAATTAAAACCTTTTGCAAACATTTTGAAACTGTAATATATATGTATATCTTTATATAAATATATTTTGCAAAAACAAATTTCAACGATTGAAATCGGCTGCCGACAGTCTTGGTTTCCATCAGAGAGAGTGCATCCCCGATCATTACCTTTGTCCGACAAAGGAGCTGATCCTGTCACTATGATCACCCACTCAGATGAATTCTCGGACTGTCCCAACATACCCAGGTTTTGACCCCCTCTAAGGATCTCACTGATTGGCATATCAAAGACAGCCCAATCTGACACCTAGTAAAGTATCATAATTGAGTCTAGGGGTCAGGTTTAACTTTCTAGTTTTGCCCATCAATCTCCAAGGTCCAGGGCAATACTAGAAATCTAGTCTGGTTCAGGGTTTCAAGTAAACCTACACTGCATGTACCTCGGGTCTCACCCTGGCAGCTAAGGTAGGCTACCCCAACACTTCATGGCACATCAGTGTCAGCCTTGGTAGGATAAATCTCCCCAGACTTATCCATTGGCTATGAACATTCTAAACTAACGCGAGTCTCATATGTGTCCAGTTTAAGGGTATTAGACAGAAACACATCACAATAACATGAATCGAATATGTACTTTATTCATTTACAATAAATGTCATAATGTACATCATTCTGATTGGATTTAAGGGATTATCCTTAAATTAGGAGGGTTGATCTTTATCTGCAGATAAGATAAGGGATTATCCTTATCTCTTAATTAGAGTCCAAATCCAAATACAAGATTTAGATTAGGAAACTCCTAATGGGATTAGGAGAACCTCTCTTTAAGGCTATAAATAGAGGAGCAGGGTGAACCTCCAGTTCATCCTTTAGTCTACTGATTTATGAGAGAGGACAACATACAATTTGATTGCTTCTATCTTCTACTCTTGCTCTCTCCTGCTCCTGCCACCATACCAGTTCGATCTCCACCTGTGGGAGCGGTTAAGAAGTGTTCTTGATATTACCTTTTGACAGAAAAGGTAATCAGAAGTCGTGCTCACTAGCCCTCAATCAGGTTCTTGCTGAAGAACCAGGTTCTTGCTGAAGAACCAGGTTCTTGCTGAAGAGACATCCTATTGATTCTGCTTCATCCTACACCGTGTCATCTTCGGTGGAAGCAATCTTTGGATCTTTCCTTCAGCATTAACACCTTCATTAGAGGTTATTGTTACTTCATATCAGGTATAACCCTCCACTCCCTTTTGGTTTTAGATCTGGTCTGGTTTAGGTTCAAGATTGATCATTGAAAATGTTGTTTTCTAAAATAGGAAATGTGATTCCCCCATGGGAGAGAGAGAAATTTTTGAAATTTTGCCCAACCTTCCTATAGGGTTTGGCTATCCATATGATGGATCTCTCATCCCTTCATCTACTTAGCCTTAAGATGGGTATAGGATGAAGCACACAAGAGGTCAAAATTGGCCTTTTGATGCTACTTCCCAAGAGCTAATCTCATAAGGTTATGCATCTACTTAGCCTTAACAACAACAACCTTGAGTGGCAAGATAGGCTTCTTTAGGCATTTCAAATGGGAGCTTTAGATTTGGTAAATTTATTGGATTTTGATCTTGATTTCAAATTTGATTGAGTTTTTATTTGATATTGGGTGTAACATTGATAGCTTAAAGGGTACTTTGATGTTTTCTTATATTAGGATTTTCTTTTAAGGGATTTTAGGTTTATTTTGATATTACTTCCAAGGATGGCAACCACATAGTGCAACACTCTTAGTGTCCTATCGTAATTATACTAAGGTCCTCTTATCCTACT
This sequence comes from Nelumbo nucifera, assembly GCF_055504915.1. Classification (NCBI taxonomy): domain Eukaryota; kingdom Viridiplantae; phylum Streptophyta; class Magnoliopsida; order Proteales; family Nelumbonaceae; genus Nelumbo; species Nelumbo nucifera. The sequence goes on from NC_142650.1 coordinate 75,810,009, forward strand.
TTCATCTAAGGCTCCTATGTATGGGTACTCTAAGTGCAATGCATGAAGTTGTTAGGGAGTTCTAGACTCTGAGGTTCCAACAAGGTTGCTAGCCTTCAAACCTCCACCCATGGACAAATGGGCTTCTTTGGTTGGTGGCTAGTTTGGAGGTTTTTGGTGGAGCCTTTAAGGACCAAAATCCAAGGGCACACACCTACTATCCTCCTCTAATAGGTGAAATAGGATTCTAATTTTATTTACATGAGAGTATGTGTAACTGTGAGTGTTCAAGCATGCAAAAAAGTTGAATAGGAAAGTAATAAAACAAAAAAAACAATGGGAGAATGTAGCCACATGTTTAACTTTGCAAACAGTCATACATGTTTCCAGGTATCCACATTTGGGGATCTAATAGAAGTTAACTTCTCTTGATTCTTTTTAACCAAAACAAAGAGAAGGAAAAAATAAGGAACAAATGCAATTTACTGCTACCCAAAACTAAGCTAATCATATTCAATTACAAAGGAAGAGAAAACTGCAAACTATGAGAGATTACCAAAGGGAAAGAAAGGGGGAAGAACAAAAAAGGAAAAAAAACCCAAAAAACAAAAAATAGAAAAATCGGGCCCTGCCATCCGAAAACTGTATGATTTTTTTGCTATACTGAAGGCTAGTTGCGGTAGACATTCAGTACAGTACGATAGAGGGTGCAATGCGATAACAAGACACAGGAAGGGTAGATGAGTGCGATTTAGGTGCGATAAGACTGAAATACGGTGCAATGGGTAAGTTCCAAGGTGCGATGAGTAAGAAGAAGGTGCGATGCGCAAGTTCTAATTTGCGATGAGATTGAACTGATTTACAATTTTGGGCTCCTGGGTTGCGATGAGATTGGGTTGAGTTGCGATGAACTTCTTGGTTACGATGAGATTGGGCTGAGTTGCAATGACCTTCGGGGTTGCGATGAACTTCTGGGTTGCGATGAACTTTTGGGTTGTGATGAGCTTCTGAGTTACGATGAGCTTCTGGATTGTGATAAACTTTTGGGTTGCAATGAACTTTTGGGTTGTGATGAACTTCTGAGTTGCGATGCGCTTCTAGGTTGCGATAAGCTTCTGAGAAGGTGTTATTTTGATTTTTGAAGTGCAATGAAATTGAGGAAAGGTGTGGTTTTGGACTTTTAGGCTACATCAAAGATGAAATGAGGCATGATTTTGAAGGATAAGTGTTTTGGGTGGGAATCTAGTTGCGATGTCGACAAAAGTATAATTTTGGGTGAAGTTTTGGTCTTGATCTTGGCATGGGAGTGGATTCGGGTGATTGCATTGGAAAGGTCTATCACGCTTAGCCTCCTTGAGGTGCAATTTTCAATCGCCAACCAACAAATTTTAGTCTAAGCCTTATCAAACAACAACTAAGCATGATCTTGAGCCAAAACATCTCCCAAAAAGAGGTCCTTAAAGATCTTCTCAATGGAGTCACCAGCTATAAACTCTAGGAAGCTCATGGTCGGCTCAAAGAGATGGAATCGCTACCCATTACTTTTAGAGGAAATGAGCCCTCATTTTTTTATTTGAAAAATAATTTACTTGCCTTAATAGTGACTTCATTCTTTGCCAAGGAAAGCACTTAACCGAGAGATTTTAGATTCAAAGGATTGGGAGAAGGAAGGTGTTAGGCACCCTCTTTCCAAGCTGTTGTAGTGGCCCAAAATGGTCGAAGTTCAGGCTCAAATTCTGGAAAACACCCATTAATACGATTGGTCAAAGCTCTTGAAATCTGGCAAAAATGTTCCCAACTTTGCCTAGAATAGATTTGAAGTGATGTTATCGGGTCTTAGGTATTGGCTTCCCTAAGACCCTCACCTTTCTACCTCTTTTTCTCAATCTAGAGGAAGATGGGAATACAAGTTTCCTAGAATTTAAGGATTTTAAGCAATTTGAAACTAAACTAAACTAGAGAGGTGGGGGGATGAAGGCTTACATCTCGTGTACAACCTTGAAACGAACTTTTCAGCAACTAGAAAGTCTTCAAATAGAACTTGAGTGAAGTAGGAGCTGGGCTGAGCGTTTCTAGTGTTAACTTGGAAAACAAGGGATAAGGCTTGAGCTTGGCTTCAGGGATTGGGATTTCAAGCAGAACAGGTGTAGTACAGAAGTTGGGAAACTCCCCCTCATCCTTTAAGCTTGAGTTGGACCTCTATTTATAGAGAAAATGGAGAGAGGAGGGTTTGAAACTCGTCCAGCTATAGTGCTTATGATTCAATAGAATTTTTTTCACTGAAATAGGCAAGGATGTTAAGAGAGAAGGGCCTACAGTTGACCCTTCTTTATGCAACAAATTTTCTCGATTTTGGGTGGCTGCTTATGGATTTCATGCATTCAATGAGGGATTGGGGCATGCCATACGTTGCAGCCCCGTATTTGGGAGTGACAATGGCAAAAAATGTAAATTTGATGAACTTTTGAATAAGGTTTTGTCCTTTTTTAGTTTTAAGTAGGGGCTTGTTTGGTATTTTGAGTTCTTTAAGCCTATTAGGCTCAAATTCATTGGTTCAGGTGTTTTAATGGGGTTAAGTAAGGAGCTAACGTCAGTCTCCACCTTCTTAAGATCCTAGGTTGGACAGATGATGTGGTGGTTCAATCTGGTGTGTCAAAAAGGTATTTCTCTAGTTCAATGACCAAACAGATGAATCTGGTCATGAAGTTTGGCATGTTGGGGTTTTTTGGGTCTCTGAATACAGTGGTGAGGTCTGATTGGACAAATTGGGTCAGGATGATTGAGATCTATAGCTGACAAGTTCAGATCAATAAGATTTACTGAAATATAATCTTTATTTGATGAAGGGTCAAACGGGGGAATTTTGTGATGAAATTTGGTGGGAAGGCATTTTTGAGCACCCTAAATCTGATGGGAAGTGATGGATCTTTGATCAGAGGTGTAGATTAACTGATTTAGATCAGAACATGGTCTTAGCTTATGGTTTTTCAATCAATGAGAGGGCCTTGAATGGAATCTTGCTTTTTCAACGATCAAATGGAGGTGTTTGGTCGTAAAATTTGATGTGTTGGGGTTTTTTGGGTCAGTGAACATGGTGGAGGGGTCTGATTGGTCAAATGAGGCTTAGATGATGGAGATTTGTATAGGTCAGCTTTTGATCAATAAGATTCGTCAAAACGAAATCAATGTTTGATGTTGGGTCAAACAAGAGAATTTTGGGATAAAACTTGGTGGGTAGGTGTGGATTCGGCTTATGAGGTTGTTGGAAGGGTTTGATCGTGTTAGGTATGCACAGATCATGGGTTTCAGCATCATAGTGTTATACATGTTGAAATGGGTTCTCTAATGGATGTTTGGCTAAATCCAGGAATCTAGGGTTGAAATTTTGCGTGATTGGTTGTTTGAGGATTTTATTTCATGTGATGGAGTTTAATTAGGGATCAAGTATGGTGATGTGGCATAATCAAGACCATCGAGAGGGAATCATATAGATTTAATGGGGGATTTATGGGCATTTGGGCTAAACTTTGGTTTCTTAGGGTTTTGGCATGTTTTAAAGTGATTGGTGTGGTCTGATCAGATTTCCGGAATGTGGGAGATGGGTCAAAGAAGGGACCGAGAAAAAATCGGGTTCTAACACTTAACAAAATTAAAACAATCAACAAAGTCATAAGATTTGATTTTACCTTTAGACTATGAAATAGTTAACTTCTCCATGGAACTCCAGTCCTTGAATTCATTTGAGGCTATACCTCCTTTAAACTCTGGGAACTCAAACTTGAGATTTGTTTCCCATCATTTCTGTACACCACTTGCAACTACAGCCAGTTTGGTTGCTTTCCAAGTAGAGAAACCTCCATGAAACTTTGGGATTTCAATATTAAAACCTGTTTCCCACTATTTCTGATCACCACCTGCAACTACAACCAGTTTGGATGCTTACCTTGATGATGAAAAGGAACTAGCGGAAACACTTGTATTGGAGTCACTGTCCCTTCGTAACGATTTCAACTCTTGAGCAAGTGCCTCAACTTGTCTTCTCAGCTTCGCTATCTTCCTTATGTTTTGTTGTTGGGTTCCTACTCCATAAAGTGAGCTACTTGTTTCTTCTTAGGAGCCATAATCTGAAGAAGGATCAAACATGAGCTCTGATACCAAATGCCGTAGTACGGAAACAAAACATGTTGAGAAAATCTTCAAAGAAAAGAGCATAATTCAAACTAATAGGAAGAAGAATCCTTCATTGAATAATTAAGAGAAAATTCAATATAAAAACTATCTTAGCCTTCCCCTAGCTACTCTTTATATAGGCATACACCCTTCTGGCTCCTACAAGAAAGCTTCCTAATCTATGAAAACACTCCATAATAGAATCCTATGAAAACTCCTCAAAAAGAAAGTCTTAATTGAGCAATCCTATTCTAAGAAAACACTCCATAGTAGAATCCTACTAAAAGTCTTAAAAATAAAGTTCTAATTGAACAAAACTTGGGAAATCAAGATCTAATACTAATTTGGGAATTATGAACTAGAATAGAAGTCTTGTGCTAGTGCTATCTTGGTAAATTCGAACTAAGATGGAAATTATGTATTGGCGCTAACTTGGAAAATTTGAACCAGAATAAAAGTTTTATGCTGGCACTAACTTGGTAATTGATTACTCGGTTGGATTAGTGATGCCACCCAAGCTTCTTATGCGTCTTGGGGTGGTCCCAACTTGCATAGAACTTATTGGCCTTCTCCTGTACTGCATCATCCTCTCGAATTGTGGAGAATCCATCCTCGGATTCAAATCATCATATGACTGATCACCAATATATAGTACCAAGTGTTTGACATTGAAAATATCATGTGTGCATATATGGCTAGGTAGCTTTAGTCTATAAGCATTCTTATTGATGACTTCAACTATCTTGTGTGGTCCAACCTTCCTTGGTGTCAGCTTTCCATGTTGCCCAACTGATAGGTGTCCCTCTGTTAAAATGGCCTAAACATGGCCTCCCGCATCAAATACTACTTTCCTCCTATATGTACTAAGATGGGTCTTCGAAAACCAACTTTGTAAATGTTTATTTAATTGGTTTGAATCCCGTACTGCATCATTAACCCACTAATGATTGGAGTAGGGGCAACCACCTCTGAGCTAAATATCAAGAAAAAAATGAAGTAGCATTTCATATCTAGCCAACCAGCTAGCTTCACAGCCATAACTCCATCTAGTCCTTCTTTTAGGGTGCGTACTCTAATGCATCCACAATCACATCAACAACAGTGAACCCCAAGGGCGTAACAAGCTCTCCAAACAAAAAAGATAGTTGAACCCACTTCCTTATTCACACTCTGAGTTGTTACCTACCTTGGTTAAAAATGGATATTTGGAGATGCTAGAAGAGAAGCCTCCCCTGGTGCATAAACCAAAGCATTATGATGAAAATGCCTATTGTGACTATCATAGGAGGACAAGGCATATCACTGACAATTGCCATCAGCTCAAGATTGTAGTTCAAAAGCTAATTGGTCAAGGTCTCATTGCATTTCCTAAGCCTCAAGAACATCTTTGAACTAAGTTATTCTCCCTTTAGTCAGCATGTTATGAGTGCCATCTTTGGCCAGTTTTGGATATTATCTTTAGTATTGAACCAACTACATGAATTTGAATGTAATCTTGAGATAGGGGTTAATGTTCTCTACCCTACCTCTAACCATCGAGAGTCTCCTTTCGTTATTGCATTTAGTTTGCTCTTCCCTTTTTCTTGTCATTCCAAGACATTTTGAACTACATTCGGCCTAATCCCTTTCAAATGGGTATATGTAAAGCAGCCCATCTCATGGGTTTGGCCACTTCCATAAATAAAACATTATTTTTTTTCCATTCCTCTGTCTCTTACCTAAGGCACTTACTTATAAGATAGTGATTAGTCCATTCAGGGTTGTCTACCTTCAAAAGAAGGTAAAGTTTGTTCCCTCTTGAAGTCCCAAAAGCATGCTTAAGAATAGTCGGTTATTGATCAAGGGTTCTATAGTCGAATTTCCTTTTTGACCTCCTAACTTGTAATAAAGCCATCCTCTTTGTCCAAACCGGGGCAACATTGAAGTCATCAAAATGCAACAAATTCCCAATAAATAAAGCCTGAGTCGACATAGAACAAACACACCATACTAACATAGTGCTCTTTTGATTAATTAGAGCAAGGACCGGAGGCCATCCTCGATTATTTCTCTTTCCTTAATGACCCTATGAATTCATAAAAGTTTCTAGTTAACCAATTGATCTTATGTATTGAACCTTTTTTTTTTGACAAACTAGTCAAATCCATAGGATGCACGTAAGGGGTCATCAAAAGTATAAAAAAATGAAAAATGAAGAAAAAAAGAAGAACAAAAGGAAAAAGAAAAGAGAAAGAAGAATGAGAGTGTCGAGTGAATTTGCTCTACCAAAGGAATCTTAACTATATCTAGAGTGAGGAGGCATTAAACCAAACATAGGCTATGCTCCACATATGCTTTATCAATATGCAACATGCAGTCGATAATGAAATGAAGGGAGGCCATCCTTAGTCACTTGTTTGATCTTGTGCATTCAATCCTGATCATATGAAAGTAAACACTCCTAGTCGGCCCTTTGAGCCTTTATGCCAACATTTTCTTCACAATAAACACTTCTTAGCAAGTATGTGTCTAAACAAGATGAATGCAATTAGAGTAATCAAGCAAGAGCTTAAACAAGAAGAAGAGAAAAGGAAAAAAAATGAAAGGAAGAGAAGTGCAAAAAAGGGTAAAAGAAAAAGAGAAATAAGAAAGGAAAAAAGAATAAACTTTTGGCATCTTTGCTGGGAATGAAATAATTAAGGAAAGTTGGGAAATTATCAAGGAAGGTTAATGCAATAGTGAATTAACAAAAGAAGAATCAAGAATTAGCTAAAACAAACTGGGGCAATTATGATGATTTTATCACTATGGGATCTTTCGTGATGACACCCACATGCTAATTCTTGGTTTCCCTAACTATTTATGTTTCATCCCAAAATAAAGTCCTCCCTGATCAATAAGAAGGCATAGTTCATGTTGATGAAGAATATGAAGAACAATTTTCATCCATATGGCTATGAAGAAAACCTTAATCAAAAGAAAGAGAAAAAATAGAAGGAGAAGAAAAAGAAGATGAAAATGTGATGATGAAAGTAGACCCTAAATTAGATTTCCCAGGTGGTGATTCAAGCATCCAACGCCTATATCAATAGTCCTTTGGGCCTTTTACCCATTATTTTTAACCCTCATCTCGTGCTGATTTCATCCTAAAGAGCAAGACCTCCTTGATCTTTGAAAAATCGGCAAATCAACACTAGACAGACTTATTTGGCCAGTAATAAAAGATCATAGTTATGACTCTCTCCATTGAAGTATCAACTTCATAACCTACCATTTATATTAGCCAAAAAGCTAGGGCAAACACCTCTGCTAAAGTTTTTTTTTTCCAACAGTGAATCCTTGGTTAATACCTTACCATTCTATTGCACATGCTTATCAATAAGTTTTTAAGTGATGATCTTGAAGAGAGGGTGTGTACTTTCATTAGATGCAAACTAAGTGTAAGCCCATTTTGATATAATTACTCTCATATGAGTTGAGGTTAGAGGCACTTTTTCCCTTGAGTTTTAAAGCTTTTCCTTCTTATCATTCCCCTATTTCAAGTCCTTATGCATTGTTCTATAATTGAATACTTCCTTGAACCATAGTTTGAGGAGGTGTTTTGACCTTTTCAATGCATACTCAGCTTCTATCTTGGTTCTACCATCACATCATATCATTTTTTTGCTTATATGTTAGTTATTCCGTGCTCTTTCGTGCAAACCATTGCCTTATTTTCCAAAAATCCCTTCAAGAATTTATCTCACACTTCAGTGTTCTGCTTATTGAGTACATAACTTAATTGAAGATTTTTTTATTAAAGTAGTTAAATCCCAATTGCATTGATGACATTCATATTGATATCCCGCCGGTCATGTTAGCCTCTACGCTTTGACGTGCATTAGTATATTTTGCTAGTCATATCACCCTCTATGCTTTAACCCGTGCCAATATATTCCATTCGTCATATCAGTCTTTATGCTTTGACTTGCATTAGAAATTTGGTTGATAATGTCAACCTCTATGCTTTGATTTGCATAAAAAATTCCATTGGTCATATTAGCCTTTATGCTTTGACTTTTGTCAGAAATTCTATTGGTCATATTAGCCACTATTCTTTGATCCGCATCAGTATTCCGTTGGACTCATGTCAACCTCTATTCTTTAACTTGTGTCAGTTTCCCATTGGTCATGTTAGCCTCTATGCTTTGACTTGCATCTATCTTCCATTGGTCTTGTCAACCTCTATGCTTTGACCCATGCTTATCCTCTGCTAGTCATGTTAGCCTCTATGCTTTAACTCGTGCCAGTTTTCCATTGGTTATGATAGCTGATGCTGTGCAATCCGGGCACTCCTAGCTGGTCGTTGATTGGCTCCTAGCTGGCAACAGACAGTACCTGAGAAGAAGACGGTGAAGGATTCCCGGGGGACTTGCCCTGTGGGAATACTTCGATGCTTAAGTTAGAACGCTGGAGAAAGTAGTAAAGAGTGCAAAGACTGAGTTAGCTTGAGAGAAAGTTTGAGTAATTTCAAGATATTCAAGATAAGATATATGGTATAAGATAAGATAAGATCCCTTTCCCCTTCGACCGAGGGTCTCTTAAATATGAGCATTCTTGTCAAATTGGGCGTAACTGCCACTGGACCTCTGTCGCAGCCGCTATCTGCCAAGACTGCATAGGTGACCATTGCAGAGTACTACCCAATCGGATGAGTGACACATCCCGGAAGGACAGACATGCCACCATCTGTTGAAAGACGTGGGTGCAGTCTGTTGAGAGACGTGGGTGCAGTCTGACGGGTACAGTCTTGTTAGATAGAAGCTTCCTGAGAATGTCGCGTCGCTTAGTAGTGAGCTATCCTGTTGCAAGCTATCCGTAGCGAGCTGCCTTGTAGCGAGCTCCCAAGGGTACTTCGAGGTGATTCCTCTTGAGGTTACCCTTGAGGTAGTTTTTCTGCCTAAGTATTGGAGCGAGCTGGTTATCCTAGCTTGCGAGCTAGGGTAGACTTGTTTTGGAGTAGTCCCTTTGTACATCGGGGGTCCCCGAGCTCGCGCCGTAGCAAGCTCACTCTATAGCGAGCTATGACATAGCGACCTGTCCTACAGGCTCGTTACTTAGTCGCGGTCAGGCTGTGGTGCTGAGTTGTTACTTGTGCTGAGTCACGTTCACATGTCACCATCTCAAGGGGTTGGGTTAAACCACCCTCCATCAATTGCCCCCCACTCCTCGGGCTAAGGGTGTTGCTACCTTAGCGTGAGGAGTTCATGAAGTGTGACGGGTGGATTTGACCCGAAGTTCAAACTTGATTGACTGATCGCATTAAATGCGCGCTTAGAATTCAAGGGGTCTCTGGACCTTTTGAATGCCAAAAGACATGCCGAAGCGGCTCTTAACTCTAGAAGACATGCAACCATCATACCTTAATCATGGGAGGCATGCAGCCAGTCACGTTTCAGCTTCAGGAGGTGTGCGGTCAGCTTGACTGTGAACCATTAGATCCGTTTTAATCTGAGCTGTCGATTTGAGGGCACAGAGGTTATAAATAGGAGGGCACCAGGCGTCATTTCTTTTACGCTAACTTGCTTTGCCTTCGGATTCTGAGGTCACGTATTCATTTAGCTGCCCGAGCTCTTCTTCTGTTCACACCATCTTTTTCAGTTCATCTCTTCCCTGGTGAGTCTTATCATTTTGTCAGTATGTCTGGGTATCCGTACCATGTATTTTCCCGGGATGATGACAAAGATGACGCCCCCTCAAGCTCAAGGGGACCCTGGGGGCAGGCTCGGAAGCTCGGGAGGCTTATGGCGAAACTGCTTCTACCTCTTGGGGCAGGGAGCCCGATAGCATTGGTCCTTCCTCCATGTTAATGGAGAGACTTAGAGCCTTGGTCTTTCATTTTAACCTTCCCGGAGACCTTGTCTATAGTCTCCCTTCTAGTAACTATCCCTGGGAGCATGGTCCCAATGAGATCGTGATCTTCCAAGAACAGCTCGTGGCTGGCCTGCATCTTCCTCTACATCCTTTGATAGTGGAGGTCTTGAACCATTTCAACGTCACTCTTGACCAGCTTCATCCCAACTCCATCCAAAATGCAGTTGGGACTATCTCTTTGTTTTACGAGTACTGTCTCCCCCTCAACCTTGACATCCTCTCCACCATCCTCTGCATCAAGAATGCTTCACCCGGAGCACCTCCAGAAAGGCGTTCCTACTATTTTTCTCCCCGCCGCGGCTTCAAGCTCTTATACGAGCTGCCGAACAGGATCCCGACCTGGAAGCGGAACTATTTCGTAGTCCACAACCCGAAAGGGTGGCCCTTCCCAACTCACTAGAGGGCCGCCATCTAGGATTCAGGGTTGAGTTGGACCCGAAGTTCGGAAAACGCTGCAGTCCTGGGCAGCAGTTGGCTTCCATTGGTCGGACTACTTGACCGAGGAAAAGCTCGCACAGGCTAGCCTGAGCCTGGGTAGGTTGCCTTTTAGATCATGTAGTACCTTGCAAATTTTTTTTTACTGCACTAATACCTTGTGATTTTTGGCAGCCATCATGTTTGGTGTTGACACATGCCGCCTTCTATCCAACAACCAGAAGCGTAAGGCGAAGAGGTCGTGTCTCGACTAAGCTTCCACTTCTAGGGGTGCTGAGTTCGAGTTGCTGACCCGGCCTTCGCTTCTCCACCACCTGAGGTTCCACCGGTTCCATTCGAGGGAGTCACCACGAAAGGTGGCGCAAAAGGGCCCAAGCTCCCAGCACAAGGGTAGTTTCCTTCATCTGGGTCATCTCGCCCCTTCCCCTTCCCGCAGTTCCCTACCGAGAACTAGGAAGGTGTTAATGACTACATCGTGGCTGCACAAAAGAGCCAAAGGGCGGTCTACCACGAGGAGGTCACCAGCTGGGGAGAGATGCAGCTCAAGGAGCTCGCCAGGTTTGCCTCCGCTCATTGCATGGTGGTAAGAAGTCAACCGTGCAGAAGCTCCAGGGCAAGCTCGACCGGGCCCGAGGTGAAGTCCTTCATGCTCAAAAGGGGAGGGAGGCCTAGGAACTGCTCGTCTAGGACTAGGAGGTGCAGATTACCGGACTATCTCAGGAGAGCGCTTGCTATCGGGAGGAGTCGTCGAAGGTGGCAGCAGAGAGGGAGCTTCTTCACCAGCAGGTTCGAGACTTGGAGTCCACGCTTCAGGACCGAACTCGGAACTTCGACACCATGGTGGAGGCCGAGCGGGCTAAGGCGGTGTGGGACTTTAAGGACTCCCAGGAGTACCACGACCTCCAAGTTGAGTATGGCTTGAGCTCCTACCGCTCTGGATTTAAGCTCTGCCGCTGGTTGGTCTGCAAGAAGTTCTTTGGGCTCAACCTCGACGGCATAACAATGAAGGGCCTAGATCCTGAGATGGCGGACCAGACTGAGGAGGAGGAGCCTGACTCTCTGGAGGATGAGGACGAGGTGGAGGCGGTGGATCCCTGAGGCCGGTGGCTCTTCTGTTTTTTCTTCTCTGAACAAATTCTGGTGGTTCCCGGGTGTCAGAACCCGGTTTTAAAATCTCTTTCTTGGGCGGTTGGGCCCTATTTTACTTTTGTTGAACTCTTCCCGGGCTGTTAAGCCTGGTTTTTTATTTATATAAACAAGTAATGGAATTTTTATCTTTTTCTACTAAGTATGGTGTGCTCTTTACTTTCTGCCAAAGCGATTTTATCACCCGAGCTGTTAGAGCTACATACCCGAAGTAGGATTTTTCGGTAGTTGTTACCCCGAGCTATCCCTTGGTGCTTGAGGTATTTTTATTATATAGCCCGAAGTAATTACCATTATGCCAGAATTGTATGTTCACAGGTCATTCCTTATTGGGATCAACTAGTATACCGAGGTGAGCTACGCTTCTTAGGGTCCACACCCGAGCTGGCTGCGCTTCTGGAACTAATACTTAGCCTTTGCCCATGAGGCAATTAGGTTCTTCACAGTGCCGAGGTCTTAGTTAGCTCGGCATTTTAGCCCTTAGGCTGATGGAGTGACTTATACTTCACTCTTGGAGTTCGCCCATGCCATGGAGGCGACTGGGTCTTATTGCGCCGAGGTCCATGTTAGCTCGGCATTTTGGCCCTTAGGCTCTGAGAGTGACTTGTGGTCTACTCAGTAGTTCGCCCATGCCAGAGAGGCGACTGGGTCTTATCGCACTGAGGTCTGTGTTAGCTCAGCATTTTGGCCCTTAGGCTCTAGGAGTGACTTGTGGTCTACTCAGTTGTGAAAGAATGGTAGGATCCATCTAATGGACGCCATAAAGGTTGCGGAATGGGTGGGCGAATTTCAAAAATTTTCCTACCTTCTTCCAACTGGGAATCATATTCCCTTAATTTAGAATACAATATTCAAGGATCCTACTTGAACCATAATCGAACCAGATCTGAACCAAAAAGAAAAGGGAGGATTATACCTGATCCGGAGAAGCAGTATCTCCCAAAGTTGGTGTTCACGCCCAAAGAAGACACCAAGATCCGCTCCTGCTGAAGATGACACAGCTGTATGTGGAATGGAACCAGCAGAGTGTGTCATACACACTGGATCCTTCGCAAGAACCCTTTGGAAACTCTGAGCACCAAATCTTTTTCAGTCTTTTCTGCAAGATTGATGTCAAGAATTGATTTCTTGATTTCTTTCTTCTGCAAAGATCAAATCTTGCAAGAAGGAATGGTGGCGGCTGGAGGAGAACTCCTGGGATGAAGATGGCTGAATTGCTTCTCTTCTCTGGAGTGTGTATGAGATCTACTCTCAGTTCGCAGGATGCTTTCTTGCTTACAACCCTCTGTTCAAAATCTTATCTTCTTCTCTTAAGGTTTCTCCTCTTTTCTTCTTGATTAAGAAACCTCCTAATTAGGAGTTATCCCAATCCAAATCAGTATTTGGATAGGGGATGATCTTAGTCCTATCTGTAGATTGAGTTAGCTTACTCCTAATCTTATTAGAAGTTTACCAGATTCAAATCTGATTTGAATTTGGTCTCCTAGAGTGGATAAGGTTAAAGGCCCAATCCTTTTGCTAACATTAATCTCAGATCCGCCCCATAGATGGGTGATCATATCGGCCCAGCTCGAAATGGGCTTTCAGCCCATTAATTGTTCAGTGCTTAACTAGTTTCCAATCTTCTGCCCAGTTGGGCTTCTTTGTATGGCGTGGGACCCAAGCATTTATCTACACACCAGCCACATGGGTTCGGCCCAGCCTTTATTACAAGGCCTAGCCGAATTCACTGAAAAGCTCAGTAAACCCCTGAGCCCATCACATGGACCCTATGGGCCCAACACTTACATTAAGTGGTCCCTAGGCCAAGCTATCTTATAAAAACCCAGGGATTGTGGGCAGGTGCAAGATTAGCCCACCAGGTACTATCCTAAATGGTCTTACACTTAACCTCTCAGCCCATAAGGATCAAGCACTGCCCGACAAGAGAGGACCTCTCCCTCGGCTGCAAGGAATAGTGCCGCACTCTCCACTCACATGGATCCTGGGAATTAAAACCATTTGCAAACATTTTTGAAGTCTTACATATACATATAAATATATTAATGTTGCGAAACAAAATTCCAACGATTGAAATCAACTGCCGGCAGTTTGGTTTCCATCAGAGAGAGTGCATTCCCGATCATTACCTTTGTTTGACAAAGGGGCTGATCCTGTCACTATGATCACCCACTCAGATGAATTCTCAGACTGCCCCAACATGCCCAGGTTTTGACCCCTGCTAAGGATCTCATTGATTGGCATATCAAAGACAGCCCGAACCGACACCTAGTGAAGTGTCATAATCGAGTCTTGGGGTAGGTGTAACTTTCCAGTTTTACCCATCTGTCTCCAAGGTCCAGGGCAATACTGGAAATCTTGTCTGGTTCAAGGATTTGAGTAATCCCATACTGCATGTGCCTCGGGTCTTACCCTGGTGGCCGAGACAGGCCATCCCAACACTTGGTGGCACAATAGTATCAGCCTTGGCAGGATAAATCTCCCCAGACTTATCCAATGGCTGTGAACATTTAAAACTAACACGAGTCTCTATAAGTGTCCAATTTTAGGGTCTTACACAGAATTATACCATACAACATGAATCAAACATGCACTTTATTTATTTACACTAAATGTCAAAAGTACATCAAATCGGATTGAAGCTAAGGGCCTACAAAACTATCTAACAAGTTGTTCATAGGTAGTATTGCCTTAAGTTGATAATATTCCATGTCCAAGGAACTTGTTTCCCCTCTAGAGTTTCGAGCTCGTATGTTCCTTCCCCGAGCACCCATTTCACTAGGTAGGGTCCTTCCCAATTCGGTCCGGGCTTGCCAACACCGGGCTCAGATACCATAACTTTACGAAGGACCAGGTCACCAACGCGGAGGTTCTACTTCTTGACCCTAGCATTATAGTACCGAGCTACTCTTTGCTAGTAGGCTGCGGTCCTGATATATGCGAGGTCCCTTACTTTGTCAAGCAGGTCGAGGTTGGTACGTAGGTCATCTTCATTTGCCTTGTCGTCATACTCTTCTAGTCGTAGTGAGGGAACTTCGATCTTGGCTGGGATGACTGCTTCAGTGCCGTAGGTGAGGTTGAAGAGGGTCTCTCCTATGGCGGTCTTTAATATGGTTCGGTAAGCCCATAGAACACTGGGTAGCTTGTCTGCCCATAGTCCTTTAAATCGGTCTAACCGTGCCTTTAGTCCATGGAGGATAGCTTTGTTCGTGACTTCTGCTTGACCGTTTGCTTGAGGGTGTGTGACTGAAGTGAAGTTTTGTTAAATTCCAATATCTTGGCACTAGTTCTAGAATTTAATGTCTTCGAACTGCTTACCATTATCAGAAATCAGTACCCACGGCACACTATATTCTTCCAAAAGAAGTTTTGTACGTTTCAAGCTGTGATTGTCACGAGAGGTTCAGCTTCTATCCACTTGGTGAAATAATCCACTACTACCACTAAGAATTTCCTCTGGCCTGTTGCTGGCAGAAACGGTCCGAGTATATCAATGCCCCATTGTGTGAAAGGCCACGGACTGGTGAGATACTTGAGGTCGGCAGTGGGTTGATGGTGGATATTGGCATGCTTTTGGTAGTTGTCACACTTTATGACGAGCTCAATAGCATCTGCTTTCATTGTTGCCCAATAGTACCCCTGTCGTAGCGCTTTTTGGACGAGGGCCCTGCCCCCCAAGTGTCCGCCGCACAGGCCCTCATGAGTGTTGCGGAGCATGAGCTCGGCTTCGGAAGGTCACAAGCAGCACAGGTAGGGGAGCGTGTAGGATCTTCGGTACAACTGTTCGCCTATCATGACGTATTTGGCCGCCTGATGCTCTACCCTTCTGGCGGCATTGCGGTTTGCAGGGAGGGTCCCGTGTAGCAAGAAGCTCGCAAGCGGGTCAATCCAGCTCGGCTCTGCTTGAATGATAGAAGCGACCTCTTCTGCCCCCGCGAGAATGCTAGGCCGAGGCAGGTTCTCTATATACACGGTTCTCATGGTATTATGACTGGTGCTGGATAACCGGGATAGGGCATCGGCCTCAGCGTTCTTTGACCTCGGGATTTGCTTGATGAAGTGTGACTAGAAGTTAAGCAGAGCCTCTCTTACTTTGGCTAAGTAGGCAATCATAGTTGGTTCGCAAGCTTCATATTTGCCTGTGACTTGATTGACCACGAGTTGGGAATCACTACAGATGACGATATGCTTGGCTTTTACTTCTTTGGCTATAACCAGCCTGGCTATTAACGCCTCGTACTCTGCTTCATTGTTGGATGCCGCGAACTCGAAGCGTAGTGCGTACTCTAGTTTTGTGCCGCTTAGGCTATACAGAACGATTCCGACTCCACTGCCCTACTGGTTTGAGGAGCCATCTACATGAAGGATCCATGGCTCTTCATCACAGTTCGTGCTTGGCCTAACTAAGATAGATGCCGCATTGGTTGCTACCTTACAGTGCTCGGGGCCTGGGAGCTTCGGGCTCGCCCGAACTGGGGGCCTCGTGCTCAACTGGCTTGGGGACTTCGGAGCTAAAAGTGCATTCTGCGACGAAGTCTGCTAAGGCTTGGGCCTTGATAGCAGTTTGCAGCTTGTATTGGAGGTCGTACTCGCTAAGCTCAATGGCCCACTTCGTCAGTCGACCAGAGACCTCGGACTTGAGTAGGACTTGCCTCAGAGGTTTGTTGGTGAGGATGACAACATTATGAGCTTGGAAGTACGGACGGAGCTTTCGAGCTGCAATAACCAGTGCATAGGCCAGCTTTTCTATCTCCAAATATCTCGTCTTTGCTCCCTGCAACACCTTACTAACATAGTAGATAGGTCGTTGGATCCGATCTACCTCTTTTATTAGAAGCGAGCTGACCACTTCATCACTTGCTGAGAGGTACAGCTCTAAAACATCGCCCTCTTTGGGCTGGGTTAAGACCGGTATGCTAGCGAGGTGCTTTTTGAGCTCGTCAAACACGAGCTGACAATCTTGGGTCCATTCAAACCCTTTGCTTTTAATTGCTTTAAAGAAAGGTAGGCAGCGGTCTGCCAACTTGGACATGAAGCGGCTTAGAGCAGCTATTTGGCCATTCAGCCTCTGAACCTCCTTCATTTTTTGGGGTGGTCTCATGTCTAGGATGGCCTTTACTTTGTCCAGGTTAGCCTCAATGCCGTGCCAATTAATGATGTACCCCAAGAACTTACCCGAGGTGACACTAAAGGCACACTTATTTGGGTTCAATTTCATGTTAAATCTACGCAAAATTTCAAAAACCGAATGCAGGTCTTGTATTAAATCATATGAAAACTAGGTTTTGACAACCATGTCGTCTACATAACACTCTATTTTTTGGCCAATCAATGGCTCAAACAACTTATTTACAAGTCTTTGGAAGGTTGCCCCGGCATTTTTTAGTCCAAAGGGCATGACCTTGTAGCAGTACAGGCCAAGCTCGGTTATGAAAGCAGTCTTTTCTTCATCAGTCGGGTCCATCCTGATCTAGTTGTAGCCTGAATAGGCATCTAGAAAGCTCAACAACTCATGCCCTGAGGTCGCATCCACCAGACGGTCGATCCTAGGGAGTGGGAAGCAGTCCTTTGGGCAAGCTCGGTTCAGGTCAGTGTAGTCGACGCACATGCACCATTTACCGTTAGCCTTTTTTACTAGAACGGGGTTGGCCACCCAGCTCGGGTAATGGACTTCCCTGATAAAATTGGATGCAAGGAGCTTCCTGACCTCCTCACCAACTATCCTCCATCGCTCTAGGGCTAGGTTGTGTTTCTTCTATCTAACGGGCCTAACTACAGGATCAGTATTAAGCTTATGAGTTATAATGTTGGGGACTATACCGGGCATTTCTGCCGCGGACCATGCAAAAACATCTAAGTTTTCAAGTAACAAGCGTACCAGTTTAGATCGCAGAGGCTCCTCAATGGAAGCGCCGATTTGAAGTGTCCGATTTGGGTCCTCTATCGATGCCAGGATGGAGACGGTCTCTTCTGTGTGTGTAGCTTGCTCCTCGCTCTGCTCCGTAGGTCACTCCATCTCGAGATCGTTGGTCACCTTGGCTTTCCCTTTGAGGGCGGCGACGTAGCATTTTTGAGACTCAAGCTGGTCACCTCGCGCTATCCCGATTCCGAAGTCCGTGGGGAACTTCATGGCCAAATAGTAAGTGGAGACCACAGCTCGTAAGGCATGGGTGATCGGCCGACCTACTATGGCATTATACGTGGAGGGGGTTGCGACCACTAAGAAATCGTGGTTCAGCCTCACTATGCTAGGCCAAGTGCCGACTTCCATAGGTACTATAGTCCTTCCCAGGGGCCTGACTTCCTCTCTGCTGAAGCCTACCAGAGGAGTGTTCGCGGGCTTCAGGTCGCTCTCTTGGAGCTGAAGTTGGTCGAAGGCTGCTTTGAAGAGGATGTCTGCTGAGCTGCCTGAATCGACGAGGATGCGCCTGACTTCAAAGTCATTGATCTTCATCTTCCATCCTTAGCCACTTCGGGGGGTTCTGCTCTTCCCTGGCGGCCTCGCAAGCTGCAGCTGAAGTGCAGCCCGCCACAACCGAACCTCCGACTATCACGTGGATGGTCCCCCGAACTGGTCTCTCTTCAGGGGGCTGCTTCTACGGCTATTCTGCTTGCCTGTTGGACTCGGGAGCATCTCTACTCTACTCCCCCTGCCGTCCTGCTTCATTATTATTATTATTTTGTACAAAATTTCTCAGATATCTGCAACGGATGAGTTCTTCTATCTCGTCGCAGAGGTTTTTACAATTCTCGGTGTTGTGACCGTGGTCTTTATGAAAAATACAATACAAACTTTTATTCATTACATTAGGGTCGGCCTTCAGCCGAGGTGGCCACTTCACATACGGGGCATCCTCGATCGCCATGAGGATCTCAGCCCGCTTCATGTTGAGGGGTGTGTAAACCCTTTTTGCTGTTGGAGCTCAAAAAGACAGATTTGGCTTTGCCCCCCGAGCTTGGTCTTTCTTCTTCTTGTTATCACCTTGAGTTGGGGGCTCTGGTTCCCTCTTTCTTTTCTCAAGGGCTTGTTCGCCCTTCTGGTTGATCTCTTCCTCCGTCCCAATGAACCGATCTGCGAGCTTGAGGAACTCGGTCACAGTCTTGGGCTGATTTACAACTATGTGCCACTTGAACTCTTTGTGGGTAATACCTCGCTTGGCTGCAGTGAGGCAAACTACGGGGTCCAGATAGGGTATCTGTAGACAAATGTCATTAAACCGCTTGATGTAACTCCGAATGGACTCCCCTTCCTTTTGAACTATGCCGAGGAGGCTTTCTTGAGTTCTTGGGCACCTCTTGCTGGTGACAAAGTGGGAAGTGAAAACTTGCACGAACTATGCCCAGCTTCTTTTCGAACCGGGTACGAGGTTTTGGTACCATGTAGGGGCTACCCCTTTGAAGGTGGTGGAGAAAGCCACACATATACAGGACTCACTGGCTCTTGCCAGGTGCATCTATGACTAAAAGGCGTCCACATGATCATTCGGATCGAAGGATCCATCATACTTGTCCAGTGGAGGAAGCTTGAAGTCCCTTGGTATGGGGACAACAAGGAGTTCTAGAGACAGTGGGGAAGGAACCGAAAGGAGAGGAGTAGCTTTTACTTCACCTGAGCTCACCTCCTCTTTACCTTTGAGCTCGGGCAAGACACAAGTAGCAGTTCGGTGAGCACACCGGTGTCTTCACTGCTACTTTGTTGGCTCAGCGTTGGTGCTGCTTGCTTCAGTATTACCGAGTTCAATGGGCTCGGACTGTTGATGGTAGCTCTGAACTGAAGGGCCCTGCCTGTAGTTTATGGCTAGGACCTCGAACGGGTTTTCTGCGAGCGGGAGCTCGAACTGAGAGTGTTGGGGCAATGCGGGCTTGACCGGCTAGGAGGCCCCTGACCTGCCCACAGGCCGCGACGCGGGGGTGGCTGGCCTCTCCTTTCTGCCATGGGAAGTGGCTTGGCTCTTAGAGGGATCCTGGGCCTGAGAGGCTTCTCCCCGGCGAGGTCGCTCGCTCTGGCGGGAGGGCTTGGTTTGCTTCGTGATCGGGTGCCAAGGGTGAAGCAGCTGTTGGGCTTGAGGCAAGGAAGGGAACTGCTGCTAGTACTAGTATTGAGAGACCTGATGCAATACTTGTTGCTGGTAGAGTTGGAACTGCTGAAACCACTGCATTTGAACTTGCATGGCTCGCATGCATTGCACTAGATCTTCCAACTTGTTTTGGTTGGTCACTGGGGGCACAACCGAAGGTTCAGCAAAGGTCTCTCCAACCATGGAAGGGAATGGAGCATTCACAGGTGCCACTACGAGAGGCATGTTCAGGCTAGGGATACCGTCCACAGAGAGGGGAACGGTGAACTGTCCAATACAGACGATAGAGAGTTGGGGTTGCTCCCCAGAAGCGTTCTGGCTGGCACCACGTCCAGCGTTGCTAGAGGAGGCCATGAATGCTAAGTTCTCAAAAGGTGTTTGTAGAAAACTAGAGGAAGGCTTTTTGAAGTGTTTCCCACAGACAACGCCAAATGATGTTGCGCAATCCAGGCACTCCTAGCTGGCGACGGACGGTACTTGAGAAGAAGACAGTGAAGGATTCCCGGGGGACTTTCCCGGTG
Organism: Nelumbo nucifera; assembly: GCF_055504915.1. NCBI lineage: Eukaryota > Viridiplantae > Streptophyta > Magnoliopsida > Proteales > Nelumbonaceae > Nelumbo > Nelumbo nucifera. The sequence goes on from NC_142650.1 coordinate 75,830,230, forward strand.
GGAATACTCTGATGCTTAAGTTAGAACGCTGGAGAAAGTAGTAAAGAGTGCGAAGAAGGCTAAGAGTGTAGGTCGCGCTAGGTCACTGAGTTAGCTCGAGAGAAAGTTCGAGTAAGTTCAAGATATTCAAGATAAGATATATGATATAAGATAAGATAAGATCCCTTTCCCCTTCGACCGAGGGTCTCTTAAATATGAGTGTTCTTGTCAAATCGGGCGTAACCGCCACTGGACCACTGTCGCAACTGTTATCTGCCAGGACTGCGCAGGTGACCATTGCATAGTACTACCCAATCGGATGAGTGACACATCCCGGAAGGATAGACACGCCACCATCTGTCGAGAGATGTGGGTGCAGTCTGTTGAGCTGGCAGGGACTACGCTGCCAGTCAGGAGACATGGCGCAGTCTGACGGGTACGGTCTTGTCAGATAGAAGCTTCCTGAGAATGTCGCGTCACTTAGTAGCGAGCTGCCTTGTAGCGAGCTATCCCTAGTGAGCTGCCTTGTAGTGAGCTATTCTGTCGTGAGCTACCTTGTAGTGAGCTCCCAGGGGTACTTCGAGGTGATTCCTCTTGAAGTTTCCCTTGAGGCAGTTTTTCTGCCTAACTATTGGAGCGAGCTGGTTATCCTAGCTCACGAGCTGGGGTAGACTTGTTTTGGAGTATTCCCTTTGTACATCAGGGGTCCTCGAGCTCGCGCCGTGGCAAGCTCACTCTATAGTGAGTTGTGACGTAGCGAGCTATCCTGCGGGCTCGTTACTTAGTCGTGGTCAGGCTGTGGTGTTGAGCTATTACTTGTGCTGAGTCACGTCCACGTGTCACTGTCTCAAGGGGTTGAGTCAAATCACCCTCCATCAATCGCCCCTATGCTTTGATCAACGCTAGTCTTCCGTATCATGTTAGCCTCTACACTTTGACCCATGTCTGAATTCCCATTGGTCACATTAGACTCTATGCTTTGACTCATGTCAGTTTTCCACTAGAATGTCAACCTCTATGCCTTAACTTACATTAGTCTTTTGTTCATCATGTCAGCCCCTATGCTTTGACCCACGTCTATGCTTTGGTCATGTCAGCCTCTATGCTTTGACCCACGTCTATCCTCAACTAGGTATGTCAGCCTCTATGCTTTGTCCTACATTAGTCTTCTATTGATCATGTCAGCCTCTACGCTCTAACTCACGTCTGAATTCTCATTGGTCATGTCAGCCTCTATGCTTTAAATCACATCCATTTTCCATTGGTCATGTCAGTCTCTATGCTTTGACCCATGACAATCTTCTATTGGTCATGTCAGCCTCTATACTTTAACCCACATCAGTATTTCCCATTAGAGTCATGTTAGCTTCTTTGCTTTGACCCACATTTGAATATGTCAATCTTCCGTTAGTCATGTCAACCTCTATGCTTTGACTTGCATCAGAAATCCCGTTGATTATAACCTCTATGGTTTGACTCACGTCAGAAATCTTGTTGGCCATATCAGCCTCTATGCTTTGACTCACGTTAAGAATCTCATTGGTCATGTCAGCCTCTACACTTTAAACCAAGTCAGTTTTTTGTTGGCCATGTTAGTCTCTATGCTTTGACCCATGTCTAAATTCCATTGGAGTCATACCAGGCTGTATTCTTTGGCATGTGTCAGTATTCTATTGGAGTCATGCCAGGCTCTACGCTATGACCCATGTCTATATTTTCGTTAGAGTTATGTACGCCCCCTTGCTTTGATCCACACCAGTTTTCTATTGGAGTCATGTAAGTCTCTTTGCTTTGACCCCCACACCAGTTTTTGTTGGCCATGTTAGTCTCTATGCTTTGACCCATGTCTAAAATCCATTGGAGTCATACCAGGCTGTATTCTTTGACATGTGTCAGTATTCTATTGCAGTCATGCCAGCCTCTATGCTTTGACCCATGTCTATTTTTTCATTAGAGTTATGTAAACCCCCTTGCTTTGACCCACGCTAGTTTTCTAATGGAGTCATGTAAGTCTCTTTGCTTTGACCCCCACTAGTAAGCAAAGATGATATAAGTGATAATGAATATAAAAAAAAACAAACAAACAGTAAAAGAGAACAAAATAGAAAGTAGAAGAAAAAAGAGAAGAGAAAGAAAAAAGAATAAATAATGTTTAGAACTTTGTAAATGGTTATTTCACATTGTGCTATGTCAAAAGAGCAGTTATGCTATATCAACCTTAGGACCTCTATCAAGTTTCCAAATTGTTTGCGAAAGGTTTTAAAATGTTTTCTGAAGAATATTGACATTTGTTTATGACTGTGTTTTGCAATGAGCTTAAATATCTTGATGTTGAGTTGCTTCCAATGTTGTTTTTACTTGTTTTAAATGTTTTCCTTTACAACAAATATGCCATGATTCTGTAAGGTTTCTAATATCTGGGAGGGGCCACTTTGCCAAAAGCAAATAGTTTTAACATTATGAGTTGTTTTATTCTTTTCCTTTACGAAAAATGTACCTTGATTTTAATAGTTCTTGATACTTAGGAGTTGTCACTTTGCCAAAAATAAACTATCCTATAGGTGATGGAACAATGCTATATGAGAACCTTTCCCTTGCCTTAATCCTCCTTCCTCGCCCCACCCCTCTTCCAAGCTTACCCTTTGCAAAAATCTCTTTGTGCTTCTTTTTGGTCTTTGTTGTTTTGTAGTTTCCTACCTCACAACAAAGAGGGGTAGATATCAGCACCCAAATTTTGCTCAGTCCACCGCTTGAACCCCCCAATTCACTCCAAACACTTGATTAAACACTTTCAATCTCTTGATAACACCAAAAAATCTAAAGAACCCAAATTTTAGCCCAAAAGCCCTTAGGTCAACTATTAAATTTACCCAATACAAATCCAATGGCCTCATTCAACCCCCATTTGTACTTTAACCCTTAGATCAAACACCACAATCAAACTAAGGATCTAACAAAATGCCTACCCAGCAAATCTCAACTTAAAATTCCTCTCTTTACCCTCTAATCAAGAAAAGATTCCATTTTGAGTGAGTTTAATGGCCTAAACACCCACAATTCAGATCCCCTTGATCCTAACACATCTGAATCAATCAAACCACACCATTTAACCCTATATATACCAAGATACCTACCCATAAAGTTTCAACCAAAGATTCTCCCATTTATCCCTTCATCAAGATAATATAACATTTCGGACCTTCTTTTGACCTAAATTTCCATGATTATAACCCTCCACAACCAATCAAATATTACCATCACATCCCAGGTACTCTAAACTACCCACCTATAAAATTTCATCCTAAAATACCCTTGTTAGCCCCTCCATTACACCAAGATTCCATTTCAAGGTCATAGGTTGTCCTACTCAAATCTCTTTCCAGCTTTACCTGATCCAGGCCTAATTGGGTCATTATAACCTTATTAATCAACCTACAACACTCAAAAACCTTACCCTATGTAATTTCAACCAAAAATACCCCTTATTGCCTACTCATCCAAAAATATTCTGTTTCGATCAATCTTGTTAGCCCGTATATGCAAAATCACTATACACACTCAGACCCATCTCAACCCTTCACATTTTGACCTAAAATCTCAACCATTTATCCAAAATCTCAATTTTACCAAACTTTCCCAAAATTACAAAAATACCCTTGAATTACCCAAAATTATGAAATTTCCCTTTACCCTACGTATAAATATAAACTATTGTTCCTAATTCGGAACACTAGAACAGCGGCAGTGGTAACCCTCCTTTGACTCCTCTCTTTCTCTCTCTCTCTCTCCTCTTCCCTCTCTCTCTTCCTCTCTCTCTCTGAGTGCAAATCTACTGTTCACCATTCCCTTCCTCTTAACACAGGGATGCAATAGCGAGGTGGCAGTGAAAACCCTTCCCTTAAAATTCCCCTTCATATTTTTCCCTTTTCATTTTCCTATTCTTACTTTCTTTTATTCAATCTCTCAGCGACATCCAAATTATTTCTCTCATCTTTCCCCTCTACTATCATCATCTTATCAATTTCCCAATTCTATTCACCTCTTTACCTTTCTTCATCTCTTGAACTCCCAATTATATCCCCTATTTCCTTGTTATAGTCATTGGTTGAACAGGAGCATTAGTAGCAAGTGTTAGATAGTTTTGTATGCCCTTAGCTTCAATTAGTTTTGATGTACTTTTGATATTTAGTGTAAATAAATAAAGTACATGTTTGATTCATGTTGTGTGGTATATTTCTGTGTAAGACCCTTAAACAGGACACTTAATGAGACTCGTGTTAGTTTAGAACATTCACAGCCGTTGGATAAGTCTGGGGAGATTTATCTTGTCAAGGCAAACACTGGTGTGCTGCCAAGTGTTGGGGTGGCTTGTCTTAGCCGCTAGAGTGAGAACCAAGGCACATGCAGTGTAGGATCACTTGAATCCTTGAACCGGACCAGATTTCCAGTATTGCCCTGGACCTTGGAGATAGATGGGCAAAACTGGAATGTTACACCTGACCCCTAGACCCGATTATGGTACTGCACTGGGTGTCGGATTGGGCTATCTTTGATTTGCCAATCAGTGAGATCCTTAGTGGGGGTCAAAACCTGGGTATGTTGGGACAGTTTGAGAATTCATCTGAGTGGGTGATCATAGTGATGGGATCAGCCCCTTTGTCGGACAAAGGTAATGATCGGGGATGCACTCTCTCTGATGGAAACCAAACTGCCGGCAGTTGAGTTCAATCGTTGGAATTTTGTTTTGCAAAATTTATATATATGATATAACTTATATATGGTTTCAAAACATTTGCAAATGGTTTTAATTCCCGGGATCCATGTGAGTAGAGAGTGGATAGGGTCAAGACCCTATCCTATCTGCTAATCCATCTCAGAATTTGCCCCATAATTAACTAATTAAATAGCCCAGTTCGAAATGGGCTTTAGGCCCATTAAGCTTATGTGCTCACTTAACCTTCCTAACTACTGCCCAGTTGGGCTTCCTAGTACGGCGTGGGACCCAAGCATTGATCTACACATCAGCCACAGGGGTTTGGCCCAGCCTTGGTTACAAGGCCTGGCCGAATACATTGTTATGGACAGTGCACCCCCTGAAACCCATCAAATGGGCTCTATGGTCCGCGGGCCAAGCCACCTTGTAACACCCAGGGACTGTGGGCAGATGCAAGATTAGCCCATCAGGTATTACACTCAATGGTCTTACACAGAACCTCTCATCCCATAATGATCATACACTACCCGACAAGAGAGGACCTCTCCCACGGCTGCAAGTAACAGTGTTGCACTCTCTACTTATATGGATCCCGGGAATTAAAACCTTCTTGCAAACATTTTGGAAACCATAATATATATACTTTTATATCTCATACAAAATATACTTTGCAAAACAAATCTCAACGGTTGAAATCGGCTACTGGTAGTCTTGGTTTCCATCAGTGAGAGTGCATCCCCGATCATTACCTTTGTCCGACAAAGGGGCTGATCCTGTCACTATGATCACCCACTCACTGATTGGTAAATCAAAGACAGCCCAATCCGACACCTAGTGCAGTATCATAATCGAGTCTAGGGGTCGGGTGTAACTTTCCAGTTTTGCCCATCAATCTCCAAGGTCTAGGGCAATACTGGAAATTTGGTCCAGTTCAAAAATTCAATTAATCCTACACTGTATGTGCCTAGGGTCTCATCCTGGCAGCTGAGACATGCCACCCCAACCGACTTGGTGGCACCACAATGTCAACCTTATCAGGATAGGTCTCCCCAGAACGACCCACTGGCTATGAACATTCTAGACTAACACGAGTCTCATTAAGTGTCCAGTTTAAGGGTATTACACAGAAACATACCAAGGGAACATGAATCAAATTTGCACTTTTATTCATTTACAATAAACTCATAAAGTACATCATTCTGAATGAAGCCAAGGGCATACAAAACTGTCTAACAGCTCCCACTTGCACTTAGGTCCAATCAGGTACAAGTCGGAGTCCCATGCTTTCCACGTGTTTCTCAAGCACTTTCTGTGATAATGGCTTTGTCAATGGGTCTTCTACATTTTCCGCTAACGCTACCTTCTGAATCAGGACGTCCCCTCCACCAACAATCATCTGTTGTACGTGGTACTTCCTCTCGATGTGCTTCGACTTTGAGTGGGCTCATGGCTCCTTAGCCTAAGCAGTGGCTCCATTGTTGTCACACAACAATGGGATGGATGATGTGCTGGATGGAACTACTCCCAACTCGTGAACAAACTTCTTCATCCACACGGCTTCTTTGGCAGCCTCACTTGCGGCGATGTACTCAGCCTCGGTCGTGGAGTCTACAGTGGACCCCTGTTTGCTGCTTTTCCAGCAAACAACACACGATTCTATCATGAAAACATATCCAGATGTAGACTTTCTATCATCTGGATCCGATTGGAAATCGGCATCTGTATACCCTTGGATCTGTAGTGTGCTATCGTCGAACACTAGACAAAACTCTTTTGTCCTTTGAAGGTACTTAAGTATGTTTTTCACAGTAGTCCAGTGCTCCTACCCTGGGTTGGCTTGAAATCTGCTTACTACACTCACTGCCTGAGCAATGTCAGGACGAGTGGACAGCATGGCATACACGATGCTCCCTATGGCAGAGGCATAGGGAACGTCTTTCATGCCATCAATCTCCTCAGAAGTCTTGGGAGACATCTTCTTGGAGAGAGTGACTCCGTGCCTGAAAGGAACATTTCCTTTCTTGGAGTTTTCCATGCTGTATCTTCTGACTATTTTGTCAATGTAAGTAGATTGGGATAATCCTATTAACCACTTCGATCTATCTCTATAGAGCCGAAGACCCAGTATATAGGAGGCTTTTCCAAGATCTTTCATGGAGAATTGCCGTGAAAGCCATACTTTCACCGTAGTCAACATTCCTACATCATTCCTAATGAGTAGAATATCTACATACAGAACTAAGAACGTAACCTTATCTCCACTGTACTTCCTATAGACACAGGGTTCATCCGGATTCTTCTCGAAGTCAAACGATTTGACAGCAGAGTAAAAACGGATGTTCCAACATCTAGAAGCTTGCTTAAGTCCATAAATGGATCTATTAAGTTTACATACCATGTTTTCCTGACCTGCAGCAATGAAGCCTTGCGGCTGCTGCATATAGATATCTTCAGTAAGATCTCCATTCAGGAATGCAGTTTTGACATCCATCTGCCAAATCTCGTAATCATGGTATACTGCTACAGCTAGCAGGATCCTAATGGATTTAAGCATGGCCACAAGCGAAAAGGTTTCCTCATAATCGATGCCCTCTTTCTGAGTGTACCCTTTTGCCACTAGACGAGCTTTGAAGGTCTCAGCCCTACCATCGGGGCCCTTCTTCCTCTTGTAAATCCATTTGCAACAGATTGCTTTTACCCCGGAGGGCGGATCTACTAGAGTCCAGACTCCATTGGTCTCCATTGAGTCCATCTCTGCTCTCATGGCCTCCACCCACTTCTTGGAATCTATGTCCAACATATCTTCTGCGTAAGTCGCAGGATCCTCCTCACTAGTCAAGGTTTCCACTAGGTAACTATCTTGGTCATAACCATAATGGACTGGTGGCCTAGATACCCGAGTGGATCTTCTAGGTTGGTCACTACCTGGAACTTGTGGAACATCTCCCACTGCTCCTGAGCTCTCCTCATCAAGAACAACTTCCTGACGATGGGTGTCCAGGATGTAATCGGTTTCCAAGAATTGTGCATTTCGACTGCAGAACACTTTCTACTCACTTGGGTCATAGAATAGGTAACCTACAGAGCCTTTTGGGTAGCCTACAAATAGGCAATGGCTTGTCTTGGATTTCAACTTGTCTGCACTCATTTTTCTAACGTGTGCTGGACAACCCCAAATCTTCAAGTGTCTGACACTTGGTTTCTTTCCGGTCCAAAGTTCATATGGAGTATTCGGAACCGATTTGTTTGGAACCTGATTCAACACGTAAATCGCAGTCTCTAATGCATTACCCCAAAAGGATGTGGGTAACTCTAAGTGTATGAGAAGCGACAGGACCATATCCAATAAGGTCCTATTCCTCCTTTCTAAAACACCGTTAAGTTGTGGTGTCGCAGGAGGAGCTAATTGTGATACTATCCCATTTTCTTTTAAGTAGTCCCTGAATTCATCAGAGAGATACTCACCACCTCGATCTGATCGAAGGGCTTTAATTTCTCTCCCCAACTATTTCCCAACCTCTTGCCTAAACTCTTTGAACTTTTCAAAGGATTCAGACTTGTGTCTCATTAGGTACACGTAACCATATCGTGAAAAATCATTGGTGAATGTAATGAAATACACGTGTTGATTCCGTGTCCTAACACTCAAGGGACCACATACATCAATATGTATTAGGTCAAGTGTTTCTGTACATCTTTCAGGCTTACCATTAAATGGTCGTTTCATCATCTTGCCTTGTTGGCAAGGCCCACAGGTGGGAAGATCTTCTACAGTTAGAAAATCCAAAGGACCATCCTTTACCAACCTTGTGATTCGGTCAATACTGATGTGGCCAAGTCGGTAATGCCACAGACATGTGGGATTAACTGTATCACGGGCTCTCTTCTTGGGGATTTCAGCCGACGTAGTTTCGGTTATGTTAGTTTCTAGAGAAGGATGTAGAACATAGAGACTGTTCTCCAGTTCCCCGTATGCGATGAATCTGTTATTTCTTTTAATAGTAATCGTATTACTAAAGAAGATAGAATAACCATCTGCACATAGTTTTGAGACAGAAATCAAATTTCTCCTTAAATTTTGTACATAAAGACAATCTTTCAGTACAATTGTTCCTTCTCTAAAAAGTAACTCCACGGTTCCTATGGCCGCGGCTGCAACAGTTGCATTAGTCCCCAAGTAGAGTGTGACTTCTCCTTCACTCAGCCTTTTGCTTACCTTGAACCCTTGTAGTGAGTTACACGCATGAGTTGAAGCCCCAGAGTCAATACACCAGGACGCAGAAGCTACCAACAAATTGGTTTCTATAACACAAGTTTCGAAATTACCTTTCTTGGATTCTAGGTAGGCAGGACAATTCCTTTTCCAGTGGTCGGTCTTCTTGCAGAAGTGACAGGCATCCGATGCTTTGTCTTTCTTCTACTTCTTTGCCTTCCTCTTTCACTTGCCTGTCTTGCTAGCTTCAACAAGCATAGCTACGGGCTCATCCTTTTTAATCAGTTCTTCAGCTCTTTGCAACATAGTGCTGAGCTCTTGCAGGCTGACATTCTACTTGTTCATGTTATAGTTCATGATGAACGGATTAAAGGAAGGAGGCAAAGAATTAAGGATAGCATCTATCTGGGTCGCAAGGTCCAGCCCGGATCCAAGAGCCTCCAATTCATTGATGTATCCCATCATCTGAAGACAATGGTCGTGAACTTGTTGGCCCTTGGTCATTTATGCGGTCATGAACTGTTTCAAGTCCTTTTGTCGAGTAGAACGATTCTGCTCTTCATACATCGTCCTGAGACTTTCCAATATATCCATGGCAAGTTCGATCTGATCGAACTGCCTCTGTATCGGGTTGTCTAAGGAGGCAATGATGTAACATCGGGCAAGGGAGTTCTTCTCCTCCCATTCCAGATAGTTTCTCCTTCGGGCCTCAGAAGCCCTATCACCCGGACGCTCTGGGGCAGGATTCTTAGCCACTTTGTCTAACTTTTCAGAAACTAGGACCAGCATAAGGTTCCTGTACTAGCCGGCATAGTTTGGCCCCTTCAACTTGTTGTCATCAAGCAATTTTGCAAATGATCTGTTTGCCATTTTCTGATAAAAGAGCAAACATCAGTCCACAACCTAATTTGATTCATGTTCATTTCATAGATATGGATTTTAATCTACGTTCCATTTCCATTTATTCATCTCTAAGATTTCCCTCCTTTCTCAGTGACGGAGACTACGGGTTGTCTCTGGAAATGTGGGAAATCACATAGGGTGCATGGAGCCAATTGTTTCAGCTGCATAACCCCACCACCTTTCTGTGAAGGATCATATCCACTCATCATATGAGTTTTCCCTTTCGCCTCTGTCAAACAAGGTTCAGAGCCATTTTTAGGTAAACCTTTCTATCCAGTGAGTGCTCACCCATCATATTCGTGAACACCAAGGTACCGTGAGAGAGTTCCCATTTTCTGGTGAAGTCCCTCCCACATCGGTCTATGACGCCCCTATCATCTTATGAAACACTCAGACAAGCCCAACAGCAAATGGATAGCCCATTTTCTGGTGCGTTTCCTCATTACTGAAGGACCCATCCTCATGCTAATGATGGAAGGCCTTTAGAGAGTTCAACATATGAATCTCCCTATCACATGCACTCATATTAGTTGGAGGGAACAATTAATTACCCCCTAGTTTGATCTAGGTCAAACCAAAGTGGCTCCCACTAACTTTCATAAAGTCAGATTTCGGTGGGCCTAAATTGGCTAGGGTTCCGCACGTAACCTCTTGATGAGGTGTGGGGCCCACCACTGAGGGAGGTCATCCAATGACCAAAAGGGACACCATGGCTATGATGTGCATTCAGCCATGGTGTGCGCAAGAGCCACTATCGATTGAGCATGGGCCAAGCACTTATGGCCCATGTACGTAGCACATCACACATCCATACATCTCATGTAGGGATAAATTGATCCAATCAATTAATCATCTGTAAGGCTCATTTGAAACCCATTTTAAATCCATAATATTAACCATTAATATTATCTAGGTATATGGGCCGAATGGTTCAGCCCATATAGCTTTATGTGCTAAGTGGGCTTTTAGCAGTTTTAACTATTTAAAACTGGGCCTTTACAGGTTGGGCCGAATTAACCATTTAATTAAATATCAATCCTCAGGCCCATTAGTGGGAAAATTAGGGCTGACTTTCAGCCTTGATTAAACCCTAGATTCGGTCCAAACAGTTTGAACCAATCTTGGTTTGAATGGGTCTTGGGTTTGATCTTTAATTAAATCTTTAATTCAAGAAAAGAATCTGAAATTAAATACTGATAAAAGAAAATCAAGAATCAGTCAAACAGGGCTGTTTGCACAATCCATCCTGCAAAACAAAGGTTAGATCACAGTTTGTAGTTTCATAAACTACAAATCACATATTGCAATTCTCCCATCTGCGAAATCTCCTCTATGAAATCTCCTTTTCTGCACCGCCATCTTCGATCCAAAAATAAAATAAAAAGAAATCCTAATTTCTATTAATAATTACATCAGATCGAATACCTATACATTCAGTCTAAAAAATAAAAAAAAAAATTATTTTACAGACCAAATGTAATAAAGCATTCAAAAAATTGCAAAAACGCAGGTTCCCTGCGCAAATCAAGATTTCGATCTCCACTTGTACGAACAGCCCATAAATCAAGAAAATCATAAAGAACAGTTCTAAATAATAATCAGATTATATAAAATTAATTTTAGATTATTCGCCCATTAATTTTGGGAACAAACTTCCCAAAACCCACATTTGCGCAAATCGGGTAGAACGCCTTCTGCCCATTTGCGCAGGTTCAGATCTAAAACAAATTGGTTCAAGATTTGAACCATGGCTCTGATACCACTAAAGGGATGAGAGATCCATCGTATGGATGCCCAAATCTTGTGGAATAAAGGGGGCGAATTTCAAAAATTTTTTCTTTCCCTTCAACTGGGAATTGCATTCCCTATTTAGAAAATCATATTTCCAATGATCAATCTTGAACCATAAACTGAACCAGATCTGTACCAAAAGGAGTAGGAGAGGATTATACCTGATACAGAGAAATAGTATCCCCCAATGAAGGTGTTCACGCCCAAGGAAGGATCCAAAGACTGCTCCCACTGAAGATAGCGCAGTGCAGGATCGAGTAGAATCAGTAGTATTCTTCTCCAAGAATTCTGTCATTCGCAAGAAACATTAGGATGGCACGTGAGCACAGCTTCCTATCAATTCTTTCTCAAAAAACTGATGTCAAGATCGAATCTTGACTTCTCCCACAACTGGAGATCGAATTGGCAAACAGGGCGGGAAGAAAGAATTTTGTAGGGTTGCTTAATTCTTTCTTAAGTGATTTCAACTCTGAAGAGGATCTGATTATGTTTTTCTAAAGGCTGCCGCCCCTCCTTCTTTTGTTAACCTAAAAGATCCGCTCCTAATCCAATTAGGAGCTGCTTATCCAAATCATATTTGGATCATCCCTCTCTATAGGTGATAAGGATAAACCCTTATCGTATCTGCAGATTAGATTAGCTTTCTCCTAATCTCATTAGGAGGTTTCTAGATCTAAATCACATTCAGATATGGACTCTCTGAGTGGATAGGGTCAAGACCCTATCCTATCTGCTAATCCATCTCAGAATTCGCACCATAATTAACTAATTAAATAGCCCAGTTCGAAATGGGCTTTAGGCCCATTAAGCTTATGTGCTCACTTAACCTTCGTAACTGCTACCCAATTGGGCTTCCTTGTATGGCGTGGGACCCAAGCATTGATCTACACATCAGCCACATGGGTTTGGCCCAGCCTTTGTTACAAGGCCTGGCCGAATATAGTGTTATGGACAGTGCACCCCCTGAAACCCATCAAATGGGCTCTATGGGCCCAACACTTACCTTGAGTGGTCCCTGGGCCAACCCACCTTGTAACACCCAGGGACTATGGGCAGATGCAAGATTAGCCCATCAGGTATTACCCTCAATGGTCTTACACATAACCTCTCAGCCCATAATGATCATACACTGCCCGACAAGAGAGGACCTCTCCCTCGGCTGCAAGGAACAGTGTTGCACTCTCTACTTATATGGATCCCGGGAATTAAAACCTTATTGCAAACATTTTAGAAACCATAATATATATATACTTTTATATCTCATATAAAATATACTTTGCAAAACAAATCTCAACAGTTGAAATCAGCTGCCGGCAGTCTTGGTTTCCATCAGTGAGAGTGCATCCCCGATCATTACCTTTGTCCGACAAAGCGGCTGATCCTGTCACTATGATCACCCACTCAGATGAACTCTTAGACTGTCCCAACATACCCATGTTTTGACCCCCACTAAGGATCTCACTGATTGGTACATCAAAGACAGCCCAATCCGACACCTAGTGCAGTATCATAATCGAGTCTAAGGGTCGGGTGTAACTTTCCAGTTTTGCCCATCAATCTCCAAGGTCCAGGGCAATACTGGAAATCTGGTCCAGTTCAAATATTCAATTAATCCTCCACTGTATGTGCCTAGGGTCTCACCCTGGCAGCTGAGACAGGCCACCCCAACCGACTTGGTGGCGCCACAGTGTCAACCTTATCAGGATAGGTCTCCCCAGACCGACCCACTGGCTATGAACATTCTAAACTAACACGAGTCTCATTAAGTGTCCAGTTTAAGGGTATTACACAGAAACATACCAAGGGAACATGAATCAAATATGCACTTTTTTTCATTTACAATAAACTCATAAAGTACATCATTCTGATTGAAGCTAAGGGCATACAAAACTGTCTAACATCGTCATGCAGGGTCTGAACCCCTCGGACGTCATCATCGGTGAATGTAATAGATTGGTCGCGCTTCTTCTTGTGCCCCCAATTGTCGATCTCGCTCAGTCGCGCATACTTCTTGTGCCCCAAGCTATTCTCCCCTCCTGCGGCGATTCCTCCTATTATTACATGGATCACACCAGCAGGAGGGGCTTGGGGCGGTGGCCGAGCATTCTCCATGCGTTGTTCTTCCTATGTTGGCTTCTCACTTTTATCGATGAACCCGCCATGGTACCCACGCCTGATTAGGTCTTCGATGTGGTTGTGCAGGTCGAAGCAGTTCTCCATGTCGTGACCATGATCTCTATGAAACTCGCAATACTTGTCGTGGTTCCTTTTGTTGCTTTGCATTTTCATCTTCTCAGGCCAACAAACATAATTGCGGTCGCGAATTTGAATTAGGATTTCAAACTATGACATATTAAGCGGCATGAAGTTCTAATAGGTCGGTGGGGGTGTCTGTGGTCTATGGTCGAGTCGGCAGTCTTGCCTCTTATGGTCCCGGTCTGATCTTTCTGAGTTTCATTCCTCAGTATCTCTCCTCTTCTTGTTGAGCCTCTTTTCCTTGTCTCGCAGTTGTGTTTACGCCTCTTCTGCGTTGATGTACTTCTATGCATGGCTCATCAACACAGCCAGGGTTTGCGGAGGGTTCTTGGAGATGGAGAAGTTGAATGGTGATGGGCGGAGGACGTGTTGAATAGTGGTGATAGCCACGGACTGGTTTAGGTTTCTGACCTGTAGTGTCTCTTTGTTGAATCTCGCCAAGTAGTCCTTAAGAGATTCGAATTTCCTCTGTCATACCTACATGAAGCTGGCTGAGGTCTTCCAGTGCTTTTGACTTGTTGTGAACTGTGCACAGAACTGAGTTTCCAACTGCTCCCACAATGCTATTGAGCATGGAGACAGGAAGGAATACCAGGTTAGGGCTGGACCTGTGAGGATGACCACTAAGGCTTTGCACATCAGGCCCTCGAAAGATCCGTGCAACATTAGCTAAGCTTTTAGTGCCTCGATGTGGTCAGCGGGATCAGTGTCTCCATTGTACTTGTCAAGCTGAGGTGCCCGCCATCCTGTGGGAGGTACCTCATCCACAATCTCTTGAGTGAAAGGTGGTTCCTTGGCAGTTGGTGCAGCTGGTTGCGTGGGCTGATCTACAACCAGTGTCATGCTTCTCTGGCCTTGGTTGTGTTCCAGCTCTTCCAAGCGCCGTCGGATATCCCGAATCTCATTATCCCTATGGCCCGAGGCCACGGTGTGCATTACCTTTTCCTTCTTAGGGCGCGCGATGCGGTCTTTCACTGAGCTAGACTCGGCAATGGAGACCATGTGAGGTGGCATTCGTTTACCGAGCCTTTCTTTGGCGGGGATCCGTATGGTTTGGTGTGTCTTGTTGTGAGAGCAGACAAAGGGGGCCAACCTTCTTGTTGTATCTTGCTTTTCTTGGTTCGACCGCGCTACACCCTTGTCCACTCAGCGCGTTTTAGAGTCCTCAAGGCGAGGATCATCCTTCGTACGCATCAGGGCATGAGGGGGGAAGGTCTTGTTGGGTGGTGCCACAGATCCTAGGTTCTGCATCATTTCAAAGATCTTGTTGACCTTCTCTTGCATTGCTCGAAACTACACAAGATTAATCGCGGCTTGATGCTGTGGAATTTCTTGATGTGGAGGGTTACAATGTTGAGACTCCTGAGATGGGGATCGGCCTATTGATCGTTTAGGTTGGTTCTTGGGCATCTTGATCACTTTCTTGATTATGCGTTGAGGAATGAAGGATTTTTAAGAAAAGCTTTTTGTGCATATCCCATAGATGGTGCCAATCTGATGCTACTCAATCCGAGGTGGTGCACGAACTGAAGAGTGCAACCAGATAGTCCTTGCTGACAAGGCGGGGCCAAGCTAGAAGGACGAGGCCGCGCTTCAAGACCTGTGATCAAGAAAGGAGAAGTCAGAGGCCCGAGCAGTTATCCCCGGGTAGGTACTCCGACACTCAAGTTAGTAGGAGGTAGTGAATGGTTAGGTCGAGCTACGTAGGTGCTGGTCCGAGCAGAGTAACAGTATGGGTGTTAGAAGTTGGATCCCTTACCTTGAGCATGGAGTACCTTTTTATAGCCAAAGATTCGTGTCCTGGTCAGATTGGGCTTCCGAGGTTGTCGGGATGAGGTTAGCCGTCGAGGTATTCGGGATAGTCCCATTCCCCAGTGGAGTCATCTTCCTTACTCCTCTTTATTCGTAGTTGTGCTCATCCATGTGTCGTGTAGCTGACATGGCTGAAAGGATAAGATGGGGGGACACAATAATAGCATAGCTCAACCGAGTTATGCCGACATGGCCGAGCTATGCCGATGTGGCAGAGCTATGCTAACGTGGCCGAGCTAAGCCAACGTGGCCAAGCGATGACTGGACTGCCATCTGTCTCTCAGGACCAGCTTAGCCATGACCCAAACATCTTTCTTTCTTCTAGTTTTGAATTTTTGTTTACATTTTTTAAATGGGTCTTGCATGCATTTTAACTCTAGGTGTGATAAGGTGGTTAGAAGGTAGGCTTTAGGTTGAGGGTGAATTGAGCTACTTAAAGTTTAAATGGAATGGGCCTAATTGGTGAGCTCTAAGGTATGGGAGGGTGGGTTGAACGTATGTGGAGTTGGTTCTAATTGGTTTAGCCAAGTTAAGCTTGGCTTAGAATTGAAGGGATGGGATATCCATCACATGGACGCCCAAGTCTTGCGGAATGGACTGGGTGAATTTCAGAAATTTCTCCCATCTTTGTAGGGAATCGAATTCCCTATTTTTAGAAAAACACATTTTTCAAGGATCAATCTTGAATCAAGAACCAAACCAGATCAGAACCAAAAGGAGTAGGAGGGAGGATGTACCTGATACAGAGAAAAAGTATCTCCCAATGGAGGTGTTCAGGCCCAAGGAATGATCCAAAATCTGCTCCCACTGAAAATGGCGTAGTGCAGGATGGAGCAGAATCACCAATGTTCTTCCAAAAGAACTTGACCCTTCGCAAGAATCAACTGGATGGCTTGTGAGTACAGCTCCAACCAATCTTTTACCAAAAGATTGGAATCAAGATTAGATCTTGATTTCTCCCAAGAACTGGAGATCGAACTGAAGGTAATGGCGGCGGCAGGAAGGAGGCGGCAAGAGAGTATTCGTAGGGTGCAAAAATCTCTCATCTTGTGATTTTCAGCTCTGAAGAGAATTGAACATCAATCACTAACTCTTTTTGCCCCTTTTTCCTTTCATAATCTTAAAGGGATCACCTCCTAATCCAGTTAGGAGTTGCTAATCCAAATCATATTTGGATTAGAAGTCCCTTTAAGGGATAAGGGATAACCCTTATCTTATCTGCAGATCAGATCAGCCATCTCCTAATCTCATTTAGATCTTGGACTCTCTAAGTGGATAGGGTCTAAGCCCAATCCTATCAGCTCATCCATCTCAGAATTCGGCCCTTTTAATTGACTGATCAAATCAGCCCAGTTCGAAATGGACTTAAGGCCCATTTAAGGTTATGTACTCACTTAGCCTTCCAAACTGCTGCCTAGTTGGGCTTCCTTGTATGGCATGGGACCCAAACATTGATCTACACATCAGCCACATGGGTTCAGTCCAGCCTTTGTTACAAGGCCTGGCCGAATACACTGTTATGGACAGTGCACCCCTTGAAACCCATCTTATGGGCTCTATGAGCCCAACACTTACCCTAAGTGGTCCCTGGGCCAAGCCACCTTGTAACACCCAGGGACTGTGGGTAGATGCAAGAATAGCCCATCAGGCATTATCCTCAATGGTCTTACACTTAACCTCTCAGCCCATAATGATCAAACACTACCCGATAAGGGAGGACCTCTCCCTCGACTGCAAGGAACAGTGTTGCACTCTTTGCTTACATGGATCCCGAAAATTAAAACCTTTTGCAAATCATTTCGAAACCATAACATATATATATATATATATATATATATATATATATATATCTTTATATAAATATATTTTGCAAAACAAAATCTCAACAATTGAAATCGGCTGCCGGCAGTCTTGGTTTCCATCAAAGAGAGTGCATCCCCAATCATTACCTTTGTCCGACAAAGGGGCTGATCCTGTTACTATGATCACCCACTCAGATGAATTCTCGGACTATCCCAACATACCCAGGTTTTGACCCCCACTAAGGATCTCACTGATTGGTACATCAAAGACAGCCCAATCCGACATCTAGTGTAGTATCATAATCGAGTCTAGGGGTTAGGTGTAACTTTCCAGTTTTGCCCATCTATCTCCAAGGTCCAGGGCAATACTGAAAATCCGGTCTGGTTCTAAGGTTCTATTAATCCTACACTGCATGTGCTTCGGGTCTCACCCTAGTAGCTGAGACAAGCCACCCCAACAGTTGGCCTTACACCAGTGTCAGCCTTGGCAGGATAAATCTCCCCAGACTTACCCAATGGCTGTGAACATTCTAAACTAACACAAGTCTCATTAAGTGTCCAGTTTAAGGGTATTACACAGAAACACACCATAGGAACATGAATCAAATGTGTACTTTATTCATTTAAAATAAATTCATAATGTACATAATTCTGATTGAAGCTAAGGGCATACAACTGTCTAACAGCTCCCACTTGCACTTAGGTCCAATCTGGTATAAGCCGGAGTCCCATACTTTCCACGTGTTTCTCAAACACTTTTTGTGTCAGTGGCTTAGTCAATGGGTCTGCTACATTCTCCGCTGATGCTACCTTATGAATCAAGATATCCCCTCTACCAACAATCACCTGGAGTACATGGTACTTCCTCTTGATGTGCTTCGACTTCGAGTGGGCTCATGGCTCCTTAGCCTGAGCAATCGCTCCATTGTTGTCACACAACAATGGGATGGGTGATGTGCTGGACAGAACTAATTCTAATTCGTGAACGAACTTCTTCATCCACACGGCTTCCTTGGTAGCTTCACTTGCAGCAATGTATTCGGCCTCGGTTGTGGAGTCTGCTGTGGACCCCTATTTGCTGCTTTTCCAGCAAACAGCACACGATCCTATCGTGAAAACATATCCAGATGTAGACTTTCTATCATCCGGATCCGACTGGAAATCCGCATCTATATACCCTTGGATCGGTAGTGAACTACCATTGAATACCAGACAAAACTCTTTTGTCCTTCGAAGGTACTTAAGTATGCATTTCACAGTAGTCCTATGCTCTTGCCCTGGGTTGGCCTGGAATCTGGTTACTACACTCACTGCCTGGGCGATGTCAGGACGAGTGCACAGCATGACATACATGATGCTCCCTATGGCTGAGGCATAGGGAACGTCTTTCATGCTCTCGATCTCCTCAGAGGTCTTTGGAGACATCTTCTTGGAGAGATTGACTCCATGCCTGAAAGGAACATTTCCATTCTTGGAGTTTTCCATGCTGTATTTCTTTACTATTTTGTCAATATAAGCAGATTGGGATCATCCTATTATCCGCTTCGATCTATCTCTATAGAGTTGAAGACCCAGTATATAGGAGGCTTCTCCAAGGTCTTTCATGGAGAATTGCTGTGATAGCCATACTTTTCTTGTAGTTAACATTCCCACATCATTCCCAATGAGCAGAATGTCATCTACATACAGAACCAGAAATGTAACCTTGTCACCACTAGTCTTCCTGTAAACACAAGGTTCATCCGGATTTTGCTCAAAATCAAACTTTTTGACCGTAGAGTCAAATCGGATGTTCCAACTTCTAGAAGATTGCTTGAGTCCATATATGGATCTATTTAACTTACAGACCATGTGTTCCTGACCCGTAGCTACAAAGCCTTGCGGTTGCTGCATATAGATATCTTTAGTAAGATCTCCATTCAAGAACGCAGTCTTGACATCCATCTACCAAATCTCATAGTCATAGTAAGCTGCTACAGCTACCAGGATCCTAATGGATTTAAGCATGGCCACGGGCAAAAAGGTTTCCTCATAATCGATGCCTTCTTTCTGAGTGTATCCTTTTGCCACCAGACGAGCTTTGTAGGTCCCAACCCTGCCATCGGGGCCCTTCTTCCTCTTGTAGATCCATTTGCAACCAATGATTTTACCCTGGAGGGCGAATCCACTAGAGTCCAAACTCCATTGGTCTGCATTGAGTCCATCTCAGCTCTCATGGCATCTACCCATTTAAGGAAGTCTATATCCAACATAGCTTCCGTATAAGTTACGGGATCCTCTTCACTAGTCAAGGTTTCGACCAGGTAACTATCCTGATCGTAACCAAAATGGACCGGTGGCCTGGACACTGGGTAGATCTTCTAGGTTGGTCACTACCTGGAACTTGTGGGACACCTCCCACTGCATCTGAGCTGTCCTCATCAAGAACAATTTCCTGACAAAGATTGTCCAGGATTTAGTCATTTTCCAAGAATTGTGCATTCCGACTGCAGAACACCTTCTGCTCACTTGGATCATAGAATAGGTAGCCCACTGAGCCCTTTGGGTAGCCTACGAATAGGCAACGGATGGTCTTGGATTCCAATTTGTCCGGATTCGTTCTTTTAACATGAGCTGGACAACCCCAAATCTTCAAGTGTTGTACACTTGGTTTCTTTCCGGTCCAAAGCTCATAGGGAGTCTTAGGAACCGATTTGGTTGGAACCCGGTTCAGCACGTATATCGCAGTCTCTAATGTGTATCCCCAAAAGGATGTGGGCAACTCTGAATGGGTGAGAAGTGACCGGACCATATCTAATAGGGTCCTATTCCTCCTCTCTGAAACACCGTTAAGTTGTGGTGTCACAGGAGGAGCTAGCTGTGATACTATCCCGTTTACCTTTAAGTAGTCCCTGAATTTGTCAAAGAGATATTCACCACCTCGATCTGATCGAAGGGACTTAATTTCTCTCCATAATTGTTTCTCGACCTCTTGTCTGAACTCTTTGAACTTTTCAAAGGATTCAAACTTATGTCTCATTAGGTACACGTAACCATACCGAGAATAGTCATTGGTGAATGTAATGAAATACACGTGTTGGTGACGGGTCCTAACACTCAGTGGACAACATACATCAGTATGTATAAGGTCAAGCATGCCTATACATCTTTCAGGCTTACCGTTAAATGGCCTCTTTGTCATCTTACCCTGAAGGCAAGGCCCACAAATGGGAAGATCTTCTACAGTTAGAAAATCCAAAGGACCATCCTTTACCAGTCTAGTGATTCAGTCAATACCAATATGGCCAAGTCAGTAATGCCACAGGCACGTGGGATTAACTGTATCACATGCTCTTTTCTTGGGGATTTCGGCCGACGTAGTTTCGGCTATGTTAGTTTCTAGAGAAGGATGTAGAACATAGAGACCGTTCTCCAGTTCCCCATATGCGATGAATTTATTGTTTCTTTTAATAATAATTGTATTACTGAAAAAGACAGAATATCCATCCGCACACAGTTTTGAGGCAGAAATCAAATTTCTTCTTAGATTTTGCACAAAAAGACAATCTTTAAGTACAATATTTCCTTCTCTAAATTTTAATTCTACGGTGCCTATTGCCGTAGCTGCAACGCTTGCAGAAGTCCCCAAGTAGAGCATCACTTCTCCATCATTCAGCCTTCTGCTTACCTTGAACCCCTGCAGTGAGTTACACGCATGAGTTGAAGCCCCGGAGTCAATACACCAGGACGCAGAAGCCACCAATAAGTTAGTTTCTATGACACAAGATTTGAAATTACCTTTCTAGGATTCCAGGTACTGTGGACAGTTCCTCTTCCAATGGCCGGTTTGTTTGCAGAAGTGACATGCATCTGTTGTCCTGTCCTTCTTCTGCTTCTTGGGCTTGGTAGTCTTCTTCTGAGGCTTCTTTGCCTTCCTCTTTTTCTTGCCCATTTTGTTAGCTTCAAAAAGCATTACCACAGGCTCATCCTTCTTAAGTAAGTCCTCAGCCCTTTGCAACATATTGCTCAGCCCTTGGACGCTGACATTCAGCTTGTTCATATTGTAGTTTAATATGAACCCATTGAAGGAAGAGGGCAAGGAGTTCAGATCGGCATCTACTTGAGTGCCAAGATCTAGCCCGGATCCAAGGGCTTCCAGCTTGTTAATGTATCCCATCATCGGAAGACAATGGTCGTGAACTTTCTGCCCCTTGGACATCTAAGTGGTCATGAACATTTTCAAGACCTTCTGCCGAGTAGGTTCTGCTCTTCGTACATTGTTTTCAGACTGTCCAATATGTCCTTAGCGAGTTCGATCTGATCGAACTGCCTCTGTATTGAGTTGTCCAAAGAAGCAACGACATAGCAGCGGGCTAGGGAGTATTTATCCTCCCAATCTTGAAATTCTCTCCTACAGGCTTCAGAAGCCCTATCACCCGAACGTTCCGGGGCAGGAGACTTGACTACCTTATCCAATTTTTCAGATGTTAAAACTAGCATTAGGTTACGGTACCAGTTGGCATAGTTTGGGCCCTTAAACTTGTTGTCGTCAAGAAACTTTGCAAATTGTCCGTTTGCCATTTTTTGATAAAACAACAAATATCAGTCCACAACCGTATTTGATTCATGTTCAAATCATAGACATGGATTTTAATCTATGTTCCATTCCCATTTGTTCATCTCTGAGTTTTCCCTCCTTCTTAGGGATGGAGATAGCGACTTGTCTCTGAAAATATGGGAAACCACGTAGGGTGCATGGAGCCAACTGTTTCAGCTACAAAACCTCACCACCTTTCTGTGAAGGATCATATCCACTCATCATATGAGTTTTCCCTTTGGCCTCTGTCAGACAAGGTTCAGAATTGTTTTCAGGTAAACCTTTCTATCCAGTGAGTGCTCACCCATCATATTCGTGAACGCCAAGGTACCGTGAGAGAGTTCCCATTTTCTGGTGAAGCCCCTCCCACATTGGTCTATGACGCCCCTATCATCTTATGAAACACTTAGACAAGCCCAACAGCAAATGGATTGCCCATTTTCTGGTGCATTTCCTCATTACTGAAGGACCCATCCTTATGCTAATGGTGGAAGGCCTTTAGAGAGTTCATTACATGAATCTCCCTATCAAGTGCACTCATATTTACTGGAGGGAACAAGAATTACGCCCTAGTTTATTTTAGGTCAAACCAAAGTGGCTCCCACTGACTTTCATAAAGCCATATTTCGGTGGGCCTAAATCGGCTAGGGTTCCGCACGTAACCTCTTCAGGAGGTGTGGGGCCCACCATTGAGGGAGGTCATCCAATGACCAGGAGGGACACCATGGCAATGATGTGCATTCAGCCATGGTGTGCGCAAGAGCCACTATCGAATCTGCATGGGCCAAGCACTTATGGGACATGAACATAGCACATCACACATTCATACATCACAAGCAGGGAGGAATTGACCCAATCAATTAATTATCTGTAAAAGCCCAATTGAAGCTCATTTTAATCCATAATATTAACAATTAATATCATCTAGGTATATGGGCTGAATCAGGGTTACCCAGTTCGGCCCATATAGCTTGTTCTTTTGAAGTGGGCTTTTGGTAGTTTTAACAATTTAAAACTGGGCCTTACAGGTTGGGCCGAATTAAATATCCAATTAATTATCAATCCTTAGGCCCATTAAACAAAAAATAGGGCTGATATACAACCTTAATCGAACCCCAGATTCGGTCCAAATATTTTGAACCAATCTTGGTTCGAATGGGTCTAGGGTTTGATTTTTAATTAAATCTTTAATTCAAGAAAATAATCTGAAATTAAAGAACTGATAAAAGAAAACAAGAATCAGTCAATCTAGGGCTGTTCGCACAATCCATCCTGCAAAACAGAGGTTAGATCATAGAATGCAGTTTCACAAACTGCAAATCGCAAGTAGCGAATGTCCCATCTGCGAAATCTCCTTCCTTGCGCCGCCATGTTTGATCCAAAAATAAATAAAATAAATAGAAAACCTAATTTCTATTATATTTACATCAGATCGAATACCTAATACATTGAGTCTAAAAATAAAAAAAAAAATTATTTACAGACCAAATGTAATGAATAAATCAAGAAACTGCAAATCTTGCAGGTTCCCTATGCAAACCAAGAATTCGATCTCCTCTTGTACAAACAGCCCATAAATCAAGAAAATCATAAAGAACTATTCTAAACAATAATCAGATTTATATAAAATTAATTTCAGATTATTCGCCCATTAATTTTGGGAACAAATTTTCCAAAACACATATCTGCGCAAATCGGGTAGAACACTTTCAGCCCACTTGCGCAGGTTCAGATCTGAATTAAATTGATTCAAGATTTGAACCATGGCTCTAATAACACTGAAGGGATGGGATATCCATCACATGGACACCCAAGTCTTACGGAATGGACTGGGCGAATTTCAGAAATTTCTCCCATCTTTGCAGGGAATCGAATTCTCTATTTTTAGAAAAACATGTTTTTCAAGGATCAATCTTGAATCAAGAAGCAAACCAGATCAGAACCAAAAGGAGTAGGAGGGAGGATGTACCTGATACGGACAAACAGTATCTCCCAAGGTGTTCACGCCCAAGGAAGGATCCAAAATCTGCTCCCACTGAATATGGCGCAGTGCAGGATGGAGAAGAATCAGTAATGTTCTTCCAAAAGAACTTGACCCTTCGCAAGAATCAACTGGATGGCTTGTGAGTACAGCTCCAACCAATCTTTTCCCAAAAGATTGGAATCAAGATCAGATCTTGATTTCTCCCAAGAACTGGAGATCGAACTGAAGGTAATGGCGGCGGCAGAAAGGAGGCGGCAAGAGAGTATTCGCAGGGTGCAGAAATCTCTCTTCTTGTGATTTTCAGCTCTGAAGAGAATTGAACATCAATCACTAACTCTTTTCGCCCCTTTTTCCTTTCATAATCTTAAAGGGATCAGCCCCTAATCCCATTAGGAGTTGCTAATCCAAATCATATTTGGATTAGAAGTCCCTTTAAGTGATAAGGGATAACCCTTATCTTATCCGCAGATCAGATCAGCCATCTCCTAATCTAATTAGGAGGCTTCCAGATCTAAATCTCATTTAGATCTTGGACTCTCTAAGTGGATAGGGTCTAGGCCCAATTCTATCAGCTGATCCATCTCAGAATTCACCCCTTTTAATTGACTGATCAAATCAGCCCAATTCGAAATGGGCTTAAGGCCCATTTAAGGTTATGTACTCACTTAGCCTTCCAAACTGCTACCCAGTTGGGCTTCCTTGTATGGCGTGGGACCCAAACATTGATCTACACATCAACCACATGGGTTCAGCTCAGCCTTAGTTACAAGGTCTGGCCGAATACACTGTTATGGACAGTGCACCCCTTGAAACCCATCTTATGGGTTCTATGGGCCCAACACTTACCCTAAGTGGTCCCTGAGCCAAGTCACCTTGTAACACCCAGAAACTGTAGGCAGATGCAAGATTAGCCCATCAGGTATTATCCTCCATGGTCTTACACTGAACCTCTCAGCCCATAATGATCAAACATTGCCCGACAAGGGAGGACCTCTCCCTCGACTGCAAGGAATAGTGTTGCACTTTTTGCTTACATGGATCCCGGGAATTAAAACCTTTTGCAAATCATTTCGAAACCATAACATATATATATATATATATATATATATAAATATATTTTGCAAAACAAAATCTCAACTTTTGAAATCGGCTACCGGCAGTCATGGTTTTCATCAGAGAGTGCATCCCCGATCATTACCTCTGTCCGAAAAGGGGCTGATCCTGTCACTATAATCACTCACTCAGATGAATTCTTGGACTGTCCCAACATACCCAGGTTTTGACCCCCACTAAGGATCTCACTGATTGGTACATCAAAGACAGCCCAATCCGACATCTAGTGTAGTATCATAATCGAGTCTAGGGGTTAGGTGTAACTTTCCAGTTTTGCCCATCTATCTCCAAGGTCCAGGGCAATACTGGAAATCTGGTCCGGTTCTAAGGTTCTATTAATCCTACATTGTATGTGCTTCGGGTCTCACCCTGGTAGCTGAGACAAGCCACCCCAACAGTTTGCCGCACACCAGTGTCAGCCTTGGCAGGATAAATCTCCCCAGACTTACCCAGTGACTGTGAACATTCTAAACTAACACAAGTCTCATTAAGTGTCCAGTTTAAGGGTATTACACAGAAACACACCACAGGAACATGAATCAAATGTGTACTTTATTCATTTACAATAAATTCATAACGTACATAATTCTGATTGATGCTAAGGGCATACAATTGTCTAACAAGAATGATGGTTCCAAATGGGTTGTTGTTGAGTAAGTGGGTCAAAGAGTCTAGTTTGGGTTGGTCTAGTTTGTCCTAAAGGGTTCAGGTGGATAAGATGGACCTAATATTTTGGTTCTAGCTGATTTGGGCTCTAAGGTATGGTAGAGTAGGTTAAACTCATATGGAGTTGGTTTTAATTGGTTTAGGCAAGTTAGGCTTAATTTAAAATGGTATGCCTAAATGGGTTGTTTTTGAGTAAGTAGATTGGGCTTTTTTTAAGTGGGTTGAATAGGCGTAATTTGGTTTGTTTTGAACGGTTCAAGTAGATTGGATGAACTTGGTTTTGGGTTCTATCTGGTTGGACTGGGTTGGCTCAGTTGAATTCTAATGGGCTTAGTAGGGTTGAATATCTTAAGTTTCAATAGGTCTAATTGGGTCAGACTGTTTCAGGCTCTATTGGACCTACCTACACAGGGTCATATTCGATTATGGGGATGTGGGTGGTTTAAGTTGGATTGAATTCTAAAGAATGAAGAAGGACAAGTTATGTTTGAGGCTATTGGTGATGTTGACAAGCCAGCTTTGATTATGTTTCCAAGTAACACAACTAGGCAAGTTTTTAATGAGGTGTTGAGCTACTCAAATTAGGTGAAAGGGGGATGGCCTAATCATGGTGGGTTATGGATTAGGATCTGGATCATGGGATGTATTAGGGTTTGTATCTAGGATCTAGATCTATGTCTAGGATCCAAATTTAGATTTAGGTTTTGATCTATGTTTATATCTACATCATGGATCTAGGATATGGGTGTAGGATCTAGGTGATGGATTTAGGATCTTGATTTGGCTCTAGGTCTAAGATAAATCTACATCCAAGTCTGAGTTTGGATTTATGACTATATATAGGTTATGGATTTGGGGTCTGGGTCTATAATCTGGATTTATGGCACAGTGCAGGATGGAGCAGAATTAGCAGTGTTCTTCCCAAGAACCCGATCCTTTGCAAGAATCAACAGGACAGCACGTGAGCACAGCTTCCTCTCAGTCCCTTCACAAGAAACTGATATCAAGATTCAATCTTGATTTCTCTCACCTAACTGGAGATCGAACTGGCAGGTGAGGTGGCGGTAGGAAGGAGGCGGCAAGAAAGAATTTCGTAGGGTTGTTGAATTCTTCCTTGTTTGATTTCAGCTCTAAAGATGATGTGAATGTATATCTTCTAAGGGCTGCTGCCCCCTCCTCCTTTTATAACTTTAAAGGGATCAGCTCCTAATCCCATTAGGAGTTGCTGATCCAAATCATATTTGGATCAGAATTCCCTTTAAGTGATAAGGGTAAACCCTTATCTTATCTGCAGATAAGATCAGCCTTCTCCTAATATCATTAGGAGGGTTCCAGATCTGAATCACATTTAGATCTAGACTCTCTGAGTGGATTGGGTTAAGACCCTATCTATCTGCTAATCCAATCCCAGAATTCGCCCCTTATTTAACTGATCAAATCAGCCCAGTTCGAAATGGGCTTTAGGACCATTAAGCTTATGTGCTCACTTAGCCTTCCAAACTGCTGCCCAGTTGGGCTTCCTTGTATGGCGTGGGACCCAAACATTGATCTACACATCAGCCACATGGGTTCAGCCCAGCCTTTGTTACAAGGCCTGACCGAATACACTATTATGGACAGTGCACCCCCCGAAACCCATCACATGGGCTCTACGGGCCCAACACTTACCCTAAGTGGTCCTTGGGCCAAGCCACCTTGTAACACCCAGGGACTGTGGGTAGATGCAAGATTAGCCCATTAGGTATTACCCTCAATGGTCTTACACTTAACCTCTCAGCCCATAATGATCAAACACTGCCCGACAAGAGAGGACCTCTCCCTCGGCTGCAAGGAACAGTGTTGCACTCTCTACTTACATAGATCCCGGGAATTAAAACCTTTTGCAAATGTTTGGAAACCATAATATATATATATATACTTTTATATCTCATATAAAATATATTTTGCAAAACAAATCTCAACGATTGAAATCGGCTGCCGGCAGTCTTGCTTTCCATAAGAGAGAGTGCATCCCCGATCATTATCTTTGTCCGATAAAGGGGCTGATCCTGTCACTATGATCACCCACTCAAATGAATTCTCAGACTATCCCAACATACCCAGGTTTTGACCCCCGCTAAGGATCTCACTGATTGTCATATCAAAGACAACCCAATTTGACACCTAGTGTAGTATCATAATCGAGTCTAGGGGTCAGGTGTAACTTTCTAGCTTTGCCCATCAATCTCCAAGGTCCAGGACAATACTGAAAATCTGGTCTAGTTCAAAGATTCAATTATTCCTACACTGCATGTGCCTTGGGTCTCACCCTGGTGGCTGAGACAAGCCACCCCAACATTTGGCAGCACACCAGTGTCAGCCTTGGCAGGATAAATCTCCCCAGATTTATCCAACGGCTATGAACATTCTAAACTAACACGAGTCTCATAAGTGTCAAGTTTAAGGGTATTACACAGAAACACACCACAGGAACATGAATCAAATATGTACTTTATTCATTTACAATAAATTCATAATGTACATCTTTCTTATTGGAGCTAAGGGCATACAACTGTCTAACATATACTTGGGCCATGAATCTATGATCTGGGTTACGGATCTAGGGTTGGGTTTGGGTTTATGTCTATACCTGGGTCATGGATCTAGGATATGGGCTATGGACCTAGGATTAGGATTCGAGTTATGGATCTAAGTTTGGGTTTGGGATTGCGTCTATACCTAGGTCATGGATCTAGGATTTGGATCTAAGGCTGGGTTTGAGTTTATGTCTATATTCAGATCATGGATCTAGGTTAGGTTATGGATTGTTAGTGGTTCCTAAGGCCAACTAAGTTGGGGTGCTTGAGAGACTAGAAGATGAAACTTTATTTTCAATATTTTTTATTTTTTCTTTATTTTAAACTTTTCTTTTGATTTGGGCCCCTATAAAAAGAAAAGAGTTTCAAATAAGCAATCAACAAAGATTAAGCTGACACATAGTATGCAATACATGAGGTCAGGTTTAACACCTAGACTGAAGGTTCCAAAAAGGTTGTCAATCTTTAATCCTCCACCCATTAAACAAATGGGCTTCTTAAGTTGGTGATTGGTTGGAAGCTTTTAACAAGAGCCACTAGGTGTCAAGTCCTAATGGCCTTTTTGTACCGGCCCCCACCTATAAGACAAAAGGTAACTAAATAATCTAGTATGCTACGCATGAATCATATTGTGAACAAGAACATGCAAAATATCAACCAAGTTAGAAGCTAACTACATAAATACTAACTCAAACAACATTCATACAGGTGAAATCAAACAAACCTTGCATTGTAAAAGCTACCTAAAAGATATCAACCGAGTTATCTTTTATTTTTCTTTTCTTTTTTTACTTTTGAAGGTAAATTATTCATGGAATGCTGAATCTTAACCTTTCCCAAAATGGGCCAATCAAGGCCCCAACTAATCTATGTATTATCCTAATAAGCTTTTGTAAATTCCCTATTATTTTCACCTTATTTTTCTTTTTTTTTTTTTTTTTGCTTTGTTACGTTAAGACTTGAAATACTTTCTACTTATGTTTCATTATTCTATCCCCCAAACAAGGCCTTATATGCTTGATCATTTTAAACCCCTAAGGTCTTCTCATGCTCACTTAAATAAATGACCCACTAGGAGTCCTCAATAATCCTCTCATTTCAGTATTTTAAATAACCCAACTTCAAGAAAGAAGTGTTGAAATATTTCCCCGTGACTTCCCAAAATCAAAACCCTCATTAAAGAGCTTAAATTCCTTTCAAACCCCAAAGAAAGAAGTGTTGAAATTCTCCTAATATCCTCTCAAATCAAAAAGAGTTAAGCTCTACGTTCCAATGTAAGGGGATTAACTATCCTAAGCTAAATTAGTTTTTATTATTATCCATTATTCTTAACAAGAAGAAAGCAAGTTAAAACTAATAATCCTAATTTGAATAAATTTTACCAAATAACCTAATGACTGAGATGTCATTCACTAAGATGGTGTTACTCTTAGGTTAACTAATCCTACCCAATATCACATTACAAAAACCCAAATACCAATCCTAACTACCAACCCATAAGGACACACATGTTCTTTCTTCCATTTTTTTAATGTGTTGCTTCTTTTCTCTTTTTCTGTGTTTTGCTTTGTTTTCACCTTTTGTTATTTTTCTTTGCTTCTCTCTTCCTTCATTCACTATTTCCTCCATGTTCTAATCCATTCATCTTATTCATTTCAACCTTATTGTCAAAGATCAAGTTCTTCAATTGGATACCATTTCAACCTAATGACATGAATGATTTAACCTCCATCCCAAGTCAGCATAATCAGAATTGAAAGCAATTCATGATCCAAACAAAAATTCACATGTCCATTTCAGCAAGCAAACCAAATCTCAAAAACATTATTTCCTTTCACATGTTAGGTCCTAGATTTCCATGGAGACAATAATTTCAGCATATAAATTAGACTTAAATCATCATGTCATTACATGTTGTCCTAGCTTTTAACGTTTTAGCACTACCGTGGATTCAAAATCATCATTTCCAACATACATTGAGCTTCAAAAATAACGCATTTCAACATTATACTCACGTGTAGAAGCATCAAATAAACAATAAATCCCATGTTTTGCTAGTGTGGCATGCTTCAAAAGGCAATGTCATATTGAAATCTCATCCCAATCTATGCCAAAACCAACTTTGGACTAGGATTCAATATTATTGACAGCCTATGAGGTTCAAGAAAGAGAGAAATAAGATGATCAAGAGAGTGGAAATTACCACATTGGAAGTCTCAAACATTAGCCATGAGCATTAAGAAAAGAAATCCAAGCTTTCCCAAGTAAAGACCATGCTCCTCACATGAAATGATCCATCAGAAACCCATTGAAGTAGAGTGTGTGCATATGATTTCAAAACTCCTCAAACAATTTCCATGTTATTCATTACATGAAGAAATTATCGGTCCAAGTAATGACTCCAAACCTAAGGTAATGGTCCAACCGGTAAGGGGTATGTTTGGACTGGAAGAGGGAAGGGGTTAGGCACCCCTCTCCTGTTTATGTAGGTGGGACCTACATGGGGAGATTTTATCCACAAAAAAGATTTAACAAATATCATAATTTATATGTAGAAGAGTTATTCAATTGAGTGGAAAACTACATAATGACACAAGTAAAAGTAATCTTACTAAAAGAGAACTACTACATGTTATCGTAAAATTCAACGACTTAAGAATGGAGATCATTTAACATTGCTCAAAATGATGAAGAACTTATAAGAATCTAATGAAACTAACATGGGAAGAGACATGCCTCGAATATTAAAATGAGAGAGATGCATGCAGAGCTGGAATGAAAATCTTTTTTTGATATAGTAATGTATGTTGAATTATATTAGAATTTATTATCCTAAAAGAAAGGATAAGAACCCAAGGAGATGCTTCCAATATGGGTAGTAACATTAGCCAATTACCAATTAAATAGAAAAGAAATGATGGGGAAAGATAATGACTACTATGAAATGCCTAACACCCAAGACTATTGCAGTAAAAAAAAGGCTAAATGTGACACAGAACAAAAAAGAAAAACACTAAGGCTATGTTTGGTTTGAAGAAAAATGTAGGGAAAGGAGGGGAAAGATAGAGAAACTTTACAACCCTTGTATTGGTTTTCCTATCTTTCCCTTCCTTTCCCTACCTTTTCATTCCTTCAAATCTATTGAGGAGTCGACCAGCCCTAGTCTTCCTACCAAAGAGAGCTCTAGATCTCTTACCAAAGAAAGCTCTAGGTCCCTTACCAAAGAGAGTTCTAATCTTCCTACAAAAGATGGATAGCTACTATACAAAGAGTACTTACCATAGAGAGGCCAATCAGAGCAAAAAAGAAACTCTCCTCGTAGGAAGTTTCCTTACTACAACACTTTCCTTAATTTATTGTTTCTATACTTGTAATTATTTTCCAATTTATTCATTATTGTTTTTGTATATGATTAGTCTTGTACAAACACTTAATTGTTAATAAAATTCGACCCATTCTTGTAAGACTATTGTCTTCATTTTTTCTAACTTGGTACACCTCCATTGCATTTGAAGCAATGAGCTCAAGCTCGACCTCTTCCCAAATTTCTTCTCTACCAATGAGCATCAATTCAATTCCCAATATCTCTCATTATCTGACAATCAATCTCAATTGTGACAACTTTCTTCTCTGGAAAGCTCAACTACTACTAGTACTTCGAGCTCACAAGTTGATGGAGCTAATTGATGGATCGGCCAAGCCTCCTTCAGAAGAGATTCCAGACCCCAATGATAATAGTAAGAGAATTCTGAATCTAGAGTTTTCTACTTCGGTACAATTGGATCAGCTGGTCCTAAGCTAGCCTATAGCCTCTCTAGCTGAGGGAGTTCTGGCACAAGTTGTTGGACTCTCTATAGCTGCCGAAGTCTGGAGTGCTCTAGAGAGATCATTCTCTTTGCATTCTCAATCCAGGGTACTACAACTTAGGTGGCAACATCAGAAACTCAAGAAAGGGAATATGTCCATCAGTGATTATGTTCAAAAGGCCAAAATAATTACAGATAATCTTTCTATAGTTTCAGAACCAATAGCAAAAGAAGATCTGGTTTTATATATTTTATTTGGTTTGGGAAGTGAGTATGGATCTTTTATTACGGCAATCATTTTATTTGGTTTGGGAAGTGAGTATGGATCGTGCCATATCATTTAATTTGGTTTGGGAATTTAGTATGGATCTCTTATTTTATTTGATGTGACGCGATCTTCCTGCTCCCTGCTGGACGTGATCTGGCTTCCAGGCGGATGACGGACAAAGTTGATCTGCAAGAGAAGGATCAGAGAACCTGGGGTTGCTAGCTCAGCGAGGTCGCTCCGATGCTTAAGTTAGAAGACTGTTGCGAGCTAGAAAGCTTTAGAGTGTAGAGAGCTAGAGAGCAAAATAATCACGCGTACCTTGAACCTCCGGGGGTGGAGCCTTTATATAGTCGAGTCCTCGTGGGTTTCGCGGATCAGTTCTGGGATCTTCGTCACGATAGGATCCGTTTCCGCATTAATTGGAAGATAGCGCTACCAACCGATAAGGTTCATCACTTCCGCTCGAATCGGTCGGGGAGATAATGCTAGCTGTTACGCGGCGTGTTTGAAGGAATGGAAAGATCCATTGTATGGACGCCCGGATAAAGCGGAATAGAATGGGCGAATTTCAAGGATCAATCTTGAATCAAGAACCGAACCAAATCTGAAACAAAACAGTAGGAGAGGGAAATACCTGATACGGAGAATTAGTATCCCCCAACGAAGGTGTTCACGCCCAAAAAAGTCACCAAAGACTGCTCCCACTAAAGATGGCGCAGTGTAGGATGGAGTAGAATCAGCAATGTTTTTCACAAGAACCCACTGGACGGCAGGTCAGCACAACTTCTTTTTAGTTCTTTCACAAGGAACTGAAATCAAGAATGCTTCTTGACGACTCCCACGTGAGTGGAGATGAACTGCTAATGGCGGCGGCGGCAGGAAGGAGGCGGCATAGAGAAATTGGCACACTCACTATATGCTGATTTTTCTCTTATGTGTTGTATCTCTATCTCAGATGAGTGTATTTAGAGGCTGTCGCCCCCTCCTCCTTTTATAATCCTAAAGGGATCAGCTCCTAATCCTTTTAGGAGATGTTGATCCCCTTAAGTGATAAGGTAGAGTCCTTATCTAATCTGCAGATCATGATCACCCTCCTAATCTAATTAGGAGTTTCCAGTTTTGAATCATATTCAAATCTGGACTCTTACTGAGTGGATAGGGACTTTCCCTTATCGTTTAAGGCTGGTCCACATCTCAGATCTGCCCCATTCAAGCTAATCTAATTACCCCAGCTCGTATTGGGCTTTTGGCCCATTAAATGTATGTGCTCATTTAAGCCTTCCAAATTGCTGCCTACTTGGGCTTTTTCTGTATGGTGTAGGACCCAAATGTTGATCTACACATCAGCCACAAGGGTTCGGCCTAGCCTCTGTCACAAGGCTTATATGAATTCATTGGAAAGCCTAGTGAACTCCTTGAGCCCATCATATGAACGCTATGGGCCCAACACTTACACTAAGTGGTCCTTGGGCCAAGCCACCTTATAACACCCAAGGACTGTGGGCAAATGCAAGATTAGCCCATTAGGTTTAACAGTCAATGGCTTTACACTTAACCTCTTAGCCCATAATGATCAAATACTGCTCGACAAGGAAGGACCTCTCCCACGACTGCAAGGTACAATGCTGCACTCTCCTCTTACATGGACCCCGGGATTAAAACCTTTTGCATATCGCATAAATATATTTTGCAAAACAAAAATTCAACGATTGAAATCAACTGCCGGCAATTTTGGTTTCCATCAGAGAGAGTGCATTTCCCCAATCATTACCTTTGTCTAACAAAGGGGCTGATCTTGTCACTATGATTACCCACTCAGATGGGTTCATGAATCATCTCAACATTCCCAGGTTTTGACCCCCTCTAAGGGTCTCACTGATTGGCATATCAAAGATGGCCTAATCCACCACCCAGTGCGGTACCATAATCGAGTCTAGGGGTCAGGTGTAACATTCCAGTTTTGCCCACTAATCGCCAAGGTCCAGGGCAATACTAGAATCCTGGTCCGGTTCAAGGTCTCAAGCTGATCCCACACTGCATGTACCTCGGGTCTCACCATGGTGGTAGAGACAGGCCACCCCAACCGACTTGGCAGCACATCAGTGTCAGCCTTATCAGGATAGGTCTCCCCAAACCGACCCACTGGCTGTGAACGTTCTAAACCAACACAAGTCTCATAAGTGTCCAGTTTTAAGGGTATTACACAAAAACACACCACATAACATGAATCAAATATGCACTTTATTCATTTACAATAAATGTCAAAAGTACATCAAAATGATTGGAGCTAAGGGCACACAAAACTGTTTAACAATGATCCTATGAGGCCCGGGATCCGTTGGAGGGGTTTTCGGGATCACTACATAGTGGCATGTTGGTATCCCCGAGCTGATGTCTTTAAGTCCCAAACTGGGTTGAGTGTCAGTGTACCTTGGCATCAAGGTGTTCTTGTTGCAATCTAATACCGAATGGCCTTATCCCGAGGTCACTTTAGCCCGGGGTGGTTGGGTACCCAAGCTCGATCTGCTACGGACTGGTCATGATAAGCTGAGTTATCATCTCTTGGTCAGGTCGTGTCCACGTGTCCCCTCTTTACTAGGTCGGGCCAAATCACCCATCATCAATTGCCCCCCACTCCCCGAGCCAGGGGTCCCGACCCGGTGTGTAGAGTTCATGACAATACAAGTGGATTTGGCCCGAGGTCCGGGCAGCTTGTCAGACGAATCACTGGTCGGACTTGTTCGGCTATCCGGCTCAACCAGGAATAACCCAAGTCGCATCTGGTTTACGCGTGGACGTCATGCGATCTACAAACTCCATGGACGTCAAAAAATGCGCTAAACCGATTTCAACCTCGGGGGTCACGCAGCCAATTTTCCTAGGAGCCGTTGGATTGCTTCGATCTCGACCATTGATTTTTGGACATACCGACTATAAATAGGGGGCCCGAGACTCATTTGCTTTGCCACAAATTCACAAATCTTCGTTTTGAGGTCGCGTTCAAGCTTCTTAGCTCGGTTTCTCTAGTCCGATGTCTTCTTTCAGTTCAGTCTTTCTTTGGTGAGTCTTCCCTAGCTCTCCTTTTCTGATTGTCTTTTCTTCGCTATGTCTAGTTTTAGCTTTGATAGTCTTTTAGATGAGAGTGGTGAATCCACTGGGGCCGAGGTGGGTACCTCGGCTCAAGTCGTAGATCGCCTTACAGAAGAAGCTACTTCCGGTCAAGAAGTGGTTCACGGTCCTCCTGAGGTGGAATCACCTCGGGAGACGCGAGAGGCCTCCAGTGGTCTGGCGTCCACCTCGCACCAAGGTCGACAGCCAGA
This sequence comes from Nelumbo nucifera, assembly GCF_055504915.1. Lineage (NCBI taxonomy): Eukaryota > Viridiplantae > Streptophyta > Magnoliopsida > Proteales > Nelumbonaceae > Nelumbo > Nelumbo nucifera. The sequence goes on from NC_142650.1 coordinate 75,866,009, forward strand.
TAACTTTGGCCCATCGACGATGACAACAGATAGGCTTCAGGCCTTAGTAGCTCGGTATAGGCTTTCGAGTGATCTTGTCTATAGTCTTCCGATAGGTAACTTTCCCTGGGAGCACGATCACGACGAGATCGTGATCTTCAAGGAGCAGCTCGCAGCTGTTCTTCGTCTTCCACTTCACCCCTTAATTGTCGAAGTCATTAAACTTTTCAACATTACCATAGATTAGTTGCACTCAAACTCCATCCGCAACATAGTAGGAACCATCTCGCCCTTCCACGACTATAACCTGCCCCTTGATCTTGACATTTTTTCTTCAATCCTTTCAATAAAGAAGAATTCCTCCTGTGTTCTACCCGAGCACAAGCGGACTTACTACTTGTCCCCACGTCCGGGCTACAAGCTCTTACACGAACTCCCAAACAGGGTCCCGGCCTGGAAAAGGGGCTACTTTTTGGTCCATAACACTGAGGGGTGGCTTTTCCCGACCCACTGGAGGGTGGCCATCCAAGATCCCAGTGTCAGGCTAGACATGAAGACAAGGAAAGTGCTCCAGTCCTGAGCGAAGCTCGGCCTCAAGTTCGTGGACTATGTAACCGAAGACAAGCTCATGCAGGCCATTCTGAGTCCTGGTAGGTCGTTACTTTTGTGCTGCCTTTGTTTTATTTCGATGTTGTTTCTAACGTTTTGCTTTTGTTAAGCAACCATGAAGCTCCCTGCAAACGAACTTCTTGGCCGAATGAAGGGGAAGAAGAAGTGAGTTGTCAAAAGACCTTGCGTCGAGTCTCCACAGGCTATCGTCCCTGAGCCCGAGCAGCCCTCCAGGAAGGGTCTCCCCACCCGGCGCGCCCGAGGAGGCAACATCTTTGGAGCCTGCCCCTGCAGCTACCACTTCGGGCAATGAGGGGGCAATGCGGAGCATCCTGACTCCTAAGTACATCCTCCTCAAGAGCAAGAGCACGATATACGCCGAGGAGGTCGCCAACTGGGCTGAGCTATCTGTCGCTCAGCTCGGAGCTCGAGCAGCTACTCATTATATGGTGGTAAGTTGTCTTTACTTCTTTAATTTTGTACTTGAGAACTTTTCTTGTACTAACTACTATTCTTCTCTTGGCAGGTGAACTCTGTTGTGCACGCTCTGACGTACTAGTCCGAACTACACCTGAAACAAGCTATTACAGCTAAGTCCTCATCTCGCGAGGCTCACACCAAGTTAAACTTGGCCCGTAGCGAGAATAACCAGCTAAAGAAGGATGCGCGGGCTCAGAAAGAACTGATCACACTTTTGATGACTGAGAAGGAGGAGCTTGCGAGGCAGAAGGCTGCATTACAGCGGGAGGTAGAGAATCTCGAGGCCCTCGTGAAGGAGTGGATTGAGATACTCATTCAGGCAGTGGAGGAGGCCAAGACTAAGGCCGTCGAGGAGTGTAAGACCTCAGAGGAGTTCCACAGAGAGATGATTGAGGCGGAGATGGAAGGCTACCATAAGGGCTTCAAGCTTAGCAGGTGGCTGACCCGATGTGAATTTCTGCAGCTCGACCTAAGTGCCATCACCACCTCAAGAGTCATAGATGAAATGGCTGTTGAAGTTGCCGAGGAACTGGACTCCAAGGTGGAGAGTGACAGTGAGCTGCTTGGCGACATCGAAGAGGTCGGTGCTGATGAAAGGGTTGACCCTCCTGTTGAAGCCTCGGGCCAGGGCGAAGAACACCCAGACGAGTAGATCTTCCATATTGTATACCCCGAGCCTGCGAGCTCGGTCTATAGTAGAAATCTTTTTTTTTTTTAGCGAACTTCTCATATTAATGAAATACACTTGTCTTTTTGTCAAAAATGTTCCAAGTGCAAATAACTCCCTAATTGGCGAACTAACCAAATAGGTATTGGTTACCCCGAACCGTCGAGCTACCGAGCTGGACTGCTAGTAAGGGTAACTTCGCATGATGTATGCCGAGGTGCGCGGACATTGTAGGGCATATACCCGACCTGTTTGTGCACGGGCTACTTAGTAATGTTAGTTGTCCCTTAGCTAGGGTTCAACTTTTTCATCATATGCCAAAGTGGGCTAGACATCGTAGGGTTTATACCCGAGTTGTCTATGCCTTAGGCATGAGGAGATGAGTTACCTATGCCAAAGAGGCGATTAGGTCTTATCTGCCCGTACCGAGGTGGCGACTGGGACTTGTATGCCCATGCCGAGGAGGCGATTGGGACTTATATGCCCATGTCGAGGAGGCGACTGGGACTTATATGCCCATGCCAAGGAGGCGACTGGGACTTATATGTCCATGCCGAGGAGGCGACTAGGACTTATATGCCCATGCTGAGGAGGCGAGTGAGACTTATCGTAGTGCCGAGGTCTTTTATCAACTCTGCACTTTAGTCCTTGGACTTCTGGAAGTGACTCGCAGTCCTCTCTCCACTTCGGCGATCACGGGTAGTATCGTCTCAGGTTGCTGATGTTCCACGCACGAGGTACTTGTTTCCTTCCACGGTCTCAATCTCATACGTACCTTCCCCGAGTACCCGTCTTACTCGGTACAAACCTTCCCAGTTCGGTCCGAAGTTACTGACACCAGGCTCAAGTACCATAACTTTCTAAGAACTCGGTCACCGACACAGAATTGTCATTTATTGACCCGAGCATTATAGTATCGAGCCACTCTCTGCTAGTAGGCTGCAATCCAAATGTATGTCAGGTTCCATACTTCTTCCACCAGGTCGAGGTTGGTACGGAGCTCGTCGTCATTCGTTTCCTCGTTGTAGGCCTCCAAGCATAACGTAGGCACCTCGATCTCGACTGGAATCACTACTTCCGTGTCATAGGTGAGGTTAAAGGGGGTTTCACCCATGGCGGTCTTAACGGTAGTTCAGTAAGCCCATAACACACTGGGCAGCTCGTCTACCCACAGTCCTTTAGCTCAGGCTAAGCGAGCCTTCAATCCACGGAGTATGGCTCTGTTCATGACCTCTGCTTGCCCGTTTGCCTAAGGGTGTGCCACCGAGGTGAAGTTTTGTTGTATCCCCATCTCGGCACACCAATTCTGGAACTTGATGTCCTCCAACTGCTTTCCGTTGTCGGAGATAAGTACCCGAGGTAGCCCAAAGTGACATACTATATTCCTCCAAAAGAAATTTTGTATGTTGAGGGTTGTGATCGTTGTTAGGGGTTCCGCCTCCACCCACTTCGTGAAGTAATCCATTGATACCACCAGGAATCTCCTCTATCCTGTCGCTGGTGGGAATGGGCCAAGAATGTTGATTTTCCACTGTGCGAAGGTTCACGGGCTGGTGAGATATTTGAGGTCGGTAACAGGTCGATGGTGGATGTTGGCATTACTTTGACACTTATCGCACTTCTTGATGAGCTCGAGTGCGTCTGCCTTCATTGTGGGCCAATAGTACCCCTGTCACAACGCTTTTTGGGCGAGAGCCCTTCCCCCCAAGTGTCCGCCACACAAGCCTTCATGAGTGTCGCGGAGGACGAGCTCGGCCTCTAAGGATCGCAAGCAGTGCAAGTAGGGGAGCATGAAAGATCTCCAGTACAGCTGTCCGTCTATAATGACGTACTTTGCTGACTAGCACTCTACCCTTCGGGCCGCATTGCGATTTGCAAGGAGGGTCCCGTGAAGCAGATAGCTCGCGAATGGGTACAGGAGCGACCTCTCCTGCCCCCCCGAGAATGCTAGGCCAAGGCAGGTCCTCTATGTACACGGTCCTCATTGTGTTACAGCTTGTGCTGGCTAACTGAGACAAGGCGTCGGCCTCAGCGTTCTCGGATCTCGGGATCTGCCTGATGAAGTAAGATAGGAATTCGCATAGAACTTCTCTGACCTTCGCCAAATAAGCAGCCATGGTGGGGCCACAAGCTTCATACTCGTCATTGATCTAGTTGACCACGAGTTGGGAGTCACTACAGATGATGAGATGTTTAGCTTTCACTTCTTTCGCTAAAGTGAGTTCAGCTATTAACGCCTTGTACTCTGCTTCACTGTTGGACGCGGCGAATCCAAACCGGAGCGCGTATTCCAGTTTTACCCCGCTTGGACCATACAGAATTATGCCCGCTCCGCTTCCTTTCTGGTTGGATGAGCCGTCAACATGGAGGATCCAGGGCTCCTCGTCCCAGGTTGGACTTGCTCGAACCGAGATTGGTGCCACACTAGTTGATGCTTCCTCCGTGTGCCCGAGCTCGGCCAGTTCGGGGGTTGCGGTGTTGAACGTGCATTCTGCCACAAAATCGGCTAAGTCTTGGGCCTTAATCATCGTCTGAGGTTTGTACTGGATGTCGTACTCACTGAGTTTGATGGCTCATTTCGTCAGTCTGCCAAACACCTCCGGCTTGAGCAAGATTTGCCTCAGAGGCTTGTTGGTGAGGACGACGACGATGTGGGCTTGGAAGTAGGGACGAAGCTTCTAAGCTGCTATGACTAGCGTGTACGCCAGCTTCTCGATCTCTGGATACCTTGTTTCAGTATCCTGCAAAACCTTGCTGACATAGTAGATGGGTCGTTGGATCCAATCTACCTCTTTTATTAGTACCGAGCTGACTACCTCGTCGCTCGCGGAGAGGTACAGCTTTAAAACATCTCTCTCCTTAGGTCGGGTCAGAACCAGGATGCTAACTAGGTATTTTTTTCAGCTCATCGAAGGCGAGCTGACATTCCGCGGTCCATTCGAAGTCCTGGCCTTTCTTTATGGCCTTAAAGAAAGGCTGGCAGCGATCTGCTGACTTAGACGTGAAGCGGCTCAAAGCGGCTATCCTGCCGTTCAGTCTCTGAACCTCCTTTAATTTGCGAGGTGGTCTCATATCTAAGATGGCCCTTTTCTTCTCGGGGTTGGCTTCGATGCCACGTCGGTTGACTATGTAGGCCAGGAATTTACCCGAGGTGACACCGAAGACGCACTTGTTTGGGATTCAGTTTCATGTTATACTTACACAAGATTTCAAAAACACTTTGCAAATCATTCAATAAAATTTTGAAAACTGGGTTTTTATGACCATATCATCTACATAACATTCAACCTTGTTGCCGATTAACGGTTCAAAAATTCTATTTACAAGTCTTTGAAAGGTCGTTCCGATGTTTTTTAGTCCAAAGGGCATAACCTTATAACAATACAGGCCGAGCTCAGTTATGAAGGCCATTTTTTCTTCGTCGGCAGGGTCCATCTTAATCTGGTTGTATCCCGAGTATGTGTCTAGAAAGCTCAGCAACTCATGCCCTAACCACTAGGCGGTCGATCTTAGGCAGTGGGAAACAATCCTTTCGGTAGGCTTGATTCAGGTCGGTATAATCGACGCACATGCGCCATTTACCATTGCCCTTTTTTACCAGAACTGGGTTATCTACCCAGCTCGGGTAATGGACCTCCCCGATGAAATCGGCCGCTAATAGTTTCTCAACCTTCTCGTCGATTATCCTCCAGCACTCCGGGGCGAGGTTGCGTTTTTTCTGTCTAACGGGCCTAACTAAAGGATCCGTATTTAACTTGTGAGTTAGGATTTTGGAATCAATGTCGGGCATTTCTGCCGTAGACCATGCAACTACATCTAAATTTTTAATTAAAAGACTTACCAACTGAGAACGGAGTGGTTCCTTGATCGAAGCGCCGATCTGGAGAGTCCTGGTTGGATCTTCTATTGAGACCGGGATGTGGACTGTCTCTTCCATTGGTATAGCTCGCTCCGGGATACTCCACAGGTCACTCGAGCTCGATATCAGCCGCTAGCTTGGCTTTCCCCTTGAGGGCAGCAACGTAGCATTTGCGTGACTCGAGTTGGTCGCCTCGCACAACCCCTACTCCATAGTCTGTATGGAACTTCATCGTGCCAAGTAGTAGGTGGATACTATTGCACGTAGGGCATGCATAATGGGCCGACCTACTATGGCGTTGTACGGGGATGGAGTCGCGACCACTAGGAAAGTGTGCTCAAACCTTACAATGTTAGGCCACGTGCTGACCTCTACAAGTACTAAGACTCGCCCTAGCGGTCTGACCTCGTTGCCGCTGAAGCCTACCAAGGGTGTATCTATCGGCTTGAGATCGCTTTCTTGGAGCTGGAGCTTGTTGTAGGCATCCTTGAACAGAATGTTGGCCGAACTGCCTGAATCCACTAGAACGCGCTTGATTTCAAAGTCATTTATCCTTAGCTTTATTACCAGTGCATCATCGTCGGGGTACTAGATCCCACACGCATCATCTTTTGTGAAGTAAATGGGATCTTCAAGCCTAAGTCGCTTTGGTGGGTTCTGCTCTTCATGTTCCAGTTCGCGAAATGAGGCTTTACCCGCTGCTGAGGTGCAGCCCGTGATGATGGACCCGCAGTAATCATGTTGATTACTCCATGGATCAGTCTTTCTTCTGGTAACTGCCTTTGCGGCTGCTCACTCTGCCTATTGCTAGATTCGGGAGCATTTCTCCTTTGCTCCCCCTACCGATCTGTTTTGCAGTTAGCCTGATCTTTGTCTCCTTTCTGTATGAAATTTTTTAGATATCCGCGACGGATGAGCTCTTCAATCTCATCGCAGAGATTTCTACATTTTTTGGTGCTTTGACCGTGATCTTTATGGAAATGACAATACACATTTCTATTTCTGGTGGCGGGATCTCCCCTCAACCGAGGTGACCACTTCACGTAGGAGGAGTCTTTGATCACCATAAGGATTTCTCCTCACTTCGCGTTGAGGGGCGTGTAGCTCATCCTTTCAACCGTCAGAGTTCTGGAACGCCGACCTGACTTATGAGATCGTGAAGGAGATCGACTCCCGGATTTGTTTGCTCCCCTGGTTGGGGACTTACTCTTTCTTCGTTTGTTTCCACCGTTACTCGTGTTGTCACCTTCTCTTTTCTTCTTTTCCGTTGGATTTTCATTCTTCTGGTTCATCTCTTCTTCGGTCCCGATGAACTGATCGGCAAGCTTGAGGAATTTGGTGATGTCCTTGGGCTTGTTGGCCACTACATGCCACTTGAATTCCCTATGGGTAATACCTTTCTTCGCTGTCGTAAGCCTCACAACTAGATCTAGATCGGGGACCTGTAAGCAGGTGTCATTGAAGCATTTAATGTAGCTTCTGATAGACTCCCCTTCTCTTTGGACTACGTTGAGGACGCTTTCTTGGGACCTCGGGCACTTCTTATTGGTGATGAAGTGCGAGGTGAACATCTTTACAAACTGCGCCCAACTTTTGATTATCCCTGGCGTGAGGTTCTTGTACCATGTGCGAGCTACTCCTTTGAATGTTGTGGAGAAGCACGCACATGCAGGACTCGTCAGCCCCAGCTAGGTGCATCTGGGACTGGAAGGAGTCCACATGATCGTTTGGATCAAAAGATCCATCGTACTTGTCCAACAGAGGCATTTTGAAGTTCTTCGGCATCGGGGTCGCCAGGAGCTCGAAGGATAGAGGTGATGACCCGAAGACGGGAGGAGCAGTCTTTGTGGCTACTGAGCTCGCCTCCTCTTTACCTTTTACCTACTCTGGCTGGCTGGGCCCGGCGAGCTGGCTATGAGCTGTAGTTCGGTATGCCTTGCAATGCCTTCGTTGCTGCTTCTTGATCGGCTCCGCATTGGTGTTGCTGACCTCTGTATGGCCAGGAACTGTTCTGGCCCCGAACCGTTTCCTTGCAAGCGAACCTTCATGATGCGAGGGTCGGGATAAAATGGCTCTGGCAGGCTGAGTATCTCCTGACCTGTTCACAATGTTGCCCTGTGAAGTGGGCGGGGTGACTTGTCTGGCCCTCCTACCGCTGGATGAGACCTGACTCCTAAGAGGAAGTGGAACTTGGGAGGTCTCGCCTCGGCAGGGAGAGCAAGTGTTCTACTGACGAGATTGATTTTGTACCTCTAGGTGCCATAGTGTAACCGATTGCTGATTTTGCTGCAGTGGAGGGAATTGCTGCTGATATTGTTGCTGGTAGAAATGATGGAGGACTTGCTGTTGATAGTGTTGGTACTGTTGGACCTGTTGCATTTGGACCTGAATGGTCCGAATGCAGTGTACCAGGTCGTCAAGCTGGGATTGCCCGACTCTAGGGGGAACCACAGACGGTTCGACGAAGGTCGCACCAACTACTGGGGGGAGTGGCACGTTTACTTGTGTAGTCGCTTGAGGCATGGTCAACGTTGGGACCCCCACCGTAGTAAGTGGTATGGTGAACTGACTGATGCAGATAGACGAGAACTGAGGCTGCCCCCCGGAGACGTTCGCTTCGTTGTTTTGTCCGGAGTTGCTAGATGATGCCATGGATTTGATTCTGTGATTGATGGTGGAAAAAGGATTTTTGTAGTGTTTCCCACAGATGGCGCCAAATGATGTGGCACGATCTTCCTGCTCCCTGCTGGAGGTGATCTGGCTTCCAAGCGGACGATGGACAAAGTTGATCTACAAGAGAAGGATCAGAGAACCTGGGGTTGCTAGCCCAACGAGGTCGCTCTGATGCTTAAGTTAGAAGACTGTTACGAGCTAGAAAGCTTTAGAGCGTAGAGAGCTAGAGAGCAGAATAATCACATGTACCTTGAACCTCCGGGGGTGGAGCCTTTATATAGTCGAGTCCTCGCGGGTTTCGCGGATCGGTTCCGGGATCTTTGTCATGATAGGATCCATTTCCACGTTAGTTGGAAGATAATGCTGCCAACCGATAAGGTTCATCACTTCCGCCCGAATCGGTCGGGGAGATAATTCTAGCTGTTACACGGCGTGATCCCGTGAGGCCCGGGATCCGTTGGAGGGGTTTTCGGGATCACCACATAATGGCATGTCGGTATCCCCGAGCTGATGTCTTTAAGTCCCGAACTGGGTTGAGTGTCAAAGTGCCTTGCCATCGAGGTGTTCTTGTTGTGATCTCGTACCGAAGCGATCTCGTCCCGAGCTCGATCTGCTGCTAGTCATGATAAGCTGAGTTATCATCTCTTGGTCAGGTCTTGTCCATGTATCCCCTCTTTCCAGTGAAAATCCTAATGCAAATATTGCAACAAATAATAGTAAAAATTTGACTAACAATTTTCAGTCCTCTTAGAACACTTACAATCAAAGCAGGGGTGGTAATAATCATGGCAGAGGCAGGGGCATGGTGGTCAGCCCTCAAGCCATGGACAAGGTTGTGGAAGAGGAAATAGTATTATTTGTCAACTTTGTAACAAACCAGGCCATGGAGCACTGAAGTGTTACAAACAGTTTGATCTCTCATACCAAGGAGAGAACAACTCGCGTCCAACAGATCCTATAGCCTTCTACAGTGGCATATCACACAATGGTTCTATGTTTGGATCTGGATTTGACCCAATCTAGTATCCGGATAGTGGTGCCACCCATCATATGACACTGGATGTTGATAATTTGCAAAGTAGAACAGAGTATCAAGGTTTTGATCAAGTCAAGATTGGTAATGGCATAAGTTTAACTATAAATAAAGGGTCGACTTCTCTTGTTTGAAATCATAATCAATTCTTCTTAAAGAATATCTTTCATGTTCCTTCTCTTACTAAGAATTTGCTCTTCGTAAGTATATTTACCAAGGATAATAATTTGATTTTTCAGTTTCACTCGGATTTCTTTGTCTTGAAGGATCATATGGAGAGAGTTTTACTCTAAGGACCTAGTAGAGATGGACTCTATCAGTTTTCTGGAACGATTCAACATAAGACAGAGAACTCGACAACTTTTGTAGGCGAGAAAACTTCCTTGGCAGAGTGGCAGCAATGATTTGGTCATGCCTCCCTAAGACTTTGAAAAATATTATTTTTAAATTTGGTTTACCATATTTCAGATCTCTTAATATCCTTTTGTGTGTGAAGCTTGTCAAATGTGTAAATCCCATCATTTAAGTTTACCGTCTTCAAATACAAATTTTTCTTCTCCTCTTGAATTAGTTTTTTCTGATGTATGGGGACCTGCCCCAACTTTGTCCAATAAAGGATTTAGATATTATGTTTTATATATGGATGTCTATTCAAAATTTTCATGGATTTATCTCCTTGAGAGGAAGTTAGATGTATTTAATGTTTTTCTTAAATTTAAGAACCATGTGGAAACTCTATTCTCTACAAAAATCAATATGTTTCAGAGTGATTGGGGTGGTGGATTTTGCACCCTTTCTCATTATCTTGATGATGCTAGTATCACTCACCATCTCAGTTGTTCCCACATGAACATAATGGAAGTGTTGAACACAAACATCGGCACGTTATTGAATCCATGTTATCTCTACTGGCATCCTCCTTTCTCCCTCAGTCCTTCTGGGCAGATGCTACCGAAGCTGCTATCTTTCTTATCAATCGACTTCCAACTCTAGGCCTTGGTAATATCTCTCCTTATGAGAAATTATTTGGGAAACCTCCAGATTATTCTATGTTAAAGCACTTTGGTTGTAAATGCCATCCTCTTCTTCGGCCTTATAATTCGCACAAGATGGATTTTTCGTTCTGCTCCTTGTATTTTTATTGGTTAAAGCAACGGTGACAAAGGGTACCGTTGTTACAAGCCTGCTACTGAGAAAGAAATAATTGCACGACATGTTGTCTTTGATGAACACTCCTTTCCTAGTTCTATATAGTCATTCCACCTTCCAGCTCTGTTTTCTCCCACTAGAGTTATCCTCTCCTCTCTAGGCATCATTGACACTGACATGTGTCCAGCCCAAGCTGTTCCTGAGGTATCCTCCTCTTCCTTGCCATCTATATCTATTACTAATGAGGAATCTACTACTTCTTCTTCTAAGCTAGAACAGGAAGCTTCCCTCAGTGATTATCCCTTACCAATGTGGTGTACTTGACCTATTCAGGAACTATTGGATACAACTCCAGTTGTACACCCTCCTATGCATACTCATTCCATGGAAACAAGGTCTATGATGTCTAGGTCTGCTCAGGCTTTTAACTTCTACACGCCATCCTCTTCCATCTACTTTACTTCATGATGTTGCTACTCATGAAGAAGAGCCTTCTTCTTATGGGCAGGCTTCCAAGTTTCCTCATTGGTGTTCCATGGCTATCGAATTTCATGCCTTGATTTAGAATGGTACTTGGGAGTTGGTTCCCTATGATGCTTCTATGAATGTAGTTGGCTCCAAGTGGGTTTTCAAAATCAAACAGCACCCTGATGGTTCAATTGATTGTTACAAAGCTCGTCTTGTCGCACAAGGCTTCAGTCAAGTTCCAAGGGTTGACTTCACTGAGACGTTCAGTCCTATGGTCAAACCTGCTACTCTGCGCATGTTATTTCGCTTTCCATTTCTCATGAATGGGACATTCAACAATTGGATGTCCATAATGCTTTTCTTAATAGGTTCATCACGGAAACTATTTTTATGCGCCAACCAAAAGGTTTTGAGGATAGAAATCATCCCCGTCATGTCTGCAAACTTCACAAGGCTCTCTATGGAATCAAACAAGCTCCTTGGTCTTGGTTTTCTCATCTGAGCAGTCGACTATATGATCTTGATTTTTGTGGTTTATAGTGTGATCCCTCTCTGTTCATCTACAATCAAGAATAGATTACTATTTATATTCTTGTTTATGTTGATGATATTATTATTACTGGCTCATCTTCTACTCATGTCTCTCAACTTATTAGTAATTTGTCTTAGACGTTTGCCCTGAAGGACTTGGGGTCATTGCATTATTTTCATGGTATTGAAACTCATCGTGATGCCACGGGATTATTTCTCTCTCAACGTAAGTATATTTTGGATTTTTTGTTGAAGACCAATCTTGTTGCATCCAAACCGGTTTGTAGTCCGATGGCCATCTCATCGTGTCTCTCACGGTTTAATGGAGAAACATTATCTGATCCCACTCAGTATTGGAGCATTGTAGGTGCTCTTCAGTATGTCACCCTAACAAAGCCAGATGTGGCCTTTGTGGTGAATAAAGTATGTCAATTTTTGCATGCTCCTACTAATGAACATTGGGGCGCAATTAAACAGATCCTAAGGTATCTCAAAGGTACCATTGACTATGGCTTGGTTTTCTCAGCACACACATCAGAAACCTTGACTGCTTACTCTAATGCTGATTGGACTGGCTGCTCTGATGACAGATGTTCTATTGGAGGTTATGGCATTTTTCTTGGTTCTCACTTGATCTCGTGGAGTGCTAAAAAGCAGCCTACTATTGCTCAGTTGAGCACAGAGGCTGAATTTCTAGCTCTAGCTAATGCCACTATGGAACTCTTGTGGCTGAAATCTCTTCTTTCTGATCTACGAGTCAAGAGCCAGTCGCCACTGGTTCTGCACTGTGATAATATTGGGGCCATGTATCTTGTAGCTCATCCCATCTTTCGTGCTCGTACTAAACACATTGAGGTTGATTTTCATTTCCTTCGTGATCTTATTCTTAAGAAGTTCGTGGTTGTCCAATTTCTTCCCACTCAGTATCAAATTGCTGATATTTTCACTAAACCACTATCTTCTCACCAGTTCGAGTGGCTCTGGTCCAAGCTTCATGTGCTTCCAGCCCACTTTCGCTTGAGGGGGCGTATTGAGGAGTCGACCAGCCCTAGTCTTCCTACCAAAGAGAGCTCTAGATCTCTTACCAAAGAGAGCTCTAATCTTCCTGCTAAAGATGGGCCAACTAGTATACAAAGAGTACTTACTGTAGAGAGGCCAATCAGAGCAAAAAGGAAACTCTCCTCATAGGAAGTTTTCTTACTACATCACTTTCCTTAATTTATTGTTTTTATACTTGTAATTATTTTCCAATTTATTCATTATTGTTTTTGTATATAATCAGTCTTGTACAAACACTTAAATGTTAATGAAATTCGACCCATTCTTCTAAGACTATTGTCTTCATCATTTCTAACTAAACCGAGCATAGCCTAAATGAGCCTTCTCCTGATGTTATATGCTAAAGAAAATGCAACAATACAAAATGAAACACCAAAAGTGGCCAGCAATGAACGTGTGTCTATTTAACACTCATATCTGTCCCTAATCCCTAAGTCAACTATGTGAACCACAATCTGAAACTACAACACAATCAAGACACCTAGGAACGATTGAACACGAAAGAATTAAATAAAAAGAGTAAAACATATGTTATACATACTTAACATGAAATCAACTAATTAAAAACAAAATGTCCGCAGCAAGGAGATGAGAATATGTCGTAGGTTTATAATCATTAACACACCAAAACCAGATTATATCAAGTTGAACAAAACGATGCCTTAATAACCAAACTATAGGATCTCAACATAATGGTCCCTCCCATAAGATGTACACACCGAACATCCATTAACATAACAACTTAAGACAGAGGGGATGCTTAAAGCAAGACTCTATATATAAAAGAATTAAAAGAAACGAAGCATGGAATGACATCCATTAAGGGGGACTACATGTGTTAAAAGCCAAAATGATTAGAGTGGTCATCAATCAAAACCAAAAACTAAGAAGAAAATGCAATTATCGAGGCATATATAGAACCGTTATAGAATGGGGTAAAATACCTAAAGATAGAATAATATAGACCCAGCTACTATGCATAGCCCAAGCTTAAAACTTAATGCCAATAAGAACTGTGGTAACCGATTAGTTACACCCATCAAACTACTTCAGAGGTTCAAATCCTTCAACCCTAACAACTGAGCAGCACTTAATTGAATGATTAAAGAAACAAAAATGAACCGAAGCAGAGAGATAGAGTGAGAACAAATAAAAGATGATATGTAGTGAAACCTAGAAATCATTCTAAGAATTAGATAAATTTGGCTAAGACGATAGCAACCAAATATCATTTAATCAATACAAATGTTATGCAAGAAATATGAAATGAGGAGAAGAGGTTGGAAACTGACCAGGAGTACCTCAACAAGTCACGATTAAGAAGTGAATCTCACCCCAGAGTATAGCTTCCTCTAACGTGCCAATGCAGATGCTTCGTTTAGTTTTCTTTAACTGAAGCGATGAGGTTCCATATTGAGTGCTGCATCATACGATAGCGGCCATTAATGTTCAACAGAAGGACGAATAGGGGATGCGGTGATGCTCTGTTTCTTCACTCATTACAGCCGTGGGTGAAGAAAACGATAGAGAGAAAAAAATAAAAAGAAACAACTAATAGATAGGATAAAGAAGGAAGAATGAGGTTGTACATAGCCACTATTATGTTGCCTTTCGATTAAATGAGTAGTTGTAGTTTCTTGAACTCCAAACCAAATCAGGAAACTCGTGATGAGGTTGAGATATATAGAAAAGACAGATAAGCCAAGGGAAAAGGATGATACGAGAAAGAATGGAGGAGGGATTATGCAATAATTGGAATTTTGATTCCTCCGTTTAGGGGTGGTTCATTGAAGTGCTGGGTGGCCTCGAGTTTAGTTGTTCAGCAGAGATAGACCATAGGAGAAGAAGAAAATAAGAAAATGAAAAAGAAGAATAGGAAAGAGAGAAAATAAGAGAGAGAGAGAGAGAGAGAGGAGGAGGAGGAGGAGGAGGAGAAATGAGAGAAAAGCTTGCCGCTGCTATGTTGCTCGGTCGAGAGGTCCAAGAAGGTGAACATTCTGTATCTTCAGAATGAGAAGATATTCAGGGGAATTTTCGTAATTCTGGGTTGAGAGGGGTAAAACCAATATTCGGATTTAATGGTGGGGATTTGAATTAAAGTGTGAACGGTTGAGATGGGCTTGAGAGTATATAGCGGTTTTGTGTGTATAGGTTAGTGCGATTGGCCAAAATGGAATCTTTCAAATTGAACGGCCAAATAGGGGTGTTTTTGGATGGAACTTGATAAGGTAAGGATTTTGGGAATTTCAGGTCGATTGATGGTGCTAGATTAGTCCAACAGTACTTAGATTAAGGGAATTTGAGGTACGATCATTCTGACTCGTGAAAAAAGCCTCAAATAGAATTTTCTTCCAATGGATGAGCAAATAAAGGAATTTTGAGTTAAAATTTAACATGATAGGATTTCTAAGGGGCTTGGACGAATTCACAGGGTTTGATTAGTACAAATGCATTTGGGTCAAGGGAATTTGTGGTATGAGCAATCCGATACATGAGAAAGCCCAAAATGGAATCTTCATTCGATGAATGGGCAGGTTATGGAATTTTGAATTGAAATTTTGTAGGATTGGATTTCTGAATGTCCTGGGTGAATTGGCAAGATTTGATTGTTTCAAATGTGTTCAGATTGAGGGAATTTGATGTATGATCAATCCGACATGCGATAAAGCCCAGAATAAAATCTTCATCTGATGGATGGATATATGAAGGAATTTTGAGTTAAAATTTTATAGGATTGGTTTTCTAAATGTCCTAGATGATTTGGCAAGGCTTGATCAATTCATATGTGTTTTGATTGGGGAAGTCAAGGGTACGAGCAATTCGACCAATGAAAAAGCTTGAAATTGAATCTTCATCCGATAGATGAACAAATGGAGGAATTTTCAGTTACAACTTAACAAGGTGGTGTTTCTAAGGAGTATAGACAAATTGGCAAGGTTTGATTGATTCAAATGTGTTTAGATTAAGGGAATTTGGGGTACGGGTAGTCCAACCAATGGGAAAGCTTGAAATGAAATCTTAGTTTAATGGAGAGGTAAAATAGATATTTTGGAGGCTAAAATTTAGTGGGTTGTTGGGAGGTTTAGGAGGGTATTGGTAATGTTTAGAGGTCTTGGATGGTGTGCCACGATGAAGATCTTGAAATAAGAAAGGGATAGTCAATAAGGATGGTTTGATTCAGAATCTTATAAAACGAAGGGTAAAATGGTTATTTTAAGGTTTGAAATTTTATAGATCATCAGTCTAGGGGTTGATGGAGATTTTAATGGCTTTGGAGGTATTGATGATATGATTTGTAAGTTTCAGATGATGCATTACAACACGAATCTTGAATTTAGAGAATGATAGCCCAAAATGATGGTATATTTGGAATATTTTTAAATAAAGAGCAAAATAGTCATTTTGAGATCTAAAATTTTATAGATGGTCGATCAGGAGGTTGATGGAGGTTTTGATCATCTCAAGGATATTTGGATCATGGTTTTTAGTCGTTATATATGGTTTGTCAAAATAGAATCTTTGTTGGATGGATAGTGAAATCAAGAAATTTAAGCCTAAGATTTGGAGTGGTTGGTTGTTCAAAGGTATTATTTCATATGATGGTGGTGTTGTGATATGGCATGATTGTGACTATCGGAAGGGAATCTTGAAGATTTAACTATACATATAAGGGTATTTGGGTTGAAATTTGGTTTCTTAGGGGTTTGACATGTTCTAAAGGAAATGGTGGGGTCTGACTAGGCATTCAGAGTGTGAAAAGTGGATAGGAGAAGAAACTAAGTAAAAATCAAGTGTTGACTAGTTACCATCTCCTTAATACTGCTCTATCACTTTTACATCATATGAATGTTCCTAAACAATATTTGAGTAATTTTGTAATTACAACTAGTTCTCTTATTGATCAAATGCCTATATCTATCATTGAAAGTCATTCTCCCTTCTCATTTTGTTTTTCACTTTATTCTCATTTCCTTTTACTCCTATAATTTTTGGTTATGTGTGCTTTATTCATAATCTAGGGCCTGGAATGGACAAGTTGGATGCATTCTCTACAAAGTGTATTTTTCTTTGTTATTTTAGGACACTAAAAGGATATGAGTGCTATAATCTCATTTCCCAGTGTTCATTTGTTTGTCCTAATGTCATTTTCTTTGAATATGATCCTTTCTTTTCAGGGTCTAAACTTTTCCACCTCACCTCCTTACCTCCTTAGATTTCTTCTCTATCAATAGATCTATAGTCGTTTTTATAACAGTATTGCCTCCTCCTTCTGATCTTGACCTTCTCATTGCTTTGTGAAAAGGTAAATGTAATTGCACTCTTCATTCTATTTTTAATTATATTTCTATTTCTCATTTCTCTACTACTTATCGCCAATTTATCTCTCTTTTGTCCTCTATATCCATTCCTAAGAATGTCCAAAAATCTCTTTCCTCCCCAAGGTAGTGTCAAGCAATAGAAGAACTTTCTACTCTTGCTTATAACCACACGTAGGAGCTCACTTTTTCCCTCTTAGTAAGCATGTTATAGGTTGTAAGTGGTTGTACACTATCAAACACTTACCAAATGGCAAGGTAGAGTTGTTAAAGGCTCGATTAGTTTTCAAGGGTTGCTCATAATTCCATGGAGTAGATTATACATAGGCATTCTCTCCTATGGCCAAGATTGGCTCAATTCATGTTTTGATATCTTTAGCAACTATGTATAATTGGCCTCTATTTTAATTTGACATAAAAATGCATTCTTACATGGTAATGTTCTTAAAGAGATTTATATGGAGCAACGACCAAGTTATTAGGTGTGCTACACCACCTTGGAAGCTACATTTGTGGCATCCAAATCAAATAACGTTCTATCCAATGTTTGAATTAAAATATGATGATTATCTTACTCCAATCCTAAGAGAAAAAGCTATTCTCTCATGGAAATTTGATTTCTATATTATTGGGATAATTCAAGTTTTAAAAATCACACCTTTCCACTTAGCAAGATTTGACCTTTTTGGGCTAAGAACAATCCATTCTTCAAATAAATTTAATGATAATGAGGATGATGATTATAGAGATGATGGTGGAAGTGGTGAAGGTGGTGGTAATGGTGGTGGTGTAGATTTTGATGTTGATAATAATCATGATAGAGGTGGTTATGATAGAGTAGGTGGCTGCAATCAAGGTGATGTTGGTGATGCTTTTGTTAGATATATATCACCCATAGATGATTCGATGTCACCTAGTCAAGAGCAATATCATCCTAGTTGTAGGGATATGTAATTAATGGAAAATTATAGTTATGATTCTTATAGAAGACAGGATGAGTGGAACAAACTTATGGTAGATCTAGGCATGATAATTAAATGATGCATGACATAAGTGGCAATATTTTAAGCTCAGGTTTTAATTATAGCTATAACTCTTCTCAATATGGGTATGATACGGGTGTTATATCTACTATTTCCTAGATATGCAATGAGTTTTTAGATTTTCAATGGTGATTCTAGTGAAAGGTATGGATCAAATTATTAGCCTCAACCTTGTTTTTTGTTGGATGCTACAACTCCATGTACTAGGGAGAAATTTAAGTATTTCAAGAAAACATCTGTATTAATGTCATATTCCAATAAGATGGCTTGGGGTGAATGTTACTCTTTGATTAGAGACCAAAACAATGTAAACATAAACAATTTTGAACGTGTACGAAACTCGTTATGGTATTGAACTATTGACTGCCATAACTTTTGACTCCATGTATATAAATATGTAACTTACCAAGTAAAGATAGATTGACATTTATGTATAATTTTTATTGTGTATTTATTAATCATTTTTGAAATTTGAATTGAGTATCATATAAGTTATTAATGAAGATCATTGTTCATCAAGGTATATTCTATTCAATTGCTAGATGCTTTTTTTTAATTACGAATATGTAATGCTAGATGCCTAGTCATCCTTAATTCATCATTCATCATTTTAGTGATACATGTGTTGAATTAAATTATTAGGCATTGATATTTTATGGCTATAACCCTAATAGACATTGTTATTAAAATATATTAATTTAATGTATGTATACCTCATTGAAAACTTATATTTGGTGTTATTAATGTATTTTTATATTTTACTAAAGTATTTATAATATTTCCATATGCATAATTCTCATATGCATGTGTATCCAGGGTGTATTTCGATCTGTCTCTTAAAATTGCCATTGTGATATATTTGACATTTCCAATACTTTGATCCTTGGCCTAGGTATTGCCAAACCTTTATAAACGTCTTTTTATGCTTTACATTCTTGCAATCTCTTACTTTACCTTTTATCTGCGTTAATTTGATTATTTTAATTTCCGTTGCATTTGCATAACACACGATAGCCTTCCACTGCACCATTCTTATATTAATCATCTTAAAAGGCTTTATTTGGGGGAAATAGTTTATACTCAATTCACCCCCCCCCCCCCCCTCTCTTAGGTTAGGCTAATTAAGCAACAATTCAAATTTATGGCTCTTCGCAAGAAACAGAGAAATATGATTTTAAGGGTTAAAAAAGAGTGGAAAAAAACTGAATGGATGAAGAATTGTGTGAGAAAAGGAGAGGTTCTTTTCAAAAAATTCAAGGAGGGGATTTGGTGAATTAGTAGTCTCTACATGGCAGTTTGGATCACCTACACTTATGCCTTACACTCGTGGTTCAAAGTATTGATAGACGAAACTCATTCATTTTATTATTCTTTTGTTCTGACCTATTGTTAATTGACATGATAGGTCATAAGATGAAACCACCAAATCACTCAAATGTTAATATAAGTGTATCATTGACCCTAAAAACTGATTCAATATGTCTCGTATTGGACATATCATATCAATGTTTTGAACCTTGTATACACTAAGGCATGCACTAACAAATGAAAAGAAGATTCATTTAGTTGCTTAGGGATCTTCTTGAAAATGAATTGTTTTTCATGTTTGTGAGTTTAGAAAACAAGTTAAAATCATCTGGTTCGATAAATTGTTTCTTAAAACAAAAACATGAAAATATGTTATTCATTGTATATGAGTTTTTTGTTTCCAGAATTGAAACAAGAAACATTCTCTTAAATTTCTGGTAAGAAACATGCTTTCATCTAATCATCTCTCATCATCTTTTATAAATCATACAATAAGCATATTCCAATATTTTTTTTTTGTTTTAGAAAACTATCATTTTGATGGCTTAAAAAACATGAATTGTTTTTTGAAACAAAACCAATTGTTTTGCTTCTCAAAACAATAACACAATTCAAGAACATGCTTTTGTCTCTTTTTGTTGATGTGGAAATTTCAAAAACAAATGAAAACAAAAGCATCCCTGTTCTGTATTACACCCTCTTAAATTTCAAAATGTCAAATATGAGAGCGGATGATATTTTGTGACAAAGATCCCCCTTAAAGGCTTGAACTTCTAGATTCTAGTACTCTGCCCCTTGACCCATTAACAAGATTGAGTGTGAAAATAAAATTACTAAATTGCCCATTCAAGTTTCTAAGGATGACAGCAAAAAAGATCAAAATGATGAAAATAACCATTCTAAATAACAAATCATTTTCAAGTCATTGAAGAATTGATTATTCTCAAGGTACTCTCAAGTTTATTTGAAAGAAAAGTTAAGAGAAACATGTAAGAGTTCGGATTTAAAAAGACGAGTTAGGGTAATTTGCGGATTTATAAATGTTTAATGGGATATTTCATGGAGTTAATGTTCTGAGGGGGGGGGCACTACTACCCCCTTAGGTACAGAGTGGCTTTCTGTAATTTACCCTTATTCTTTTACTTTTACTTTAAACTGAAAAATATTGAATTAAACAAAAAAAAAGACAAAAAAAGGATAATACCCCTATATATAAAGCCATATCTCTCCTCACTAGCTAGATATTCTCTTTCTCTCAGCCGTGCCCAGAGCTGAACAAGACGTTGAATCCACCAGATTGTAGAAAAGATTCTACATTCTGACTTTTTTTTCTCTTCTACATCCTTCGATGTAATGCTCTTTTCTTTTTTCTATTTTTTCTGTTGTCTTCCTTTACCAGATTGCAGAAGATTCAAAATGTGGAGAAGATAACAAGTTGCAGATTCAACTCCAGTGACTTTTTGCAGAGAGCATGAGTACTATCTAGCCCACACATTTGAAGCAAGAACCAAAGCTACGATGAAACCAGGCAGTAAAGGAACCCGTAACACCTGGGGGGTGTGAACCTTTATTTTTCACCGAGGATAATCGCTTGGCTGTTTTGTAAAAATAGCGTGAGCTGGTTGTTGAGAATTTCCTGCGCATGACACGTTATTCACTCAGTTCCTTGCTTGTCTTTTAGGCTTAAAGAATAGTGATTGCAATTGCAAATACTCTTTCACCCCTGGCCCTCATCATGGTCAAAAATAGAAGAAAATTACTGCTGGTGATTTGGCCAGTTATCCAGCGATAAAGAAAAGGAACAGCTGAACTCCATAGCTGTTTTCCAGGCTGTGTGACCAACCATTTTGCTCCCCACTAGCACTTTGTTAGAGATTAGGTGATTGTGGGCCATATGCTTATATGTTGGGGTGTCCACGATTGCGTTAATTGAATCATGGACAATTTTTGCAAATTAAACCGATACCGTCAGTTTTTCCATTTCTTCAAATAAAAACCGAACCGATTCCACCAATTAACCAGTCTGTTGGTTTTGGTTTTTGACCTGTTCGGTTTTTTATATAATACATATTATATAAACATATGTATAATATTATATTATAAATAATAAATAACATATAATATATTATAAATATTATAAAATTATATAATATATATATAATATATTTATAAATAGATTATTATAAATATAATATATATATACATATATATATAATGAATATATATTTATATATATATAAGATATATATAATATGTGACATTAAAAATATATATAAAAGAAACATAAATATACATACCAATCGGTTTGGTTAACCGCCAATTTGTTTGTAAATTAACCAAAAACCAAACCAGTCTTTACAGTTTTTCAAAAATATCAAACCGAAACCGAACTAATCAATTCAGTTAACCACATTTTCCAATTCGATTTTCTCGATTCGGTTCAGCACCCATAATGTCAGATGTAGAGCAAAATGTGACACCACGACCCATCCATAAAACAGCTACCAAGTTCAATTAAACCGCTCTCCGAGAAACAGAGGACTTGCCCTTTCTTTTGAGAGTTGCAGTTCAAGTGACAACGTTTTTTCTTTTCATTAGTTAGTACACCACAGGCCTTCAGTGTAAGGCACAAAGTGTAGGAGATTCAGAGGTATGAGAGGGACAATGGTTACAACATGCATTTGGATTGCGTTTGATCAAACGCAACTTCTTCGATTGAAGGTTTTAGAAAGTTCTAGCCTTCTGTCAGAATGGTGTAAATATTTGCCTCTCGAGAAAATCATAACAAACTGCGAAGTATGCAATCAAACAATTTGGTATTTGCATCCAAAGCCAGCGCCAAGACTCACTGCAGCAACTTGGGCGGGCTCGGGTTGAAATTTTGTTAAATTTTGAATGGGCCTGACCCAAAAGCCCAAGTTGTCAACAAATAAAATAAGTAGCTTTATTATCAAATTACAGGTTAAAAATTCAAAGTATAGGTTGTCAATTATAATCGGGTGGCATCGGATCAAACCTTGTATTGAACTGGTTCTGCACATTTCCTTAATACGGTTGGGCCCGGGTGTACCCTAACCGGACAAGACCCGACCTATTGACAGCACTATTTCTACTTAATTATCACAAGGATTGTGGACCATAACATAAACAAAGAAAACATCGCATTCTCAAACACTATATGAGAAAATATGCCCCATACCCAACCCATACCAATCGAGGGAATGCCCTCGGTTACAAGCTAGAGGAATAACAATAAGAGACTGAGAGAGATGGACCAATGTAATTACTTAAAAAGAAATTTAACCATGAAAAGAAAATTAAGGATGTAATAAAATTGAGTCAAACAAAAAGAGAATGGACACTCCGACTGTTCATGATTCGCAAAAGCAAAAGTTCAGAAGGACTAAGAATCCAAACCACTACGATATGCAAAAACAGGCAGACATGAGAAAACACTACACAACCAAAATATAATCAGGGAGATAGGATGTGAAAGACAACCAACCCATGTACCATAGACACACTACCCCTTTTGGAACTCTTTTCCTTTCTGAACTTTAAAAGAAATGCCTTAGGGAAGATAGAAATGGAATTATAATTATCTACCCGGTTACCTCTTTCAAATTTCTTTTTCTTTTCCCACCTTTTGATCTTAAGGTTATGGTAGGGTTGGTCCTTACTTGGCCATCATGACCTTCACAAACTCCTCGTAGTTGATCTGTCCATCACCATCAACATCAGCCTCACGAATCATCTCATCAACTTCCTCATCTGTCAGCTTCTCACCGAGGTTAGTCATAACATGGCGCAGCTCAGCTGCGGAAATGAAGCCATTCTGATCTTTGTCAAACACCCTGAAAGCCTCCTTGAGCTCCTCTTCAGAATCGGTGTCCTTCATCTTCCGGGCCATAAGGTTCAGGAACTCTGGGAAGTCAATGGTTCCATTTCCATCAGCATCAACCTCGTTGATCATGTCCTGGAGTTCTGCCTCTGTTGGATTCTGCCCAAGTGATCGCATAACCGTCCCCAATTCCTTGGTTGTAATGCAACCTGGAATGTGATATCAAATACTACTGTCAAAAATCCCAGCATTTTGTGATAGGGATCATACAGCAAGCTTCAAAGACTTATAGGAGAGGAGAAAGTGCCCAGCAATTCCAAGGCTTTGGTTCTTATTTGGCACAATGATGGTTCAGACTCTAGCTGGGAGCTAGGATAATAAATTTTGGCTGTTTTTTAAGAGGTTTTTTTAATCAGCAAGAAAATTTTATAAATTGTATTATTATGTGAAACAGAAATTAAAGCAGAGTATCCAACCACCCATAGACACAATGAAAAATGATTCAAAGCCCAGGTCGGAGAGGATTATAATAATGCCCAAAATATCTGTGCTGCCTATAGACCCCTTGCTTTGCTAATGTGTCAACCAATCAATTTGCAGCCCTTCTTACCCAAACAAAAGTATCATTCAAATCTTTTGACAGGTTTTCTACTTCCCTAAGGACATGCCTATAAATCCAAGGGAGAGTGTTTTACAGCAAGGTTATTTTGGTTGTACAGTTTATTAGAAGTCATTCTTTTAGTTCAAATTACTATTCCTAAGCCATGAAGGAGTAGGAATCCAAATTAGAAACAAAACTGCCACTATCCTAGGCTATAAATGTGGGTGTATCGATTGTTTTCCAGCAATAGATTGCATCGAAAACAGAAGTTTGTTTTCTTTATGAAGATGTGAGATACTTCTAAGGTTTGGGTGTGAGGCCTAAACTATTTAGGAGTGATTCCTAATTTTCTTTCTCCTTCAAAGTGCTTGCTGTCCTGCATCATTTGACAACCAAAGAAAAACCTTAATCCAGCTTAACATGAACACAGAATTTTCTATTTTGAGTACCAACAAATTTAACATGTGAAATTTGTGCATAACTGACAGCCACATTAAGAGAAAACAACAAAGAAGATACAAAATTGGGATAAACATATCTTTAATAGCCACCTTATATCATCGAAAAATGAACCATTTTGTTCCAATACCTTAAAAGTGCAAAGCGCAACAAAAGCGCCAGGGGCTTTTTGTGCCCGAGGCGCAAGGGGCAAGACTGCAAGGTAAGGCATGCACCTTTTTGAAGTGAGACACAATTTTTTTAAAATTTTCAAAAAATGCATAAACATGAAAAAAATAAAAAATTGAAATATTATTAAAAATAATATCAATTAAAAATGCATACTAAAATTTTAAACTAAGTATTTTAAAAAGCCTATTAGCTCATTAAAATAGATAAACATAACATATAAAACACATGCAAAGTGAAAATGTAAAAACAAAATTAAACATACCATATAAAACATATTCAAGCAGTCAACAATTTAACCATGCAAAACTTTCAATCACTTTATTATTTTCCTAATTGCATTACTCAAATATCAATTAAAAATGCATACTAAAATTTTAAACTAAGTATTTTAAAAAGCCTATTAGCTCATTAAAATACATAAACATAACATATAAAACACATGCAAAGTGAAAATGTAAAAACAAAATTAAACATACCATATAAAACATATTCAAGCAGTCAACAATTTAACCATGCGAAACTTTCAATCACACTCTTAAATAAGTACATACTAGGGTCTTAAATAAGTACAAGCCACTTTATACCAAACCCCTTGAGGTAAGCTCAAATAAGTACATGCTAGGGTCTTAAATTCTTAATTGGTACTTAAGAAATTAGTTTTATGAATTAGTTTTAGTTCATATCTTTTAATAAATGTCTTGTATTAGGAAGAATGAATGAACAATATTAGCAAGAAGGGAGTTCTTTGAGGACCCGCCCCAACCACCATGCTTAAAAAATTACAAAAAGTGCAAAGTTTAAGAAAGGTGCAAGCGTAGGTTGAGGCACAAGGCACACCAAGCACATGCTTAGGCACACACCAAGTGCACACCTTTATTAAGGGGCTGTGCTAGGGCCTAGGCAAGGCACATACCTTGAAATGAGCCTCGCCTATGCACCTAGGCGTGCCTGAGGCCCGCCTTTTAAATCATTACTTTGTTCTTTGTTCCTTTCATGGAAATGCCACAAGCACATCAAGTAATTACATCTCTGTATCTAGTCTTTACTTCAAAATAAGAAAAAGATCTGTATTGCTCAAAAGTTCATAAGTATTGTTTCTTTATGCTTTTACTGGAACATCCATCAATACAAGGTCCCAAGAAAACAACACCTTCAAACGTGAAGTATTAAAAAACAAAATTAATATTACATTTCATAGTTTATGATAGTTTATCACTAAACAAAAACAAAACCTTCCTCAATGAGACAACTGCAAGATTATCCATGCAGGCAGGCCACTGCAAGGCAAAAGTTCCTATTTCCTAGCCATTTTGTCCAAGGGGAAAAGCAAAAACTACAACAGCAGTTACTAGCCTACTACTAGAGGAAGAATTTAGTTTACACCTTAATGCCAAAAGTGCTGAAAATTGGGCATCAAATACATTACCAAACCACATGACTGTCTGCCAATATGGATGGCCATAATTTTCAACCATATCCTTGCATGTAGAAGAAAATATTGATGATACATAATGCAGGTCCTTTGACCCTTAAATTATTTGAAATTTTAAAAATAAGCCCTGTTCTACCACTCTAATTCCCTTGGGACCATATTATGCTAAAAAATAATCCCCCAGATTCATGTAGGTATCTGCATAAAATCCCAGCACACTGAGAAATAGAATGAATGATGCCAATTTGAAAAAAAAAAAGAATCAATAGTAACCAGAAATGGAAAACAAAAAAAACATAAATGATGCCACCCTACCATGTGCCATTTTTTACCCATGTGTAACAAAGATGATACAAAACGAAACAAGGACAAATTGGGAAGATGGTGGCAAGCTTTTCTCCCTCCATAGAAGGTGTCCACTTCTCCATTAGATTTGGTTTTGTTAACAAAGAAGCTCACGAAGTTTTCTCAGAAAATGAAGGAAGCTCAATCTAACTGTTTATGTGTCTTAGCTTGTCCATTCTGGCTGGAATCTGCCATTTGGATAGTTCGACATGTAGAAAATAATTTTGTTTCTTTGACTATCATAAAAATATTCCACTTCTAAATTATATTGCTTAAGAAGCAAACCCTGAAAAGTGGCAACCACTTCAAAACAATCTTGAAGAATATGCAACGCATCTTGAATCCACACAGTAAGAGGTGGTTCCGGCGTTATTTAGAGTGCGTTCTGGATCACTGGCGAGGCAACCATTCTGGGCAAAATGTTTCCATACAAAAAATGCGTCCCAACCATTACATATTTAATAATATCCTTACAGCAGCTCGGTGACCAATGCAGTATGCTTTTGAAGGAAGTAAATGCCCAACCGAAATCTACATACATTTTTAACATGTTTCTACATAGTTTCAAGTTAACCTAATCGGCTAATCCAGAATCGACTCGTGTCTCATGGACCGAAGAAAAGCATGAACAGACTTGAAATAATTATTATACTTCCAGCAGAGGTTGAAACATCAAAATTCACATGAAATCACGAAAAAAAAAGGAAAAAGAAACCTAGAAACCACTTCGTTAACAATCAAATTATTTGGAACCTAGTGCACCAACAGATAAAGCAGACAGAACTATCACTATCAATCAAAATCAATGATATATCGGATCGCGATCCAGATTCCAACGTGATTCCAACACGTCGTAGATATATGTCGGAATGACCCGGAATAAGCTGGAATTTTTTCAAAAAAAAGCATTTCACAGTTCACACAGAGAAGACAGGTGCAATTCCAAATAGAATACAACAAAAGAAAACAATCAAGATAAGCCTTGAAACCCTTGGAAATCCAGGCTTCCGATGTCACGAACAACAAAGGAACCGTGAACCTGTTAACGGAATTCAAATCGACAACCAGATCTGACGAAACCAATCAGCAATTCAAATCATACGAGAAAATCTAGAACCACGACAAAGAATACCCACATAGGAATCAAGACAAGGGAAACGAAACATGGAAAAGAATAAACAGCAAAGATCAAATGAATCTGACCATCTCCATCCTTGTCGAACAAGCTAAAAGCCTCCTTGAACTCGGAGATCTGATCGTCGGTGAGCTGATCAGCCATGATTCTCTTTCCAGAACCGAGAGACAGCAGATCAAACAGAGCAAGAGATAGGAGAGATCTAGAAAACCAAAACGAGGGAAGACCAAATCGTTGGCTCGTCCGTCTCTCCTCCGGACTATCAGGCTTTTTATATGGGCGAAAACTCTCAAAAGGGTATCATCTAATTCTCGGCCCATCCATTTTTCATTCTAAAAAACGAAACGAAACAAACGACATCCCCAAATTACCCTGATATATAGCTAAGAGAAATTGCGAAATGAGAAAATAAATAAAAAAAATAAGAAAATCTATAATACAGCCAAGACATGGTACCGGAAGAGCTTTGGCCAATCATAGCACTCCGTGAATTATGATTAATACCACCTGATTTGTCGTTTTTTCTATGATACCAACTGATTGGCGGTAAGCTTTGTCAATATTATGCATTTGCGGTATTATAGTCGAACTGTCGGGTTTCCTCAATGGGTCGGGTTACGTAATAAACCCGCATTGACCTAATGCTATCGAGTTTGGTTCGGGTCACCCTTAAATGAGTCTTAAAATGGGTTCAGATTGTGGCTAGGTTTTTCTTTTTTTTTTTTTTAAACGCAATTGAAATAACACTAACATAGGCAACCCGTATGCATCTTTCAATCCTAGGAAGAGAGAAAATCCAGCATCTAAGGCCAATGCTTGCTAGTAAATTTGCCCAATAATAGGGATGCAAACGTATCGGATCGGATTCGAATGAGGGTAATATTCGAATCCCATCCGATACTATCAACAGTTGTTAAAATCAGATCTCATCTCGCAAACATTAATTTGAATTCTAATTCAATGAGGAAATTGGATATTCGGATCTGTTCTTATTTAATTTTTTAAAAGAATTAATTAATTATTAAAAGAAAATTAAAATATAACAAATTAAATAAAAAAATTTCAACTATTTTCATCATATATATACATATTTTTTATAAAAAAGTAAATGTTAAAATCAGATCTCATCTCGCAAACAATAATTTGAATTCTAATTCAATGAGGAAATTGGATATTCGGATCTGATCTTATTTAATTTTTTAAAAGAATTAATTAATTATTAAAAGAAAATTAAAATATAACAAATTAAATAAAGAAATTTCAACTATTTTCATCATATATATACATATTTTTTATAAAAAAGTAAATAAATAATATAAAAATGCAATAAAAATAGCATATTTATAAATAAATACCATTTATGTATATATATATATATATATATATATGTGTGTGTGTATTATATATTTATATAAATAAACTAAAAACATATATATATTGGATTGGACCCTTTCGGGTCAGATAAAGGGTGATTTGAATTCAATTTGATTTCTAATCGGCTGATCCAATCCGATTTGAAGATTCAAAAATAAGGATGTCCGAATCCAACAAAATAGGATTGGACTTCAAATCGAATCAGATCATGATCTGGTCCATTTCCACCCTACCCAATATTTTAAAAATAGACCTAAAATGGAACATTTTTGTCTCTAGTTTTCCAAGTTACCGGTAATATAGAATAATAAATAAGGTAAATTACAGATAGGTACCTTATATTTTGGGGGTAGTGACAGATAGGTACCTTGAACTTTCAATTGCAACACTTCGTACCCTAAACTCTCCAAAATAGACAATTGGATTCATCCATTAGCATTCTTTGAGTTAAACATTGTGTAATGCCAAAACTACCCTTTCATCAGTTAACCTTATACGGTTTGATTAATACCAAATAAGTTATTAAGTTAGTCAAGGGACTAGCCACTTCTTCTAGGATGATGTTCTCACATGGACGGTTAAAAGGGACTATGTTGGTGTCTCAACACTACTTTTTCTAGCAACGTCATCATGGGAGAAGTTGTTGGTTCATTGACTAACTTAACAACTTGTATGGTACAATCAGACCATATAAATTTAATTGGTGGAAGAATACTTTTGAAATTATGTAATGTTTTAACTAATGGAATACTAACAGATGGACCCAAGTGTCTATTTTTGAGAGTTTAGTGTACTCAAGTGTTGCAATTGAAAGTTCATGGTACCTATCTGTCACTACCCCCAAAGTACAAGGTACCTATCTGTAATTTATCTAATAAATATATATGTTTAAAAATATACCTAAAAATAATGTATAGCATTTGATTTTAACCACAAACCACCCCTCCCAAATTTGTATTCATTTTAATGGTATTGGATCCTACTATCTTGAGTACTTCTATGCTATGAATTTATGAAACAAATATAATAGGGACTAAGCCTACAAAAGAAAGAAAGAGAGACATCTTGAAAAGTGAAAAGACAATAGTACCACGGTTAAGGAGAGAGAGAGAGAGAGAGAGAGAGTTTAAAATTTTCAAAATGAAGAAATGTTAAAAATATAAATTGTTTCATTGTTGTGAACCCATGAACCATTGTTTAGGTTAAATCATTTAGTAGTTCAATCATTTGGGTCAATGGTTTTCTATCCAAATCAACATTTTTTTTGGGTATAAATCAGATTGGGTGATAAATCCTAAGACAAATGGCCCAACCACTAGGTTAACATTTTTAAAACTTGAGTTTGCCAATTTATTAGAGTCCAAACTATCGAGGTTTCAATGCACAAGTTGCTCCCATTTAAAGGGCTCTATTTACCTATCAAGATGACAGTAGGCACTATATCAATCATAGGACCTCTATCAAGTTTTCAAAATGATTTTCTAAAATTCTTTCAAACCAAAAACCCATAAAAATTTATTCAACATCAACTTCTATCAAAATAAAAATCCATGAAAACCCAAAACCCATCAAGCTTCATCAAATGACAAATTTTTGACCTAATTAGAGCATCCAAAAGCGTCAAATCAACACATCAATCTACAATGCAAGCACATCAATCAAAACAATAATAATAACAAAACTTAGTTAATACTAGAGTTATTTCTAGGACGATGGCACCTCTATGCTTTTCATATGTTTGCTTAATAGTTTGCATTTCCCTTCAAAGGTTTGGGATTCTACTACACATTCAAACAAAGGGATTACACTACATCAATCTTGGCCTTAACTAAAATTCTAATACCAAAATTCATTTTCAATCTTCTTATCCCTTGCAAAAATCTCTATGTATTATTTTTTTTTGTTGTTGTTTGATAGCCCACTACTTCTAACAATGTGGGGGCAGATATCTCTTTTTTATCAATAACAGAACTAAATGTATTAAAATAAAAAATTTAGTACAAAGAAGGGGAAGGGATAAACACTCTTAGCCCTCACCAAGAGAAAGACTACAGTATAGCCCAAAATAAAGCATTCCTTCCCACCCTTGTTTAGCAAGCGTATAAGCTACAGAATTTGCTTCTCTTTTGACCCAATTACAAAACACCTCTACCCCTTGCAACAATTTAACATCTTTCCTCTTCTCATGAATGTAGCACCACCATCCCTTTTCCTCCATTTTTTGGAGCCATCTAATTACAAGCTAAAAAATCACCTTCTATTACTAGCTTCCTAATATTCAGCTCTTTAGCCTTATGAATCCCTTCCATAATAACCATAATTTCAACTCTTAAGGAATCGCCACCAATTAGGCCTGAGAATAGTGCAATGATGTTTCCTTCTTCATTCCTAAAAACTCCTCTTATACCAAAAGGGTCTGGATTGCCTTCCCTGCTACCATCAAAGTT
The DNA here is from genome assembly GCF_055504915.1 of Nelumbo nucifera. Classification (NCBI taxonomy): domain Eukaryota; kingdom Viridiplantae; phylum Streptophyta; class Magnoliopsida; order Proteales; family Nelumbonaceae; genus Nelumbo; species Nelumbo nucifera. Next base: position 75,896,988 of record NC_142650.1, read on the forward strand.
AAGTTTGATGAAATCACTAGAAGGTGGGGACTACAAAGGCCTAACCACCTCCTTAACTTGAGCAGAATCAGCCACCTCCCTCCACTTTCTCATCACCTTAATGTTGAAAACATCTCTAAAAATCTCTAATGACTTTACCCAATAGACTACCTCAATGGTATTCGAAAATCTGATTTCGAATTCGAGATTCAACATTATCGAATCGAATTCGGATAATTCGAATATCTAATCAGCCGAATTCGAAGATGACTTGATTCGATTCGATAAATATCTTAATTCGACTGATTATTTAATTCTTTATATAAAATTTTAAAATGTTTTATAATTTATATATATAATAATTAAATTATATAAATAATTTATATATTTATATACTTTATATAAATAAAATATTTATTTTATATATTTATTAATTACCTAAAATAATTAATTAGTCGTATTCGAATCGAATTGAATATTTGAATATTTAATCGGATTCGAATTCAAATATTAATTTTCAATATTTGTCAAATATCAAGGTCAAATTCGGATATCGAATTTTTTAATCGGATTCAAATTCGGATATTGCCTTATCCAATTCGAATTCGACCCGTAGTGATAGCTTTGATGATAACTTCTTTACTTCTTATTTTTTCATGGAAGAGTCTTTGATTCCTCTCCTCCCAAATTGTCCAACACACCACAGCTCTTGTACATCGCCATAATATTCTTCCCCTCTTCTTTGACCATCTTAGGAAATTGGAAGTAAATAAGCTTTGTACACTAAGAGGAGGGTTCCACTTGCACCCAAACAAAGAAAAGAACCATTCCCAAATTGAGGAAAAAACGTGCAGGAAATTAATAAGTGATAGCAATTCCCACCATTAACTTTGCAAAGGGAGCACTAGTGAAGGGAAAGAAACCAATTGGGTCTTTTTCTTTGTAGTAACTCACAAGCATTAATTATTTCCAAATATGTTTTTCGGAACAAACCACCCACCCTAAGAGGAATAGGTTTACACCAAATCTCTTTTAAAGGAAAGGAAGGCACTTAGCTTTCACTTGGTTGAATAAGGGTTGAGAAAAAGGAACCACAAGAAAAGGAACCCGAGGGTGAAGGGATCCAAATTCTCCTATCCCTCTTACTATCTTCCAAACACACCCCTTTCAAGTTCTAAAGGTCAATAACAATGTTCGTTTCATGATCATATAATCTTCTTCTAAAACCCAAGTCCCAATTGCATTCACCATTTGAATTAATCAAGGGCAAAAAGAAAGAAATAGGTTCCTCCCTATGGTTAGAAATGGTATAGTGTGAAGGAAACTGTGTTCTTAGTGATTCACTTCCCACCAAAAACATACTCCCAAAATTTATCAAGGCTTCCAATTCCCAGACTATACCTAAGATGTGGTAGAAAAAGGGGTAGGATATCATAAATGGACTTCTAGGGTGAAGCCCTTGTAGCCCTTCTAGAATCCCAACCATCCACTACAAGACCATGAATGCTAACTATTACCCTTGCCCACAAATTGTCTCTCTCCATCGGCAATCAACATAACCATTTCCCTAGGAAAGCCAAGTTCCTTTTTGTCAGTTCCCTAGCCCTAATTCACCATATTTCTTGCTTCTGCAGACTAACTCCTAGTTTACTTTGTGATCTTTCTTTTCCTTCCCTGGTTTCCATAAAAAATACCTCATTAGCTTCTCTAAAATTCTACTTACCTCACTCGGAATTCTAAATAGTGAAAGGTAGTACACCGGTAAATTGGCCAAAATATATTTGATTAGTGTGATTCTTCCTCCAAGGGATAAATAATTGCACTTTCACACCACCAACAATTTAGTAATCCTCTCTATCACAAGATCCCAAAACCCCTTTCTTTTTGGATTATCTCCTAAAGGTAAACCCAAATAAGTGACGGACCATTGGGAGACAATACACCCTAAAATTTTTGTACTTTCTAAAATCTCCCTTTCCTCCATATTCACTCCCACCAAACAACTTTCTTCCAAGTTAATCTTTAAATTGGACATTCTTTTAAATGTTTCCACCACCAATCTTAAGTTCCTCACTCGACTATTTTCATCATTTGCACAAAATAGAATAGTATCATCAACAAACTATATATGAGTAATTAAAACCTGTTCTCTACCCACTCTCCAACCCTTAATTAAACTTCTTGAATTTGCCCTCTCTATAAGTCTCCCTAGCACATCAACAATCAACATAAAGAAGAAGGGGGGGAGTGGGTCCATCTCCACCGTTAATTAATATTAAGTAATGGCAGGTCTTAACACAACCCAAAATCCATCTACACCATCTGTCATCAAAACCAAAGCTCACCATAACATCCTTCACAAAACCCCAATCTACTAAATCAGATGCCTTCTCCAGATTCAATTTACAAACAAACCCTTCCTTTCCATTTCTCTTCAAATCCTTCACACTTTCATTAGCAATCAAGATTTGATCAATTATTTGACTCTCCCTTACAAAAGCCCCTTGATTTTGTGAGATAGATAAATAGAGAATAGCTCTAATCCTTCAAAATAGCACCTTAGCAATGATCTTGTAGAGGCCATGTACCAAGCTAATTGGTTTAAAATCCTTAGGATGCAATGCCTTTTACTTCTTTGGTATGAAAGCAATAAAGGCTGAGTTTAACCCCAGATTAATCACACCCCTATCAAAGAATTATTCAAATACCTTTGGAATATCATCTTTTAATACCTCCCAACAATCTTGGTAAAAAGCCATGGTGAACCCATCAAGACCTATGCTTTATTCCTATTCATAGAAAAAATTGCATCCATTATTTTTTCACTACCAAATTTTCTTTTCAACCATTTTTGAGTTTCCTCTGGAAGGTTAGGCCACTCTAATCCATTTATCCAAATTCTATCATCCAAAGGCTTCCTAAAGATTGATCTGAAATATTCCACAAAGATTAAAAAATCTCATTCTGTTGGCTAATGCTCACTCCATTAACCTCCAACTTTGACACTAAATTCTCCCTTTTCCTTTGTTTGCTAGTGCGTGGAAGAATTTAGTGTTTCTATCCCCTTCCTTAATCCATTTACTTATTGAACTTTGTCTCCAATTGATCTCCTCCTTGAATAATAACTCGTCCATCTCCTTCTTCAACCTCCATATTAAATTTCAATCACTTTCCTTTAACAAACCAGCCACTTCCTTTCCATCTATTGCTTCGATTAAGGAAACCAAAGCTTGCTTCTGCTCTTCAATCCTACCAAACTATTGTAAGTTCCACTCCTTAATTTTGCCTCTAAGCTCTTTCAACTTCCTTTGAAACCTCATGCCTTCCCACTATACCCTTGGATTACTTTCCTCCTACCATACTTTAACTCTCTTCCTGAAACCATCAATTTGTGGCCACATATTCTTAAATCTGAATGGGCCTAGACCTCTACCCTCCAAATTTTCCTCAGGAATGGATATTGGCTAATGATCCAAAGTTACTATTGGCAAGGCTCTAGAAACTAGACCTCTCCAATGCTCTGCCCAATCAAATGTGAATAAAAATTTGTCTAGTTTAGAGAAAATTGGATTGGGTTGTAACTTGGACTAAGTAAAGTTAGTATGAGCCAAATGAAGCTCTTTCAGCCCAAAAACATCAATAACCTGATTAAACCTCCTCATGCTTAAATTGATCATTTGACTCTAATTGTTAGTCTCTTCTAGAAATCATATCACATTGAAGTTCCCTCCTAGACACCACGATCCATCCTATAGTCCCCTAATATCTTCCAACTCCTCCCAAAAATTATTTGTTTCCCTATACCCAGTTGGTCTGTAATCATTTGTCAACACCCATGAATTCCATTTGAGATTTGATAAAACTTAATTGATACAAAAATAATCCTAACCAGCTCCTCCAAGCCGATGGTAGTCTTCACAAAGTCACAATGCTACTAGAGGCTCCCCATGTAGGATAGATATCCTAACTCCAACCCCTAGCTTTCTAGATACTCCTATCCCATTTTTTATCAAAATTTGTCACCTTAGATTTTTGAATTAGGAAATATCTGGCTTTTCCTTCGTCAAAACTTTTTTTATTATATATCTTTTCCTTGCTCCCCTAAATCTCTAACATTCCATCTTACTATCCTCATTCCTAACCTCTTCAAACCCCAATCTAGGTATTTGCCTTAGCTCTTTAGTTTTCTTTAAATACACCTTCATGTCATTAGAGTTTTGTACCTTACACCCCAACTTTTCCACAAATTTTGCCATTGGATCCATTCTACTCGTCCCCTTCTCCCTTTTCTTGTGTCCCCCTCGTTTCCTTCTCACCTCCTAAATTGGTCTCCTATTCTCTCTCTGTAAAAAATTCCTCGATCATCTCCCAAAATTTCCTACCCCTCACCTCATCCTCCCCTCTCTTATTATTTGACCCTTCTTCTCTAACCCTACTCTTTTGTTGCGGCAATGGATAAACCTTGTGATCTGGAACATTAGACACAAGAAAAGAGCTCAGGTTTGTATTCAAAATTGAACTAACACCAATACCTGGATTCTGGATATTGGGGGCACAAGCACATGATAGGTTCCAATATCACAAAGTTGGTGTTCATCCTCTTCCCTAGTTGAGGTTTGAGATGGGAGATCATTTGTCAAGGAAATACTTCTCTATTTACCACAAAGACTCTTTCTCCTATCCTTTCATGGGCTTTCCTTGCCAAATTTCTAATGATCCTCGTCTAACCCCTTACAACCGTATTGCTTAAAAATTAAATTTGGGTCCAATCCCCTCTTTGTTGATCTTCGATTTCCCACCTCAACATCCTTATTGTACTCTACCACATTTTCACTCATGCAGATTACCATTGATTCTAAAGAAGAAATTTCATTTCAACTTTTTTCTTCATTAATGAATAGAATGTTTATCTGTAGGGAATCCTTCAACTCTTCCATCATTTCTTTTTTCCAATTTCAAATCCTTCTAATAAGTTTTCCTTTGACTCTGAATCGCCTAACTCATCATCTTTCTACTCACAATCCTCCCATCTGTCATCTACAAACTCCTCATCATCAGAGTTCCTTCTTGAATATCTTGGATTAGGACACTCGATAATCAATTGTGTCCAGGTCCCCTATGACACCTATCCGGGATGCCATTGGAAATCAAAATCCTGACCCCTGTTCTACTGTGACACACCATTTCCAATGGTTTAGGGCGATGATAGACCACAAGGTTGGTTTACCATTAGACCTGATTTAGAAATTTTTAGTTGGGGGCCAAAGGAATCTTGAATAAAGACATTAGAGGCCTGTTGGGATTATGTAGCAAGTTGCTAAATGCACCATGAATCTCGCCTAGTTCAAAGTACCCACCCCTGTTACCCGACCTGCAACCTTTTATTGTTTTAACACAACACTTAATCATGTTTGGCATAGTGCTTGATATTAGAACCTTAGCATAAGAGGGTCTATCAAGACCTCTCTCCTCTTTTTTGAAATTTTTTTAAATTTTCTTTCCTTCCCAATAAGTAGTTATTAATCTTGGTCGTTCCTTCTATCTGTTCCCTTTCCATAACAGGCAAACTTGTCGAATACTCAACATGCTTTGTATCATCCTCAACTCCTTTGCTATCACGTAGCCTCCAACTTGCCACGTCAAATTCATCTTCAACCTCCCTCCCTATTCCCCATAGCAACCCTTTGGCTCCTGAAACAATCCATAGTTTCCTCTACCAACCATCAGAGAATAACTCAAGTGCTCATGGAATGGCCTCCAATTTCGTTCCAATAATCCTCATCCTCATGGCATGAATATCATAGGTGTTAACTGCTTCCAACACTCCTCTACAAACTGCATCTATTTTTTTCCAACACCTAGTTATTCCACAAATTGAACGGAAAACAAAATACTCTTAATTCAATGCCCCCTTCCTTCATCTCTTTCTCATTACAAGAAGGACTCCATTCTTGATCAACATGAAGACTTATCTAGTGTTCAGTCTGACTATTTTAGTTTTTAGTTTACCCAACTCCAATAGCGCTTTCTTTTTGTTAAAAGGAATCAATTTGGTTATGGCAGAACCTAAGAGAGCCTCTAAAATATCAACCAACAATCCTTTCCAATCTTCCACCTTCTTGTTTGTTATTACCACTTTTCTATTCCTCCAGTCATCGACCTTCCCTACAAATAAGACTTTTGGTACACTTGAGACAACACAAAACACTTCATCCTTCAATGTTCCTGACCTATCCTTTTCACCCTTCTATGTTTCATCCCTGCTCGCCTTTGTTAGTTTACTGTTCGTAGTCTAGAAACACCACCTTCTATGAGCAAACTCATCCAAAGCTTATGAAATCTTATGCCACTTTTCCTTTTCCTTCTGGAATACAAGCAATTTGTCTCCTTCCAACTCAATCTTTTTATGAACATAATATATGAGCCTTTATCATTTTCCTTAATTCCTGCTATGAAAACTTCTTCATCTCTCCTTCCCACCCCTATTCAGTTAAGGCTAGAATCATACCATCCATGAACCCTTTGAACCAGTCAATAACCTCTTTGATCAATATAACAATCAATTTTTTGCCTTCCCAAATCTTCAATGTTGAACTTCCACCATATTCCTCGAACAACAATATTTTCTTCTCTATTGTAACCTCCTTCCTCCATTTTGCTGCCGATGTGAAAATTCTTTTGTGAAGAGCCATTCTTACCACCTCTTCCTCCTTAACTCCTCTATCCTCTTACTACCTTGGTAAAGTAAAAGATACAAAGGATATACCCTATACAATAAAAGATAAGAAAAAATGTCATTGGTTTATCACCAATAAGGCTAATGACCTTTGAGCCAATGTTAGACCCTAAAGCTTGAAAACATAACCAGATCATCCTAAGACTTGTCAAAACCCAAAATTCCTTCTTCTGGCATAATTCGCACATCAATCGTCCACCAATAAACTCAACATCTGATTTACAAGAGCACTACATAGGATTTAGTACCTTGATCAAACACAACCCCTAGGCTTAGGAAACTAAAACTTAGTTACACATTGATTTTCGTGACTAAAATCCAAAGATCCATCGTTCATCACACCAACCTCCTTTCTAAGAGTCCCAATCTATGCAATGTTAGAACCTTGACTCCATGAAATCAAATCCGATACATCCACTGCCTTAAGGATACTAAGGTACAATCAGCCTTCAAATCTTACCTCAATTTTGCAACAACCAACGGTCATCCTAAAAAATGCCATGATTTTGTTTTAACAACCTTAAATGAATAGAAGTAGACAACCAAGATCAACAAATTATTTCTCTAGTCTGAACCTTACATCCAACTCCTCATTTTAATCCATACACATTCACATGCCAAATATTAACTCATAATTTCCTTATTTAACCATTTGGTCAACAAATATTCCAATTTGATCAATATGATTAAAACATACAAGAAGTCATAGCCCAAGAAACCAAGCACTTCTCATTGAGTCCAAAATCCTCAAAATAATCTACCCATCTAGTTCCAACCTTACATTCCTCCATTTCCATCCAAAGCAAACAAATTCCCATTTTGAGCCTTCTCATTGATTAACAAATCATAAGCTAAAACCAAATCTTTTAATCGACATCTATGATCATAGATACATCTCTTCCATCAGATTTAGGACATCCAAAAATGCCTACTAATGTAACCGTTTTTGGTCACGTACCATTTTTTGTGATGTATAAATTTTTTGGCTAAGTACCTCGTTGTTTAACCCGGTGGTGGCGTGCCTTGGTGATGAGCTACTTGGTGGCGAACTCCCTGGGGGAGAACTGCTTGGTGACGAACTGCTTGGTGGCGAACTACCCAGTGGCGAGCTCCCTGGTGGAGAGCTACTTGGTGACGAACTGCCGGGTGGCGAACTGCTTGGTGGCGAACTGCTTGGTGGCGAACTGCCTGGTGGTGCTCCCTGGTGGCGAACTGCCTGGTGGCGAACTCCCTGGTGGCGAACTGCCTGGGGGCGAACTGCCTGATGGCGAACTGCCTGGTGGTGAACTCCCTGGTGGCGAACTGTCTGATGGCGAACTGCCTAGTGGCGAGCTGCCTGATGGCGAACTGCTTGGTGGCGAACTGCCTGGTGGCGAGCTGCCTGGTGGCAAACTGCTTGGGGGCGAACTGCCTGGTGGCGAACTCCCTGGTGGCGAACTGCCTGATGGCGAACTGCCTGGTGGCGCTCCCTGGTGGCGAACTGCCTGGTGGCGAGTTCCCTGGTGGAGAGCTACTTGGTGACGAACTGCCGGGTGGCGAACTGCCTGGTGGCGAACTGCCTGATGGCGAACTGCCTGGTGACGAACTGCCTGGTAGCGAACTGCCTGGTGGCGAGCTGCCTGGTGGCGAACTGCCTGGGGGTGAACTGCCTGGTGGCGAGCTCCCTGGTGGAGAGCTACTTGGTGATGAACTGCCGGGTGGCGAACTGCTTGGTGGCGAACTCGTCACTTGACTTGCTCCTAGGCGGTTTGCAACTCAGAGGATGGTGGAGCTCCCTGGTGCAGCGCAACCCGACTACCCTCCGCGTGAGGTGATTTTCTCTCCTTTGTAGACGGTGGGAGCTGAGGGACCTGCGATAACTGAATCAGAGGACCCGGGGGTATTTTCCCGGCGGGGACTCTCCGATGCCTAAGTTAGCATTCTGATTACAAAGGGCTTGGAGAGAAATGAGAGAGCTAGAGAGCGGGGGTTACCATCCTTTTTTCTCCTCTCTGGCTTTGGGGGTCGAAGTCCTTATATAGTGGTGCCCTCGCGGGTTAGGTGGGTGAAAAGCCTTCAAATGGTAAGACGTCATATCCCGTCAGAACCGGGGTACGGTGATGAACTCCTCGAGGTTGTCAGGCTGGCGCTTGTGCCAGGCGGCCAGGTCGGCACCTGGGCCAGGTTGTCAGGTCGGCGCCTATGTCAGTCGACGGGTCAGTGTCCGGGCCAGGTTGTCAGGCCGACGCCTGTGTCTGTTGGCGGATCGGTGTCCGGGCCAGTTTGCCAGGCCGGCGCCTGTGTCTGTCGGCGGGTCGGTGTCTAGGCCAGGTTGCCAGGTCGGCGCCTGTGTCCGGGCCAGGTTGTCAGGTCGGCGCCTATGTCAGTCGGTGGGTCGGTGTCCGGGCTAGGTTGCCAGGCCGGCGCCTGTGTCCGGGTCAGGTTGTCAAGTCGGCGCCTGTGTCCGGGCCAGGTTGTCAGGTCGGCGCCTGTGTCCGGGCCAGATTGCCAGGTCGGCGCCTGTGTCCGGGCTAGGTTGCCAGGTCGGCGCCTGTGGCAGGCTGATCCGGCCAGGTCCCGCAGGCCGCGCCAGGCCGCGTGCAGGCCGCCTGTGGGCCGCGTGCAGGTCGCGCCAGGCCGCGTGCAGGCCGCCTGTGGGCCGCGTGCAGGTCGCGCCAGGACAGCCAGACCGGTGCCCGGGGGGGACACCAACTTGGTAAGTTGTTGCCTGGGTGCTTGCCTAGTTGTCACGAGGTGCCACGTGTCACAATTTCACTGGAGGGCCAAATCTGCCCTCATCACCTACCATCCAAATTTCATCCCAAAATTCCCTTGTTTGACCAACCATCAAGTCAAGATTCTATTTTAGTAAATCTTATTAATCAGAGCTTATTACCTATAAATATCCATAATCCAAGCTTTATTTGACCATCAGACCTCACCACCATCTTTAGAGACCCCAAGAAAACCCCCAATACATCAAATTTCATGACTTAATTCCTTTATATGACTGTTAAACAAACAATATTCTATTTTGAGTCTTCTTATTGATTAATGAACCATAAGCTAAAACCTTAACCAGAACTGAATCTTTCAATCTAGATCTCTTATCACATATTAATCTCTTTCATCAGATTCAAGACATCTAAAAATGCTTACCCACCAAATTTTATTCCAAGGTTCCCTTATTTGACCCACTATTTAAGCCAAGATTCCTTTTTAGCAAATTTCATTGATTAAATCATACCAGCCATAGATCTCCACCATCCAAACCTCAATTGACCAATTATGCCTCACCACCATGCTCAGAGACCCAAAATCCATTATAAGTCAAATTTTATGATCTAATTCACTTGTTTGACTGTTAAATTAAAAAGATTTTATTTCTATGCACTAGATGAAATCATCTATTCATCTGTCCCAACCTGAGACTTCAAGAGGGTAGGGGCTGATGGCAGCCCTATACTTGGTCTATTAAAACAATCGGACCAACAAAATTAAACCTAGTAGACAAAAAACCTAAAGATACCCACACTTATAAATAAGAAAAGACAAAATAACATTTATTACTGAGTCGAATTTACATTTTATGCCATTAAGAGTCCCAAACACGAGACTATAATGACAAACACATCTAAGACTCTCATTGGATGCACAAAACTCATTGAAATCCATCCCAAATTAAGGAGAAATGTTGCACCAAGAAGGAAAGGTTGGTAGAAAACCTTTATCCTTTGAAAACCCTTGGCCTTTTCATGAAAAAACTCATAAAGCCCAAGCTTTGTGATTGAGAAAGTTGCAAACTTGGTTCCCCTTCATTTCTATATAAATAAGACCTAACTCAAAACTATAAAGGGGAGAAAGCCTAGAAGCATTCCCAACCCTTATAGAGGTCCCATTTGCAAGAAATCTCCAAGCCTTTGACACTTAAAATTCAAATCTGCTCCATTGTGTTTTAGGTTTCAGATTTTCAAAAGATCTCCAAATCTATGATAGTCCTGGATTTCCCTTGACATTAGAAGGTCGACTAGAAGCACTCCACTAGTTCAAGAGTTCGTTTGGTTCAACTACTAGAAAATCCTTGCCAAGGTTACATATGAGAGGTAAACCTCCCACTTTGTCTTTTTATTAGTCAAGTTTGCAATTCCCAAGTTTATTTTGGTTGTGGGTTGCTTGAAGTGCCAAAAACTTAGTGAATTTGCATTTCTAGCTTCTTCTAGACTAGGATAAAGAGGTAGAGAGGTGAGGGTCTTAGGGAAATTAGTAACCTGAGGCCCGATAACATCTCCTCAAAGTAGTTTTAGGAGAAATTAGAAGAATTTTCATAAAATTTTAGGAAATCTTAGCAATCTTTTTATGGGTTTTTGCTCAGATTTAAGCCGAAAGAGCTCTTGTATTGGGATACTACAACAGATTAGAGAGAAGGATTCCTAACACCTTCCCTCTCCTAATCCATTTGAATCTCAAAATCTCTTGATAGAATGCCTTTCCCATGGAAAATGGAGTCATTATTTTGAAGACAAATCAAATTTTCAAAGCTGAAATGAAGGTCCATTTCATGTAAAAATGGGTTGTGGCTTTTTTCTTTGAGCCAATCATGAGCTTCTTAAAGCTCACAAGTAAGAAGATTTATATCTATGGGAGTAGTATTGGACCATACTAGGTTTCTTTGGTGATGATTTCACCCATTTTTCTTGCCTACTTCTTTGAAAGTACCTTTAGGATGCTTTAAAAATCTCTTTATTTTGGTAGTTTGAATTAGAAACTTCCTTAGTTTCTGGATTACATGTCATCTTGTCCTCTTCTGATTTTAGAGATAATGATTGGTCTTCTCTTGAGAATTTCACCTTTTGGACATAATCCTTTTTCATCAATAAGGAATTGTTGTTAGCCAAAGAAGCTTCATCATAGCATTTTTTTGAATTGGTTTTGAGATACACCTTAGTTTTGAAATGAATTTTAGGACAAGTGGAGTCTAAGTCCCTACTTTGGGTTTCTGAGGTTGAGCCCTTACAATCATCATGTGATTACGTAATAGGCTCTTCCTCACATCCTTTGTTGTTGCCCATGTGTATAAGGTTTTCTCTATTTTGATAATTTTCCTTCCATATAGACTTAGCAACATCAATGAGTTTAGCTCCTTCATGCATAGAGTATAGTACTTGCCAAATTTCATGAGTGGATGTGCATAAGGAGACTTCACCCACTTCTTCTTGGCTCACCTCTCTTTAAGAGGTTTTTGGTTTTCTCATTTTCCTTGTCTCCAATAAATAGACCTTTCTCTATTACTTCTCAGTGGTTGTAGTCCATGGAGATGAGGTAGATTCTCATCCTAGTCTTCAAATAGGTAAAATTAGTACCATCAAAAATAGATGGCAGGTATATTGAATATTCCTCGGCAATGGAACACTATCTTGGGTAGACATTTGTTCACCAAGTTGTTAAACTTATAAATAGGTGAACTTGCTTTAATAACACTTGTCTGGACTAATGCTCTAACCTAAGAGGGAGTGACTTGGGTAGAACTTTTAAAAAGTTCTTTGAATTCAAATTTGATTCTTTGATAGTTAATCAGTCAAGCTCAAAACCCTTCCCCTAAAATTGAAGCTAAGCCTTCTTGAAAATGAAAATCAAGATGCAGCAAAATGAAGGCTTAGTTTAGTTTAATATTTAATCAAAAGGTTACTCCCTGATTAGCACAACTACCGAACAACAAATCTATAACTACAAAAATAATCAAGCAATATAATAGTTGGAGTTATAGGGGTTAGCAATCAACAAGTATAAACAATAATAACAAAGATCAATACTAACAAAATGATAGCAATTGAAAATAAATTAAGTAATAAGAATCTGCAACCTACTATCTAGTTAGTGATTCTATAGTTAAACAAGTAAATATAAACTCAGGATATAAATAACTATAGAATTTTAAAAGAGCAATTGAAAGTAAATGAACAATAAAGTAAATGGTAGCTACACATGTGGTGTGTGCCTTAGCATTTAGAAAGAGAGGACCAACTACTAAAGGTAGAAGAGAGGACTTGCTAGAATATAATAGTTGAGACAAGAACCAACCACCTGAGTGTATCAACTTAAGATTCAAGAAATGGTTAGTTTCGACCAAAATCTCAAGGACAGATCTAATTGCAAAAATGTAAATACTATTGAATAATAAATGCCTAGTAAAGATAAGTAACAATAAAAGTAATGTTAAAGTAGTTAGAATAAATGGTTAGCAATTGTAAGAAATTAGAAGATAAAGCCCAGATTATTGAACCAGAGAGTTAGTGTAATTAGTAAGGTTAGTAGGTCATGAACTGCACTAAATGACCTTGTATTTTGTAAATGAAAAGAAAGAAAGACAAAATAAAACAAGATTTGCATGAACTCAAGGAATCAAGTTATTGCAGTTATAAGAATGTTAGGATAGAAAAATAAACTACAAAGCTTAAAGATAAAAGAAAACAAACAAGGCACACAAAATTTTTATAGAAGTCCAACCAACCTTGCCTATGTCCTTTACCTCATACCATCGTTAAGGATTTCCACTAATCGATTGGATTTCTCAGGCACCAATCAAGCCTTTACAACCAACAGGACTTTATGGATGCCTACAATACCTGAACTCAATTGAACTTCACAGTGACAATCTAACCTGAACCAACAGGAGTTCCAGGTGCCTACAAGACCTTGTAATTAGGCTTAATAGAGGTGCCAACAAGACCTTGATGGTGTTCAATAAGTTGAACACTTACCTGCTCAAGGATATTTCTTTAGTAGATTTACAAGCAAAATAAGCCTCTTGCTAGAGTGTGATTATTCTTTGGTTTGTATGGATAAATAAAAATGGCAAACAATTTAACAACAAAATTTCTTCTCCTCCCATTCTTGTTAAGAGAGCTTGTCAATATTTTGTGGGCCTCAAAGTTAGTTTTATTTGTGGTGGGTCTCCTCAGGGGTAAATCCGTTATGAAGATCCAATGAACCTTCATTGTGGAGAAGTTATGAGCAATTTTGATGCATCTTGGGGCACTAATGGCTTTTGCACCATTTCTTGTATAACTAGGAACCATTTGGATGAAGTCCTTGATTTGAAAGCCTATGCTGATTCAACATAATAAATCTTGCCAAAGCTTGGACTGTTTGGGAGGCCCATAATCTTGTGCTCAATTTTAGGAACCATCTAATTGTCATTAAAGGAGATTCCAAGCTGGTTATTGACTACTTAAGGAAGAAGGTGGACCTCCCATGGACGAGTGATTGTGCATTGGCGCACTTCTGGACAAAGGTGTTTTAACGCACTTCTGGATTGGTGCATTGGCACACTTCTAGATACCGGTTGACTCGAATAAGGATTAGCTGAACGCTTTAACTGTTCAGCGGGCTGTGGAACCAGTGATGAGGTTCCACGCCATAATAAATTCATGGGCCCCACTGTAAAAGATGAGGACCCTATGTATTTAATACTGGTGTGGAACCTTATCATTGGTTCCACAGCTCGCTGAACAGCTAAATCATTCAGCTAAACTTTGTTTGGTTGACTCATGCGACTCTATTGGGTTCATGGTTTTCAGTGATGGGGTTGCCTTGCGATCTTGCAAATATTTGTTTTTGTGATTTGTGGGGGCTTGCTACCCCTCGCCTTGTGTAGCACAATTCTTGTTCTACCAAAAAAGTACATCAGTAAGAGCATTTGCCTTCACCATCATATTATTGCTGTGACCAGAAAATTTTGCAAACCCCGCAATGAACCGATTACCATGGTAGCTGATCAAGCCCCCTCCACCAGTAAGGCCCAGATTTTCTCTATAGGCACCGTCAAAATTGAAAGACTGCAACCTCTAGTTACGAAAGTTTTCTTCTGTTTCATCAACCATTTCAATGTGTATACCAATTCATTACCAACATGCATGGAAATTTATTCATAAGGTATTGACTATCAATGAATGTGTATCAGTCCATATCAGTCTATCAAAATATATGAATCGTATTGATGGATATTGGTCGAATATGCATTGATAGAGTTCACATCTGTGCCCCACAATGTCCCACAGCGCATTCCCAGCTCCCCGCCATGTATTGGGAACATCTCCCAATGATAATACCAGACCCGATGCGCTGTGGGATGTTGTGGGGCGCAGATCTGAACTCGCATTGATAATGAGAACGGTGGAATCCCTTTAAGATATTGACGTTCCATTTCCACCTTTATATCGTATGCAACCAACACAGCCCAAAACACAATACTTGTTGATCCTTTCCACCTCAAGCAAGTCCGGGAAGTATCCTGCAATGAGCTTGGATTTTCTACCGACATGACATCACATTCCCACATAGGGAACATCTCCTGTGCTTGTATGTTATTATGCATGGAGAGATGTTCCTAATTCAAGAGTGTAGTGTTTTGTGGGTAGAATTATGAGATCCGTTAGTGGACTTCGCATAAAAAGTCACTTGTGCTGACTCTCTAGTTCTTTACCCAAAATAAAGTCTTGATTCTCTAGTTTAACGGGATTCCTGCCAAGGTTCAAATTATCGAAATAATAGAGGGTGTATCCGGCATATGTATCAGTTTTCAGGGCCATCAAAATGCAACCCTATGAAGTGCAATAGCCTTTCTACTGATATCCTAAATTAATTTCAAAACTGTATTTTCTTTTGCAAGTGTGGCACCCCTCTGAAACATAGGCAAGAACATGGCATATCGAAACTTTGAACCTTGATTCCTACTATTTTGGTAGTAGGTTACGCAACCATAAGACAAAAGTGGGTTTGCCATTACGTCAGGCCATTTTTGGTTTAACTCTCATTATTTCCCATTCCTATCTGAAATTCTAAGATGACAAAGAATTAGTATTTAGTAAAAATGGACAGAATGAGAAAATATTGCTATGAATCAAACATTTTTTTCTTAAAAAATGAATTCTTTTTTGTAGCAAGAATGAGAACAAATTTTGACCCGTTTGATTACATTCGACAATTTTAACCTACCATACTCATTTTGTAGGTAAATACTCTCATTTCTCTGAAGAACTTTAGAGCAAAAATGTAATCATCTTTCTGAACAAACCCAGAAATTATCGCAGTCCAATAAACTACATGAAAATTCATTCACAACTTCATCAATATCACCACACTTGGCATAAAGATCATAGCAATTCCCACAAAGGCATTTGCACCACATTTGACCACCCACCCATGAACCCTTTGCCAATCCTTAGTTCTCCAAGTGCATTACAAGTTGTCAAAATGCTTGAAAATGTAGCTGTTTGGCATCAAGAACCCACCTAACATTTGGTAAAAAATATTTAAAGCAAGGCATTCCAGCGTTTATGGCATTCCAGCATACACATTCTCACATAAAACATCTTGAAATACAGTCAAGGCATGTTTGAAACTCCTACATTTTGAAGACAAGTCTACCATTCCAGTCCAAGCATATCCATCAGTAAAATACCCATTCTTATCACGTGAGAACAGATCTGGTGACCAGAAAAAAAAAAAAAAACCAGAGGCAGTACATGCTGAAAGCATAGTCCCATAAGTGAACTGATTGGGAACAGACTAAGAAGAAAGCAGTCTATAGAAGATTCTTCAGGAATCCCCATGTTTCAGGCTTTGGCTCCTGAAATGATAGCATTTGGACAAAGGGATTTCATCAAACAATCAGATGGAATCGTCCATTGCTGCACATTTACAATAGTATTCAATATTAACAGAGTTGGCAACTAAGACATCAGACTAAATAAGGGACATTTTGATGAAGTGTGAATGAATTGATTTGACCTATCCCAATGTGGGATTTTGCGTTCTGATTGGATCACTAAGGTAGTCAACTGGGTTAAAAGATATGCTGATGGGATTTCAAGGAGGGAGAGGGAAGATATACATCTAATAGAGAAAATTGGAAATTTTGCCGAGAGAGTTTGGCCATTGAGGATACTCATTTGATTCATGTCAGATTGTCAAGAGGATATCGAGAGAGTTCAAAGGTTGAAGGGATCACCAACAGCAGCAGAGAATCACTGCAGAGTGAGAGAGCGCAAAATGAGAATGGACAGCCTGCGACACAATTATGTATGGTGCTGCAGGTTGCAAGGCCCACTTTTCATTCTAAAAAAATGAGGCCCATGGCAAGAATTTTATTAGCAAACACCATAGTGTTATTCATTCTTGCCCATTCTTATTCAAAATGAGTAAGAATTGAAAAAAATGAGGCCCATGGCAGCAAACCAAAAATGGCCTAAACCACTATAACAACATAAATCTAGAGATTACTGGAACCTCTTAAAAATGGGCTAGAAGAAATGTACAAGGTGCTCAAAGAAAGCATTGCACCCTTTTGCCATATGCACAAAGATGATACACCATACCAAAAAGGCAAAAACTGCTAAAGACATCGAAGTATGAGCCAATTAGAAACTTTTATGCACATGAGCCTCTGCAATATCAAAAACTGTGAAGATATATACTGCTACGTCAATCCCCAGCTTATGGAATAAATTTACATGATATGTTACATCTCAGAAATGAATCTATCACTAATTATCCCAGTAATTTCTTAGCTGGGACATATGAAGCAGCAGTTCGTTCCTGCCCAAGCCAGTCACGCTGCTTGTCATGATCCATGGAGGAGGTTCCTGATAGTTTTTTCTGATAAGTTCTTGAAAATCCTTAATGTTCTCATCAGGCCGCTTTCCTTTACTTTTCTTCACTTTGTCACACTTGGTGAAGACAAAAGTCAATGGGATCTAAAATATTACACGAAAGGCAAACCATAAGAGAGGGAGAAGAGGAATACAACTTGTGCCCCAACGTTTGAGTTATAAGAATTCCCACACTGCAAATTAAGAGGGAAACATAAAAGAGAGAGAGAGAGAGACGGAAAAGGCAGAAAAAAAGAGAAGTTTTAAATTTAAGTTACAAGGGAGGACATACATTGTTGCGGCCAAGCCAATTAGCACAATCCAGGTCAATCTTCTGAGGAGGAATACTAGCATCAATCAGTAGTAAGACAGAAACCAAAGTATCTCTGTTAAGAAAATAACCCTTGGTGAATGATGACCAATCCATTCGAGCAGATTCTGGAGCATTAGCAAACCTGCAAGCAATGTCTCATCAATGAAATTATAAACCGACACCCTTCAATCTAACCAGAAATTATGCACAGATTCCTAGAGTGATACAATATGTTTAGATTCCAAGTGATCTATCAGCAGAACTTTGTCATCATGACTTACTTATACACTGAGGCAAACAAAACCCAATAGAGGTCAGGTACCTCTGAAACAGGAAGATTTCATTATTTTTAGCAACATCTCCAAGTTTATAAGGGAAGAGAATGAACCAAGGAGAAAGCTGTTATACTGGACGACCATCCCGGAGTTGTGTATCTTGTTGGCTGAGATCTTTGTTTCTTCCTGCTTAACCCCCTATATGGAGCATAGGTGGCTTCAAGGATTGAAGTATCGGTATTGTGTATCGTATCAAACTGCTTGGATATGGATATGCTTTGGAAACACATGGATATAGACCAAAGATATGGATATGCTTGGATATATTAGGGAAACACATATAAATCCTATATGCATTATTTACACTAAATTTAAGGCTAAAATATCCATAAATAAAGCATAAATACATATGAAATATCTATTTTAATGATATATATAAAAAAAATATATTACAATTAATATACGGGATGCATAGATATTATATAATTTTATTGATCCATCAATTTGTAAATTATATAGATGTTTACAAATTAGTACATGCAGAAAGCCATTTTTATGTTATTTTCTATTAAATCCAAGACATAAGACATAAGCAACTATTATAGTTTAATTATTATATCAACTATTTTTATTTACTATTTTTTATTTTTAGCATTAACAAATAAGAAATCAACTAAATATTAACTTCTCAAATGTGTGATAAACAATATTTTCATTTTTGTAAATAATAAATGTTGTTATTCAGTGTGAATTAAAATATTAATAACAATTTATAAAAATATGTAAAAGTTCTAAGATGCATATCATGTGTAAATTCATAAATTTTCATTACTAAAATAATTATTCTATTATTAGATTTTTATTTCTATGATTTTTTGAGATTAAAAATCATTCTTTTAAAAATTGTGGATTTGATAAATCATTTATTCTAATAATGTCTATAATGGGTTTGACTATGATATCAAAAATGTCTATAATGGGTTTGACTAATCAACCAATATCATACAAGACATGACTAATTAGGTGGTATTCATCAAAATTCATGGGGGTGCTTTGATTGATTATTGGTCAAAGCTCTTCCATTACCATGTTTTTCCAGTAGCATAGATTTTTCCCTTTTATAAAAGGCTGATTTTGAATATTGTATGTATTAAAAATAAATTTTATTATATTTCACTTTTTAACACACCAATGGAAGATAGTTAATGGCTTGAGATTGAGGCTTGGAAGGTGTATTCAATGTTCGAGCGACAGGTGACTTGCGTTTGAGTCACACTGCCTACAATTTTTTGGTAGAGGAATTAAAGACGTGTCAGTGCCCTATACATATCATGCTGTATTGTTGCATATCAGTGGACACAGCGTGATACGGTATGATACAACCAATACTACACTACCAGCACACTACAAATGACTGCTAATGTATCCAGTCATAGCACGCCCCATGCCATTCCCATTGGACACCAATACGATACGCTCAATATGGGTTGTATTGTATCGATATTTTGAATGCTGCTGGGTAGCCTTGCTCCATGCTTTCCATTGTAGGGAACTAACATTCATGGCTATTGATTGGAAAAAAGGTGGTTAGGTGGAGTTGGGAAGTATTTAACCTGAATAAATAAAATTATCAATTGGCTCTAGGCACACTAGTTGTATTTAGGAGTTAATGACCATATCAGTTCTGAATAGCCAGAAAAGAAATCATTTCAAACAGGGGCTCCGACCTCTTATTGTTTGTCTTTTTTCTGATACAAAACAAGGGCCACTCTCATTCTTTTCCAATTTTTATTTGCCACTAATTAGGGGCTCCACCTTATCTTTATCACCTACTTTTGTAATGTGAAACAAGAGCTTTGCTCCATTGTGTTTTCAGCTGTTTTAACATAAAAACAGGAGTTCCACCCTGCTTTTTTTTTCACTCCTTTTCTTATGCTAAACAGGGTCTGCTCCTCATTTTCTCCCATTTTTTTAACACAAACAGGGGCTCCGCCCTATTGTTTTTTCATCCTCTTTTTTATGCAAAATACTCCATGGTTTTTAAGTCTTTTTTGACATGAAAACAGGAGCGCTGCTCCACGTTGTTTTGGTAAGGTATTTGTGTTTGAATTCTGAAAGACTGAAACTCTGAAGATTTCTTTGTTAGTTCTGGTGTGGTAGTGTGCGTCTTCTTTATGCTAGTTTGATGGACATGGTTTGGCTTATAATTTGTTAACTCCTCAAATAAGTCTTTATAATGGTGTTATTTTGTTGAATTATCATGTTCTTGGATGTGTATTAGGCTGAGCAAGCATCTCTCTCTCTCTCTCTTATTTTAGTATTTCTCATGAATTGCATGCTTGACTTAAATTATTGAAACTTGAAGTTGAAACTATAGGGAATTAGGGATTAGATAACATTATAATTCTTCTCCCTTAAAAACTTGGAGATAAGATCACAGGATAACTAAACATTCAATAGTAGATTAGTAGTATTGTAGATTTGTAAGATCATAGGTTCATTATACTTATATCATATCTATAGTTAGAAAATTAGTACCATATCATTTTTTCTATTCTTTTGAGAGGCTTAGGTATTTTTTATAGTTTTTTGACAACTTTTAGAATAATCAGAAAAAACCTTATGATTTACCATACAAATTTGATTCAAACCTCTTTACAATTTATGATATGATTACGGTTTTCAGAGCATTGGTCAATATCACAGCTTTGTAACTCTAAAACCACCCACAACCCATCCCTGAAGTCCTCTTTCTCGACTTGAGCGAATTCTGGATGCACTAACACCCAATCTATAGAGACTTTGCCAATGAAGGCCACTAACTTCCTCAAGCTCCAACTTTTGTTTTCAAAACACCTATTCCTTTTTCCTTCTAGATGCACCAACAAACAACAAACAGGATGCAACACCAGAGCAATCTAGCCTTCTTGATCCCTCTGATTCTTGGCCAGGCAGAAAATATTTGTAAGGAGAACTAGATTGACTGTATCTCACCCCAAATAAGGCTGAAAATAATTTCCAGATGAAACCAGCCACATTGCACCAAATAAATAAATGGCTGACACACTCCTCTTGCTCCTTGCACAAGTAACAAATGCTAGCCATGCTGAAACCTCTGCCCTTGAGATGATCAATTGTCAAAACACTTTCCATAACAATAAGGCATGCCAATGCCGCTGCATAAAATGACTTAACAGAAAATTTACCATTAGAGCATTCTTTCCACCACAGCTCATCTCTTGACTGATCTGAAATCCAACTTTTTCCAACTTCTCCAGCTTCATCAAGCTCCACCTCAAGCAATCATCTCCTAAATTTTGGGCACCAAATCAGCTGCTCCCCAAGTCTCTCATACCACCGGCTTATGGAAATCTCATGATCAGACAGTCTATACAGTCTTGGACATAACTCATTCAACTTCCCAACCCCAGACCACCCATCTTCCTAAAACCTTATCCTAACACCATCCCCCATAAGGAACCTGATGCAATAGGGCTGGAACAAACTATCACAAGACAGAGAGATGAAGAGAGAGAGAAAGGATAGAGAAAGAGAAAAGAGAGATAAATCCCAAGGAATCACTCGAGGGTTTGTAGGAATCACTCCATACAGCAAACTTGCAAGAGAGCTGTAAAGAAATCTTCATTAGCTTCAAAAGGAAGAGAATACATCTATTTATAGAGTGACTTGTGTGGCCCGGAATACTGTTCACCATAATAACAAAAAAGCCACTCCTTGTTTTGTGCATCAAGAAAGATAATAACTTCCTACCTACTAATGCAAATAAACTGAAAATTGAAAGAGAAGCACTACTAAGCTAGAGGAACAAGATGCTATAGCCCATGTTTTCTGAAGCAGTACCACATCCGGCCTGAATTTTCTCATATTGCACACCACTGCCCTCCTCTCCTCCATTAAATCCCTGACATTCCAACTCAGCAGCTTCATCCTTGTTTCACCCCCTTCCCCTAAAGCTCTCTTCTTTTCACTTTCCTCACTTCTTACCCTTTCAAAATGTTCAAATGCTCTCCTAACCACCTCTTCCCCTCCCAGAAAAAAGAGACCAAGGGATTTTCCAACCTCCACATGCCTTCCAACTATGTTCTCAATGTCCACTTTTCTGTTCACCACATTCAACGCCCTGCTGCTTCTTCTCCCTCCTTATCCACTTGCTCTTCGACATCCCCCCTAACTCCCTAACCAATCTCCCCTACTTCAAGCACTTTTATTGATGAACGAACAAAAACTTATTAGCCAAAAGGATAAAGAGCTACAAGCAACCCAAGGAACGAGATAAGACCTCTCCTTTAAGACTGATCACAGTTTCTCAAGCTCAACTATAGCATGAATTACAAAGTATCCCAGAATAAAGAATCCTGAGAAGCCCCTTGTATAGCAAGTGAATCAGCCATCACATTTTCTAATCTACCCACCCATTGAACTCGCTATCATGTTCCTTGTTAACCATTTAACTTTTTTCAGGAGGTCTCTATAGCCCCAAATTATATAATCCAGGTTCAGCTGAGAGTCACCTTCAATTAGCAAATGCTCTACCCCTATCTGATTTGCAAACTGGATTCCCTGTACAGCAGTTAGTATCCCAGCCCTTGTAGAGTCTCCTATTCCCACCAGGCCTGAAATAAGGATATGATTCTGTTGTCCTTATTTCTCAGAAACCCTCCTATGCCCAAAGGTCCTGATTTACCCCAACTACTCCCATCAAAGTTCAGCTTCATAACATCCTCCTAAGGCAGCATCCACTCTACAATAATTCTGTTCTTCCAGGTGGAAGTATCAGCCACTGCTAACCAACTCCACCAAAGATCATCAAACAAATAATTGTCAAAAAGGTTTTAAGGTTCTCAACCACTGAATTGCCCTTGTCAAAATACAATCCTTAACTTTAGAAACGCTTCTTTCCTTTGCTAAGAAGATTTTGGCATTCCTCTCTTCCCAAACAATCCACAAGAGAGATGCTCTGATGTACTTCCACATAAATCTCCTTCTCTTGGTGTGCCACCCAAAAAAAAGATGGATTAAACATGCTAATATCAGATTTCAAGTTCCACCTACATCCAAACAATACAAAGATCCAATTCCATAAATCTGAAGCTAGGGGTGAGCATTGTTGGGTTAAAACCAAAAAACCGAACTGAAAATTTCAGTTTTGATTTTTTTGGTTTGATTATTTCAGTTCGGTTAATTCAGATTTACAGAAGTTCAGTTTCAGTTTCGGTTTTCAGGTTTGGAAATTCAGCTAACTGAAAAAACTGAATAAACTTTATTATTTATACATAATATATAATATGTATGTACTAATATATAATACATAAGTAATCTCTATCATAAAATACATTATATTATGTATTAAAATATATGCATATCATAAAATACATTAGGGGATAAACACCAAAAAGGTCTCTTCTTTTGCAAGTTTTCCAAAGAATTAATCTTACCATAGTAAACTTCCTGGCAAAAAACAACTTTGGGGGGGAATAGGTCTAGTCCAAACTTCTTTAAATGGGAAAACCCATGGAGCAGAGATAGAGCAGAGGAATTTGAAGAAAGAGGAACAACTAAGGTACCTTTCGGAACAATTAACGTCTACTTGACATCCCTCAACTCTTCTCTCCACCATTCCTCAACCTTATGCACAAAATCCAGGTGTGTTAACCGCATATTTTTAAATCTAAAGGGCTTGGATCCAAATCCAAGGGTTTCCTAGCCCAACTCTATAGGATAGAGGTCAAAGGTAACTCTAGTCTAGGCAAAGCTTTGGCAACCAATCCCCTCCAATAGGCCTCCTATTCTTCATTAAAGAGAAGCTATGAGCAAGTTAGGTTTTCTTGGAAATTAGACCACATAAAGTTGGCTTATGGCAAAGGGATCTCCTTAAGTTAACAGGTGTTGATGAGGTCATTGAACTTCCTCATATTGGTTGTAATGGTCTGTTGGTGATTATTTGACTCATTTGTAAATCGTATTACATTAAAATCTCCACCCAAACACCAAGAGCCTTCCCATAACCCTTGGATTCCATAAAGTTCCTCACACAACTCATTCCTCTCTCTATAATTATCCAGCCCATACACATTGATTAACACCCAAGTAAAACCATCCTCCACCATCCTTAACTTTAGGGATGCAACAAAGCTACATACCAGTCCCTCTAATGGTTCTACCGCTGTTAGACAGTGTATGCCCTTAGCTTCAATCAGAATTATGTACATTATGGCATTTAATGTAAATGAATAAAGTACATATTTGATTCATGTTATTATGGTGTGTTTCTGCGTAATACCCTTAAATTGGACACATATGAGACTCGTGTTAGTTTAGAATCTTCACAGCGTTGGATAGATTTGGGGAGATTTATCCTGCCAAGGCTGACACTGATGTGCCACCAAGTTGGTTGGGGTGGCCTGTCTCAGCTGTCAGGGTGAGACCTGAGGTATATGCAGTGTGGGTTTTCTTAAAACCCTGAACCAGACCAGAATTCTAGTATTGCCCTGGACCTTGGAGATAGATGGGCAAAACTGGAATGTTACACCTGACCCCTATACTCGATTATGATACTGCACTAGGTGTCAGATTGGGTTATCTTTGATATGCCAATCAGTGAGATCCTAAGAGGGGGTCAAATCCTGGGTATGTTGGGACAGTCCGAGAATTCATCTGAGTGGGTGATCAAATTGACAGGATCAGCCCCTTTGTCGGACAAAGTGAATGATCGGGGATGCACTCTCTCTGATGGAAACCAAAACTTCTGACAGTTGATTTCAATCATTGAAATTTGTTTTGCAAAATATATTTATATAGAGATATATATATATATATATAGATTATGGTTTCGAAATGTTTGCAAAAGGTTTTAATTCCCATGATCCATGTGAGTAGAGAGTGCAGCACTGTACCTTGCAGTCGAGGGAGAGGTCCTATCTTGTCGGGCAATGTTTGATCATTATGGGCTAAGAGGTTAAGTGTAAGACCATTGAGGAGGGTAATACCTGATGGGCTAATCTTGCATCTGCCCACAATCCTTTTTTATAAGGTGGTTTGACGTAAGGACCATTTAGTGTAAATGTTGGGCCTATTAAGAGCCCATGGTGATGGACTCAGGGGTTCACTGTCTCCTACAGTGAATTCGGGCCAAGCCTTGTAACAGAGGCTGGGCTGAACCCATGTGGCTGATGTGTAGATCAATGTTTGGGTCCCACGCCATACAAGGATAACCAACTGGGCAACAGTTTGGTGGGTAAGTGAGCAAATGGACTTAATGGGCCTAAAGCCCAATTCGAACTGGCTTAATGAGATTAATTAAAAAGGGGCGGTTCTGGGATTTAGATCAGCAGATAGGATAAGGGATTATCCCTATCCACTCAGAGAGAGTCCAGATCCAAATAAAGATTTGGATCAGGAAACTCCTAATTAGATTAGGATGGCTGATCTTTATCTGCAGATAAGACAAGGGATTATCCTTATCTCTTAAAAAGAGTCCAGATCCAAATACAAGATTTGGATTAGGAAACTCCTAATGAGATTAGAAGAACCTCTCTTTAAGGCTATAAATAAGAGAGCAGGGCGAACCCTCAAAATACAACAGAAATCATCTAAGTGACTGCTGATTTCCAGAGAGAGACAACACAGCTTGACTGCACTGTCTCTTTTTCTCCTGCTCTTTCCACCATACCAGTTCGATCTCCACCTGTGGGAGCGATCAAGAAGAGTTCTTGATATTACCTTTTGGCAGAAAAGGTAATATGAAGTCGTGCTCACTAGCCCTCCATCGGATTCTTGCTGAAGAATTAGCAAGAACCGTCCTGCTGATTCTGCTTCATCCTGCACCGTGTCATCTTCGGTGGAAGCAGTCTTTGGATTTTTTCTTGTGCGTGAACACCTTCAATGGATGTCATTACTACCTCGTATTAGGTATATCCCTCCACTCCCTTTTGGTTTCAGATCTGGTTTGGTTTAGGTTCAAGATTGATCCTTGAAAATGCACTTTTCTAAAATAGGGAATGCGATTCCCACATGGGAGAGAGAAATTTTTTAAATTTCGCCCAACCTTCCTATAGGGTTCGGCCATCCATATAATGGATCTTTCATCCCTTCAACCGCATCTTCTCTCCAAAGAGTTGTGGAGACACTTAATGTACTATAGTTCTATGGTCCCTATTGAACCATAGTCTTAGTCTTATTTTCTTCTTTTTTATCTTTCAGCCCTCTAAGGGCTCTTTCATAAATTCTTTATTTTTCTTCTTCAGCCCTTCAAGGGATCCTTTGTAATTATTCATAATTAATATATATTTTGACTCATTTGGGGTGGGGGTCGAACATTAGAGAAAACACCCCAGAAACCTTTGGTGTTCTCACGAATTGGAAGAGATTCACATGGTATCAGAGCGGGTCATGTCTACCAGCTGCTGATTCGATTAGCTTCTTGGATGATTAGAGGATTCTTTGAGGAGTATTTTGATAGCTATCGAACTCTGGTTGAAGGTTATTTAAGGCTGTTTTACTCAGCTGAAGCTGATAGGTTTTTTTCTGGAAAAGGTGCCCAACAGGTCAGTTTTTTCTTGTTTTCTCTAAATTGGCTGACTCAATCAGCCTAATACTCTATAGTTGATGTCGTCCAGGCCTCCTTTAAATGGTTATTTAATCTGCTTTGAAGACTGGTTCAGTTTTGATAGGGTTTTGATCCTACCTTGTAGTCGACAGTCCTGCAACCTTCCATTTTAGGATTAACATTGATATAACCCAATTGTTCTGAGATTTCTGCATCATAATCTCAGTTTATTTAGTGAAGTATTACTTCAGTATTGATCTTGAACTGTTACTGATTTAAGTTGGGTGGTTAATCTCTGTTTCTTCCTTCCTTTAGCTTCATTTCGAGCTCTATTAACCTGTTTTGGACTGTGGTTGTGATTCGGAATGTCTGAGAAGGCTGAGATCATTCCTGTAAAGTTTGATGGAACTAACTACAACATATGGAAGTTCCATTTTAACTTCTTTGTTTTAGGGAAAGACCTAGAGGGATATTTGAATGGGAAGGATCACAATGGAAGTTGGATAATAGGAAAATAGTTTCTTGGATACTCTAACTCAACTATTTCTCATATTGCAGTACCCATGAGAAGAGCGCATACTACTTATGAGATGTGTGCATACTTGAAGAAGGTGTACCATTTTTTTTTTCGATCAGTTTGAAGAAGGTGTACCATCAATCCAACATGTCTAGACAGTCTCAGATTGAATCTGAGATTTTTGCCTATTGCCAGTGAGATAAGATTCAGGAATATTATGCCAGTTTCATTGACTTGTGGGCAGAATATGAGCTTGTCCATACAGACCCTGCAGAATGTGTCAAGTATCTCCAGTAGCACTTTGAGAAGAGGAAAGTGAATCAATTCCTTAGACCTAAATATGAGATAATCAGGTCTAACATTCTGAATAGATGAACTCTTCCAGATTTGGATCAGTGATGGATGAACTATTGAGGGAGGAGACTAAACTCTTAACTGCTGCAAATATTGATGGGAAATCAATTGACTCTGGGGCTGACATAACTTTTGTTGTTCAAGGAAACAAGAAATCTGGTGCTAAGGACTTCTCCAAAATAATCCATCAAAAAAAAGGACTTCTCCAAAATACAATGTTATGAATGCAAGGGGTTTGGTCACATTGCTTTTCATTGCAAGAAAAAGAATGTCTGCACTTATTGTAAGCAGCGTAGTCACATCATTCCAGACTGTTCGGTTAGGCCATCTTAAGGTGCCCAGAAGAAGCACCAGCCACGTAAATATCAAGTGATTGAGAGACAAACCACTGATATCTCCTCTATCAAGGGAAATTCCTTTGCCTTTAGTTCCTTCAACTTCCAGTGGACTTTCATCCCTTCCCAATTCGCCCTTGGGTTACTCCCCTCCCACCATTCCTTAACCTTCTCAATAAATCCATCAGAACTTAAACCACATATTCTCAAATTTGAAAGGAATAGGACCTCTACCCCCCACATCAGCCTTACAAATAGAAATTGGCCAATGATCCAAAATTATTCTTGGAAAAGCTCTTTTGACACTAGGCTTTCCCATGGTGAATAAAAATCTATCCAATTTAGAACAAATTGGGTTAGCCTGCATATTGAACCAAGTGAAAATGCTATGAGAGAGAGTCAAACTCCTTAAGCTCAAAAGTATCAATAAGGGGTTATATGGCTGAAAACACTCAGGCAAAGATGGGGATTCTTGGAACATATTTATATGACCATGGCTGAGAATCAGATGCCCTCTGTTTTCTCTTTTAGTTTGGTCAAATTGGAAACAATTAAATGAAGCCCTCTGTTTCCTCTTCCAGTTCAATATATTTGAAGAGCTACAAACCGAATATAGATGAGAGGCTTAACGGTGGCTTTGAGGCTCTCTATTTTATCACACAGGAGAGACCACTGAACATGTGCTTATAGCTTCTATCCTCTTATTGGGCCTAGTATTGGCTACCGTGGTAAAACTACAGCAGATCCAGACTCCAAACATTATATCTTCAAATTAACTCTTCTTTAATTGCAATAACAGTGGCTCTATTTATAGACTCAGCATATGAAATCAAATAACCTTTACAGTCTCCAATTGGACTAGGAAATTGACCCAAATCAACTTCTAATTGCTTTAGAACTAAGACAATTCCATAAGTAACCCATAAGGACAATGGGGACTCTAACTCTGATAATACTTTCCTAATTCCACTAAAACTAACTTAATTTAAAGACACCAGAAATTACTAAAAATAGTAAACTATAAGTTTACTAAAATAATAATTACAAAAAAATACTATAATGGTAAGACTGAAAGTTACATAAATAGTAATTTTAAAACAACAGTAAATTTCTGGATACTTAAAATCCTATTCCTAAGACTCCCACAACTTCAATAAAAAGTTGCAGCTTAAGTAGGCTCAAACTGATCTAACCAAGTACATACTATTGCGCCATACTTGCTCTGCTTATACTTGCTTTTATTAAACTCTCTTAACATCTGTCTAGAGTCTCTAGACTACTTTGTTGGGTAAATCTATGCCTAATCTCAAACTAACAAATTGAGGGCTTTCTGACCAAATTCCAGCTTGTTTAGGCTCATTTCATCCACCTAATTAGTGCTGTTTGGGCCGGTTGTGCATCACACCTCTCTTTTTATTGATCAGCGGCATCAGCCATGCATCATAGTGTTAGCAAAAGGGGCATCATATTTCAATCAAATTTGACAGTCAGTGGAAGAGGGGGGAGAAATTTGAATAAGATAGTATATAGAGAAAGGAAAGAAAGGGAAAAAACCCTACTTTCTCCAGCAAAAAGAAGATTTAAACCCTACTTAGCTCAGAGAATCGCCACATGAAAATATAAAAATAAAGAAAGAAGAAAAGACCACTGGAGGGAGGAACTAGAAAACAAGCGACAGAAGATTTAAACGAACCAGTAAACTGCACAACTCAACTGCAGCTTCAAGACTAAGTGCAAAGGAGAAGGATAGTAAACCCAACAAAATACTGGGATGCATTTCCTCTAGCTCTCCAAGAAGATATAATATGCATTGGATTGGGAGGTTCAGTAATCTCAAAATTAGAATTTATTTGTTGTCGTCAATATGAACTTTGTAGTTTCCCAAAATATATATACCCTGGTTATCCATGTAGCAAAATATTATTCAAACTAGAAATAATTGGATTTCAGAACAATGTACGAGATTGGCTCATTACCTCAAAATTTTACATGACCAGACACCACTATCCAATCAGATTGAAAAGAAAGATACGCAGCATGCCAATTAGGTTAATGCTAGTCAATATGAACAGATGGTCTCTTGGAAGGTGTCAAGACTTACCCGTAACCAGGTAAATCCACAATATACCAGCTTCTGTTTACTAAGAAATGGTTTATAAGTTGGGTCTTCCCTGAAAAGTTATCACAAGTTTCTCAAAAAAAAAAAAAAAAAACAAAAATGAAAATGAAAATGAAAAGAAAAAAGAAACCAAAAATTCAGTTCAGATAAAAGTTCCCAAAACAAAGACAAGAAGGAATATAACAAAACCTGGTTTCTTTGAGGTAAGTGCAACTTCTTTCATCCGAACAAGGGCATTAATGAGCGACGATTTTCCAACATTAGATCGACCCAGCATCGCAAACTCGGGACGATCATCTTTGGGGCAATCCTTGGCTTTTCCGCTGCTCTTCACGAACTGAACCTCCTTAATTTGGGCATGACCGGCATAAGGACCCAACACAATGTTCGAACCAGGAAGAATCATGTCTTCTCTCACTTCTTCTGGTTCCACTCCCGGAGGGACGAAAAAGGCCTTCTTGATAAACTTGACGGTGTCTAAAACAGCCGGTTTCGAAGTCTTTGCGGCAGAGACGACATGGTTGGGGTTCTGCTGCACTTGATCTGGCGACTGCGAAAAGAATTTTTGGAAGGAGAATATGATAGGAAGCTTTATAGAAAATGTTGGAGAGGACGAGAAGAATGACGGCCGTTGGAGACTGATCAGTCGGTTTTGCAGTAGCATTTCTTCGCTTTGAAGGTTGTAATGTAAGCTCAATTCAATTCAGAGGTTCGGAGGCACTTCTTTCAGTCACAGTTTGTGAAGGCTTCACCCTTCAGCTATAGTTTGTATCCTTCGGGAAGGTTTCGTTCGGATTTGGTCTAAAATTGCAAAGAAGCCCATGGAATCTATAGAGGTCAGAAATGTGATTGGATTGGGAAGTAGGGTTATTCATGGGCCGGACCTGGTTGGGTTCGGGCCGAGCTTAGCACCTATAATTCGGGTTATAAGCCCCGGATTTCAGGCCTATTATTTTTAGGGTAAATTTCTTAAACTATCCGTATGGTTAAGTTAATTGATTAATTCTATCCTTACTATTTGAAAATTGACTAACACCACCTTTAATGTTTTTGGCAATTGACTAATCCTTTTTTGTCAGTAACATGTATCAAGGGAAATATGAAAAATGCTATTCTACCCTCCAATTTTCTTTAAATTTTGAAAAAGTGTATCTCTCCCTCTCCCGCCCGTTCTCTTCTTCGGAACTGCCAAAACTTAGATCTCTCCCTCTCCCTTTCGTTCTCTTCTCTAGAACCGCTAGAACCACCCAAAATGTTATATTTTGCAATTCTTTCCATATGTTGATCATCTATGCTGGAGCCCATTCTGATTGAAAGTTTTGGTGTCGATACTTCTAAAAGATTCAATTTTGGTATCGTTGGCTTTGTCACAGGTGGCAGTTGCAGTTGAATCATTGATCCTTTATCCAAACCAAAGAGGAAGTCAGGATGGGTTCTCTCCTTATGGCTTGATGAATTTAATTGGGACGCTCTGTATCTATGCAATCATATGTAACCACAAGGGTATGCTGTTGAGGTTATCAGGGACAATAGTTGTTTGGGAGGGTTATTTCGATGCATTGGATACATATTATGATCACAGAGCATTGAATATGGGCGTCGGTAGATCCTTACGTGAAGAATGACTTCAAGATGTGTTCAAGTGGAAGCATCTATAAAGGGTGTTAGGGAAGTAGTTTGGAGTTCAAGAGCGGGCTCCGACATAAAATCAAGACAAAAAAGACAAAAAAATGGAGCTCAGTTCTGTTTCAGAGTTGGAAATTTATTAGATCAAGTCAAAAAAGACACATCCTAGGCAGATCTTCTCTGCAACCAACCGGCACAAACTAGTTCTGTTTCAGAAATCAGTTATGTAGAGAGTGTTCAAGCAAAGAATGGATTTATGTTTTGTTTCAAAGTTGAAAGTTCATAAAATCAAGACAAAAAAGACACATCCTAGGCAGATCTTCTCTACAACCAAAAGATGCAAACTAGTATCAATCACTCACAAAATGCAACATTAACATGCTATGGGTGAAACCAAATACCACTAGGTGAGAGTAGTGAGTAGAAAAAATAGGTTTTTGAGGGAGAATTTTCTTGCTTGCCTTTTTGTAAGTGGTACTGTCTTCTTCAATGGTCCAATCGGACTGATTTTGTGCCAATAGCTTTTACTAGTAATTTCTAGCCCTTGGAAGATAATCCTTGTACCACCATTATTGGTTGCACCCAGACTTAAAATTTTTATTGGGTTTTATTTTGAAACAGGAACTTAGTTCCTGGGTTTTCGTCGGAACTGAGGATGTTGGATCTAAGACCTCTTCGTCAAAACTGAGATCGGCATCTCTGCTCCTAGGTTTTTGTTTGAAACAGATAAAGAAGTAATGAAGAAGAAAGGTTTTATGGATGGTATTTTAGGAACAGAAGTCAAAGGGTATTTTTAGGAATGAGTGAAAAGGGTATTTTAGGAATTTTTAATAAAAATATCAGTCATGTGATGTCACATGTAATGGAAAGTTAACGTATGATAACAATAAGGGTAGAGCTAGTCAATTGCCAAAAACAGTAGGGGTAGTGTTAATCAATTTTCAAATAGTAAGGGTACATTTAGTCAATTAGCTAAACCATAAGGGTAGTTTAAGAAATTTACCCTTACTTTTATTATTCAAAAAATTTTAAAAATAAAAAATAAAAAAAATGTATAAAACAAATAAAGTCAAATGGGGTTCCACAATAAAATAAAAATAGAAAAAAATAAGAAAAACTAAAAATATAATTATGGGGGATTCTTGTGATGGTTTCATTTGTTTTGCTTATTAAGATGTTTATAGTTAATTGAAGAATATTTTTTTGTGCTTATGTTCATTTGGAACCACACGTGGGCCCTTACCTATTGGGCCATGAGAGGGGTGCCTAACCCCTTCCCTCTCTCATCCACGTGTTACCTAGATTGACTCAACTAGTGCCTTGGGCCTTGGAATCACTATAAATGAAAAATGATTTTTATGCAAATTCCTAGAGATCCCATCACCTCCATTTCACTTAGCTGATGGGTGGCAACTACAAATCAGTGCAAGAAAGTCATTTTCCAAAGCTCACACATTTTGCTCATTGCCTCCATGTTTAATTTCTATTGTTAATTTAAGTATTGTTCTAATACCACAATCACATCTTAAATTTCTTTATGATATCAGTGTTCCATACTTGTCTTGTCAAATTCAATGCTATTGATTTTTATAATTTGTTTAAATATACCATTAATATAACTTAGAAGTTGTCATACTGTACAAGTATCTACTTAATATTTAGTGTTGTTCTAGATGTGCATCATTTTGAAACAAGTAGGCTAAGCATGTATAAGTATATGGGTATTATAATTGCTAAAAAATGATGCATCATGTTGTATGATTCGAGTGTACTAAACCAAATATGCAGCGGATAATCCTATCAACTAGATGAGGCCAAAGTGGAAGGACGAAGTCGCGCACCGAGGAGATCTGCAAGTAGAAAGTAATTAGAGGCCCAATGATGAGGTCCCCAAGAAGGCATTCCAACGCTTATGTCGGTAACAGGGTGATGAAATCAGTCGAGCCAAGTTGTAGAGAGTGAGCTGGTCCAAGCTGAGGAGAATAGTAAGAGAGCTAGAGAGTTCAAAGAGTTGAAGGTCCTTTACTGCAAGGGGCAGAAGCCTTTAAATAGATGACTGTTCATGTTGTAGCTGGACAGGCTCCTTGCGGAGTTATCGAGATCAGGCCACCCGTTGAGGTCTTCAATAGGTTTCGCCTTTCTTGGCGAGGGCACTTCTCCTTGTCCATGTGGGACTTT
The DNA here is from genome assembly GCF_055504915.1 of Nelumbo nucifera. Classification (NCBI taxonomy): domain Eukaryota; kingdom Viridiplantae; phylum Streptophyta; class Magnoliopsida; order Proteales; family Nelumbonaceae; genus Nelumbo; species Nelumbo nucifera. The sequence continues at coordinate 75,930,614 of NC_142650.1, forward strand.
GCTTCTCTACAAGGTCTTTGGTGATGTTACTGTCCACTTAGGTGGGCAACATGATGATGTGGTCCAAAGACGTCGACCATGGAAGCGTCCATGTGATATTACTGTCTGCCCAAACATTGCCCCCACCATGAAGACTCAACTCTACATTTTAGGCCCCAAAATACATAGAAGGAACAGGTTGCATGAGGTTGGCAATCCATGGAAATTTTACTTCACTCCATGAATCTTAGTTAGTGTTTTAATTACATGCTAAGGCATCATTCCCTTAGGAAGACTTGGCCTTCTACAGACAGTGTGGAAATCTATGACAAGTGGTCCTAACCCCAAATGATATTATTATGATAATGATGATGACATCGATACGCATCACCTAAAATTATCTGATTCATTATTGTTCACTAAGAGAAAATAGTTGGAAGGAAAACATGTTGTTCTATAATAGTCAATCTCATTTTGGTAGAATTTTGAGGGCATAACTAATTCGAGCCTATGCTGAAAAATATTGGCACAGAATATTCTTAATTAAATTGCTTTTTCTATAGGTTTCCTCTTAAGTGAAAGACCCTATTCTAGATATGTTTACGCTCAACCTCCCTACATCCAGTAAAACAATGGGAGCTAGCATTTTTAGACCTCTGAAGTACAACACAACAAAAGCTTCTAATATTTACTAGATCTAAAGAAGGAGATCTATTCAGCACCTCTCACACCCACCCCCATCCCCTCAAATCCATACACCCAAAACACCCACATGTTAAAACCTGAAATTCTACCAAAACTTCTCATTTCCAGAGCAAACTGAAAAATGGGACAATATAGAAAGCATGGTTCCCAATAATATCAGATCTAGAGATGCTTCATATAGTAGACTGACTTTGTTGTAGAAATGTAAACAAAATATTAAATATTAATTCACTGTCAAATAGGTACTGAAATAGTGAAGAATGTAAAACAGGGTATGTGGATATTTGAAATTCTGAACATGATCATCTATGGTATCCATCCAATTCCAATATATCAGCACGAAAAAATCAAATAAAAGCAGATCAAGAATAGAAATGAGAAAGACTAAATGATATAAACTAGGTAAACCCTTGAAATTGTATTGGTGTTCCTTCAATTCTCATTCTATTTGTTAACTCTTTGTGAGAGGCCATCTCATATGTAGTGAGAAAATTCATTAATTTTTAAAGATATGATCTCGGCTCATTAGTGAAAATGATTGTATCATCCACATAGAGGCAGTGAGAAACATTGATAAAACCTTGAGGAACCTTGTAGAACAGATACGGGTTATCATGAAAGACCTTGAATAAACCACAGTTGAAAACTTCTTCCGCTAAGATGAAAGATAGGGAAGAGTGGATCCCCTTGCCATAGACAACTAAAAGCCAATTAAAATTCAAAGAAAACCCACAATTATCAACAAACTTCCTAATCAGATCAATCCATTCAGAGTCCAAGCCAAACTTTTCTAGAATTGAGAAGAGGAAATTCCATTCAAGTCTGTCATATGCCTTCATCATATCTAGTTTAATTGCAACACTACTCCCTTTAGTTTTCCGATTGTGAGTGTCGGAAAATGTCTCCCTTGGGTTGATATAGAATTGTCACTCATCATTTGAGGGAATTGGAGGTAATGGGACCTCCAAGAATGATTTTCAAAAACATTTTAACTTTAATAGTGACTCCAAAGCCTGAGACACCAGCTAACCAATTCGGGTAAGACTTAGATGAGAGAGGAAGGGGTTAGGCACCCCTCTCCCGGTCCAATAGGTGAGATCCACATGGGGTCCCAAAACAAGCCCAAATAACAATTAAATAGATCAACACTAAGGAAAGCAAATCACATAAGACAACATAAAAGTAAATTCTACCCACTTATTTTCATTTTTGATGATTTTTTATTTTAATTTACTTTGTTGTATTTTTATTAGTTTTTTGTTTTTATATTTTTTTACTTCCCCTTTTAATTTATTTCTATTTATTTTTTGTTTGTTTTTTATTGTTGTATTATTTATCTTTTTTTTTATTTTCATTATTTTTTATAGAACCCTATTTCTATGTTCATTTCTTTGTTATTTATTGAATTTACTTTACTCTATCCTATAAAATTCTTTGTTACTATGTCTTTTATCAACCTTCTTTTCTATTTTATTCATTATGTTTTGTTTTTTATTTTTTATTACTTCCCTAATCACTACACCTTTATATTACCCCATTTTACTCCCATTTCTATAGTTGTATTCAATCTGCTAGAATGAGTTCGTGTCCCTGTTAAACCACTTAACCTCTCCCATTTCAGATTTGTATATAGGGAATCTCTTTAGCTCATTCCTTACTTCTTCTTAACAATGTTTCTTCTCCCTTTTCTTTTTTTACATTAATTTTATTTATTTCTAATCTATGACAGAATGAGCTCAAATGGCAAGGAGATCACTTTGTCCATCATCTGAGACCATGCTTCATATCTGGCTCTATATTCTTTGCCCTAACCTCAAGCAGATATGCGACTATTTAGTCTCACTATCGAAATAAAACTAAATATTGTTATTAAACATTAACAATATCCTGAAAATGGAGATGCAACCAACATCGATCAATAACACATAACAAGAGGCAGAGAAGTAAAGAAGAGGAACATGTAGATTTGAATCTAGGAAACACTATCTAAACAAGATAAAAGTAAATAATAAGCAGTAAACAACCGCATTCATTGTTAGCCAAGGCATTTATAGAGGATGGCTCTATGGAGGCTCATTGGCGTCTCTAATGGCCAATGGATGAACGTAGTTCAAACGGAGATTAGAGAGGCTACATATATAAGAAAAAATAATAAAAATAGATAAATGAAAAAGATAATCATAAGGTTGAATAAGACTACTCTTAGAAAGCCTTCAACGAACTGAATACATATTACCTTACCACTACTACTTAGCAGGCCAAACCCAGGGGAAAAGCTCTACCTGTAGTTAGACCTATTCATGGGCCGGGCTTGGGCTGGGCTTTGACTCTTTATTAATAGAAAAATGTTAGGCCCGAGCCCTGATAAAAAGCCCGAAGCCCGAGCCCGAGCCCGAAGCCCGACCTAATAAAAGAAATTTGAATTTTTCCCTATTAAAATAGATATTATCTATTTTAATTCAGATGTTTTTTTCCCTATTTAAATGAACAATGGGCCTACAAGTGAATCAACAACCTTCTCAAATCAAAAAATTTATTCAAATGGACATCACATAGGGTTTTTACTTAGGTTTAACTATAGGTCGGGCCGGGCCGGGCTCGGGCCGAGCTATTTTGGCAAAGCCCGAGCCCGGCTCAAATTTTATGCGGGCCCGGCTTTTTGGCCCGAGGTTAAGCCTGCGGGCCAAAAAGCCTGTTCAAGCCCGTCCGGGAATCGGGCCACCCAGCCCATGAACAGGTCTACCTGTAGTTGTCCATAGGTGATAGAGCAGTCAATTCAATATTGGTCCTAGAAGATGAGAAAATATAGAAACCAATGTATTTTGTCAACAAAGTCCTTCATGATGCGGAAACCAGATATCCTGATGCAGAGAAAATGGTCTTTGCACTATTGACCTCGGCTAGAAAGTTGAGACCCTACTTTCAAGCTCACTCCATAGTTGTCTCGACCAACTAACCTTTGAAGCAAATATTGCAGAAGCTAGAGACCTTGGGTCGACTACGAAGTGGGCAATAGAGCTATTGGAATTTAACATCAGCTACCAACTGAGGTCTTCAATCAAAGCTTAGGTGGTAACACACTTCCTGCTTAAATGCATCTTTAGCAGCAACAATGCCCCAGCTCACGAAGAACTCTGACCCACTTGGACTTTGCACGTAGATAATCCTCCAATACCAAAGGAAATGGAGTTGGCCTCATCCTACTAATTCTAGACCATAACAAGCTAGAGTTTGCACTCTGGTTCAGTTTCCTTGCCTCAAACAACGAAGGCGAGTATGAAGCCTTACTTGCTGGTTTTCACTTAGCCAAAGATCTTGGGGCAGAACAAGTTGAGGCCTTCGGTGATTCATAGAACCTACCATGGCCATGACCAAGTACAAGGCCAGAGAACCTACCATGGCCAAGTATCTAAGCGAATTCTAAGAATTGATTGGATAATTCCAAGAATTGATGCCCTCTTCAAGCTTGCTAGCTCCTCGAGTTCGGACCTTGGCTACACAATTCATGTAGAACAACTGGCTCACCTAAGCATTGAGGAAAAGTCAGTGCGTCCAATCCAGATGGAGTCATGTTGGATGAATCTAATCCTTGCCTACCTGCAACATAGATAATTACCCGATGACAAGAACAAAGCCGAAAGGGTCAGATGCCAATTAGCTCGATATACACTATTGAAGGAAAAACTCTACAAGAGGTCCTCCATGTTTCCCTAGCTCAGATGCCTATGTCTAGACAAGGGAAACTATGTCCTCAAGGAGATACAAAAAGGCCTCTACAAAAATCATCTAGGGAGTAGGGCCCTTGCATAAAAAACACTCAAATAGGGATACTTCTGGCCTTTCATGAAGGAAGATAAGAACCAGTTAGTCCAAAAATGTGACTAGTGCCAACAACAATCCAACATATCCCATCGGCCTGTTAGGATGCTCTCATCCCTTAGCAGTCCTTGGCCCTTTGCTAAATGGAGAATGGACATCTTCGGCCCCTTTTCTCCTATAACGGATTAAAGAATACACCTTATTGTGTCATTTGACTACTTTACCAAATGGGTATAGAAGCTGAGCCCTTGGCAACTATCACAATAAGGAACTTACAAAACTTCTTTTGGAAGAACATCATTTACCGCTTTGGCATATCCTATATGCTCATCACAAACAGCATCTGACAATTTGATGACTCCAAGTTTAGGGAGTGGTGTGCAAGTTTGTGGATAAGACAACACTTCACCTCGGTTGGCTATCCTTAAACCTACGACATTCCAACATATCCCATCATCTAATAATTAGTCCAAGAATGTGACTGGTGCCAACGACATTCCAACATGTCCCATTGGCCTAACACAACGCTCTCATCCTTTGGCCCTTTTCTAAATGGGGAATGGACATCTTTGGCCCCTTTCCTCCTACAACAGGTTAGAGAATACACCTTATTATGGCAGTCAACTACTTTACCAAATGGGTAGAAGCTAGGCTCCTACCCACTATCACGATAAGGAACATAGAAAACTTCTTTTGGAAGAACATCAATTATTGCTTTTTCATACTCTATATGCTCATCACAGACAACGTCCAACAATTTAATGACTCAATGTTCATGGTGTTAGATAGTTGTATGCCCTCAGCTCCAATTAGATTGATGTACTTATGACATTTATTGTAAATGAATAAAGTACATATTTGATTCGTGTTCTTGTGGTGTGTGTTTTTGTGTAATACCCTTAAACTGGACACTTAATGAGACTTGTGTTAGTTTAGAATGTTCACAGCCGTTGGATAAGTCTGGGGAGATTTATCCTGCTAAGGCTGACACTGATGTGCCGCCAAGTGTTGGGGTGGCCTGTCTCAGCTACCAAGGTGAGACCCGAAGCACATGTAGTGTAGGTTTACTTGAAACCTTGAACCGGACCAGATTTCTAGTATTGCCCTGGACCTTGGAGATTAGTGGGCAAAACTGGAAAGTTACACTTGACTCCTAGACTTGATTATGATACTGCACTAGGTGTCGGATTGGGCTGTCTTTGATATGCCAATCAGTGAGATCCTTAGAGGGGGTCAAAACCTGGTTATGTTGGGACAGTTTGAGAATTCATCTGAGTGGGTGATCATAGTGACATGATCAGCCCCTTTGTTGGACAAAGGAAATGATCGGGGATGTACTCTCTTTGATGGAAACTAAGACTACCGGCAGCCGATTTCAATCATTGAAATTTGTTTTGCAAAATATATTTTATATATAGATATAAATATATATACTACAGTTTCAAATTGTTTGCAAAAGGTTTTAATTCCCAGGATCCGTGTGAACTGGGCTGATTTGATCAGTTAAATAAATGGGCGAATCTGAGACTAGATTAGCAGATAGGATAGGGTCTTAACCCTATCCACTCAGAGAGTCCAAATCTGAATATAGATTTAGATCAAGAAACCTCCTGGTAAGATTAGGAGAGGGTTGATCTAATATGTAGATAAGATAAGGGTCTATCATTATCTCTTAAAGGGAATTCAGATCCAAATATGATTTGGATCAGCAACTCCTAATGGGATTTGGGGCTGATCCCTTTAAGGTTATAAAAGGAGAAGGGGGCGGCAACCTTTAGAAGATCACACATTCAAATTTAGAAAGAGAGCATAACACCCAGTGAGACTGCGTTATTTTCTCCTTGCCGCCACCATAACTGCCAGTTCGATCTCCTCTTTCAAGAAGGAACGATCAAGATTGGATCTTGATATCAGCCTTTGGAGAAAGGCTGATCTAAAGTTGTACTCATAGCCTCCAGCGAATTCTTGTGAAGGGTTCGGTTACATTGTTGATTCTGCTCTATCCTACACTACGCCATCTTTAGTGGGATTAGTTTTTGGTTCCTTCCTTGGGCGTGAACACCTCCATTGGGAGATATTGTTTATTCATATCAGGTATATCCCTCTCTTGCTTCTAGTTTCAGATCTGGTTTAGTTTATGGTTCAAGATTGATCATTGAAAATGCAGATTTTCTAAAACAGGGAATGTGATTCCCAAATGAGGGGAGAGGAAATTTTTGATATTTCGCCTAACCTACCTACAGGGTTCGGCCATCCATATGATGGATCTCTCATCCCTTCACATGGAGTGGTGTGCAAGTTTGGGGATAAGACAACAATTCACTTTAGTTAGCTACCCTCAAACCAATGACCTAGTCGAGGTCACCAATAAAATCATCATCAATGGCCTAAAAGCCAGACTTGATTGAGCCAAGGAATTATGGGCAGATGAGCTACCCAATGTATTGTGGGTTTATAGAACAAAACCTCGGATGGCCACAAGAGAAACCCCATTCAAACTTGCCTATGGCATGGAGGCAGTTATCCTAACAAAAATTAGCCAGCTGACGATTTGAAACGAAGCCTATTTATGAACTCATTGCAGACGTGTGATGAGTTGTGGGCCCATCACAAACATCCATTTGGTATTGATTCAACATCCTCTATGATCTGATGGTCTAAGTGACCACTATGTACCTACATTAGCCCCCTGCTTATTGGTAAGTGGAAACTTACTAATAAGCATCTTTGTCCCTTGGTTTGTTTTGGGGTTTTGTGATGGAGCAAAGTGAAAGGGGATTCAAGATGTTGTGGCATCCTGATCTTTTTGCATTAGGTCCGGTGATTGTTCGCATCAAGTTTGGTGATTTTCATTAGATCTAGTGATTGTTTGCATTAGGTCTGGTGATCGTTCTTGTTCTTGATGAAATTCTAGGCGAACAGGGGAGATTTTATTTGGGTATGTTATTAGCCCCCCTATTTATTGACAAGTGTGAACCAGTTAATAAGCAATATGGCATTCAGCTTAGTAATATCTTTGGATAGGAATCGAGAGCGTTCATTTTGGGCTAACTTATCATTCATTATGTGATTTAGCCCCCTTGTCTTTTGACACTTTGCTTTCTGCGATAGGCAACTTTGTACTCAATTTATTAGCAAAGTTCTCAGCCCCCTACCTTTCAGTAGGAAGTGGATTGTCAAAAGACAAGTGTTAGACGATAGAGTCCGGGCTTCTAGCCCCCCTCTGGTCAAAGTTGTCCCATTTAAGGTTTATCCACCCTATTTCATGAGAGGGTAATGCTTTGCCAAAGACAGATGAGAAGGTGTTTTTGATTTTCAGCCCTTGTCTTTGGCAAAGTATTGCCCATCGTGAATACATTGTGTGAAGTAGGAGTGTTTTGTTTGGGTGGCTTTAAGCTTTATGCACGGGTGATGTGGCATTCATCATTAGTACTTTTTCATAAATGTTGTCTTGCATTAATGCATTGCATTCGCACATGTGGCTCAGAGGGTAGATGTGATATTTAAAGTGATGACTGCCAATGTGTGCTACTTTTGAATTAATGCACCGGTTGTCTCGCCTTCCGGAGAGTATAGTTGTAATTTTATTTAGTTTGCTTTTTTGTTTAAACGATGATAGGGAAGTGGCAATCATTTCGTTTTGTCTTCCCCGATGGTATTTAGGGTTCCGGATGCGTGTGAAGCTTCTATAAAAGGGTAGTACCTCCGCTAGTGGTTCTTTCTACTTACCTTGTTGTTCTGAGTCGACTACTCTTTCTTTATTTTTGTCCTTCTCCGTCTGCTCACTGTTCCCTGTCTATATCCTATTTGCCCTCTATTTGTTGGCAATGGCTCCTCGCTAGAAGAAATCCGAGTGCCCATTTGTGGGTTTCATGTAGGAAGTGAATACTACTAAGATTCTCTCTGAGTGTGAGGCATCTAGAATGGCTAATAGAAGAAAGGTTTTTGGCCCCCCATGCTAGTGACATGGGGAAGGAGTTGCTATGTTTGTATGGTCTCCAGGAACGTTCCGTGTCATTTCGATGCCATGAGCCCAGAACTGATAGGTCTAAGTCTCTTGTCAATTATTTTGAATGGGCTTGTTTTGTGCTAGACGATTCCATGTTTTGTCATCTGCTTCGTGAGTGTGGTTTGCTTTGGTTATTGGATTGTTTTATGGATCTTCTAGGAAAGGAAGGAGGCTAACTACGTGAAGCCCCGTTTGAACCACTAGTGTTGTTGGACCCACTCTTTTGTGGGGGCTTTTGGTGAATTTGGCATTACTGTTGAGGACGTCGCCACCCTTTTGGCACTTCCAATAGGTGGAGCTCTTTCTGATCGTCATTTGCAGTTCATAGAATCCATCCTGACCAACTTGTCTACTTTTTGTACAGAACTAATGGAGGAGATTAGCAGTTTCAAGTCATAGGTAAATGAATCCACTACTTGCGGGGAGATGCCTTTGGAGGCATGGATAGCATATTGGTTTGAGGGCAAGGAATCGGGTGATGTTATGGTTCAAAGGGGGGATGGCCAATGTCATCTTGCTCCATTCATTCTATATATTGCGTCCCAATTTCTGTTTCCTGGAGTTCCAGGCTATGAAATTTAGGTCATGTTGGCCCCTCCTGTCGTTCTTGCTGCTAGTGGCCACCAATTTCCATTGACCTCTATGTTTTTAGGTTATTTGTTTGATCAGATGGATGATACCATCCATCAAATTATGGATCCGAGCTACAAACGACGTTGTAGTCATGTCTTTTGTCCCTTTCTGTTTATGTTTATTTGTGAGCAGTTCCCACTCAGTGTTACCCCCCGTAAACTATCTCCTTTTTCTGTGGTTGTTGCAATCCTTGAGGGGGATGGGTTCGAGGAACAGCCCTTGGGTGTGTGCAACGGAAATCAATGGCTCGACGCCAAAAGGCTTAGACAATTTTCTGTTGCCGAGATCGAGTTGTAGCTTTCGCCACTCGAGGGCTTTGTGTAGAAGACATATGTGTGCTCTGTTCGTCATGCCATGCCATTCTTTGTTGGCGTGGATGTTCCTAAAGGGGGTGACTAGCAGTGTGTTGTTGAGGCCGATTGTACTCTTGCTCATGTCGCACGGCTTGTTCTCTGGCTCAGTGTTGTTGCATATCTGGGTCGCACTAGAGAGGCTAGGTGATTGCATATGGACCTGATAGGGTACTTCGCCAATTTGGAAGAATTTGGTCTTTGACCTCAAATGGCTCCTTCTCTTGTTCTTCCTTCTTTAAGTTCCTTTGCTCTACCCCTTCCCCTTTGTTGTTCCCAGTTAAAGAAGTCTGGTCAAGGCCAATTCCATCTAAAATTGTTGGTTTTTATTGAGAACTGTATCATGGTAAAATTAATACTATGGACAATGTAGAAAAAAGGAGACCTTTTTCATGCTTGTCCCCCAATTGGTGCATTTTATGTAAGTGCAGAATGAGGACTTTTATCACCTATTGATTTCTTGCTCTTTTATAGTAAATATTTGGAATTAGGTTTCTATGCTATTTGGGTACAAGTGGAACCTGCCTCCTGAAGTAAATCTACTTTTTGATCTGTCTGTTTTTGGTTGGCTAACAAAGAGAGGGAAGGTAATGTGAAAATGTATTAGGGCAGCCCTCTTATGGACCATTTGGGAGGAAAGAAATGCCAGAATTTTCTAGGAGAAGGAGAAAAGCATTGCTGAAATAAAAGATTGTATACTGACAAGGGCAATCCTTTGGCTAAAAACTACTGATCTCTTTGTGGAATACTCTAGTGATGACCTTCGAAGGAGTTGGGCAGCAGTGGCCTCCACATCATCCAAGAAAAATAGAACACAAGCAATTTGGTTACCCCCTCCGGAAGGAGTTGTGAAGTTGAACTGCGATGGGAGCAGTCAAGGCAATCTAGGACCTTCGGGTATAGGAGGGATCTTGAGGAATAAGGATGACAACATTCTGTCCTTATTCTCAGGTCCAGTGGGTTATGGAGACTCTACAAGGGCTGATATATTAGTTGTGGTACAAGGACTACAGATTTTCAACCAACTTGGAGTGACTGATTTGATAGTTGAAGGAGACTCTAAGGTGATAGTGGGATGGATGTCGGACCCGGAAACTGTTGTTTGGAGATATAGGGACATCATCAAAAAAGTCAAATGGCTTACGAGCACCATGTCAGTTAGCTTTCAATGGGTTAGTAGATCGGCAAATGCTTTGGCATATTCTTTAGCTAAACAAGGGGCTTCAAGAGATTCTCTGTTTGGCAAATTTGTAACTGCAACCTGAAAATAGTTGGGTTTGGAACCACCTGTAAGGGGAGGTAACACCTCGTGCCTCCTCTTAGGGTGCTTCATGCTTGTACTATTTCTATCTCTATTTAATAAAGTATCATTCATTCATAAAAAAAAAGTAGAGAGCTCCCAGTTTGGCTTTTTTGGTGGTTGGTGGCTTGTCTGCTTCATTGGCACTTATTGGGTTTTTAGGCTTCTGATTGTTTTTTCTTAAATTGGGTTCTTTTGGGTAAAAATATTGGGTTTGGGTATTATCTAGAGTTTTCTGTCATGAGGTTTACATTTTTAGGGTCAGTTTATTTGGTTGTGGTTGTTTGTGCCTCTTGTTATTGTTATTTTCCCTGGGATAATTGCCAAGAAGGGGTGGGTAGGGTTTGGAGTTTCTCTCTTTCGGGTGATCTCTGGTCACTTTCCTTGTATCAGTTTCTTCTTCTTTTAATAAATTTTATTTTATTAACGAAAAAAAAAAATCATAGGACCCCAAAAGGTGCAGGCCTTAGGTTTACCTCCTAATGGGAGACCAAGGTAAATAGTTTTCAAGGCATCTAGGTGATTCTGGGCAACACTGGGTCGCCTAGTCGCCTAGGCTGGACCAAATGTTTGTGGTATCAAGCACCATGAATGCACTGCAAAAACACCCAGTGTGTAGTGGTCCATTTTTTCTTATGAAGGGTTATACATGGAGTCATGAATCAATGTACTTGGGAAAGATTGAAATGCCTTAAGATTGTGGAGCTAAACTGCCTAACCTCTAATTGAAGTCAATGCTTAGGTTTGTTTATGTTTCACACCTCAAGAGGCACATATCTTTGGGAGAATGACGGTTCAGCTCAGGGTCAGAATTTCTAGGCCCAAATACAGTTGGGGTAGGTGCCAGCTTGGAATTGATGTCAATTCATGGGCGGGCATTGGTCTACAGAGTGGGGTTTTTTGGCATTTTGAATGTTTAGGTCTGCAGTTGAATTCAGAAATCTGCATTGGGCCTGTCCGTACTTTTCTGCATATCTTTTGCCTCATAACCCAATTTTCACCTGGCTTATTAGTAGTGTTAAGTGTAAACTTGGTTATCAATTTGAAGAGTTAGGCCCTGTTTGGCATGCATTCAGAGAATCATTTCTGGTGATTCTTCTGATTCTCTGGATGATTCCCTTGCAAAATCGAGCGATTCTGCTAAGTGAACTTTTTCACTTCTTAGGATGGGAATTTCTCATCCCGTTATTTTCTGTTCCGTCCTTCAAGTAAAAACGAACATGTATAGTCAAACCACATGTGAGAGAAAGGGTATACTAGTAATTTCTCACAAAAACATAATCGTACTCAAAATACCCCAGCACCCTTCATTCTTTCATCGTTCTTCGTTGTTTCTCTGATTGACATCTATCCTGTTCAACGGCACAAAGAATCTTCTGAGTTGGTGATTGTCCTTCATTTTCAATATCAGAAAAGCCCTTTTGTCCCTACAGAGTCTACAGACCATTCATCCAAAAACAGAGAGTGATGTCTTCTTCTTTTGCAGCAGCATATACCCACACCCCAACTCACCTTGCCGGTAAATAGGTAAGTTCATACGGTCTCTTCTCCCATGGTTATGATATGCAATCTTCTCTGTTTTTTTTTTTTTCCATTTTTGTTACCCCCTCTAACGAACTCTGGATTTTGAACAGGTTTGAAATCCAATTTTGGACCTGAAAAACTTGAGGCTCTGAGTTATGGAATTTCTGGCCTTGTGTTGAAAAGCGAAAAAGCTTTGCTGATATAGTAGTTATTCTTAGTTTGAAAAACAAAAGCATACATTGTAAGCGAGTTACCACATTTGGTTTAATGTATAACAGTATAAGTGAGTTCCATTTCTTAATGCTTGGTTGCATTTGCAGACTCATGCTTTAAATAATAACCCTACAAAATACCTCTACCATACTTGTGCCCTGTATTCAATTTTTCTTTACTATCTATATGCTAGTTTAAAAATCTTGTCATTAGAATATGTGTTAATATTCTGAATTTTTTTTTGGAGTTAAGATCATTCAATTTATCTACTTATATATCTTTTATTTGCCATTTCTTTTAATTCTTTTGTTGTTGAAACCTATTCATAGATCTTGTTGTTGATTTTGTGTATGGGTGGGTTTGCATGGACTAATTTTAGATTTTCCACTCATAAGCATTTAGTTTGCCTTTATTTATTTTAGTTTTTTGAAATTAGATTTTTAAAACTTGTAACTTGTGTTGTTTACTTTGTGGAGAATCATGCAGAACCATCAATTGGCATATGCAACAATATAAAAACTAAAAGTTCTAGAACTGATGCACAAAGAGAAAGACGAAGACTGTTGCAACGTATACGTCGTCAGCAAATGACTGATGAGCAAAGAAGAATTTTACTTGAACGGAGACGCCAAAAGAAATTAAATGAGCAGCAGAGGGAAAGTCATCGAGTAAGAAATAGATTAAGACATCGATCCCTGACTGATGAACAAAGAAAACGCATTAATGAAACTAGAAGAAGAAGGATGCAACCATTGACAGATGAACAAAGAGAGCGCATAAATGAAGCTCGAAGAAGAAGGAGACAATCCCTTACAGCTGAACAAAGAGAACGTGTAAATGAGGTTTGAAGAAAAAGGAGACAAGTATTACATGCAAACAAAGAAGAATGGGAAGTGCATAACGAAGTTAATGGACCATATCAACCTGATGGTAGCTCTTTAAGATTGCAAAGCATAGTAGCGTTAAATATGGTAGAACAATCTCGTCCTAACGAAGGTAATTCTTTTTGTTTTTATATTTTTTACATAAATATATTATATAAGACATAATTTAAAGACATATGGGGTTGTGTGAAATTTGACCAAATGAAGTAGATCACATCTCCTCAATTTTTAAAGACATAGAGGTTTGTGATCAAACATTATCTCAACCAACTCCACCAAATGAAGTAGATCACATAACTGAAGGAAGAATCCGCCTAACTTAATTGCGTCGCCGTGCTCGGTGTACAATTCATGCCCCAATGCAATCTATAAATGTTGAAGGTGAGATGTGTTCTTAACTAGTTTATCTTATGTTTAATATTTTTGTAAGGATATTGCTAATTTTACATTTTCCTTTTGTAGAAAATATTGCTATTGATGCAGGGAATATATTAAGAGATGAAATTCAAACAACCCATGTGCATCATGATGGAAAGGCCTTCATGGTTCATTAAGACAATATTTGGTTCATTTTTCTCTTGGTTTAGTTAAGATTCTAACTGTCAAGGAGACCGTAAACTTGATCGATTAAGAAACTGTTTGGGAGATTGTAAATTGCATGATCAAGAAGTTGAAAAATGAGATCCATTGCTGCAGTCACCGCTCCATTCAAGGTGGCAAGGTTCTCTAGGGGTTTTCTTGAAGGATCCAATCATTCATTATGACTTGATAAACAGGTTATTCTTGTATTGTATTTTCTACATTCCTCTTGTATATGTTGATACGGTTTTCCAATTCTTGAACCTGATTTTTGGTTGTTTAGATTGGGTTTCTGATTTATAGGATATTGGGTCTTCAATTGTCATTTGATCCAATTTTCAACTCCCTTCCAAAATCTTGACCAATCTTGATAACCTCTCTTCCTAAGCAGGCACCATTACGGGTGCTTATCAATCCTTTTATATAAAGAACTCACTGTTTATATAAAGAACTCACTGTTTACGGAGTTGATTTAGTTGTCCATTGGAACCTACCAATGATTAGGTTACTTTCTTAAAAATATTATTTTAGGACTTAAAATTTATATAATCAACAAGAGAATGTATTAATTTCCAATCATTTTCTTTCAAGTTGGATTGAATAGATATTTTATTATCTGCTACACTTTAAGATTGTAGAGATAGGGGGTGATGGGGACATGTTTATATTGTTCATTGTTTGTTTCTTGTATTTTTTCCTGGTTTTTTTTTTTTTTTTTTTGCTTGTATGTATTTATATTTTTCTTGTTTCTGATGGAAATAATTATTCTTTCACAGTATTTAGAGTTAATATAATTTGTTCTTTTCTAGGTGGATGAATAGTGACACCCGATTCAAACCAGTGTCATTTGAATTGCTCTAACATGGTATGAAAAAAAGCTCGATCTCATTACCTGTGAAGACAACTTTCATTCTTGGTTATTAAGATTGTGATTAGGGTCTTCAAATCGACCTATTGGAGTTCTCTTTGTGATTGTTTCAATCAATGCAAGGTGAACTACATTTGTTTTGGGAATGCCCTTTGAATCAATGTTTTTGCAATCTTGATTGGGCTATTGGGGTTGAGATTTTGCATTTTGGGTTGCCTAACATTTTTTGACCTGTAAAATCTTGTGGAGTTTGAATCTTGGGTTTCCTAACCCCATTTTTTGACTTGTAAAATCTCGTGGAGTTTGAATTTTTCCTGAAGGAGTTCTGGTTTGAAGTTTGAACAAGAGGAGTTACTTTCTGTTAGAAGAGGATGCCCCTCATCTAAATTTGTTTTGAAGGGTTTTGATCCCTTTCTTAGTTCGACAGGTTTGGGCTTTCTACCTTTTATGGGCTTGGAATCATTATAGTACTTGATTGTCAGTTATTCCTTGCTTTTTCGTTGTCTTGTTTCTGCTATTTTGTGATGAAAAAGTTAGATTTCTTACCTGTCAACTTCGACAGAATGAAATACACACAGGAAATTTCACTTTGAGTTTTATGTAGAAGCCAGGGAAGGGGCCTAAGGTATGGTTGATGTTACAACTGGGAAGGTGGATAGTAATGAATCTAAAAAATTACAAACAAGAATTTCTTTAATTCTCATTTCAATAACTACTAATGTTTCAATCACTGCGTCTTTTGACTGTCAGAGCTACTATAAGATCTTCTCAAACTAAAAAAATCCATATTTTGCAATTGAAGTTAGATCTAGTAAGGCAGCTACCTAGGGGTGCCAATTGGATCGGATTTGGTCCAATATGAGTCCATTAAAAATGTACTAGGTCCAATCCAAACCGATGAATACTTTGAAAGCATTTTAGACCACTTTAATTCAATGTCCAAACCAAGGTTCAAAGTATCGACATGTATTGGCCCGTATCGACAAATACATATCGTTCTGGGACCCCTCTAGTACGCCCCTATAGTGGGTGTATTGTGGGTCTGATCGGTTCAGGGGGTGGAGGAGCCCTAAATTGGCCCCCCTGAACCGGTTTCAGAAAAAAATAAAAGAAGAGTAATAAAAAACAGTATTGATTTGCCCGATATGCCCCTACCGGTCTATCGGGCATATCGATATTTTGTACCTTGGTCCAGACCATCCAATATATTCAAATTGGTTTTAATTTAGATTTGTTCCAATCCAAACCTGCTCCATTGATACCTGTATTCTTATCTTCTATCAATGAACTGGATATTTGTTCAGTTTGACCCAATCCAAGATAAATCCATTATGGATGTGGATTAGGTCCAATCCAATCCAATAAATACTTTGAACCATTAAATCTGGACTAATCCAATTCAATATGTTTTTATTGGTCCATCCAATTCATCCAAATTGATTTTGATTTGGTTGGGGTCCAACAAAAAATTGGTCCACTAACATCCTTAGGGAGCTTGATTAGAATGGCAATTTTTTCCCTGCTTTTACGATATTCCAAGAAAGATTCCATGATCCAGACAGAGAAAATGAATATGTCTAAATTGCCTACTGTAGAACGAGTTCAATCAGCCCCCCCACAAGACTGCCCCCCACAACGTTCCACAGCACATCCCTGCCGTATATTGGGAATATCTCCCGATGATGACATCATCATTTCTGATATTATAATCGGGAGATGTTCCTAATACACAGTGGAGACGTGCTGTGGGACGTTGTGGGGGGCTGATTCGGTCTCCTGTAGAACCCAGATTAAGTACTTGAAAGCTACTATAAAGGGAAATCTCTAAGATCTAGAGACAGACTCACAGAAGCAAGAAACAACTGAGACAACTTAATCTGAATAGGGCTGAGCGTACTGGAGGCTCTTAGTCCATCCAAAAGCTATGTATCTCTTTTTTTTTTGTTTCATATGGCTGAGAGAACACTATTTAGAAACTTGGCACCCAACGTTAGCCTTAGGAATGAAACAACTGAATAAGAACGTTGGGTGGATTGCTCTCCAAGAGACTGAATGAAGTCCCATCAGATTGAGACAAGTGTTTCATTGACCGATCTAACCACTTGCTCATCCAGCCTAAATCAAGTCAAATGAATTTCAATTGACCCAATAAGAGTTGAACTAAGATTCAGAATAATCTAACAATATTGACATCTCTATGAATGAATAAAAGGTTTTCCAGTAAACAATCAAATAAATTTTTTATATAAAAAATAAATAAATAAATAAAATTTAAGAAAACGAAATGAGTAATTGATTGCATATAAAAGTATTGCATGAAAATAAGCATAAGATAATCATCTTCCATCAATGACGATCGAATACTCCAACATATCGAGGATTAAGCCAGGTCATATGGCCACTTTTCCATCATCTACAACTCTACTTGAAAAGTGCAAGTGCGATAATATATGTGCAATTTAATATATACGCATAGGGAGTTGGGGATTATTTCATCATTGATTAATAGTTTTATGGTTGATTGGCTTTAGCAGATGCCAGTAAGCTTTACGAGCACCTATGTCCACTTATCCCCTTCAGAAGGGGCTTGAGTCGGTTGACCGGTAAGTTTCAGTGTTGTACAGATAATCTGTGATTTTTCAAATAAGGTCAAATGGACGTCAATTCTTTTTATAATTATTTTAATGAATTTGATCTCGAAAATCTACAACATTGTAGACTGTGGCGTTGACGTGGGCAAGCCCAGAGAAGCAAGCTCAAGGCTTTTATTTATTTATTTTTACTTAGAAATTGCTCACATAAAATCTGAAAACTCAGTTATACTCACATACCACAAGGTAGATTATTAATGGTCTTTACGTAAATCAGATGCCAACAATCATGATACACCACATAGCCTCGTGTGTGGGACCACGTGTATATAGATGACGTGGCGTATTATTATTGATCCAGTATTGTGTGTACGTTAGGATGCTTAATTAAAAATTGAGGATTATATTAATCATGCCCACTCTTACCGTCTAATGGTCTTACCAGTTACCACTTACCACCAATGTAGTGGGCCCTGCAATTGGGCCTTGTGAACTTCTACCCTCCAGACTCCAGTTCAGACCATAAATTAGGTCAATAGGAAAAACCCTCGGAAACAGTAAAATTTAATTTGAGTCTTTTTTTTTTTTTATAAGAAGTTGACGATATTTTAATAATTAGGTCAATCGATCGTGTAGGTTGGTTTTATTTCGAAGAAGAAAAATAAGAGAAAAAGAAAGGTCTTCCTAATCCTATATTTCAAATTTTTAACGGTCCGTTTTCTTTACGTGAAATGTCTGGACTATTTCCATTCCAATTATTTAATTGAACGCCCATTCCCAATTTTTTATGCAATGGCATTCCGTTTTGAGGGAATGAAATCCCAATTTTTTATGGAATGGCATTCCGTTTTGAGGGAATGAAATCCCATTCCAGCTGTTTTTAATTTTCATTTCAATACCAAACAGATTGTGATAATAGGTCATTTCAATTCCAATTTCGAGAAAAAACGCTTCTGCTGTTATCATGGTTACAGTACCACCTTGTGACCTCCAATCAGATTAGAGCGGGTAAGGATATCAACAAGTTGTGTTTGGTATGGATTTGGGTCAACTCCAACCCCAACTCGATTCCGATATGTGACGTGGGGTTATCGAACCAGACCTGCCCCATCACACACACATATATATATATATATATATATATATATATATATATATATATATATATATATATATATATACCAATGCTGCAATGTCACTCATACAAATAAATTCAAAACATCATATTAATTGTTTTTAATTTCTATTGCTGTGGTGTGTATGTTTAATTTGAGGGTCCTAATGTGAAATCCCTAGAGTAGTCAAGAGTAGACCTAGCAAAAATTTGACCTAACCCATGAATCTGACCCAACCCGAAAAATAGGGTTAGGGTCTCATATTTAGCTATTTATTCTTTACCCTTTATTGTTTATTTTTTAAATTCTTAAATATTCAAGGTTTTTTATTTTTTTATTTTTGAAATTTTAAGATCAATTCATTTAATTTTGGTATTTTTTATTATTTTTTAAAAATTTCCATTATTTTTTGGATGGCCAAAATGACCCATAGGTCAATCTTAACCTAAACATTTAGAGTTAGGGTCTAGTATTTGCCAATCCAACCCGAAATTCAACCCGAACCCAACCCACCCACCCACCCAATTGCCAGGTCTAGTCAAGAGTCAAGACTAATAGAGAGGGCATTTGGTACAATGGCATTGCGTTGCCATTGTATTTTGGGTATATTGATCAATACACATATGTGAGAAATATGTGTTGCCACATTGTATGCCGGTGCCATTTCAATTAGAAAAATACATGTGTATAAAAAACATTAATATGACGTTTAAGTAGATGTAGCAATTTGTATTGATCAAAGAAAAATACAACCCTCTATATACAGTTTTCAATCAATTTACTTAATCAAAATTTTGTCTATTTAGATTTAATTTACAGGAAATAAAAATGGAAATGTCATTTGCAACTACTTTCAGTCAATTCTGTTCTCTGTTGGAAGAAGGAAAATATGCTCTTGCAGATGAAGAATCCGGACACCATTGTCTTCTCTTTTCGTTATAATGAAAGCAAACATTGTTTGGTAGATCTACAGGAGCTCAAATATTATTTCTTTCGAGAAGATTGACTTGATATGAAATGTTAGCATACTTTTGAAAGAAACAACGGCCATGCCCTTGGTATAAGGTGGTTATATAACTATTGCATGACGATATAGAACAAAAGATTAATCGTGTAAATTGAGTCACATGGTTATATAACTATTGCAAGACCTACTGATAACCAGTCATTAAGTGGTATATGAAAAAATACAAATGACTTTAGGTGTCATCTAATTTTCTTTATCAACCATTCAAATGCCTTTTACCTGAGAAGTTTGAACCATCTCTTTTTCTCTTTTCTCTTTTTCTCTAATCTCTGTTTCTCAATTCTTCCAACTCCCATGCCCGGGTTTAATGATGTAACCATTATCATTTCCTTGCAAAACTCAATATCCAAAATTTATACCCTTGTTTCATTTTCTTGAGGAAGAAGATGAGGAATACTGTTTTATTTTGAAGGATAATTTTGATATTTTAAGTCGCACATAATATCACATGATACCACATAACTGACAAGTGACAACTAGTTAACGGTATGTACTTAAGTTTGAAAGTTTAAGTACTGAATTGGGACGCTTTAAAGTTTCAGAACCAAAATGAAACTAGGCCCATAGAGGGTTAATTTTGAGTCACATGGTATATTTACCCTATTCACCTTTTAATTGATTCACATATCACAATATATAATTGTGAATATCACAATTAATCACGAAAAACCGATTTTTTTATTCAAGTTAGTATACTCGATAGGCAACCCAACCTGTATGCATATAAATGAGTATAGGAGTGATAAAAATGGAAATCACCAAACGGAAGCACCGAAATAGTATACTATCTTAGCAATGGTTCTGGATCTGGTTATGCTGCTGCTGCTGCTGCTTTATCAGTTCCTCGTCTTTTCGTTGTGCGGCCCAGCAACTGTAACAGCATCATCATCAACCATGCCGCTGCAGGCAAAGCCCAACTGCGCTGACAAATGTGGGAACATCACCGTTCCCTACCCGTTTGGCATCGGAGACGACCCAAGCTGTTACAGAGACGGCTTCAACCTATTCTGCAACAATACTTTCACCCCTCCCAAATTATTTGTTTCCAATATCAGCAACATGAGAAAAGATAGAAACTTATTCGTATCCGATCCTTCGCTAGCGGTGGAAGTTACAGAAATATCATTAGAAGGCCAACTGCGCGTCTATTCCTTCATGAATTGCATTTGCTACGACGATTCGTTTTCCGGGACTAACGCATCCCCAATCTTCATGGATCTGAGGAATGCACCCTATACTTTTTCCGGCACCGGCAACAGATTCACGGCTATCGGTTGCAGCTCTCAAGCCTACATACAGAACTTCAATAATGTTAGGACCGGATGGTATGGATCCCTCCAGTACGGCTGCTCCGTCTACTGCTACGACAAGGAGAGCACGCTCAGTGGGAATTATACGGGCATGGGTTACTGCCAGACCTTCATTCCCAAGGGATTTAAGGTGTTTTACGGGTCCCTGCAGATCAACGACAAAAACTCCATAATTTCAGTCCCTGCATTTATTCCTTCATCGCCAGCTCCGATTGGTACAACTTCTCTGTAACCGATTTCTCTAACTCTGGTTTCTATACAAGAAACAGAGGAAGGGTTCCGGCCATACTCGACTGGGCAATAGAAAACGAGTCGTGTGAAAACGCTGCTATTAGAAACGCAACTACTTACGCATGTGGCCAACACAGCGAATGCTTTAAGTCTCCCAACGGTCTGGGATATCTTTGCAAATGTTCTGAAGGCTACGAAGGAAACCCTTATCTGCAACATGGATGTCAAGGTACGTAATCCATATGAACAACTTGCTCTTGAATCTTGATTATAATATAACCAGTCTTTCTAATCAAATCACTGGTAGAAACTTGATCGTCAATTTCTATTCCGGCCAGTTGATCGAACTTGTCATAAATGGATGGATTGCTTTCAGATATAAATGAATGCTCGAATGGAACAATGAACGACTGCTCATCATCAGCGATTTGCACAAATATGCCTGGGACTTACAACTGCTCTTGCCCTCCTGGTACAGAGGGGGACGGAAGAAGAAATAGAAGCGGGTGCGTTCAGATCCTAGTGCTGCCTAACCCACTGTCCCCGCCTGCTCACACAAAATTGGTGGCGGTGCAAGTAATTGTAGGTAATATAATGAAAGTCCGAATTCACTTTACTACTGGCCGATATGTCTCGGAAAATCGCCTGGTCATTGGTCAACCAGGGATCTGTCAGTTGTATCTTTTCGTAACTAGACATCTAATTCGGATTAGTTGAACCTAGGGGTGTCAATTGGACTGGATTTGGTCGTCCAATGTGAGTCTGAACCTTCCAATCTAATGAATGTTTTGGATTAATTTGAATTAATCCAACCCAAACCAATATAAATTTGTTATGGATGGACCAGGTCCAATTCAATCTAATAAATAATTTGAATCGGATTGGTCCAATCCAATGTCTTATTGGTTTGTCCAATTCATCCAAATTGATTTTGAACTGAATGGGGTCCAATCCAAAACTGGTCCAGTTTGAACGTGATGGCTAATTCAGATTAGAGGTTAGGGGTAAAACTTTTGCAGGTTAGGATTGGAATTTTGCTAAAATTTTAATGGGCCTAACCCAAAGGCTGACCCCAAAACAGCATAAACCGTTAACTCAGTCCAATCCAACTCGCACCCCTATTTAGGGGTAATCATTTCAGCCTGGTCCAGCCCGGTCCAACTAGGAAAAACTGGTCTTGGACCTGGGTTTTTGTATATAATATGTATGTATATATATTATTTTATATATAAAGTATGTAATATGTATGTATATATATTATTTTATGTTATTTTGTAATATGATATTTATACACATATTGCCTCAAAAAAAATTATATACAAAATTGTATATTATAAAATGTATAAAATAAATTTATATGCATATTATATGTTATTTAATGTAAAATATTATATAATTGTAACATTTAATATAAAAAAGACATAGGCCGAGAATTATACAAGCCTGTCCCAGGATTATGTTTCAGGCCCCTAAACCTGGGATAGTTCAGGCCTGGACCTATAGGCTACAGCCTTTAATACAGCTGCATAGTCCACCTCAGTCATGACCAATGCAGATTTCTGAATTCCACTGCAACCTATAAATATTCAAAATGTCAAAACCCCCACTCTATACATCGATGCCCGCTCGTAAATTAGCATCAATTCCGACCTGGCACCTACCCCAATTGTACTCTGACGTGACCAATGATAATGCCCATGACAATCACAAATACATGGCACCCACAGCCATTCAATAAACACTATGGTTGGCATTGTATGTAGGGATGCATGCCAGGTAGGCTGGACTGGGTTTATGGTCAACCCAGGCCCAACCCTAAGATTTGGATCTATCGCTCAAATTATGATCAAGTCCAATCTTCCCAATATGAACACAACCAGCCCTGAAATTTGATGTATTTGAGTTGGGCACAAGCCAAAACCGGGCTTGAGTTGATCAATGAGACCACTCTAAAATTTGACACATGTACGTATATATATGCATTTATCCAACTATATGTGCATATGTGTATGAATATATGTAATATATGAGTGTATATAATTGGACTGAGTTGGGGCTATTTAAGTATTAGGCCTGGGTCAACTTGAAAAATAGCAATGCCCAAAATCTTGTAATCTAGTCTCAGTCTGAAGACCAAAAATCCAAGCCCAAATGATAAATAATTAAGAACTGTATTAATCTGGATTTAGGTTGGCTTCACCTAAATTGAATCCCTAATTGAGAAATATCATTGATTCCACAGTCCGCTACACAGCTATCTTCAGCTAATCCACATTAAAAAAGAAAATATGCATCGAGAGAAAAAAAAGTAAGGAAAGAGTAAGAATGGAGAGTAACACTTAGTACTGGTCTAGGTCTGGGTGGAGAGTGGAGACGGTCCCCAACTGATATGAATCAGTCCAAAGGACCCAAAGTCCCAAACCAGACCATTTAGTATCCTTATTAATCTCAGAACGAGTCCCAGCCCAGACCTGGTACCAAATTTATGTCCTAGGTTCTTATACTAATATTATTTTATTCGCATTTCCATTTTCACTTATTTGTCCTCTTCACCGGCAAGTCGGCGTGGACGTCATATATATGTTGGGTCTACCTCCAAGATATAATTTTTAAAGTGGGGCCTGGATTGGCCAAACGCAATCCAACCCATCTTTATTACACCCCTAGCTTGACCGGGTTATTGTTTTATCAAAATTAGAAATCATATGCTAATACATATTTTAAGATGGCGCTTGATAAACATAAAATCTTGAATCTGAAAAGCTAAAAAAATGTTAAAAATGTCTGAAATCTGAAAAGAGCTATGATGCTTTTATACTTTTTAGATGTGCTGAATAGATAAAGTTGTTTGTATTGGACCAACTATTCAATATTTGAAATTCCTTGATTTTATTATTTTATCCTTAAAACACACTATTTGATAATTTTGAGTTCAATTTGTACTATTTCATATGAAATAATTTGTGAATTTCAAAATAATATTGAAATAATATGAATAAAAAATAAAAAAGTAATAAATAGTAATTAACACATTTAAAATTACTAAAAATAATTGATGACTAATAAAAAATATTAAAGTAATTAATACTTAATAAAATTAAAATAATTAATAATTAAAAAATAACACAATTAAAATAAAAATATAATTAATAATTAGTAATTTACACAAATAAAACTTAAAATAATTACTAATTAATTATTAATAATTAAAAAGTAACACAATTAAAATTAATAAAGATAACAAATGAATAATAAAAATAATTAATCGGTTTTAGGGATTGTTGATCATCGTTCTTGTTGCGAAGGCTGAATAGGGCGGCGGTATTCCCCCCTCCTTTCTCTGGTTACTCTCCCTCTAAATTCTCTCTCTTTCCCCTTCTTCTTCTTCTTCCAAATGCCCAGACCTGCTATTCATCTTCTTCCTATTGTCATCGAACAGGGAGTGGTGGGGAACTGCGGTGGTAGCTCTATTCAATTTGCTTCTATCGGCCGATCCTAGCAACATCAGTTGCTCTTCCTGGAATCGCACTTGCAAAGGAGGATGTTCAAAGCTGAGGCAGATTGGTCGATCCCAAAATCCCAAAATATAGTGGAGAAAAACAAACAAATAAGTAGATTTGATTTGAAGAATAGGGAGTAGAATGTAGACTCGAGTTTCAAAGCCTAAAGAAAATAGTAGAAAACAAGAGGTAAAGTGGAGATTTGGGTTGAAGAACATACCTTCGAGAAAAGCTTGATGGTGGTGAGCTCTTTTTGCCGGGTTAAATGAGGGACAACGCGGAGCATTTACAAAATTGCAGAAGCCTATTTTTGTCTTTAAACGTGGTTTGAAATGCATCTGACTGCGTTAAGAGGTTGGTTGACCTCTTTCGATTTCAGATCTAAAATGGAGTTTTGAACCCATATTCAGGCCGGACTCTTAACGTGCATAGCATCTGAAAAGCAGCCAGAGGTCTAAAAAGAGTTATCAAACGCACCCTGTCTCTATAGGTGCTAACTTTATTGGTTATTCCCATAAAACATAATTGACCAATCATAGTTCTCATTTTCAATTTATTTCAGCCAAACCTTGAAGTGTAAATTTGATGGGGTCAAACCGAATGCAACCCAGTCCAATCGGAAAAAGAAATAGGTTGGTTTAATAATAGGTTAAATATAGGGATAGAAAAAATGTCAAGCCAGTACATAAGTCACGTTGGGTAAGGTTTGATGCCTTGGGACCAATTCCAAGGTTTTAAAACCGGACCAGATAGCTAGGGAACCATTCCGGGGATTGGTCCCTGGGTCAAATGGTTTAATCATTTGTTTTGCACGGATGGCCTGTTCTGACTTAAAAAATAAGAAAATAAATAATAGTAAAGGATCAAAAACTGTTGTCCAAGTCGATGGTTCAATGGTTTGACTGCTTAGTTCAGCGGGCCACCGATCAAATCAATGGTTTTTGACCTAAAAACGGTTTTAGGATGAAAGAGAACAGTTCCTTTTTTTTTTTTTCCAGTTTGATTTTAAAAACTATGATCAATTCCATCCAAACATAAACATTAAGGTTGTGTTTGGTTTGAAAGAAAAGGTGGGAAAAAGAATAGAAAGAATATTCTTTTATTTTTTCAAACCAAACACAGCCTAATTATGATTCCTTTTTTTTTTTCATTTTCGTAGTTATTAAAACAACATTGAGTCTTATGCATCTCCTGTTTATAAAGTGGTTGGCCTTACATGAATATGCTGGTGTCTTTTCTCAGTTTCTGCACATGTTTCTAAATTTATTAAATAAGGTTGTAACCTAATCAATCCAACTTAACCAACGTAACTTATGATTCAGTTGGGATATATGGTCAAGAGCACCACAAGATCAAGGTTGGGCTGGCTTAGATTAGGGTTGAGGTTTTAAAACTTTAGGTTGAACTAGGGTTGACAACAGCCCAATCCAATCTATCTAAGTTGCATTCCTATTTTATAATTGGGAAAATTCTTAATTAGTGCCCTGTACTTTGGGCCTAGTGTCACAATGATCCCTAAACTTTAAAACATGACAGTTTAGTACCCGAACTTTCAAAATATGTCAATTCAGTATAGGAATGGCAATAGGGTGGGGCAGGGCGGGAATGAGGAGCCTCTCCTCATCCCCACCTCCATGAAAATCTCCATCCTCATCCCCATCTCCACTAACAGGGACAAGGTTATCCCCATCCTCATAACTTTTTATAATGTCAACCATTTTGTTTTTTTTTTATTTAAAAAATAAAAATAACATATTTAAAAGTTACAATCATATTAGAAAAAATTCAAACATATTCAACCATATTATTTTTAAAAATATTAATATATAGATGGATGTATAGATATAATACATATATGCGCATGTGTACATATATACATATATTAGCAAGGATCCCATAGGGTGGGGGATTGGAGTCCCTGTGGGGAGGGGAGTGGTCTCCTCGTCCCTGCCCCATCCCCACCAACGGGGATGAAAATTTCCCCATCCTCGTCCCCACAGGGGAAAATCATCCCCACCTCATTCGGGGTCGATCCCCATGGGGATCGGCGAAATGGTGAAAATCGACATCCCTAATCTAGTATCTATCATTAACCAATTGTTAATAAGTCATTAAGTGTCATTTGAAAAAGATACAAATGCCCTTTAAGTGTCATCTAATTTTCTTTATTAACCATTCAAACGTTAGCAAAAAAATGAATAGTCATTGCCTCTTCTATTCAAGAAAGTTTGGGTCATGTCTCAGTGAGCATTCTAGTGACCCCAACGTTCTTAAATGGAAGAGGCAAAGATTTGAGACTGTTCATTTTTTTTCATTGCTTTAATGGTTCATAAAGAAAATTAGATGACACATTTTGAAATTCCACTTAACAGTTGCTTAACAACTAATTAACAGTAGGTACTAATTTGACACATTTTGAAAATTGAGGTACTGAACTGTTACATTTTAATGTTTGGGGACCAAAGTGGCATTAGACCCAAAGTATAGGGTACTAATCGAAAATTTTCCCTTCATAATTTTTCTCCTCTTCATGATGGTATTGCCTTTGGCATCTTATTTGTACTATCTATCAATTCTTTGCTATATTAGGGAATAAAAAATAGAAGGCAAAGCATACACAGTAAAATTCTTTCAACAAAATGAAGGGCTTCTACTTAGACAAAAACTTTCTTCACATGATGCAACCATAGAAGTTGCAAGGATATTTAATGAAGAAGAGCTCAAAAGGGCAACTAACAATTATAACGAGAATCGAATCCTAGGTCGTGATGGCTATGGTACAATGTATAAAGGATTTTTTCCTAACAATAAGATAGTTGCCATTAAGAAGTCCAAAATAGTTGATGAAAGCCAAGTTGAACAATTCATCAATGAGGTGATTATTCTCTCTCAGATTAACCATAAAAATGTAGTGAAGCTTTTAGGGTGTTGCTTAAAGTTCGAAGTTCCACTATTAGCATATGAATTCATTACTAATGGGACCTTGTTAATTCCATCATATTCATGATGAGAAATACAAATCTTCAATTTCATGGGACAAATGTCTAAGAGTAGCTGCAGAAGCTACATCCGCACTTGCATATATGCATTCTTCCGCTTCTCCTCCACAAGATTCCCTTTCGATGGTTCCAATTGTGCCATACCAACACACCTGTTACCCGATTAGACTCCATCATATGAAGCAAAGCTGTTTATCATCCAATCACACCAAATTTTAGCCCTAATTCCTTCATTTTACCATTCATCCATTAGAGATTTCATTTGAACACATTTAATACTATGACACTTCTCAAACAAAAAACCTATGATCTACAAGTTCCCAATATGATCAAACCCTCACAACAGTCTCATAATTCAGATCCATGCAGTCCACCAAAGTCAAACTTAAAAATTCCCTTAATCATGGATCCTTCAACCCAAGATTCCATTTCAAGCCCTCTCATTGGTCAAAACACCCACGACATAGATTCCATAAATTCCAACACCTTTAAAATCACCAGACACTCCCATTAGATCCCACATATTCCAAAATATCCACGGCCCAAACTTTAGACACAAAAATCCCCATTTCGCCCTTCATATGCAAAGATTATGAATTGACCACTCTCGTTACTCATTACACTCAAAATCTTAGATTTCGATTGTGACACCTCTCCCAAGACATTCAAACCTTCCCAAAATATTCAACAACCACTTGATTGACTACGCATCAAATTTTAGACCTCAAAATGTCCATTTTACCCTTCGTACACAAAGATTCTAAATTGACCACTCTCGTTGCTCACTACACTCAAAAGCTTAGATTTCGATCATGACACCTCTCCCGAGACATTTAAACATTTCTAAAATCTTCAACAACCACTTGATTGACCACCCACCAAATTTCAGACCTCAAAATGTCCATTTTGTCCTTTATCCAAAAAGATTCCAAATCGATGGTCCTTATTAGCCACCATTCTCAAAATCATAGATCTCCATCATGATAGCTCCCCTAAGACGCTTAAACTATACTAAAACCACCATCAACTTCTTGATCAACCATCCATCCAATTTCAGACCTTAAAATACCCATTTTGCCCTTCGTATGCAAAGATTCTAAATCGACAATCTTCATTAGCCAATATTCTCCTAATCCGAGATCTTCATCGAGATACTCCATCCAAGGCCCCGAGACCTCCACTAACTTCCCGATCAAAATCAACAATCCTCGTTGGTTGTCACACTCCAAGTCTAAGATCTTCACCGAAACACATTATCTAGGACCTTCAAAAGCTACCAAACCCTATCAAAACCTCCTGGTTGATGATCCATCATATTTTAGACCTTAAAATGATCATTTTACCCTTGGCTTAAAAAGATTCTAAATGGACCATCATCATCGCCCAATACGCCCCAAATTCAAGATCCATCATAACACATCATCTGACACTTCCAAACCCCATCAAAACCTCCCGATCGATGATCCATCACATTTTAGACCCTAAAATGACCATTTTACCCTTAGCTTAAAAAGATTCCAAATGAACTATCTTCATTGCTCAATAAGCCCCAAATTCAAGATCCATCATCACACATCATCTGGCACCTTCAAACCCTATCAAAACCTCTCAATCATCGACCTGGTAAACTTCAAGCCTTAAAATTACCATTTTACCCCTCATCTATAAAGATTCCAAATCGAAGGTTCTCATTTACTACTACTCTCTCATTTCAAGATCTGCATTGCAGTACACCCTCTAATACACCTAGACCACGAAATCATCTTCCTAGACACCCGAATAAACCTTCCTTCATTTTTAAACCCAGAATCACCATTTTACCCTTCTATTAAGAAAAAATCCTGATTCGATGACCCCTATTGCTCAATACACTCCAAATCACGATTTCTTACTCGGACACACCTCTCGAGGCCATCAAACTCCATCATTGCCCTTTTTATACACCTTAGAACCCTCTTGGAAAATTTCATTACAAAATTCCCCATTTTACCCCTCCATCTATGTGGATTCCAATTCGTGCGATCTAGTTAGTTAAGAAAAACCCTAACATCTTGAGTTTTAATCTCAACCCTTGAATCTTGCACACTAGGCCCCTTAGACTTGCCCTTTCATTACAAAAACCCCCTACACATCTTCAATTAGGACCCTACACATTTTGGAAAATAACTTAAAGCCTCCACTAAACCTAAAATCAATCCTAGCCCTAAATCTGAGCCCCCTTGCTTCTCCACCCTAGGATTGGCCTAACCCTCACTTCCAAACCCCGAAACCCTAAATTCTAAAACCATAGCTGCCACCTATCCCATTCACCCCTCAAATTCAAATTTTAAATTTAAAACTCCCCTCATTCTAGGCATTAAAGGGAAGGAGACAAGGAGAGCAAATCAAAGGGAGTTGTCCCCTAGCCTATTAAATTTGGTTTAGGAGGAGGAGCCAATGAGAAAAAAAAGGAAAACTGAGAAAACTCTAGGAACCTTTCCATCCTTAGATTAGCATCAAAACATCTCAACCCTCTGTCCTTTCCAAACCTTAAAGAAATCCTAAGAGAAACCCTAACTAACCCTCTCCTTTTTAGTTCAAGCCTAATCAAACTAGACCTAATTTAGTTCTAATGAGACTAAACTATCCCAACTGAACCAAACCAAACTGGCCCTATCCCATTCGATTTAACAATAAAAAATAATAAAAAAAAGAAGAAAAAATCTACACTAAAAAACCAAACCAGCCAAGAGAAGGGCGTTTTTTTAGGGATTCTCTCCCAGACTTTCCTCCTCCCTCCCTCACTCCCTCAAGCTCTCACCATCGAATCCATCCATCTTCTTCCTCCTTTCTCCCTCACTCTCTCAAGCTCCCACCACCGAACTCCACCTTCCTCCTCTCCTCTCTGCCTTCTTCCTCCACCACTGAACCTACCCATCTCCATCTCTATCAACCTTTACCAACATAGCACCACTGAACTCTCCCTCTCATTGTCTTCTTCCAGCTCTCCTTTCACCTACACCCCAATTGAAACGCCCCCATCAAATCTCCATGCCCCAACCAAAAACAAAAGAAAGAAAGGTAAAAGAAAAATAGAAATTGATCTCCATTCGGCTGGAAAAGAAGAAGAAGAAGAAAGAAGGAAAGGAAAGGAGCAAGTCCATTCACCATTTTCGGCTAAGGTAAAGAATCCATTTCCCTCTATCTCTCTCTCACCAAAATCCCTCTCTTTCTCTCTCTGATATCCCTCTTTAGCCTTCTATTTCTCCAATTGAAATCCACTCACTCACGCATCACCCTCTTCTTCATACTTCTCAACCCCAAACAGAAACCTAGCTCCATCAAAACCCTAGTTCTATTAACCCCAAAACAGAACCCTTTTTCTTCCTTAAACCTTCTCCCTTCCAATAGTCCATCTGAACCTATCCTCTATCATCATTCAATCTAAGAAAAAAAAAAAGAAAAGCCTCAATGCAACCTTGGAGAAGTAGTCCCTCTACCCATTCAATTCAAGCAAGGTTCAACCTCAAAAAGAGACGCCAACAATTTCAACCACTTATCTTGTAGTAAATGTCAAAAGGCAAAGAGGTGAGCCCCTCACCTCATCATTTCTTATTTTTTATTTTTGTTTTATTTTAGTATTTTTTTTTGTTTTCTTGAATCTTCTTAATGCTCTAGGTGTTTTCTTTATTTCATTTCAGCATTGATTTTTTTTTATTGGAGGATGTTTGTTATTTTTTTAGTTAATTTATTGGTGACTTGGAGTAGAAATTTTTAAAACACTTGTTGACTGATTTTGATAACATTCTATGTCATTTATTAGTTATTTAACATAATTATAATCAATATCATTGCTGAAATTTCTTCTCTCATTGTATTTAAATTCAGATTTGTCTAGTTCAATGAATATACATATTGAATCCTTTTTTATTTGAATGTTAGAATACATGCATAATAGTATTTCAGCTCTATGTTAAATTCTAGTTCAAGTTAGTTTTTCTATCTTGTTTACTATTTTGTTTTGTCTCCTTATTTTATTTTGTTTTAAATCATAAGTGTAGATTGTTCTTAGTGAGCCCTAAGTGAGGTGGTTCATAGGGGATTGATTCCCTTGTGTTTTGATTTTTTTTCATTAGCCTAGTAGGAATGAGGGGATCCTTAGATAAAGAAGGAGGATGCATGTAGTTGCCTAATATTTTGCTCCTTTAAGGGTTTTCCTCACCCAAAAAGAGAATGAAAGGGTTGAATCACTTGGGAAACAAGCTCACCATGACTATCCTTTTTGATGGGCAAGGTTGCTAGAAATCTTATAGATTTTTGTTTTCTTTTGTTCTGATTCTTTCTATACCAAATTAGGGGAATGGTACTATATGTTGAGTATGAGAGAGGGATGCCTAACACCTTCCTTCTCTCCCATATAAAGTACCTAGAATAGCCTCTTTTGGGATCACATGAGAGTCTTGTTTTGTTTCTTGAACTCGGGAGGCCCATCACTCCCATGTTCCTTGTATCGATGGATGGCGGCTCCTTACACTTCATCCATGAAGTGAACCCCAAACTCAATTTGGATGTTCATAGCTATTTTGCATTGTGACACCACTCATCATAACTCTGTGTATTCACTAGTCCCAACCCCGACTACTGCACAAAAGATTGTTGACAACCTAACTCGTTGGGGTTCTGATTTAAGTTCCCATGGTGAATCTCGTTGGTTGAGTGGTTTTTGGGATTGGGGCCATGTCATACTCTAGGAATATAATATAGAGTTAGAGATGATTAGGATTTATTCATCTATTTTGTCATCTACTTATGATTATGACAGACCAACTGGAATGAATCATGCCTTATGGTAAGGAAAGGCGTGACATAAATCTTCTTTTTGAGGAGTTAGAGTTTTTGATCAGCACACATCCAGGCTTCCTATCATGGCAGAGAGAAATTCCATGGTGGAATCTGAATTGTATAGTCCGCACCGATTTTCTTGCCAGTTCGGATTTTATTAGACGATACCAGGATCTCCTAACCATGAACATGTCACGCTTGGTGCAGTTGAAGCTTATCATTGTTGCAGGCCTCTTTTAAGAGAGGACATTGGGTCCAAGTTCATTGTGCCACTACATCTTAGGGACCCTCAACGTTGAACCATGGCAAGCTATTCGGGTTGGTGGTATAGTGAGGTTTTGTCAGTTCTATGACGACTCAAAATTGAAATTCTGGCTAGTAGTGAAACAAACTTTTACCATGTTGATCTCACTAGGGCACAAGAAGACAAGCTTGTCATGATGAATGTTTGTGATAAAAAGGTGAAAATAGGGGAAGAAGCAAGAGTGGATGATGCTCAATCAATGACGGATGTTGTTCCACCTTCTGCCCCTTTAAAGCGCCAACAACCCAAGAAGGATGATCATGGTGAATCAGAAGGTGAAGTACAGTCGCTTGAATTCTTTAAGTGTCAACAATGAGCCAGCCATGAAGATGACTTTGCTTCCAAGAGCAATAATTTGATCAAGACCTCATCATCAATGCCCTCAGTAAAAAGTCGTCTGGAGAAAAATGCTGGCCACTAAGCCTAAAGGGTCACAAAATTTACCTTCAGGAGGGACACATAACCCTATCTTGGTGGACTCTGATGATGGTAGTTCATTTTCTCACCATGGCTGATTTGCACCTATATATAGGTTCACAAGGTACAATTCCCCTTTCTTCCTCTCCCTTTTTATTTAATTGTTACTTGGTTATATCTATTGCAACTCCAAAGAAGTTGGTTACACAAGAAGTCATTGGTAATCAACAAGTGGAGACAAGCATGGGGCATGATTCCTTTGCTTCTAGTGATGATGAGGATGTCAACAAGATCATGCGTTCTGCATTGGAATAGTATTTGACCAACTTCATTTAGTCAATGCTCAAGGATCCTCATGATATGATGAGGGCATAGGTTGGCAAGAGGCTACCAATACTTTCTCAAGTCGTGAAGAAACGATTCCATGTGGACCTTATGCCTTTTGAGAGGTGGGTGGATGTTTTTCTGAGGCACAATGATTATTACCTAGCCCACCAGCAAGCCATCGAAGGGGGAATTTCCCTTAAAGAGAAAACTTCTAGAATGGAATCAATCGCCAAAAGCATTGCAAACCAGTTAGTGTTCCAGGTTGAGATTCAAGCAAAGTTGAGTGATGATGGCACCCAAGTAGAGACCCTCAAGAAGCAGCGATGTGAGCTGATAGAAGAGTTGTCCAACTTGGAGGATGGATTAAAAGAGTTAGAATCCACCTTGCATGATTTGCAAAGTCGAAAGGCAAACTCCATTGTCGATTTATCTGCAATTAAGTTGAGGGAACAAGAACTCAAAGCAATGACCGTGATCCCTATGGAGAATCTTGAGACTTGTAGAGTCCTTCGAGAGGCACTTAATATGAAGGCATCAAACCTTAGAGTATTTGGCTGGATTAACTTTGATTGCTTAGAGTAGGCTAGGATAGTAGATTAAATCTTTGCAAACTTTTGTAGTAGGCATTTAAGAGATATCTTGATGTTTTATTAGTCTAACTTCTTTAGAATCATTCATGATGCTCTTGCAATGTAGGATCAATTTCTTTATCTCTTTTCCCTCCCAGACATGCTAGAAATTTGTCGACACAAATTTTGTGATGAATTTGGAGCACAAAAATTAATTCAAAGAAATTTAATGTTTTTCTTTTTTTTTCTGCAGAAATGTAAGTGGGATACAAACTCTCCTTTTTTTGAAAAGAAAACCCTTTGATTCTCTTTTCACGAATACAACCCGAACTTGTACTTGTAGCTTGTCATGGAAACGATCCGAAAATCTTGACAACTTGTAGAAATAACTTGCAACAATCAATTGTACGTACACAAGATAGGAGAATTTTCTTTCTTTCTTTTTGTTGTAATAATTTGATGGAGCTTTTGATTGTAGCAACTAAAGGCTAGAATCCTTTTGCCGATGTGGTATAGAGCTGTAATGGTTTCGGGGCTTCAATGGTTGAGGAGCCTAAATTCCGACTCATCTCTTGATCTTGATGCAACCATCCCTTCTTCTCCCCCTTTTTTTTTGAAAGAAATAAGAGTAGGCCAAGGAACTGAGGAGCCAAAGTGTGAGAACTAGAGAAAGGACAGAAGGAGAGCTAAGGGAGGGCGAGAACTTCCTCCATCTATTTATAATGTCTTCTCTTAGACAAGTTCGAATGAAGACTTGAATTCAAATTTCAAGCAAAGTGCCACTTGGCAAAGGGGTAGGGCCCATGCAGCTTTAAATCCTCTTAGTGGGCCCAATAGCCTATTTTAATTTTATAGTGAGCCCTATTTACTTTACTTCCTGGGCCAAAAATTTACATATCAACAAATAACCCCAAATTTGGTGGTTGTTATTGTAATTGGCAATGCAATCACCGACTTGAAAAGTTTACACTCTAACAAACAAGAGCAAGAATTTGTTGGGTTGTTCGTAGTCTAAACTTATGTAGACCATGAGTTTTTTTTCTCATCTAGACTAGGAGTTTCTTTCTTGTTTTTTTTTTTGGGTTTTTTTTTGCTGCTCAGAATTAATACTCATGTGGGCCAGGGTTCTTTTTGGGCTTTTGATTTTGCTTCTCATAGTTTATACTCATGTGGGCTAGGAGTAATACACAATTTTTGTATTTGATTTGGCCGTTCACAGTTTATACTCGTGTGGGCCAGGAGTGATACAAATAATTTATTTTGTGACTGCACCTTTCAGGTTGCCTACGTACCCTTAGAGGGATCAAGTCATGATGTAGGTCACAAAGTGATTTGTACTTGCGAATTAGGGCTTTGTAGATAGTTTATACTCGTATTCAGGAGTCTTGTAAACAGTTTATGCTCGTATCTGGGAGCATATTTGAGTTACTTTAGAAGTTGAATAGTTTACACTCATACTCAGGAGTCTTGTAGATAGTTTATGCTTGTATCTGGGAGAAAATTTTGGAGTTATTTAAAAAGTTGAGTAGTTTATACTCATACCCAGGAGTCTCATAAACAATTTATGCTCATATCTGGGAGCAAATTTTGAGTTGTTTAAAAGGTTGAGTAGTTTATACTCATACTTGGGAATCTTGTAAATAGTTTATGCTCATATCCAAGAGCAAACTTTGAGTAAAGCAGTTTATACTTATGCCTAGAGTCTTGTAGATAGTTTAGGCTCATATCTGGGAGCATATTTAAGTTACCTTAGAAGTTGAATAGTTTATGCTCATACTCAGGAGTCTTACAAATAGTTCATGCTTGTATCTGTGAGCATAGATAGTTTAGGCTCATATCCAGGAGTGAATTTTGAGTGAGTTTTTTTTAATAGATAGTTTAAACTTGTATCTAGGAGCCTAGATTGTTTAGGCTCATATCTAGGAGCGAAATTTGAGTGTTCCCCTTTTTTATTAGATGGTTTAAGCTCATATCTGGGAGCATAGATAGTTTAGGATCATATCCACGAGTGAATTTTGAGTGAGTTTTTTTTTTTTTTTTTAATAGATAGTTTAAACTCGTATTTAGGAGCATAGATAGTTTGGGCTCATATCCAGGAGCGAACTTTGACTCATTTTCTTTTCGTGTAACATGTGACTATGTGCACAGCTACACATCTTCTAGAAAAGAAATTCCTTTTGTATGTACTTTTGTAGAGTAATTGGAAGTCGAGGGACTTGTTTCAAAACTTCATTAGTTACCACTCTCAGTGGTTGGGTAGCAATATTCTTGCCTTGTCTTTTCTTGCTTTTGGGGGGTTTATATGGTTGAACATTTCTTTTAATTTTCTTTGATTATCCTCAAGGTATAGTGGATTGGTGTGTCACATGATGCTCTCGGCATGTAATGATGATCCATTCATCTTTTGAGAGTGATGTGGTAGACCGGGGTGAAGGAATTTCCTTGGGACTTAAAGCCTGTGCCTGTGTTTGTGCTTGATTAGTACTACCACTAGTGTATGGCAACAAGTAGAAGGGTCACTGGGAATTTGTGTTTGATTTAGTGATGCCCTTGATGTAACTTCATAGATGACAGGACGATGAGGGCATTGGAGAGTTTCAAGTTCAAATGATCCAAATGTAGCGGTTGTCATGTTTGAGGTCACTATGTCCTCACTTGGATCTAGTTCGATCACTCGTGACTTAGCCAATTGCATTATCTTGTCTTTAAGGACAAAACATTTCTTAATTGGGTGGCTAATTACCCGATGGTAATGGCAATACTTTGGGTGAACAATTTTCCCTTCCTCTTCTGCCCGTTTACTATCAAGAAGCTCTATAAGCTTTTCAATTAGAAGGGCATCCAACATCTCTGAGACATCTGAGTCAGGGAATGGATACACCTTTGCTTCCAATTCCTTAAGAGTGTGTTTTGGATTTTCTTTCTCTTGCTGAATATTTGATTTTATTTATTTCTTGCTTTCTTTCTTCCCAATAACCTTGAGAGGGGCTATTGAGGTTGTTAGAACTTGCATTGGCCTAGACAATTTCATCTCATTTTCACAATCTTTCTTTTCCTTTACCCTTCAGAAATCATCTAAGTGATGTTCTCTGAAGGTAGCCAAGCTAAGTTCCATGTCATGGGTGCGAGTGGCCAATTCATCAAATGTTTGGGTTTTATTTCCTTGAGGATGTAATGCAAACCCCAATGCTTGCCTTGAATACAAGTACCAATAGCTAAAGCTTCTAAGAGCTTGCCTCGATAATTGAGGTAGAGATTTCTCCACTTGTCAATATAGTCAACGACAGGTTCATCTTTTCTCTATTTTGTGGTAGTGAGTTTGTACATGCTTATAGTACATTGAGTACTGTAGAAGCAATCCAAGAACTCTCTTTCTAATTGATCCAACTATCGATTGATCTAGAAGGGAGGTCGTATGAATTGCTTTACCATTAAATCACCAAAAGTTTAAACATTATTGCATGTCTCTACGAAGTGAGCAATATGTTGCTTAGGGTTACTTTTCCCATCAAATTGTTGAAACTTCAGGGGTTGGTACGCTAATGGAATAAGCATATGATCAATGCGCTCAGTATATGGCTTAGTATACATTGAGGATGATTGTGAGACACCTCCATATTAGGCATCCCATATGTTAGTACGTTCTAGAAACTCCTCTTAGAGAGGGTTTACTTGCAGGGTGAACCTTGGTGGGTGTGAAGGCCCCTGGTTGGATGTTGTTGTTTGCATTTGTTCCATTCGGTTCATGAGGGAAGCAATTCGAAGGTCCTTCTCTTCCACCGTCTTTGTTAATTTAGCGATGGTTGCAACCATCTTAGCAAGTTGCTCTTCCATTGTAGCTCCTGCCATCATGATGGGTGCTACTGAAGTGTAGGAGTGAGTCTGCATGTAATCAGACCGTCCAATCGTAGGAGAGTTGGGATGGGAGCCAGACCTTGAGCCGATATTCAATTCCACGCTCGACATGGGCATTCCTCCACTTGGATGCTTTAGTGGATTTGTTATTACGAACTCTTTCATCGGGGTTACCCACTTTGAATTAGCGTCCTTTGCCGTCATCAACCGTGAAAGTCCATCTTTGGCATTTCGGACTTTTGAAGGAACCTATTAAGTTCCATAGAAGGCAAGAGTTGTAACTAGCTGTGAATCCCTGGACCTTGTCGTAAGGCAGGTGATTGGTCTCTCGTAGTTGGAGGCTAAAAATGCATTTGAGTCGGATGAACTTGAGCTATATGTGGCATTTTTTCTTGTTCCCAACGAAGCTTGAAACGGTTTTCTTTGGAGCCATGTGTCCAAACTGCTTGAAAAAACAAACTTGATGTTTTGACTTGAGAGACGAGAGGAAAGAGATGTCCCATTAGGTGTGGTAGAAATTTATTGACACAAATTTCGTGCTAAATTTGGAGCACAAAAAAAATGCGGACAAGTTCAAAGAAATTTAATTTTTTTTTGCAGAAATGTAAGTGGGATACAAAGTCTTTTTTTTTTTGCAAAGAAAACCTTCTGATTCTCTTGTCATGAATACAACCCGAACTTGTACTTGCAGCTTGTCACGGACCAGATTTGAAAATCTTGACATCTTGTAGAAAGAACTTGCAACGATCAATTATACGTCCACAAGATAGGAGAATTTTCTTTCATTTTTTTTGTTGTAGTAATTTGATGGAGCTTTTGGTTGCAGCAACTCAAAGGTCGGAGCCCTTTTGCTGACATTGTACAGAGTTGTAACAGTTTCAGAGCTTCAATGGTTGAGGAGCCAAAATTCCGATTCTTCTTTTCTTGATCTTGGTGCAGCCATCCCTTTTTCTTCCCCTTTTTGTTGAAGAAATAAGAGTAGGCCAAGGAATTGAGGAGCCGAAGTGTGAGAACTGGAGAAAGGACCGAAGGAGAGCTAAGGGAGGGCGAGAGCTTCCTCCATCTATTTATAACATCTTTTCTTGGACAAGTTCGGCTGAAGACTTGAATTCAAATTTCAATTCAGCCATCTTGCATAATTAATATGGGGCCCACTAGATTGATGATTTAGTAAGCAAATTATGATCCTATTTAGAAGCTAATTAGGAATTGGGTTGGGTTTGTCCCCCTATTATTTAAAGCCAAGTGCCACTTGGCAAAGAGGTAGGGCCCATGCAGCTTTAAATCGATTAACCAACCACCATCTCTTTTTTTGTTAGATCAATTAAACCTCTCAATTGCTTTTTAAATTGGATCCAATAAATCCAATTTAAAATTTTTCCAATCTATCATCTGATGAAGGGTGATATGGCCCAACCTAGTAAAAAGGGGACACGTGGACACGACATGACCAAGAGATGACAACTCAGCCTGACAAGTTTAGTTCGTAGTAATTGAGCTCGGGTATTCAGTCACCTCGGCATAAAGGCTGCCTCAGCTTTAGGCTCACCTTGGTGCAGGGCCACCTCAGCGTAAGTCTCACCTCGGCATCAAGGCACCTCAGTATTCAACCCAGTTCGGAACTAAAAGACCGAAGTACCAGTTCAGAACCAACAACTCGAATCACCATATAACCGACTCCCACGTAACCAACTCCAGAGGTCTCTCCAACGGATCCCAAATCCCTCGAGATCACGATGAGTTAGCCGACCCCGACATTTTTGGGATCACAATAAGGACTTATCCTGACTCCGCCGGAATCGGAAGTGGAACGAGATAAGCCTTACCTGTATACTGCTCCTTCGGAAGCGGAACAAACTCTATTTCCACATCCCAGATATCCCGGAACTCTTTTGTGTATCCCATGACTACTCAACTATATAATGGCTCCAACCCCGATGGCACTAGGTACGGATGATTTTTCTGCTCTCTAGCTCTCTAGCTATCTACACTCTAAAAGCTCTTCAGCTCGCATCAGATTACTAACTTATGCATCGGAGCGACCTCGCCGGGTTAGCCACCCTGGGTTCTCTGATCTTGTCTTGCAGATTCATCTAGCTCACCGTTCAACTGGAAGCCAAATCACCCTCCAGCAGGGAGCAGTCAGATCGCACTACATCAATTGGTAACATCTGTAGGAAGACGACCAAAAAGCCTTCTTCACAATCAACAGCTTTCCACTGAAATCAATGGCATCTTCCAGTCATGCCGGATAGAGTAGTGAGATGAACGCCTCTAGGGGGCAACCTCAGCTTCCATCAGTGTGCATTGGTCAGTTCACCATACCGTTTACTGCGGCTGGGGTCCCAACACTGACCATGCCACCAAATACTACACAAGTGAACACCCTGCTCCCTCCAGTGGTAGGCGCAACCTTCGCTGAACTGTCTGTGGTTCCCCCCGGGGTCAGACAATCCTAGTTCGATGACCTAGTACACTATGTGTGGGCCATCCTAGTCCAAATGCAACAGGTCCAATAGTTCTAGCAATACCAACAGTATACGTTCTACCAACACTACCAGCAGCAGTTCCCTCCATTGCCGGTTCCACCCCGGCACCCAGGAACTCAGCATAACCGACCTTGCATGCAGGACACCACTCAATCTCCCCATCGAGGCGAGGAGACTTCCCAGGTCCCAGTTCCTCTCAGGAGCCAAGTCTCACCTCGTGGGAGGGAAGATGGACAGATCACTCCATCTGCTTCACAAGGCAACCTTGGAAACAGGTTCGGGGACACTCAACCCAATAGGCCCATTCTTCCTCAGTGTTTGTATCAAGAAGGCAGATCGCTTGCAAGTAACCGGTTCAGGGTTCTGGCCGTGAACTCAAGGCAAGGTCCTTCCATCCACGACAGCCAGCCCCAAAATCCCACAAGGAACCAGGAGCTACCTCGGGGCAGAACAGCACCAGAGCATGCCAAGGTTAGCAGCACCAATGTAGAGCCCATGAAGAAGCAGCAGTAAAGGCATCGCTTGGCACTCTGAACTTCAGTTCAGAACAGGCAGCTCACGAGACCAAACCAACAGGAACAAGTGAAAGGTAAAGAGGAGGCGAGCTTGGCAACCACAAAGACCGCTCCTCTACTCTCTGGGTCGTCCCCTCTGTCTTCCGAGCTCTTGGCAACCCCAATGCCCAAGGATTTCAAGATGCCTTCCCTAAATAAGTATGACAGATCTTTTGATCATAACGGTCATGTGGACTCCTTCTAGTCCCAGATGCACCTAACTGGGGCTGATGAGTCCTTGCATGTGCATAGCTTTCTCCACCACATTCAAAGGAGTAGCTCACACATGGTATCGTAACCTCGCGCCAGGATCAATAAAGATTTGGGCATAGTTTGTAGAGTTATTCACCTCGCACTTTACACCAATAAGAAGTGTGCGAGGTCGCAAGAGAGTCTACTTAATGTAGTTCAAAGAGAAGGGGAGTCTATCAGAAGCTACATCAAGCGCTTCAACAACACCTGCCTGCAGATCCCCGACCTAGACCCAGCGGTGAGACTCACGGCAGCAAAAAAGGGCATAACTCATAGGGAATTCAAATGGCATGTGGTGGCCAACAAGCCAAAAGACATCCCAAAATTCCTCAACCTTGCCGACCAGTTCATCGGAACTGAGGAAGAGATGAATCAGAGGACCGACAATCCAGTAGAGAAGAGAAAAAGAGATGGTGACAACACAGGTAATGACTGGAATAAAAGAAGAAAGAGTAAGTCCCCGACTAGGGGAGGAAACAAGTTTGGGAGTCGATCTCCTTCGTGATCTCGCAAGTCAGGTCAGCGCTCTAGAACCCCACCTATTGAAAGGACGAACTATGTACCCCTCAACGCTAAGCGAGGAGAAATCCTGATTGCTATCAAAGACTCCTCCTTTGTCAAGTGGCCTCCAAGGTTGAGGGGAGATCCCGCCACCAGAAACAGGAACATCTACTATCACTTTCACAAAGACCACGGGCACAGTACAGAGAACTGTAGGAACCTCTGTGATGAGACCGAAGAGCTCATCTGTCGCGGGTATCTGAAAAATTTCATACATAGAGAAGAAAGAAGCCAGGCAAATCGACAAACAGACCGATAGGGGGACTAGAGAAGGAATGCTCCCGAGTCCAGTAATAGGCAGAACGAGCAGCCGCCATGGCAACTGCCCGAGGGGAGACCGATCCATGAAGTAATCAATATGATTATTGGTGGGTCCATCATTGTGGGGTGCACTTCGGCAGTACGTTGAACTTCAGTCCGTGAACTAGAAAGCGAGGAGCAGAACCCGCTGAAGCGACCTCAACTTAAAGATCTTGATTACTTCACAGAGGATGATGTGCGTGGGATCCAGTATCCTCATGATGATATCTTGGTGATAAAGCTGAGGCTAAACGATTTCGAAGTCAAGCGGATCATAGTGGACTCGGGTAGCTCGGCTGACATATTGTTCAAAGACGCCTTCGACAAGCTGCAGCTCCAGGAAAGCGACCTAAAGCCGACAGATACTCCCTTGGTAGGCTTCAGTGGCAAGGAGGTCAGACCCCTAGGGCGAGTTTCAATACTCGTGGAGGTCGGCACGTGGCCAAACATAGCGAGGTTCGAGCACACGTTTCTAGTGGTCGCAACCCTCTCTCCTTACAATGCCATAGTAGGTCGGCCCATTATGCACGCTCTGCGTGTGGTAGTATCTACCTACTACTTGGCAATGAAGTTCCCTATGGACTATGGAGTAGGGGTTGCACGAGGTGACTAGCTCGAATCTCGCAAATGCTACGTAGCCGTCCTCAAGGAGAAAGCCAAACTAGCGGCTGACATCGAGCTTGAGCGACCTACGGAGTATGCCGAGGAGCGAACTACACCAACAGAGGAGACGATTCACATCCTGGTCTGGACCGATGACCTAGCTAAGACCCTCCAGATCGGTGCTTTGATCGAGGAGCCACTTCGCTCTCAGCTGGTAAGCTTTTTACTTCAAAATTTAGATAAATTTGCTTGGTCCGTGACAATGCCCGGAATAGACTCTAAAATTTTAACTCACAAGCTAAATACCGATCCCTTAGTCAGACCAGTTAGGTAGAAAAAACACAACCTCACCCTAGAACGTTAGAGGATAGTCGATGAAGAGGTCAGGAAGCTCTTAAAGGTAGACTTCATCAGGGAAGTGCATTACCCGAGCTGGGTAACTAACCCAGTTCTGGTGAAAAAGGCCAACGATAAATGGCACATGTGCGTTGAATATACCGACCTGAATAGAGCCTACCCAAAAGACTATTTCCCGCTACCCAAGATCAACCACCTAGTGGATGCGACCTCAGGGCATGAGTTGCTGAGCTTCCTGGATGCATATTCTAGTTACAATCAGATCAGGATGGACCTCGCTGATGAAGAAAAGATGGCCGGATAGCCGCTCTGAGTCGTTTTATGTCTAAGTCGATAGATCGCTGCCTACCTTTCTTTAAGGCTATAAAAAAGAGTAAAGACTTTGTGGATTGCAGAGTGTCAGCTTGCCTTTAATGAGATAAAAAGATACTTTGCTAGTACCCCGATTCTGACTCGACCCGAGGAAGGGGATATCTTAAAGTTGTACCTCTCTGCGAGTGATGAGGTGGTTGACTCGATACTGATCATAGAGGTAGATCGGGTCCAACGACCCATCTACTATGTTAGCAAAGTTTTATAGGATGCTGAAACAAGGTATCCGGAGATCGAGAAACTGGCGTACACGCTAGTCATAGCAGCTCACAAGCTTTGTCTGTACTTCCAAGCCCACACCATCGTTGCCTTACCAACAAGCCTCTGAGACAGATCCTGCTCAAACTCGAGGCATCTGGTAGATTGACAAAGTGGGCTATCGAACTCAGTGAGTATGACATCCGGTACAAACCTC
Source organism: Nelumbo nucifera (assembly GCF_055504915.1). NCBI lineage: Eukaryota > Viridiplantae > Streptophyta > Magnoliopsida > Proteales > Nelumbonaceae > Nelumbo > Nelumbo nucifera. The sequence continues at coordinate 75,974,446 of NC_142650.1, forward strand.
GGACGACAATTAAAGCCCAAGCCTTAACCGATTTCATGGCAGAATGTATGTTCAGTACCACAACTCGCAATCTAGCTCAACTCGAGCACACGGTGGAAGCTTCAACCAGTGCGACACCAATCCCGGTTAGAGCTAGTCCGACTTGGGGCGAGGAGCCCTGGATCCTCCACGTTGACATCATCCAACCAACAAGGAAGCGGTGTATGGATAATTCTGTACAAACCAAGCAGGGTGAAGCTAGAATATGCGCTCCAGTTCGGGTTCGCAGCATTGAACAATGAAGCAGAGTACGAAGCATTAGTCGTCGGGCTCACTCTAGCAAAGAAAGTGGAGGATAAGCACCTTGTCATATGCAGCAACTCCCAGCTCATGGTCAACCAAGTCAGCGGCGAATATGAAACTCACGACCCCGCCATGGCAGCTTATTAGGCCAAAGTCAAGGAGATACTGCGCGGCTTCATCTCTTACTTCATCAGGCAGATCCTAAGATCCGAGAACGCTGAGACCGACGCCTTGTCCCGGTTAGCTAGCACAAACAACAACACCATGTGGACTGTGTATATAGAGGACTTACCTCAGCGTAGCATTCTCGGGGGGGCAGGAGAGGTCATTCCTGTAGCACAAGCAGAGCCAAGTGGGATTGAACCACTCGTGAGTTATCTACTTCACGGGACCCTCCCTGTAGAATGCAATGCGGCCCGAAGGCAGACATGCTCGAGCTCATCAAGAAGTGCAACAAGTGTTAGAGGCATGCCAACATCCACCACCAACCTGCTGCCGATCTCAAATACATCACCAGCCCATGGCCCTCCGCACATTGGGGAATCGACATACTTGGCCCATTCCCGCTAGCAGTGGACTATTTTACAAAGTGGGTGGAAGTGGAACCTCTAACAACAATCACAACCTGCAACACTTCTTTTGGAGGAACATAGTGTGTAGCTTCGGGCTATCTCAGGTACTCATCTCCGACAATGGGAAGCAATTCGAGGACATCAAGTTTCAGAATTGGTGTGCCAAGATGGGAATTCAGCAAAATTTCACCTCGGTGGCACACCCCCAAGCGAACAGGCAAGCAGAAGTCACCAACAGAACCATACTCCGTGGACTAAAAGCTCGCTTAGCTCGAGCCAAAGGATTGTGGGTAGACGAACTGCCTAGTGTACTCTGGGCCTAACGGACCACCATCAAGACTACCATGGGTGAGACTCCTTTTAACCTCACTTACAACACAAAAGCGGTGATCCCAGTAGAAATCGAGGTGCCTACACTACGCTTGGAGGCCTATGAAGAGGAGACAAATGATGACGAGCTCTGTACCAACCTAGACCTAGTGGAAAAAGTACGAGACCTGGCATACATCCGGACTGCAGCCTACCAATAGAGAGTAGCTTGGTACTATAACGCCCGAGTCAAAAAGAGACACTTCTGTGTCGGTGACCTAGTTCTTTGGAAGGTTATGGTACCTGAGCCCGGTGTTGGTAAGCTTGGACCAAATTGGAAAGGTCCATACCGAGTAAGACAGGTATTCGGGGAAGGTACGTACGAGCTCGAAACCTTGAAAGGGAAGCAAGTACCTCGAGCGTGGAAGGTCGGCAACCTGAGAAGATACTACTTCTAGTCATTGAGCTGGAGAGAGGATTGCGAGTAACTCCCAGAAGCCCAAGGGCCATGATGTCGAGCTAATATAAGACCTCAGCTCTACGATAAGTCCTACTTGCCTCTTCGGCATGGGTAGATAAGTCCTAGTCGCCTCTTTGGCATAGGCAGACAAGGCCTAGTCGCCTCTTCGGCATAGGCAAGTCAGTTCTCATGCTTAAGGCATAGACAGCTCGGGTACAAACCCTACGATGTCTAGCCCACATCGGCTCATAACCACAGGTTGATCCCATTTGAGGTCAGGCCCGATGGCTTGATAATAAGGGATAACCGACACCAAATCATGTAGCCCATGCGCAGACAGGTCGAGTATATACCCTACAATGTCCATCCACCTCGACGTATAATATGCAAAGTTACCCCTACTTGTAGTCCAGCTCGTTAGCTCGACCGTTCAGGTAACCTACACTTGGAAAAATTTTGTTTCGCTTATCCCTACTTGTAGTCCAGCTCGTTAGCTCGACAGTTTGGGGTAACCTACACTTGGAAAAATTTTATTTCGGTTATCCCTACATGTAGTCTAGCTCGTTCGCTTGTCAGTTCGGGGTAACCTACACATTTTTACTCCTATTTGGTAGTTCGAGAGTTGTTCACACTTAGAAATTTTTTGAGTACAAGCCAAAAAAAAAAGAAATTTCCACTATGAACCGAGCTCGGAGGCCCAGGGTATACAGTATAGAAGATTAGGAGGCTTCTAGTCATCTCGAGGCTCCTCGCCCTTGTCCAAGGCTTCAGTAGGAGGGTACGTCTTCATACAACTCTCATCAGCACTGGTCTCCTCGATGTCATCGAGCAGGTCGCTGTCGCTTTCTACTTCGGAGTCCGAATCTTCAGCAGCTTCAGTGGCCATTTCCTTCATAATCCTCAAGGTAGTAATGGTACTGAGATCGAGCTGAGGGAACTCACACCGAGTCAACCACCTACTGAGATTGAAGCCTTTGCGGTAGCTCGCTGTCCCCACCTCGATCATCTCTTTTCGGTACTCCTCCGAGGCCTTGTATTTCTCGATGGCCTTGACCTTGGCCTCCTCCACTGCTTGAAGGAGTATCTCAGTCTGCTCCTTTATGTGAGCCTCGAGGTTCTCCACCTCTCTTTTCAGCGTTGCCTTTTGCTTCGCGAGCTCCTTCTTCTCGGACATCAGCAGCGTGATCAACTTCTGTTTTAGCCTGCGCATCCTTCTTCAGCTGGTTAACTTCATTGCGGGCCAAGTTTAGCTCTGTGTGAGCCTCGTGGGAAGAAGACTCAACTACGAGAGCCCGCTTCAAATGCACCTCGGACTGGTAAGTCAAGGTGTGGATAGTGGAGTTCGCCTGCCAAAAGAAAACAAGCGTTAGCACAAGAAGAGCTAAGTACAAGATCGAAGAAGTTAAGTCAGAAAACCTACCACCATGTAGTGGGTAGCCGCTCGTGCTCTGAGCTGAGCGACCGACTGTTCGGCCTAGCTAGCAACCTCCTCGGCGTACACTACGCTTTGGCTCTTGAGAAAGCTATATTTCAGAGTCAGAATGCTCTGAGCTGCTTCATCACTGCCTGAAGAAGCGACAGCTACAGGGGTGAGCTCCGAAGACATTGCCTCCTTGGGTGCGTGGGGCGGGGAGAGCTTCCCAATTTCCTCCTTGACCAAGTTAATCACGGGAGGTTGCTCGGCAGATGATGGCTGCTCGGGCTCTGGAACGGTAGCCGGCGAAGACTCAACGCGAGCTCTTTTCGAAGCTCGCTTCTTCTTCCCATTCTTCATACTCCCGAAAAGTTCGGTCGCGGTGATGTCCATGATAGTTGCAACCAAAGCACAGTTAGAAACAATACCAAGATAAAATAAAGGAAATACAACAAAGGATGACCTACCAGGACTCAGACCGGCTTGCACGACCTTATCCTCGGCCACATAGTCCACAAACTTCAAACCGAGCTCTGTTCAAGATCGGAGCGCTTCCCTTGTCTTTAGGTCCAACCTGACACCGGGGTCTTGGATGGCCACCCTCCAGTGGGTCGGGAAAGGCCACCTCTTAGTGTTGTGGACCACAAAGTAACGCCTTTTCCAGGCCAGGACCTTGTTCGGGAGCTCGTGCAAGAGTTTGTAGCCCGGACATGGGGACAGGTAATAAGTTCGCCTATTTTCGGGCAGAACACAGGACAAGTTCTTCTTTATAGAAAGAATGGAGGAGAAGATGTTGAGGTCGAGAGGAAGGTTATAGTCGTGGAAAAGGGAGATGGTTCCTTCTATATTACGAATGGAGTTCGGGTGCAGCTGGTCAATGGTAATGTTGAAAAGTTTTATGACCTCGACTATTAAGGGGTGAAGTGGAAGACGAAGACCAGCTACAAGCTGTTCCTCGAAGATCACGATCTCGTCGTGATCGTGCTCCCAAGGGAAGTTACCTAGGGGAATACTGTAGTCTAAGTTGTTTGGAAGCCTATACCGAGCTACTATGGACAGGAGCCTGTCCACCGTCATTGTCGATGGGCCAAAGTTATCTGGCTGCTGATCTCGATGCGAGGTGGAAGCCAGATCACCTGAGACCTCTCGCTTCCCCCGGGGTGATTCCACCTCGAGAGGATCGCGGACCGCATCCTGACCCGAAGTAACTTCTTCGGTAGGGCGATCTATGGCATGAGCCGAGGTACCCACCTTGGTTACAACGGATCCACCGCTCCCATCTAAGAGACTATCAAAACTGAAACTAGACATATGGAAGACGCGGAATCGGAAAAGAGAGCTAGGGAAGACTTACCAAAAGAAAGACCGAGGAGAGGAAGACGATCTTGAAAAGACACCGAACTAAAGACACCGAGCTAAAGGACTTGAGCGTGACCTCAGACCGAAGGCTAGCGAATTTGTGGTGAAGAAAATGAGTCTCCGCTGTGTCTGAGAATCCATGGTCGAGATCAAAGTGATCCAACGGCTCCTAGGAAAACCGGCTATGCAACCCCCGAGGTTGAAATTGGTTTAGGGCGTGTTTTGACATTCGCGGAGTTTATAGATGGTGTGATCCGTGCGTAGACTAGACGCGACCTAGGTTATTCCTGGTTGAGCCGGGCAGCCGAACAAGTCCGACCAACGATTCGCTCGGCAAGCCGCCTGGACCTCATACCAAATCCACCTGGACTCATCATGAACTCCCCGCATCGGGTCGAGACCCCTGGCTCGGGGAGTCGGGGAAATTGATGAGGGGTGATTTGGCCCGACCTAGTAAAAAGGGGACAAGTGGACATGACCTGACCAAGAGATGACAACTCATCCTGACAAGTTTAGTTTGTAGCAATTGAGCTCGGGTATTCAGTCACCTCGGCATAAAGGCCGCCTCGGCTTTAGGCTCACCTCGATGCAGGGCCACCTTAGCTCAAATCTCACCTCGGCATCGAGGCACCTCGGTATTCAACCCAGTTCGGAACTAAAAGACCGAAGTACCAGTTCGGAACCAACCACTCGAATCACCACGTAACCGACTCCTACGTAACCAACTCTAGAGGTCTCTCCAACGGATCCCGAATCCCTTGAGATCACGATGAGTTAACAGACCCCGACTTTTCTGGGATCACGATAAGGATTTATCCTGACTCCGTCGGAATCAGAAGTGGAACGAGATAAGCCTTACCTATATACTGCTCCTTCGGAAGCGGAGCGAACTCTATCTCCACATCTCGGATATCCCATAACTCTTTCGTGTGCCCCACGACTATTCAACTATATAAAGGCTCCAACCCCGATGGCACAAGGTACATGTGATTTTTCTGCTTTCTAGCTCTCTAGCTCTCTACACTCTCAAAGTTCTTCAGCTTGCATCAGATTACTAACTTAAGCATCAGAGCGACCTCGCTGGGTTAGCCACCCTGGGTTCTTTGATCTTGTCTTGCAGATTCACCTAACTCGTCATTCGACTGAAAGCCAAATCACCCTCCAACAGGGAGCAGTCAGATCGCGCTACATTATTATCTGATGACAAATTTCAATTTGTGATTTCTTTTCTAATTTGATATCTTGTATAGGGTCGATGTATTTTAGAGATCAAGTGATTAAAGGCTTAAGCCTATCACTTTCTTAATTTGCATTTTACTAGACCCTACCAGTATCTCCTTGAGCTTAATGGGCCAATGTACTGGTTCCACCTAAAAATACATTTCCCTTTAGTAGGCCCAATAGCTTATTTCGATTTTATAGTGGGCCCTATTTACTTCTTTGTCCAGAAATTTACATATCAACATATCTTGTATAGGATCAGTATATTTGGAAATCAAGTGATTAAAGGCTTAAGCCTATCACTTTCTTAATTTGCATTTTCACTAGACCCTACCAGTGTCTCCTTGAGCTTAATGGGCCAATGTACTGGTCCCACCTAAAAAAACATCTCTTTGTGGACTTAATAGCTTATTTCGATTTTTTACTGGGCCCTATTTATTTTACTTCTTGGGCCAGAAATTTACATATCATTAGTAATGGTTGGTTTTGGGCCCTCCAAAAAAGAAAGTTGTACTTGTCTAATTTCATTAATATCAGATTGGAGAAGAGAGAGAGGAAAAAGAGGAGGAAGATGGAGGGAAAGCCATTTTTGGTTTTAATGGCTCTGATACCAAGATAAACAATGAACTGGGTCAAAAATGCATCATTAGATTCAATTTAAATGTTTGTATATATATATATATATATTAAGCTTATCTCCAAGAGGAGATAACAATAACAGATAATTAGCAAGGTTATCTTATCCCATGCATGTTGGTCGTGCATCAGTTACATACGTCACTAATAAGGACCAGGAAAACTTTATTTTCCTAAGAAAGTGATACCCATCTCATAGGTGGGTCAATAACTTTCATACTTTGGGGAAAAATTGTCAAAATTTTAATGGGACAAAAGTGCCCTTTTGAAAATAGATTTTTATGACTAAAATGGTCATTGCCTTATTTACCTGAAAAATAAAAGAATATGGACAAATACACTTACCCGAGTAAATAACTTACCAAAAAGCCAATAGAGATGAAGTGAAAGGCGGCCACTTTAAAATTTTGTAACCATGTTATCAAAGAGAAACAAACCAATAGAAAAGAAAATAAAACAGAGAACAATACAATCATGAGCTTATGAAAATCTAATCCTAGGCACAGGAATAGCAGAAATAACACCAAGAATGAGAGTTTTACCATTTATATTCAACTCAAAGAAAAATCTAAAATGAGTCACATTATCTCTATCAATGCCGATATTAGCCCAGTTGGTTTCTCTATAGCCATGCGCCATTTCAATATTTAAATTATCCATAAGCGCCTTCATGTAAATATTTTAAGTAATGAAATGTACTAGATGGAACCAATCCCAATCAAATTCATTTCCTACTGAAACCAGTTTCTTGCTTAGTAATTGGAACCCACACCTCATGAACCCATAATCTCCTTAAGTTCCTAAGTAGTTATTACCGGCCCAGCCAAAGCAATCTGTTTGAACTCGGAACTCGGAAGGGGTGTAAGTCCAGTAGGTTGGGCTGGGTTTTATATCAACTCAGGCAGGGCCCATCTTGATCAACTCCAAGGTAAATCTTCATCTGTCCAATCCATGACCAGTCTGATGAAATTTGACATATTTGGGTTGGGCTCAGGAGTGGGCCAGAATTGGGTTGGTTGGTGACGCTTAAGCACGCCTATTGGGCCCAATATATTTAAAAGTTGCACTAATTATTTAGCACAACCCTTAGCATTCCTCCATAAGTGGAGGCTTGGGAACAAACCCATAAAACTGCAGGATTTTTAGAAAAAACTTTGGCTGTTTGTAAACAGTTTGGGCTGTTTTGGGAGCCTCTGCATATAACACCTTAACTAATTCAGGTCCTTATTTATCTTTTCAACTAAAAAAATATTATGTGTAAATACTTTATTACCCACACTCCTGCTTGAGGATGCCATTACTTTAAGGCCTAGCTAGAGAATGGGTAGAACTTAGCTTTTGGTAGTGGTTCCCACAAACAGTGCCAATTGATGGTGCATGATCTGATGCTCCTTATTGGTGGATAGATTGGATGCCGGGCTGGTGAAGTCGCCTGGTTGAATTACAAAGAAAGAAGTTAGAATGTTCGGGTTGCTTTACCTAGAGTGGTCCCTCCGATGCTTAAGTCAGCGAAGAGTGTGTGAGAGCTAGAAAATAAGAGAGCTAGAAAATAAGAGAGCTAGAGAGCTATGTGTGTTGAATTGCACATACATTTCCTGAGGAATGGGATGCCTTTATATAGGTATACACTGTCGTGGGCTTTACGTAGCGTGTCTAAGATCACTAACTCGTCTAGTTTGGAGGTGGTCTCATGCTTGGAGGCGGAGTCTGCAAAAAGTGATAGCACTTATTCAATTACCTCTGAAGCGGGCTGGGTGGGGCAGAAGTTAGTTATATTGATGTGGCAATGTGAACCCGGAAGAATTGGAGACGATAACCCGCTCGTGAGGGAGGAGGTTGTTTGTCACATCAGGTAGATCGCCACATGGGCCTCAGCTAGGTTGGCGGTAGCAAGTTGCTTCTTACACCAACTTGGCTCCTTTCAAGGCATCTATCTATAGGTAGCCCTGCTGAGGTGGGGTTAGGGAGGCCGAGGTGGGTGTGAGGTGTCCGAAATGGTCCTAAAATTAATACTTACGTGACACTCAGATGTCAGTTAACGGTTCTGTAGTGCCATATGTCGCGATATCACCGGAGAGCCAAATCACCCCACATCAGGCATGGCTGTAGTGAAATTGACTAATAGTAATTAGATCACTGATGGGTCACATACTTCATTACGGGTACGTAATCATTTTATTAGGCTATTTACATATCTGATGCTGATTTATTTACTGTGTATTTGAATTCTATTGCACCTTAAGGCAATGTTTGATTTAAAGGAAAAGGAAGGGAAACCTTGTACAGGTTTCCTGTGGGCTTCCAATTTTATTCTTCTACAGCATTTGGGATATTCTTGGTCCTGAACTAGTTAAATTTATACAAGGTATTTTCATTGACCCTACAAGTATTAGGTCTATCAACGCTATTAATATTTAATATTGTGTACATCCCCAACAAGCACCAAGTGATCTCTCTTGCAGATTTTAGGCCTATTGGACTTACCTATGTCACATATAAAATTATCGCCAAAATTATTGCAACACAGGTTATAGTCTTTTGTTTCTTCCTCTTAATTAATTAATTAGTAAAATTAGTAAAATTTAATTAATAAATTTAATAAAACTAACAAAATTAGTAAAATTAATTATATTTATAAATTAACAAGAATACTAAATTAAAAATGATTTTATTAATAAATATAGCATAAATAAATAAAAGTAGAATTATTACTAAAAAATAAAACCGATTTATGCTACAGGTTCTTTAATAGTGATGATCTAGTTTTCACTATTATCTAATACCCATTGATCATCTAGTTTTCACTGTTGGGTTTGAACTACATTGCTTTCCATTTGGATGGTACAATTTCAATTTATGGTTGGGGTTAGAAATTATAAATTTTTATGATATAATGATTATTTGTTTTGCAAAAAAACAAAAAAAAATTAATTTATATTGCTTCTGTCTCTTCCTTCCCTTTAGGCTATATTTGGTTTGAAGGAAAGAGTAGTGAGAGGAAGGGAAACCCCTCTATCTTTCCCTTCCCTTCCCTACTATTTCATTCAAACCAAACACAGCCGGCCTAGTGGGTATGAGGAAGCCTCCTAAAGTTACTTTCTGAGATTCTTGCCCAAAGAATAAAAAATATGAAACTGGTCACTCACAATGGAGATGCAACTTGAATAGCAGCCAAATCAGCCAAACGAGTTTGGATCTGTTCTTCACTGCTGAGTGTTTCTCACATCAACCTCATAATACTTTTCAATCACACATCAGAAACATCTTCCATATTCGTGTATTGTTATTCATGGGAGACGTTCCCAATACATGGGTCAGATGTTTTGTGAGATTGGTATGAGTTGTGCTTTAGCTGCAAGGAGTAAATCCCGATTCCAACCAAACATAACCCAAAAAATAATGCTTCACTTGGACTTGACCGGGTCATTGCAAATACAAATACAAATATGTGGCCTTATATAAAACAATAGAACTTAACAATATTCAAGATTTATTAACAAGAGAGGTTAGAGCATTTGTTCAACTTTTTCAAAAAAAAAAAAATAATAACTAAATTATTGCTGGGCAAGTCAGTACTTCCATAATGTTTATTAAATTAATATATAGATTCAACTGCTTCTGAATAAAAGAATAAATAATAGTGCAATATTCAACCCTCTGGCAAGAGCCCATGCGCACCTACATTATTAGGGCCAACTTCTTTAACAATTTGTCTGTATTTGGAGAAGCACCAGGTATACCCACCCTTTTGTTAATTTATTTTAAGGTAAGGGATCCAGTAAAGGATGCGAGCCTAATTTATATAGGTGGGTTAAAGATGCGAGCCTAATTTATATATTTATATACTTTATATAAATAAAATATTTATTAATTATCTAAAATAATTAATTGGTTGAATATATATATATATATATATATATATATATATATATATATATATATATATATATATATATATATTAATACAAAATGGTCAAGAAATTTTCTCCTCTTTTTGAATTTTTTATTTTTTTATTCCATGTCATTTTTGAAACAACCAATGAGATGCACTTTCCTAATAAGCTAAATAATCTCTTCTCCTAAAATTTCTCCTAAACTACCTCCCCCACTTTCTCGAAAATTATCTGTAATTCATATTTATCTCATAAAGTATCTCTAGTTCCTATTTATCTCCAAAATTATCTCTAATTTAGTAGAGTGTTTTTCTCCTAAATTATCTCTAATTCCTATTTATCCTCTCCCCTACTTTTTATCTATTTCTATCTAAAGAAAGTTTGGATTAAAAAATTTAAGAATTATTTAAATATTCTAACGAAATTATCTAATAACTTTAAAATATTTACTAAAAACACAAAAACTATTTTTATATTTTTACAAAATATATCACGAAATTATGTACTAACAATTTCAATTATGTTTTTCCGGATTATCAACTTAAGTGTTTTTAAATATTTAATAATATATAATAGATTTAAATAAATAAAATTCAAATAACAAAAAACATTAAATAATTTTTAGATTATTTAAATATTTAAATAACTAAATATTTATCATAACTATATTTTAAATAGTTAAAATAACGGAATTAGGTAATAAATTTAAAAAATTTCTTCAAAGTAGACAAATAATTATAACATAATATTGAATTTAATAATAATTTAATATTTTACAAAAACAATCATGAAATTATGTAATAATAGTATAAATTATGATTTTATGGATAATTAAATTAAATAAATAATTAATATTTTAAAATTTAAATATTTTACAAATTATTTATGTATGTAAATAACTAAATATTTTAAATAATAAATATTTAACATAACTAGATTTTAAATAGTTAAAATAAAGAAATTATGTAGTAAATTTTTTTAAAAAAATTGAAAAGTAGAAAAATAATTATAACATAATATTGAAATTAATAACAATATAATATTTTTACATAATATTGTAAATAACTAATTTCACTTATATCAAGTAATAATTCAAGAAAATAAATTTCAAAAAAAGTAATATTTGTTAATAATAATTTTAAACTCTTAATCTGTATTTATTATATAATTATATATACTAAAATTAATATTTATTGTATTTTAGTAATTATTTATTGTTTTTTGTCAGAAATGTATGTTCAATGATTATGTATAAATTTATTTTGTTTTGTTATTTAACAGAAAATTTTCAATAATTATTGGAGATTAAACTACTATTATTGAAATTCTTAAATTTAATTTATTGTACTTATTGTATTTTTGTTATAACTTATTGATTACTATTTATTAAAGATTAAATTATTATTTGAGATTATACTGTTTATTGACTAAGTTAATATATTTTTATTACTTATTGTATTTTTGTAAATGTTGTATTTTTTCATTATCAATATATTTTCAATAATTGTGTATTTTCGTTATAAATTTTTAATAATTGTTAGAAATTAAATTATTGTTGTTTATTAGAGGTGAGACTATTAATTTAGTTGAAATTATGAGTGTTCATGAGTTGGTCCGATTTGGTCGTAGGCTATTTGGCCAACCAAATTGACTTAGTCAAGTTGGGGAGTTGGTCATCTGAAATCGACTGACCTTTTGTGAAAATTGACCCAGTCAAGTTGTATCGATTTGGGTTGATTTTTTGGTTTGTTCAGTTGGGTTAAATGATTTAAACTTAAAAGTTAAATTTAATTTTAAAAATTATAGTGCAACTATTAAAAAATTATATTTATGATATAAAACATTTTAGACTAAGAAATATGGGAAATTTCTCAATTTGTCATATTAAAAATTATATTTAAAATATAAATATTAATATATAGCCATGGTTAGGTCATTCGATTTTGATTGTTTTACAAATGGCCAAAGTGAAACTGATCCAACTTAGTTGAATTGGGAAATTTTTGAACCAAATCTGACCTAAAATACTAGAAAATTGACCAACTTGGGTTGTGTTGATCGGGTTGATCGGTTTCATCAGTTTGATGAATAAACCTAATTGAAATTAATTATTGTTATTTTTGAATTTTAAAAAATTTATTAATAGTAGTATATAAAATATGAATAATTATTAATTATTTAAAAAGTTGAAAATATGAAACAATTGTGTACTCTTATGTGTTTCTATTAGGCTGCATTTGGATGCGATGTAAACAAAGAACCAATGTAAATTTTACATTGGTTCGGATTTATATGCCTTTAGCAAGAGGGTGTGATTATTGTTGACATAAAACTACACTCTAGTTTAGTTTTGCGTGTGTTTGGATGGAGTATAGTTTTATGTAGATAATAGATGTAAACCTCATCACCTCTAAAGTTTTACACCAATAATCGATGTAAAAACTACATTGATTTTGTCGATGTAAGATTTTACACTCTTCCACCCATCACTATTTAAAAAAAAACCAACATTCGTAATTGGATTACACTGCTTCTGATAGGGCAGGTATAACCGCCACTGTCAGTCTGCCACAGCCGTTACTGGCAAGGCTGAGGTGGCACGTGCGGGGCCGTCGTTGCAGGGTACGTGCCTGTCAGGTGCGGAACACCTTTCTGAAGGTGACAGGCGCGGTGCTTTCTGATGAGGGACATGTCTGCTGTCCACAGATGTGTCGGGTACGACGGTCGAGCAGAAAGCCTTCCTGCGGTATGCCGAGCTACCCTTCCGCGAATTACCCTGAGTCGGGCTGTCTTTTGAGTGACGAGCTACCCGTAGCAAGTTATGCCGAGCTGGCTGACCCGAGGTGTCCATGCCTCGGGGTGTCTAGAGATGGATCGGTGCATTCTTGTTTGGGAGTGGCCCGAGGTCCATTGGGGGGAACTCGGGCCTTTATAGAGGTCAGGGTGCCCTGAACTCGGGAGCCCCCAATGTGCCTTAACCCCGGGGAGGAGGTGTGGTCACATCCATTGCGTTGTCATGCTGAGTCACTGTTTAAGCAAGGTCACACACATGTGAACCTATGTTGCGAGGTCGGGCCAAATCACCCTCCATCAATTGCCCCCCACTCCCTGCGCTGGCGGCGATGACCTAGCGTGGGGAGGTCATGACGCACCGGGTGGATTTGGCGTTGGTATTCATGCTGCTTTGTCGCGCGCTCCGTCTAGCTGAACCGGTCTAGTGCCCGGTTTAATCGAAAAAGACTCGAGTCGCGTCTGGATTACGCGTGGATCTCACGCGATTTGGACTTCGCGAACGTCAAAAATGTGCTAAACCGTTTTTGCCTCGAGGAACCCGTAGCTCTGGCTATAAATAGGGGGACCCTTGGCCATTTTCTTTGTCACAAAGCTCTCGTCATTAGCATTTGAGCTCGCATCGGAGGTCTCTTAGCTCGGGTCTTCTGGTTCGTCCTGTTCTCCCAGTCTGGTTGCGTTTCTTTTGGTGAGTACTCCCCGAGCTTTCTTTCCCTTTTCAATCTGTTTCTCCCCTTTAGTTCGCTATGTCGTCTAGTGTAGACAGCCTTATTGACGAGCCCGAGGTGGGTACCTCGGCTCGAGGTGACTCCTCTGCTGCCCAACCATCCGAAGTATGGGTGGCTTCGGGTCATCTGGCGTCCACCTCCCACCGATGACGGGAACCAGATCAGTTCGGGCCTTCCATAATGACTTCAGAGAGGCTTCAGGACCTCATACAGAGGTTCCGCCTCCCTAAGGAATACTCATATAGCCTTCCCTCCGACAACTTCCCATGAGAGCACGGTTCTGACGAGATCGTGATCTTCAGGGAGCAACTGATAGTCAGGCTCCGACTTCCTCTTCACCCTTTGATCGTTGAGGTGTTGGTACACTTTAACATCACCCTAGACCAACTCCACCCAAACTCCATATGGAATGTGGTGGGGTCCATCTCCCTTTGCTTTGATCGTTCCCTCTCCATAGATTTAGACGTTCTTAGTACAATTTTGGCTATAAAGAAGAGCGCTTCGGGCGCTCTCCCTGGGCACAGGCGATCCTACTACCTATCCCCCCGCCCGGGTTTCAAACTCATGCACAAGCTCCAGAGCAAAGTCCCAGCTTGGAAGTGGGACTACTTCGTAGTCCGGAGCAGTACGAGGTGGCCCTTCCCCACCGATTGGAGGATAGCCGTTCAAGACCCCAGTGTCATCCTAGACGGGAAGACCAAGAAGGTGATCCAGTCACTGGCTCAGCTTGGGTTGAATTATAAAGACTTCACTTCTGAGGAGAAGCTCATCCAGGCGAGCTTGAGCCCGGGTAGGTTTTCCTCCACTTCAACTTTCTGTTCATATGTTTACTTTGGGTTGCTGATGTCGTGTTTCGCTGCAGGTCCCATGGAGGCAGAGAGAATAGACAACCAGAAGCTCTTCCGCCAGACTTCTGCCGGTCCCATGTCGAGCTTCAGCCGAGCCCCAACCTCTGCAGACTTCTGCCTCGAGGCCCGAGGTGGTAGCCGCACCTGTCGTCGACTTGGAAGAAGGGGCCGTGCCTAAGGGGCCTGAGGTGATGGTGGAACCTACTGTTAGGCCCATCGAGCCTGCTGCCAAGCCCTCCAGACCTGCTGGTGAAAGCGTTGCCGAGGCCAATGCTGCTGGTGCCGGGGCTCATCCTGCAGAAGTTGCCGCCGAGGCCTCTGAGAGTTCCACTCGTGATGTGGAGATGATGGCTTCCAGCTTGGAGGGTCAGGGGAGCCAAACCGTCCTGAACCCCAAGTGTAGCCTGAAGAAGAGCAAGCTGGCTGCATACCCGGGGGAGGTCAGCGAGTGGGCCGAACTCACTCCTGGTCAGCTCGGTGCCCGAGCTGCCACTCATACTATGGTGGTGAGTCTTTCTTCTCTTTTCACCCCCCCTCTTCTTTTTTTTTTTTTTTTTTTTTTTTTGATTTCCCTCTTGACCGGCTCCCCTTTTGCAGTTGAACACCGTCATTCGCGCCTTGACCCTTCAATCAGATCGGCACCTGAGGCGGGCTCTGGAGGCTGAGAAATCATCTCGCGCAGCCCATACTGAGTTAAGGGCAGCTCGCTGTCAGGTCCACCACCTGGAGAGTGACGCCTTGGCTCAAAAGTGCTTCATTGAGGTGTTAATGGCAGAGAAGGGGGAGCTGGCCCGAGACAAAGACGAGCTGAGGGCCGAGGTGAACGGCCTCAAGGTCGGTCAGGAGGACTTAGGGCTCGAGGTGAACAGCCTCAAGGCTGAGCGGGATGCCTTGAATCTTGAAGTGCAAGGCCTCAAGGAGGCGAAGGGGAAGCTGGAACATGAAGTGGGGTACCTCCAGGAAGACATAAGAGAGAAGACTGCAATCTTCGAGGGTGCTCTCAAGGAGGCCAAGACTCAGGCCGTCATTGACTACGTCAACTCTTCAAGGTTTGACACGTGATGATGGAGGCTTACCGTAAGGGCTTCAAGCTTAGTCGGTGGCTGATCAGGCACCTCTACCCGATCTGGACACGAGCGCCATCACTACTTCGCGGATCACTGACGACATCGTGTGTCAGTCAAAAGATGACCCCGATTCCGAAGATGAGGGTGCCGAAGATGAAGCAGAGGATGCTGGTCCAGATAGTGTCCCCGAGGAGGTCTAGATAGTGTCCCCGAGGAGGTCCCCGATTCCGAAGTAGTTTGTCTCTTTATATTTGTTACTTAATCTCCTCCCTTTTTCTTTCTTGTAATCAAGACGTTCTTAATGGAATTTATGTAATGAATTTTCTGCAATGAAGAAATTTTTTCCTTTTGTCAAAAGTTTGTGCAATTCATTTTTGTCGAAACGGTTATCTCACCCCAAGCTGTTAACTTGTCGAGTTGGACTTCCAAAGTGGGTGTTCCTTAACGGCCATCATGGCCCTGAACTGTTTAGTAGGGGTAGCCTCGTGTACGTCGGGGTGAGGGACATAGTGGGGCACATGCCCGACCTATCTGCACCCGGGGTAGGTTGCCATCTATTATCCTTAATGGGTCCAACTCTTTGCACGCCAGGGCGGGCTATTTGTTGTAAGGTTCGTGCCCGAGCCACCTGCACCTCAAGCGATGCAAGTACTTAGTTCATGCTGATGGGGTAACTCAATTTTGTATGCTGCTGAGGTTTCTTCATTAGATCGGCGTTTCAACTCTTAGGCTGGAGGAGTAGCTTGTGGCTCACTCTCGGAGTCTGCCCATGCCATAGAGGCGATTGGGTCCTGTTGTGCCGAGGTCATATTAGCTCGGTATTCTGGCCCTTAGGCTTTAGGAGTGGCTCGTGGCCTACTCGATTCTTACAGATAGTATTGTCTTAGGTTGACAATATTCTATGCCCGAGGTACTTGTTTCCCTTCGAGGGTCTCGAGCTCGTATGTTCCTTCCCCGAGCACTCATTTCACTCGGTAAGGGCCTTCCTAGTTGGACCCGAGCTTGCCAGCACCGGGCTCAGGCACCATAACTTTACGAAGGACCAGGTTGCCAACACGGAGATTCCACTTCTTGACCCTGGCATTATAGTACCGAGCTACTCTCTGCTGGTAGGCTGCTGTCCTGATGTATGCGAGGTCCCTTACTTCGTCGAGTAGATCGAAGTTGGTACGTAGCTCATCTTTGTTTATCTGATCACTGTATGCCTCTAATCGTAGCGTAGGCACTTCGATCTCTGTGGGAATCACTGCTTCGGTGCCGTAGGTGAGATTGAAGGGTGTTTCTCCCATGGCGGTCTTCTCCTTGGTCCGGTATGCCCATAGAACACTGGGTAGTTCATCTGCCCACAATCCTTTAGCCCGGTCCAACCGTGCCTTTAATCCGTAGAGGATGGCTCTGTTTGTGACCTCTACCTGACCGTTTGCTTAAGGGTGTGCGACTGAAGTAAAGTTCTGTCGGATTTCCATGTCTCGGCACCAGTCTTGAAATTTGATGTCCTCGAATTGCTTGTCGTTGTCGAAAATCAATACAAAAGAAGTTTTGAACATTTTGGGCTGTGATCGTCACGAGGGGTTCAGCTTCTACCCACTTGTTAAAATAGTCCACTGCTACTACTAAGAACTTCCTTCCACCCGTTGCTGGCGGGAATGGCCCGAGTAGATCGATGCCCCACTGTGCAAAGGGCCACGGGCTGGTGAGATACTTGAGGTCAGCAACGGGTTGGTGGTGAATATTGGCATGTCTCTGGCATTTATCACATTTTCTGACGAGCTCAATAGCATTTGCCTTCATTGTTGGCCATTAATACCCTTATCGAAGTGCCTATTGGGTGAGGGCCCTGCCCCCCTAGTGCCCGCCGCACAGACCCTCATAAGTGTCGCAGAGTATGAGCTCGGCTTCGGTAGGTCACAAGCAACGCAAGTAGGGGAGCGTGTAAGATCTCCGATATAGCCGTTCGTCTATCATGACATATTTGGCTGCCTGGCGCTGCACCCTTCTAGCTGCATTGCGATCTGTAGGGAGGGTCCCATGTAGCAAGAAGCTCGCGAGTGGGTCAATCCAGCTTGGCTTTGCTCGAACGACGGGAGCGACCTCCTCTGCCCCCCTGAGAATGCTAGGCTGAGACAGGTCCTCTATGTACACGGTTCCCATGGTGATGTCGCTGGTGCTGGCTAACCTGGACAAGGCATCGGCCTCAGCGTTCTCCAACCTAGGGATTTGTCTGATGAAGTGTGACTGAAAGTTGAGCAGGGCCTCTCTGACTTGGGCTAAGTAGGCGACCATGGTCGGCTCGCGAGCTTCATACTCGCCAGTGACCTGGTTGACCACGAGCTGAGAGTCGCTGCAGATAACGATGTGCTAGGCTTTTACTTCTCTGGCTAAGGCTAGTTTAGCTATCAACGCCTCGTACTCTGCTTCATTGTTAGACGCCGTGAACTCAAAGCATAGCGCGTATTCCAGTTTCGTACCGCTTGGGCCATGCAGAACTATTCCGGCACCGCTGCCTTGTTGGTTCGAGGAGCCATCTACATGAAGGATCTAGGGCTCCTCATCCCAGATCGCACTTGGCCTAGCTAGAAGAGATGCCACACTGGCTGCTACCTCATGGGGCTCAGACTGAACGGACTTGGGAGCTTTGAGCTCACCCGAACTAGGTACCTCATGCTCAACCGGCCTAGGAGCTTTGGAGCTGAACGTTCACTCGGCGATGAAATCTGCTAAGGCTTGGGACTTAATGGCAGTTCGCAGCTTGAACTGGAGGTCGTACTCACTGAGATCAATGGCCCACTTCGTCAACCGACCAGAGACCTCGGGCTTAAGTAAGACTTGCCTCAGAGGTTTGTCGGTGAGGACGAAAATAGTATGGACTTGGAAGTACGGGCGGAGCTTCCGAGCTACGATTATCAGTGTGTATGCTAGCTTTTCCATCTTTGGGTATCTCGTCTCTGCTCCCTACAATACTTTGCTAACATAATAGATGGGTCATTGGACCCGATCTACTTCCTTTATTAGTACTGAACTGACCACTTCATCGCTCGCCGAGAGGTACAGTTCTAAAACATCGCCCTCCTTGGGCCGGGTTAAGATCGACACACTAGCGAGATATTTCTTGAGCTCGTCGAACGCAAACTGACAGTCTTGGGTCCATTCGAACCCTTTGCTCTTAATTGCCTTAAAGAACGACAGGCAGCGGTCCGCCGACTTGGACATGAAGCGGCTCAGGGCGGCTATAAGGCCGTTCAACCTCTGAACCTCCTTTAACTTCCGGGGTGGTCTCATATCTAAATAGCCTTAATCTTATCCGGGTTGGCCTCAATGCCGTGCCGGTTAATGATGTATCCTAGGAACTTGCCCGAGGTCACACCAAATACACACTTGTTTGGGTTCAGTCTCATATTAAACTTATGTAGAATTTCAAAAACAGAATGCAAATCTTGTATTAATTCATGTGAGAATTGAGTTTTGACGATCATGTCGTCTACATAGCATTCTACTTTTCTGTTGATTAACGGCGCAAACAATTTATTTACAAGCCTTTGAAAGGTTGCCCCTACGTTTTTCAACCCGAAGGGCATAACCTTGTAACAGTACAGGCTTAATTCCATGATGAAGGCAGTCTTTTCTTCGTCTGCCGGGTCCATCTTGATTTGGTTATAGTCCGAATAGGCGTCCAAGAAACTTAGCAACTCATGCCCTGAAGTCGCGTCCACCAAGCGGTCAATTCTGAGGAGCGAGAAGTAGTCTTTTGGGCAGGCCTGGTTTAGGTCGGTGTAGTCGACGCACATGCGCCACTTGCCGTTGGCCTTCTTTACTAGGACGGGGTTGGCTACCCAGCTCGGGTAGTGGACTTCTCTTATGAAGTCAGCTGCGAGGAGCTTCTCGACCTCCTTGTCGACCGCTTTCCACCGCTCCGGGGCTAGGTTGCGTTTCTTCTGTCTAATGGGCCTAACTATAGGATCAGTATTCAACTTGTGAGTTATGAGTTTGGGGTCTATACCGGGCATCTCTGCCACAGACCATGCAAAAATATCCAAATTTTGAAGTAAGAAACTTACCAGTTCGGATCGTAGAGGTTCCTGGACGGAAGCGCCGATTTGAAGCCTCCGAGCTGGGTCTGCCGCTGAGGTCGGGACTACGACGGTTTCTTCTGTGGGCACGGCTCGTTCTTCGCCTTGCTTCGTAGGTCGCTCCAGTTCGAGGTCGTCGGCTACCTTGGTCTTTCCCTTCAGGGCAGTGACATAGCACTTGTGGGACTCGAGCTGGTCGCCCCGCGCTACCCCCACACCGAAGTCTTTAGGGAACTTCATAGCCAGACGGTAGATGGAGACCACTGCCCGTAGGACATGGGTGATTGGTCGACCTATTATGGCATTGTAGGGGGAGGGGGTCGCGACCACCTGGAAGTCATGTTTGAAACTGACCACGCAAGGCCATGTGCCAACTTCCACAGGTACTGTTATTTTCCTAAGGGGACGGTCTTCTTCTCCGCTGAAGCCCACCAAAGGAGTGTCTGTAGGCTTTAGGTCGCTTCTCTGCAACTGAAGTTGGTTGAACGCGGCTTTGAAGAGGATGTCGGTTGAGCTGCCTGAGTCGACGAGTACACGCCTAACCTTAAAGTCGTTGATTATCAGCTTTATTTCGAGCACATCATCGTGGGGATAGTGGACCCCTCGCACATCATCTTTTGTGAAGAAAATTGGGTTTTCCATCCTTGGCCGCTTTGGGGGGTTTTGCTCCTCCCGAGTGGCCTCACAAACTAACGTCCGAGCTGCTGCTGAAGTGCAACCCACAACAATTGAACCTCCCACTATCATGTGCATGGTCCCCCGAACTGGCCTCTCCTCTGGAGGCTGCCTCTGCGGTTGTTCGGCCGGTCTGTTACTGGACTCGGGAGCATCCTTGTCGTGCTCCCCTTCCCGACCTGTTTTATTACTATTGTTATTATTATTATTTTGTACAAAGTTTCTCAAATATCCGCGACGGATGAGCTCCTCTATCTCGTCACGGAGGTTTTTACAATTCCTGGTACTGTGACCGTGATCTTTGTGAAAACTGCAATACAGATTCTTATTTCTTTCATTTGGATTCCCCCTCAGATGGGGTGGCCACTTCACGTACGGGGTGTCCTTGATCGCCATCAGGATTTCGGCCCGCTTCGCATTCAGTGGAGTGCAATCAGCTCGGTCTGCTACAGAAGCTCGAAATAATTGACCTGGCTTTGCCCCCTGAGCTGTATCCTTTTTCTTTCGGCTGTTCCCTCTTTCTTTTTTCGGGTGCGCCCTCGCCCTTTTGGTTGATCTCCTCTTTGGTGGCTATGAACCTGTCCGCGAGCTTCAGAAACTCGGTTATGGTCGCTGGTTGGTTGACAACCATGTGCCATTTGAACTCTTTGTGTGCCACGCCCTTCTTGGCTACTACAAGGCGTACGGCGGGGTCCAGGCACGGTATTTGCAGATGTTCTTGGTTAGTGAGCCTCACCTATGTTACATTATGGCTTGCCCTTTGGGTTGTGCAGCTAACCAGGGGTAGGCACCTGGTCCTCCTCAATCGAGTCATCCACCCTCAATTACAGAAGAGTGAGAGTTTTTGGGCGTTGTTCAGAAGGGTAAGCGCTCATCTATGGAAAAAGGTGAAGGCAGCTGTGCTCTTGCTGCCAAGAGAGCTAGATCAGCTAGGCTTCCTCATGCATTCGTTCCTCCTATACCAGTGGTGCAGCATGAAACCAAGTCAGACGTTGCATCATCCCAGGCTGAGGAAGATTGAGATTGGGGCTCATCGTGAGTAGATCCTGATGAAGTCAAACAGGGTCCTCTAGCCCCAACTTTTGAAAAAGTTTATTTTTTCTAATATTTGTGTTGAAGTGGGTGGGTGTGTGAAGAAAATAGCTCCCCGTCCGCATAGGAGGGAGCTCGAAAAAGTTTATTTTGTAAGATTTTATAGCTCTGTATTGTATTTGTTTTACTACTACTGTGGTTAATATGTCATGGCTTTTACTAATATTTTTATGGTGGTTTATGTTGAAGCGGGTGGAGACTGATGATGCTCAACCCGATGTGGAGACTACACAAGTCCTGCCTGAGGGCGTTGTGGGTGAAGAGGTACAGATATTTCTAGTATTTGTTCGTTTCTTTAATATGCTTTATTTACTTGTACTGATCATGTTGTTTTTATTTCATCCTAGGAAGTTTGCAATGTGAATCCCTCCACTATGCCGGCCTCGCCTATTATCAGGTGACTGGTGTGTGATTTGCAGACCTTGTAGCCCCCCATTGAGGGTTAGGGGATGACTGAGTACCGTCCCAGTGACCTTGGGGATGCTAGGGTGGTGGAGGATATTGTCATCAATGACACAACACCAATCTCTACTGCATGAGAAGGAGAAGAGACCCCTGTGGGTTTGTAGAAGCAATGCTCCAGTGAGCCAGTGGGCTAAACCATGGTTTCCAAAAGGATTTTCCAACAGCTAAGACTCATGAAGAGCCAGTCTCTGGGTTTGGGCAGCCTATCGAGGGAGAACGAGAACAAGTGCCAACTAAAGTTTTATTTGAGCTAGCGCGCGAGCCAACGACAGTAGACGTATGTGGCGAAGAAGAGGCTACTTCTTCTGCTCCCACTAAGGCTGAAGTTATTAGGGGTGCATCGGTTGTGGACTTGGGAGCTCAGCCCAAAAGTGAACTTGTGGGTTTTGAGATAGCATCTTTGCTCGAGGCCTTATCACATGACGAGAAGCTTGGCTTAGTGCGGAAGGAGCTTGAGGAACATTGTGAAAAGCATGAGGTCATTCCTCTAGGCTTTGCCGTCGTGGACCCAGTCTCTATCCAAGGTCTTCGTAGAAATGAAATGTATTTTGTATCAAGTTCCATAGCGAAGGTAACTTCCATCATTATTCAAAGAGCTGGCTGTCATCTGCTGACATTCCTCTAGTGGTTATAAGGACAACACTAAATACTATCGCGGCCATGGCGAATTGTATCATGGACCAATCCATAGAGGATCTTTTGTGGTTTGCATTCCCCTAATGGCTAGATCGGATTCCCTTTTCTCTTCTTATTCCTCCCTCTCTTCCTTGTAATGATGGTATTCAAAATGCGATTGAAGATCAAACTCCCTTCTGTCTTCCTATTCCTCCCTCTCTTCCTTGTAATGATGGTATTCCTTCTCCTCCTCTTCCTCTAGTGTATCGACCTCGGTCCTAGCAACAATTTTTCATCAGGCGCAATAAGAAGGTGGCTCCTGAAGCTGAATGCTCATCACAATCTGATTCCCCAAACTCAAGTAATCTTGAAGCTCCTGATAATCCTATTATTGATTCTGACCTTGATCTTCCTATTGCCATTCGAAAAGGGAAGAGGACATGCAACAAGTATCCTATTACTAACTATGTATCTTATGATGCTCTCTCACCTTCCTATTGTGCCTATATTTTTGCCATCTCTTTTATTTCCATCCTTCATAGTGTTACAGAGGCAATGCCATTCCCACATTGGAAGGACGCTATGAACCAAGAAATTGAGGCCCTAATAAAGAACTAGACTTGGGAGGTTGTTCCTTGCCCAAAAGATAAGATTCCTGTTGGGTGTAAGTGGGTTTAGACTATTAAGCACAAGGCAGATGGCTCAATTGAGAGGTACAAAGCTCGACTTGTAGCCAAAGGATAGACTCAAACTTATGGCATTGATTATCTAGAAACCTTTTCACTAGTTGCTAAAATGAACTCTATTTGTGTGATCCTGTCTCTTGATGCCCATTACTCTTGGCCTTTATATCAATTAGATGTAAAGAATGCCTTCCTTAATGGGGACTTACAAGAGGCAGTGTATATGGACTTACCACCTGGGGTAAGTTTTCCTAACAGTGATGGAAAAGTCTACCGCCTGAAGAAGTCCTTGTATGGGCTCAAACAGTCCCCAAGAGCCTAGTTTGACAAGTTCAAAAATGCTATCTTAAAGATTGGGTTTGCTCAATCTTAGGTTGACCACACCTTATTGATTAGAAGAGTTGATGGTAGAGTAACAATATTGATAGTATATGTTGATGACATTGTTGTGACAGGTGATGATATCACAGGTATCTCTCAATTAAAGTCCTTCCTTGCTTCTGAATTTAAGATTAAGGACCTTGGTGATCTTCGATATTTTCTTGACATTGAAGTTGCAAGATCAAGAAGGGAATTTTTCTACCACAAAGGAAGTATGTACTTGATTTGCTTCATGAAGTTGGAAAATTAGGGTGTAAGCCTACAGAAACTCCAATTGATCCTAACCACAAGTTGAGTTCCATTGAAGGAGAAGTTCTTCTAGATAGGGGGATATATCAAAGATTGGTAGGCCATCTTCTGTATCTCTGCTTGAATAGACCTGACATATCCTATGTTGTTGGAGTTGTTAGCCAATATATGCATGAACCCATGACATCTCATATGTAGGTAGTTAACAGAATTTTAACCTACCTGAAAGGATGCCCTATTAAGGGATGTTGTATTGCAACCATGGTCATCTAAAGGTTGAGGCTTACACAGATACTGATTGGGTAGGGTCCATTGATGATAGAAGATCTACATCTGGTTATTGTGCCTTAGTGGGAGGCAATGTTGTTTCGTGGAGAAGTAAGAAACAATCTGTAGTTGCTCATTCTAGAGCTAAGGCAGAGTATAAGGCAATGGCTCATGGAGTATCTGAACTACTCTAGTTGAAGACCATATTGATTGAGATGGGCATCCAAGCAGATATCCCAATGAGACTATATTGTGACAATCAATCAACCATAAATATTGCCTACAATCCTGTCCAACATGATCGTACAAAACATATTGAGGTGGATAGACACTTCATTAGAGAAAAGGTTGCTAGCAGAGAGATTTGCATTCCTTTTGTAAGGTCGGAAGACCAACTAGTTGACTGCCTTACTAAACGTGTCCACTATCCAAAGTTTGCTGAGAACCTTGACAAACTAGGCATGATTGACATATATGCTCAGCTTGAGGGGGAGTGTTGAGATTGCTTAGACAAGGGTATTTTTGAAACTTTTTCTCTTGTATTATTTTTGTAGTTGGCCCCCTAAGTAAGGGCTTCCTTGTAATTATTTTTTTCAAAGTATAAAGTTTTTTTGAGGGTAAGATCAGTAACTAGAACACACCTCTCGACATATCTCCTCCTCCTCTTCTTCTTCTTCTTCTTCTTCTTCTTCTTCTTCTTCTCTCCTCTTGCTTTCTCTCTTATCTAAACCCTAGTTTCATCTTTTGTTTGTCAACTCTCACATAGCCCAACCAAATGAACACATGTCCCTTGCCAAGAAGCCCTCTATCGGAAGTCATGGGGAGCTGCAAAACCAGAAACGACAACACCCATGACATTTCACAGAGGCCTTCTGGCTAAGAAACAAGGGGCCCAATGATGCAAGAATGAAGCCAGACCTCCAAATGAAAACAGGTTGATCACATTAATGCAAGAGGCCCCCAAACTCACAAGTGCATCCTACCAAAAAGCCCCCTAACCCAAAAACAAACTTCTAACCCCACTATAGCCTTTCAAAATGCAGCAATGATACAAATGCTTATTGATAAGCTTAGTCTTACCAATAAGTAGGGGGGATAATTGTAAGTACATGTTGTTTTCCATGACTGCAATGTCAACGAAGGTACCAAACCAAAGTCACCACAAACTTGCGACGAGCTCAAAGTCACCACAAATTTGTGATGAGCTTAAAGTCACCACAAACCTGCGATGACCTCAATGTCATCACGAACCTACGATGAGCTCGAAGCCACCATAGACCGACGATGAACGAAAATGCTATTAACTAAAGTAATTCATAGTAGGACATCTAGTAGGATTAAGTAGGACACATCAAACTAGTCCTGACGCCACCCACTCCACATCAATACAAGAAACCTGCAAAAGGAAGTAGCACATGTGTATTATGAGAATCCTCATATGAAAGGAAACCTCATCCTTGAGAGATCTCATAAGACACATTGTGAACCCTAGCAATGCCCCCTGACAACTGACACCGAATCAAAGATCCCCTTTCCAATTAGGAGTCCAATACTTTTTGGCTCCTTCCCTTCAGGACCTTGGGATCTCTCCTTATAAAAGGAGGCGTGAATCATAATGAACACATGACTCTACCAATAGAAGTTCATAACCTACCCTTGCTCCTAGCCTTCTTTCATCCTTCAAGAAGACCACCACACTTAGCCTTACCACACCACTCACACTCGGAAAAGGGGTGCCTAACCCCTTCCCTCTCCCATCTGAGTCTTACCCAGATTGGTTTAGCCAATGCCTTGGGATATTGGAGTCATTAATTAATAAGAATGATTTTGATGCTATTCTCGGAGGTTCCATCACCTCCATTTCCATAATTGAAGGGTGGTGACTCCAAATCCAGCCCTAAGTGAGCCGTTTTCCCAACACTCACACTACCCAGGGTAGTTGACTATTCACAATTGCATAACACTTGGAGATTTTCATTCCAAAGGATTGGGAATCAATCTCTTAGGATTCCAATCATGATTTTTTTTTTCACATTCCTAATTCAATTTAAGACTAGGAAGGCCTAAGAATCAAACCCAACTTTACCATTGGTCTCTAAGGTTGGTTAATTGAGTGTGGTTTCACTTAAACCAGTGTTATATATTTTGCACCAAATTGTAGTAAGTTCCAGATGGTGAAAACAATGTAAGTACTTTGGAGCTTGATGTCTTATTTTTCTTCTTACTTAGCAATTCTTCCTTTATAGATGGCACTTGATGTCTTCATTTTTCATTGAAGCATTATCTTCTTTAGAAAATTTTGAAATGTTTTTCACTGCCTAATAAGAATCAATTGCTCTTCCTTGCCTCATGTAAATATTTTACTTCACCTCTGCTAAGTTCAAAAGAGGATTGTTAGCTATGCTTCCTTGCCTCATGAGGATTGTTTCTTTGTAGCCACTTACTTTTCAAACCATTAATACCCTTAATGAGTTTGTTATCATCAAAATGCATAGGATCAACATTCTCCCCATTTTGATCATGATAAACCATTGATAGAAAAATGATAACAATAATAGGCTAAAATTGAAAGTATACATTAAACTGTCCAAATGATTTTACTACCAGAATAAGAAAATATAGATACGACATTGTAGCATAGATTCAACCGGATAAAAATATTATAATGTTAAGCTCATGGGATGCATTAAGCACAACCATGGCATTCAGATGATAGACATAACTAATAAAGCCAAAAATAGCCATATTAGGTGAGTACTTAATTTCTTGAACTAAATCATAAACAAATTTAAATAGTTGAGCATAGATGAATAAATGGTTAAATGTCATAGATGTCACAGTCAAGCATAATTTAACCATTTATAGAACTCCCCCTAAATCATACGAGGGATTCATTAAAGTATTCTACCCTTGAATCATTCTATTTGGAGAATACTCCAAGTTCTCCTTGAACCACATATGGGGATGTTTAATTAAACTTGTTGCATATTTCATGATAGTAGGTAAAATTCCTCTATATTCTTGGGAAGATTCATTCTTCTCATTTAGTATCTCTTTCCTTCTTTTCCCGCAATAATCATTCTCCAATTAATATCAAATTTCTCCCCCTTTTGTCATCAATAGAAGGGAAGGGAGTAGAAGGGATAAATATCCATAATCTCATTACAAAACAATGATAAGAAAATACAAGAGTAGGCGATGAGAAAGTAAGCATGTGCCAAAATTATTAATTGGTAATAAGATATGCATCTATATTTAGCACTAACTAAAATTTCCAAGTAGAATTTCTTGGTCGAATCAAGCAAAAAATGCTTTGAATAGGGTGAGGGTATATTTGCTCCCCTTATCATGGATGTGTCTTAGAGTAAATCACTCTTCCTTGTGTTGCTTCTTCCCTTTTCTCACTAAAACACATATGTTAGAAATACATGGTTTGAAAGTACGAAAAGAATGGAAAAGAACAAAATGAAAAAAAAGTAATCAAAAAGAAAAAAAGGATGAAAAAGAAAAATTGAAAAAAGTGAAGAAAAAAGAAACAAAAGTGTTAAGAGAAAAATTTTTTTGGATGATTAATTAGAATTCTTGTGGGGCCCACATAAAATGGCAACATGAGGTGAATGAAAAAGGAAAAAATGAAAACCCAAATAGGATTAGTCAAAACTTCCAAATTTTCAAAAAAATAATAAATAAAATAAAAAGATAAATATGATGAAATAGAAGTCAAAAAATTCAAAGAATCAAAAAATGTATATGTAAAAAAATAATAATGAATTATGTAACAAAATTAAAGGTGTAGGTACACAGTGCACCTTAAAATTACTTGCATGACAGGATGCTTTGTGGGCCTAGTAAGGGTGCGCTAGCTAAATAATGATGTCACCCATGTTACGTAAATTAAAAGGGTCATGAAAGGAAGTACCACACGTGGTTTATGAGAATCCTCAAACGAAAGCAAAGTTCATCCTTGAGATATCTCATAAGACACATGGCAAAACCCTAGCAGTGCTCCCTGACAACTGATAGTGAATCCATTATTCCTATTCCTAGTGGGAATCAAATGCTTTTGGCTCCTTCATTTCGGGGCCTTGGGATCTCTCCCTATAAATAGGGGTCCATCTCATAATGGAATCATCATTTTATCATTTTCATTTTCCTTAGCCTTTAGCCTACTTCCTACACTCAATCTTCCTTTGTCCTTCAAGGAAACCCCATTCGTAGCCTCACCACCATACTCACATTAGAATCTCTATTTGGTCCTTGATCACAAAGGATGGCCACACGCAGGATTAACCTTTCTCCCATCTCTGAAGAACATGACAACACTCAAGAGAACATCAACCCAGAAGCCGGGGATTAGTTTATATAGTCGACCAAGCAGGTTGACATCAAGATACTTTCAAACAAGGTCTATAAGTTTGAAGCTCGTTTCGACAGCATGGAGCAGATGCAGGCCGAGATGAGAGCCACCGTGCAACTCTTCCTCCACCAATTAGTCAGGACTAAACAATCTTCCTTCACCCCAGCCACTTCTCCTGCATCAATCCCCACTAGCCACCAATCCACCAATCCAAACCCTACTGTGCTTGAGCAACCTGCTAAGGTCAACCCTATTCTTGTACATACCAGTCAACCCACCATCGGATAGTCTTGGGTCTCTCCTCAAACCGATCCAGTAATAGAAGCACCACTTAGTCGCGACGAATTAAAGGAGTATGCCCAAGGACTAATGGTGGAGAGTTAAAATCGGGTCAAAGCCTCACTTGTCTTACAAAAGCCCTATTTTGACCAACCTTATCGTGTCGGTTATGTTCCTCCACAATAGTGGCCGTAGTATGTGATAACTTTGTCATTTGATGCCTTAAGGGAATCATTTTAGGGGTATTTTTTGCCTTAGAATAGTCAAAATGTCCCATTTTTCCAATTAAATTCAATATTGTGACCTCTTAGGTTCTCTGTGCAATTCTTGGGGAAAACTAGGGAAGTTTCAAGACTAAAATGTAGCTTTTGGGAAGTTGGTGTGAAGTCCAACAGAGAGAAGGGATGTTTTTGTGAAAAACTGAGCACAGGTGGGCGTGTCCTATCTGCTAAACCCAGAATGATGCCCCTCCTACTATAATAGCATGCTCCCCTCTCCTTAGCAAACCCTAGGGCACCTTCTAACTCATTCTTTTCATCCTTAACAAACCATAGCCGCCCCTAGTTGCTAAATCTCCACCTTCCATCCCTTCTAATATCCACCATTCATTCTAGTTCACTTTCTTTTTAGCTTTTTAACCATAAGGCACCACCTAACGTCTAATCCTCACCATTCAGCCCCTAGCATTAGATCTCAACCCTCCATTCCATTTTCTATCTCAACCATCCACTCTAGGGTGCTACCGACTCCTTTTAATCTCCACCTTTCAATCCTAGGTGACTTAATCTCCACCCTCCATTTCTGGGTGCCCAAATCTTAGCCCTACATAAGATTGGGCGCCCTCTCCTTTTCTTCTCAGCCTTAGGATCACCTTAGAACCATCCTAACCCTTAATTCTGAACCCTAAGGCACCCATATTTCTGCAAAAACCCAGTTACCACCCCCCTCTTTCTCTCTAATCCTAGTTATGTCTACACTTGTCTTTAAAAAGGACCCTAGGGGCCATGGAGAAAGGGTTGGTCAATTCACCTAGTTCACAAGGCTAAGGTTTCTTGAGAAGTTCAAGGGTTGTAGAAGGGAAGGACGTCCAGTTCTTGTTAGGAGGGGTTCATGCAAGTAGTCTAGCCAATCTACAACTACCGCCACTGGATCTGATCAACCATCCTTTTATTTTCTTTATTTTCTTCCATGTTATTTTTATTTCATCAATCTTTTAGATTTATTTTTCTATTCATTTGTGTATTTTACAGATCTGAATTCATCTGATTCAAGGCTAAAGTTTCTCGAGGCGTTCGAGGGCTACAGAAGGAAAGGACACCCAGATCTTGTCAAGAGGGGTTCCTGCAAGTCGTCTAACCAATCTACAGCTACTGCCACTGGATCCGAATTTTGGATCACATTTATTTATTTCTTTTGTTGCTTTCAATTCTCTTTTAATTTCTGAATTGTAATTATTGTCTTGTTTAATTCCAAACCTTTGATTTTAGTATTAATAAATTTTATTTTCTTATTTTCTGCAATTCCCAATTCCATTTTCTTTTTATTTGTCCGAAACAAAGGGAAATAATAATTTTCCTTTGCTTCTCTGTGGGTTTGACCCCTTCCTCACCACATACTACGTTGTTTAAGGTTACGTAAGGATTGGAAAAATTTATAAATTATTAAACTGGTGTTCCAAAGTGGTTAACGACCTACTTCCACTAACACCAAGTTTTTGGTACCATTGCTGGGGAAGCAACGGAGAAAAATTTTTATTTGCTTTATCTAGATCTGTTTCATTTATTTTTTTTTATTTTCGTTTTATTACTGATCCATTATCTCATTTTAATTCTTACTTCTCTTTAATTTTGTAGGACGAAATAGCAGGTGGGGTACAGGAGCATTATAGGATTGCGGGAGAGAAGAGAAGAGAAGATCAACTGGATTGCGTATCAAGTGTAGTCATCCCATTTTATTTTTGATTTTTTTTACTTTTATTTTCGAACTCTTTTTTTTTTGTAAAATAGTGATTTTTGAATTTTTAATTAATTTTTTTCTAGATCTAATTTATTTTTTTGGTACTGTTTTTCTCTCATTTTGTTTTAGATCTATATTTTTTTCTTTAATTTAATCACTTGTTCGAATTTCTGTTTTATTAGGTTTTTTGTTTTTAAATAAAAAAGAAAAAAATATTTCGTTTATTTTATTTTATTTTTTTATTGCCACATAATTTTTCTTTTTTTTTTTTTTCAGTTTCATCTTTTGAGTAGTTATTTTTTCTTTGTTAGAATTTATTTTGGTAGTTGTTATTTTTTAGCACAATTAATTTTTTATTTTCTGTTTTCAGTAGTTGTATTTTGCTTTATTTAATTTCCTATTTTTTAGTTATTTAATTGAATAATTAATTGTTAAATAGGAAATTGTTCAAATTTTCGAATTTGAGTTTAAATTTCAAATCTGAATTTAAATTTAAATTTAAATTCAAATCGAAATTTGAATTTGAATTTGAATTTCAAATTTCAAAATTTAAATTTCAAATTTCGATTTTTAAAAAAGTATATATAAAAAAATAAAAATATATATAATAAAATATAAAAAAAAATTTTAATTAATATTTTAAAATTTTTGCGTATGCATTCCAACATTTAGGGTTTGATATTCTAGGGCATGCATCATTTAGGATTATTTAATTGCTGAAATTATCATTGTTAGTTGTGAATGTGTTTGGTTTTCTTTTTATTATTTTAATTGTTCCTTTTTCTTAATTAGTTTGTTTTATTATTTTATGTTATATTATTGAATTGCATACTATAAATAATTGTTCATGCATTGTAATTAGTTGGATTTGCTTTTTTTATTTTGTTTTCTTTCCGTTAATCCATTTAAGGGCAATCCAACTTAAATAAGATAAGGTGGGGATTTCATCACCTTTCCTTGGCCCAAAAATCACCATCCTTCACGTGCGGTTCACCCTAAACTTTAATTTAAAATCTGGATAGCAAGATCCTTTAGGGAGCCTAGCATTTGGTTCAAAGGTGTAATGAATTTTAGGGGAGCTTGTAATTAGTTTCCGTAACCGACGGTTGGTGTCTTACCCATAATCTCCTCAAACTTGTGTAGTAGATGACCAATTCATGCAGCTGATCCTAAATTAACAGCAGTCCATTGCAGATTAGAGAGCCAAATAGGACAGCTGGTTGAAGCCAAGGCGAGGAGAAAAGTAGGGAAAATACCAGGTCAACTGGTCGCGAATCCTAGAAATCAGCCACCGGTTTTTCCTCCATAACAAATTCAACCACCTCCTAAGAACCCTCATCCTGAAAATGCCAAAGCTGTTACAACCTTAAGGAGTGGGAGGATTTTAGAAGACCTGTATGAGAAAAAAAGAGTTAGTGAAGAAGAAAAGGAGCAAGAAGACCCTAAGTTGGGGGGGGGGGAAGAAAAAGGAAAAGAAAAAGTAGAAGAAGAGCCTATAGTGAACTAGTGTGTCCGGAAGCGCGTCGTTAAACATTTCAGAACACCAATTAAATATTTATAAAATTTTTTCGATTCTCAAACAATTACTAACGTAGTAAATGGGTGAGAACGGGTCGTATGCACAGGGAAGCAAGTGAAAAATTAATATATACTTAGATGTTGACAAGAGAATGCAATCGGGAATGGCAGAAAATACGAAAATAAAATCTATTATTGCTGAAATTAAATGTTTTGAATTTAAATAAGACAATAAATAAAAATCAAAATATAATAAAGTATGGGAATCAACAAAGGAAATGAAAGAAATAAATAAAAAAAATGATCCAGAATCCGGATCCGGTGGTGGTAGTTGTAGATCGGCCAGACAGCTTGCAGAAACCCCTCCTGACAAGAACCGGGCGTTCGTCCTTTCTACAACCCTCGAACCCCTAAAGACACCTTAGCCTTGAACCGAATGAATTCAGATCTACAAAACAAAGAAACGAACAACAATTAAATCTAAAAGATTGTAGAAATAAAAATAATAGAAAAGAAAATAAAGAAAAGAAAAGAATGGTTGATCAGATCTAGTGGCGGTAGTTGCAGAATGGTTGAACAGCTTGCAGGAACCCCTCCTGGCGGTAGTTGCTGAATGGTTGATCAGCTTGCAGAATGGTTTAACCACATGACCAAGGGACTGACCTAGGGTTTCCTAAACTAGTGGTTCAACCAATGTGAATCCTTTTAGGTTCACTAGGAATTACACCACTTCCTCTGGTTAGCCAGGTAAGAGGTGGGGATGTGGAAGGCTCCTTTTGCTCTCACAAGGACCTAATTAAGTAACCACAAAACCCGCTTAGGTGTAGTCGTTTAACCTCTTTCCTTAGACACCAACCACCGGTTATGGAAAGTAATTTCAAGCTTCCCTAAAATTCAGCACACCTTTGAACCAAATGTGAGGCTTCCCTAAAGGATATTTCTATCCAAATTTTAAATTAGGGTTATGGTGAACTGCACGTGAATGGTGGTGACTTTTGGGCCAAGGAAGGGTGATGAAATCCCCACCTTATCTTATTTAAATTGGATGCCCTTAAATGAATTATCAGAAAGACAAAATAAACACAACAAAATGCAACTAACAACAATGCATCAACAATTATTTCTAAAATGCAATTCAGCAATATCATAAAAGAATAAAGAGGAAAACTAAGTAAAAGGAGCAATTAAAATAATAAAAAGAACACCTAACACATTCACAACTAACAATGATAATTTCAGCAAATAAAGAAACCTATATGATGCATGCTCTAGAATATCATACCCTAAATATTGGAATGAAGATCCAAGAGATATTAATTTATTTTTTGATTTTTTAATAATTTTTAATTCAACATTTAAATTTTTGGGAGTTTGAATTTAAATTCAGATTTTGGAATTTAAATTCCTAAAATTTAAATTTGATTTTTTTTAACTTTTTTTTTTTATTTTAAATTTTCTTTTAAATTTGAAAGTTTAAAATCTAAATCTCAAAATTTGAAATTGAAATTGAAATTCAAATTGAAATTCAAATTTGAATTAAAATTAAAATTTAAATTCAGATTTGAAATTCAAACTCAAATTCGAAAATTTCCACAATTTCCTATTTAGCATTTAATTATTCAATTAAAGCTACTAAAATAAAAGAAATTAAATAAAGCAAAAAATAATAATTGCAAACAAAAAATAAAACAACAATTAATTGTGCTAAATAGAATTAACAACTACCAAAAATAAATTCTAACAAACTAATTGCTAATCTAAAAATTAAACTGAAAATAAAATGATCAAAAAGAAAATTATGCAAGAAAGAGATAAAATAAAATAAACGAAAAATAAGGAATTTTTTACATTTATTTTTTTATTATTTTTACTTTTATGGAAAATAAAAAAAATACTAATCTAAAAAATTAAACCAAAAATAAAATAAAAATGCTGCAAATAAATGAATATCCTAAAATAAACGATTTTTTTTATATTTTTTCGTTGTTTAATAAAAGAAAAACTCAAATCTAAAAATTAATCCGAAAATAAAATTCACAAACGAAAAATATCCTACAAAAATAGATAAAATAAAATAAATGAATTTTTTTCTCTTTTTTTACTTTCTATCTGAAATAAAAGAGAGAAAAAAAATCTAAAACTAAACCAAAAATAAAATAAAATGAAATAAACGATTTTTTTTTATCTGAGTTAAAAGAAAAACACAAACCTAATAAAACAAAAAGAAAATCAAACAAGAAATTAAAATAAAGAAAGCAAAAAAAAAAAGATCAAGAAACAAAATTGAAGAAAAATAATACCAAAATAAATCGTATCTAGAAAAAAATTAATTAAAAAAATTCAAAAATCACTATTCTACCGAAAAAAAAGAGTTTGAAAATAAAAATAAGATAATTAAAAATAAAATGGAACGACTAAGCCTAAAACGCAATCCAAATTCTCTTCTCTTCTCTTCCATCTCGTGGTCCCACAATGCTCTAGTACCCCACCTTTTGCTATTCTGTCCTGTAGAATCAAAGAGAAACAAGAACTAAACTGAGATACCGGATCACGTAATAAAACGAAAAAGAAAAAATAATGAAACCAATCCGGAAAAAGTAAATAAAAAATTTTCTCCGTGCTTCCCCAGCAACGGAACACCAATTTAATATTTATAAAATTTTTTCGATTCTCAAACAAATACTAACGTAGTAAATGGGTGAGAACGGGTCGTATCCACAGGGAAGCAAGTGAAAAATTAATATATACTTAGATCTAGACAAGAGAATGCGATCCGGAATGGAAGAAAATATGAAAATAAAATCTATTATTGCTGAAATTAAATGTTTCAAATTTAAACAAGACAATAAATAAAAATTATAATATAATAAAGTATGGGAATCAACAAAGGAAATAAAAGAAATAAATAAAAAAATGATCCAGAATTCGGATATGGTGGCAGTAGTTGCAGATCGGCCAAACAGCTTGTAGAAACCCCTCCTGACAAGAACCGGGCGTCTGTCCTTTCTACAACCCTTGAACCCCTCGAGACACCTTAGCCTTAAACCGAACGAATTCAGATATGCAAAATAGAGAAACGAACAAGAATTAAATCTAAAAGATTGCAGAAAAGAAAATAAAGAAAAGAAAAGAATGGTTGATCAGATCTAGTGGCAGTAGTTGCAAAATGGTTGAACAACTTGTAGGAACCCCTCCTGAGTAGATCTGGGCATCCTCCACTTCTACAGCCCTTGAACTCCTCAAGAAACCTTAGCCTTGTGAAATGGGTGAATTGACCAACCCCTTCTACATGGCCCCTAGGACCCTTTTTATAGTGAAGGGTGGACACAATTGGAAATGGGGAGAAAGATGGGGGGCGACAGCTGGGATTTAGCAAAGTTAGGGATGCCCTAGGGTTTCTAATGGATGGATAAGATGGTTTTGGGGTGATCCTATGACTGAAAATAAAAGGAGAGGGCGCCCAATATTATGTAGGGCTGAGATTTGGGTGCCTAGAAATGGAGGGTGTAGATTGGAACATCTAGGGTTGGAGGGTTAAGATTAAAAGAATAGGTGGTGCCCTAAATTGAATGGTTGGGATATAAGATGGAGGGAGTGGCTGAGATTTAGAGGTGAGGGGCTGAATGGTGAGGATTAGCAGAATAGGTGGCGCCCTAGGGTTTAAAAGCTGTAAAGGAGAGCCCTAAAATGAGTAGTTGAGATTAAAAGAGGTGGAGGGTGGAGATTAAACACCTAGGGGCAGCGATGGTTTGCTAAGAGTAAAAAGATTAGGTTAAAAAGGCTCCCTAGGGTTTGCTAAGGAGAGGGGAGCATGATAATACAATAGGATGGGTGCCAACTGGGTTCAGTAGATAGGAGGCACCCTCCTGTTCTCAGTTCTTTACAAAAATACCCCCTCTCTCAGTTGATTTTTACACCAGTTTCCCAAAAACTGCACTTCAGCCTAGAAAACTTTCCAGTTTTCTACATAATTTGCAGAGAAACCCTCAGAGGTCACATAAATGATTTTAACTGGGAAAAATGTACACTTTGACTACTCTACGGCCAAAAATACCCCTGAATTGATGCCCTTAAGTATCAAAATGCAAGGTTATCATGAACCAACTCGTAGTTCCCTTTCCAACAACACTCACAGCCGGGCTGATGCGAAAGAAGAAAGAGACTCACAACGAGGAAAGCAGGCGATACCATATTAACTTCCCTCTCCTCGACGTGATCCAACATGTCCCGGCCTATGCCAAGTTCTTGGAAGATCTATGTACTCAAATGATGGAACCACCATCAACCCCACCAAAAGTGATGCTCTCGACAGATGTTAGTGCAGTCCTCCTTAACCAACTCCCCGGGAAAATGAAAGACCCCGGTGCTCCTCTCATAAGTTGTGTCATCTCTAGAATCACCTTTGACCGGGCCCTATTGGATCTTGGAGTCAGTATAAATTTGCTTCCTTCTATTATTTATGATAGGTTCAGGATCAGCGAGTTAAAACCTACCTTAGTAATTTTGCAACTCGTTGATCGGTTAGTCAAGACTCCTCGAGGTATTATTGAGGACATCATTGTCAGGATAGAAGATTGTCATTTCCCATTGCATTTTATCATCCTATACGTGACCCCAGCCGAGGAACTGAACCATACCTCAATAATCATAAGATGTCCATTTCTAGCAACGGCCAATACAAACATCAATTGTAAATTGAGAGAAATGGACATTTCATTTGGGGAGCAGAAAGTCTAGTTAAATGCTTTTAGTGCCTCCAAGTATCCAAACCTAGGGGAAGATGAGTGCAAGGTAGATATAGTAGATGATCTTTTAGATGCCCTGCCTACCCCTTGGTTATCCCAATCAGAGAGTTTAGATGAAGAAAGTGCGTGAATGCGTCTCGCTGAAGACATTAAACTTAGCACTGGTTTAGAGGCAACACAACGTAGTTTTTAGTGTTTTTTACTTTTAGGAGTAGAGTTTTCCTTTTCTTGATTCGAGACTAGTTGGCAGCCGTTGAACCCCTTGAAAAAACCCTCTTGATTGTTCCCTTTGGCCCAAGTCCCTTTGCATCAGTCTAGTCATGCCATTGGGGACAATGGCACTTAAGTTGGAGGCTGAGGAAAGAGAGAGAAAAAATTGAAAAAGAAATTGAAGCTAAGCCTTTAGAAATGCATAACTAAAAATTTCACTAAAAAATTTAAAAATTCTTTCCATTAAAAGAGATTCCCAAACCACAAAAGTTGAGGAAACTGAAAGGAGAATATTGAATTTTGTAGAAATTGGTAGCAAGTGATAGGAGTCAAAATTGGTCTTATTTGAATATTGTTGAAATCGTTTAGAAATTGGAAAATACTCCCAAGTTTGCCCCTATAAAGATAATAAGAGAAAGATTAAGAAATTAGACAAAAAAAATTCTTCAAATTGTTAGAGATAGTGGACTACCCTGAATAGTGTTTGAAAAAAAGAATAAAAGGTCAATGGACACCCTAAACTTATTAACCGGGTCTCTTCACCTAAGGCAAGTCTCGAGATTCACATCAAACGGTGGATGGTAGCAATAAAGATAAGTGTGCATATCAAGTTCAGGGGTTGAAATCCCCTGTCAGCAATGATAAGAAGAATAACCGCCTGATTTTAAAAATCAATCTCAGCTTATTGAGACAGTCTGCAAATGGAAGGGTATATAATATTTTTAAGCCAAGTTTTTGTAATGTTCAAAGCAAGACAGTTTTTACCCCTTCAGCCCAATACCGATCTATTAAAAGTTTGACAATTCTGAAATTCGGATACTTGACTAATTTTGTCAGGGATGGTCTTCCAATGGAATGATCTCTTTACTCAGTGTAATTTTAAGACTGCATTGCTAAGGGACTAGCAATGGTTAAGTTGGGGGGTGTGATAACTCTGTAGTTCGATGCCTTAAGGGCATCATTTCAGGGGTATTTTTAGCCTTAGAATAGTCAAAATGTCCCATTTTTCCCGTTAAATTCAATATTGTGACCTCTTAGGGTCTCTGCTAAACCCAGAATGGCACACCTCCAACTGTATTAGCATGCTCCCCTCTCCTTACCAAACCCTAGGATGCCTTCTAACTCATTCTTTTCATCCTTAACAAACCCTAGCCGCCCCTAGTTGCTAAATCTCCACCTTCCATCCCTTCTATTCTCCACCATTCATTCTAGGGCACTCTCTTTTTAGCTTTTTAATCCTAGGGCACCACCTAACTTCTAATCCTCACCATTCAGCCCCTAGTCATTAGATCTCAGCCCTCCATTCCATTTTCTATCTCAGCCATCCACTGTTGGGCGCCACCCACTCCTTTTAATCTCCACTTTTAAACCCTAGGTGCCTTAATCTCCACCCTCCATTTCTGGGCACCCAAATCTCAGCCTACATAATATTGGGCGCCCTCTCCTTTTCTTCTCAGCCTTAGGATCACCTTAGAACCATCCTAACCCTTCATTCTCAACCTTAGGGCACCCATATTTCTACAAAAACCAAGTTGTCACCCCCCTCTTTCTCTCTAATCCTAGTTATGTCCACCCTTGTCTATAAAAAGGACCCAGGGGCATTGGAGAAAGGGTTGGTCAATTCACCCAGTTCACAAGGATAAGGTTTCTTGAGGAGTTCAAGGGTTGAAGAAGGGAAGGACGCCCAATTCTTATCAGGAGGGGTTCCTGCAAGCAGTCCACCCATATTAATAAATTTTATTTTCTTATTTTCGGTATTTCTTAATTCCATTTTCTTTTTATTTGTCTGGAACAAAGAGAACTAATAATTTTTCCCTTGCTTCTTTGTGGGTTCGACCCCTTCCTCACCACATACTACATTGTTTGAGGTTACGTGACGATTGAAAAAATTATAAATTATTAAACCGGTGTTCCGAAGTGGTTAACAACACGCTTCCAGATACACCAGTATGGCACATAGAAAGGAAGCCTGCAGGAGCATGTAAACAAATTTGAGGATGCTTTGGGGTCCTTCACTCTTGACGGGGATCTGAAAGTCAGAGAGTTCTCCAAATCCCTGATTGGTTCAGCATGTACCTGGTTTGTCAATCTAACCAACGTTTTAAAAAATGACTCGGAAATAGAACCAATCTAGCCACCAATTTTTGGGTCAACGGTCCAACCGTCCGGTTTGAGTAGATGGCCTGTTCTAACAGCAAAATTAAAAATGATCAAAAATCATTGAACGGGTCAACTGCTTGGGTCAACGATTTTTTAGCAGATTCTAGGTTTTGGCTAAAACGAAACCGGTTGCCTGGATGGTTCTTGGGCCGAACGGTTCGACCGTCTGGGTCAACAGCAGTTCGAAAATGTTGAATCTAACTATTGGCAACATTGACTCGTGGGCAGAACTAGTGAAGCAGTTCTTGTCAAAATAGTTCACCTTGAAGTAGAGACTAATGATGGCCGACTTGTGCAACACGGAGCAACATGCGGGAGAAGATCTTCTAGCCTACGTAATGTGATTTCAAAAATTAACCCACTCCGTTTTTGACGGGCATGTTACCGAGAAGAGTTTCGTCGAACAATGCGTGCAAGGAATGCAACCTGCCTATAGGATAGGCATAGAGAACGTGGAGAATGAAACCTTTAACCAGTTGTGGAAGTGCGTAGAGAGGACGACGCACACTATTAAGAGCACTTCACCCCAGTCTATGCCACCCCCAGGAAAGTATGGGAGAAACAAGGCCTATGCTGTCGACAAAAAGCCTCGCAACACTATAGGGTCGAGGCAGGGGTCCTATTTTCGCAACAATATCCATGGCAAAAGGAACAATGCACCGACTCCCCCTCCTTTTGCCAGCACCAAGGAGGAGGTAACCATGATAATGAATAAACTCGTAGAAGATTGGGTCATTAACTTGCCACCGCCACCACTAGGGGTCGACCCAGAGAAGGAGAGACATGGAGGAAGGTGGTGTAACTTCCACCAATCACTACACCACGATCTCATGGATTGCCTTTTGGTAAGGCAGTTATTTGTACAAAAGGAAAAGCTGGATGATTTTTTGAAGAGAAATCCAACATAAGTAGAAAATGAACCCTCTCCACGCACACACTCAGGGAGGGAACATCAACGTGGTCAGAGCACTAAGCCAAGACCACCTAGATTCACTGATACAGAGATTTGAGCAAAGCCCAGAAGTACAATTTTTCAGCAAGCAGGGATAAAGCGCCTCAACAAGGAGGCTTGCCATCTGGGCACTGGTAGAGACATTTAGAAGGTCACTAGAACCCCACCAGTCCTATAGGACAAGCGTGGAATTCACACAGGATGATATGCTGGCCATCGACCCCCACCACAACCAATTGTTGTATGTTACAGTGAAGATAGGGGTTTGAGATGAGGAGATCCATGGTTGACCCAGGCAACTCTATGAACCTGATATCTGTCCACACTTTGCGGTTAATGAGTATCCAAAAAGAGACAATCAAGGGGCTGCCAATGGAGGTGATGGGTTTCAACGTCAATGCATCCATCACGAAGGGATCTATTGAGCTGCCAGTTGCGATTGGGTCGTTCACCATCATCTAAGAGTTCTAGGTGATCTCAGGGAAGATTGCATATCACGCACTACTAGGACGCCCGCTAATACATGGGTTGGCTTTAGACCCTTCAACCTACCATCAATGCATCAAGGCTAAGCACAAGGGACAGGTGGTGCGGATCCTTGTGAATCATGTCCCTTTCGACAAATCGGAAGCTCACCTACAAGATGCAATTTACTATACTGATCTGTCTAAAGAAGGCGAGATGAGGGTAACCAAAGTAGAGGGTGTGCAGTTACCGAACCCTGCAAGTGAGTCTCTTGCTGCACCAAAAAGGAAGAAAAAGACAAGATGTGTGTGGGTGACTGGCGACAACGGGAAGAGCTACTACACCATCATCGAGGAATACAAAGATGGTGAGGCGCCATCCAAGAAAGCTATCCTGGAGGGTTGATTTTATAGTTAATTTTTAATCACATATCATGATATAATTTCTGAAAGATGTATTGCCTTTGCTCAAATTATGATAATCAATATACCTAATATTTGCCACCATCAAAAGACTTTGCTGTATTGCGATCAAGTCAACTACTGTGCATGCATCTTTTATTGAAATTGCAACTGCCATACACTCATCACTTGAATTGTGCATATAATACTCATATGTCTCCACCATTATGTGCATACACCCTGAATGGAATGACTACTACACTCTTTAATGTGAATGTATTCATGCATAATGTTTCAACCAAAACTATTTCACCGTGCCATCTTTGCAAAAGGACATCGTGATGATCTCATCGTAGAAAGACAGCGTACAGCCCAAACAATGTTCACCGGTGTCAAAGGTATGACACACTAAAAATATAAACACAATTAATAACGGAATCAAGAATACTAAAATCCACTCGTGATAACATGGACAAAAAGAGGAGACTATAGAATATTGCGATGAGGTCCACACACCTCCTAAACACATGCGAGAATCCATCAATGTAGTGGAAGAACCGTTACAAGAAATAAACATGGCTACAAAAGGAACAGAGAACAGGCCATTGTACATCTCAACCAAGCTAGGACCTGAAGAAAGACAAAAATTACTCGACCTACTGAAAGGTAAAAGAAACTTTTCCTCATCGCAAATGCTAGGTCTTAATTAGGAGTAAGACTAATCTGTGTTTTCTTTCACAGAGCTCTAGGACGTCTTCACTTGGTCGTACAACCAGATGCTAGGCTTGGACTTGGCCCTTGTCAAACATTCCCTATGCATAGATCCAAAGATCTAACCAGTGAAATAACTACAGAGGATCTTTAAGCCGGAAATAGCTTTGAAAATCAAGGAAAAGTTTGAATGAC
Source organism: Nelumbo nucifera (assembly GCF_055504915.1). NCBI lineage: Eukaryota > Viridiplantae > Streptophyta > Magnoliopsida > Proteales > Nelumbonaceae > Nelumbo > Nelumbo nucifera. The sequence goes on from NC_142650.1 coordinate 76,016,468, forward strand.
TTCTGAAAGTAGGATTTTCAAGCCCATAGCACACCCATAGTGGTTAGCCAATATGGTTCTACTCAAAAAGAAGAATGGACAACTTAGGTTAGTATTCAAACTATAAGTACATAGCTAGACACCAATAGTGGATATAATCAGATCTTCATGGACCTTGTAGATGCACTACACAAAACCTTTCGGATGCCAATAGGGAATTTTTACTATAAGATGATGCCCTTTGGCCTGAAGAATGTTGGAGCCACATATCAGAGAGTGATGGAAAGCGTCTTCCATAACATGATGCACAAGGAAATAGAGTGTTACGTCGATGACATAGTGGTCAAGGCGAAGAAGAAGGAAGTACCTAGGGTACAAAGTAGATCAAACCGGGATTCATCCAAACGAAGATAAAGTAAAAGCAGTCCTAGACCTACCACCTCCCAGCAATGAATCCCAACTAAAAACCTTCCTAGGAAAAGTCTCTTACCTTAGAAGGTTTATCCCTGACCTAGCACACGTGATGCTACTTGTGCTAAAACTAGCCAAGAAATCTACAGAGTATAAGTGGTCAATGGAGCATCATGATGCCTTCGACCAGTTGAAAAAGATCCTGGCTAAAGCCCCAACTATGACACCACCTAAGAGTTGTTGAGAGTTCAAGGTGTATATCGCATCAAACTCAAAGGTCGTAGGGTGCCTATTAGCCTAGGACAATGATGAGGGTGTTGAGTGTCCAATTTACTACGCCAACAAAACTTAGAAATCAATTGAGAAAATTTATTCACACATGGAGCAGCAGCATTTTGGCATTGGTGTTTATAGCATAGAAATTTAGACATTACATCCTAGGTTAGAAAGTAAAGATGATCACAAGGAGCGGTTCAATCAAATACTTCATAGACAGACCTCCCCTCTCTAGAAGACTACTTAAGTGGATGATGCAGCTTAATGAGTATACAATTGAGTACACCCAACCCCGAGCCATTAAATGTCAAGCAGTAGTAGACCTTTTAGTCGCCTTCCCCACCGGTGATAGTTTCCCCATTTTCGAAGAAGTACCCAGAGAGTTACCCATCATTGCAGTAGTTAAAGATGGGGAGTGGACCTTAACTTTCGACGGAAGCAGCACTAACACCTCAGCCAGAGTCGGAGTCACATTGACCTCACCTACCAAAAACACCTCAGCCTACTCATTCAAACTACAGTTTCCCTATTCCCACAACATAGTTGAGTATGAAGCCTTAGTACCGGGACTAACAGTAGCAAGAGACTCTAGAGCCAAGAGGGTCAAAGTAGTAGGGGATTCAAAATTGGTGATTGCGAAAATGGACGGCAGCACCACGGTTAAGGAACTAATGATCTTGCCATATAGGACCTTGATCCAAAGACTGAATAGGGATTTAGAAGTGACCTACGAGCACTAGAACATGGCCAAAAATAGGCATGCCGATGCATTAGCCACTTTGGGGTTGAAAATTCAGCCAAGTAAAAATCCAATCAACACTACCATCTAGATGCATTGTGAACCATCGACTGATAGATTGGAGTACTGGGTAGAGAAGGATGAAATAACAACAAAAGATTGGAGGCATGGTGTGATATAGAAGCTGAACAACCCGACAGAGGCGATGCAAGATGGCAAGACGTTACTAAGATTCCAACTGGTGAATGGGTTGTTATACCATAGGTTGGTGATTGGAGTTAGAATGTGGTGCTTAGGGCCTAAAGAGGTGAAAGTATCCTAGACGAGACTCACAAAAGGTTACAAAGGTTGGGGTACTACTGGCCAACAATGAAGGCATATGCTACCAAGGCACAGAACGACTGCAAAAAGTGCATCCTGAAAGCAGACAGGAATGAGTGTCTTACAGTGAGTGAAGTAGACTAGAGAAACATGTACATAGATTACATTGAGAACAACACTACACCAGCTGACCCAGTTATGAAGAGGAAACTCTTAGCAAAAGCCAAAAGATTCTACCTTTATGACATAGTGCTCTATAGGAAGTCCTACAGTAGAAAACCTCTGCGATGCCTAGCCGGTAAGGAAACAGCTACACTTACCTTCTGCACTTAGGTTTTTATTGGCCTACAATGATGGAGGGTACCCAGAGGCATGTACAACAGTGCCATAAATGCCAAGTGCATGTCAAAAGAATACATCAACCAACCAATAATCTCCACCCCACAATCACACTATGGCCTTTCCACACCTAGGGGATAAATCTAATAGGAAAAATACATCCACCTTCCTGGGGATATTGTTTTATCATAGCAGCCACAGATTATTTCACCAAATGGGCAGAGGTCATACCCTTAAGAAGGATTTGTGCAGAAAACATTGCAAATTTCCTTAGGCAGCATATAGTCCACTGGTTCGGGGTCATGATGAGAATTTTGACAGACAATGGGATTATCCATAAAGAATCAGGAAGCCTGGGACCTGTTGGGGCAGTATGGGGCAAGACTAGGCACATCCACAACCTACTACCCACAAGGGAATGAGCAAGTAGAAGCCACAAACAAAGCCTTGTTAAAAATGCTGAGCAAGATGGTAGTAGATAACCAGGAGGGCTGGTCAGAAAAGTTGTCTAAAACACTCTGGGATTATCGCATAATAGTTAGGAAGAGCACACAGGCAACCCCTTACACATTAGTATATGGCCAGGAAGTCATGCTATCGATAGAAATACACAGTCTTTGCCCGTGTAGACTTCGCGATGGGAAAATAGTTTCGAAAGGAGGATATCACCTACTCAGCGGCAGATTAGAATACATTGATGAAGGAAGATAGAAGTCATTGTAGAAACAAATCAAATACAAACAAACTAGGGCTTCTAACTTCAACAAATTAGTAAAGCCAAGAAAATTCCAAGAGGGCAACAAGGTTCTTAGAACAACACTCCACATCAGATAGGATAAATCAGCCAAAAAATTTGCACCTAACTGGGTCAAACCATACATAGTCCAAGAAGTTCACCCATTGGGATACTATGTACTCAAAACTACAGACACTAGAAAGTAAGATGAGACTATGAATGGCCATTGGTTGAAACTGTATTATGATTAATGTTGTAACTTTGATGGAAAAGCATGTTATGTGTACTTGTACATGAAACAAAGTATGTTGTCCATCCTCTTCTTTTTTTGCGCAATTCACAAACAGAGAATGTTGTGAATTCTTTGTATGCATGATTTGTTTCTTAAATAAAAGCATGATGTGTTGTGAATATACTTTTGCCTTTAAACTGCACGATGATTCTTCTTTAACTATGTCTACTATATGTATATTTATACATTATACATACCCTGGCCAATCCACAATGTGGCATGCTCCATGCAAAGACCCTGCCAACCCCATGTGTACTCTTACATACCCTAGTTTGCCCAGGATGTCGCATGCTCCATGCAAAGGCCCTAGCAACCCCAGGTGCACACTTACATACCCTAGCTGGTCCAGGATGCCACATGCTCTATGCGAAGGACTTGGCAACCCTAGGTGCACACTTACATACCCTAGCCGGTCCAGGATGCTACATGCTCCATGCAAAGGCCCTGGCAACCCCAAGCGCACTCTTACTTACCCTGGTCCACCTAGGATGTCGCATGCTCCATGTGGAGGCCCTGGCAACCCCAGGCGCACACTGACATACCCTGGTCCACCTAGGATGCCGCATGCTCCATGGAAGGCCCTGGCAACCCCAGGCACGCACTTACATACCCTAGTCCACTCAGGATGTTGCATGCTCCATGCGAAGGCCCTAGCAACCCTAGGCATGCACTCTTACTTACCCTGGTCCACCCAGGATGTCGCATTATCCATGCGAATGCCCTAGCAACCTTAGGTGCACACTTACTTACCCTGGTCCACCCAGAATGCCACATGCTCCATGCGAAGGCCCTAGCAACCCCAGGTGCACACTTACTTACCCCAGTCTACCCAGGATGCCCCATGATCCATGTGAAGGACCTGGCAACCCCAGTAGTAATGGCAAAGCAAAATAGGTAACATCAAAAATTGTGATGAACTACCCTAGTAACCCTAGGGAAAACATGCCAAACATAAGGTACGGTAACAAACACCATTATACTATCTTCTTGAATATGTATCACCACACTGGCACCCCCAAGAGTACTTTTGATAGCATAAAAAATTGACATTCATCCTGTTACTTATAATAGACTACCCTAGTGAAACCAGGGGCGACTCAATCTATTCTCTATAGGTGTGATAACACTCAGCCATCCTAGTTGGATAGCATTCACTTCTCTTCGCTTATGCGATGAAATTGCACCCTATCAAGAATGCGGTGATATTTTTCTCAATACATGGTGATGCTTAACTAACACATATGCAGATCATTCCTTTTCTTTAAACAATACGATGACTCTTTCACAAGTGGTGATGCTTAACACTCATATGATAGTACTTAATTCTTTCGTTATGGAAAGCTCTACCTTTTACGAGTGTGATGCAATTTTACTCTTCTTATGCAATGAAATCTATCTTTTTCCTGCCCAAGAACTTAACCTCAACATTTGCGATGACATTTGTCTTCCTTCATGAAATAGTACTTAACTTTGGCATTTACGTTGAACTTTATCTTTCACATACAATAGTACTTAAGTTTGTTGCATGCGATGAAATCTGTTTCTTTTTCATGTGATCATACTTGAGTTCAGTGCATGCATTAAAATTTTTGCATGCTGTGATGCTTGACTTTACTTTCATATGTGCGGCAAAGTCTAAATATTTAATTTGCTAAACCGCGGTATACTCTGATTCTCGCAAGCTACACTTGATTCTTTCAAACGCGATAAAATTCAATTTTCTTAAATGGGATAGTGCTCAAATCTCTTGTATGCGATAAACTTCAACCTTTTCACACATAGTCCCTTTTAATACATAGATATCTAAGCATAGCAATTGTGTTGCAACCTTGGCCACACTAAGGGACCTTTGCACAATGGCACCAAAGTGAAAACTCTAGAACCCGCATCTACGAGGCACACAAGGCCGGAATAGCCTACTGGTCTATGAGGCACATAGGGCCAGAATAGCCTACTGGAATCACGTTCATCCCACGAAGGCCTATTAGCATTGTGTTTAGTCAGACAAACCCACCAACACTCCTCTGTTGTTAAAATTATAAAGCAACATAATCAGCGAAAAATTTGAGATAGACTACATAAAAAGTAAAATGAAAATTGTCTTTCATTACAAAGTTTGAGTGGTTTACATGGCATCAAGTCCGTTTACATTTCACACTGCATACCACTCTTTCCTCATATTGCCTATCTCTACTAAACTTTGATTTCACGCTTCAAAATCTAACAGCTCCTTCTGCTTTGCCTCGTATTGTGATGCTATCTTTCGTTGACGACTGCACTCGTCAAGAAGAGCATTTAACTTCTCAATTGCCTTTGAAAGATTCACTTCAACCACCTTGAGAAACTGGCAGACATCTTTTAGAGACCGAGCAGAAAGAGACTATGACCCCCTAAGACCAGCCTTCCAAAACATGTGAGCTAGTAGAACAACCCACTCCTCGATCTGGCCCATTCGAGAACTAAGTGTAGAAAAGATTCTCCCCCTGAAGAGGACGGGTTGACTAAAAAGAAGAGGAGTCCAAAAAGGTAAATCTTTAGAGATATATCTCTTGCTAGATAAAGCATCAAAGCATTTATAGCCTTTTTGGACTGGAGAGTAACCAAGAAATACACATTTAACTGATTTAGGATCAAACTTACACTAGGAAGGACTCATATCATGAACAAAACAAACACAACTAATGATCTTGAGGGGTAGATCAAAAGGAGGTTAATCGGGGAAGAGAAGTTGATGAGGAGAATGAAGGTTTAGGACCCTTGACGGGAGTTTGTTAATAAGATACACAGCTGTCTCAACAACATCACCCCAAAAATGAATGGGAACATGAGCTTGAAATAGTAGACCACGAGAAACTTCAACGACATGTCTATTCTTCGTTTCAGCCACCCCATTTTGTTGTGGAGTATGATTGCCTGAGCTTTGGTGAATAATACCCCAATCTTCAAGAAATCTATGCAATTAATGTTCAAAGTATTCTTTGGCATTGTCAAATCTTATTATTTTCACTCTTTTCTCAAACTGTCTACTATATTCATGAAGTTTTGAACAATCATAGGAAGTGCATCCCGACTTTTCATCAAGTAGAGCCATGTATACCGACTATAGTCATCAATGAAGAGGATGAAATATTTATACCCACCCATGCAAGGGATAGCATATGGGCCCCAAACATCAGTATGGATCAAATGGAAAGCAACATTACTTCTTTTACTGCTTGCAAAATATGTGGTTCTACATTGTTTCGACAAATGACAAACTTCACATTCAAAATTCAACTTTGGCAATAGAGTCAAACAAGTTTGGAAACAAAAGTTTTATAGAATTGAAAGACATATTACCAAGATGACAATGCCATAATTTCAAAAGACTCATTTTTTCATTTGAACAAAACACAGTCTGACTTAATAGTCCATGCTCTGAAGGTCCATCAAAGAGGTAGACTCCATCAACTTCATGCCCACTTCCAATCATCTTCCCCGTGCTCAAGTCCTGAAAAACACAATGGGTAGGAAAAAAAGTCATTGAGCGATTATGGGATTTCATGAGAGAACTAACAGACAACAAATTTTTATGTAGCTGGGGCACATGAAGAACAGATCTGAGAGAAAGCTTATAAGTGAGTTTGATTTCACCCTAACCCAAAATAGGGGTCTGAGATCCCTTGGCAATAGTAATCTTGCCCTTCCCTGGGGTTAACTTATGTGAGGTAAAATGTTAGTGTATACCAGTCATATGGGCATTGGCCCCAGAGTCTACAATCCATGGGCTAAAAGATGTGGAACAAGTAAGTGCAGTACTTGTTTTGGCATATGAACTAGATGGATTACTAGGTCTAGAACTAGATGAGGAGGATGTACCACCCTTTTCCAGCTGCAACAATATATCCCTAAGTTTGTCTATTATGTTAAAGGAGTCAAGCACATCAGAAGGTTAAGCACCATTACCAACTGTAGCCAAGTGAGTGTTGCCTTTCTTCCTAGTTTTGTACTTTCTTTGGTTTTAAATGAAGATTGAGCTTCCACACCTTTCCTTATTGTGTCTTGGCTTCTTGCAATAATCACAAATAACATCCTCAGCCTTCTCAGTAATAGGGTACTTGCTAGTATTTTGCTTGGGTCGAGATGACATAAAAGCAGAGTGATCAATCATAGGAGATTGCATCATGGTGGTCCTTCAACTTTCTTCCCCTTGTACAAGGGAGTAAGCGGAAGCAAGAGAGACAATGCTAGCACTAAGAATGTGTTGCCTGGTAAAATCAAACTCAACCAGCCAAGAAATCAAAGAATCTATTCTCTTCTATGTACTTCTGATATTGCTCACCATCTTCAGGGTCCATCCATACGAGTGTTTTCAAGTGATCCATTTCTTCCCAAATAGATTGTAGAGAAGAGAAATACATAGCCATAGATCTCTCCCCTTGACGCATACTACAAGCTTCCCTCCGAAGCTGGTACACTCTAGCTGTATTATTAACTTGGAAATAAGTGGCAACAACTCTATCCCAAATATCCTTGGACGTTGGAAGAAACATGTAGTTTCGGGCAATATGAGGTTGCATTGAGCAAATTAGCCATGACATCACAAGGGATTTATCCTGTTCCCACTTTGCAAATTTTGGGTCTTCAAGATTTGGCTTTACCTCCTTTCTTGTGATAATCCCAATTTACCTCTCCCAGTAATGGTATGTTTAGCAGATTGAGACCATTCTAAAAAAATGGTTCCATCAAGTTTAACTGTAGTTATCATCCCACTAGCAATATCTACACTTCTCGGGAACACACTGGAAACCATTTGAACATCCTTAGATGATTCCATATTCTATCAAGACACTTTCTCACCAACCAAAAAAGATCCCCAATACTTAACCAAAGCCACAAACCCAAGAACCAAGGTCACCACATGATTAAGATGCAAAAGGAGGCCAAAAAACTAAAGTGGCGGCAAAATAAAGGGAGAAAAAAAAACTCCCAAAAATTATACATGGCTCAAAAAATTATGAGACAACTTTCTATCATTCCCCAAGAGTAAAACGACCTGAATGGTCTAGGTTTTACAATAGAAGAAGCCATTAAACATGATGTACAAGGCCCGACATCAGATCTGAAATTTCTGCGATTTTCCCCTTAAAAAAATCACTAAAAATCATAGAAGCTTCGAATGAGGGCAAGAGTCATACCAAAATTCCTCTAAAATCATGGCAAATGAAGCCATGTAAGTTTCATTAATTGTCGTCGACACCTGTACAGACTGCTGACGTCATCCAATGACGGTCTGACATCAGTAGTTCACCTTGTGAGAGAAGATCAACAAGAGAGGTAATCCAAGTTCCCTTACCTGCTCTGATACCATGTTGACAAACAAAAGATGAAACTAGGGTTTAGAGAAGAGAGAAAGCAAAAGGAGAGAAGAAGAAGAAGAAGAAGAAGAAGAAGAAGAAGAAGAAGAAGAAGAAGAAGAAGAAGAAGAAGAGGAGATGTGTCGAGAGGTGTGTTCTAGTTACTATTCACACCATCAAAAAAACTTTATACTTTGAAAATAATAATTACAAGGAAGCTCCTACTTGGGGGGCCAACTATGAAAATAGTACAAGAGAAAAAGTTTCAAAAATACCCCTGTCTAAGAAATCTCAACAGTGAGCATTCCCCAATTTTCGAAATGGTATATTGTAGTGATATATATTTTAATTTGGTGGGTTATTAGTCCCCCCATGCTTATTGGTAAGAATAAGCTTATCAATAAGCATTCCTGTGGTTGATGCATCTTAGCATTGTTTAAACAATCATGGGCAATGTGTGGGGGAAAAGCTACTTTTGGTTTGTCTTCGACTGCCTATTGATTTTATCTTTGAATTTTGGCATTGCATCTATTCTCTTGGTTGTTCTGGTTGTTAAGGTTGATTGATTTTTGTGTACTCAGCCCCCCTATTTCTTGATAGGAAGCATTTTGCCAAAAGACAATTTTGGCTATAGTTTGGTTTTCAGCCCCCTGTCTTTGGCAAAGTGCTTTCTATCGGGAAACATTGTGAGCACTTGTGTGTCTGGTGGTGATAGTTTTAGCCCCCCTGTATATTGGAGAGCATGCCTGGTTCCCAATGGTTTGTGTGTTTTGGTGTCTGGGGAGGTCTGTTTGAGGGAGGCTTTTCTTCTCTTCTTCTGATAATGCTATATTATGATGAAGAGCTATTTGTGTAACTGTGGATTGTCTGGGGAGGTCTGTTTTAGCCCCCCTGTATAACTGTCGATTCGCATTCATGTTTAGTGGATTGTGTGTATGTTGGGATTTGTGGCTCTTCGATTGGATTGATCATTGTGTGTTATGGTGATGTGGCATTGTTTTAAATTTGGTTGCTTAGTGCCCCACCTTTTCTTAAGGGCAATGGCATAATTATGTAACAATACTGTATGTTGGTGGGTGGCTAGTAATCATTCTTTTCGTTTTCCTATGGCACTGTTTGAGTTGTCAACCCTTATGAAATTTCTATAAAGGGCACTATTCGGTCTAGTTCTATTTTTGCCTTTGCTTTGTTGCTTAAGTTGTTCTTTTTTGATGTTTGCTTTCTTTTCATTTATGATTTGTCTTTCTTTGGTATCAATGGCTCCCCGTAGATAGAAGAAAGTTGTGAAGTCGGACTGCCCCTTCCTTGATTTTGTAAGGGGTGCCGATACCACAGAGTTACTTTCCGATTATGAGTCTGCCAAGGTTGTTGACTGTGGGAAGGGTTTTTGGCTTCCCTTGCCTGTGTATAGGGGGGGAAACGGTGAGTTCGATGCAGTGGAGGCGAATGAAGTTATGTGCCTATACAGTCGTTTGATGTGCACCATTTCCTTCAGGTGTCACGAGCCGAGGACCGATGCTTCTATGTCCTTTGTGAATTTCTCGACGTGAGCACATTTCATCTTAAAGAACCCTATGTACTATTGATTTCTCCACAGTTCTGGATTGTTGATGTTCGTGGATTGCTTTTTGGACCTTCCCGGAAAGGAAGGAGGGGACTACATTATATCATGCCTGTCCCATTGGTGTTGTCGGATGCATACTTTCATGGGTGTGTTTGGTGAGTACGGTATCACTATTGAGGACGTCGCTACCTTGCTTGCACTGCCATTGGGTGGTATTGTTTCTGCTCACCATCTTCATCGGCAAGGAAGTAGTTGTAGGGTGTTTCTCATCTCGACCTGCATCTTCTCCAATCGGTTGAAGTGAGTCTCGAAGTCATACACCTTATTGGCCAGGATTTCAATATCAGCCTGTTCGATGGACACTTGACAAATCTGATCTCCGACTTCTGGGTTGGTGTTTTCATGGTTGTTGGGTTGTTCTTCTAGGACAGGGGAGAGGTTGATTCTACGGGTGGCCATCCTTTGTGATCAAGGGATAACCAAAGATTCAAGTGTGAGTAGTGTGGTAAGGCTAAGTGTGATGGTCTCCCTGAAGGATGAATGAAGGCTAGGAAAAAGACTAGGCTACGAACTTCTATCGGTAAAGTCATGTGTTCGCTATGATTCATACCTCCTTTTATAAGGAGAGATCCTGAGGTCCTGATGGGAAGGAGCCAAAAAGGATTTGACTCCTATTTTGAAAGGGGATCTTTGATTTGGTGTTGGTTTTTAGGGAGACACTGCTAAGAGTTCACCACATGTCTTATGAAATCTCTCGAGGACAAGGATTCCTTTCGTTTGAGGATTCTCATAATACACGTGTGCTACTTCCTTTTGCGGGTCTCCTGTATTGATGTGGCATGGGTGGTGTCAGAACTAGTTTAATGTGTCCTACTTAATCCTATTCAGTGTCCTATTTTGAGCAACTTTAGTTAATAGTATTTTTGTTCATTGCCATTTTGTGGTGGCTTCGAGCTCATCACAGGTTCGTGGTAACTTTGAGTTCATCATAGGTTTGTGGTGACTTTGAGCTCATCGCATGTTTATAGTGACTTTGATCTCATCGCAGGTTTGTGGTGACTTTGGTTCGGTACCTTTGTCGTCATCGTAGTCAGGGTGAACAATATGTACTTACATTGGGTCCAATAGGTGGGGCTCACATGATACCTCGAACAACCATAATCACAAAACATGCAATTAATCAAGAAAAATAATAATAAAGAAAGATACCAACATCAAAATTAAATTTTATCCACTTTTATTTTTTATTTTATTAATATTATACATATATATATATTAAATAATTACTATTATTTTTACTTCCCTCTATTAATTTATTTTTGTTTATTTATTTATTTATTTAATTTTTCATTTGTTGCATTTTTTATTTTTCCTTCTATCAATCATCTACCTTTATCATTTCCTTTTCCTCCATTTTCTAAGAAAACCCTATTTCTTTATTATTACTATTACTATTATTATTATTATTATTATTATTATTATCATTATTATCATTATTATTTGTTATTTATTGGATTTATCATATTCTATCCTAAAATTTGTCTACTTCTCTTTTTACGTATTTTATCTTTTTTAATTTTTTTCTTGTTATATTTTTTTATTGTTCTCTCTACTATTATCCCCTAACTATTAAGCTAGTTATAGATTAGTTCCATTGTCATAACAGATTTCCCTTTCCCATTCTTGCCAATCTACTAGAACTCTTTCTTGGCCATCTTTTTATTCCTTTTTATAATTTTTTGTGCATTTCTTTATCAATTTCCATTTGTAGGTAAATAGTGGTCACTTAGAGCATCAGAATACAAAGGGTGTCAAACCAATACTATACAAATGTCTACGATGAGTCCATAACCCATTGCACATTTGTGATGAGTTCATAACTCATCGCACATTTGCGACGAACTTATACCCGAAATAGGTTGTGATGAACTTTGGCCCGTGTAGATTCACAATGAGCTTTGGACATGCATGGACTCATGATGAGCTTTAGACATGCATGGACTTGCGATGAGCTTTGGGTCAATGCAGATTTGTGATGAGTTTAAAGCCATCATAGAACCATGACAAGCATGTGATGGAGGGAGATTTGGCTTGACCCCTTGGCTGCGCGACACATGGAAGCAACTAAGGGTGACCTGGCAGGGGCGCTAGCTCGGCACGGCAGCGTACCTACGACCCGAGCCCCGAGCTCCCCCAAAGAAAAGGAGCCCACAACCCGAGCTCCCCAAGGAGGAAACCGAGCTCTCCCTTAGAGGTCCTGAGCCTTACAAGGAACGCAAAGGGCAAAAAACCTGAGCTGACCCACCTCGGGGTAGTTCGGGCCATACTTCCATCCGAACTCAAGACTTCACCTCGCACACCACTCCGGCACTTCAGCTCCAGGTCGCCCGACTGAACTACCGTACCTGACGCCAAGGAAGCCCGTACACGGAGGCGGCATGCCTGACTGATTAGGGGTCCGACACCTGACAGCCACCTGCCACCGCCAACTCAGACGTGGTAGAGATGGCCCTGACAAGGAAGATAGTGGAGGTTATGACACCCGATCTGGCATCTGACAGTGGAGGTTATGACACCCGATCTGGCATCTGGCAGAGGAAATGACACCCGATGTGGTGGAGGTGATGATACCCGAACTGGCAGAGGTATGGGAGTGAGTGTACAGGGTGATTATAAAAGGCCCCCATCTCCCAAAGAAGGAGGTATGTGATTCTTGTGCTTTCTGGTCTTGAAGTCTCTCATTCCCCTTGCCTTCTCAAGAGCACTAACTTGAGCTTTGGAGTGTTCTATACGGGTTCCTCCCTAGAAGTCCCCAATTTCTTCCTTGTTTCAGGCACTTCCAATTCCGTCAGAGGTGAGGTAACCGGCAGCTAGGACCGACCAGATCGCGCATCATCATTTGGCGCCGTCTGTGGGAAGACTTCAAAAAGCCTCCCCTAACCTTTAACTCTCTCTCTCTCTCTCTCTCAAAGAAACCTTAGCTTCCATGGCTTCCTCCAGCAGCAACAGGCACAACGCCGACTTGAATGTTGTAGGGGAACACCCTCAGCCCGCCACTGTATGTATCGGACAGTTCACCGTCCCCCTCTCGACGGACGGAATTTCTAGCCTCAATGCACCGAGTGCAGTGGCACCTGTGAATGTTCCCCTTCCCCCCCTATCGAGACAACTTTCGCCGAACCAACCGTTGTCCCTCTGGCGACCAGCCAGAACCAGCTTGATGACTTGATGCAGTGCATGTGGGCAATGCAAGCCCAAATGCAGCAGTTCCAACAACATCAGCTCCAGCAGCAGCAAGTACTGCACCACATTTCTCAGTGTCACTATCAATAGTAGTTCCCCCAACTGCCTCTGAACCAACCACAACTCCCACCTCGGCACCCTGCTCTGAAGCCGGTCAAGCCCTCCCCTCAGCGGGCGCCTTCACCGAGGGGAAGCCTCCCAACTTCAAAATCCCTCAAGGAGCCAGGCCTCATCCCCAGGTAGGAGGGAAAGACTAATTACCCCTGCCTCGCAGCTCGCCGGTAGGTCAGGAACCTCCTTGCCAATCAAGTCAGCACCTCAGCACTCTAAGTTCAAGCTCCTGCTCGTAGAGAACCAATTCGGCGTCCTGGCCGTGGACTACCAACAGTTTGGGCTGATCGAGCTCGACAACACCGAGGCAAGTAGCACCAATACCAAGCCTTCTTAGCAGCAGTGAAGACGCCGACGAAGTCGTCGAACTACCACCCGCATCCTGCCCGAGCTCCGAGGTAAAGAAGAAACAAGCTCAAACGATGTGAAATTTGCCCCTATTCTTTCAGTTCCTTCCCCCCTGTCATTAGAACTCCTTGCGGTTCTCATGCCCAAAGATTTCAAACTCCCTTCCCTAGACAAGTATGATGGGTCCTTTGACCCCAATGACCACGTCAATGCTTTCCAGTTCCAAATGCACCTGGTGAGGGCCAGCGAGTCCTGCATGTGTGTGACCTTCACTACCACCTTCAGGGGAGTGGCCTGCACCTGGTACAGGAACCTGGCCCCTGGGTCGATAAGGAGCTGGACCCAGCTCGTGCAAGTCTTCATCGTGCACTTTGTTACTAGCAAGCGGTGTCCCCGAACCAAGGAGAGCCTCCTCAGAATAGTTCAAAGGGAAGGAGAGTCCATCCGGGGCAATGTCAAATGGTTCAATGACGTGTGCTTGTAGATACTGCGCCTAGATCCTATGGTATTGCTCGTGGCAGCCAAGAGGGGTGTGACACACAAGGAGTTTAGGTGTCACATGGTAGTCGACCAGCCCACGACGGTGGCTGAATTCCTCAAGCTCGCGGACAAATTCATAAGAACAGAGGAGGAGATCATCCAAAGGACTGAAAGCGGGATCGAAAAAAGGAAGGGAAGGCAAACCCTCCAACCCAGATGATAGGAGAAAGAAAGACCCAGCTCGGGGGACAAAGCTGAGCCAGCCATTCCAAGCTCCCTTAGCAGGTCGGACAAACTACATGCCCTTAAATGCGAAGCGGTCTGAGATCCTAATGGCGATCAAAGATGCCCCGTACGTAAAATGGCCACCTCGTCTGAAGGGAAACCCGAATGAGAGGAATAAAAGCTTGTACTGCAGTTTCCGTAGAGACCACGGTCACAGCACCGGACATCGTAATAATCTACGCGACGAGATAGAAGAACTTATCTGTCGCGGGTACCTAAAGAATTTTGTACTGCATAATAATAAGAATAATAGTAATAAGACAGGTCGGCAGGGAGAGCACAACAGAGATGCTCCCGAGTCCAGCAGCCGGCTGGCTAAACCGCAGAAGCAGCCCCCGGAGGAAAGACTAGTTCGGGGAACAATCCAAGTGATCATTGGAGGATTGATCGTAGCAGGATGCACCTGGGCAATAGCTCGGGCATCAACCTAGGAGGCCGCCAGAGAAGAACAAAATCCCCCAAAGTGGCCTAGGACGGAAGACCCCATATTCTTCACCAAAGACGATGCGTGCGGGGTCCACTACCCCCACGATGATGTACTTGTCAAAAAGGTAAAGATCAACGACTTCGAAGTCCGGCGCGTACTCGTTGTGTTAGATAGTTGTATGTCCTTAGCTTCAATCAGAATTATGTACATTATGAATTTTTTGTAAATGAAAAAAGTACACATTTGATTCATGTTCCTGTGGTGTGTTTCTATGTAGTACCCTTAAACTGGACACTTAATGAGACTTGTGTTAGTTTAGAATGTTCATAGCCATTGGGTAAGTCTGGGGAAATTTATCCTGCCAAGGCTAACACTGATGTGCGGCCAACTATTGGGGTGGCTTGTCTCAGCTACCAAGGTGAGACCCGAAGCACATGCAGTGTAGGATTAATAGAACCTCTAAACCGGACCAGATTTCCAATATTGCCCTGGACCTTGGAGATAGATGGGCAAAACTGGAAAGTTACACCTGACCGCTAGACTCGATTATGATACTACACTAGGTGTTGGATTGGGCTGTCTTTGATGTACCAATCAGTGAGATCCTTAGCGGGGGTCAAAACCTGGGTATGTTGGGACAGTCCAAGAATTCATCTAAGTGGGTGATCATAGCGACAGGATCAGCCCCTTTTTCAGACAAAGGTAATGATCGGGGATGCACTCTCTCTAATGGAAACCAAGACTGCCGGCAGTCGATTTCAATTGTTGAGATTTTGTTTTGCAAAATATATTTATATAAAGATATATATGTTATGGTTTCGAAATGATTTGCAAAAGGTTTTAATTCCCAGGATCCATGTAAGCGGAGAGTGCAACACTGTTCCTTGCAGTCGACGGAGAGGTCCTCCCTTGTCGGGCAGTGTTTGAACATTATGGGCTAAGAGGTTAAGTGTAAGACCATTGAGGATAATACCTGATGGGCTAATCTTGCATCTGCCCAGAGTCCCTGGGTGTTACAAGGTGGCTTGGCCGAGGGAACACTTAGGGTAAGTGTTGGGCCCATAGAGCCCACAAGATGGGTTTCAGGGGGTGCACTATCCATAACAGTGTATTCGGCCAGGCCTTGTAACAAAGGCTGGGCTGAACCCACATGGCTGATGTGTAGATCAATGTTTGGGTCCCACACCATACAAGGAAGCCCAACTGGGTAGCAGTTTGCTAGGCTAAGTGAGTACATAACCTTAAATGGGCCTTAAGCCCATTTCGAACTGGGCTGATTTGATCAGTCACTTAAAGGGGCATATTCTGAGATGGATCAGCTGATAGGATTGGGCCTAGACCCTATCCACTTAGAGAGTCCAAGAGCTAAATGGGATTTAGATCTGGAAGCCTCCTAATTAGATTAGGAGATGGCTGATCTGATATGCAGATAAGATAAGGGTTATCCCTTATCACTTAAAGGGACTTCTAATCCAAATATGATTTGGATTAGCAACTCCTAATGGGATTAGGAGCTGATCCCTTTAATATTATGAAAGAGAGAAGGGGGCGACACAGTTAGTGATTTGATGTTCAATTCTCTTCAGAGCTTAAGATCACAAGAAGAGAGATTTCTGCACCCTGCGAATTCTCTCTTGCCGCCTCCTTCCTGCCGCCGCCATCACCTTCAGTTCGATCTCCAGTTCTTAGGAGAAATCAAGATCTGATCTTGATTCCAATCTTTTGGGAAAAGGTTGGTTGGAGCTGTACTCACAAGCCGTCCAGTTGATTCTTGTGAAAAGGTTCCTTGCTGATTCTGCTTCATCCTGCACTGGGCCATCTTCAGTGGGAGAAGATTTTGGATCCTTCCTTGGGCGTGAACACCTCGGTTGGGAGATGTTGCTTCTCTATATCAGGTACATCCTCCCTCCTACTCCTTTTGGTTAAGATCTGGTTTGGTTCTTGATTCAAGATTGATCATTGAAAAACATGTTTTTCAAATATAGGGAATTCGATTCCCTGCAAAGATGAGAGAAATTTTTGAAATTCGCCCTATCCAATTTGCAAGACCTGGGTGTCCATGTGATGGATATCCCATCCCTTCAGTGGTATCAGAGCCTTGTTTCAAATCTTGAATCAATTTAATTCAGATCTGAACCTGCGCAAATATGGGTGTTGGGAAATTTGTTCCCAAAATTAATGTGCGAATAATCTGAAATTAATTTTATATAAATCTGATTATTGTTTAGAATAGTTCTTTATGATTTTCTTGATTTATGGGCTGTTCGTACAAAAGGAGATCGGATTCTTGGTTTGCGCAAGGAACCTGCAAGATTTGCATTTTCTTGATTTATTCATTACAGTTGGTCTGTAAATAATTTTTTTTTTTATTTTTAGACTCAATGTATTAGGTATTCGATCTGACGTAAATATAATACAAATTAGGTTTTCTATTCATTTTATTTTTGGATCGAAGATGACGGCGCAAGGAAGGAGATTTCACAGATGGGACATTCGCTACCTGCGATTTGCAGTATGTGAAACTGCATTCTGTGATCTAACCTCTGTTTTGCAGGATGGATTGTATGAACAGCCCTGGATTGACCGATTCTTGTTTTCTTTTATTAGTTCTTTAATTTCAGATTATTTTCTTGAATTAAAGATTTAATTAAAAATCAAACCCTAGACCCATTCGAACCAAGATTGGTTCAAATTGTTTGGACCGAATCTAGGGTTCGATTAAGGCTGTATATCAGCCCTAATTTTTGTTCATATGGGCCTAAGGATTGATAATTAATTGGATATTTAATTCGGCCCAATCTGTAAGGCCCAATTTTAAGTTGTTAAATCTGCCAAAAGCCCACTTCAAAAGAACAAGCTATATGGGCCGAACTCGGTAACCCTGATTCAGCCCATATACCTAGATGATATTAATTGTTAATATTATGGATTAAAATGGGCTTCAAATGGGCTTTTACAGATAATTAATTGATTCGATCAATTCCTCCCTGCATGTGATGTATGGATGTGTGATGTGCTACGTTCATGGGCCATAAGTGCTTGGCCCATGCAGATTCGATAGTGGCTCTTGTGCACACCATGGCTGAATGCACATCATTGCCATGGTGTCCCTTTTGGTCATTGGATGACCTCCCTCAATGGTGGGCCCCACACCTCCTAAAGAGGTTACGTGCGGAATTCTAGCCGATTTAGGCCCACCAAAATCTGGCTTTATGAAAGTCAGTGGGAGCCACTTTGGTTTGACTTAAAATAAACTAGGGCATAATTCTTGTTCCCTCTAGTAAATATGAGTAAACGTGATAGGGAGATTCATGTGATGAACTCTCTAATGGCCTTCCATCATTAGCATGAGGATGGGTCCTTCAGTAATGAGGAAACGCACCAGAAAATGGGCTATCCATTTGCTGTTGGGCTTGTCTAAGTGTTTCATAAGATGATAGGGGCATCATAGACCGATGTGGGAGGGGCTTCACCAGAAAATGGGAACTCTCTCAAGGTACCTTGGCATTCACGAATATGATGGGTGAGCACTCACTGGACAGAAAGGTTTACCTGAAAACGGCTCTGAACCTTGTCTGACAGAGGCCAAAGGGAAAATTCATATGATGAGTGGATATGATCATTCACAGAAAGGTGGTGGGGTTTTGCAGCTGAAACAGTTGGCTCCATGCACCTTACGTGGTTTCCCACATTTCCAGAGACAAGTCACTGTCTCCGTCCCTAAGAAGGAGGGAAAACTCAGAGATGAACAAATGGGAATGGAACATAGATTAAAATCCATGTCTATGATTTGAACATGAATCAAGTAAGGTTGTGGACTGATATTTGCTGTTTTATTAGAAAATGGCAAACGGACAATTTGCAAAGCTTCTTGATGACAACAAGCTTAAGGGCCCAAACTATGCCGACTGGTACCATAACCTAATGCTGGTTTTAACATCTGAAAAATTGGACAAGGTAGTCAAGTCTCCTGCCCTGGAACATCCGGGTGATAGGGCTTCTGAAAACTCCCTAGCCCGCTGCTATGTCCTTGCTTCTTTGGACAACTCAATACAGAGGTAGTTCGATCAGATCGAACTCGCTAAGGACATACTGGACAGTCTGAAAACAATGTACAAAGAGCATAACCGTTCTACTTGGCAAAAGGTCTTGAAAATGTTCATGACCGCTCAGATGTCCAAGGGGCAGAAAGTTCACGACCATTGTCTTCGGATGATGGGATACATTAACGAGCTGGAAGCCCTTGAATCCGGGCTAGATATTGGTGTTAGACAGTTTTGTATGCCCTTAGCTTCAATCATTTTGATGTACTTTTGTTATTTAGTGGAAATAAATAAAGTGCATGTTTGATTCATGTTGTTTGGTTTAATTCTGTGTAAAACCCTAAAACTGGACATTTGTAGAGACTCATGTTAGTTTTAAATGTTCACAGCCGTTGGATAAGTCTGGGGAGATTTATCCTTCCAAGGCTGATACTGGTGTGCCACCAAGTGTTGGGATGGCGTGTCTCAGCCATCAGGGTAAGACCCGAGGCACATACAGCATGGGATTACTTGAATCCTTGAACCGGACCAGATTTCCAGTCTTGCCCTGGACCTTGGAGATAGATGGGCAAAACTGGAAAGTTACACCTGACCCCTAGACTCGATTATGACACTTCACTAGGTGCTGGATCAGGCTGCCTTTGATATGCCAATCAGTGAGATCCTTAGTGGGGATCAAAACCTGGGTATGTTGGGGCAGTTTGAGAATTCATCTGAGTGGGTGGTCATAGTGACAGAATCAGCCACTTTGTCGGACAAAGGGTAATGATCGGGAATGCACTCTCTCTGATGGAAACCAAACTGCCGGCAGTTGATTTCAATCGTTGGAATTTTGTTTTTGCAAAATTAATATATTTACATATATATGTACGGTTTCAAAATGTTTGCAAATGGTTTTAATTCCCGGGATCCATGTGAGAGGAGAGTGCGGCACTGTTCCTTGCAGCCGAGGGAGAGGTCCTCTCTTGTCGGGCAGTGCTTGATCATTAAGGGCTGAGAGGTTAAGTGTAAGACCATTTAGGATAATACCTGATGGGCTAATCTTGCACCTGCCCACAGTCCCTGGGTTTTTATAAGATGGCTTGGCCCAGGGACCACTTAATGTAAGTGTTGGGCCCATAGGGTTCATACGATGGACTCAAGGGGTTCATTGAGATTTTCAGTGAATTCGGCTGGGCCTTGTATTAAAGGCTGGGCCGAACCCATGTGGCTGGTGTGTAGATCAATGCTTGGGTCCCACGCCATACAAAGAAGCCCAACTGGGCAGCAGATTGGAAACTAATTAAACACTGGATACTTAATGGGCCAAAAGCCCATTTCGAGGTGGGCTGATATGATCACCCATCAATGGGGCGAATTTGAGATTGAAGTTAGCAAAAAGGATTGGGCTCTTAGCCTTATCCACTCTTAGAGACCAAATTCAAATCAGATTTGAATCTGGTAACCTCCTGATAAGATCAGGAGTAAGCTAACTCTATCTGGGAAAGGGATTAAGATTATCCCCTATCCAAATACTGATTTGGATTGGGATAACTCCTAATTAGGAGATTTCTTAATCAAGAAGAAAGGGAGGAGATTTTCGAATGAACCAAGAGAGAGAAATCAGATTTCGATCCAAGAGGTTTTTGTAAGCAAGAAGGGTTCCTGCGAATTGAGATTAGATCTCATTCTCTCCAGAAAAGAAAACAGTTCAGCCTTTTCGTTTCTGGAAATCTCCTCCTGCCGCCGCCATCTGCATTATTGCAAGATTTGATCTTTGCAGAAAAGAAAGTCAAGAAACCAGTTCTTGACATCAGTCTTGCAAGAAAGACTGAAAGAATTCAGTGTTTAGTACATCCAGGGGATTCTTGTGAAGGATCCAGTTTGTAGGACGCACCCTGCTGGTTCTGTTCCATCCACAGCTGTGTCATCTTCAGCAGGGACAGATCTTGGAGCATTCTTTGGGCGTGAACACCAACTTTGGGAGATACTGCTTCTCCGGATCAGGTATAATCCTCCCATTTATCTTTTGGTACAGATCTGGTTTGATTAGGGTTCAAGTAGATCCTTGAATATTGTATTCTAAATTCAGGGAATATGATTCCCAGTTGGGAGAAGGTAGGAAATTTTTGAAATTCGCCCCACCCATTCCGCAACCTTTATGGCGTCCATTAGATAGATCCTACCATTCTTTCAGTGGTATCAGAGCCACAGTTTCGAATCTTGAACCAAAAGAAAATCAGATCTGACCCTGCGCAGATGGATAGAAGGTGTTCTTTCAAGATTTGCGCAGATTGTTTTCTTTTTCCAAGAAACTGTTTCTTGTTATGGGCGATTGATCTGAAATTAATTTCTATTAAATCCAAAATTTATTTGGAATTGTTCTTTATTTATTTTGATTTAATGGACTGTTCAAACCTGGAGATCGCAGTGCAGTTTTAGCGCAGATGGTCTGCGCACCCTTTTTCTTTTCTATTTATTTATTTCATTCAATTCGGTCTGTAAATATTTTTTTTATTTTTAGACTGAATGTATAGGATTTGATCAAGAATGTAATTAATAGAAATAGGATTTCTGTTATTTTTCTTGATTAAAGAAGATGGAAGAAGATGGCGGCGCTGGAGATTTGAAAATGGAGAAATCGTTTTCTGCGATTTGCAGTTTATGAAACTGCAACCCTTGTGATTAACCTCTGTTTTGCAGGTGGTGCGAACAGTCCATAATTGTTTTGTGTTTGCTAGAAATCAAAACTATTAATTTCAGATCATTCAATAATTAATTCTTGAATTGAAAATCAGTTTTGGACCATTTCGGACTAGATTGGACCAAAACTGTTTGGACCGAATCTGGGTTTCGAAAGGGGCTGTTCTCAGTCCAATTGTCTCACACTTTTGTTCCAAATCTGATGTTCAATTACAGGGATTAATTCGGCCCACCTGTAAAGCCCAGTTTTAAAGGGTTAAAACTGCAAAAGCCCATTATTGTGAGATAAGCTGTATGGGCCGAACTGCTATCTGCGATTCAGCCCATACACCTAGTGGACATTAATCGTTAATGACTTGGTTTTTAAAATGGGCCGTTGAATGGGCTTTACAGCAATTAATTGATTGGATCAAATCCTCCTTTACATGTGATGTTTGGATGTTTGATGTGTTGCGACCATGGGCCATAAGTACTTGGCCCGTGATGACTCGTTAGTGGCTCTTGCGCACACCATGGCTGAATGCACATCATTGCCATGGTGTCCCTGAAGGTCATTGGATGACCCCCCTCTTTGCCTGGTGGGCCCCACAACCCTGAAAAGGGATGCGTTCGGAACCCCTAGCCGATTAAGGCCCACCAGAAATCTGACTTTATGAAAGTCAGTGGGAGCCACTTTGGTTTGACCTAAATTAGAACTAGGCCGTAATTTTGTTCCCTCCAGCAAATATGAATGCAAGTGATAGGGAGATCCATATGATGGACTCTCTAAAGGCCTTCCGTCATTAGCACAATGAAGGGTCCATCAGTAATGAGGAAACGCACCATAAAATTGGGCTATCCATTTGCTGATGGATCTGTTAGAGTGTTTCATAAGATGATAGGGGCGTCATAGACCGATGTGGGAGGGGCTTCACCAGAAAATGGGAACTCTCTCACGGTACCTTGGCGTAACCTGAATATGATGGGTGTGCACTCACTGACAGAAGGGTTTACCTGAAAACGGCTCTGAACCTTGTCTGACAGAGGCCAAAGGGAAACTCATTTGATGAGTGGATATGATCCGTCACAGAAAGGTGGTGGGGTTATGCAGCTGAAACAGTTGGCTTCACGCACCCCATGTGATTTCCCACATTTCCAGAGACATTTCGTCGTCTCCGTTACTGAGATAGGAGGGAAATCTCAGAGATGAACAAATGGGAATGGAACATAGATTGAAAGCCATATCTATGTAGGTAAACATGAATCAAACTAAGGTTGTGGACTAATGATTTTGCTGTTTTATCAGAAAATGGCAAACGGTCAATTTGAATCTGGTAACCTCCTGATAAGATCAGGAGTAAGCTAACTCTATCTGGGAAAGGGATTAAGATTATCCCCTATCCAAATACTGATTTGGATTGGGATAACTCCTAATTAGGAGATTTCTTAATCAAGAAGAAAGGGAGGAGATTTTCGAATGAACCAAGAGAGAGAAATCAGATTTCGATCCAAGAGGTTTTTGTAAGCAAGAAGGGTTCCTGCGAATTGAGATTAGATCTCATTCTCTCCAGAAAAGAAAACAGTTCAGCCTTTTCGTTTCTGGAAATCTCCTCCTGCCGCCGCCATCTGCATTATTGCAAGATTTGATCTTTGCAGTAAAGAAAGTCAAGAAACCAGTTTTTGACATCAGTCTTGCAAGAAAGACTGAAAGAATTCAGTGTTTAGTACATCCAGGGGATTCTTGTGAAGGATCCAATGTGTAGGACGCACCCTGCTGGTTCTGTTCCATCCACAGCTGTGTCATCTTCAGCAGGGACAGATCTTGGAGCATTCTTTGGGCGTGAACACCAACTTTGGGAGATACTGCTTCTCCGGATCAGGTATAATCCTCCCATTTATCTTTTGGTACAGATCTGGTTTGATTAGGGTTCAAGTAGATCCTTGAATATTGTATTCTAAATTCAGGGAATATGATTCCCAGTTGGGAGAAGGTAGGAAATTTTTGAAATTCGCCCCACCCATTCCGCAACCTTTATGGCGTCCATTAGATGGATCCTACCATTCTTTCACTTGGCACTCAAGTAGATGCCTTTCTGAACTCCTTGCCCTCTTCCTTCAATGGATTCATATTAAACTACAATACGAACAAGCTGAATGTCAGCGTCCAAGAGCTGAGCAACATGTTGCAAAGGGCCGAGGACTTACTTAAGAAGATTCCAGGCAGTGAGTAGTAAGCAGATTCCAGGCCAACCCAGGGCAGGGCATTGGACTGCTGTGAAATGCATACTTAAGTACCTTCAAAGGACAAAAGAGTTTTGTCTGTTATTCGATGGTAGTTCACTACAGATCCAAGGGTATACAGATGCTGATTTCCAGTCGGATCCGGATGATAGAAAGTCTACATCTGGATATGTTTTCACGATAGGATCGTGTGTTGTTTGTTGGAAAAGCAGCAAACAAGGGTCCACAGCAGACTCCACAACCGAGGCTGAATACATTGCTGCAAGTGAAGCTGCCAAGGAAGCCATGTGGATGAAGAAGTTCATTCAAGAATTGGGAGTAGTTCCGTCCAGCACATCACACATCCCATTGTTGTGTGACAATAATGGAGCGATTGCTCAGGCTAAGGAGCCGCGAGCCCACTCGAAGTCGAAGCACATCGAGAAGAAGTACCACGTACTCCAGGAAATTGTTGGTAGAGGGGATATCTTGATTCAGAAGGTAGCATCAGCAGAGAATGTAGCAGACCCATTGACTAAGCCACTGACACAGAAAGTGTTTGAGAAACACGTGGAAAGTATGGGACTCCGGCTTATACCAGATTGGACCTAAGTGCAAGTGGGAGCTGTTAGACAGTTGTATGCCCTTAGCATCAATCAGAATTATGTACATTATGAATTTATTGTAAATGAATAAAGTACACATTTGATTCATGTTCCTGTGGTGTGCTGCTATGTAATACCCTTAAACTAGACACTTAATGAGACTTGTGTTAGTTTAGAATGTTCACAGCCATTGGGTAAGTCTGGGGAGATTTATCCTGCCAAGGCTGACACTGGTGTGCAACCAACTGTTGAGGTGGCTTGTCTCAGCTACCAGGGTGAGACCCGAAGCACATGCAGTGTAGGATTAATAGAACCTTTAAACCGGACCAGATTTCCAGTATTGCCCTGGACCTTGGAGATAGATGGGTAAAACTGGAAAGTTACACCTAACCCCTAGACTCGATTATGATACTACACTAGGTGTCGTATTGGGCTGTCTTTGATGTACCAATCAGTGAGATCCTTAGTGGGAGTCAAAACCTGGGTATGTTGGGACAGTCCGAGAATTCATCTGAGTGGGTGATCATAGTGACAGGATCAGCCCCTTTGTTGGACAAAGGTAATGATTGGGGATGCACTCTCTCTGATGGAAACCAAGACTGCCGGCAGCCGATTTCAATTGTTGAGATTTTGTTTTGCAAAATATATTTATATAAAGATATATATGTTATGGTTTCAAAATGATTTGCAAAAGGTTTTAATTCCCGGGATCCATGTAAGCGGAGAGTGCAACATTGTTCCTTGCAGTCGAGGGAGAGGTCCTCCTTTGTTGGGCAGTGTTTGATCATTATGGGCTAAGAGGTTAAGTGTAAGAACATGAGGATAATACCTGATGGGCTAATCTTGCATCTGCCCACAAGTCCCTGGGTGTTACAAGGTGGCTTGGCCCAGGGACCACTTAGGGTAAGTGTTGGGCCCATAGAGCCCATAAAATGGGTTTCAGGGGGTGCACTGTCCATAACAATGTATTCGGCCAGGCCTTGTAACAAAGGTTGGGCTGAACCCATGTGGCTGATGTGTAGATCAATGTTTGGGTCCCACGCCATACAAGGAAGCCCAACTGGACAGCAGTTTGGAAGGCTAAGTGAGTACATAACCTTAAATGGGCCTTAAGCCCATTTCAAACTGGGCTGATTTGATCAGTCACTTAAAAGGGCAAATTCTGAGATGGATCAGCTGATAGGATTGGGCCTAGACCCTATCCACTTAGAGAGTCCAAGATCTAAATGAGATTTAGATCTGGAAGCCTCCTAATTAGATTAGGAGATGGCTGATCTGATCTGCTGATAATATAAGGGTTATCCCTTATCACTTACAGAGACTTTCTAATCCAAATATGATTTGGATTAGCAACTCCTAATGGGATTAGGAGCTGATCCCTTTAATATTATGAAAGAGATAAGGGGGCAACATAATTAGTGATTTGATGTTCAATTCTCTTCAGTGCTGAAGATCACAAGAAGAGAGATTTCTGCACCCTGCGAATTCTCTGTTGCTGCCTCCTTCCTGCCGCCGCCATCACCTTCAGTTCGATCTCCAGTTCTTGGGAGAAATCAAGATCTGATCTTGATTCCAATCTTTTGGGAAAAGGTTGGTTGGAGCTGTACTCACAAGCCGTCCTGTTGATTCTTGTGAAGGTTCAAGTTCTTTTGGAAGAACATTGCTGATTCTGCTCCATCCTGCACTACGCCATCTTTAGTGGGAGCAGATTTTGGATCCTTCCTTGGGCGTGAACACCTCCATTGGGAGATATTGCTTCTCTGTATCAAGTACATCCTCCCTCATACTCCTTTTGGTTCAGATCTGGTTTGGTTCTTGATTCAAGATTGATCCTTGAAAAACATATTTTTCAAATATAGGGAATTCGATTCCCTGCAAAGATGGGAGAAATTTTTGAAATTCGCCCTATCCATTCCACAAGACTTGGGCGTCCATGTGATGGATATCCCATCCCTTCACGTTGACTCTGGTAGTTTGGTAGACATCCTTTTTGGAGCAGCCTTCGACAAACTCCAGTTCCGAGAGAATGACTTAAAACCCACGAACACCCCACTGGTTGGCTTTAGCGGAGAAGAGGTCAGACCCCTGGGAAAGGTCACAGTACCCGTGGAAGTCGGTACGTGGCGTAGTACGGTAAGACTCAGTCACGATTTTTTGGTGGTCGCGACCCCCTCCCCCTACAATGCCATAGTAGGTCGGCCAATCACCCTTGCTTTAAAGGCCGTGGTGTCTACTTACTATTTAGCCATGAAGTTCCCAATGAACTTAGGCATTGGGGTAGTGCGGGGCGACCAGCTCGAGTCCCGTAAGTGCTACATTGCCGCCCTCAAGGGAAAAGCCAAGGTAACTGGCGACCTCGAACTGGAGCGACTGGTGGAACAGAGCGAGGAGCGAGCTGCACCAACAGAGGAAACTGTTCCCATCTCTGTCTCGGCAGAAGACCCTGCCAGATTACTTCGGGTCAGAGCGTCCCTGGAAGAACCCTTGCAGTCCGAACTGGTATGCTTCTTACTTAATAGCTTAGATACTTTTGCTTGGTCTGCGGCAGAAATGCTCGGCATAGACCCTAAGCTCATAACTCATAAGCTCAATATTGACCCTGTAGTTAGACCCATTAGATAGAAGAAATGCAACTTAGCCCCAGAACGCTGGAGGGCGGTCAATGAGGAAGTCGAGAAGCTCCTCGCAGCAGACTTCATAAGGGAAGTTCATTACCCGAGCTAGGTAGCCAACCCTGTTCTGGTAAAAAAGGCAAATGGCAAGTGGCGCATGTGTGTTGACTACACCGACCTGAACCGAGCTTGCCCAAAAGATTGCTTTCCCCTCCCCAGGATCGACCGCCTAGTGGATGTGACCTCGGGACACGAGTTGCTAAGCTTCCTGGATGCCTACTCGGGCTACAACCAAATCAGGATGGACCCAACCGACGAGGAAAAAACTGCCTTCGTAACAGAGTTCGGCCTGTAGTGCTACAAGGTTATGCCCTTCGGACTGAAAAATGCTGGGGCAACCTTTCAAAGGCTTGTGAATAAGCTGTTTCAACCCTTAATTGGCATGAAGATAGAATGTTATGTAGACGACATGGTCGTCAAGACACGGTTTTCGCATCAATTGGTACAAGATATGCATTCTGTCTTTCAAATTCTGCGTCAATTTAACATGAAACTAAACCCAAATAAGTGTGTCTTCGGTGTCACCTCGGGTATGTTCCTAGGGTATATCGTCAACCGACGCGGTATTGAGGCCAACCCGGACAAGATAAAAACCATCCTAGAAATGAGACCACCCCGAAAAGTGAGAGAGATTTAGAGGCTAAACGGCAGAATAGTCACTCTGAGTCATTTCATGTCTAAGTCAGCAGACCG
The DNA here is from genome assembly GCF_055504915.1 of Nelumbo nucifera. Lineage (NCBI taxonomy): Eukaryota > Viridiplantae > Streptophyta > Magnoliopsida > Proteales > Nelumbonaceae > Nelumbo > Nelumbo nucifera. Next base: position 76,044,249 of record NC_142650.1, read on the forward strand.
TTGCCTGCCCTTCTTCAAGGCAATAAAAGGCAAAGGGTTCGAGTGGAATCCGAAATGCCAGCTCACATTTGACGAGCTCAAGAAATACCTCGCCAGTATCCCAGTGTTGACCTGGTCTAAAGAGGGTGATGTTTTAGAACTATACCTCTTGGCAAGCGACGAAGTGGTCAGTTCGGTACTGGTAAAAGAAGTAGATCGGGTCCAACGACCCATCTACTATGTTAGTAAAATATTGCAGGGAGTAGAAACAAGATATCCGGAGATAGAAAAGCTAGCCTATGCATTTGTCATTGCGGCCCGCAAACTCCGTTCGTATTTCCAAGCCCATACCATCATCGTCCTTACCAACAAACCCTTGAGGCAAGTATTACTCAGGCCCGAGGTCTCTAGTCGATTGACGAAGTGGGCGATCGAACTCAGTGAGTACGACCTCCAGTACAAGCCACGAACCGCTATCAAAGCTCAAGCCTTGGCGGATTTTGTTGTAGAATGCACGTTTAGCTCCGAGGTCCTCAGCCCGGTTGAGCACGAGGCTCCCAGTTCTGGCGAGCTCGGTGCTCCCAGGCCGGTTGAGTCCGAGCCCTGTGAGGTCGCACCCAGTTCGGTATCTCTCTTGGTTAGGCCGAGCATGAACTAGGATGAAGAGCCCTGGATCCTTCATGTAGATGGCTCCTCAAATCAGCAGGGTAGCAGAGCCGGTGTAGTTTTCCACGGTCCGAGTGGCATGAAACTGGAGTACGTGCGACGCTTCGAGTTCACGACATCCAACAATGAGGCAGAATACGCGGCATTGATAGCCGGGCTAGCCCTGACGCAAGAGGTAATGGCAAAACACATAGTTATCTGCAGTGATTCCTAGCTTGTGGTCAACCAAGTTATAGGGGAATACGAAGCCCGTGAGCCAACTATGATCGCTTACTTAGCAAAGGTAAAAGAGGCTCTGCTTAGCTTCCAGTCACACTTCATCAAGCAAATACCGAGGTTAGAGAACATTGAGGCCGACGCCCTGTCCCGGCTAGCTAGTACCAGTGACAACACCATGAGAACTGTGTACATAGAGGACTTACCTCGGCCAAGCATTCTCTGGGGGGCAGAGGAGGTCGCTCCTGTCGCCTAAGTAGAATCGAGCTGGATTGATCCACTTGCGAGCTTCCTGCTACATGGAACCCTCCCCGCAGACCGCAACGCCGCCAGGAGGGTAGAGCACCAGGCAGCCAAGTATGTCATGATAGATGGACGGCTGTATCGAAGATCCTACACGCTCCCCTACCTGCACTACTTGCGGCCTCTCGAAGCCGAGCTCGTACTCCACGACATTCATGAACGCCTATGTAGCGAACACCTGGGGTGCAGGGTTGTCACTTAGAAAGCACTACGACAGGGGTACTATTGGCCAACAATGAAAGCAGACGCCATCGGGCTAGTCAGGAAGTGCGAGAAGTGTCAAAAGCACGCCAATATTCACAACCAGCCCACCGCCGACCTCAAGTACCTCACCAGCCCGTGACCCTTCACACAATGGGGTATCGACCTACTCGGGCCATTCCCGCCAGCAACAGGAGGAAGGAAGTTCCTAGTAGTGGCAGTAGACTACTTCACCAAGTGGGTTGAAGCTAAAACTCTTGTAACCATCACAACTCAAAACGTCCAGAACTTCTTCTGGAAGAACATAGTGTGCCGCTTAGGGCTACCTCAGGTGCTGATCTCCGACAACGGCAAGCAGTTCGAAGACATCAAATTCCAAGAGTGGTGTCAAGACATGGGGATCCGACAAAACTTCACGTCGGTTGTGCACCCACAAGCAAACGGTCAGGCAGAAGTTACAAACAGAGCTATCCTCTACGGACTAAAAGCCAGGCTAGACCAAGCTAAAGGGTTATGGGCAGACGAGCTGCCCAGCGTCCTATGGGCATACCGAACTACAGAGAAGACCGCCACCGGAGAAACTCCCTTCAACCTCACCTATGGCACGGAGGCAGTCATCCCAGCCGAAATCGAAATCCCATCACTTCGGTTGGAAGCATACAATGACAATACTAATAACGACGAGCTACGTACCAACCTTGACCTACTTGACAAGGTGAGGGACCTCGCATACATCAGGATCGCGGCGTACCAACAAAGGATAGCTCGGTACTACAATGCCAGAGTTAAGAGACAAAACTTCCACGTCGATGACCTGGTTCTCCGCAAGGTCATGGTACCTGAGCCCGGTGTTGGCAAACTTAGGCCGAACTAGGAAGGACCCTACCGAGTAAAGAGAGCACTTGGGGGAGCATACGAGCTCGAGACCCTGGAGGGTAAACAGATACCTCGGGCATGGAACATCGTCAAGTTAAGACGATATTACCTATAAATTATCAAACTAAGCAAGCCATGAGCCACTACCAGAGCCTAAGGGCCAGAATGTCGAGCTAACATGGACCTCAGCACCCTAAGGGCCAGAATGCTGAGCTGAAGATGACCTCGGCACCTCATCAACGAAGCAAGCTGCACGAGTATGGATCCCGAGGTGCATAGCCCAGGGCCCAATTCTAAGCCTATGTTAACTAACCTGGGCAGAGAACAGATCGGACGCATAGCCTTACTATGTTAACTCGCCTCGGGGCCTAAGTCTAGCAGTTCGGCAACATAGTCAGATCGACGAAAAGAGAAAATGACTACCCAACACTTAACCAAAAAAGGGGGACTATTCATTGCAAAATAATCTTGCCTACACTTCATTCCAAAAAAAAAAAAACAAAAAACACAAACAACAACAAGCTCACAGGCCCGGAGGTACAACTTCCTCACCTTCAGAAGGGACTTCGATAATACCCGAAGGTACCGCTTCGTCTTCGGAATCCGTGTCATCATTAGCTGTGGCAGCCATTTCCTGAGTGATGCACGAAGTGGTTATGGCACTAATGTCGAGCTCGGGGTACGTATTCCTTATCATCCATTGACTCAACTTGAAACCCCTTCTGTATGAGCCCACCATCATGTCATCAAAGCGTGGTGAAGCGATGTAATCATTAACGGCCTTCACCTTCGGCTCCTCGATGGCCTGAGAGAAGATCTCAGTCTTCTCCCTGATATCATCCTGAAGGTACTCAACCTGATGCTCCAGGTCCAGCTTCAGGTCCGCCATGTGTTTCACCACCAATCCTAAGGCCTCTTTGTCCCTCCAAGACCTCGTTAGCTCGACTCGCGCAGCATGGGAATCCGCTTCGGCGGCTTGCGCTCACTTCAAACCCCTCTCCGCCTGGATTGTTAGAGCATGGATAGAGTTTACCTGCCAAAGTGAGAACAAATCAGCCCGCCAAAAAAAAATAAAAAAAACTACTTCAACTTATCACCATGGCATGAGATGCAACACGCGCGCCTACGAGATTCGGAGGAAGATCGGCCCATGCTGCGACCTCCACAGGGCAAGTAGCCTTCTTACTTTTTCAGAGAGCGTAGCTCGGCGTCAGCACGCTCCCAACCCCATCTTGACTTCTCGACCCTGAAGGCACAGCCCGGGTATAAGCAGTATCGACATAGGGGACCCCTGCCGCTTCCGTAACCCGGGAAGGATCAGCATGGACCCACTTAGCGGCTCGCTTCCTACTTTTCATACTATCAAACAAATTCGCACCTCGAGTCTTCTCTGCCTCCATAACACCTACAAAAAGGAGCTCGACGTCAAAAGATGGGAATAAAATCAAAGCAAAAGCAAGCCTCTGAGCAAGAAACCTACCCGAACTCAGACCGGCCTAAATAACCTTGGCCTCCGTCAGGTAGACTTGGCATTCGAGCCCAAGCCGGGCCCAGTCCTAGAGTGTTAGACAGTTTTGTATGCCCTCAGCTTCAATCATTTTGATGTACTTTTGTTGTTTAGTGGAAATAAATAAAGTGCATGTTTGATTCATGTTGTTTGGTTTAATTCTGTGTAAAACCCTAAAACTGGACATTTGTAGAGACTCATGTTAGTTTTAAATGTTCACAGCCGTTGGATATGTCTGGGGAGATTTATCCTGCCAAGGCTGATACTGGTGTGCCACCAAGTGTTGGGATGGCCTGTCTCAGCCATCAGGGTAAGACCCGAGGCACATACAGCATGGGATTACTTGAATCCTTGAACCGGACCAGATTTCCAGTCTTGCCCTGGACCTTGGAGATAGATGGGCAAAACTGGAAAGTTACACCTGACCCCTAGACTCGATTATGACACTTCACTAGGTGTTGGATCAGGCTGCCTTTGATATGCCAATCAGTGAGATCCTTAGTGGGGATCAAAACCTGGGTATGTTGGGGCAGTTTGAGAATTCATCTGAGTGGGTGGTCATAGTGACAGAATCAGCCACTTTGTCGGACAAAGGGTAATGATCGGGAATGCACTCTCTCTGATGGAAACCAAACTGCCGGCAGTTGATTTCAATCGTTGGAATTTTGTTTTTGCAAAATTAATATATTTACATATATATACGGTTTCAAAATGTTTGCAAATGGTTTTAATTCCCGGGATCCATGTGAGAGGAGAGTGCGGCACTGTTCCTTGCAGCCGAGGGAGAGGTCCTCTCTTGTCGGGCAGTGCTTGATCATTAAGGGCTGAGAGGTTAAGTGTAAGACCATTTAGGACAATACCTGATGGGCTAATCTTGCACCTGCCCACAGTCCCTGGGTTTTTATAAGATGGCTTGGCCCAGGGACCACTTAATGTAAGTGTTGGGCCCATAGGGTTCATACGATGGACTCAAGGGGTTCATTGAGATTTTCAGTGAATTTGGCTGGGCCTTGTATTAAAGGCTGGGCCGAACCCATGTGGCTGGTGTGTAGATCAATGCTTGGGTCCCACGCCATACAAAGAAGCCCAACTGGGCAGCAGATTGGAAACTAATTAAACACTGAATACTTAATGGGCCTAAAGCCCATTTCGAAGTGGGCTGATATGATCACCCATCAATGGGGCGAATTTGAGATTGAAGTTGGCAAAAAAGGATTGGGCTCTTAGCCTTATCCACTCTTAGAGACCAAATTCAAATCAGATTTGAATCTGGTAACCTCCTGATAAGATCAGGAGTAAGCTAACTCTATCTGGGAAAAGGATTAAGAGTATCCCCTATCCAAATACTGATTTGGATTGGGATAACTCCTAATTAGGAGATTTCTTAATCAAGAAGAAAGGAGGAGATTTCGAATGTACCAAGAGGGAGAGAAATCATTTTTCGATCCAAGGGGTTTTGGTAAGCAAGAAGGGTTCCTGCGATTTGAGATTAGATCTCATACTCTCCAGAAAAGAAAACAGTTCAGCCTTTTCGTTTCTGGAGATCTCCTCCTGCCGCCGCCATCTGCATTGTTGCAAGATTCGATCTTTGCAGAAAAGAAAGTCAAGAAACCAGTTCTTGACATCAGTCTTGCAAGAAAGACTGAAAGAATTCAGTGTTTAGTACATCCAGGGGATTCTTGTGAAGGATCCAGTGTGTAGGACGCACCCTGCTGGTTCTGTTCCATCCACAGCTGTGTCATCTTCAGCGGGGACAGATCTTGGAGCATTCTTTGGGCGTGAACACCAACTTTGGGAGATACTGCTTCTCCGGATCAGGTATAATCCTCCCATTTATCTTTTGGTACAGATCTGGTTTGATTAGGGTTCAAGTAGATCCTTGAATATTGTATTCTAAATTCAGGGAATATGATTCCCAGTTGGGAGAAGGTAGGAAATTTTTGAAATTCGCCCCACCCATTCCGCAACCTTTATGGCGTCCATTAGATGGATCCTACCATTCTTTCAGTGGTATCAGAGCCACAGGTTCGAATCTTGAACCAAAAGAAAATCAGATCTGACCCTGCGCAGATGGATAGAAGGTGTTCTTTCAAGATTTGTGCAGATTGTTTTCTTTTTTTCAAGAAACTGTTTCTTGTTAAGGGCGATTGATCTGAAATTAATTTCTATTAAATCCAAAATTTATTTGGAATTGTTCTTTATTTATTTTGATTTAATGGACTGTTCAAACCTGGAGATCGCAGTGCAGTTTTAGCGCAGATGGTCTGCGCACCCTTTTTCTTTTCTATTTATTTATTTCATTCAATTCGGTCTGTAAATAATTTTTTTTATTTTTAGACTGAATGTATAGGATTTGATCAAGAATGTAATTAATAGAAATAGGATTTCTGTTATTTTTCTTGATTAAAGAAGATGGAAGAAGATGGCGGCGCTGGAGATTTGCAGATGGAGAAATCGTTTTCTGCGATTTGCAGTTTATGAAACTGCAACCCTTGTGATTAACCTCTGTTTTGCAGGTGGTGCGAACAGTCCATAATTGTTTTGTGTTTGCTAGAAATCAAAACTATTAATTTCAGATCATTCAATAATTAATTCTTGAATTGAAAATCAGTTTTGGACCATTTCGGACTAGATTGGACCAAAACTGTTTGGACCGAATCTGGGTTTCGAAAGGGGCTGTTCTCAGTCCAATTGTCTCACACTTTCGTTCCAAATCTGATGTTCAATTACAGGGATTAATTCGGCCCACCTGTAAAGCCCAGTTTTAAAGGGTTAAAACTGCAAAAGCCCATTATTGTGAGATAAGCTGTATGGGCCGAACTGCTATCTACGATTCAGCCCATACACCTAGTGGACATTAATCATTAATGACTTGGTTTTTAAATGGGCCGTTGAATGGGCTTTACAGCAATTAATTGATTGGATCAATTCCTCCTTTACATGTGATGTTTGGATGTTTGATGTGCTGCGACCATGGGCCATAAGTACTTGGCCCGTGATGACTCGTTAGTGGCTCTTGCGCACACCATGGCTGAATGCACATCATTGCCATGGTGTCCCTGAAGGTCATTGGATGACCCCCTCTTTGCCTGGTGGGCCCCACAACCCTGAAAAGGGATGCGTACGGAACCCCTAGCCGATGAAGGCCCACCAGAAATCTGACTTTATGAAAGTCAGTGGGAGCCACTTTGGTTTGACCTAAATTAGAACTAGGCCGTGATTTTGTTCCCTCCAGCAAATATGAATGCAAGTGATAGGGAGATCCATATGATGGACTCTCTAAAGGCCTTCCGTCATTAGAACAATGATGGGTCCATCAGTAATGAGGAAACGCACCATAAAATTGGGCTATCCATTTGCTGTTGGATCTGTTAGAGTGTTTCATAAGATGATAGGGGCGTCATAGACCGATGTGGGAGGGGCTTCACCAGAAAATGGGAACTCTCTCACGGTACCTTGGCGTAACCTGAATATGATGGGTGTGCACTCACTGACAGAAGGGTTTACCTGAAAACGGCTCTGAACCTTGTCTGACAGAGGCCAAAGGGAAACTCATTTGATGAGTGGATATGATCCGTCACAGAAAGGTGGTGGGGTTATGCAGCTGAAACAGTTGGCTTCACGCACCCCATGTGATTTCCCACATTAGACAGCTGAAACAGTTGGCTTCACGCACCCCATAAGAACTCCCTAGCCCGCTGCTTTGTCATTGCCTCATTAGACAACTCAATACAGAGGCAGTTCGATCAGATCGAACTTGCCAAGGACATATTGGACAGTCTAAGGACAATGTATGAGGAGCAGAACCGTTCTACTCGACAGAAGGTCCTAAAATTGTTCATGACCGCGCAGATGACCAAAGGGCAGAAAGTTCATGACCATTGTCTTCGGATGATGGGATACATCAACGAACTTGAAGCTCTTGGATCCGGGCTAGATCTTGGCACGCAAGTGGATGCCATCCTAAATTCTTTGCCCTCTTCCTTCAATGCGTTCACTATGAACTACAATATGAATAAGCTGAATGTCAGCGTCCAGGAACTCAGCAATATGTTGCAGAGGGCCGAGGATTTACTCAAGAAGGATGAGCCTGTGGTTATGCTTGCTGAAGCTAACAAATCGGGCAAGAGAAAGAGAAAGGCAAAGAAGCCCCAGAAGAAGACTACCAAACCCAAGAAGCAGAAGAAGAACAAGGCATCTGATGTCTGTCACTTCTGCAAGCAGACCGGCCACTGGAAGAGGAACTGTCCTACCTACCTGGAATCTAAGAAAGGTAATATCGAAACTTGTGTCATAGAAACTAATATGTTAGTTACTTCTGTGTCCTGGTGTGTTGACTCCGGGGCTTCAACTCATGCGTGTAACTCACTGCAGGGGTTCAAAGTTAGCAGAAGGCTGAGTGAAGGTGAAGTGACACTGTTCTTGGGAACAACTGCAAGTGTTGCAGCTACGGCAATAGGAACCGTAGAATTAGTTTTTAAAGAAGGAGTCCTTGTACTTAAAGATTGTCTTTATGTACAGAACTTGAGAAGGAATTTAATTTCTGTTTCAAAATTGTGTGCTGATGGATATACTGTTTACTTTAGTAATATGATTACTGTTAAACGGAATAATAAATTCATCGCATGCGGGGAGCTAGAGAACGGTCTCTATGTTCTGCATCCTTCTTTGGAAACTAACTTAACCGAAACTACGTCGGTCGAAAATCCCAAGAAAAGGACTCGTGATACAGTAAATCTCACGTGCCTCTGGCATTACCGACTTGGCCACATCGGTGTCGACCGAATCACAAGACTGGTAAAGGATGGTCCTTTGGATTTTCTAACCGTAGAAAATCTTCCCACTTGTGAACCTTGCCTCCAAGGTAAGATGACTAAGCGGCCATTTGACGGTAAGCCTGAAAGATGTGCAGGCACACTTGACCTAATACATACTGATGTATGTGGTCCCCTGAGTGTTAGGACACGGAATCAACACGTGTACTTCATCACCTTTACAGATGATTTTTCACGATATGGTTACGTGTACCTAATGAGACATAAGTCTGAATCATTTGAAAAGTTCAAAGAGTTCAGACAGGAAGTCGAGAAACAGTTAGGGAGAGAAATTAAGGCCCTTCGATCAGATCGAGGTGGCGAGTATCTCTCTGACGAATTCAGGGACTACTTAAAGGCCAATGGGATAGTGTCACAACTAGCTCCTCCTGCTACACCTCAACTCAACGGTGTTTCAGAAAGGAGAAATAGGACCTTATTAGACATGGTCCGGTCACTTCTCGTACGCTCAGAATTACCCGCATCCTTTTGGGGATACGCATTAGAGACTACTACCTACGTGCTGAATAGGGTTCCAACCAAATCAGTTCCGAAAACTCCATATGAACTTTGGACCGGAAGGAAGCCAAGTGTGAGACACTTGAAGATTTGGGGTTGTCCTGCACACGTTAAAAGAACAAGTGCGGACAAGTTGGAATCTAAAACCAGCCGTTGCCTGTTTATAGGCTACCCAAAGGATTCGGTGGGTTATCTATTCTATGACCCAAGTGAGCAGAAAGTGTTCTGCAGTCGAAACGCCCGATTCTTAGAATCCGATTACATCCTGGACACCCATCGTCAGGAAATAGTTCTTGATGAGGAGAGCTCAGGAGCAGTGGGAGATGACCCACAAGTTCCAGGTAATGACCAACCTAGAAGGTCCACCCGGGTATCCAGACCACCAGTCCGATATGGTTATGACCAGGATAGTTACCTGGTGGAAGCCTTGACTAGTGAAGAGGATCCCGTGTCTTACGCGGAAGCTATGTTAGACATAGACTCCCAGAAGTGGGTGGAGGCCATGAGAGCCGAGATGGACTCAATGGAGACCAATGGAGTCTGGACTCTAGTGGATCCGCCCTCCGGGGTAAAAGCAATTGGTTGCAAATGGATCTACAAGAGGAAGAAGGGCCCCGATGGCAGGATTGAGACCTTTAAAGCTCGTTTGGTGGCGAAAGGGTATACTCAGAAAGAAGGCATCGACTATGAGGAAACCTTTTCACCGGTGGCCATGCTTAAATCCATTAGGATCCTGCTAGCTGTAGCAGCGTACCATGATTACGAGATTTGGCAAATGGATGTCAAAACAGCGTTCCTGAATGGAGATCTTAGTGAAGATATCTACATGCAGCAGCCGCAAGGCTTCATTGCTGCTGGTCAGGAACACATGGTATGTAAACTTAATAGATCCATATATGGACTTAAGCAGGCTTCTAGGAGTTGGAACATCCGTTTTGATTCTGCAGTCAAAATGTTTGACTTTGAGCAGAATCCGGATGAGCCCTGTGTTTACAGGAAATCCAGTGGGGATAAGATCACCTTTTTAGTCTTGTATGTGGACGATATCCTACTCATTGGGAATGATGTAGGAATGTTGACTTCGGTCAAGGTGTGGCTATCACAGCAGTTCTCCATGAAAGATCTTGGAGAAGCTTCATACATACTGGGTCTTCGACTCTATAGAGATAGATCGAAGCGGATAATTGGATTATCCCAGGCTGCTTACATTGACAAAATTGTCAAAAGATACAGCATGGAAAACTCCAAGAAAGGAAACGTTCCTTTCAGGCACGGAGTCACTCTCTCCAAGAAGATGTCTCCCAAGACTTCTGAGGAGATTGAGAGCATGAGAGACGTTCCCTATGCCTCAGCTGTGGGGAGCATCATGTATGCCATGTTGTGCACTCGCCCGGACATAGCTCAGGCGGTGAGTGTGGTAAGCAGATTCCAGGCAAACCCAGGACAGGAGCATTGGACTGCTGTGAAGAACATACTCAAATACCTTCGAAGGACGAAAGAGTTTTGTCTGGTATTCGATGGTGGTTCACTGCAAGTTCTAGGGTATACCGATGCCGATTTCCAGTCGGATCCAGATGATAGAAAGTCTACATCTGGGTATGTTTTCACGATAGGATCGTGTGCTGTTTGCTGGAAAAGCAGCAAACAGGGGTCCACTGCAGACTCCACAACCGAGGCCGAGTACATTGCCGCAAGTGAAGCTGCCAAGGAAGCCGTGTGGATGAAGAAATTCATACACGAATTGGGAGCGATTCCATCCAGCACATCACCCATCCCGTTGTTGTGTGACAACAATGGAGCGATCGCCCAGGCTAAAGAGCCTCGGGCCCACTCGAAGTCAAAGCACATCGAGAGGAAGTACCATGTACTGCGGGAGATCGTTGGTAGAGGGGACGTCCTAATTCAAAAGGTAGCATCAGCGGATAATGTGGCAGACCCATTGACTAAGCCACTGACACAGAAGGTGTTTGAGAAACACGTGGAAAGTATGGGACTCCGGCTTGTACCAGATTGGACCTAAGTGCAAGTGGGAGCTGTTAGACAGTTTTGTATGCCCTTAGCTTCAATCATTTTGATGTACTTTTGTTGTTTAGTGGAAATAAATAAAGTGCATGTTTGATTCATGTTGTTTGGTTTAATTCTGTGTAAAACCCTAAAACTGGACATTTGTAGAGACTCATGTTAGTTTTAAATGTTCACAGCCGTTGGATATGTCTGGGGAGATTTATCCTGCCAAGGCTGATACTGGTGTGCCACCAAGTGTTGGGATGGCCTGTCTCAGCCATCAGGGTAAGACCCGAGGCACATACAGCATGGGATTACTTGAATCCTTGAACCGGACCAGATTTCCAGTCTTGCCCTGGACCTTGGAGATAGATGGGCAAAACTGGAAAGTTACACCTGACCCCTAGACTCGATTATGACACTTCACTAGGTGTTGGATCAGGCTGCCTTTGATATGCCAATCAGTGAGATCCTTAGTGGGGATCAAAACCTGGGTATGTTGGGGCAGTTCGAGAATTCATCTGAGTGGGTGGTCATAGTGACAGAATCAGCCACTTTGTCGGACAAAGGGTAATGATCGGGAATGCACTCTCTCTGATGGAAACCAAACTGCCGGCAGTTGATTTCAATCGTTGGAATTTTGTTTTTGCAAAATTAATATATTTACATATATATACGGTTTCAAAATGTTTGCAAATGGTTTTAATTCCCGGGATCCATGTGAGAGGAGAGTGCGGCACTGTTCCTTGCAGCCGAGGGAGAGGTCCTCTCTTGTCGGGCAGTGCTTGATCATTAAGGGCTGAGAGGTTAAGTGTAAGACCATTTAGGACAATACCTGATGGGCTAATCTTGCACCTGCCCACAGTCCCTGGGTTTTTATAAGATGGCTTGGCCCAGGGACCACTTAATGTAAGTGTTGGGCCCATAGGGTTCATACGATGGACTCAAGGGGTTCATTGAGATTTTCAGTGAATTTGGCTGGGCCTTGTATTAAAGGCTGGGCCGAACCCATGTGGCTGGTGTGTAGATCAATGCTTGGGTCCCACGCCATACAAAGAAGCCCAACTGGGCAGCAGATTGGAAACTAATTAAACACTGAATACTTAATGGGCCTAAAGCCCATTTCGAAGTGGGCTGATATGATCACCCATCAATGGGGCGAATTTGAGATTGAAGTTGGCAAAAAGGATTGGGCTCTTAGCCTTATCCACTCTTAAAGACCAAATTCAAATCAGATTTGAATCTGGTAACCTCCTGATAAGATCAGGAGTAAGCTAACTCTATCTGGGAAAAGGATTAAGAGTATCCCCTATCCAAATACTGATTTGGATTGGGATAACTCCTAATTAGGAGATTTCTTAATCAAGAAGAAAGGAGGAGATTTCGAATGTACCAAGAGGGAGAGAAATCATTTTTCGATCCAAGGGGTTTTGGTAAGCAAGAAGGGTTCCTGCGATTTGAGATTAGATCTCATACTCTCCAGAAAAGAAAACAGTTCAGCCTTTTCGTTTCTGGAGATCTCCTCCTGCCGCCGCCATCTGCATTGTTGCAAGATTCGATCTTTGCAGAAAAGAAAGTCAAGAAACCAGTTCTTGACATCAGTCTTGCAAGAAAGACTGAAAGAATTCAGTGTTTAGTACATCCAGGGGATTCTTGTGAAGGATCCAGTGTGTAGGACGCACCCTGCTGGTTCTGTTCCATCCACAGCTGTGTCATCTTCAGCGGGGACAGATCTTGGAGCATTCTTTGGGCGTGAACACCAACTTTGGGAGATACTGCTTCTCCGGATCAGGTATAATCCTCCCATTTATCTTTTGGTACAGATCTGGTTTGATTATGGTTCAAGTAGATCCTTGAATATTGTATTCTAAATTCAGGGAATATGATTCCCAGTTGGGAGAAGGTAGGAAATTTTTGAAATTCGCCCCACCCATTCCGCAACCTTTATGGCGTCCATTAGATGGATCCTACCATTCTTTCATAGAGGCCCTTCACCGTATCATCATCTAACGTGGCACCGGGGTCAGGAGCAGCCAATCCCCACTCGGTAGAAAACGGCCATCCCATAGCATGTCAAACCACGAAGTAGTCCCACTTCCATGCCGGGACCTTATTCAGAAGATCGTACAAAAGCTTGAACCTCGGGTGAGGAGACAAGTAGTAGGCCCGCCTACGCCTGGGCAGGGGACCCGCTTGCTTCTTGAGCATAAGAATGGCAAAAAAGATTTCAGGTCCAATGGAAGAGTGTTCTTAACAAAGGGAGATGGTCCCAACAAGGTTACGAATGGAGTTCAGGTGGAGCTGACCGATAGTGACGCCGAAGTGATTCATGACCTCGACGATAAGGGGATGTAAAGGAAGGCGCAGCCCGACAACGAGCTGCTCCTGGAATATCACGATCTTGTCCGGACCATGCTACCAAGGGAAGTCGCCCGAGGGTAAAATGTAAGTATACTCCCTGGGCAGGTTATACTGGGCAATAAGGGACTGAAGTCTCTCGGGTGTCATAGTGGAAGGCCCGAACTTATCTGGCATCCGACCTCGACGGGAGGTGGATGCCAAGCTACCTGAGGTGACTCGGCCTATGGGCTCAAACTCGAGCTCTTCCTTGAGCTCTACCTCGGGCCCCGCCTCAGACTCACTAAGGCTGTCAAGGGTAGTAGCTCGGTTCGTGAACCCAACATCTGACCCCCCTAGAAGACTATCTAAACTACCCGAACTGGACATTTGAATCGAAAAGAAGGCTGGGGACTCACTAGGGAAAAGCTACCGGACTAAGAAGAATGATGCGAGCTGACAGCCTTGGCCATGAGCTCAAAGAACGAATGCTGAAGAATGGCAAAGGAAAGTGACCAGGGGCCCCCCACTATTTATAGCCACTGTACTCGCGCATCAACGACCAAGATCGAAACCATCCAATGGCTCCCACCAAACCGGTTGCATGCCCCCCAAGGCGAAATCAGTTTAGCGCAAAATTTTGACATCTAAAAATTTATTAGTCATTTGACGTCCGTACGTGAGCAGTACGCGACCCGGGATTGACCCCTAGTCGAACCGAGCCGACCCCGATCGAGCCAAAGGCACAAGCAGGTCAGACCAGAGAAGCTCCAAACCAAAGCCAAAGCGTCACGAGGCAAATCCACCCGTCATCCCATGAACTCCCCATGCCGGTTCAGGACCTCGGGCACGAGGAGTGGGAGGCAATTGATGAAGGGAGATTTGGCCCGACCCCTTGGCCGCGCGAGACGTGGAAGTAACCGAGGGTGACCTGGCAGGGGCGCCAGCTCAGCACGACAGCGTACCTATGACCTGAGCCTCGAGCTCCCCCAAAGAAAAGGAGCCTACGACCCGAGCTCCCCAAGGAGGAGCCCGAGCTCTCCCTTAGAGGCCCTGAGTCTTACAAGGAACGCAAAGGGCAAAAAACCCGAGCTGACCCACCTTGGGGCAGTTCGGGCCATACTTCTATCCGAACTCAAGACTTCAGCTCGCACACCACTCCGGCACTTCAGCTCCAAGTCGCCTGACTGAACTACCATACCTGATGCCAAGGAAGCCCATATACGGAGGCAGCGCGCCTGACTGATTAGGGGTCTAACACCCTACAGCCCCCCTCCAACGGCCACCTGCCACCGCCATCTCAGACGTGGTAGAAACGGCCCTGACAAGGAAGACAGTGGAGGTTATGACACCCGATCTGGCATCTGACAGTGGAGGTTATGACACCCGATCTGAAATCTGACAGTGGAGGTTATAACACCTGATCTGGCATCTGGCAGAGGAAATGACACCCGATCTGGCATAGGTGATGATACTCGAACTGGCAGAGGTATGGGAGTGAGTGTACAGGGTGATTATAAAAGGCCCCCATCTCCCAAAGAAGGAGGTATGTGATTCTTGTGCTTTCTGGTCTTGAAGTCTCTCATTCCCCTTGCCTTCTCAAGAGCACTAACTTGAGCTTCGGAGTGTTCCAATCGGGATCCTCCCCGGAAGTCCCCAATTTCTTCCTTGTTTCAGGCACTTCCAATTCCTTCAGAGGTGAGGTAACCGACAACTAGGACCGACCGGATTGCGCATCATCAACATGGAATCACCACAGGCCAGGAACAAATAATAGACACACATGCGTCATTAAATAACGCGTCTAATAGACTCCCCATGGGCCTAATAAGGGTCCGCAAGTTAAATAGAGATGTTGCCCATGCCACATCAGTTTAAAAGGGTCATGAAAGGAAGTAGCACACATGCATTATGAGAATCCTTAAATGAAGGGAAAGTTCATCCTTGAGATATCTCATAAGACACATGGCGAAACCCTAGCAGTGCTCCCTAACAACTAATAACAAATCCGAGATTCCCTTTCCTAATGGGAATCAAACACTTTTGGCTCCTTTTGGGACCTCAGGATCTCTCCCTTTAAATAGGGGTCCATCTCAGAATGAAATCATGATTCTATCATCCATTTACCCTAAGCCTTTAGCTTACCTCTTGTACTCGGTCTTCCTCTGTCCTTCAAGGAGATCCCCGTACGTAGTCTAACCACCCAACTCACATTAGATTCTTTAGTTGTCCCTTGATCACAGAGGATGGCCACTTATTGGATTGACCTTTCTCTCATCCTTGAAGAACACAACAAAAACAACCAAGAGAACGTTAATCCAGAAACTAGGGACCAGCTTGGTATGGAGTCGGTCGTGCAAGTCAACATCGAAATACATTCAAACAAGGTCTACGAGTTCGAGTACCATTTCGGCCGCATGGAGTAGATGCAATAAGAAATGAGAGCCACCCTATAGCTTCTCCTCCAATAGTTAGCCAGGATAGAACAATCCCCCTTTACCCCACCCACTCCTCCTGCTTCTGTCCCACCAGCCACCAGTTTGCAAATTAGAACCCTACTGCGCCTGAGCAACCCGCCAGGACCAACCCTATACCTGCGTAGACTAACCAGCCTACTATTGAACAGCCTCGGGTCACTTCTCAGACCAACACAATGACAGAGGCATTGCTCAACCGTGATGAACTAAAGGAATACGTTCAAGGGCTGATGGTGAAAAATCAAAACCGAGCCTAGGCCTCCCTCGTCTTACAAAATCCCTACTCTGTCCGGATCCTTTACAAACCTTATCCCACCTGTTACGTCCTTCCCCAACTGTGGCCATAGTACGATTGAAAGAAGAGAATCCCATAAGAACATGCGAACAAATTTTAGGATTTTTTGTGGTCCTTTTCTCTCGAAGAGGATCTGAAAGTCGGAGAGTTCTCTAAATTTTTGACTGGGCCGGCATATACCTGGTTCATCAACCTAACCAGGGTGGCATTGACTCGTGGGCAGAACAAGTGAAGAGGTTCTTGTCAAAGTACACCCTAGAGTGAAGGTTGACGATGGCAGACGTATACAACACAGATATTTTGGCATATGTGATGAGATTTCCGAAGTTGACCCACTCAGTTTTTGATGAGCATGTCATTGAGAAGAGCTTTGTCAAACAGTGTGTGCAAGGCATGCAGCCCACCTATAGGATAGGCATAGAAAACATAGAAATTGAAATTTTCAGCCAGTTATGGAAGTGTGCATAGAGGATGGCCACACACTGTTAAAAGCACTTCATCCCAGTCTACACCAACCTTAGGACAGATGGGAAGAATGAAGCCTATTCTGTTGATAGAAAGCCTCGCAATACTAGAAGGATAGGGAGGGGCCTTATTATCGCAATTGTCCAAGGAAGAAGAAATAATGCATCGATCCCTCCTCCTTTTTCTTGCACCAAAGAGGAGGTGATCATGATCATGAACAAGCTCGTGCAAGACTATGTCATTAGCCTACCGTCACCGCCAACGGGGATCGACCCAAAGAAGGAGAAACATAGAGGAAGGTGGTGTAATTTTCACAAATCGCCACACCACGACCTCATGGACTATTTTTCACTAAGGTGACTATTTGTACAAAAGGTAAAACTTGATGATTTTGTGAATAGGATGCCAACGCAAGTAGAGACAAACCCCCTCCCTACGCACACTTGGGGAGGAAGTATCAATGTGGTCAGAGCATCTGGCCAGGATCACCCAAATATGCTGATCCAGAGATTTGAACAGAGCTTGAAACTACAACAATTTTTTAGTAAGCAAGGAGCTAGTGCCTTGAAAAGGAGGCTTGCCATTAGGGCATTGGCAGACGTTCAGAAGGCCATTGGAGCCCCACTAGTGTGATAGGACAAACATGGAGTTTACACAAGATAACATGCTGGCCATCGACCCCCACCACAACTAGCCCTTATATATCGCAACAAAGATAGGGGGCTTTGAGATGAGGTGATCCATGGTTGATCCGAGAAGCTCTATAAACCTGATATCCATCCATACTTTGAAGTTGATGAGCATCCACAAAGAGACAATCAAGGGGCTACACATGGAAGTGACAGACTTCAATGGTAACACATCTATCATGAAAGGATCCATTGAGCTGCCGGTTATGATAGGGCCATTCATCATCACCCAAGAATTCCAGGTATCTCAAGGAGGATTGTATACCATGCCCTACTAAGGCACCCGTTGATACATAGTTTGGCCTTAGTCCCTTCGACATACCACCAATGCATTAAGGCAAAACATAGGGGATGTGTGGTGAGGATCCCAATGACTCAAGTCCCTTTCAATAAATTAGAGGCTCATCTATAGGATGTGATCTACTACACTGAATTGGCCGATGAAGGTGAGACAAGGTAGCCAAGGTAGAAGGCATACAGCTGCTAGACCTTGCGAATGAACCCCTTGCCATGCCAAAAAGGAAGAAGAGGACGAGGTGCGTAAGAGTGACCAGTGATGATGGGAAGAGCTACTACACCATTGTAGAGGTGTATGAGGACGGTGAGGTGCCAGCAACTAAGAAATCCATCCCAGAGGTATGATTTTAGAATTAATGTTTGATCACATGTTATGAAACACTGTAGGCTATACTACCATCGCTCAAACTGAAATAGCCAATATGCTTGATATTTGCCATACATACATCATCAAAAGATTTTGATGTACTGCGATCATCAAGTTCAAGTTTACCACTATGCATGCATCTTTTATTGAAATCAAAATTGCCATATACTCATCGCTCAAACCAAAATATGACCACGCATATAATATTCATATATCTCCATCATTGCATGCATGCACCCTGGAGGGAAATGGTTATTGCACTCTTCAATATGAATATATCCATGCACTCATCTTGGGTAACATTTCAACCAAAACTATTTTGCCGCACCATCTTTGCAAAAGGACGCAGAAGGACACTGAGCAATCCAAACAAAGTTTACCAGAATCAAACAAGTATAAATATGAACATAACTATTAAAAGCTATAGGAGTAAAGAAAATGAGTATAAATCCGTGTTGGTACCGAGAGGTACCAAAGATGAGACAATCAGAAAATCCATTCCCACTCCAACCTCTAGATGTCGGATAAACAAAGAAGCAAGGACAATTGCACGGATTCGAGCACATAGGAGGAAGGAGAGAGCATTACTTGGTGAGAATATGGCTTGGAAATGATCTACAATAAAGGAGGCTGCGGTCTACTATAATTTTAGACTTTTGGTGGATAGCAATCAAACAGAGGTAATCACCGAAGATGAGAAATTATGGGAACAAAAGTTGTACCTAGACGTAAGTCTTTCATTGACGATGA
The DNA here is from genome assembly GCF_055504915.1 of Nelumbo nucifera. NCBI lineage: Eukaryota > Viridiplantae > Streptophyta > Magnoliopsida > Proteales > Nelumbonaceae > Nelumbo > Nelumbo nucifera. The sequence continues at coordinate 76,063,011 of NC_142650.1, forward strand.
AGTCTTGAACAGTGTTGTCATAGTAATGAGTTACAACGACAGGAAGGAAACTCCACACTGCAAAGAGAGGTGATATAAAGAGAGACTAAGAGAGTGAGAAAGCAAGAAAGAGTGATGAAAGGAAGAGGAAGGAAGTGAGAAGTAGTTGTGGGGATTTGAATGGGCGATGCAGCAGTGGAGAAGATAGGGCATGGCGATAAAATCTGACTGGATGGGTCATTATGGTGAGAGGAAAGGGAAGGGAATAAGGGGTAAAAGAATAAGGAGGAAAGTCGATCAGACGGTGAACTCGTCGAACAAAAAAAGAAGGAAATCTTTATGTCGGCGTTGGTTCGATTTGCTGTCACTATGACCACCCACTCAGATGAATTCTCAAACTGCCCCAACATACCCAGGTTTTGATCCCTGCTAAGGATCTCACTGATTGGCATATCAAAGGCAGCCTGATCCAGCACCTAGTGAAGTGTCATAATCGAGTCTAGGGGTCAGGTGTAACTTTCCAGTTTTGCCCATCTATCTCCAAGGTCCAGGGCAAGACTGGAAATCTGGTCCGGTTCAAGGATTCAAGTAATCCCATACTGCATGTGCCTCGGGTCCTACCCTGATGGCTGAGACAGGCCATCCCATCACTTGCTGGCACACCAGCATCAGCCGTGGCAGGATAAATCTGAAAGAATGGTAGGATCCATCTAATGGACGCCATAAAGGTTGCGGAATGGGTGGGGCGAATTTCAAAAATTTCCTACCTTCTCCCAACTGGGAATCATATTCCCTGAATTTAGAATACAATATTCAAGGATCTACTTGAACCCTAATCAAACCAGATCTATACCAAAAGATAAATGGGAGGATTATACCTGATCCGGAGAAGCAGTATCTCCCAAAGTTGGTGTTCACGCCCAAAGAATGCTCCAAGATCTGTCCCCGCTGAAGATGACACAGCTGTGGATGGAACAGAACCAGCAGGGTGCGTCCTACACACTGGATCCTTCACAAGAATCCCCTGGATGTACTAAACACTGAATTCTTTCAGTCTTTCTTGCAAGACTGATGTCAAGAACTGGTTTCTTGACTTTCTTTTCTGCAAAGATCGAATCTTGCAACAATGCAGATGGCGGCGGCAGGAGGAGATCTCCAGAAACGAAAAGGCTGAACTGTTTTCTTTTCTGGAGAGTATGAGATCTAATCTCAAATCGCAGGAACCCTTCTTGCTTACCAAAACCCCTTGGATCGAAATCTGATTTTTCTCCCTCTTGGTACATTCGAAATCTCCTCCTTTCTTCTTGATTAAGAAATCTCCTAATTAGGAGTTATCCCAATCCAAATCAGAATTTGGATAGGGGATACTCTTAATCCTTTTCCCAGATAGAGTTAGCTTACTCCTGATCTTATCAGGAGGTTACCAGATTCAAATCTGATTTGAATTTGGTCTCTAAGAGTGGATAAGGCTAAGAGCCCAATCCTTTTTTGCCAACTTCAATCTCAAATTCGCCCCATTGATGGGTGATCATATCAGCCCACTTCGAAATGGGCTTTAGGCCCATTAAGTATTCAGTGTTTAATTAGTTTCCAATCTGCTGCCCAGTTGGGCTTCTTTGTATGGCGTGGGACCCAAGCATTGATCTACACACCAGCCACATGGGTTCGGCCCAGCCTTTAATACAAGGCCCAGCCAAATTCACTGAAAATCTCAATGAACCCCTTGAGTCCATCGTATGAACCCTATGGGCCCAACACTTACATTAAGTGGTCCCTGGGCCAAGCCATCTTATAAAAACCCAGGGACTGTGGGCAGGTGCAAGATTAGCCCATCAGGTATTGTCCTAAATGGTCTTACACTTAACCTCTCAGCCCTTAATGATCAAGCACTGCCCGACAAGAGAGGACCTCTCCCTCGGCTGCAAGGAACAGTGCCGCACTCTCCTCTCACATGGATCCCGGGAATTAAAACCATTTGCAAACATTTTGAAACCGTACATATATATATGTAAATATATTAATTTTGCAAAAACAAAATTCCAACGATTGAAATCAACTGCCGGCAGTTTGGTTTCCATCAGAGAGAGTGCATTCCCGATCATTACCCTTTGTCCGACAAAGTGGCTGATTCTGTCACTATGACCACCCACTCAGATGAATTCTCAAACTGCCCCAACATACCCAGGTTTTGATCCCCACTCAGGATCTCACTGATTGGCATATCAAAGGCAGCCTGATCCAGCACCTAGTGAAGTGTCACAATCGAGTCTAGGGGTCAGGTGTAACTTTCCAGTTTTGCCCATCTATCTCCAAGGTCCAGGGCAAGACTGGAAATCTGGTCCGGTTCAAGGATTCAAGTAATCCCATGCTGTATGTGCCTCGGGTCTTACCCTGATGGCTGAGACAGGCCATCCCAACACTTGGTGGCACACCAGTATCAGCCTTGGCAGGATAAATCTCCCCAGACTTATCCAACGGCTGTGAACATTTAAAACTAACATGAGTCTCTACAAATGTCCAGTTTTAGGGTTTTACACAGAATTAAACCAAACAACATGAATCAAACATGCACTTTATTTATTTCCACTAAATAACAAAAGTACATCAAAATGATTGAAGCTAAGGGCATACAAAACTGTCTAACAGCTCCCACTTGCACTTAGGTCCAATCTGGTACAAGCCGGAGTCCCATACTTTCCACGTGTTTCTCAAACACCTTCTGTGTCAGTGGCTTAGTCAATGGGTCTGCCACATTATCCGCTGATGCTACCTTTTGAATTAGGACGTCCCCTCTACCAACGATCTCCCGCAGTACATGGTACTTCCTCTCGATGTGCTTTGACTTCGAGTGGGCCCGAGGCTCTTTAGCCTGGGCGATCGCTCCATTGTTGTCACACAACAACGGGATGGGTGATGTGCTGGATGGAATCGCTCCCAATTCGTGTATGAATTTCTTCATCCACACGGCTTCCTTGGCAGCTTCACTTGCGGCAATGTACTCGGCCTCGGTTGTGGAGTCTGCAGTGGACCCCTGTTTGCTGCTTTTCCAGCAAACAGCACACGATCCTATCGTGAAAACATACCCAGATGTAGACTTTCTATCATCTGGATCCGACTGGAAATCGGCATCGGTATACCCTAGAACTTGCAGTGAACCACCATCGAATACCAGACAAAACTCTTTCGTCCTTCGAAGGTATTTGAGTATGTTCTTCACAGCAGTCCAATGCTCCTGTCCTGGGTTTGCCTGGAATCTGCTTACCACACTCACCGCCTGAGCTATGTCCGGGCGAGTGCACAACATGGCATACATGATGCTCCCCACAGCTGAGGCATAGGGAACGTCTCTCATGCTCTCAATCTCCTCAGAAGTCTTGGGAGACATCTTCTTGGAGAGAGTGACTCCGTGCCTGAAAGGAACGTTTCCTTTCTTGGAGTTTTCCATGCTGTATCTTTTGACAATTTTGTCAATGTAAGCAGCCTGGGATAATCCAATTATCCGCTTCGATCTATCTCTATAGAGTCGAAGACCCAGTATGTATGAAGCTTCTCCAAGATCTTTCATGGAGAACTGCTGTGATAGCCACACCTTGACCGAAGTCAACATTCCTACATCATTCCCAATGAGTAGGATATCGTCCACATACAAGACTAAAAAGGTGATCTTATCCCCACTGGATTTCCTGTAAACACAGGGCTCATCCGGATTCTGTTCAAAGTCAAACATTTTGACTGCAGAATCAAAACGGATGTTCCAACTCCTAGAAGCCTGCTTAAGTCCATATATGGATCTATTAAGTTTACATACCATGTGTTCCTGACCAGCAGCAATGAAGCCTTGCGGCTGCTGCATGTAGATATCTTCACTAAGATCTCCATTCAGGAACGCTGTTTTGACATCCATTTGCCAAATCTCGTAATCATGGTACGCTGCTACAGCTAGCAGGATCCTAATGGATTTAAGCATGGCCACCGGTGAAAAGGTTTCCTCATAGTCGATGCCTTCTTTCTGAGTATACCCTTTCGCCACCAAACGAGCTTTAAAGGTCTCAATCCTGCCATCGGGGCCCTTCTTCCTCTTGTAGATCCATTTGCAACCAATTGCTTTTACCCCGGAGGGCGGATCCACTAGAGTCCAGACTCCATTGGTCTCCATTGAGTCCATCTCGGCTCTCATGGCCTCCACCCACTTCTGGGAGTCTATGTCTAACATAGCTTCCGCGTAAGACACGGGATCCTCTTCACTAGTCAAGGCTTCCACCAGGTAACTATCCTGGTCATAACCATATCGGACTGGTGGTCTGGATACCCGGGTGGTTCTTCTAGGTTGGTCATTACCTGGAACTTGTGGGTCATTTCCCACTGCTCCTGAGCTCTCCTCATCAAGAACTATTTCCTGACGATGGGTGTCCAGGATGTAATCGGATTCTAAGAATCGGGCGTTTCGACTGCAGAACACTTTCTGCTCACTTGGGTCATAGAATAGATAACCCACCGAATCCTTTGGGTAGCCTATAAACAGGCAACGGCTGGTTTTAGATTCCAACTTGTCCGCACTTGTTCTTTTAACGTGTGCAGGACAACCCCAAATCTTCAAGTGTCTCACACTTGGCTTCCTTCCGGTCCAAAGTTCATATGGAGTTTTCGGAACTGATTTGGTTGGAACCCTATTCAGCACGTAGGTAGCAGTCTCTAATGCGTATCCCCAAAAGGATGTGGGTAATTCTGAGCGTACGAGAAGTGACCGGACCATGTCTAATAAGGTCCTATTTCTCATCTCTGAAACACCGTTGAGTTGAGGTGTAGCAGGAGGAGCTAGTTGTGACACTATCCCATTGGCCTTTAAGTAGTCCCTGAATTCGTCAGAGAGATACTCGCCACCTCGATCTGATCGAAGGGCCTTAATTTCTCTCCCTAACTGTTTCTCGACTTCCTGTCTGAACTCTTTGAACTTTTCAAATGATTCAGACTTATGTCTCATTAGGTACACGTAACCATATCGTGAAAAATCATCTGTAAAGGTGATGAAGTACACGTGTTGATTCCGTGTCCTAACACTCAGGGGACCACATACATCAGTATGTATTAGGTCAAGTGTGCCTGCACATCTTTCAGGCTTACCGTCAAATGGCCGCTTAGTCATCTTACCTTGGAGGCAAGGTTCACAAGTGGGAAGATTTTCTACGGTTAGAAAATCCAAAGGACCATCCTTTACCAGTCTTGTGATTCGGTCGACACCGATGTGGCCAAGTCGGTAATGCCAGAGGCACGTGAGATTTACTGTATCACGAGTCCTTTTCTTGGGATTTTCGACCGACGTAGTTTCGGTTAAGTTAGTTTCCAAAGAAGGATGCAGAACATAGAGACCGTTCTCTAGCTCCCCGCATGCGATGAATTTATTATTCCGTTTAACAGTAATCATATTACTAAAGTAAACAGTATATCCATCAGCACACAATTTTGAAACAGAAATTAAATTCCTTCTCAAGTTCTGTACATAAAGACAATCTTTAAGTACAAGGACTCCTTCTTTAAAAACTAATTCTACGGTTCCTATTGCCGTAGCTGCAACACTTGCAGTTGTTCCCAAGAACAGTGTCACTTCACCATCACTCAGCCTTCTGCTAACTTTGAACCCCTGCAGTGAGTTACACGCATGAGTTGAAGCCCCGGAGTCAACACACCAGGACACAGAAGTAACTAACATATTAGTTTCTATGACACAAGTTTCAATATTACCTTTCTTAGATTCCAGATAGGTAGGACAGTTCCTCTTCCAGTGGCCGGTCTGCTTGCAGAAGTGACAGACATCAGATGCCTTGTTCTTCTTCTGCTTCTTGGGTTTGGTAGTCTTCTTCTGGGGCTTCTTTGCCTTTCTCTTTCTCTTGCCCGATTTGTTAGCTTCAGCAAGCATAACCACAGGCTCATCCTTCTTGAGTAAATCCTCGGCCCTCTGCAACATATTGCTGAGTTCCTGGACGCTGACATTCAGCTTATTCATATTGTAGTTCATAGTGAACGCATTGAAGGAAGAGGGCAAAGAATTTAGGATGGCATCCACTTGCGTGCCAAGATCTAGCCCGGATCCAAGAGCTTCAAGTTCGTTGATGTATCCCATCATCCGAAGACAATGGTCATGAACTTTCTGCCCTTTGGTCATCTGCGCGGTCATGAACAATTTCAGGACCTTCTGTCGAGTAGAACGGTTCTGCTCCTCATACATTGTCCTTAGACTGTCCAATATGTCCTTGGCAAGTTCGATCTGATCGAACTGCCTCTGTATTGAGTTGTCTAATGAGGCAATGACAAAGCAGCGGGCTAGGGAGTTCTTATCCTCCCAATCTTGGTAGTCCCTCCTACGGGCCTCAGAAGCCCTATCACCCGGACGTTCCGGGGCAGGATTTTTCACTACCTTGTCTAACTTTTCAGAAGTTAGGACCAGCATAAGATTTCTGTACCAGTCGGCATAGTTTGGGCCCTTAAGCTTGTTATCGTCTAGAAGCTTTGCAAATTGACCGTTTGCCATTTTCTGATAAAACAGCAAAATCATTAGTCCACAACCTTAGATTGATTCATGTTTACCTACATAGATATGGCTTTTAATCTATGTTCCATTTCCATTTTGTTCATCTCTGAGATTTCCCTCCTATCTCAGTGACGGAGACGACGAAATGTCTCTGGAAATGTGGGAAATCACATGGGGTGCGTGAAGCCAACTGTTTCAGCTGCATAACCCCACCACCTTTCTGTGACGGATCATATCCACTCATCAAATGAGTTTCCCTTTGGCCTCTGTCAGACAAGGTTCAGAGCCGTTTTCAGGTAAACCCTTCTGTCAGTGAGTGCACACCCATCATATTCAGGTTACGCCAAGGTACCGTGAGAGAGTTCCCATTTTCTGGTGAAGCCCCTCCCACATCGGTCTATGACGCCCCTATCATCTTATGAAACACTCTAACAGATCCAACAGCAAATGGATAGCCCAATTTTATGGTGCGTTTCCTCATTACTGATGGACCCATCATTGTTCTAATGACGGAAGGCCTTTAGAGAGTCCATCATATGGATCTCCCTATCACTTGCATTCATATTTGCTGGAGGGAACAAAATCACGGCCTAGTTCTAATTTAGGTCAAACCAAAGTGGCTCCCACTGACTTTCATAAAGTCAGATTTCTGGTGGGCCTTCATCGGCTAGGGGTTCCGTACGCATCCCTTTTCAGGGTTGTGGGGCCCACCAGGCAAAGAGGGGGTCATCCAATGACCTTCAGGGACACCATGGCAATGATGTGCATTCAGCCATGGTGTGCGCAAGAGCCACTAACGAGTCATCACGGGCCAAGTACTTATGGCCCATGGTCGCAGCACATCAAACATCCAAACATCACATGTAAAGGAGGAATAGATCCAATCAATTAATTGCTGTAAAGCCCATTCAACGGCCCATTTAAAAACCAAGTCATTAACGATTAATGTCCACTAGGTGTATGGGCTGAATCGCAGATAGCAGTTCGGCCCATACAGCTTATCTCACAATAATGGGCTTTTGCAGTTTTAACCCTTTAAAACTGGGCTTTACAGGTGGGCCGAATTAATCCCTGTAATTGAACATCAGATTTGGAACGAAAGTGTGAGACAATTGGACTGAGAACAGCCCCTTTCGAAACCCAGATTCGGTCCAAACAGTTTTGGTCCAATCTAGTCCGAAATGGTCCAAAACTGATTTTCAATTCAAGAATTAATTATTGAATGATCTGAAATTAATAGTTTTGATTTCTAGCAAACACAAAACAATTATGGACTGTTCGCACCACCTGCAAAACAGAGGTTAATCACAAGGGTTGCAGTTTCATAAACTGCAAATCGCAGAAAACGATTTCTCCATCTGCAAATCTCCAGCGCCGCCATCTTCTTCCATCTTCTTTAATCAAGAAAAATAACAGAAATCCTATTTCTATTAATTACATTCTTGATCAAATCCTATACATTCAGTCTAAAAATAAAAAAAATTATTTACAGACCGAATTGAATGAAATAAATAAATAGAAAAGAAAAAGGGTGCGCAGACCATCTGCGCTAAAACTGCACTGCGATCTCCAGGTTTGAACAGTCCATTAAATCAAAATAAATAAAGAACAATTCCAAATAAATTTTGGATTTAATAGAAATTAATTTCAGATCAATCGCCCTTAACAAGAAACAGTTTCTTGAAAAAAAGAAAACAATCTGCGCAAATCTTGAAAGAACACCTTCTATCCATCTGCGCAGGGTCAGATCTGATTTTCTTTTGGTTCAAGATTCGAACCTGTGGCTCTGATACCACTGAAAGAATGGTAGGATCCATCTAATGGACGCCATAAAGGTTGCGGAATGGGTGGGGCGAATTTCAAAAATTTCCTACCTTCTCCCAACTGGGAATCATATTCCCTGAATTTAGAATACAATATTCAAGGATCTACTTGAACCCTAATCAAACCAGATCTGTACCAAAAGATAAATGGGAGGATTATACCTGATCCGGAGAAGCAGTATCTCCCAAAGTTGGTGTTCACGCCCAAAGAATGCTCCAAGATCTGTCCCCGCTGAAGATGACACAGCTGTGGATGGAACAGAACCAGCAGGGTGCGTCCTACACACTGGATCCTTCACAAGAATCCCCTGGATGTACTAAACACTGAATTCTTTCAGTCTTTCTTGCAAGACTGATGTCAAGAACTGGTTTCTTGACTTTCTTTTCTGCAAAGATCGAATCTTGCAACAATGCAGATGGCGGCGGCAGGAGGAGATCTCCAGAAACGAAAAGGCTGAACTGTTTTCTTTTCTGGAGAGTATGAGATCTAATCTCAAATCGCAGGAACCCTTCTTGCTTACCAAAACCCCTTGGATCGAAATCTGATTTTTCTCCCTCTTGGTACATTCGAAATCTCCTCCTTTCTTCTTGATTAAGAAATCTCCTAATTAGGAGTTATCCCAATCCAAATCAGAATTTGGATAGGGGATACTCTTAATCCTTTTCCCAGATAGAGTTAGCTTACTCCTGATCTTATCAGGAGGTTACCAGATTCAAATCTGATTTGAATTTGGTCTCTAAGAGTGGATAAGGCTAAGAGCCCAATCCTTTTTTGCCAACTTCAATCTCAAATTCGCCCCATTGATGGGTGATCATATCAGCCCACTTCGAAATGGGCTTTAGGCCCATTAAGTATTCAGTGTTTAATTAGTTTCCAATCTGCTGCCCAGTTGGGCTTCTTTGTATGGCGTGGGACCCAAGCATTGATCTACACACCAGCCACATGGGTTCGGCCCAGCCTTTAATACAAGGCCCAGCCAAATTCACTGAAAATCTCAATGAACCCCTTGAGTCCATCGTATGAACCCTATGGGCCCAACACTTACATTAAGTGGTCCCTGGGCCAAGCCATCTTATAAAAACCCAGGGACTGTGGGCAGGTGCAAGATTAGCCCATCAGGTATTGTCCTAAATGGTCTTACACTTAACCTCTCAGCCCTTAATGATCAAGCACTGCCCAACAAGAGAGGACCTCTCCCTCGGCTGCAAGGAACAGTGCCGCACTCTCCTCTCACATGGATCCCGGGAATTAAAACCATTTGCAAACATTTTGAAACCGTACATATATATATGTAAATATATTAATTTTGCAAAAACAAAATTCCAACGATTGAAATCAACTGCCGGCAGTTTGGTTTCCATCAGAGAGAGTGCATTCCCGATCATTACCCTTTGTCCGACAAAGTGGCTGATTCTGTCACTATGACCACCCACTCAGATGAATTCTCAAACTGCCCCAACATACCCAGGTTTTGATCCCCACTCAGGATCTCACTGATTGGCATATCAAAGGCAGCCTGATCCAGCACCTAGTGAAGTGTCACAATCGAGTCTAGGGGTCAGGTGTAACTTTCCAGTTTTGCCCATCTATCTCCAAGGTCTAGGGCAAGACTGGAAATCTGGTCCGGTTCAAGGATTCAAGTAATCCCATGCTGTATGTGCCTCGGGTCTTACCCTGATGGCTGAGACAGGCCATCCCAACACTTGGTGGCACACCAGTATCAGCCTTGGCAGGATAAATCTCCCCAGACTTATCCAACGGCTGTGAACATTTAAAACTAACATGAGTCTCTACAAATGTCCAGTTTTAGGGTTTTACACAGAATTAAACCAAACAACATGAATCAAACATGCACTTTATTTATTTCCACTAAATAACAAGTACATCAAATCAGATTGAAGCTAAGGGCATACATAAACTGTCTAACAGCTCCCACTTGCACTTAGGTCCAATCTGGTACAAGCCGGAGTCCCATACTTTCCACGTGTTTCTCAAACACCTTCTGTGTCAGTGGCTTAGTCAATGGGTCTGCCACATTGTCCACTGATGCTACTTTCTGAATTAGGACGTCCCCTCTACCAACGACCTCCCGCAGTACATGGTACTTTCTCTTGATGTGCTTTGACTTCGAGCGAGCCCGAGGCTCTTTAGCCTGGGCGATCGCTCCATTGTTGTCACACAACAACGGGATGGGTGATGTGCTGGATGGGGTCGCTCCCAATTCGTGTATGAACTTCTTCATCCATACGGCTTCCTTGGCAGCTTCACTTGCGGCAATGTACTCAGCCTCGGTTGTGGAGTCTGCAGTGGACCCCTGTTTGCTGCTTTTCCAGCAAACAGCACATGATCCTATCGTGAAAACATACCCAGATGGAGACTTTCTATCATCTGGATCCGACTGGAAATCAGCATCAATATACCCTAGAACTTACAGTGAACCACCATCGAATACTAGACAAAACTCTTTTGTCCTTCGAAGGTATTTGAGTATGTTCTTCACAGTAGTCCAATGCTCCTGCCCTGGGTTTGCCTGGAATATGCTTACGACACTCACCGCCTGAGATATGTCCGGGCGAGTGCACAGCATGGCATACATGATGCTCCCCACGGCTGAGGCATAGGGAACGTCTCTCATGCTCTCAATCTCCTCAGAAATCTTGGGAGACATCTTCTTGGAGAGAGTGACTCCGTGCCTGAAAGGAACGTTTCCTTTCTTGGAGTTTTCCATGCTGTATCTTTTGACAATTTTGTCAATATAAGCAGCCTGGGATAATCCAATTATCCGCTTCGATCTATCTCTATAGAGTCGAAGACCCAGTACGTATGAAGCTTCTCCAAGATCTTTCATGGAGAACTGCTGTGATAGCCATACCTTGACCAAAGTCAACATTCCTACATCATTCCCAATGAGTAGGATATCGTCCACGTACAAGACCAAAAAGGTGATCTTATCCCCACTGGATTTCCTGTAAACACAGGGTTCATCTGGGTTCTGCTCAAAGTCAAACGTTTTGACTGCAGAATCAAAACGGATGTTCCAACTCCTAGAAGCCTGCTTAAGTCCATATATGGATCTATTAAGTTTACATACCATGTGTTCCTGACCAGCAGCAATGAAGCCTTGCGGCTGCTGCATGTAGATATCTTCACTAAGATCTCCATTCAGGAACGCTGTTTTGACATCCATTTGCCAAATCTCGTAGTCATGGTACGCTGCTACAGCTAGCAGGATCCTAATGGATTTAAGCATGGCCACGGGCGAAAAGGTTTCCTCATAGTCAATGCCTTCTTTCTGAGTATACCCTTTCGCCACCAAACGAGCTTTAAAGGTCTCAATCCTGCCATCGGGGCCCTTCTTCCTCTTGTAGATCCATTTGCAACCAATTGTTTTTACCCCGGAGGGTGGATCCACTAGAGTCTAGACTCCATTGGTCTCCATTGAGTCCATCTCAGCTCTCATGGCCTCCACCCACTTCTGGGAGTCTATGTCTAACATAGCTTCTGCGTAAGTCACGGGATCCTCTTCACTAGTCAAGGCTTCCACCAGGTAACTGTCCTGGTCATAGCCATATCAGACTGGTGGTCTGGATACCCGGGTGGTTCTTCTAGGTTGGTCATTACCTGGATTTTGTGGGACATCTCCCACTGCTCCTGAGCTCTCCTCATCAAGAACTATTTCCTGACGATGAGTGTCCAGGATGTAATCGGATTCTAAGAATCGGGCGTTTCGACTGCAGAACACTTTCTGCTCACTTGGGTCATAGAATAGATAACCCATCGAATCCTTTGGGTAGCCTATAAATAGGCAACGACTGCTTTTAGATTCCAAATTGTCTGCACTTGTTCTTTTAACGTGTGCAGGACAACCCCAAATCTTCAAGTGTCTTACACTTGGCTTCCTTCCGGTCCAAAGTTCATATGGAGTTTTCGGAACTGATTTGGTTGGAACCCGATTCAGCACGTAGATAGCAGTTTCTAATGCGTATCCCCAAAAGGATGTGGGTAATTGTGAGCGCACGAGAAGCGACCGGACCATGTCCAACAAGGTCCTATTCCTCCTCTCTGAAACACTGTTGAGTTGAGGTGTAGCAGGAGGAGCTAGTTGTGACACTATCCCATTGGCCTTTAAGTAGTCCCTGAATTCGTCAGAGAGATACTCGCCACCTCGATCTGATCGAAGGGCCTTAATTTCTCTCCCTAACTGTTTCTCGACTTCCTGTCTGAACTCTTTGAACTTTTCAAATGATTCAGACTTATGTCTCATTAGGTACACGTAACCATATCATGAAAAAATCATCTGTGAAGGTGATGAAGTACACGTGTTGATTCCGTGTCCTAACACTCAGGGGACCACATACATCAGTATGTATCAGGTCAAGTGTGCCTTCAGATCATTCAGGCTTACCGTCAAATGGCCGCTTAGACATTTTACCTTGAAGGCAAGGTTCACAAGTGGGAAGATTTTCTATGGTTAAAAAATCCAAAGGACCATCCTTTACCAGCCTTGTGATTCAGTCAATACCGATATGGCCAAGTCGGTAATGCCAGAGGCACGTGGGACTTACTGTATCACGATTCCTTTTCTTGGGATTTTCGACCGACGTAGTTTCGGTTAAGTTAGTTTCCAGAGAAGGATGTAGAACATAGAGACCGTTCTCTAGTTCCCCGCATGCGATGAATTTATTATTCCGTTTAACAGTAATCATATTACTAAAATAAACAGTATATCCATCAGCACACAATTTTGAAACAGAAATTAAATTTCTTCTCAAGTTCTGTACGTAAAGACAATCTTTAAGTACAAGTATTCCTTCTTTAAAAACTAATTCTACGGTTCCTATTGCCGCAGCTGCAACACTTGCAGTCGTTCCCAAGAACAGTGTCACTTCACCTTCACTCAACCTTCTGCTAACTTTGAACCCCTATAGTGAGTTACACGCATGAGTTGAAGCCCCGGAGTCAACACACCAAGACAAAGAAGTAACTAACATATTAGTTTCTATGACACAAGTTTCGATGTTACCTTTCTTAGATTCCAGGTAGGCAGGGCAATTCCTCTTCCAGTGGCCGGTCTGCTTGCAGAAGTGACAGACATCAAATGCCTTGTTCTTCTTCTGCTTCTTAGGTTTGGTAGTCTTCTTCTGGGGCTTCTTTGCCTTTCTCTTTCTCTTGCCCGATTTGTTAGCTTCAGCAAGCATAACCACAGGCTCATCCTTCTTGAGTAAATCCTTGGCCCTCTGCAACATATTGCTGAGTTCCTGGATGCTGACATTCAGCTTATTCATATTGTAGTTCATAGTGAACGCATTGAAGGAAGAGGGCAAAGAATTTAGGATGGCATCCACTTGCATGCCAAGATCTAGCCCGGATCCAAGAGCATCAAGTTCGTTAATGTATCCCATCATCCGAAGACAATGGTCATGAACTTTCTGCCCTTTGGTCATCTGCGCGGTCATGAACAATTTCAGGACCTTCTGTCGAGTAGAACGGTTTTGGTCTTCATACATTGTCCTTAGACTGTCCAATATATCCTTGGCTAGTTCGATCTGATCGAACTGCCTCTGTATTGAGTTGTCTAATGAGGCAATGACAAAGCAGCGGGCTAGGGAGTTCTTATCCTCCCAATCTTGGTAGTCCCTCCTACGGGCCTCAGAAGCCCTATCACCCGGACGTTCCGGGGCAGGATTTTTCACCACCTTGTCTAACTTTTCGGAACTTAGGACCAGCATAAGATTTCTGTACCAGTCGGCATAGTTTGGGCCCTTAAGCTTGTTATCGTCTAGAAGCTTTGCAAATTGACCGTTTGCCATTTTCTGAGAAAACAGCAAAATCATTAGTCCACAACCTTAGTTTGATTCATGTTACCTACATAGATATGGCTTTTAATCTATGTTCCATTCCCATTTGTTCATCTCTGAGATTTCCCTCTTTTCTCAGCGACGGAGACGACGAAATGTCTCTGGAAATGTGGGAAATCACATGGGGTGCGTGAAGCCAACTGTTTCAGCTGCATAACCCCACCACCTTTCTGTGACGGATCATATCCACTCATCAAATGAGTTTCCCTTTGGCCTCTGTCAGACAAGGTTCAGAGCCGTTTTCAGGTAAACCTTTCTATCCAGTGAGTGCACACCCATCATATTCAGGTTACGCCAAGGTACCGTGAGAGAGTTCCCATTTTTTGGTGAAGCCTCTCCCACATCGGTCTATGACGCCCCTATCATCTTATGAAACACTCTAACAGAACCAACAGCAAATGGATAGCCCAATTTTATGGTGCGTTTCCTCATTACTGAAGGACCTATCATTGTGCTAATGACGGAAGGCCTTTAGAGAGTCCATCAAATGGATCTCCCTATCACATGCATTCATATTTTCCGGAGGGAACAAAATTACACCCTATTTTAATTTAGGTCAAACCAGAGTGGCTCCCACTGACTTTCATAAAGTCAGATTTCTGGTGGGCCTTAATCGGCTAGGGGTTCCGTACGCATCCCTTTTCAGGGTTGTGGGGCCCACCAAGCAAGGAGGGGTCATCCAATGACCTTTAGGGACACCATGGCAATGATGTGCATTCAGCCATGGTGTGCGCAAGAGCCACTAATGAGTCTTCATGGGCCAAGCACTTATGGCCCATGGTCACAACACATCAAACATCCAAACATCACATGTAAAGGAGGAATTGATCCAATCAATTAACTGCTATAAAGCCCATTGAACAGCCCATTTAAAATCCAAGTCATCAACAATTATAGTCTACTAGGTGTATGGGCTGAATCGCAGATAGCAGTTCATGTTAGACAGTTTTGTATGCCCTTAGCTTCAATCATTTTGATGTACTTTTGTTATTTAGTGGAAATAAATAAAGTGCATGTTTGATTCATGTTGTTTGGTTTAATTCTGTGTAAAACCCTAAAACTGGACATTTGTAGAGACTCATGTTAGTTTTAAATGTTCACAGCCGTTGGATAAGTCTGGGGAGATTTATCCTGCCAAGGCTGATACTGGTGTGCCACCAAGTGTTGGGATGGCCTGTCTCAGCCATCAGGGTAAGACCCGAGGCACATACAGCATGGGATTACTTGAATCCTTGAACCGGACCAGATTTCCAGTCTTGCCCTGGACCTTGGAGATAGATGGGCAAAACTGGAAAGTTACACCTGACCCCTAGACTCGATTATGACACTTCACTAGGTGTTGGATCAGGCTGCCTTTGATATGCCAATCAGTGAGATCCTTAGTGGGATCAAAACCTGGGTATGTTGGGGCAGTTTGAGAATTCATCTGAGTGGGTGGTCATAGTGACAGAATCAGCCACTTTGTCGGACAAAGGGTAATGATCGGGAATGCACTCTCTCTGATGGAAACCAAACTGCCGGCAGTTGATTTCAATCGTTGGAATTTTGTTTTTGCAAAATTAATATATTTACATATATATACGGTTTCAAAATGTTTGCAAATGGTTTTAATTCCCGGGATCCATGTGAGAGGAGAGTGCGGCACTGTTCCTTGCAGCCGAGGGAGAGGTCCTCTCTTGTCGGGCAGTGCTTGATCATTAAGGGCTGAGAGGTTAAGTGTAAGACCATTTAGGATAATACCTGATGGGCTAATCTTGCACCTGCCCACAGTCCCTGGGTTTTTATAAGATGGCTTGGCCCAGGGACCACTTAATGCAAGTGTTGGGCCCATAGGGTTCATACGATGGACTCAAGGGGTTTATTGAGATTTTCAGTGAATTTGGCTGGGCCTTGTATTAAAGGCTGGGCCGAACCCATGTGGCTGGTGTGTAGATCAATGCTTGGGTCCCACGCCATACAAAGAAGCCCAACTGGGCAGCAGATTGGAAACTAATTAAACACTGAATACTTAATGGGCCTAAAGCCCATTTCGAAGTGGGCTGATATGATCACCCATCAATGGGGCGAATTTGAGATTGAAGTTAGCAAAAAGGATTGGGCTCTTAGCCTTATCCACTCTTAGAGACCAAATTCAAATCAGATTTGAATCTGGTAACCTCCTGATAAGATCAGGAGTAAGCTAACTCTATCTGGGAAAAGGATTAAGATTATCCCCTATCCAAATACTGATTTGGATTGGGATAACTCCTAATTAGGAGATTTCTTAATCAAGAAGAAAAGAGAGGAGAATTTCGAATGAACCAAGAGAGGGAAATCAGATTTCGATCCAAGAGGTTCTAGTAAGCAAGAAAGGTTCCTGCGAATTGAGATTAGATCTCATTCTCTCCAGAAAAGAAAATAGTTCAGCCTTTTCGTTTCTGGAAATCTCCTCCTGCCGCCGCCATCTGCATTGTTGCAAGATTTGATCTTTGCAGAAAAGAAAGTCAAGAAACCAGTTCTTGACATCAGTCTTGCAAGAAAGACTGAAAGAATTCAGTGTTTAGTACATCCAGGGGATTCTTGTGAAGGATCCAGTGTGTAGGACGCACCCTGCTGGTTCTGTTCCATCCACAGCTGTGTCATCTTCAGCAGGGACAGATCTTGGAGCATTCTTTGGGCGTGAACACCAACTTTGGGAGATACTGCTTCTCCGGATCAGGTATAATCCTCCCATTTATCTTTTGGTACAGATCTGGTTTGATTAGGGTTCAAGTAGATCCTTGAATATTGTATTCTAAATTCAGGGAATATGATTCCCAGTTGGGAGAAGGTAGGAAATTTTTGAAATTCGCCCCACCCATTCCGCAACCTTTATGGCGTCCATTAGATGGATCCTACCATTCTTTCAGTTCAGCCCATACAGCTCATCTCACAATAATGGGCTTTTGCAGTTTTAACCCTTTAAAACTGGGCTTTACAGGTGGGCCGAATTAATCCCTGTTATTGAACATCAGATTTGGAACAATAAATGTGAGAAATATGGACTGAAAAACAGTCCCTATCGAACCCCAGATTCGGTCCAAACAGTTTTGGTCCAATCTAGTCCGAGAGGATCCAAAACTGATTTTCAATTCAAGAATTAATTCATGAAAGATCTGAAATTATTAATTTTGATTTCCAACAATCACAAATCAATCTATGGACTGTTCGCACCACCTGCAAAACAGAGGTTATTCACAAGGGTTGCAGTTTCACAAACTGCAAATCACAGAAAGTGATTTCTCCAACTGCAAATCTCTAGCGCCGCCATCTTCTTCCTTCTTCTTTAATCAAGAAAAAAAAACAGAAATCCTATTGCAAATCACAGAAAGTGATTTCTCCAACTGCAAATCTCTAGCGCCGCCATCTTCTTCCTTCTTCTTTAATCAAGAAAAAAAAACAGAAATCCTATTTCTATTAATTACATTCTTGATCAAATCCTATATATTCAGTCTAAATATAAAAAAAAATTATTTACAGACCAAATTAAATGAAATAAATAGAAAAGAAAAAAAAAGGGTGCGCAGACCATCTACGCCAAATCTGCACTGCGATCTCCAGGTTCGAACAGTCCATTAAATCAAAATAGATAAAGAACAATTCTAAATAAATTTTGGATTTAATAAAAATTAATTTCAGATCAATCGCCCTTAACAAGAAACAGTTTCTTGAAATAAAGAACACAATCTGCGCAAATCTTGAATGAACACCTTCTATCCATCTGCGCAGGGTCAGATCTGATTTTCTTTTGGTTCAAGATTCAAACCTATGGCTCTGATACCACTGAAAGAATGGTAGGATCCATCTAATGGACGCCATAAAGGTTGCGGAATGGGTGGGCGAATTTCAAAAATTTCCTACATTCTCCCAACTGGGAATCATATTCCCTAAATTTAGAATACAACATTCAAGGATCCTACTTGAACCATAATCAAACCAGATCTGTACCAAAAGGTAAATGGGAGGAATATACCTGATCCGGAGAAGCAATATCTCCCAAAGTTGGTGTTCACGCCCAAAGAATGCTCCAAGATCTGTTCCTGCTGAAGATGACACAGCTGTGGATGGAACAGAACCAGCAGGGTGCGTCCTACACACTGGATCCTTCACAAGAATCCTCTGGAAGAACTAAACACTGTAACCTTTTCAGTCTTTCTTGCAAGACTGATGTCAAGAACAGATTTCTTGACTTTCTTTTCTGCAAAGATCCAATCTTGCAATGGCAGATGGCGGCGGCAGGAGGAGAGAACCAAAACCGAAAAAGCTGAACTGCTTTTTCTCCTTTTCTGGAGAGTATGAAATCTGATCTCTATTCGCAGGAACCTTTCTTGCGATTTTCCTTGGTTCGAATTCTCTTGGTTTTTTTTTTTTCTTCTTGATTAAGAAACCTCCTAATCAGGAGTTATCCCAATCCTGATCAGTATCTGGATAGAGGATCATCTTAATCCTATCTACAGATAAAGTTAGTTTACTCCTGATCTTATCAGGAGGTTACCAGATTCAAATCTGATTTGAATTTGGTCTCCCAGAGTGGATAAGGTTAAAAGCCTCATCCTTTTCACTAGCATTAATCTCAGATTCGCCCCATCTTTGGGTGATCATATCAGCCCAGTTCAAAATGGGCTTTTGGCCCATTAAGTATTCAGTGTTTAATTAGTTTCCAATCTGCTGCCCAGTTGGGCTTCTTTGTATGGCGTGGGACCCAAGCATTGATCTACACACCAGCAACATGGGTTTGGCCCAGCCTTTAATACAAGGCCCAGCCGAATTCACTAAAAAACTCAATGAACCCCTTGAGTCCATCATATGGACCCTATGGGCCCAACACTTACATTAAGTGGTCCCTGGGCCAAGCCATCTTATAAAAACCCAGGGACTGTGGGCAGGTGCAAGATTAGCCCATCAGGTATTATCCTAAATGGTCTTACACTTAACCTCTCAGCCCTTAATGATCAAGCACTGCCCGACAAGAGAGGACCTCTCCCTCGGCTGCAAGGAACAGTGCCGCACTCTCCTCTCACATGGATCCCGGGAATTAAAACCATTTGCAAACATTTTGAAACCGTACATATAATATAAGTATATTAATTTTGCAAAACAAAATTCCAACGATTGAAATCAACTGCCGGCAGTTTGGTTTCCATCAGAGAGAGTGCATTCCCGATCATTACCCTTTGTCCGACAAAGTGGCTGATTCTGTCACTATGACCACCCACTCAGATGAATTCTCAAACTGCCCCAACATACCCAGGTTTTGATCCCCGCTAAGGATCTCACTGATTGGCATATCAAAGGCAGCCTGATCCAGCACCTAGTGAAGTGTCATAATCGAGTCTAGGGTTCAGGTGTAACTTTCCAGTTTTGCCCATCTATCTCCAAGGTCCAGGGCAAGACTGGAAATCTGGTCCGCTTCAAGGATTCATGTAATCCCATACTGCATGTGCCTCGGGTTCTACCCTGATGGCTGAGACAGGCCATCCCAACACTTAGTGGCACACCAGCATCAGACTTGGCAGGATAAATCTCCCCAGACCTATCCAACGGCTGTGAACATTTAAAACTAACATGAATCTCTATAAATGTCCAGTTTTAGGGTTTTACACAGAATTAAACCAAACAACATGAATCAAACATGCACTTTATTTATTTCCACTAAATAACAAGTACATCAAATCAGATTGAAGCTAAGGGCATACATAAACTGTCTAACAGGTGATACTATCCCGTTTACCTTTAAGTAGTCCCTGAATTCGTCAAAGAGATATTCGCCGCCTCGATTTGATCGAAGGGACTTAATTTCTCTCCCTAACTGTTTCTCGACCTCTTGTCTGAACTCCTTGAACTTTTCAAAGGATTTAGACTTATGTCTCATTAGGTATACGTAACCATACCGAGAATAGTCATCGGTGAATGTAATGATATACACGTGTTGGTTACGGGTCCTAACACTCAGGGGACCACATACATCAGTATGTATAAGGTCAAGCATGCCTGTACATCTTCCAGGCTTACCGTTAAATGTTCTCTTTGTCATCTTACCCTGAAGGCAAGGCTCACAAGTGGGAAGATCTTCTACAGTTAGAAAATCCAAAGGACCATCCTTTACCAGTCTTGTGATTCGGTCAATACCAATATGGCCAAGTCGGTAATGCCACAGGCACGTGGGATTAACTGTATCACATGCTCTTTTCTTGGGGATTTTGGCTGTCGTAGTTTCGGCTGTTAGTTTCTAGAGAAGGATGTAGAACATAGAGACCGTTCTCCAGTTCCCCATATGCGATGAATTTATTGTTTCTTTTAATAGTAATCATATTACTGAAAAAGACAGAATATCCACCTGCATACAGTTTTGAGACAGAAATCAAAATTCTTCTTAGATTTTGCACAAAAAGACAATCTTTAAGTACAATATTTCCTTCTGTAAATTTTAATTCTATGGTGCCTATTGCCGTAGCTGCAACGCTTGCAAAAGTCCCCAAGTAGAGCATTACTTCTCCATCATTTAGCTTTCTACTTACCTTGAAACCCTGTAGTGAGTTACACGCATGAGTTGAAGCCCCGGAGTCAATACACCAGGACGCAGAAGCCACCAATAAGTTAGTTTCTATGACACAAGATTCAAAATTACCTTTCTTGGATTCTAGGTACTGAGGACAGTTCCTCTTCCAGTGGCCGGTTTGTTTGCAGAAGTGACATGCATCTGCTGTCCTGTCCTTCTTCTGCTTCTTGGGCTTGGTAGTCTTCTTCTGAGGCTTCTTTGCCTTCCTCTTTTTTTTGCCCGTTTTGTTAGCTTCAACAAGCATCACTATAGGCTCATCCTTCTTAAGTAAGTCATCAGCCCTTTGCAACATATTGCTCAGCTCTTGGACACTGACATTCAGCTTGTTCATATTGTAGTTTAATATGAACCCATTGAAGGAAGAGGACAAGGAGTTCAGAATGACATCTACTTGAGTGCCAAGATCTAGCCCGGATCCAAGGGCTTCCAGCTCGTTAATGTATCCCATCATCCGAAGACAATGGTCATGAACTTTTTGCCCCTTGGACATCTGAGCGGTCATGAACATTTTCAAGAAATTCTGCCGAGTAGAACGGTTCTGCTCTTCGTACATTGTTTTCAGACTATCCAATATGTCCTTAGCGAGTTCGATCTGATCGAACTGCCTCTGTATTGAGTTGTCCAAAGAAGCAAGGACATAGCAGCAGGCTAGGGAGTTTTTATCCTCCCAATCTTGGAATTCTCTCCTACGGGCTTCAGAAGCCCTATCACCCAGACGTTCCGGGGCAGGAGACTTGACTACCTTGTCCAATTTTTCAGATGTTAAAACCAGCATTAGGTTACGGTACCAGTCGGCATAGTTTGAGCCTTTAAGCTTGTTGTCATCAAGAAGCTTTGCAAATTGTCCGTTTGCCATTTTCTGATAAAACAACAAATATCAGTCCACAACCTTACTTGATTCATGTTCAAATCATAGACATGGATTTTAATCTATGTTCCATTTCCATTTGTTCATCTTTGAGGTTTCCCTCCTGCTCAGGGACGGAGATAGCGACTTGTCTCTGGAAATGTGGGAAACCACGTAGGGTGCATGGAGCCAACTGTTTCAGCTGCAAAACACCACCACCTTTCTGTGAAGGATCGTATCCACTCATCAGATGAGTTTTCCCTTTGGCCTTTGTCAGACAAGGTTCAGAGCCGTTCTCAGGTAAACTTTTCTGTCCAGTGAGTGCTCACCCATCATAATCGTGAACGCCAAGGTACCGTGAGAGAGTTCCCATTTTCTGGTGAAGCCCCTCCCACATCGGTCTATGACGCCCCTATCATCTTATGAAACACTTAGACAAGCCCAACAGCAAATGGATAGCCCATTTTCTGGTGCGTTTCCTCATTACTGAAGGACCCATCCTCTTGCTAATGATGGAAGGCCTTTAGAGAGTTCATCACATGAATCTCCCTATCACGTGCACTCATATTTACTAGAGGGAACAAGAATTATGCCCTAGTTTATTTTAGGTCAAACCAAAGTGGCTCCCACTGACTTTCATAAAGCCAGATTTCGGTGGGCCTAAATCGGCTAGGGTTCCGCATGTAACCTCTTCAGGAGGTGTGGGGCCTACCATTGAGGGAGGTCATCCAATGACCAAGAGGGACACCATGGCAATGATGTGCATTCAGCCATGGTGTGCGCAAGAGCCACTATCGAATCTGCATGGGCCAAGCACTTATGGCCCATGAACGTAGCACATCACACATCCATACATCACATGTAGGGAGGAATTGATCCAATCAATTAATTATCTGTAAAAGCCCATTTGAAGCCCATTTTAGTCCATAATATTAACAATTAATATCATCTAGGTATATGGGCTGAATTAGGGTTACCTAGTTCGGCCCATATAGCTTATTCTTTTGAAGTGGGCTTTTGGCAGTTTTAACAATTTAAAACTGGGCCTTACAAGTTGGGCCAAATTAAATATCCAATTAATTATCAATCCTCAGGCCCATTAAACAAAAATTAGGGATGATATACATCCTTAATCGAACCCCAGATTCGGTCCAAACAATTTGAACCAATCTTGGTTCGAATGGGTCTAGGGTTTGATTTTTAATTATGTTAGATAGTATTGTATGCCCTTAGCTTCAATCAGAATGATGTACTTTATGAGTTTATTGTAAATGAATAAAAGTGCATATTTGATTCATGTTCCCTTGGTATGTTTCTGTGTAATACCCTTAAACTGGACACTTAATGAGACTCGTGTTAGTTTAGAATGTTCACAGCCAGTGGATCAGTCTGGGGAGACCTATCCTGACAAGGTTGACACTGTGGTGCCACCAAGTCGGTTGGGGTGGCCTGTCTCATCTGCCAGGGTGAGACCCTAGGCACATACAATGTAGGATTAATTGAATCTTTGAACTGGACCAGATTTCTAGTATTGCCCTGTGAAGGGATGAGAGGTCCATCCTATGAATGCCCAAAGATTGCGGAATAAGGGGCGAATTTCAAAAATTTTATCTCTCCCTTCAACTGGGAATTGTATTCCCTATTTAGAAAATCATATTTTCAAGGATCAATCTTGAACCATAACTGAACCAGATCTGAACCAAAAGGAGTGGGAGAGGATAATACCTAATACGGAGAAATACTATCTCCCAATGGAGGTGTTCATGCCCAAGGAAGGATCCAAAATCAGCTCCCACTGAAGATGGCGCAGTGAAGGATGGAGCAGAATCAGCAATGTTCTTCAAAAGAACTTGACCCTTCGCAAGAATCAACTGGACGGCTTGTGAGTACAGCTCCAATCAATCTTTTCCCAAAAGATTGAAATCAAGATCCAATCTTGATTGCTCCCAAGAACTGGAGATCGAACTGAAGGAATGGCAATGGCAGGAAGGTGGCGGCAGAAGAGAATTCGCAGTATGCAGGAAATCTCTTAATCTCTCTTTCTTAAAGAGAAGAATGCTATTGATGTTATTGTGTTTTTCAAGGCTGCTGCCCCCTTCCCCTTTTATAATCTTAAAGGGATCAGCTCCTAATCAGATTAGGAGTTGCTAATCTAAATCATATTTGGGTTAGAAGTCCCTTAGTGATAAGGGATAATCCTTATCTTATCTGCAGATCAGATCAGCTATTTCCTAATCTAATTAGGAGGTTTCCAGATCTAAATCTTATTTAGATCTTGGACTCTCTGAGTGGATAGGGTCTAAGCCCAATCCTTTTAGCTGACCCACTTCAGAATTCGCCCCCTTTAAATGACTGATCAAATCCGCCCAGTTCGAAATGGGCTTAAGGCCCATTAAGGTTATGTACTCAAAAACCTTTCAAATTGCTGCCCAGTTGGGCTTCCTTGTATGGCGTGGGACCCAAGCATTGATCTACACATCAGCCACATGGGTTCAGCCCAGCCTTTGTTACAAGGCCTGGCCGAATGCATTGCAGAAGGCAGTGTACCCCCTGAAACCCATCAAATGAGCTCTATGGGCCCAACACTTACACTAAGTGGTCCCTGGGCCAAGCCACCTTGTAACACCCAGGGACTGTGGGCAGATGCAAGATTATCCCATCAGGCATTATCCTCAATGGTCTTACACTTAACCTCTCAGCCCATAATGATCATACACTGCCCGACAAGAGAGGACCTCTCCCTCGGCTGCAAGGAACAGTGTTGCACTCTCCACTCATATGGATCCCGGGAATTAAAACCTTCTTGCAAACATTTTAGAAACCATATATATATTCTTTTATATCTGAACGGTTGAAATTGGCTGCCGGCAGTCTTGGTTTCCATCAGTGAGAGTGCATCCCCGATCATTACCTTTGTCCAACAAAGGGGCTGATCCTGTCACTATGATCACCCACTCAGATGAATTCTCGGACTGTCCCAACATACCCAGGTTTTGACCCCCGCTAAGGATCTCACTGATTGGTACATCAAAGATAGCCCAATCCGACACTTAGTGTAGTATCATAATCGAGTCTAGGGGTCGGATGTAACTTTCCAGTTTTGCCCATCAATCTCCAAGGTCCAGGGCAATACTGGAAATCTTGTCCAGTTCAAAGATTCAATTAATCCTACACTGTATGTGCCTAGGGTCTCACCCTGGTAGCTGAGACAGGCCACCCCAACCGACTTGGTGGCACCACAGTGTCAGCCTTGTCAGGATAGGTCTCCCCAGACCGACCCACCGGCTGTGAACATTCTAAACTAACACAAGTCTCATTAAGTGTCCAGTTTAAGGGTATTACACAGAAACATACCAAGGGAACATGAATCAAAAATGTATCTTTATTCATTTACAATAAACTCATAAAGTACATCATTCTGATTGAAGCTAAGGGCATACAAAACTGTCTAACAGCTCCCACTTGCACTTAGGTCCAATCAGGTACTAGTCGGAGTCCCATGCTTTCCACGTGTTTCTCAAACACTTTCTGTGATAGTGGCTTAGTCAATGGGTCTACCACATTCTCCGCTGATGCTACCTCTTTACACTATCCTCCCGTAGGTCCAGCGTTGTCATACAACAGTGGAATGGGTGATGTGCTGAATTCCAAATTCAGGAATGAACACCTTCATTCATAAGGCAGCCTCACTTAAGGCAATGCTTTTGGCTTGGGTTGTGGACTATTAATTTGCTACTTAGGACCCCTGTTTGCTGACATTCAGGAAACAACACACGATCCTATCGTGAAACCATATCCAAATGTAGACTTTCTATCATCTGGGTCTGACTGGAAATCGGCATCTGTAAACCCCTGGATCTGTAGTGAACTACCGTTGAACACCAGACAAAACTCTTTTGTCCTTCGAAGGTACTGAAGTATGTTTTTCACAGCAGTCCAATGCTCCTGCCCTGGGTTGGCCTGAAATCTGCTTACTACACTCATTGCCTGAGCTATGTCAGGACGAGTGCACAGCATGGCATACATGATGCTCCTTATGGCTGAGGCATAAGGAACGTCTTTCATGCCATCAATCTCCTCAGAAGTCTTGGGAGACATCTTCTTGGAGAGAGTGACTCCATGCCTAAAAGGAACATTTCCTTTCTTGGAGTTTTCCATGCTGTATCTTTTGACTATTTTGTCAATGTAAGTAGATTGGGATAACCCTATTATCCGCTTCGATCTATCTCTATAGAGTCGAAGACCCAGTATATAGGAGGCTTCTCCAAGGTCTTTCATGGAGAATTGCTGCGAAAGCCATACTTTCACCGTAGTTAACATTCCTACATCATTCCCAATGAGTAGAATGTCATCTACATACAGGACCAAGAAGGTAACCTTATCCCCACTGTACTTCCTGTAGACACAGGGTTCATCCGGATTCTGCTCGAAGTCAAACGATTTGACAGCAGAGTTAAAATGGATTTTCCAACTTCTAGAAGCTTGCTTAAGCCCATAAATGGATCTGTTAAGTTTACATACCATGTTTTCCTGACCTGCAGCAATGAAGCCTTGCGGCTGCTGCATATAGATATCTTCAGTAAGATCTCCATTCAGGAATGCAATTTTGACATCCATCTGCCAAATCTCATAATCATGGTATGCTGCTACAGCTAGCAGGATCCTAATGGATTTAAGCATGGCCACAGGCAAAAAGGTTTCCTCATAATCGATGCCTTCTTTCTGAGTGTACCCTTTCGCCACCAGACGAGCCTTGAAGGTCTCAACTTTACCATCGGGGCCCTTCTTCCTCTTGTAAATCCATTTGCAACCGATTGCCTTTACCCCGGAGGGCGGATCTACTAGAGTCCAGACTCCATTGGTCTCCATTGAGTCCATCTCTGCCCTCATGGCCTCCACCCACTTCTGGGAATCTATGTCCAACATAGCTTCCGCGTAAGTCATGGAATCCTCCTCACTAGTTATGGTTTCCACCAGATAACTATTCTGGTCATAACCATAACGGACTGGTGGCCGGGATGCCCGAGTGGATCTTCTAAGTTGGTCACTACCTGGAAGTTGTGGGACATCTCCCACTGCTCCTGAGCTCTCCTCATCAAGAACAACTTCCTAACGATGGGTGTCCAGGATATAGTTGGTTTCCAAGAATTGCACATTTCGACTGCAGAACACTTTCTGCTCACTTGGGTCATAGAAAAGGTAACCTACAGACCCTTTTGGGTAGCCTACAAATAGGCAACGACTAGTCTTAGATTCCAACTTGTCTGCACTCGTTCTTTTAACGTGTGCTGGACAACCCCAAATCTTCAAGTGTCTGACACTTGGTTTCTTTCCGGTCCAAAGTTCATATGGATTATTCGGAACTGATTTGGTTGGAACCCGATTCAGCACGTAAATCATAGTCTCTAATGCATAACCCCAAAAGGATGTGGGTAACTCTGAGTGTATGAGAAGCGACCGGACCATATCTAATAAGTTCCTATTCCTCCTCTCTAAAACACCGTTAAGTTGTGGTGTAGCAGGAGGAGCTAATTGTGATACTATCCCATTGTCCTTTAAGTAGTCCCTGAATTCGTCAGAGAGATATTCGCCACCTCGATCGGATCGAAGGGCTTTAATTTCTCTCCCTAATTGTTTCTCGACCTCTTGTCTAAACTCTTTGAACTTTTCAAAGGATTCAGACTTGTGTCTCATTAGGTACACGTAACCATATCGTGAAAAATCATCTGTGAAGGTGATGAAATACACGTGTTGATTTCGTGTCCTAACACTCAGGGGACCACATACATCAGTATGTATTAGGTCAAGTGTGCCTGTACATCTTTCAGGCTTACCGTTAAATGGCCGTTTTGTCATCTTGCCTTGTAGGCAAGGCTCACAGGTGGGAAGATCTTCTACAGTTAGAAAATCCAAAGGACCATCCTTTACCAACCTTGTGATTCGGTCAACACCGATGTGGCCAAGTCGGTAATGCCACAGACACGTGGGATTAACTGTATCATGGGCTCTCTTCTTGGGGATTTCAGCCGACGTAGTTTCGGTTATGTTAGTTTCTAGAGAAGGATGTAGAACATAGAGACCGTTCTCCAGTTCCCCGTATGCGATGAATCTGTTGTTTCTTTTAATAGTAATTGTATTACTAAAGAAGACAGAATAACCATCTGCACACAGTTTTGAGGCAGAAATCAAATTTCTTCTTAAATTTTGTACATAAAGACAATCTTTCAGTACAATTATTCCTTCTCTAAAATATAATTCCACGGTTCCTATGGCCGCGGCTGCAACAGTTGCAGTAGTCCCCAAGTAGAGTGTGACTTCTCCTTCACTCAGCCTTCTGCTTACCTTGAACCCCTGCAGTGAGTTACACGCATGAGTTGAAGCCCCGGAGTCAATACACCAGGACGCAGAAGCTACCAATAAATTGGTTTCTATAACACAAGTTTCAAAGTTACCTTTCTTGGATTCCAGGTAGGCAGGACAATTCCTTTTCCAGTGGCCGGTCTTCTTGTAGAAGTGACAGGCATCCGATGCTTTGTCTTTCTTCTGCTTCTTGCATTTAGTGGCTTTCTTTTGAGGCTTCTTTGCCTTCCTCTTTCTCTTGCCTGTCTTGCCAGCTTCAACAAGCATGGCTACAGGCTCATCCTTTTTAATCAGTTCTTCAGCTCTTTGCAACATATTGCTGAGCTCTTGTAAGCTAACATTCAGCTTGTTCATGTTATAGTTCATGATGAACGGATTAAAGGAAGGAGGTAAAGAGTTAAGGATAGCATCTATCTGGGTTGCAAGGTCCAGCCCGGATCCAAGAGACTCCAGTTTGTTGATGTATCCCATCATCCAGAGACAATGGTCGTGAACTTGTTGACCCTTGGACATTTGTGTGGTCATGAACTATTTGAAGACCTTTTGTCGAGTAGAATGATTCTGCTCTTCATACATTGTCCTGAGACTGTCCAATATGTCTTTGGCAAGTTCGATCTGATCGAACTGCCTCTGTATCGGATTGTCCATGGAGGCAATGATGTAACACCGGGCAAGGGAGTTTTTCTCCTCCCATTCTTGATAGTCTCTCCTTCGGGCCTCAGAAGCCCTATCTGCCGGACGCTCCGGGGCAGGATTCTTTGCCACTTTGTCAAGTTTTTCAGAAGCAAGGACCAGCATAAGGTTCCTATACCAGTGAGCATAGTTTGGGCCTTTCAACTTGTTGTCATCAAGTAGCTTTGCAAATGATCCGTTTACCATTTTCTGATAAAAGAGCAAACATCAGTCCACGACCTAATTCAATTCATGTTCATTTCATAGATTGGATTTTAATCTACGATCCATTTCCATTTATTCATCTCTGAGATTTCCCTCCTTTCTCAGTGACGGAGACTACGGGTTGTCTCTGGAAATGTGGGAAATCACATAGGGTGCATGAAGCCAACTGTTTCAGCTGCATAACCCCACCACCTTTCTGTGAAGGATCATATCCACTCATCATATGAGTTTTCCCTTTGGCCTCTATCAGACAAGGTTCAGAGCCGTTTTCAGGTAAACCATTCTGTCTAGTGAGTGCTTACCCATCATATTCATGAACGCCAAGGTACCGTGAGAGAGTTCCCATATTCTGGTGAAGCCCCTCCCACATCGGTCTATGACGCCCCTATCATCTTATGAAACACTTAGACAAGCCCAACAGCAAATGGATAGCCCATTTTCTGGTGCGTTTCCTCATTACTGAAGGACCCATCCTCATGCTAATGATGGAAGGCCTTTAGAGAGTTCATCATATGAATCTCCCTATCACATGCACTCATATTATCTGGAGGGAACAGATAATTATGCCCTAGTTCTATCTTTATGTACATAGCACATCACACATCCATACATCACATGCAGGGATAAATTGATCCAATCAATTAATTATCTGTAAAGCCCATTTGAAGCCCATTTTAAATCCATAATGTTAACCATTAATATCATCTAGGTATATGGGCAGAACGGTTCAACCCATATAGTTTTAAAGGGTTAGGTGGGCTTTTAGCAGTTTTAACTGTTTAAAACTGGGCCTTTACAGGTTGGGCCGAATTAACCATTTAATTAAATATCAATCCTTAGGCCCATTAGTGGGAAAATTAGGGCTGACTTTCAGCCTTGATTAAACCCTAGATTCGGTCCAAACAGTTTGAACCAATCTTGGTTCGAAAGGGTCTAGTGTTTGATCTTTAATTAAATCTTTAATTCAAGAAAATAATCTGAAATTAATTACTGATAAAAGAAAAACAACAATCAGTAAATCAGGGCTGTTCGCACAATTCATCCTGCAAAACAGAGGTTATATCACTGAATGCAATTTCACAAACTGAAAATCGCAGATAGCGATTCTCCCATCTGCGAAATCTTCTTCTCTGCGAAATCTCCCTTTCTGCGCCGCCATCTTCGATCCAAAATTAAAATAAATAGAAATCCTATTTCTATTAATAATTACATCAGATCGAATACCTATACATTGAGTCTAGAAAAAAAAAAAAAAAAAATTATTTACAGACCAAATGTAATAAATAAATCAAGAAACTGCAAATCTTGCAGGTTCCCTGCGCAAACCAAGATTTCGATCTCCTCTTGTACGAACAGCCCATAAATCAAGAAAATCATAAAGAACAATTCTAAATAATAATCAGATTTATATAAAATTAATTTCAGATTATTCACCCATTAATTTTGGGAACAAATTTCCCAAAACCCATATCTGCGCAAATCGGGTAGAACACCTTCTGCCCATTTGCGCAGGTTCAGATCTGAAACAAACTGGTTCAAGATTTGAACCTGGCTCTGATACCACTGAAGGGATGAGAGGTCCATCCTATGGACGCCCAAAGATTGCGGAATAAGGGGCGAATTTCAAAAATTTTATCTCTCCCTTCAACTGGGAATTGTATTCCCTATTTAGAAAATCATATTTTCAAGGATCAATCTTGAACCATAAACTGAACCAGATCTGAACCAAAAGGAGTGGGAGAGGATAATACCTGATACGGAGAAATACTATCTCCCAATGGAGGTGTTCACGCCCAAGGAAGGATCCAAAATCAGCTCCCACTGAAGATGGCGCAGTGAAGGATGGAGTAGAATCTGCAATGTTCTTCAAAAGAACTTGACCCTTCGCAAGAATCAACTGGACGGCTTGTGAGTACAGCTCCAATCAATCTTTTCCCAAAATATTGAAATCAAGATCCAATCTTGATTGCTCCCAAGAACTGGAGATCGAATTGAAGGAATGGCAATGGCAGGAAGGTGGCGGCAGAAGAGAATTCGCAGTATGCAGGAAATCTCTTAATCTCTCTTTCTTAAAGAGAAGAATGCTATTGATGTTATTGTGTTTTTCAAGGCTGCCGCCCCCTTCCCCTTTTATAATCTTAAAGGGATCAGCTCCTAATCAGATTAGGAGTTGCTAATCCAAATCATATTTGGGTTAGAAGTCCCTTAGTGATAAGGGATAATCCTTATCTTATCTGCAGATCAGATCAGCTGTTTCCTAATCTAATTAGGAGGTTTCCAGATCTAAATCTTATTTAGAACTTAGACTCTCTGAGTGGATAGGGTCTAAGCCCAATCCTTTTAGCTGACCCACTTCAGAATTCGCCCCCTTTAAATGACTGATCAAATCCGCCCAGTTCGAAATGGGCTTAAGGCCCAATAAGGTTATGTACTCAAAAACCTTCCAAATTGCTACCCAGTTGGGCTTCCTTGTATGGCGTGGGACCCAAGCATTGATCTACACATCAGCCACATGGGTTCAGCCCAGCCTTTGTTACAAGGCCTGGCCGAATGCACTACTGAAGACAGTGTACCCCCTGAAACCCATCAAATGAGCTCTATGGGCCCAACACTTACACTAAGTGGTCCCTGGGCCAAGCCACCTTGTAACACCCAGGGACTGTGGGCAGATGCAAGATTAGCCCATCAGGCATTATCCTCAATGGTCTTACACTTTACCTCTTAGCCCATAATGATCATACACTGCCCGACAAGAGAGGACCTCTCCCTCGGCTACAAGGAACAGTGTTGCACTCTCCACTCATATGGATCCCGGGAATTAAAACCTTCTTGCAAACATTTTAGAAACCATATATATATTCTTTTATATCTTATATAAAATATATTTTGCAAAACAAATCTCAACGGTTGAAATTGGCTGCCGGCAGTCTTGGTTTCCATCAGTGAGAGTGCATCCCCGATCATTACCTTTGTCCGACAAAGGGGCTGATCCTGTCACTATGATCACCCACTCAGATGAATTCTCGGACTGTCCCAACATACCCAGGTTTTGACCCCCGCTAAGGATCTCACTGATTGGTACATCAAAGATAGCCCAATCCGACACCTAGTGCAGTATCATAATCGAGTCTAGGGGTCGGGTGTAACTTTCCAGTTTTGCCCATCAATCTCCAAGGTCCAGGGCAATACTGGAAATCTTGTCCAGTTCAAAGATTCAATTAATCCTACACTATATGTGCCTAGGGTCTCACCCTGGTAGCTGAGACAGGCGACCCCAATCGACTTGGTTGCACCACAGTGTCAGCCTTGTCAGGATAGGTCTCCCCAGACCGACCCACCGGCTGTGAACATTCTAAACTAACATGAGTCTCATTAAGTGTCCAGTTTAAGGGTATTACACAGAAACATACCAAGGGAACATGAATCAAATATGTATCTTTATTTATTTACAATAAACTCATAAAGTACATCATTCTGATTGAAGCTAAGGGCATACAAAACTGTCTAACACCCTGGACCTTGGAGATTGATGGGCAAAACTGGAAAGTTACACCCGACCCCTAGACTCGATTATGATACTGCACTAGGTGTCAGATTGGGCTGTCTTTGATGTACCATTCAGTGAGATCCTTAGTGGGGGTCAAAACCTGGGTATGTTGGGACACTCTGAGAATTCATCTGAGTGGGTGATCATAGTGACAGGATCAGCCCCTTTGTCGGACAAAGGTAATGATCGGGGATGCACTCTCACTGATGGAAACCAAGACTGCCGACAGCCAATTTCAACCGTTGAGATTTGTTTTGCAAAGTATATTTTATATGAGATATAAAAGTATATATATTATGGTTTCTAAAATGTTTGCAAGAAGGTTTTAATTCCCGGGATCCATATAAGTAGAGAGTGCAACACTGTTCCTTGCAGCCGAGGGAGAGGTCCTCTCTTGTCGAGCAGTGTATGATCATTATGGGCTGAGAGGTTAAGTGTAAGACCATTGAGGATAATACCTGATGGACTAATCTTGCATCTGCCCACAGTCCCTGGGTGTTACAAGGTGTCTTGGCCCAGGGACCACTTAGGATAAGTGTTGGGCCCATAGAGCCCATTTGATGGGTTTCAGGGGGTGCACTATCCATAACAGTGTATTCAGCCAGGCCTTGTAACAAAGGCTGGGCCGAACCCATGTGACTTATGTGTAGATCAATGCTTTGGTCCCACGCCATACAAGGAAGCCCAACTGGGCAACAGTTAGGAAGGTTAAGTGAGCACATATGCTTAATGGGCCTAAAGCCCATTTCGAACTGGGCAATTTTATTAGTTAATAATGGGGCGAATTCTGAGATGGATTAGCAGATAGGATAGGGTGTTGACCCTATCCACTCATAGAGTCCAGATCTGAATGTGATTCAGATCTAGAAACCTCCTAATGAGATTAGGATAAAGCTAATCTAATCTGCAGATAAGATAAGGGTTAATCCCTATCACCTAAAAGGGGTCTTATCCAAATATGATTTGGATAAGCAGCTCCTAATTGGATTAGGAGCTGATCTTTTAGGTTAACAAAAGAAGGAGGGGGCGGCAGCCTTTAGCAGACACACAATCAGATTTTCTTCAGGGCTGAAATCACAAGAAGAGAGAATTCTGCACCCTACGAATTCTTTCCTGCCACCTCCCTGTTCTTGCCGCCCTATTTTTCCAGTTCGATCTCCACCAGTGGGAGAAGTCAAGATTTGATCTTGACATCAGTTCTTGGAGGAAGAATTGATAGGAAGTTGTGCTCACGTGCCATCCTGCTGTTTCTTGCGAATGACAGAGTTCTTGGAGAAGAACATTGTTGATTCTACTCCATCCTGCGCTGCGCCATCTTCAGTGGGAGTAGATTTTGGATCCTTCCTTGGGCGTGAACACCTCCATTGGGAGATACTGTTTCTCCGTATCAGGTATAATCCTCTCCTACTCTTTTTGGTTCAGATCTGGTTCAGTTTATGGTTCAAGAATAATCCTTGAAAATATGATTTTCTAAATAGGGAATGCGATTCCCAGTTGAAGGGAGAGAAATTTTTGAAATTCGCCCCCTTATTCCGCATTCTTTGGGCATCCATGGGATGGATCTCTCATCCCTTTCAAATTAAATCTTTAATTCAAGAAAATAATCTGAATCTAAAGAACTGATAAAAGAAAACAAGAATTAGTCAATCCAGGGCTGTTCGTACAATCCATCCAGCAAAACAGAGGTTAGATCACAGAATGCAGTTTCATAAACTGCAAATCGCAGGTAGCGAATGTCCCATCTGCGAAATCTCCTTCCTTGCGCCGCCATCTTCGATCCAAAAATAAAATAAATAGAAAACCTAATTTCTATTATAATTACATCAGATCGAATACCTAATACATTGAGTCTAAAAATAAAAAAAAATATTTATAGACCAAATGTAATGAATAAATCAAGAAACTGCAAATCTTGCAGGTTCCCTGCGCAAACCAAGAATTCGATCTCCTCTTGTACGAACATCCCATAAATCAAGAAAATCATAAAGAACTATTCTAAACAACAATCAGATTTATAAAAAAATTAATTTCAGATTATTCGCCCATTAATTTCAGAAGGTGTTCTACTCGATTTGCGTAGGTTCAGATCTAAATTAAATTGATTCAAGATTTGAACCATGGCTCTGATACCACTGAAGGGATGGGATATCCATCACATGGATGCCCAAGTCTTGCGGAATGGATAGGGCGAATTTCAAAAATTTCTCCCATCTTTGCAGGGAATCGAATTCCCTATATTTAGAAAAACATGTTTTTCAAGGATCAATCTTGAATCAAGAACCAAACCAGATCTGAACCAAAAGGAGTAGGAGGGAGGATGTACCTGATATAGAGAAGCAATATCTCCCAATGGAGGTGTTCACACCCAAGGAAGGATCCAAAATCTACTCCCACTGAAGATGCCGCAGTGTAGGATGGAGCAGAATCAGCAATGTTCTTCCAAAAGAACTTGACCCTTCGCAAGAATCAACTGGGCGGCTTATGAGTACAGCTCCAACCAATCTTTTCCAAAGAGATTGGAATCAAGATCAGATCTTGATTTCTCCCAAGAACTGGAGATCAAACTGAAGGTGATGGTGGCGGCAGGAAGGAGGCGGCAAGAGAGAATTCGCAAGGTGCAGAAATCTCTCTTCTTGTGATTTTCAGCCCTGAAGAAAATTGAACATCAACCACTAACTGTTGCCACCCCTTTCTTCTTTCATAATCTTAAAGGGATCAGCTCCTAATCCCATTAGGAGTTGCTAATCCAAATCATATTTGGATTAGAAGTCCCTTTAAGTGATAAGGGATAACCCTTATCTTATCTGTAGATCAGATCAGCCATCTCCTAATCTAATTAGGAGGCTTCAAGATCTAAATCTCATTTAGATCTTGGAGTCTCTAAGTGGATTGGGTCTAGGCCCAATCCTATCAGCTGATCCATCTCAGAATTCGCCCCCTTTAATTGACTAATTAAATCAGCCCAGTTCGAAATGGGCTTAAGGCCCATTTAAGGTTATGTACTCACTTAGCCTTCCAAACTGCTGCCCAGTTGGGCTTCCTTGTATAGCGTGGGACCCAAACATTGATCTACACATCAGCCACATGGGTTCAGCCCAGCCTTTGTTACAAGGCCAGGCCGAATACACTGTTATGGACAGTGCACCCTCTGAAACCCATCTTATGGGCTCCCAACACTTACCCTAAGTGGTCCCTGGTTCAAGCCACCTTGTAACACCCAGGGACTTGTGGGTAGATGCAAGATTAGCCCATCAGGTATTATCCTCAATGGTCTTACACTTAACCTCTCAGCTCATAATGATCAAATATTGCCCGAAAAGGGAGGACCTCTCCCTCGACTGCAAGGAACAGTGTTGCACTCTCCGCTTACATGGATATCGGGAATTAAAACCTTTTGCAAATCATTTTGAAACCATAACATATATATACATATATATTTATATAAATATATTTTGCAAAACAAAATCTCAACAATTGAAATCGGTTGCCGGTAGTCTTGGTTTCCATCAGAGAGAGTGCATCCCCGATCATTACCTTTGTCCAACAAAGGGGCTGATCCTGTCACTATGATCACCCACTCAGATGAATTCTCAGACTGTCCCAACATACCCAGGTTTTGACCCCCACTAAGGATCTCACTGATTGGTACATCAAAGATAGCCCAATTCGACAAATAGTGTAGTATCATAATCGAGTCTAGGGGTTAGGTGTAACTTTCCAGTTTTGCCCATCTATCTCCAAGGTCCAGGGCAATACTAGAAATCTGGTCCGGTTCAAAGGTTCTATTAATCCTACACTGCATGTGCTTCGGGTCTCACCCTGGTAGCTGAGACAAGCCACCCCAACAGTTGGCCACACACCAGTGTCAGCCTTGGCAGGATAAATCTCCCCAGACTTACCCAATGGCTGTGAACATTCTAAACTAACACAAGTCTCATTAAGTGTCCAGTTTAAGGGTATTACACAGAAATACACCACAGGAACATGAATCAAATGTGTACCTTATTCATTTACAATAAATTCATAATGTACATAATATTGATTGAAGCTAAGGGCATACAACTGTCTAACAGTAGTGGAGAAGATAGGGCATGGTGATAAAATCTGACTGGATGGGTCGTTATGGTGAGAGGAAAGGGAAGGGAATAAGGGGTAAAAGAATAAGGAAGAAAGTCGATCAGACGGTGAACTCGTCGAACAATAAAAGAAGGAAATCTTTATGTCGGCATTGGTTCGATTTGCTGTTGTGGTTAGAGTGGGAAACGATAAGAAGAAGATGAGTGGTGTATCCGGAAGTGTGTCGTTAACCACTTCGGAACACCAGTTTAGCGATTTATAAATTTTTTCAATCCTCACATAACCTTAAACAACGTAGTACATGGTGAGGAAGGGGTCGAACCCACAGGGAAGTGAGGGAAAAATTATTATTTTCTCATTCTGGACAAATACAAAACAATGGAATTGGAGATTGCAGAAAATAAGAAAATAAAATTTATTAATGCTGAAATTATAGGTTTGGAAAAAAACAAGACAATAATTAAAATTCAGAAATTAAAAGAGTACTGAAATCAACAAAAAAAATAAACAAAAGTGATCCAAAATTCGGATCCAGTGGCTGTAGCTGCAGATTGGCCGAACAGCTTGCATGAACCCCTCCTGACAAGAACTAGGCGTCCTTCCCTTCTTTAGCCCTCAAACCCCTCGAGACACCTTAGCCTTGATGATGTGTAGCTCATTGCGACACTAGCAAGTGCACTAGCCGCTCAAGTAATAGAGTAGTGAGTAGAGTATCATTCCCACGAGGACTTATGTAGTAACTACTACTAATAAATCAGTCTAATGTTATCTGATCAACCGAAATGTAAAACTAATGAAAAATTGAAATTAAAACTACAAAGTTATTT
This sequence comes from Nelumbo nucifera, assembly GCF_055504915.1. Lineage (NCBI taxonomy): Eukaryota > Viridiplantae > Streptophyta > Magnoliopsida > Proteales > Nelumbonaceae > Nelumbo > Nelumbo nucifera. The sequence goes on from NC_142650.1 coordinate 76,100,330, forward strand.
CTAATACATTGGACCAAACACCTTGTATGCAAGTGGGGAGACAAGCTAAAGATGCATAGAAAAATAAATTCAGCAACTAGTTTTCCAAGCAATTCGAGTAGAATAGGATTCAGCCTTGGTTTGGTGAAATCCCAAAACAATAAACAGTCTCTCTCGAGCACATGTTCAATCTATGCATGAGTGACGGTTCTTCTATCTCTAGCAAGAATCAAATCCCCATGCATGCATTCAGATCTAGCAATTCTAGGGCTTCATTTCAGCTGGATAATCATCAACTCAGCTGAATGAACACCAACCGAATTGTGCAAATTATCTCTAACCTTGCACTCAATTCGGCTCTTGATTGGCAGATCTGAATTCTTAGAGTCTTTCTCAAGCACTCTAGGAATTCCAAGAAAGAGGAACAATTCGGCCAGACTGAAATAAAGCTACCTGAATTCTTTCTCAATTAATTCAGGTATTACAAGTTCATGATCTGAAATCACAGATCTGATTTTATAGAATAGCAGTTCGGATCTCATTATTTCATGATCTGAATTTACAGATCTGAGATTGGAAAATAGCAATTCAGACATTGTAAATTCATGATCTAAAATTTCAGATCTGAGATTTCAGAATAGCAGTTCGGCCAACAATCCACAATTAAAATTCCAAACAAGAAACTTCAAGATTGAATCTACTTTACTTGAATGAACTTAGAAAACAAATTACAGAATTGAATTTACATAAAACAAGCTTTGATTACAGCAAGAAAGGAAAATTTGATGGAGAAATTACATAAATCTTAGCTGAATTCGATTACCAAATTGTGCAGAAACCAAGTGAGGATGAAACATTGATCTCCAATTGCTTTCTCCCCCTTCGAATTCAAGGAAAGAATGGTAGGATCCATCTAATGGATGCCAAAAGGTTGCGGAATGGGTGGGCGAATTTCAAAAATTTTCCTATCTTCTCTCAACTGGGAATCATATTCCCTAAATTTAGAATACTATATTCAAGGATCTTACTTGAACCATAATCGAACTAGATTTGAACCAAAAAGCAAAAGGGAGGAATATACCTGATCCGGAGAAACAGTATCTCCTAAAGTTCGTGTTCAAGCCCAAAGAAGAAACCAAGATCCGGTCCTGCTGAAGATGACACAGCTGTGGATGGAATGGAACCAGCAGGGTGCATCCTACACACTGGATCCTTCGCAAGAATCCTCTGAAAACTCTGAACACTGAATCTTTCTTAGTCTTTTTCGCAAGACTAATGTCAAGAACTGATTTTTTGACTTCCTGTTGCTGCAAAGATCAAATCTTGCAAGAGGGAATGGCAGCGGCTGGAGAAGAACTCCCGGGACGAAGATGGCTGAACTGCTTCTCTTCTCTTTGGAGTTTTGTATGAGATCTAATCTCTATTCGCAGGGGGTTTTCTTTTTTTTTTTTTTGACTAAAACCCTTGGTTCGAAATCTGATATATTTCTCTTGGGTTTCTCCTCCTTTCTTCTTGATTAAGAAACCTCCTAATTAGGAGTTATCCCAATCCAAATCTGTATTTGGATAGGGGATTATCTTAATCCTATCTGCAGATTAAGTTAGCTTACTCCTGATCTTATCAGAAGGTTACCAGATTCAAATCTGTTTTGAATTTGGTCTCCTAGAGTGGATAAGGTTAAAGGCCCTATCCTTTTACTAACATTAATCTCATATTCGCCCCATACATGGGTGATCATATCAGCCCAGCTCGAAATGGGCTTTTGGCCCATTAAGTGTTCAGTGTTTAACTAGTTTCCAATCTGCTACCCAGTTGGGATTCTTTGTATGGCGTGGGACCCAAGCATTGATCTACACACCAACCACATGGGTTCGGCCCAGCCTTTAATACAAGGCCCAGCCGAATTCACTGAAAAACTCAGTGAACCCCTGAGTCCATCACATGGACCCTATGGGCCCAACACTTACATTAAGTGGTCCTTGGGTCAAGCCATCTTATAAAAACCCAGGGACTGTGGGCAGGTGCAAGATTATCCCATCAGGTATTATCCTAAATGGTCTTACACCTAACCTCTCAGTCCTTAATGATCAAGCACTGCCCGACAAGAGAGGACCTCTCCCTCGGCTACAAGGAACAGTGCCACACTCTCCACTCACATGGATCCCGGGAATTAAAACCATTTGCAAACATTTCGAAAACGTACATATATATATAAATATATTAATTTTGCAAAACAAAATTCCAACGATTGAAATCAACTGCCGGCAGTTTGGTTTCCATCAGAGAGAGTGCATTCTAGATCATTACCTTTGTCCGACAAAGGGGCTGATCCTGTCACTATGATCACCCACTCAGATGAATTCTCAGATTGTCCCAACATACCCAGGTTTTGATCCCCATGTAAGGATCTCATTGATTGGCATATCAAAGACAACCCGATCGGACACCTAGTGAAGTGTCATAATCGAGTCTATGGGTCAGGTGTAACTTTCCAGTTTTGCCCATCTATCTCCAAAGTCTAGGGCAATACTGGAAATCTGGTCCGGTTCAAGGATTCGAGTAATCCCATACTGCATGTGCCTTGGGTCTTACATTGGTGGCCGAGACAGGCCATCCCAACACTTGGTGGCACACCAGTATCAGCCTTGGCAAGATAAATCTCCCCAGACTTATCCAATGGCTATGAACATTTAAAACTAACACAAGTCTCTATAAGTGTCCAGTTTTAGGGTCTTACACAGAATTAAACCAAACAACATGAATCAAACATGCACTTTACTTATTTCTACTAAATAACATAAGTACATCAAATCGGATTGAAGCTAAGGGCATACAAAACTCTCTAACAGCTCCCACTTGCACTTAGGTTCAATCTGTTACAAGCTGGAGTCCCATACTTTCCACGTGTTTCTCAAACACCTTCTGTGTCAGTGGCTTAGTCAATGGGTCTGCCACATTGTCTGTTGATGCTACCTTCTGAATTAGGATGTCCCCTCTACCAACGATCTCCCGTAGTATGTGGTACTTCCTCTCGATGTGCTTTGACCTCGAGTGGGCCCGAGGCTCTTTAGCCTGGGCGATCGCTCCATTGTTGTCACACAATAACAGGATGGGTGATGTGCTGGACGGTATTACTCCCAATTTGTGTATGAATTTCTTCATCCACACAGTTTCCTTGGCAGCTTCACTTGCGGCAATGTACTCGGCCTCGGTTGTGGAATCTGTAGTGGACCCCTGTTTGTTGCTTTTCCAGCAAACAGTAGACGATCCTATCATGAAAACACCCAGATGTAGACTTTCTATCATCTGGATCCGACTGGAAATCAGCATCGGTATACCCTAGAACATGTAGTGAACTACCATCGAATACCAGACAAAACTCTTTTGTCCTTCGAAGGTATTTGAGTATGTTCTTCACAGCATTTCAATGCTCCTGCCCTAGGTTGGCCTGGAATCTGCTTACCACACTCACCGCCTGAGCAATGTCCGGGCGAGTGCACAGCATGGCATACATGATGCTCCCTACGGCTGAGGCATAGGGAACGTCTCTTATGCCCTCAATCTCCTCAGAAGTCTTGGGAGACATCTTCTTGGAGAGAGTGACTCCGTGCCTGAAAGGAACGTTTCCTTTCTTGGAGTTCTCCACGCTGTATCTTTTGACAATTTTGTCAATATAAGCAGCCTGGGATAATCCAATTATCTGCTTCGATCTATCTCTATAGAGTCAAAGACCCAGTATATATGAAGATCTCCAAGATCTGTCATGGAGAACTGCTGTGACAGCCATACTTTGACCGAAGTCAACATTCCTACATCATTCCCAATGAGTAGGATATCGTCAAAGTCAAACGTTTTGACGGATGAATCAAAATGGATGTTCCAACTCCTAGAAGCCTACTTAAGTCCATATATGGATCTATTGAGTTTACATACCATGTGTTCTTGACCAGCAACATTGAAGCCTTGCGGCTGCTGCATGTAGATATCTTCATTAAGATCTCCAGTCAGGAACGCGGTTTTGACATCCATCTGCCAAATCTCGTAGTCATGGTACGCTGCTACAGCTAGCAGGACCCTAATGGATTTAAGCATGGCCACGGGCGAAAAGGTTTCCTCATAATCGATGCCTTCTTTCTAAGTATACCCTTTCGCCACCAAACGAGCTTTGTAGGTCTCAATCTTGCCATCGGAGCCCTTCTTCCTCTTGTGGATCCATTTGCAACCAATTGCTTTTACACTGGAGGGCGGATCTACTAGAGTCCAGACTCCATTGGTCTCCATCGAGTCCATCTCAGCTCTCATGGCCTCCACCCACTTCTGGGAATCTATGTCTAACATAGCCTGCACGCAAGTTACGGGATCCTCCCCACTAGTCAAGGCTTCCACCAGGTAACTATCCTGGTCATAACCATATCGGACTGGTGGTCTGGATACCTGGGTGGACCTTCTAGGTTGGTCACTACCTGGAACTTGTGGGACATCTCCCACTGCTTCTGAGCTCTTCTCATCAAGAACTATTTCCTGACGAAGGGTGTCCAAGATGTATTTGGTTTCTAAGAATTGAGCGTTTTGACTGTAGAACACTTTCTGCTCACTTGGGTCATAGAATAGATAACCCACCGAATCTTTTGGGTAGAATATAAACAGGCAACGACTGGTTTTGGATTCCAACTTGTCCGCACTTGTTCTTTTAATGTGTGCAGGACAACCCCAAATCTTCAAGTGTCTTACACTTGGCTTCCTTCCGGTCCAAAGTTCATATGGAGTTTTCGGAACTGATTTGGTTGGAACCCGATTCAGCACGTAGATAGCAGTCTCTAATGCGTATCCCCAAAAGGATGTGGGTAGTTCTGAGCGTACAAGAAGCGACCGGACCATGTCCAACAAAGTCCTATTCCTCCTCTCTGAAACACCATTGAGTTGAGGTGTAGCAGGAGGAGTTAGTTGTGACACTATCCCATTAGCCTTCAAGTAGTCCCTGAATTCGTCAGAGAGATACTCACCACCTTGATCCGATCAAAGGGCCTTAACTTCTCTCCCTAACTGTTTCTCGACTTCCTGTCTGAACTCTTTGAACTTTTCAAAGGATTCAGACTTATGTCTCATTAGGTACACGTAACCATATCGTGAAAAATCATCTGTAAAGGTGATGAAATATACATGTTGATTTCGTGTCCTAACACTCAGGGGATCACATACATCAGTATGTATTCGGTCAAGTGTGCCTGCAGATCTTTCAGGCTTACCGTCAAATGGCCGCTTAGTCATCTTACCTTGTAGGCAAGGTTCACAAGTGGGAAGATTTTCTACGGTTAGAAAATCCAAAGGACCATCCTTTACCAGCCTTGTGATTCGGTCAACACCGATATGGCCAAGTCGGTAATGCCAGAGGCACGTGGGATTTACTATATCTTGATTCCTTGGGATTTTTGACCGACGTAGTTTCGGTTAAGTTAGTTTCCAGAGAAGGATGTAGAACACAGAGACCGTTCCTCAGTTCCCTGGATGCGATGAATTTGTTATTCCGTTTAATAGTAATCATATTACTAAAATAAACAGTATATCCATCAGCACACAGTTTAGAAATAGAAATTAAATTTCTTCTCAAGTTCTGTACATAAAGACAATCTTTAAGTACAAGTACTCCTTCTCTAAAATCTAATTCTACGGTTCCTATCGCCGCAACTGCAACACTTGCAGTCGTTCCCAAGAATAGTCACTTTGCCTTCACTCAATCTTCTGCTAACTTTGAACCCCTGCAATGAGTTACACGCATTAGTTGAAGCCCTAGAGTCAACACACCAGGACACAGAAGTAACTAACGTATTAGTTTCTATGACACAAGTTTCGATGTTGCCTTTCTTAGATTCCAGGTAGGCAGGACAGTTCCTCTTCCAGTGGCCGGTCTGCTTGCAGAAGTGACAGACATCAGATGCCTTGTTCTTCTTCTGCTTCTTAGGCTTGGCAATTTTCTTCTGGGGCTTCTTTGCCTTTCTCTTTTTCTTGCCCGATTTGTTAGCTTCAGCAAGCATAACCACAGGCTCATCCTTCTTGAGTAGATCCTCGGCCCTCTGCAACATATTGCTGAGTTTCTGGACGCTGACATTCAGCTTATTCATATTGTAGTTCATTGTGAATGCATTGAAGGAAGAGGGCAAAGAATTTAGGATGGCATCCACTTGCGTGCCAAGATCTAGCCCAGATCCAAGAGCTTCTAGTTCGTTAATGTATCCCATCATCCGAAGACAATGGTCATGAACTTTCTGCCCCTTGGACATCTGCGCAGTCATGAACAATTTCAGGACCTTCTGTCGAGTAGAACGGTTCTGCGCTTCATACATTGTCTTTAGACTGTCCAATATGTCCTTGGCTAGTTCGATCTGATCGAACTGCCTCTGTATTGAGTTGTCTAATGAGGCAATGACAAAGCAGCGGGTTAGGGAGTTCTTGTCCTCCCAATTTTGGTAATCCCTCCTACGGGCCTCAGAAGCCCTATCACTCGGACGCTCCGGGGCAGGATTTTTCACCACCTTATCTAACTTTTCGGAAGTTAGGACCAGCATAAGATTTCTTTACCATTCGGCATAGTTTGGGCCCTTAAGCTTGTTATCGTCTAGACGCTTTGCGAATTGACCGTTTGCCATTTTCTGATAAAATAGCAAAGACGTTAGTCCACAACCTTAGATTGATTCTTGTTACTTACATAGACATGGCTTTTAATCTATGTTCCATTCCCATTTGTTCATCTCTGAGATTTCCCTCCTTTCTCAGTGACGGAGACGACAAAATGTCTCTGGAAATGTGGGAAATCACATGGGGTGCGTGAAGCCAACTGTTTTAGCTGCATAACCCCACCACCTTTCTTCATCAAATGAGTTTCCCTTTGGCCTCTGTCAGACAAGGTTCAGAGCCATTTTCAGGTAAACCTTTCTATCCAGTGAGTGCTTACCCATCATATTCAGGTTATGCCAAGGTACCGTGAGAGAGTTTCCATTTTCTGGTGAAGACCCTCCCACATCGGTCTATGACGCCCCTATCATCTTATGAAACACTCTAACAGATCCAACAGCAAATGGATAGCCCGATTTCATGGTGCGTTTCCTCATTACTGAAGGACCCATCATTGTGCTAACGATGGAAGGCCTTTAGAGAGTCCATCATATGGATCTCCCTATCACATGCATTCATATTTGCTGGAGAGAACTAAATTACGCCCTAGTTCTAATTTTAGGTCAAACCAAAGTGGCTCCTACTGATTTTCATAAAGTCAGATTTCTAGTGGGCCTTAATCGGCTTGGGGATCCGTACGCATCCCTTTTCATGGTTATGGGGCCCACCAAGTAGGGAGGGGTCATCCAATGGCCTTAAGGGACACCATGGCAATGATGTGCATTCAGCCATGGTGTGCGCAAGAGCCACTAATGAGTCTTCATGAGCCAAGTGCTTATGGCCCATGGTCGCAACACATCAAACATCCAATCATCACATGTAAAGGAGGAATTGATCTAATCGATCAACTGCTGTAAAGCCCATTTTAATAGCCCATTTAAAAACCTAACATTAACAATTAATGTTGACTAGGTGTATGGGCTGAATCGCAGTTAGCAGTTCGGCCCATACAACTTTTCTCGCAATAGACTGGACTTTAAAACTGGGCTTTACAGGTGGGACGAATTAATCCCTGTAATTGAACATCAGATTTTGAACAACAAGTGTGAGAAAAATGGACTGAAAAGACAGTACCTTTCAAACCGTAGATTTGGTCCAATCTGGTCCGAAATGGTCCAAAACTGATTTTCAATTCAAGAATTAATTCATGAAAGATTTGAAATTAATGATTTTGATTTTAAACAATCACAAATCAACTATGGACTGTTCGCACCACCTGCAAAACAGAGGTTAATCACTAATGTTGCAGTTTCACAAACTGCAAATCGCAAGAAGCGATTTCTCCATCTGCAAATCTCCAGCGCCGCCATCTTCTTCCCTCTTCTTTAATCAAGAAAATAAAAAACAAAAATCCTATTTCTATTAATTAATTACATTCTTGATCAAATCCTATACATTCAGTCTAGAAAATAAAAAAAAATATTTACAGACCGAATTGAATGAAATAAATGAAAAAGGGTGCGCAGACTATCTGCGCCAAATCTGCACTGCGATCTCCAAGTTCGAACAGTCCATTAAATCAAAATAAATAAAGAACAATTCTAAATAAATTTTGGATATAACAAAATTAATTTCAGATCAATCACCCTTAACAAGAAACCATTTCTTGAAAAAAAAGAAAGCAATCTACGTAAATCTTGGCAGAACATTTTCTATCCATCTGCGTAGGGTCAGATCTGATTTTCTTTTGGTTTAAGATTCGAACCTGTGGCTCTGATACCACTGAAAGAATGGTAGGATCCATCTAATAGACGCCAAAAGGTTGCGGAATGGGTGGGCGAATTTCAAAAATTTTCCTACCTTCTCCCAACTGGGAATCATATTCCCTAAATTTAGAATACTATATTCAAGGATCTTACTTGAACTATAATCGAACCAGATCTGAACCAAAAAGCAAAAGGGAGAAATATACCTGATCCGGAGAAGTAGTATCTCCAAATGTTGGTGTTCACGCCCAAAGAAGAAACCAAGATCCGCTCCTGCTAAAGATGACATAGTTGTGGATGGAACGGAACCAGCAGGGTGCGTCCTACACACTAGATCCCTGTAATTGAACATCAGATTTTGAACAACAAGTGTGAGATAAATGGACTGAAAAGACAGTACCCTTCGAACCGTAGATTTGGTCCAATCTGGTCCGAAATGGTCTGAAACTGATTTTCATTTCAAGAATTAATTCATGAAAGATTTGAAATTAATAATTTTGATTTTAAGCAATCACAAATCAACTATGGACTGTTCGCACCACCTACAAAACAGAGGTTAATCACTAATGTTGCAGTTTCACAAACTGCAAATCGCAGGAAGCGATTTCTCCATCTGCAAATCTCCAGCGCCGCCATCTTCTTCCCTCTTCTTTAATCAAGAAAATAAAAAACAGAAATCCTATTTCTATTAATTAATTACATTCTTGATCAAATCCTATACATTCAGTCTAGAAAATAAAAAAAAAATATTTACAGACCGAATTGAATGAAATAAATGAAAAAGGGTGCGCAGACCATCTGCGCCAAATCTGCACTGCGATCTCCAGGTTCGAATAGTCCATTAAATCAAAATAAATAAAGGACAATTCTAAATAAATTTTGGATATAACAAAATTAATTTCAGATCAATCGCCCTTAACAAGAAACCATTTCTTGAACAAAAAGAAAGCAATCTACACAAATCTTGGCAGAACATTTTCTATCCATCTGCGCAGAGTCAGATCTGATTTTCTTTTGGTTCAAGATTCGAACCTTTGGCTCTGATACCACTGAAAGAATGGTAGGATCCATCTAATAGATGCCAAAAGGTTGCAGAATGGGTGGGCGAATTTCAAAAATTTTCCTACCTTCTCCCAACTGGGAATCATATTCCCTAAATTTAGAATACTATATTCAAGGATCTTACTTGAACCATAATCAAACCAGATCTGAACCAAAAAGCAAAAGGGAGGAATATACCTGATCCGGAGAAGCAGTATCTCCCTATGTTGGTGTTCACGCCCAAAGAAGAAACCAAGATCCGCTCCTGCTGAAGATGACATAGTTGTGGATGGAACGGAACCAGCAGGGTGCGTCTTACACACTGGATCCTTCGCAAGAATCCTCTGAAAACTCTGAACACTGAATCTTTCTCAGTCTTTTTCGCAAGACTAATGTCAAGAACTGATTTCTTGACTCCCTGTTGCTGCAAAGATCAAATCTTGCAAGAGGGAATGGCGGCGACTGGAGGAGAACTCCTGGGACGAAAATGGCTGAACTGCCTCTCTTCTCTCTGGAGTTTTGTATGAGATAGATACCAATCAAACCCAAAATTGGAGCACTGGACAGCTACAAAGATCATACTCAGATACCTTTGAAGGACAAAAGAGTTTCATCTGGTATTCGATGGTAGTTCACTACAGATCCTATGGTATACCGATGCCGATTTCCAGTTAGACTCAAATGATAGAAAGTCTACATCTAGTTACATCCTTACAATGGGATCCTGTGTAGTAACAAAAATAGTCCATAACCCAGGCCAAGCACATTGTTGTAAGTGAGACTAACTAATGGATGATGTTTTTCATCCTAAAATTTGGAATCCTACCATATCATCCATTCCACTGTTGTGTGACAACACTAGATCTTTGGGAGATTATTGGTAGAGGGGACATATAGATTTAGAAGGTAGCATCAATGGAGAATGTGGTAGACCCATTGGCAAAGCCACTGACACAGAAAGTGTTTGAGAAACACGTGGACAATATGGGACTCTAGCTTGTACCCGATTAGACCTAAGTGCAAGTGGGAGTTGTTAGACAGTGTTTGCCCATAACATTTATTGTAAATGAATAAAAGTACATAATTGATTTATGTTATACTTGGTGTGTTTCTATGTAATTACCTTTAAATGGGACACTTATGAGACTCTTGTTATTTTAGAATGTTAACAACCGTTGGATAGACCTAGGGAGGTTTATCTTGCCAAGGCTGACACTATTGTACTGCCAAGTCCGTTGGGGTAGCTTGTCTCAGCTATCAGGGTTAGACCCGAAGCACATGTAGTCTGTGTTTGCTTGAAACACTAAACCCGGACCATTTTTTAGTTATGCCTTGGACCATGGAAACTGATGGGCAAAAACTAGAAAGTTACACCTAACCCCTAGACTCGATTATGGTACTGCACTGGGTGTCGGATTAGGCTGTCTTTGATATGCTAATTAGTGAGATCCTTTGGGGGTCAAAACCTAGGTATGTTGGGGCAGTCTGAGAATTCACTCGAGTGGGTGATCATAGTGACAGAATCAGCCCCTTTTTCAGACAAAATGAATGATCAAGACTGCACTCTCTCTGATGGAAACCAAAATTGCCGGCAGTCGATTTCAACTGTGTTTGAGATTTATTTTGCAAAATATATTTATATGAATATATATATATATATATTATGTTTTATGAAAAGTTTGCAAAAGGTTTTAATTCCCGGGATCCATCCGAGCAGAGAGTGCAACACTATACCTTGCGACCAAGGGAGAGGTCCTCTCTTGTCGGGCAGTGTTTGATCATTAAGGGCTGAGAGGTTAAGTATAAGACCATTTAGGGCTTTTATACCTGATGGGCAAATTTCACTTAAGACCATTGTCCTTGGGCCTTCATAAGATGGCAGGACTCAATGACCATTTAGTGTAAATGTTGGGCCCATTAAGAGTCCATACTGATGGACTCAGGTGTTCACTGTGCTTAGTAGTAAACTCGGTTAGGCTATGTCATAGAAGCTAGGCTGAACCCATATGGCTTTTGTGAGGTCAATGTTAGGGTCTCATGCCATACAAAGAGAGCCAAGTTAGCTAGTAATTAATAGGGATGTGAGGTACCTCCTTAATCAGCATTTAATGGATGGAAAGGTTTAATCTAAAATGGCAATGAACATTGTTTGATAAAGGCCAAAGGAAAAGAACATTGGAAGACTGGATATGATCCTTCATTGAAAGTGGTTGGGTTTTGCAGCTAAAACAGTTGTCTCCATGCACCTATGTGATTTTCCACATTAATAGAGACATACACTATGTCTTCGTCACTGAGATAGGAGGGAAATCCCAAAGATGAATAAATGGAAATGGAACATAGACAAAAGACCTTTCTATTTAAACATGAATCAATTTTAGGTTGTGGACTAATAATTTTTTGCCTTTTATCAGAAATGGCAAATGGACAATTCACCAAGTTGTTAGATGATAATAAGCTTAAGTGACCTAATTATGCTAACTGGTTTCGTAACCTTAACCTAGTCCTGACATCCAAGAAATTGGACAAGGTTGCCAAGAACCCCACTTTGGAATGTCTAGGTGACAGGGCTTCTAAGGCTCGTAGAAGAGAGTATCAAGAATGGGAGGAGAAAAATTCTCTTGCTCGGTGTTGCATCATAGCATCTTTAGATAATGCTATCCAGAGGCAATTCGATATGATCGAAGTCTCTAAATACATCCTGGATAGTCTAGATACTATGTATGAGGAGCAGAATCATTTTGCCCATCAGAAGGTCCTCAAATTTTTTATGATCACCCAGATGACTGAGAGCCAACAGGTCCATAACCATTGTTTAAAAATGATGGGTTACATTAATGAACTGGAGGCTCTTGGTTCTTAGCTAGATGAGGACACCAAAACTGATGCAATCTTAAATTCTCTACCTCCCACTTTCAATCAGTTTGTCATAAACTACAACATGAACAACCTAAAAGTTATCCTTCAGGAACTTAGCAATATGTTATAGAGGTTTGATGAACTGATAAAGAAGGATAAGCTGATAGCCATGCTTGTTGAAGGTGGCAAGTTAGGTAGGAGAAAGAGGATGGCTAAGAAGAGGGCTCAGAAGAAAGCAGCCAAGCTAGAAAAGCAAAAGAATGACAAAGCATCAGATGCATGTCACTTTCGCAAATAGACAAGGCACTAGAAGAGGAACATCCTCATTATCTGGAGACCAAGAACAAAGATGGTAGTTTCAAACCTCTTGTCAAAGAGACCAATATGTTGGTCACTTCTACACCTTGGTGTATTGACTCTATGGCTTCTACTCATGCATGTAACACATTGCAGGGGTTCAAAGAAAGTAGAAGGCTGAGTAACAATGAGGTGACACTTTACTTAGGAACTTTTGCAACTATTGCAGCTACAGCTATATGAATTGTAGAATTAGTTTTCAGAGAAGGAATTATTAAACTTAAAGATTGTCTTTATGTACCCTCTTTGAGAAGAAAATTGATTTATGTTTCAAAATTGTGCAATGATGGTTATTCTATTTTGTTTAGTAATACAATTATTATTAAACTGAATAACAAATTCCTCACTTATGAAAAACTTGAGAATGGTCTCTATGTCCTCCATCCTTCTCTAGAAACAAATATAATCGAAATTACGTCGGAAATTATCCCCAAGAAAAGATCACGTGATACAGTAAATTCTACGTGCCTATGGAATTACCGATTTGGCCACATCAATATAGATGATATTACAATCACAAGGTTAGTAAAGGATGGTCAATTGGATTTTTTAATTGTAGAAGATCTTCCAACTTGTGAACCTTGCCTTTAGGGTAAGATGACAAAATGGCATTTGCGGGAAAGCCTGAAAGATCGATGAGCACACTTGACCTTATACATACTAATGTATGTGGTCCCATGAATGTTAGGACATGCAGCTGGCATGTTTATTTTATAACTTTCACTGATGATTACTCTCGGTATGGTTATGTGTACATAATGAGACATAAGTCGGAATCCTTTGAAAAGTTCAAAGAGTTCAGATAAGAGGTCGAGAAATATTTGGGGAGATAGATCAAAGCCCTTTGATCAGATCGAGGAAGCGAAAATCTCTTCAACAAATTCAGGGACTACTTAAAGGACAATGGGATTGTATAACAGTTGTCTCCTCCTGCTGCACCATAATTAAATGGTGTCTTGAAGAGGAGAAGCTAGACTCTGTTAGATATGGTCCGTTCACTTCTCATCCACTTAGAACTAACTATATCCTTTTGGGCATACGCATTGGAGACTATGATATATGTGTTGAACCGCGTTCCAACCAAATCTGTTCCTAAGACTCTGTATGAGCTCTGTACCGGTAAGAAACCAAGTGCAAGACACTTGAAGATATGGGGTTGTCTGTCACATGTTAAGAGAACAAGTGCTAACAAATTGGAATATAAGACCAGTCGTTGCATATTTGTAGTCTACCCCAAAAGCTCTGTAGGATACTTTTTCTATGACTCTAGAGAGCAAAATGTGTTTTTTAGTCGAAATGCCTATTTTTGGGAAGAAGACTACATCCTAGACAATCATCATCAGGAAATTGTTCTCGATGAGGAGTGCTCAGGAGTTGAGGGAGATGTCACACATGTTCCATATGACACCCAACTTAGAAGGTCTACTCGGGTTTCTAGACTTCCACTTCATTATGACTATGATCAAGAAAGTTACTTGATGGAAGCAATGATTAGTGAGGAAGATCCCTTGACTTATATTGAAGCTATGTCTTCCATGAAGTGGGTAGATGCCATGAAAGCTGAGATGGACTCAATGGAAACCAACAAGGTTTGGACTCTCGTAGACCCACCCCCTAGGGTGAAAGCAATTGATTGCAAATAGATTTACAAGAGGAAGAAGGGCCCTGGTGAAAAGGTTGAGACCTATAAAGATCATCTTGTAATGAAGGGATATACTCAGAAAGAGGGAATCGATTATGAGGAAACCTTTTCGCTAGTGGCCATGCTTAAATCCATACGGATCTTGCTAGTTGTAACATTACAGTATGACTATGAGATTTGGAAACTGGATGTCAAAACTGTGTTCCTAAATGGAGATCTTACTGAAGATATTTATGTGCAGCAACTGGAATGTTTCATTGCTACAAGTTAGGAGCACATAGTGTGTAAACTTAACCGATCCATCTATAGACTTAAGCAAGGTTCAAGAAGTTGGAATATCTGATTTGACTCTACCATCAAACAATTTAACTTTGAGCAAAATCTGGATGAGCCCTGTGTTTATAGGAATGCAGTAAGAGACAAGGTTATGTTCTTTGTTTTGTATGTAGATGACATTCTACTCATTGGGAATGATGTAGGAATGTTGACTACAGTGAAGGTATGGCTTTCGCAGCAATTCTCCATGAAAGATTTTGGAGAGGCCTCTTACATCTTGGGACTTTGACTCTATAGAGATAGATCCAAAAGGATAATAGGATTATTGCAATATGATTACATTGATGAGATTGTCAATAGATACAACATGGAGAACTCCAAGAAGGGATTTGTCCCTTTCAGGCATGAAGTCACTCTCTCCAAGGGTATGTCTTCTAAGACTCCTGAGGAGATTGAGGGCATGAAGGAAATTCCCTATGCCTCTGTCATAAGTGAAGGAATGGAAGATCCACCATATGGATGGCTGAACCATGTAGGGTGGTTAGGAAAAACTTCAAAAATTTCTTGCTCCCATCTAGGAATCCTATTCTCTAATTTAGAAAAACTACATTTTTCAAGGTTCATTCTTGAAATTTTGCCTACCCACCCTTCATGGTTCGGCCATCCATATGATGGATTTCCCCTTCCCTTCACATTGTCCTTGGGCCTTCATAAGTGTTAGACAGTTTTGTATGCCCTTAGCTTCAATCAGAATGATGTACTTTATGAGTTTATTGTAAATGAATAAAGATACATATTTGATTCATGTTCCCTTGGTATGTTTCTGTGTAATACCCTTAAACTGGACACTTAATGAGAATCGTGTTAGTTTAGAATGTTCACAGCCAGTGGGTCGGTCTGGGGAGACCTATCCTGACAAGGTTGACACTGTGGTGCCACCAAGTCGGTTGGGGTGGCCTGTCTCAGCTGCCAGGGTGAGACCCTAGGCACATACAGTGTAGGATTAATTGAATCTTTGAACTGGACCAGATTTCCAGTATTGCCCTGGACCTTGGAGATTGATGGGCAAAACTGGAAAGTTACACCCGACCCCTAGACTCGATTATGATACTGCACTAGGTGTCGGATTGGGCTATCTTTGATGTACCAATCAGTGAGATCCTTAGCGGGGGTCAAAACCTGGGTATGTTGGGACAGTCCGAGAATTCATCTGAGTGGGTGATCATAGTGACAGGATCAGCCCCTTTGCCGGACAAAGGTAATGATCAGGGATGCACTCTTACTGATGGAAACCAAGACTGCCGGCAGCGGATTTCAATCGTTGAGATTTGTTTTTTGCAAAGTATATTTTATATGAGATATAAAAGTATATATATTATGGTTTCTAAACGGTTTGCAAAAGGTTTTAATTCCCGGGATCCATATGAGTGGAGAGTGCAACACTGTTCCTTGCAGCCGAGGGAGAGGTCCTCTCTTGTCGGGCAGTGTATGATCATTATGGGCTGAGAGGTGAAGTGTAAGACCATTGAGGATAATGCCTGATGGGCTAATCTTGCATCTGCCCACAGTCCCTGGGTGTTACAAGGTGGCTTGGCCCAGGGACCACTTAGTGTAAGTGTTGGGCCCATAGAGCTCATTTGATGGGTTTCAGGGGTACACTGTCTTCAGCAGTGCATTCGGCCAGGCCTTGTAACAAAGGTTAGGCTGAACCCATGTGGCTGATGTGTAGATCAATGCTTGGGTCCCACGCCATACAAGGAAGCCCAACTGGGCAGCAATTTGGAAGGTTTTTGAGTACATAATCTTAATGGGCCTTAAGCCCATTTCGAATTGGGCTGATTTGATCAGTCATCTAATGGAGGCAAATTCTGAAGTGGGTCAGCTAAAAGGATTGGGCTTAGACCCTATCCACTCAGAGAGTCCAAGATCTAAATAAGATTTAGATATGGAAACCTCCTAATTAGACTAGGGGACAGCTGATCTGATCTGCAGATAAGATAAGGATTATCCCTTATCACTAAGGGACTTCTAACCCAAATATGATTTGGAATTAGCAACTCCTAATCTGATTAGGAGCTGATCCCTTTAAGATTATAAAAGGGGAAGGGGGCGCCAGCCTTTTACATGATCAACAGCATTCTTCTCTTAAAGAAAGAGAGATTGAGAGATTTCCTGCATACTGTGAATTCTCTCCTGCTGCCACCTTCCTGCCATTGCCATTCCTTCAGATCGATCTCCAGTTCTTGGGAGTAATCAAGATTTGATCTTGATCTCAATCTTTTTGGAAAAGATTGGTTGGAGCTGTACTGACGAGCCGTCCAGTTGATTCTTGCGAAGGGTCAAGTTCTTTTGAAGAACATTGTTGATTCTGCTCCATCCTTCACTGCGCCATCTTTAGTGGGAGCAGATTTTGGATCCTTCCTTGGGCGTGAACACCTCCATTGGGAGATAGTATTTCTCTGTATCAGGTATAATCCTCTCCCACTCTTTTTGGTTCAGATCTGGTTCAGTTTATGGTTCAAGATTGATCCTTGAAAATATGATTTTCTAAATAGGGAATACAATTCCCAGTTGAAGGGAGAGATAAATTTTTTGAAATTCGCCCCTTATTCCGCAATCTTTGGGCGTCCATAGGATGGATCTCTCATCCCTTCAATAAGATCGCTGGACTCAAGGACCATTTAGTGTAGATGTAGGGCCCATTAAGAGTCTATTCTAATGGACTCAGGGGTTCACTATGCTTAGCAGTGAATTCGGCTACTTTGTCATAGAAGCTAGGCTGAACCCATATGGCTTTTGTGAGGTCAATGTTAGGGTCCCATGGTGTGCCTTGAAGCATGTCGTTAATCACTTTGGAATACCAGTTTCAATATTTATAAATTTTCTAATTCACAAAATAACTACAGTATGTAGTTAGTGGTGAGAAAGGGGTCTTATCCACAGGGAAGCGAGGGAAAAATTGTTACGTACTTCAATACGGACAAAATAACAATATTTGAGATTATAGAAACACAAAATTTAATTAACTGAACTGGAATACATTAAAATAATATTCTAACAATGCTAAAAGTAAAAATTGCAAAAAAATAAATGAATAACAGAAATAAAAAATCTGTAACTTGTTCAGAGGTAGCAGTCTCCGGATCTATCCTTTGACCCTCGAACTCCTCAAGCTGGGGCTTCGTTCTTACTTGGGTGAATTTCAAATCTACAGAAAGGAAGACAAAAATTAAATTTGATAAAAATAAATTGGAGAAATAAAATAAAAACTAGAAATTAAAGAATAGAAGATAAAAACACACATAAAAAATAAAGCTAAAACTATGGGAAACTGGTTAGGATCCAGATCCAGAGGTGGTAGTAGTGGCTAGGCGAACTACAAGCAGGAACCCCTCCTCTTGCCTGGGTTGTTCTCTTCTTCTACCCTTGAACTTCTCAAGAACAGCCTTCCATCTTACTTGGGGGCAGAATCCAACCCCTTCTCAGGACCCCTTGGGTCCTTGTTATAGAAAATGAAGGACAGGTTTGGGATTAAAGAGAAAGAGAGGGGTGGCAACTAGGTTTTTGCTAAAATATGGGTGCCCTAGGGTTAAGAATGGAGGGTTAGGAATGTTCTAAGATGATCATAAGGTTGAGAAGAGAAGGAGAGGGCACCCAATATTATGTAGGGCTGAGATTTGGGTGCCCGGAATGGAGGGAGCAGATTTGGGCACCTAGAGCTGGAGAAATGTGATTGGTTGGTGTGATGTGGTGCCATAAGGTGATTGGTTGAGGTTTAAGGAGTGAGGTGTAAGGCTAGGATGCTGTCTAGGGAGAGATCTAAGGGTATGAGGGGCTGCTAAGGCTTGGATGGTTGAGATTAGAGAGAGGTTGAAGTGAAAGGTGGGGATTTGTAGAGCTGGGGGCAGCTAGGAGATAAAGAGATGAGGAAGAGGCGCCTAGGGCTTCAAAGAGAGAGTTATTTCACAGGAAAGGCACCTATCTGGGTTTTCTAAGGAGAGGGGAGTATGCTAATATAGTAGGAGGGGTGCCTTTCTAGGTTTAGCAGATAGGAGATGCCCTCTTGTTCTCAGTTTTTCACCGAAACACCCCCTTTCTCAGCTAGAATCCTCACTAGCTTCCCAAAATCTGCAAAAAACTCTATAAATTTCCTAGTTTTTACCTAGAATTTGCATAGGGACCCTTAGAGGTCACAACATTGAATTTAACTGGAAAAATGGTACAGATTAGTTAGTCTAAGGTCTAAAATACCCCTAAAATGATGCCCTTAAGGCATCAAAATACAGAGTTATCATTGCCCCGTAACTTAACCATTGCTATTCCTTTAGCAATGTAGCCTTAAAATTGCACCGAGTAAAGAGGTCATTCCCATTGTAAGATCATCCCTGACAAAATTAGCCAAATATCCTGAATCTAGAATTCTCAAACTTTGTATAGATCAATATTGGGTTTAAGGGGTAAAACTGTCTTGCTTTGAATATTTTAGAAACTTAGCTTAAAAATCTTGTATACTCTTCTATTTGCAGTTTGTCATGAAAATCTGAGATTGATTTTAAAATCGGACAGGTATTCTTCTTACCATTTCTAACAATGGATTTCTACCCTTGAACTTTGTGACGCACACTTATTTTTATTGCCACCTTCCACCGTTTGATGCGAATCTCGACACTTGCCTTAGGTGAAGAGACCGGGTTACTAAGTGTTAGGTGATTGTCTTTGGCATTTCCTTTTCCGTTTGATGCGAATCTTGACACTTGACTTAGGTGAAGAGACCCGATTACTAAGTCTAGGGTGTCCATTGACCTTTTTTTTTATTTTGGAAACTCTATTCAGGGTAGTCCACTGTCTCTAATGACTTGAAGAATTTTTGTCTAATTTCTCAGCCTTTCAATTCTTATCTTGCTAGGGACAAACTTGGGAGTATTTTCTAATTTCTAAATGGTTTCGACAATATTCAAATAAGATCAATTTTGACTCCTATCACTTTCTACCAATTTCTATAAAATTAAATATTCTTCTATCAGTTTCCTCAACTTTTTCTATTTGGGAATCTCTTTTAATGGAAAACTTAAAATTTCTCAGTAAATTTTTTAGTTCTGCTTTTCTAAAGGCTTAGCTCTTATTATTATTTTTTTTTTCAATTTTTCTCTCTCTTTCCTCCCCCCCCCCAACTTAAGTGCCATTATCCCTAATGGCATGACTAGAATGTTGCAAAGGGACTTGGGCCAAAGGGAACAAGCAAGAGGGTTCTCCCAAGGAGTTCAAGGTTTGCCAACTGGTCTTGAATAAAAAAAAGAAACAAAAACTCTAATCCTAAATAATTGAAAACTACGTTGGGTTGCCTCCCAACCAGTGCTAAGTTTAACGTCTTCAGCCGGACGCCATTCTCTTTGGATCATTTAAGCCTATCTTCTTAATCTTTCTGCTCTTAGAGACTCCTTCCACATATGATTTAAGTCTTTGACCAATGATTTTGAATGTGCTTCCATTCTTTGGATCAACAATTTTAACTGCACCATACGGAAACACTTTTTCCACAATAAATGGCTCGTCCCACCTAGACCTTTATTTACTAGAGAACAAATGCAGCCTAGAATTAAAAAGCCAGACTTTTTTATTCGGTTCAAAAGTTTTCTTGAAATGTTTTTATCTTGGAAGGCATTTGTTTTGGCTTTTTAAATGCATGAGCTTTTGTAGGCTTCATTGCACAATTCCTCTAGTTCACTTAATTGTAGGGCTCGGTGGGATCCAGCTTAGCCTAAATTTAGATTGAACTTTCTGATGGCCCAATAAGCTCGATGTTCTAATTCGACGGGAAGGTGACATCCTTTACTAAAAACTAGCCTATAAGGAGACAGTCCAATGGGAGTTTTGTAGGCAATTCGATAAGCACATAGTGTGTCATTGAGAATGAGTCGTATCCATAGGGAAGCAAGGGAAAAATAATTAAGTACTTAGATCCGGGAGAGAGAACACAAAGGGGAGTTGCAGAAATATAAAATTAACTAATTAAAAAAATGGAATTCATTTAAACCAAATTCGAACAGTATTGAGAATAACAAGTGCATAAAAATAAATATCAGGAATAAATAAATAAAAGGAAAAAAAAATGTCCGAGAATCCGATTAGAGGTAGTAGTCTCCGGATCTCTCCTTCGACCCTCGAACTTCTCAAGCTAGGCCTTCCATCATACTTGGCCAAATTTCAGATCTGTAGAAAAGAAATAGAACACAAATTAAATCTAATAAAAATAAATTTACAGGAAGGAAAAATTAAACTAGAAATTAAAGAACAAAGAGTAATTCTAAAACTGAAGAAAAAAATGGTTGGTATTCAAATCCAGAGGTGGCAATAGTGGTGTCGGCGAATTGCAAGTAGGAACCCCTCCTCTTGCCTGGGCATCCTCCTCTTCCTCTACCCTTGAACTTCTCAAGATCATCCTTCCTTCTTACCTAGGTGAATTAACCAACCCCTTCTACAGGGCCCCTAGGAACCTTTTTATAAAGAAGGGTGGACACAACTGGAAATAGGGAGAAAGATGGGAGGTGGCAGCTGGGATTTAGCAAAGTTAGGGATGCCCTAGGGTTACTAATGGATGGGTAAGATGGTTTTCGGGTGATTCTATGGCTGAAAATGGAAGGAGAGTGTAGATTAGAACATCTAGGGTTGAAGGGTTAAGATTAAAAGAATATGTGGTGCCCTAGATTGAATGGTTGGGATATAGGATGGAGGGAGTGGCTGAGATTTAATGGTGATGAGCTGAATGGTGAGGATTAGCAGAATAAGTGGCACCCTAGGGTTTAGAAACTAGAAAGGAGAGCCCTAAAATGGATGGTGGAGATTAGGAGTGGATGATGGAGATTTCATGTCTGGGGTGGCTAGGGTTAGATAAGGAGGAAAAGATTTGGTTAAAAAGGCTCCCTAGGGTATGCTAATGCGAGGGGAGAAGGGTAATACAGTAGGATGGGCGCCTACTGGGTTTAGCAGATAGGAGGCACCCTCCTGTCCTCAATTCTTTATAATAACACCCCTCTCTCAGCTGGACTTTACACCAGCTTCCCAAAAACTACATTTCAGTCATGAAAACTTCCTAGTTTTCTACATAATTTGCATAGAGACCCTCAAAGGTCACATAATTGATTTTAACTGGGAAAAGGGTGCACTTTGACTACTCTAAGGCCAAAAATACCCCTAAATTGATGCCCTTAAGGCATCAAAATTCAAAGTTATCACACCCCCCCAACTTAACCATTTCTATTCCCTTAGCAACACAGCCTTAAAATTACACTGATCATAGAGATCCTTCCCATCTCAAGATCATCCCTAAAAAAATTAGCCAAGTATCTTGATTCTAGATTTCTCAAACTCTATATAGATCGGTATTAGGCTTAAGGTGTAAAATTGTCTTACTTTGAATATTACTGAAACTTGGCTTAAAAATCTTGTTTACTCTTCCATTTGTAGATAGTCTTGATAAGCTGAGGTTGATTTTATAACCAAGCATGCATTCTTCTTATCATTTTTTTACAGTGGATTTCTACCCCTGAATTTGATTTGCACACTTATTTTTATTGTTACCTTCCATCGTTTGACGCGAATCTCGACACTTGCCTTAGGTGAAGAGACCCAGTTACTAAGTGTTAATTGATTGTCTTTGGCATTCCCTTTCCCATTTGATGCGAATCTCGACACTTGACTTAGGTGAAGAGACCCGGTTACTAAGTCTATGGTGTCCATTGACTTTTTATTCCCTTTTTTTTTCTTTGCAAAACTGTTCAGGGTAGTCCGCTGTTTCTAACAACTTGAAGAATTCTTGTCTACTTTCTCCATTTTTCTCTTCTTATCTTAGCAGGGGCAAACTTGGAAATATTTTCCAATTTCTAAACTTGGGAATATCTTCTTATCTTGGCAGGGGCAAGTTAAAGGCTTAATTCTGCATATTTAATTCTTATCTTAATGGAAAAGTTTAAAATTTTTTAGTGAAATTTTAATTCTGCATATTTAAAGGCTTAGCTTTTGTTTTTTTTTCAATTTTTCTCTCTTTCCTTACCCCCCAATTTAAGTGTCATTGTCCCTAATGGCATAACTAGACTGATGCACAAAGGATTTGGGCCAAAGGAAACAATTAATAGGGTTTTCTTGAGGGGTTCAAGGTCCACCACCTAGTCTTGAATCAAGACAAGAAAAGAAACTCAAATCCTAAAAGCGAAAAAACTAAAAACTAAATTGGGTTGCCTCCCAACCAGCGCTAAGTTTAACGTCTTCAGTCGGACACATTCATGCACCATTCACATCTAAACGCCCTGACTCACATTCATCTTCCGACGGATAAGTTTTAGATTGGGCTAACAAAAGGGAAGGTAGGGCATCTAAAAGATCATCCACTATATCCTCCTTGCACTTATCTTCCCCTAGGTTTGAATACTTGGAGGCACTAAAAATGTTTAACTAGACTTTCTGCTCCCCAAATGAAATGTCCATTTCTCCCAATCTATAGTTGATTTTTGTATTGGCCGTTGCTAGAAATGGACATCTTAAGATCGTTGGGATATGGTTTAGTTCCTCGGTTGGGGTCATGTCCAGGATGATAAAATCCACTAGGAAATGACAACCCTCTACCCTAACAATGACGTCCTTAATAACACTTCGAGGAGTCTTGACTGACCAATTAGCGAGTTGCAGAATTACTAGGGTAGGTTTTAACTCGTTGGTCCTAAACCTATCATAAATGGACAGAAGTAGATTTATGTTGGCCCCAAGATCCAATAGGGCCCGATCGAAGGTGATTCCAGAGATGACACAACTTATGAGATGAGCACCAGCGAGTTGGTTCAGGGAAGTTGGTTTAGGAGAGCTGCACTAACATCTACTGAGAGCATCATTTTTTGTGGGGTCAATCGTGGCTCCATCATTTGAGTACACAGCTCTTTTAAAAAATTGGCATAGGCCGTGAGATGTTGGATTGCGTCAAGGAGAGGGAAGTTAATATGGACTTCCCTGCTCTCCTCGTTGCGAGTCTCTTTCTTCTTTCGCACCAGCCCCAACTGTGAGTGCAGTTGGAAAGGAAACTATGGGTTGGTTCACTAAAGGTTTTTCTTCTGATGTTTCCTTTCCTTCTTCTTCTCCCCCCAACATAGGGTCTTCCTGCTCCTTTTCTTCTTCATTAACTCTCTTTTTCTCACACGGGTCCTCTAACATCTTCCCACTTCTTAAGGTTGTAACAACTTTGGCATTTTCAGGCTGAGGTTCTTAGGAGGTGGTTGAATTTGTTGTGGAGGAAAACCCAATGGATGATTTCCTGGAGTCACACTCAATTGTCTCGGTATTTTCCTTACTTCTCTCCTCGCCTTGGTTTCGGCTAGTTGTCCTATTTGGATCTCTAATCTATTAATGGACTACTGCTGATTTAGGATCAGCTACTGAAGTTGCATGAATTGGTCATCTACTGTACGTGCTTGAGGAGGTTGTGGGTAAGCTTGATACGGTTAGACTGGTTGGTTCCTAGGGTACACTTGCTGGAATGAACTCTGTACTTGTGGCCTCTGAAATTGGTGGGCCATGGAGTTAGATAGATGGTATTTCTGTTGGAACAGTGTATAGGTTTGACATGATTGAACCGGTTGAGTCCCATGGTAATCATTGTACTCCCAGTGGGCTTGGGCTTCAGACCACTGAGAGTGCATATCTAGTAGGGGGTTTTCTTGGACTTGGGCCCTATAATTGAAATTGGGTTGATTTTCCCACCTAGGGTTATATGGACTAAAGAATGGGTTAGCCTTAGGTTGGAAAATTTTGTTGGCCACATGTATTTGGTTTGGACAAACTGGTTGTCATGGGCCTGCCATGGGGCACTGGCTAACATGATGGGTCGGGCTTGCACAGATGGAACATGATGGATAGGATGACAAGGTTGGGTATGGGCCACTTTGTTGACGACGTGTAAGGACTTCATCAAGTCTTTGGGCTATACCATTAATCTTGTCCAATTGTCGAGACACGTGGTTCCAATCAATTTGTGGTTCAGGTTGGAAGTAATTTCTCATTCCACAAACTCCGACCATTGAATTCATTTTAATTTAACCCTCTTTTTCTTCTTATTTTATTTTGAAATTTGAAATTTAAATTTTGAATTTTAATTTCAAATTTAAATCTTGAAATTTAAATTCTAAAATTTAAACTCAAATTTGGTTTTTTAATTTTTTATATTTCAAAATTTAAATTTTTGAAATTTAAATTCAAATTTGAATTTTTATTTTTTTTTATTTTCTCATTTTTTTTCTTTTTAATTCGAAATTTAAATTCAAATTCATATTTTGAAATTTAAATTCAAATTTGAATTTTTTAAATTTTTATTATTTATTATTTATTATTTTTGTTTTTGAAATTTGAAATTTAAACTAGTGGTTCAACCAATGTGAATCCTCTTATGTTCACATGGAATTAAACCACTTCCTTTGGTTAGCCAGGTAAGAGGTGGGGATGCGGGAGGCTCCCCTTGCTCTCGCAAGGACCTAATTAAGTAACCACAAAACCCGCTTAGGCTTAACCGTTTAACCACTTTCCTTAGACACCAACTGCCGGTTATGGAAAATAATTTCAAGCCCTCCTAAAATTCAACACACCTTTGAACCAAATGTGAGGATTCCCTAAGGGATCTTTCTATCCAAATTTTAAATTAGGGTTAGGGTGAACCAAACATGAATGGTGGTGATTTTTGGGCTAAGGAAGGGTGATGAAATCCCCACCTTATCTTATTTAGGTTGGATGCCCTTAAATGAATTAACGGAAAGAAAAACAATCAAACAAAATGAATGCAACTGATTACAATGCATGAACAATTATTTCTACAATGCAATTCAGCAAGATAACATAAATGAATAAAATAAGCTAAGCACAAGAAACAATTACAATAAAAAGAAAACCTAGCACATTCACAACTAGCAAAATAATTTCAGCAATTAAATCAACCTATATGATGCATGCACTAGAATATGAAACCTTAAACGTTGGAATGCAAATACAAGAATTTTAAAATATTAAACAAAAACTTTTTTCTATTTATTTTATTTTTTATTTTTTATTTATTAACTTTTTTATTTTTTATATTTTTTTTCTTTTTTTTTGAAATTTGAAATTTTGAATTTAAATTTCGAAATTTAAAATTCAAATTAAAATTCAAATTCAGATTCAAATTAAAATTAAAATTTGAAATTTAAATTCAAATTCGAAACATTGGACAATTTCCTAGTTAACAATTAATTGTTCAATTAAATAAATAAAAAAAGAGAATTAAATAAGGCAACAAATAATTATAACAAACAGAAAATAAAATAAATAATTATGCTAAAAATTAAACTTAAAATAAAATAAACAAAAGAAAATTATGTGGCACTAAATAAAATAAAATAAAATAAACAAAAAAAAAATTCTGTTTTTCTTATCTGAAATAAAAGAAAACTACAAACCTAATAAAGAAAAAATTCAAACAAGAATTAAACAAGAATTAAAATAAAGAAAAAAAATAGATCTAGAAACAAAAGGGAACCAAAATAATACTAAAAAATAAATCAGATCTAGAAAAAAAGAAATTAAATAAAAATTCAAAAATAACTATTCTATAAAAAAAAGAAAGAGTAATAAAATAAAAATAAAATGGAATGACCACACCAGGAACGCAATCCAATTTCTCTTCTCTTCTCTTCTGTCCCATAGTCCTCTAACGCTCTAGTACCCCACCTTTCGCTATTCCGTCCTGTAGAATCAAAGAGAAACAATAATTAAACTGAGATAACAGATCAAGTAATAAAACAAAAAAGAAAAATAATGAAACAGATCCGACAAAGTAAATAAAAATTTTTCTTCGTGCTTCCCCAACAATGGCGCCGAAAACTTGTGTCCGGAAGCGCGTCGTTAAACACTTCTTAACACCAGTTTAAACATTTATAATTTTATTCCAATTCTTAAAAAACTACTAACATAGTAAAATGATGGGAACGAGTCGTATCCATAGGGAAGCAAGGGAAAAATAATTACGTACTTAGATCCGGGAGAGAGAACACAAAGGGGAGATGTAAAAATATAAAATTAATTAATTAAAAAAATGGAATTCATTAAAAACAAATTTGAACAGTACTGAGAATAACAAGTGCAAAAAAATAAATAATAGGAACAAATAAATAAAAGGAATGAAATAAAAATGTCTGAGAATCCGATCAGAGGTAGAAATCTCCGGATCTCTCCTTCGACCCTTGAACTTCTTGAGCTAGGCCTTCCGTCTTACCTGGTTGAATTTCAGATCTGCAGAAAAGAAATAAAATACAAATTAAATCTAATAAAAATAAATTTGTAGGAAGGAAAAATTAAACTGGAAATTGAAGAACAAAGTGTAATTCTAAAACTGAAGAAAAAAATGGTTAGGATTCAAATCCAGAGGTGGCAGTAGTGGTGTCGGTGAATTGCAAGTAAGAACCCATCCTCTTGCCTAGGCGTCCTCCTCTTCCTCTACCCTTGAACTTCTCAAGATCAGCCTTCCTTCTTACTTGGGTGAATTAACAACCCCTTCTACAAGGCCCCTGGGACCCTTTTTATAAAGAAGGGTGGAAACAACTAGAAATAGGGAGAAAGATTGGGGCGGCAGCTAGGATTTAGCAAAGTTAGGGATGCCCTAGAGTTTCTAATGGATTGATAACATGGTTTTGGGGTGATCCTATGGCTGAAAATGGAAGGAGAGGGCACCAAATATTATGTAGGGCTGAGATTTGTAGATTAGAACACCTAGGGTTGAAGGGTTAAGATTAAAAGAATATGTGGTGTCTTAGATTGAATGGTTGGGATATAGGATGGAGGGAGTGGCTGAGATTTAATGGTGAGGAGCTAAATGGTGAGGATTAGTAGAAAAGGTGGCACCCTAAGGTTTAGAAGCTATAATGGAGAGCCCTAAAATGGATGGTGGAGATTAGAAGGAGTGGATGATGGAGATTTCACATCTGGGGTGGCTAGGGTTAGCTAAGGAGGAAAAGATTAGGTTAAAAAGGCTCACTAGGGTTTGCTAATAAGAGGGGAGCATGGTAATATAGTAGGATGGGCGCTAACTGGGTTTAGCAGATAGGAGGCGCTCTCCTGTCCTCAGTTCTTTACAAAAACACCCCCCCTCTTAGTTGGACTTCACACTAGCTTCCCAAAAACTACATTTCAGCCATGAAAACTTCCTAGTTTTCTACATAATTTGCATAGAGAACCTCAGAGGACACATAATTGATTTTAACTAGGAAAAGGGTGCACTTTGACTAGTCTAAGGCCGAAAATACCCCTGAATTGATGCCCTTAAGGCATCAAAATGCAGAGTCATCAGTCATATAGTCTGTCGGACCAATCTTTTCGGTCGGGCCTAATGGACTTTGCAAAATACTTTTAATTTCCCTATTGGACACTTCCACTTGACTATTTGTTTGGGGATGGTAGGGGGTTGCTATCTAATGGGTGATTCCGTATTTGCGGAGCAAAGCACGGAATTGCGCATTAGTAAAGTGTGATCCCCCATCACAGATGATTGCCTATGAACACCCGAACCTAGAGAAAATATTCTTTTAAACAAATCTCAAGACAACTTTGTGATCATTGGTTCGGGTTGCCACCGCCTCAATCCATTTTGCTACATAATCAATGGCCACCAAGAGGTATTTGTGACCAGATGATGGTGGGAATGGTCCCATGAAATCAATACCCCACACATCAAAGATTTCTACAACTAGAATAGGATTAAGTGGCATCATGTCTCTACAGGACATATTCCCAACAGATTGGCATCTTAGGCAATTTTGGCTAAACACATGGGCATCCTTAAATAAACTCAGCCAGTAAAAACCACTCTGTAGAACCTTGGTTGTAGCTTTCTTTCCCGAAAAGTGTCCCCCATAAGCGAGAGTGTGACAAAAGTTGGGGATGCTTTGGTGTTCAGACTCGGGGATGCAACACCGGATTACTTGATCCGAACAAATATGAAATAGCTCAGGATCTTCCCAGAAGTAGTATTTGAGTTGAGAAAAGAATCTGTCTTTCTCATTCTTAGACCATCCCTTGGGAATTTTTCCTACTACTAAGTAATTGACAATATGAGCATACCACGGGCGAGCATTAAGAGAGACAACTAAGAGGTGCTCATCTAGGAAGGAATAGTCATGGACGGGCTTGCTTTTATTAATTTGAATTTGGGACAAATGGTAAGCTACCATATTTCTAGAAGCATGTCGTTAACCATTTCAAAACACCAGTTTCAATATTTATAAATTTCACAATTCTCAAAATAACTACAAAATGAAGTTAGTGGTGAGAAAGGGGTTGTATCCACAGGGAAGCGAGGGAAAAATTGTTACATACTTTAATCCAGACAAAATAACAAGATTTGAGATTGCATAAACACAAAATTCAATTAACTGAACTAGAATCCATTAAAATAAAATTCTAACAATGTTGTAAGTAAAAAATACAGAAAAATAAATAAATATCAAAAATAAAAAAACTAAATAAAAAATCTGCAACTCGGTCAGAGGTAGTAGTCTCCGGATCTATCCTTTGATCCTCGAACTCCTCAAGCTGGGCCTTCCATCTTACTTGGCCAAATTTCAGATCTGTAGAAAGGAAGACAAAAATTAAATTTGATATAAATAAATTGTAAAAATAAAATTAAAACTAGAAATTAAATAACGGAAAATAAAAACACATGTAAAAAGTAAATCCAAAACTATGGGAAACTGGTTGGGATCTAGATCTAGAGGTGGCAGTAGTGGCTATGTGAACTGCAAGCAAGAAACCCTCCTCTTGCCTAGGCATTCTCCTCTTCCTCTACCCTTGAACTTCTCAAGAACAGCCTTCTGTCTTACCTGGGGGCAGAATCCAACCCCTTCTCAGGATCCCTAGGGTCCTTTTTATAGAGAAGGAAGGATAGGTTAGGGATTATAAAGAAAGAGAGGGGCGGTAACTAGGTTTTTGTAGAAATATGGGTGCACTAGGGTTGAGAATGGAGGGTTAAGATTGTTCTAAGGTGATCCTAAGGCTGAGAAGAAAAGGAGAGGGCACCTAATATTATGTAGGGTTGAGATTTGGGCGCCCAGAATGGAGAGAGCAGATTTGGGCGCCTAGAGCTGGAGAAATGTGATTGGTTGGTCTGATGTGGCACGCTAAGGTGATTGGTTGAGGTCTAAGGAGTGAGGTGTAAAGCTATAATGCTGTCTAGGGAGAGATCTAAGGGTATGAGGGGTTGCTAAGGCTTGGATAGTTGAGATTAGAGAGAGGTTTTTGTGAAAGGTGGGGATTTGCGGAGCAAGGAGTAGCTAGGAGATAAAGTGATGAGGGAAGGGTGCCTAGGGCTTCAAAGAGAGTTATTTCATAGGAAAGGTGCCTATCTGGGTTTGCTAAGGAGAGGGGAGTATGCTAATACAGTAGGAGGGGCGCCTTTCTAAGTTTAGCAAAAAGGAGGCGCCCTCGTGTGCTCAGTTTTCGATGGAAACACCCCCTCTCTCAACTGGAATTCTCACTAGCTTCCCAAAATCTATAGAAAACTCTGTAAATTTTCCAGTTTTTACCCAAAATTTGCACAGGGGCCCTTAGAGGTCACAACATTGAATTTAATCAGAAAAGGGTACAGATTAGTCAGTCTAGGTCTAAAATACCTCAAAAATGATGCCCCTAAGGCATCAAAATACAAAGTTATCATCCCACGCCATACAAAGAGAGACAAATTAGCTAGAAATTAATAAAGGGACGTGAGCCACCTGCTTGATGGAACTGAAGCCCAAAGATTAATTAGATTAATCAGTATGGGCAAATTTAGATAGGGATATGGGTTTGGATAAGCAGATAAGGATAAGAAGATAAGTCTTATCCACTTAAAGAGTCCAAATCCAAATAAAGATTTGGATTAGGAAGCTCCTAATTGGATTAGGAGTGCTGCTTTTTAAGCTATATAAATAGAAGAGGATGAACTACTCCAGGTTTACACACTACTCTCAGTTCTCCCTCTCTCCTTCTGCCCTTGCCGCCTAACCCTAATTTGACCTCCATCTTGAACTAATAGAGATCAGTTCTGATTCTGATTTTTGGAAGAAAAATCAAATCTAATTTCGTGCTCACCTCCCCTACTTGATCCAAGCCGTTGGATTGCAGTTCTTGCTGAAGGCTACATTGCTGAACCTACTTCATTTCAATCTGTGCCATCTTCAGTGGAAGTGAGTTTTGATACCTTCTTTAGGCACGAACACCTACTCTAGGAGCTACATGTGTGGATTCCGTATTAGGTGTTGCTCACTCTTTCTTTTGGTTTCAGATCTGGTCCGATTTGGATCAAGAACGATCCTTGAAAAAATGCAGTTTTTCTAAAACTGAGAATATGATTCCTGGAAGGGAGAAAAGAATTTTTTTGAAATTTCTCCCAGCCACCCTATGATGGATTTCCCCTTCCTTTAGATTTATCCAAGTATTGGCTTTCCTTTCACTAGAAATCCTCATAACTCACATGTACTACTACCTTCTGTGTGCCTCACTTAAATGACATGGTGATAGTGACATCACTATCTGGTGGGCGGCGTCTCATTATACCTATGTGTCACCTTGTCGCATTTGTCCCTTCAATGTTATGCGCATAGGTGGCATCTGAACGTAGTTCTCAGTAGACCGGGATGTTGCAGTGATTGAGGGTTTATCACAAAACCGAGTGTGAGTGAACCTCATTGCCATTTCTGCTCAGGTTTGCAATGGCTCAAGTTAAGAATGGGTCCATCGTGCATGTGCGATGAACCCCGAGATTATTACAGTCCTGCGATTTGCGCCGTAGGTTCATTATAGGTCTGCAGTGCACTGTGGTGGGTTCATCGCAGTGGGAGGGTTGGCTACAGACTGATCGTGGGCATCCATGTGGTATCAACGTGGTGTTTACTGTATTTTGAGGGTTTGTAGGAACACTATATACCTACATTAGCCCCCTTGCTTATCAGTAAGTGGGAGCTTATCTATAAGCATTATGCTTTTACGCTTACTCGTAAGTCTTGCAATGGGTTCATTTGTGTGCATTGGGTTTGAGAATTTACCCTATTTTGTGATTTTGTGTGAACAATTTGAGCTTGATTTTGGATTTTGTTAGCTTTCCTTTCTTGTTAATGAGTTGGAAGTCAATTGTTTAGGTGGTCGTGCATTTTGTGCATTCGTGGTCTTGGGCATGCATTGGGTATCTAATTTCTGGTGGGATTTCCTACATTCCCTGGTTTAGCCCCTTGTCTTTCGGTGATTTCCTTTTTGCCAATGGGCAATATTATGCCTCATTTGTCCATCCTATCCCCCTGGCCATTGGCAAGAAGGGAATTAGTGAAAGACACTAGCGTTTCAATTGTTTATGTGGGTGATGAGCCCCTCTTTATGTGCCAGGTGGTTCTTTATGTGGGTTTGTGTATTAGAAGGTTTTGTTGTAGGTGATTCGAAGTGCTGTGGAATAGTAACAACATTTTTCCAATGT
This sequence comes from Nelumbo nucifera, assembly GCF_055504915.1. Classification (NCBI taxonomy): domain Eukaryota; kingdom Viridiplantae; phylum Streptophyta; class Magnoliopsida; order Proteales; family Nelumbonaceae; genus Nelumbo; species Nelumbo nucifera. The sequence goes on from NC_142650.1 coordinate 76,132,362, forward strand.
AAAGCTTCTCTATGTGCCAAGGTTAAGTTCTATCTCTTGTGGTTTAGTCCCCTTGGCTATTGATAGGAAGGCGATTCCCAAGGGGCATTGATATCGACGTTTCGGCACGAGTTAAGGGAAGCCTTTACTGTGTGTCAGGAAAAGAGCATGATTTTTAGATGCAGGTTCTTGATTTCGGTGGCCTATCATGTCCTCCGGGTGTTAATGGTTTGAGAACTTATTTTGTGTCAGCCATGTGGTGATCATCATTAGCATGTTTGTTTTAACTGATGCAGCGCCATAAAGGAATTGATTTGTGTGTGTGGTTTTTTCGTATATAGATTCTATAAATTGGCAACTTGATGACGTGTCTTTCTTCTTGGTTTAAATGCGCCACTCCCTCCTGCTTTGCAAGGGCTTAATCATAATTTTATTAGGGTTACTTTTTCATTAAGCTTCATTTGGGGCTTCGTACTGGCATCTGTTCATCTTCTCTGGTGCCATTTGGTGTTTTGGTCATGAGATTACTCATTATAAATATCTGAGGTATTCAGGATACATCGTCTTCGGCCATTAGCCTTCTTGTGGTTGTCTTCGTATTCCGTTTGTGAGTTTGCTACTCTCATGAAACCCACTTCCTTCTTCCTTTCCATCCCCTTCTTGTGTCATCTTATCTGTCTCTCATGGACTCTCGTCAGGGGAAGGTTAGTTATCTCTTTTTAGATTTTGTCAGGGAAGTTGACATGGCCGAGTTGTTGTCAAAGAGGGAGGCAGCCTTGGTCGCTACTGGTGGGGAGGGTTTCTAGCCTCTGTTGCCTATTTTTAGGGATGTGGAGGGTATACTCGATCCTATCCATGGATCCAAACTAATGTGCCTCTGTGGACGTCCAGACTACTCCGTTACTTATAAGTGTCAGGAGACTAAGACCAATAGCTCTAGGTTGCATGTTGCAAGACTCTAGTCTTCTTAGGTTTGTCGACTGCTATTGGGGAAGATGGGTCACTGTAACTTTGGAAGAGAAGCTCTGAGGCACATTTGAAGACACTGTCTTTAGAACGTTATTTGCCCCCACTCGGTTTTACTGAGTTTTCTATTGGGTTACAAGAAAATTCGTTCCTAGGATACAACAGAGCCTTGGGCGAGAATCTGCAACCAGCAAAGTTGAAGAGTCTCCAAAGAAACCTTCTATGAGACTGTAGCAGACCAGGCTGAGAGAGAGAGAGAGAGAGTGTGAATTTCGAAATTGTGTGTTTTGGAGTCTGATTCATGCTCCTTAAATAATTTGTGAAGAGGTATGAGGAAAAGGTAGGTGCTGGTTTAGAGAAGGCACCTTGAACAGTCACAATTTCAAACATTGTGACTGTTTAAAAGGTAGTTAACAGTTGGTGACTGTTAACTTTGAATTGTGCCTCTTGATCACACCTGATTGAATCGTGACCGTTGATCTCATCAACGGTGATCAACGGTCAGCAACGCACCAAAACCAAAGCCGCCCATTGTAAGCCACGTGGGTGCGAGCAAAGTGCACCTCTAAAGCGCCTCATTGCATCACACACACACGCGCGCGTGTTGCGCGGTATCGAATCCCCATACTCTCCTCTACTAATTCTAAGGAGTGTAAATCAGCTCCTATTGAAATACTAAAAACAAAACATATAATTTTCCAATGTGGGATAAGTTCAAAACTGGGTTTTGTAAGAGAAAAACTCATTTTTCAATCAAGTGTGCAGGTGCAATTTCTCATGTAATTGACCAATCAAACCCATTGGATTTAATCTCTTATGAGATTAAAATCCAACAATCCCCCACATTGATTGATCAATTACATAGTTCTCTCTTAATCCAAACTACTATGACACAGTTATGCATACAAAAGGTGTTTAACAACTTAAACCTCTTGTTAGTATAGTTATCTCAGAGCCTTGTCAAAGTTATTGGTGATAAGACCTTAAACCAATTACTCTCAAGACAGACCGGAGACACCTACATAAAAATGTCCAGTCTCTGCAAGAGTTTCAAGTTTTGCTCAGTACTGTTATGGCCATGTGCTTCTTTCCTGGTTTCATGAATAATCCCGAGAGCAAACCCAAACCCTCATGAGAAGCGGCACCACTTCTATGTTCACATAGGTGAAGTTCCACTATGTGTTCCGTTATTTGACACATTTCAAAACTTCATTAAGAGTTTATCTCAACCTTTCATCATAACGGACAACATTGTTTATGTTGTGATGGGAAATTTCTCAATGTCAGTGCTAACAGTCACATTGCTATAACTTGTTGTTACCCATTCAACCCAATACTGATGGTTTTTCAGTTCAGTTTGGGTTACCATTACAGGTGACTAAGTAAAGTGTTTTAATCCCATCTCTTTGGCTATCATTCTTACCAATTCTCTGGTCAAGCCCTTGGTAAGAGGATCAACTAAGTTTTTACTTGACCTCACATAGGTTATAGTGATGACTCCATCTTGAATCAATTGCCTAACAAATTCATGTCTCAAACTTATATGTTTGGACTTACCATTGTAGGTACCACTATAGGCCCTTGACAGAGTTGCCTCACTATCACAGTAAATGGAAATTTGAGGCATAGGACTAGGCCAAAGTTTTATATCCAATAATAAATTCCTAATCCATTCAGCCTCTTTTCCAGCAGTCGCTAAGGCTATGAATTCGGATTCCATGGTCTAGTGAGATATACAAGTTTGTCTTGTAGATGCCCAAGAGATTGCACTCCACCAAGGACGAAAATCCATCCAGATGTGGACTTGTTATCTCCATTACCGGTAATCCAACTTGCATCAGTGTATCCTTCTAGTACAACTGGATAATCACAGTGAAACAAGCCAAGTTCTAAGGTTCTCTTGAGATACCCAAGAACTCTCCCAATTGTCTTCCAGTGCTTTGCACCAGGATTACTTGTAAACTGGCTGAGTTTACTTACTGCAAATGCAATATCGGGTCCAGTACAAAGCATAGCATACATCAAGCTTCCTACTGCACTAGCATACACAAGTTGTGCAATTGCTCTACCAGTATTTTCTACTAGCTTTATACTAGAATCATATGGCATGCTATATTCTTTAAACCCTAAATGCTTAAATTTCTCAAGTACTTTCTCAATATAATGTGATTGGCTTAATGCATAACCCCTACTATGCTTTTTAACTTTTATTCCCAAGATGGTATCTACTTCTCCTAAATCTTTCATCTTGAAGATAGAGGATAAGTAGTTTTTAGTTTCATTTATGCCAATCATATTTGTACCCACAATAAGCATATCATCAACATAAAGACATACAATTACTCCATAATTTTCAGTGAATTTAGAGTAGATACATCTATCAGCACTATTATGTTTAAAACCAAAAGATAGGATAAAATAATCAAATTTCTCATGCCATTGTTTAGGTGCTTGTTTTAATCCATATAGTGATTTAACCAGTTTACAGATTTTCTTCTCATTTCCAGGAAGAACAAATCCTTCTAGTTGTTCCATATAAACCTCTTCATTTAAATCACCATTTAAGAAAGCGGTTTTAACATCCATTTGGTGAACAAATAAGTGATAAATGGATGCTAATGCTATGAGTGTTCTAATGGAAGTTGTTCTAGCCACTGGTGCATAGGTGTCAAAGTAATCAATCCCTTCCTTTTGACTAAATCCTTTTGCTACCAATCTAGCATTAAAAGTTTGTATAGTTCCATCAATGTTGTATTTTCTTCTAAACACCCATTTACATTTTATTGGTTTTGATCATGGAGGCAGGTCTACTAGTACCCATGTGTTATTTGACATTATTGAATCCATTTCATCATTTATAGCTTCCTTCCAAAAGGCAACATCTCTAGAGGTCATGGCCTCACTGTAGATTTTTGGATCATTTTCAATGTTTAGGACAATAGGTATCTTATTTAAAATCTTCTCTCTATCAACCTCAACCAAAAATACAATTGGCTGAGTAGAGATAAAATTTGAACCTAAGTGTTTCTTTGTTCTTTGTCTTTGACTTCTTCTAAGTCCTATTGTAGGTGTTACAGTTGTGTCATTTCTTCTTTCAGTCTCATTATTATCAACAGGTATTGAGATCTGAGTTTCTCTGTCATTTTTTGTAGATTCATTTTCTATAGGTTCAGAACACAGTTTATTTTCAAAGAATTCAACATCTCTAGTTTCAATTATTATGTTGGACTCTAAGTCTAGAAGCCTATAGGCCTTGCTATGTTCTGCATATCCAGCAAACATACTTTTCTTAGCTCTGAGTCCTAATTTGGTTCTTTTAGGATCTAGAACTCTATAATATGCTAAGCACCCCCACACTTTTATATACGCTAAATTAGGCTTTCTTCCTGTCTATAATTCATATGGGCATTTGTTATTAACTCTAGAAACAATTCTGTTACGTAAATGGCAGGCTGTTAGGAGTGCTTCCCCCCACAAGTTTAAGGGTGCATTAGCTTTTAACAACATGCAGTTTATCATTTCTGTAAGTGTTTTATTTTTCCTTTCAGTCAGACCATTCTGTTGAGGGGTATAAGGAGCAAAACACTGATGTATTATTCCAAATTCTTCACAGAAAGAATTAAACTCATTTTTAAAGTATTCAGCACCCCTATCACTTCTAAGGATTTTAATTTTCTTTTCTAGTTGATTTTCAACTTCAGTCTTATATAGTTTAAACATGTCAAAGGCTTTTTCCTTAGTTCTCATAAGGTAGACATAAGTGTACCTAGAAAAGTCATCTATAAATGTTATGAAGTATCTCTTACCTCCTCTAGTTAATACACCATTAAGTTTACAGATGTCAGAATGAATTAGTTCTAGAAGTTGAGAATTTCTCTTAACACTAGGGAAAGGTTTCTTAGCCATTTTAGATTTTACACATATTTCACATTTTTTAGTTGATTCTTTACTGTAAGCAATTATACCAAGTTTGCTCATGTTCTTTATGGATTTAAAATTCAAATGTGCTAATCTATCATGCCATAAAGGGAAAGAATCAACAATATAAGCAGAAACTTTTCCTTCATTAATACTTAATTTCAACATACCATTACAACCATATCCCTTTCCAGCAAACATCCCATTCTTGGATAGGATTAGTTTGTCAGATTCAAAGACAACTTTGAATCCCCTCTTACTGAGACCAAGTTCTTTATAATGTCAGGAACATGGAGAACATTCAGGAGAGTCAGTGTCTTTCCGGAGGTGAAGTTCAACTCTACGTTGCCTCTTCCAGCAACTTTGGCACATGTTTGGTTTCCCATCTATACCTCCTGGCCATCAGTCACTTCTTCATATGTCTTGAACAAGAACTTGTCCTTGCAAACATGGACTATGGCGCCTGAATCAAACCACCATCCAGAAGACGATTCTGCCATGTTGACTTTAGTAATCATGGCCACGAGATTGTCTTCTACCATGTTTGTAGACTTGGTTCCACCTTTCTGATGTCGGCAAACTCGGGCATAATGCCCCTTCTTTCCACAAACATATCAGGATCCTTTCTTATTGTTGTTCTTCTTGAATTCCCATCCTTCTTCTTTACTTGTAATGCAGGGTTAGTCTTCTTGGATTCGTTTTCCACAAAATTGACCTTAGAGTTTAGCATACCGGCCAGGGTCTTATCCCTAATGTCTCTAAACCGAGACTCTTCTTCAATATGAAGGTGTTGCTGAATTTGCTCCAAGGTAAGTTCTTCAGCCTTGTGCAGAAGCTTCTTCCTGTAATCCTTCCAAGAGGGTGGAAGTTTGGCAATGATTGCTCCCACTTGGAATGATTCAGGAAGGATGATGTTAAGGGATCGAATTTTGTTGACTATCACCTGTAGTTCATGAACTTGCTCCAGTATGGGTTTATGGTCGTTCATGGTGAAGTCAAAGTATTCTGCAATAAGATACTTATTCGTACATGCTTATTGCACCTTGTATTTGAATTCCAGGGCCTTCAATATTTCTTTTGGAGATGTAAGTTCCTTGTAGAAGTTATAGAGCCGGTCTGATAAAGCATTCAGTATGTGTCCTTGGCACAGAAGTGAGTCCTCTTCTCGTTTTGCTCTTTCCTTCTTTAGTTTCTCTAAGTCTTTGTCAGTGGGTTCAGGAAGTGATTGCAGATTCGGGTCCAACAGATAGTATAGCTTTAGTGTGCTCAGAAAGAAGATCATCTTGTCTTGCCATCGGCTGAAATTTGCTCCATCGAACTGGTCTAGTCGAACAAGATCTTGGTTCATCATCTTGATCGAAGTCATGCTTGCTTCCGCCTCCATTGCAGAATAACATTCTAAAATTGTTGGGGAAGATGGGGTCACTGTAACTTTGGAGGAGAAGCTCTGAGGCGCGTCTAAAGACACCATCTTTAGAACGTTATTTTCCCCCACTCAGTTTTACTGAGTTTGTTGTTGAGTTATAGGCAAATTCGTTCCCAGGATACAATAGAGCCTTGGGCGAGAATCTGCAACCAGCAAAGTTGAAGAGTCTCCAAAGAAACCTTCTGTGAGACTGTAGAAGACCGGATTGAGAGAGAAAGAGAGAGTGAATTTCGAAATTGTGTGTTTTGGAGTCTGATTCATGCTCCTTAAATAATTTGTGAAGAGGTATGAGGAAAAGGTAGGTGCTGGTTTAGAGAAGGCACCTTGAACAGTCACAATTTCAAACATTGTGACTATTTAAAAAGTAGTTAACAGTTGGTGATTGTTAACTTTGAATTGTGCCTCTTGATCACACTTGATCGAATCATGACCGTTGATCTCATCAACGGTGATCAACGGTCAGCAACGCACCAAAACCAAAGCCGCACACACGCGGGTGTGAGCAAAGTGTGCCTCTAAAGCGCCTCATTGCGCCGCACACACGCACGCACACGCGTGCACGCGCGTTGCACGGTATCGAATCCCCATACTCTCCTCTACTAATTCTAAGGAGTGTAAATCAGCTCCTATTGAAATACTGAAAACAAAACTTATAATTTTCCGATGTGGGACAAGTTCAAAACTGGGTTTTGTAAGAGAAAAACTCATTTTTCAATCAAGTGTGCAGGTGCAATTTCTCATCTAATTGACCAATCAAACCCATTGGATTTAATCTCTTATGAGATTAAAATCCAACAACTGCTACATGAATCTTGCCAGTAGGGAGGGGGTGAAGTATGTTCCTCATTTTCTGGAACACTAGTGTTACCACACCCACACCTTTGTGGGCACTTTTGGTAAATTTACCATTACAGTAGAGGATGTGGTTGCCTTGTTAGGGTTACCGGTTAGGGATGTTCTGTCTATTCAGCACCTTCAGCATGTTGAGTTTATTCCCTCCAATCTGTTGTGTCTACTTACCACTACGTATGGTAAGATGCCGTTGGATGCTTGGGTGGCATTTTGGTTTGAATCTCATGGTGGAGCAAACGTTATGGTGCATCGTGCCAATTCTCACCCCTTTCCTAGTCTGCCTAATTGCGGCTTGCGAACAATCCTAACCCCACTTGCCGTTTTAGCTGCTAGTGGTCATTAGTTGCCATTAAATTCCACGTTCCTAGGCTACCTGTACGAGCAAATGGACGACACTGTCCAACACAAAATGAACCCAGGCTGCAAGAGGCACACAAGTTACATTTAAGCTCTTTTTCTTTGGATGTTTTGTTCCAAGCGCTTTGATTCAGAGGCAGTTCGATCAGATCGAGCTAGATGAGGACATACTGGACAGTCTGAAGACAATGTACAAAGAGCAGAATCGTTATACTCGTTAAAAGGTCTTGAAACAGTTCATGACCACGCAAATGTCCAAGGGCCAATAGGTTCATGACCATTGTTTTCGGATGATGGACTATATCAACGAACTGGAGGCTCTTGGATCCAGGCTGGATCTGGTAACACAGATCGATGCTATTCTCAACTCTCTGCCTCCATCCTTTAATCCATTCATCATGAACTACAACATAAACAAGCTGAACGTCGGCTTGCAGGAACTCAGCAATATGTTGCAGAGGGCCGAAGAATTGATTAAAAAGGATGAGCCCATTGCCATGCTTGTTGAAACTGGCAAATCGGGCAACAAAAGGAAGGCAAAGAGAAAGCCCCAGAAGAAGGCTGCCAAACCCAAGAAATAGAGGAAGGACAAGGCATCAAATGCCTGTCATTTTTGCAAGAAGACCGACCACTAGAAAAGGAACTGTCCTACCTACCTGGAATCCAGGAAAGGTAATTTCGAAACTTGTGTTATAGAAACCAATTTATTGGTAGCTTCTGAATCCTACTGTATTGACTCCGGGGCATCAACTCATTCGTGTAACTCACTGCAGGGGTTCAAGGTAAGCAGAAGACTGAGTGAAGGAGAAGTCACACTCTACTTGGGGACTAATGCAACTGTTGCAGCCGCGGCCATAGGAACCGTGGAGTTACTTTTTAGAGAAGGAACTATTGTATTGAGAGATTGTCTTTATGTACAAAATTTAAGGAGTAATTTGATTTCTGTTTCAAAACTGTGTGCAGATGGTTATTCTGTCTTCTATAGTAATACGATTACTATTAAAAGAAACAACAGATTCATCGCATACGGGGAACTGGAGAACGGTCTCTATGTTCTACATCCTTCTCTAGAAACTAACATAACCGAAACTATGTCGGCTGAAATCCCCAAGAAAAGAGCCCATGATGCAGTTAATCCCACGTGTCTGTGGCATTACCGACTTGACCACATCGGTGTTGACCGAATCACAAGGTTGGTAAAGGATGGTCCTTTGGATTTTCTAACTGTAGAAGATCTTCCCACCTGTGAGCCTTGCCTACAAGGCAAGATGACGAAGCGGCCATTTAACAGTAAGCCTGAATGATGTACAGGCACACTTGACCTAATACATACTGATGTATGTGGTGCCCTGAGTGTTAGGACACGGAATCAATATGTGTATTTCATCACCTTCACAGATGATTTTTCACGATATGGTTACGTGTACCTAATGAGACACAAGTCTGAATCCTTTGAAAAGTTCAAAGAGTTTAGACAAGAGGTCGAGAAACAGTTAGGGAGAGAAATTAATGCCCTTCGATCAGATCGAGGTGGTGAATATCTCTCTGACGATTTCAGGGACTACTTAAAGGACAATGGGATAGTATCACAATTAGCTCCTCCTGCTACACCACAACTTAACGGTGTTTCAGAGAGGAGGAATAGGACCTTATTGGATATGGTTCGGTCACTTCTCATACACTCAGAGTTACCCACATCCTTATGGGGTTACGCATTAGACTGTGACTTACGTGCTGAATAGGGTTCCAACCAAATTGGCTCTGAATACTCCATATGAACTTTGGACTGGAAAGAAACCAAGTGTCAGACACTTGAAGATTTGGGGTTGTCCAGCACACGTTAAAGGAACAAGTGCAGATAAGTTGGAATCCAAGACCAGCCGTTGCCTATTTGTAGGCTACCCAAACGGCTATGTAGGTTATCTATTCTATGACCCAAGTGAGCAGAAAGTGTTCTATAGTCGAAATGAGCAATTCTTGGAAACCGATTACATCCTGGACACCCTTCGTCGGGAAATTGTTCTTGATGAGGAGAGCTCAGGAGCAGTGGGAGATGTCACACAAGTTCCAGGTAGTGACCAACCTAGAAGATCCACTCGGGTATCCAAGCCACCAGTCCATTATGGTTATCACCAGGATAGTTACCTGGTGGAAACCTTGACTAGTGAGGAGGATCCCGTGACTTACGCGAAAGCTATGTTGGACATAGATTCCCAGAAGTGGGTGGAGGCCATGAGGGCAGAGATGGACTCAATGGAGACCAATGGAGTCTGGACTCTAGTAGATCCGCCCTCCGGGGTAAAAGCAATCGGTTGCAAATGGATTTACAAGAGGAATAAGGGCCCCGATGGTAGGGTTGAGACCTTTAAAGCTCGTCTGGTGGAGAAAGGGTACACTCAGAAAGAGGGCATCGATTATGAGGAAACCTTTTCACCTATGGCCATGCTTAAATCCATTAGGATCCTGCTAGCAGTAGCAGCATACCATGATTATGATATTTGGCAGATGGATGTCAAAATTGCATTCCTGAATGGAGATCTTACTGAAGATATCTATATGCAGCAGCTGCAAGGCTTCATTGCTGCAGGTCAGGAAAACATGGTATGTAAACTTAACAAATCCATTTATGGACTTAAGCAAGCTTCTAGAAGTTGGAACATTCGTTTTGACTCTGTTGTCAAATCATTTGACTTCGAGCAGAATCCGGATGAACCTTGTGTCTACAGAATGTACAGTGGAGATAAGGTTACCTTTTTGGTTCTGTATGTAGATGACATTCTACTCATTGGGAATGATGTAGGAATGTTAACTATGGTGAAAGTATAGCTATCACAGCAATCCTCCATGAAAGATCTTGGAGAAGCCTCCTATATACTAGGTCTTCGACTCTATAGAGATAGATTGAAGCAGATAATAAGATTATCCCAATCTGCTTACATTGACAAAATAGTCAAGAGATACAACATGGAAAACTCCAAGAAAGGAAATGTTCCTTTTAGGCACGGAGTCACTCTCTCCAAGAACATGTCTCCCAAGACTTCTGAGGAGATTGATGGCACGAAAGACGTTCCCTATGCCTCTGCCGTAGGGAGTATCATGTATGCCATGCTGTGCACTCGTCCTGATATAGCTCAGGCAGTGAGTGTAGTAAGCAGATTTCAGGCCAACCCAGGGCAGGAGCATTGGACTGCTGTGAAAAACATACTTAAGTACCTTCGAAGGACAAAAGAGTTTTGTCTAGTATTCGACGGTAGCTCACTACAGATCCAAGGGTATACAGATGCCGATTTCCAGTCGGACCCAGATGATAGAAAGTCTACATCTGGATATATTTTCACGATAGGATCGTGTGCTGCTTGCTGGAAAAGCAGCAAACAGGGGTCCACTGTAGACTCCACGACTGAGGCCGAGTACATTGCCGCAAGTGAGGCAGCCAAAGAAGCCGTCTGGATGAAGAAATTCGTTCACGAGTTGGGAGTAGATCCGTCCAGCACATCACCCATCCCATTGTTGTGTGACAACAATGGAGCTATTGCTCAGGCTAAGGAGACACGAGCCCACTCGAAGTCGAAGCACATCGAGAGGAAGTACCACGTACTGCGGGAGATTGTTGGTAGAGGGGACGTCCTGATTCAGATGGTAGGGTCAGCGTAAAATGTAGCAGACCCATTGACGAAGCCACTATCACAGAAAGTGTTTGAGAAACATGTGGAAAGCATGGGACTCCGGCTAGTACCTGAATGGACCTAAGTGCAAGTGGGAGCTGTTAGACAGTTTTGCATACCCTTAGCTTTAATCAGAATGATGTACTTTATGAGTTTATTGTAAATGAATAAAAGTGCATATTTGATTCATGTTCCCTTGGTATGTTTCTGTGTAATACCCTTAAACTGGACACTTAATGAGACTCGTGTTAGTTTAGAATGTTCACAGCCAGTGGATCGGTCTGGGGAGACCTATCCTGACAAGGTTGACACTGTGGTGCCACCAAGTCGGTTGGGGTGGCCTGTCTCAGCTGCCAGGGTGAGACCCTAGGCATATACTGTGTAGGATTAATTGAATCTTTGAAATGGACCAGATTTCCAGTATTGCCCTGGAACTTGGAGATTGATGGGCAAAACTGGAAAGTTACACCCGACCCCTAGACTCGATTATGATACTGTACTAGGTGTCGGATTGGGCTGTCTTTGATGTACCAATCAGTGAGATCCTTAGCGGGGGTCAAAACCTGGGTATGTTGGGACAGTTTGAGAATTCATCTGAGTGGGTGATCATAGTGATAGGATCAGCCCCTTTGTCGGACAAAGGTAATGATCGGGGATGCACTCTCATTGATGGAAACCAAGACTGCCGGCAGCCGATTTCAACCGTTGAGATTGGTTTTGCAAAGTATATTTTATATGAGATATAAAAGTATATATATTATGGTTTCTAAAATGTTTGCAAGAAAGTTTTAATTCCCAGGATCCATATAAGTAGAGAGTGCAACACTGTTCCTAGCAGCCGAGGGAGAGGTCTTCTCTTGTTGGGTAGTGTATGATCATTATGGGCTGAGAGGTTAAGTGTAAGACCATTGAGGATAATACCTGATGGGCTAATCTTGCATCTGCCCACAGTCCCTAGGTGTTACATGGTCGCTTGGCCCAGGGACCACTTAGGGTAAGTGTTGGGCCCTTAGAGCCCATTTGATGGGTTTCAGGGGGTGCACTGTCCATAACATTGTATTCGGCCATGCCTTGTAACAAAGGCTGGGCCGAACCCATGTGGCTGATGCGTAGATCAATGCTTGGGTCCCACGCCATACAAGGAAGCCCAACTGGGCAGCAGTTAGGAAGGTTAAGTGAGTAGATAAGCTTAATGGGTATAAAGCCCATTTCGAACAGGGCTATTTTATTAGTTAATAATGGGGGGAATTCTGAGATGGATTAGTAGATAGGATAGGGTCTTGACCCTATCCACTCATAGAGCCCAGATCTGAATGTGATTCAGATCTAGAAACCTCATAGTGAGATTAGGAGAAAGCTAATCTAATCTGCAGATAAGATAAGGGTTAATCCCTATCACCTAAAAGGGGTCTTATCCAAATATGATTTGGATAAGCAGCTCCTAATTGGATTAGGAGCGGATCTTTTAAGTTAACAAAAGGAGTAGGGGGTGACAGCCTTTAGGAGACATACAATCAGATTTTCTTTAGTGCTGAAATCACAAGAAGAGAGAATTCTGCACCCTGTGAATGCTTTCTTGCCGCCTCCCTGTTCTTGCTGCCCTATTTTGCCAGTTCGATCTCCACTAGTGGGAGAAGTCAAGATTTGATCTTGACATCAGTTCTTGGAGGAAGAAATGATAGGAAGCTGTGCTCACGTGTCATCCTGTTGTTTCTTGCAAAGGACAGAGTTCTTAGAGAAGAACATTGTTGATTCTGCTCCATCCTGCACTGTGCCATCTTCAGTGGGAGCCGATTTTGGATCTGGGAGATACTGTTTCTCCGTATCAGGTATAATCCTCTCCTACTCTTTTTGGTTCAGATCTGGTTCAGTTTATGGTTCAAGAATGATCCTTGAAAATATGATTTTCTAAATAGGGAATGTGATTCCCAGTTGAATGGAGAGAAATTTTTGAAATTCACCCCCTTATTCCGTAATCTTTGGGTATCCATGGGATGGATCTCTCATCCCTTCAGGAGGAGCTAGTTGTGACACTATCCCATTGTCTTTCAAGTAGTCCCTAAATTCGTTAGAGAGATACTCGCCACCTCGATCCGATCGTAGGGCCTTTATTTCTCTCCCTAACTATTTCTCGACTTCCGGTCTAAACTCTTTGAACTTTTCAAAAGATTTAGACTTGTGTCTCATTAGGTACACATAACCATATCGTGAAAAATCATCTATAAAGGTGATGAAATACACGTGTTGATTTCGTGTCCTAACACTCAGGGGACCACATACATCAGTATGTATTAGGTCAAGTGTGCCTGCAGATCTTTCAGGTTTACCATCAAATGGCCGCTTAGTCATCTTACCTTGAAGGCAAGGCTCACAAGTGGGAAGATTTTCTACGGTTAGAAAATCCAAAGGACCATCCTTTACCAGCCTTGTGATTCGGTCAACACCGATATGGCCAAGTCGGTAATGCCAGAAGCACGTGGGATTTACTGTATCACGATTCCTTTTCTTGGGATTTTCGACCGACGTAGTTTCGGTTAAGTTAGTTTCCAGAGAAGGATGTAGAACATAGAGACCATTCTCTAGTTCCCCGCATGCGATGAATTTGTTATTCCGTTTAACAGTAATCATATTATTAAAATAAACACTATATCCATCAGCACACAGTTTAGAAATAGAAATTAAATTTTCTTCTCAAGTTTTGTACATAAAGACAATCTTTAAGTACAAGCACTCCTTCTCTAAAAACTAATTCTACGGTTCCTATTGCCGCAGCTGCAACACTTGCAGTCGTTCCCAAGAATAGTGTCACTTTGCCTTCACTCAATCTTCTGCTAACTTTGAACCCCTGTAGTGAGTTACACACATGAGTTGAAGCCCCGGAGTCAACACACCTGGACACAGAAGTAACTAACATATTAGTTTCTATGACACAAGTTTCGATGTTACCTTTCTTAGATTCCAGGTAGGCAAGACAGTTCCTCTTCCTGTGGCCGGTCTGTTTGCAAAAGTGACAGACATCAGATGCCTTGTTCTTCTTCTGCTTCTTAGGCTTGGCAGTTTTCTTCTGCGTCTTCTTTGCCTTTCTCTTTTTCTTGCCCAATTTGTTAGTTTCAGCAAGCATAACCACAGACTCATCCTTCTTGAGTAGATCCTCGGCCCTCTGCAACATATTGCTGAGTTCCTGGATGCTGACATTCAGCTTATTCATATTGTAGTTCATAGTGAACGCATTGAAGGAAGAGGGCAAAGAATTCAGGATGGCATCCACTTGCGTGCCAAGATCTAGCCCGGATCCAAGGGCTTCGAGTTCGTTAATGTATCCCTTCATCCGAAGACAATGGTCATGAACTTTCTGCCCCTTGGACATCTGCGCAGTCATGAACAATTTCAGGACCTTCTGTCGAGTAGAACGGTTCTGCTCTTCATACATTGTCTTTAGATAGTCCAATATGTCCTTGGCTAGTTCGATCTGATCGAGCTGCCTCTGTATTGAGTTGTCTAGTGAGGCAATGACAAAGCAGCGTGCTAGGGAGTTCTTATCCTCCCAATCTTTGTAGTCCCTCCTACGGGCCTCAGAAGCCCTATCTCCCGGAAGCTCCGGGGCAGGATTTTTCACCACCTTATCTAACTTTTCGGAAGTTAGGACCAGCATAAGATTTCTGTACCAGTTGGGATAGTTTGGGCCCTTAAGCTTGTTATTGTCTAGAAGCTTTGCGAATTGATTGTTTGCCATTTTCTGATAAAATAGCAAAGACGTTAGTCCACAACCTTAATTTGATTCATGTTACTTACATAGATATGGTTTTTAATCTATGTTCCATTCCCATTTGTTCATCTTTGAGATTTCCCTCCTTTCTCAGTGACGGAGACGCCGAAATATCTCTGGAAATGTGGGAAATCACATGGGGTGCGTGAAGCCAACTGTTTCAGTTGCATAACCCCACCACCTTTCTATGACTGATCATATCCTCTCATTAGATGAGTATCCCTTTGGCCTCTATCAAACAAGGTTCAGAGCCGTTTTCAGGTAAACCTTTCTGTCCAGTGAGTGCTCACCCATCATGTTCAGGTTACGCCAAGGTACCGTGAGAGAGTTCCCATTTTCTGGTGAAGCCCCTCCCTCATCGGTCTATGACGCCCCTATCATCTTATGAAACACTCTGACAGATCCAACAGCAAATGGATAGCCCAATTTTATGGTGCGTTTCCTCATTACTGAAGGACCCATCATTGTGCTAATGACGGAAGGCCTTTAGAGAGTCCATCATATGGATCTCCCTATCACATGCACTCATATTTGCTGGAGGGAACGAGATTACACCCTAGTTCTAATTTAGGTCAAACCAGAGTGGCTCCCATTGACTTTCATAAAGTCAGATTTCTGGTGGGCCTTAATCGGCTAGGGGTTCCGTACGCATCCCTTTTCAGGGTTGTGGAGCCCACCAAGCAAGGAGGGGTCATCCAATGACCTTAAGGGACACCATGGCAATGATGTGCATTCAGCCATGGTGTGCGCAAGAGCCACTAACGACTCTTCATGGGCCAAGTGCTTATGGCCCATGGTCGCAGCACATCAAACATCCAAACATCACATGTAAAGGAAGAATTGATCCAATCAATTAACTGCTGTAAAGCCCACTTAACAGCCCATTTAAAATCCAAAACATTAATAATTAATGTCGACTAGGTATATGGGCTGAATCGCAGTTAGCAGTTCGGCCCATACAAGTTTTCTCACAATAGTAGGCTTTTGCAGTTTTAACCATTTAAAACTGGGCTTTACAGGTGGGCCGAATTAATCCTTGTAATTGAACATCAGATTTGGAGCAGCAAGTGTGGGAAATATGGACTGAAAAACAGTCCCCTTCGAACCCTAGATACGGTCTAAACAGTTTTGGTCCAATCTAGTCCGAAATGGTCCGAAAACTGATTTTCAATTCAAGAATTAATTCATGAAAGATCGGAAATTAATAATCTTTGAATTTAAACAATCACAAATCAACCATGGACTGTTCGTACCACCTGCAAAACAGAGGTTAATCACAAAGGTTGCTGTTTCACAAACTGCAAATCGCAGGAAGCGATTTCTCCATTTGCAAATCTCCAGCACCGCCATCTTCTTCCTTCTTCTTTAATCAAGAAAATAAATAAAAAAAACAGAAATCCTATTTCTATTAATTAATTACATTCTTGATCAAATCCTATACATTCAGTCTAGAAAATAAAAAAAAAATTATTTACAGACCGAATGAAATAAATAAAAAAAAGGTGCGCAGACCATCTGCACCAAATCTGTGGTGTGATCTCCAGGTTCGAACATTCCATTAAATCAAAATAAATAAAGAACAATTCTAAATAAATTTTGGATATAACAGAAATTAATTTCAGATCAGTCGCCCTTCACAAGAAACCATTTCTTGAAATAAAGAAAACAATCTGCGCAAATCTTGGCAGAACATCTTTTGTCCATCTGCGCAGGTTCAGATATGATTTTCTTTTGGTTCAAGATTCAAACCTGTGGCTCTGATACCACTGAAAGAATGGTAGGATCCATCTAATGGATGCCAAGAGGTTGTGGAATGGGTGGGCGAATTTCAAAAATTTTCCTACCTTCTTCCAACTGGGAATCATATTCCCTAAATTTAGAATACAATATTCAAGGATCCTACTTGAACCATAATCGAACCAGATCTGAACCAAAAAGCAAAAGGGAGAAATATACCTGATCTGGAGAAGCAGTAACTCCCAAAGTTGGTGTTCACGCCCAAAGAAGACACCAAGATCCGTTCCTGCTGAAGATGACACAACTGTGGGTGGAACGGAACCAGCAGAGTGCATCCTACACACTGGATCCTTCGCAAGAATCCTCTGGAAACTCTGAACACTGAATCCTTTTCAGTCTTTTCTGCAAGACTGATGTCAAGAACTGATTTGTTGACTTCTTTCTTCTTCAAAGATCGAATCTTGTGAGAAGCAATGGCGGCGGCGGCTAGAGGAGAACTCCAAGGACGAAGATAGCTGAATTGCTTTTCTTCTCTCTGGAGTATGAATGAGATATGATCTCTTTTTCGCAGAAACCTTTCTTGCTATATCAAAAACCCCTTGTTCGAATCTGATATGTTTTTCTTCTTGGGTTTCTCCTCCTTTCTTCTTGATTAAGAAACCTCCTAATTAGGAGTTATCCCAATCCAAATCAGTATTTGGATAGGGGATTATCTTAATCCTATCTGCAGATTAAGTTAGCTTACTCCTGATCTTATTAGGAGCTTACCAAATTCAAATCTGATTTGAATTTGGTCTCCTAGAGTGGATAAGGTTAAAGGGCCCTATCCTTTTGCTAACATTAATCTCAGATCTGCCCCATAGATGGGTGATCATATCAGCCCAGCTCGAAATGGGCTTTTGGCCCATTAAGTGTTCAGTGATTAACTAGTTTCCAATCTGCTGCCTAGTTGGGCTTCTTTGTATGGCGTGGGACTCAAGCATTGATCTACACACCAGCCACATGGGTTCGGCCCAGCCGAATTCACTGAAAAACTCAATAAACCCTTGAGCCCATCACATGGACCCTATGGGCCCAACACTTACATTAAGTGGTCCCTGGGCCAAGCCATCTAATAAAAACCCAGGGACTGTGGGCAGGTGCATGATTAGCCCACCAGGTACTGTCCTAAATGGTCTTACACTTAACCTCTCAGCCTTTAATGATCAAGCACTGCCCGACAAGAGAGGACCTCTCCCTCGGCTGCAAGGAACAGTGCCGCACTCTCCACTCACATGGATCCCGGGAATTAAAACCATTTGCAAATATTTCGAAACCGTACATATACATATATATATATATATATTAATTTTGCAAAACAAAATTCCAACGATTGAAATCAACTGCCGGCAGTTTGGTTTCCATCAGAGAGAGTGCATTCCCGATCATTATCCTTTGTCCGACAAAGGGGCTGATCTTGTCACTATGATCGTCCACTCAGATGAATTCTCAGACTGCCCCAACATACCTAGGTTTTGATCCCCATCTAAGGATCTCACTGATTGGCATATCAAAGACAGCCCGATCCGACACGTAGTGAAGTGTCATAATCGAGTCTAGGGGTTAGGTGCAACTTTCCAGTTTTGCCCATCTGTCTCCAAGGTCCAGGGCAATACTGGAAATCTAGTCCGGTTCAAGGATTCGAGTAATCCCATACTGCATGTGCCTTGGGTCTTACCCTGGTGGCCGAGATAGGCCATCCCAACACTTGGTGGCACACCAGTATCAACCTTGCCAGGATAAATCTCCCCTGACTTATCCAATGGCTGTGAACATTTAAAACTAACACGAGTCTCTTTAAGTGTCCAGTTTTAGGGTCTTACACAGAATTATACCAAACAACATGAATCAAACATGCACTTTATTTATTTACAAAAGTCAAAAGTTCATCAAATCGGATTGAAGCTAAGGGCATACAAAACTGTCTAGCACCTGTCACTATGATCACCCATTCAGATGAATTCTCATACTGTCCCAACATACCTAGGTTTTGATCCCCGCTAAGGATCTCACTGATTGGCATATCAAAGACAGTCCGATCCGACACCTAGTGAAGTGTCATAATCGAGTCTAGGGGTTAGGTGTAACTTTCCAGTTTTGCCCATCTGTCTCCAAGGTCTAGGGCAACACTGGAAATCTGGTCCGGTTCAAGGATTCGAGTAATCTCATACTGCATGTGCCTTGGGTCTTACCTTGGTGGCCAAGACAGGCCATCCCAACACTTGGTGGCACACCAATATCAGCCTTGGCAGGATAAATCTCCCTAGACTTATCCAATGGCTGTGAATATTTAAAACTAACACGAGTCTCTATAAGTGTCCAGTTTTAGGGTCTTACACAGAATTATACCAAACAACATGAATTAAAGATGCACTTTATTTATTTACACTAAATGTCAAAAGTACATCAAATCGGATTGAAGCTTAGGGCATACAAAACTGCCTTTCTCTTGATGGATTCATTTAGCGGCCCTATGCAGAGGTTGTTCGTCATGTTCTGCCTTTTTGTGTCAGGTTGCCTGTTCCGAAGGGTGGTGACCAGCAGTGTGCAATGACTATTGATAATCCTACCACGAGTGTGGCATGCCTGCTGACCTGGCACGGTGTGATAGCCTATCTCGACCGCACCGGGGAAGCGCAACTAGCGGTGTACCGTACAGATAGGGTGATGTGCTAGTTTGGATATGATGATATGGCCAGGCAGTTCTTGATATCTTCTGGGGAGGACATGTTCTGGACCCATCATCACGACCTCGCTTTTCCTAATTGTACGATATTTCCCCTTGCTGGGTTCGGGAGGGTGTCAACCTGCAAATCCCTCCGGTTCGCTTATCTGTGCTCTCTGTTTGGGGGATTTCAAGAGCTCGTGAGGAAGAACCCCCAACCTCGCCACGTGATGGCTCCCCTAGTGGGTCATGCTCCTGAATAGGGGAATGTTCCACCGGCTACCGTATCGCATTCGATGCAGAAGGTCGAGGTAAAGCACGACAGGAGTCATTCGGTATTTGTGCAAGGGGAGAGCAGCCATCCCCGAGTTACAAAGAGAGCCAGGTCCATGAGGGTGTCGCGATTTGTTCGAGCTTCAGCTGTGCTGCAATCTGTGAGCCCAGATGTGGCCACATCACAGGCACCTGTTTGTCATGCTAAAGGCAGGCCAACGTCTACAATGTCACCTGCTGTGGAGGCATCTGTACCAGCCGCGGGGTCAACCAAATTGGCTGTGGTGGCACCCCTTTCTAGGGTAGCCAGCATCCACTTCTCGAGCGGATGAATGAAGACGATGGCTCCTCCCCGACCAAGGCGGGGTTCCTCGGAGGACGATCTGGTAGTGTGGTTGAAAACCTTCGTTTCCCCTTAGTTTTATGTAGTATATGCTGTCATTGATAATGATTGTCTAAGCTGATGTTTGCCTCGATGCTTGTGCAGTTTGTGGGGAATGAGGACGTCCTATCAGCCTCGAAGGTTCCTGTAGTTTCTCCTGGAAGGGCTGATTTGGTGAGTTGAAATGGTCTTTAGAAACATCTATTATTTTTTCGACCTTGTATTCAAGCATTGTGGTTGTAACTGAAATGCGCATAGTCCTTTGTTTTGAAGCGTGTCGAAGTTGAGGAGGCTCATCCCAGCGTAGAGACTTCGGGAGTCCCCATTATGGGTGAGGAGGTATGTGTTGATTTTTTTCATATGCTGCTTTATAACATTTAGGCTTGTCACGCTGACTACTTGTGTTTTTCCTTCATCGCAGGCTCCGTTTCATGTAGATATCACCGTCGTGCCTATTGCTCCTATCATCAGGTGACTAAGGCTACTGAGAATGCTGGTTCTAGTGACACTACTCCTAACACTACGGCGCAAGAGGAGGGAAGTTTTGTGGCTGCGGAGCCGGAGTAGTTGGTTTGTCGTGAAGGGGCTTCGACTCCTTCTATGACCATTGGGGTCGAGGTCCCTGGGGACTTAGAGGTTAGGGATCCCGTTGGGCCCGAGCCCTCTGTCGAGGGGGTTGGGGTTCCTGTAGGCACAAGGGATTAGGTTGAATGCGTGGATGTTGAGGTAGTTGAATCATCGGTCAAAGAGTTGACCTATGAGGAGGAGCCTTTGTAGATACGGCAGGAGCTCGCTGAGTATTAAGATAAGAATGGCGTCCCCCTCTGGGTTATGCCACCATGGATCCCGTCGAAGTTCAGGGTCGTCACCGATGTGCCAAGTACTCCATCTCACATTCGGTGGTAAAGTTTGCTTCTATCGTAATACGGGCTGGGTAGTTTCCGTCTGCGAACCTTCATCCAATGGTTATTGGACCCACCTTGAATACGATTGCGCCCTTGATGGATGACATCATGAACTGTCTTGCCGAAGAGCTCTCACGGTCGGACTTCGCTCGTTGGATGGAAGCTTGTAGATCCTTTTCTGCCATTGGCTCTCAGATGGGTCAGATTGAAAGGCATGTCATAATGTTGGCCCATGCGTTCTGGAAGGCCGGTCTGAAGGTATCGCAATTAGTGCTATTTCGCTCACTAAAGGATGTGTGCCTTCATCGCAAAGTCGTCAATGCTAGTCTACTAAGAAATTGGAAGCCCTTATGGACGAATGCATGCGGCAGCGAAAGGTGGTGGCGGAGTATGAAGCGAAACTGGATGGGTTGGACAGCTTCGAAGAGTGTGGCCGGGCCTTAGAGGGTATCGTGGCGATGTGGAAAAGAATGGGCCAATGTATGAAACCGTTGTAAATATTTGTGTTTCCTATAAAGAATTTTGTATTGTTATGAAGTAGGACATGATTTGCATATTTGTTTTACATGTCTTTGTTAACCATATTTGTTTCGAAGGACGCTCTTGGTGTTTTTGAAATCTTGTCTTACTTCAGGATTTCTGTTGTTCTTAAGTGTCGGCGTGTTCGTAGTAATTTTATTGCAAGCAGATATCGTGAGGGAGATGGGGTATAGTGCCTGCATTTGACTAGGAATTATCCCGTATGCCACTGTGTCAATGAGTGGACGATCATCGTTCTTCGAGGGTTTGGGTTTCTTGTTCATTTGGTGCAAATGCAACTTTTGAAGGTGTCATTCTTGGGTTGCGATATGGTATTGCCGTGGTGTTTGTCTTCACAGTATGGGCCATTGGGGGAGGGGAGATATTGTAGTTCCCTAAGTTACGATGTGGCTAGCGTTTTAGAGGACAAAAGGTTATTAATGGCAGGGTCCTTTCCGGTGTTCCAATGTTTTAGTTTATTTGCGATAAGGTCCTTATCACAGTATTTATGGGCATATTGTGTTCAGGCTCTGATCCACGGCAAGTTTAATCGCCGAGGAAAACTTTCTCATTACATTAGGGCTTTATGTATGTGAGAATTTTGCAAGCAGCTTTTCGATAAAACTTTGCTACTTGTCGGGGGTTGTAATTCTTTATTCAATATTTTCGAACTTGTGGTCGAACTTTATCACATATTAGTTCGTAGGAAAGACCATGAGTTAGAGTTGTAAGTGATGCAGTTTGGAAAGCCGTGTGGTCTGTGAATTTTTACCGCAACTTGTATCAGCGCAAATGTTGAATGGTAATCAAATCTTTGGAAGTTGATCATTCTGTGCACTTTGCCATAAATAAATTCTTTTTCGTAAGTATTCTGAAAGTTAATCGCAATCGAGCACCATTGTGATTGTACTCAGCCTCTAATTGCAAACTACTATAGAAAAGGGAGTTGTGTGTGCCCCTTGGTTTAGAGGCTCAACGCAGGTGTAAATGACATTGATAAGAAAGGGAAGTTACAAGTGTCCACTAACATTGGAGAAGTACTTTGTAGGCTTTTAGGTAGCCTCAGAGATAATAGAAATCAAGTAGTTGGGCACCCGTGGAGCTCTATCACAATCTAGTGCTAGAACAAGCATAGTGAACTTTACCGTAGATCGTTAGAAAAAATGAACAATGTTATTCCAACATCTGAGTTACTATCAGGTACAAAGAAGCTAACCCAAATATTGAAAAATTATCAAGTGTGAAAGAAAAGAGGTGTCCCGATATTAAAACATTATCAAGTGTGAAAGAACAATGTATGGAAGGAATGAGTTGTGGAGTGCGTATTGAGGTCCATTTTGTAGAAAGGAAGTTGAGTTTTTGTAGGGAAATGCAGTTTTGCTACCCATACAAGGATCGAGGGTCGTCGTGCCTTAAGAAGGCGGGTCCTTCATGGACGATACAGTTGGGGGTTCAGCCATAGTATAAGTAATTATCATAAGTCAAAGTTTCATCGCAATTTGGAATCAGGGAGGTGACTAGCCCCGAAGGTTAAAAATGAGCTTTGGACTATTGTATTTATAAGTTAGATAAAGTACCTGTATTTGTAAATTGGATAAGAATCATACCTGAGGTTGACGAAGCCCCCTAGGAGTTGCGATTGCTATGGGGTTTGGGGTTTAAGCCTGGGGCTGCCAAGTGATATGGGCACTCCTGGCGTTGCTAGGGCCTTCCCCGGGTTGTTGGGTAATGTAAGTGCAAGCCTGGGGTTTCCAGGTGATATGAGCGCTCTTGGGGTTGCTAGGTCCTTCGCATGGAGCACGCGTACCTGCCAGAACAAGGCCTTCGCATGGAGCATGTGGCAACCTAGCAGACTAGGGTATGTGAGATCGCGCCTACCAGAACAGGGCCTTTGCATGGAGCATGTGGCAACCTAGCGGACCAAGGTATGTGAGATCGCGCCTACTGGAACAGGGCCTTCACATGGAGAATGCAGCATCCTGGCGAACCAGGGTATGTGAGATCATGCCTGCCGAAACAAGGCCTTCGTATGGAGCATGTAGCATCCTGGCAGACCAGGGTATGTGAGATCACGCCTACCGAAACAGGGCCTTCACATGAAGCATGCGGCATCCTAGCAGACCAGGGTATGGGAGATCGTGCCTGCTGGAACAAGGCCTTCACATAGAGCATGCAGCATCCTGGCGGACCAGGGTATGTGAGATCGTGCCAGCCGGAATAGGGCCTATGGAGCATGTGGCATCTTGGTGGACTAGGGTATGTTGAGTGCAATCCTGGGATTTCCAAGAGATATGGAATACGAGAGATATCATCAAGGGTCAATGCACATGTTATATTGATCAAAGCATTATAGCAGTAAGTAGTTATCAGTTGATGATGTGTATGTATACATCGGGGCTTTACCCCCAAAATGAAGACCTTATCGCAAGGTTAAGGCAATTGACATGTGCATCAGGAACTCATCTTATTTACTGGTAAACAAAATACAACTTCATGTAGATGTTTTAAAAAAAGAAGCAATACTTGTATAATATTTTGGATACATATCCTTGAAGTGAATACATGAGACAAGGGTGTTACATCCCCTACAATGTTACTCAAAGTAAGTTTTCAACTAGTAATCATTTATGGTTTCATCCTGCTCTCCTATTTCCATGGTCTATAAGACATAGAAGCTAGATGAGTGGGCCTCTTTGATTATGTATGGATCTTCCCACACCAGAGTGAATTTTCCTACTGATTTGCCTTGCCTAACGTGGAGTGATGTTTTGAGCACCTTGTCTCCCTCGCTAAAGTTCCTGGGTTTCAGTAGTCTATTGAAGTTTACGGCTAGGGCTTGATTGTATTTGATTTGCTTTTCTAGTGCTTTGTCTCTACTTTCATCGATACCCTCCAATTTGTCTGCGAGGAGTTGATTCATGTCTTCATGCTTGAACCATTTCCCCATTACAAGGGCTACATGAGCGGACATCGTCTATATCTCTACTGGTATCACTGCTTCCTAGCCATACACTAGTGAATAATGTGTTGCTTGTGTACTTTTCCTAATCGTAGTGTGATAAGCCCATAGGGTTTCTGATAGCTTCTCTGACCAGTCCTTTTGATTATCTGCCACCATCTTGCTCAACATTCTCAGTAGGGTCTTATTAGTGCCTTCTACTTGGCCATTTCCTTGTGGGCTATCGTGGACGTTCTCAATTTTGCACCATACTACCCTAGAAGGTCCTAAACTTCCTAGTTCTTGATAGAAAGGCCATTGTCTGTCAAAATCCTCATCGGGACTCCGAACCAGTGGACTATATGTTGTTTGAAGAAAATTGCTATGTTTTCTACACAAATCCTTCATAAGGGTACAGCTTCTGCCCATTTGGTGAAGTAGTCCATGGCCACTAAGATGAAGCAATATCCTCTAGAAGGGGGGTGGATTTTTCCTACGAGATCTATGCCCCAAGTATGGAAAGGCCAAGGTGTAATGATAGGGTGAAGATTATTGGCCAGTTTGTGTATCCTTTCACCGTGTATTTGGCATGTGTGACATCTACACACGTGTTTTTGGGCATCTTACATCATGGTGGGCTAGTAGAAACCTAGGTACAGAATGTGGTTGTATAGGGCCAGTTGTCCTTGGTGTGCGGCTGGCTCGAAATTATGAGTTGTTTCCAGTACTTCCTCGATTTCTTCACCGGCCAAGCATCGCAGAGGTTTTCAAACGTGGGATTTCCTGTATAAGACTCCTCCATGGAGATAGAATCACTTGGCTTTTCTTAGGAGTTTCCTCCTCATCCTTGGATCTATTGGCAATGTATTGTCTTCTAAGTAACTTATGTATATGTTCTTCCAATGATCCTCTCCTATGACTAAACATTCTCTTCCATCCAATTCTAGTATACACCTTTCGCAATCGCGTTGTATTCTGGCGGCATCTGACTTCATAGCAACTAGTAATATCCCAACCTTTGTAGTTTCCTATACAGGGTGCTATTGGTATCTCCACAATGATTTTTGTGTGTTTCATTCAGGACTATTTCCGCTTCTTTCGGACCTAAACACCTCATTCTAACCCCATCCGCTAATCAATGGTATAGTATCCTGTTCACCAAAATCATCTTGCTATCCTGTATCCCTATTGTCGAGCTGCTTAGTTTTCCAACGATGTCATGCCTCCAATCCTCTACCCTGATTTCATCTTCCTTTTCCACCTAGTTCTTTAGTGTGGCGGTTAATGGTTTGTTGAGTGTTTGGATAGTGATCTCGAGATTGGGTTTTGTTGTATTGTATTTTTTACCCTAAGGTAGCTAGTGCATCAACAAACCTATTTTTGGCCATGTTTGGTGTTTGAAATCTATCTCCAGATCGTCAATTCTTTCACTGTCATGCTTCCTTTCAGTTGGTCGATTACCAGTCTAGAATCACCCATCACTTTGACCTTCTTAGCCCCAAATTCTATTGCTTTAATCAGACCTAGCACTAAGGCTTCATATTCAGCTATGTTATGAGAATAGGGGAACTGGAGTTTGAACGAGTAAGTGGAGGTATGTCCATCGGGCGAAGTCAAGTGTTAGACAGTTTTGTATGCCCTTAGCTTCAATCAGAATGATGTACTTTATGAGTTTATTGTAAATGAATAAAAGTGCATATTTGATTCATGTTCCCTTGGTATGTTTCTGTGTAATACCCTTAAACTGGACACTTAATGAGACTCGTGTTAGTTTAGAATGTTAACAGCCAGTGGGTCGGTCTGGGGAGACCTATCCTGATAAGGTTGACACTGTGGTGCCACCAAGTCGGTTGGGGTGGCCTGTCTTAGCTGCCAGGGTGAGACCCTAGGCACATACAGTGTAGGATTGATTGAATCTTTGAACTGGACCAGATTTCCAATATTGCCCTGGACCTTGGATATTGATGGGCAAAATTGGAAAGTTACACCCGACCCCTAGACTCGATTATGATATTGCACTAGGTGTCGGATTGGGCTGTCTTTGATGTACCAATCAGTGAGATTCTTAGCGGGGGTCAAAACCTAGGTATGTTGGGACAGTTTGAGAATTCATCTGAGTAGGTGATCATAGTGACAGGATCAGCCCCTTTGTCGGACAAAGGTAATGATCGGGGTTGCACTCTCACTGATGGAAACCAAGACTGCTGGCAGCCGATTTCAACCGTTGAGATTTGTTTTGCAAAGAGGGAGAGGTCCTCTCTTGTCGGGCAGTGTATGATTATTATGGGCTGAGAGGTTAAGTGTAAGACCATTGAGGATAATACCTGATGGGCTAATCTTGCATCTGCCCACAGTCCCTGGGTGTTACAAGGTGGTTTAGCCCAAGGACCACTTGGGGTAAGTATTGGGCCCATAGAGCCCATTTGATGGGTTTCAGGGGGTGCACTGTCCATAACAGTGTATTCGGCCAAGCCTTGTCACAAAGGCTGGGCCGAACCCATGTAGCTGATGTGTAGATCAATGCTTGGGTCCCATGCCATACAAGGAAGCCCAACTGGGCAGCAATTAGGAAGGTTAAGTGAGCACATAAGCTTAATGGGCCTAAAGCCCATTTCGAACTGGGCTATTTAATTTGTTAATTATGGGGCGAATTCTGAGATGGATTAGTATATAGGATAGGGTCTTGACCCTATCCACTGAGAGAGTCCAAATCTGAATGTGATTCACATTTAGAAACCTCCTAATGAGATTAGGAGAAAGCTAATCTAATTTGCAGATAAGATAAGGGTTTATCCTTATCACCTAAAGATAGGGCTGATCCAAATATGATTTGGATAAGCAGCTCCTAATTGGATTAGGAGCTGATCTTTTAGGTTTACAAAAGAAGGAGGGAGTGGCAACCTTTAGGGGAGAGATAATCACATCTTCTTGAGAGCTGAAATCATAGAAGAAAAAATTAAGCAACCCTACTAAATTCTTTCTTGCTGCCTCCCTGTTCTTGCCGCCCTGTTTGCCAGTTCGATCTCCAGTTGTGGGAGAAGTCAAGATTCAATCTTGACATCAGTTCTTGGAGGAAGAATTGATAAGAAGCTGTGCTCACGTGCCATCCTGCTGTTTCTTGCGAATGACAGAGTTTTTGGAGAAGAACACTGCTGATTCTGCTCCATCCTGCACTGTGCCATCTTCAGTGGGAGCAGTCTTTGGATCCTTCCTTGGGTGTGAACACCTTCGTTGGGTGATATTATTTCTCCGTATCAGGTATAATCCTCTCCTACTCCTTTTGGTTCAGATCTGGTTCAGTTTATGGTTCAAGAATGATCATTGAAAATATGATTTTCTAAATAGGGAATGCGATTCCTAGTTGAAGGGAGAGAAAAATTTTTGAAATTCGCCCCCTTATTCTGCATTCTTTGGGCGTCCATACGATGGATCTCTCATCCCTTCAGTGGTATCAGAGCCTAGGTTCAAATCTTGAACCATTTCGTTTTAGATCTAAACCTGCGCAAATGGGTAGAAGGCGTTCTACCCAATTTGCGCAGATATGGGTTTTGGGAAATTTGTTCCCAAAATTAATGGGCGAATAACCTGAAATTAATTTTATATAAATCTAATTATTATTTAGAATTGTTCTTTATGATTTTCTTGATTTATGGGCTGTTCATACAAGAGGAGATCGAAATCCTGATTTGCACAGGGAACCTGCAATTTTGTCGTTTTTGGATTGCTTTATTACATTTGGTCTGTAAAATAATTTTTTTTTATTTTTTAGACTGAATGTATAGGTATTCGATCTGATGTAATTATTAGTAGAAATAGGATTTCTATTTATTTTATTATTGGATCGAAGATGGCGGCACAGAAAAGGAGATTTCGAAGAGAAGGAGATTTCACAGATGGGAGAATTACGATCTGCGATTTGCAGTTTATGAAACTGCAAACTGTGATCTAACCTCTGTTTTGCAGGATGGATTGTGCGAATAGCCCTGTTTGACAGATTCTTGATTTTTTCTTTTATCAGTAATTAATTTCAGATTATTTTCCTGAATTAAAGATTTAATTAAAGATCAAACCCTAGACCCATTCGAACCAAGATTGGTTCAAATTGTTTGGACCGAATCTAGGGTTTAATCAAGGCTAAAAGTCAGCCCTAATTTTCCCACTAATGGGCCTGAGGATTGATATTTAATTAAATGGTTAATTTGGCCCAACCTGTAAAGGCCCAGTTTTAAAAGGTTAAAACTGCTAAAAGCCCACTTAACACATAAAGCTATATGGGCGGAACCATACGGCCCATATACCTAGATAATATTAATGGTTAATATTATGCATTCAAAATGGGCTTCAAATGGGCCTTACAGATGATTAATTGATTGGATCAATTTATCCCCGCATGAGATGTATGGATGTGTGATGTGCTACGTACATGGGCCATAAGTGCTTGGCCCATGCTCAATCGACAGTGGTTCTTGCGCACACCATGGCTGAATGCACATCATTGCCATGGTGTCCCTTTTGGTCATTGGATGACCTCCCTCAGTGGTGGGCCCCACACCTCATCAAGAGGTTACGTGCGGAACCCTAGCCGATTTAGGCCCACCGAAATCTGGCTTTATGAAAGTCAGTGGAAGCCACTTTGGTTTGACCTAGATCAAACTAGGGCGTAATTAACTGTTCCCTCCAGCTAATATGAGTGCATGTGATAGGGAGATTCATATGATGAACTCTCTAAAGGCCTTCCATCATTAGCATGAGGATGGGTCCTTCAGTAACGAGGAAATGCACCAGAAAATGGGCTATCCATTTGTTGTTGGGCTTGTCTAAGTGTTTCATAAGATGATAGGGGCGTCATAGACCAATGTGGGAGGGGCTTCACCAAAAAATGGGAACTCTCTCACGGTACCTTGGCGTTCACGAATATGATGGGTAAGCACTTACGGGACAGATAGGTTTATCTGAAAACGGCTCTGACCCTTGTCTGACAGAGGCCAAAGGGAAAACTCATATGATGAGTGGATATGATCCTTCACAGAAAGGTGGTGGGGTTATGCAGCTAAAACAGTTGGCTCCATGCACCCTATGTGATTTCCCACATTTCCAGAGACAACCCATAGTCTCCGTCACTAAGAAAGGAGGGAAATGTCAGAGATGAATAAATGGAAATGGAACGTAGATTAAAATCCATATGTATGAAATGAACATGAATCAAATTAGGTTGGGGACTGATGTTTGCTCTTTTATCAGAAAATGGCAAACGGACAATTTGCAAAATTGCTTGATGACAACAAGTTGAAGGGCCCAAACTATGCCGACTGGTACAGGAACCTTATGTTGGTCTTAACCTCTGAAAAGTTGGATAAGGTAGCCAAGAATCCTGCCCCGGATCATCTGGGAGATAGGGCTTTCGAGGCCCGGAGAAGAGAATACCAAGAATGGGAGGAGAAAAACTCCCTTGCCCACTGCTATATCATTGCCTCTTTAGACAATCCTATTCAGAGGCAGTTCGATCAGATCGAACTAGCTAAGGACGTACTGGACAGTCTGAAGACAATGTACGAAGAGCAGAATCGTTCTACTCGGTAAAAGGTCTTGAAACAGTTCATGACCGTGCAAATGTCCAAGGGCCAATAGGTTCATGACCTTTGTCTTCGAATGATGGGCTATATCCACGAACTGGAGGCTCTTGGATCCGGGCTGGATCTTGTAACACAGATCGATGCTATTCTCAACTCTTTGCCTCCATCCTTTAATCCATTCATCATGAACTACAACATGAACAAACTAAACGTCAGCTTACAGGAACTCAGCAATATGCTGCAGAGGGCCGAAGAATTGTTTAAAAAGGATGACCCCATTGCCATGCTTGTTGAAACTGACAAATCGGGCAAGAAAAGAAAGGCAAAGAGAAAGCCCCAGAAGAAGGCTGCCAAACCCAAGAAACAGAGGAAGGACAAGGCATCAGATGCCTGTCATTTTTGCAAGAAGACCGGCCACTGGAAATGGAACTGTCCTGCCTACCTGGAATCCAAGAAAGGTAATTTTGAAACGTGTTATAGAAACCAATCTGTTGGTAACTTTTACGTCCTGGTGTATTGACTCCGTGGCTTCAACTCATTCGTGTAACTCACTACAGGGGTTCAAGGTAAGCAGAAGGCTGAGTGAAGGAGAAGTCACACTCCACTTGGGGACTACTACAACTGTTGCAGCCGCGGCCATAGGAACTGTGGAGTTACTTTTTAGAGAAGGAACAATTGTACTAAAAGATTGTCTTTATGTACAAAATTTAAGGAGAAATTTGATTTCTGTCTCAAAACTGTATGCAGATGGTTATTCTGTCTTCTTTAGTAATACGATTACTATTAAAAGAAATAACAGATTCATCACATACGGCGAACTGGAGAACGGTCTCTATGTTCTACATCCTTCTCTAGAAACTAACATAACCGAAACTACGTCGGCTGAAATTCCCAAGAAGAGAACCCGTGATACAGTTAATCTCACGTGTCTGTGTCATTACCGACTTGGCCACATCGGTGTTGACCGAATCACAAGGTTGGTAAAGGATGGTCCTTTGGATTTTCTAACTGTAGAAGATCTTCCCACCTGTGAGCCTTGCCTACAAGGCAAGATGACAAAATGGCCATTTAACGGTAAGCCAGAAAGATGTACAGGCACACTTGACCTAATACATACTGATGTATGTGGTCCCCAGAGTGTTAGGACACGGAATCAACAGGTGTATTTCATCACCTTCATAGATAATTTTTCACGATAGGGTTACGTGTACCTAATGAGACACAAGTCTGAATAATTTGAAAAGTTCAAAGAGTTCAGACAAGAGGTCGAGAAACAGTTAGGGAGAGAAATTAAAACCCTTCGATCAGATCGAGGTGGCGAGTATCTCTCTGACAAATTCTGGGACTACTTAAAGGACAATGGGATAGTATCACAATTAGCTCCTCCTGCTACACCACAACTTAACGGTGTTTCAGAGAGGAGGAATAGGACCTTATTGGATATGGTCCGGTCGCTTCTCATACACTCAGAGTTACCCACATCCTTTTGGGGTTACGCATTAGAGACTGCGATTTACGTGCTGAATCGGGTTCCAACCAAATCGGTTCCGAACACTCCATATGAACTTTGGACCGGAAAGAAACCAAGTGTCAGACACTTGAAGATTTGGGGTTGTCCAGCACACGTTAAAAGAACGAGTGTAGACAAGTTGGAATCCAAGACCAGTCGTTGCCTATTTGTAGGCTACCCAAAAGGCTCTGTAGGTTACCTATTCTATGACCCAAGTTAGTAGAAAGTGTTCTACAGTCGAAATGCGCAATTCTTGGAAACCGATTACATCCTGGACACCCATCGTCAGGAAGTTGTTCTTGATGAGGAGAGCTTAGGAGCAATGGAGATGTCCTACAAGTTCCAGGTAGTGACAAACCTAGAAGATCCACTCGAGTATCCAGGCCACCAGTCCGTTATGGTTATGACCAGGATAGTTACCTGGTGGAAACCTTGACTAGTGAGGAGGATCCCGTGACTTACGCGGAAGCTATGTTGGACATATATTCCCAGAAGTGGGTGGAGGGCATGAGAGCAGAGATGGACTCAATGGAGACCAATGGAGTCTGGACTCTGGTAGATCCGCCCTCCGGGGTAAAAGCAATCGGTTGCAAATGGATTTACAAGAGGAAGAAGGGCCCCAAAGGTAGGGTTGAGACCTTCAAAGCTCGTCTGGTGGCGAAAGGGTACACTCCGAAAGAGGGCATCGATTATGAGAAAATCTTTTTGCCTGTGGCCATGCTTAAATCCGTTAGGATCCTGTTAGCTGTAGTAGTATACCATGATTATGAGATTTGGCAGATGAATGTCAAAACTGCATTCCTGAATGGAGATCTTACTGAAGATATCTATATGCAGTAGCTGAAAGGCTTCATTGCTGCAGGTCAGGAAAACATGGTATGTAAACTTAACAGATCCATTTATGGACTTAAGCAAGCTTTAGAAGTTGGAACATCCGTTTTGACTCTGCTGTCAAATCGTTTGACTTCGAGCAGAATCCGGATGAACCCTGTGTCTACAGGAAGTACAGTGGAGATAAGCCTTCTTGGTTCTGTATGTAGATGACATTCTACTCATTGGGAATGATGTAGGAATGTTAACTACGGTGAAAGTATGGCTTTCACAGCAATTCTCCATGAAAGAACTTGGAGAAGCCTCCTATATACTGGGTCTTCGACTCTATAGAGATAGGTCGAAGCGGATAATAGGATTATCCCAATCTTCTTACATTGACAAAATAGTCAAAAGATACAACATGGAAAACTCCAAGAAAGGAAATGTTCCTTTCAGGCACGGAGTCACTCTCTCCAAGAAGATGTCTCCCAAGACTTCTAAGGAGATTGATGGCATGAAAGACGTTCCCTATGCCTCTGCCGTAGGGAGCATCATGTATGCCATGTTGTGCACTCGTCCTGACATTGCTCAGCTAGTGAGTGTAGTAAGCAGATTTCAGGGCAACCCAGGGCAGGAGCACTAGACTACTGTGAAAAACATACTTAAGTACCTTCGAAGGACAAAAGAGTTTTGTCTAGTATTCGACGGTAGCTCACTATAGATCCAAGGGTATACAAATGCCGATTTCCAATCGGATCTAGATGATAGAAAGTCTACATCTGGATATGTTTTCATGATAGGATCGTGTGTTGTTTGCTGTCACTACAAATGGGTGATCATAGTGACAGGATAAGCCCCTTTGTCGGACAAAGGTAATGATCGGGGATGCACTCTCACTAATGGAAACCAAGACTGCCGGCAGCCAATTTCAACCGTTGAGATTTGTTTTGCAAAGTATATTTTATATGAGATATAAAAGTATATATATTATGGTTTCTAAAATGTTTGCAAGAAGGTTTTAATTCTCGAGATCCATATAGGTAGAGAGTGCAACATTGTTCCTTGCAGCTGAGGGAGAGGTCCTCTCTTGTCGGGCAGTTTATGATCATTATGGGCTGAGAGGTTAAGTGTATGACCATTGAGGATAATACCTGTTGGGCTAATCTTGCATCTGCCCACAGTCCCTAGGTGTTACAAGGTGGCTTGGTCCAGGGACCACTTAGGATAAGTGTTGGGCCCATAGAGTCCATTTGATGGGTTTCAGGGGGTGCACTGTCCCTAACAATGTATTCGGCCAGGCCTTGTAACAAAGGCTGAGCCGAACCCATCTGGCTGATGTGTAGATCAATGCTTGGGTCCCACGCCATACAAGGAATCCCAACTGGGCAGCAGTTAGGAAGGTTAAGTGAGCACATAAGCTTAATGGGCCTAAAGCCCATTTCGAACTGGGCTATTTAATTAGTTAATTATGGGGCGAATTCTGAGATGGATTAGTAGACAGAGAGTCCAGATCTGAATGTGATTCAGATCTAGAAACCTCCTAATGAGATTAGGAGAAAGCTAATCTAATCTGCAGATCTAGGGCTGATCCAAATATGATTTGGATAAGCAGCTCCTAATTGGATTAGGAACTGATCTTTTAGGTTAACAAAAGAAGGAGGGAGCGGCAGCCTTTAGAGGAGAGATAATCACATCTTCTTGAGAGCTGAAATCACAGAAGAAAGAATTTAGCAACCCTGCTGAATTCTTTCTTGGTGCTTCCCTGTTCTTGCCGCCCTGTTTGCCAGTTCGATCTCCAGTTGTGGGAGAAGTCAAGATTCGATCTTGACATCAGTTCTTGGAGGAAGAATTGATAGGAAGCTGTGCTCACGTGCCATCCTGTTGTTTTTTGCGAAGGACTGAGTTTTTGGAGAAGAACACTACTGATTCTGCTCCATCCTGCATAGCGCCATCTTCAGTGGGAGCAGTCTCCGTATCAGGTATAATCCTCTCCTACTCCTTTTGGTTCAAATCTGGAGGTATGTCCATTGGGCAAAGTCAAGGTGACTCCAATTCTGGCTGAGGTACTTGTGCTACTCTCATCAAAGGTCAAAACCCATTCTTTTCCTTCATCTACTGCGATCATGGGTATGTCTCCAAGGATCTCTTCTGATATGAGGAAGTCATTTTTTTAGGGGAAGGCGGCCAGAAGGTCTACCACTACCTGACTCTTAATGACCCTAGATTGGGTATACTCAATTGTGTATTCACTCAACTACATCATCCACTTGACAAGTCTGCCCGAAAGGGGAGATCTATCCATGCAGAACTTTATCGGGTCACTCCTTGTGATGAGTCTCACTTTTTAACCAAGGATGTAGTGTCTGAATTTCTGTGTAGCATACACCAATGTAAGGCACTGCTAATCTATGTGGGAGTAGTTCTTTTCTTCTATTTTGGGAGTCCTACTGGCATAGTAAATTGGTCACTTGACTCCTTCATCGCTTTCCTATGCTAACAAACATCCTATTTCTTCCAAACCCGATGCAATGTATAACCTGAATTCTTGGTCACTTTTGGGTGGTAACATGGTTGGGGCTAGGGCTAGGGTGTTTTTCAACTGCTTGAAGTCCATAGATTTCTTTACTAGTTTCATCAGTGGTGTTGCTGCATGTGCGAGGCCGTGGATGAACCTCCTAAGGTAGGAGACTTTTCCTAGGAAGGTCTTTAGTTGCAATTCGTTGACTGGAGGTGGGAGGTCTAGGACTGCTTTCACTTTGTTCTCGTTTGGATGGATTCCCATCTGCTCCACACTATACCCCAAGAACTTCCCATATTGTACCCCAAATGCACACTTTAGTGGATTTAGCTTCAAGTTGAAAGTCCTACATCGACCGAAAACTCTTCACAACACATCAGGATGATCTTCTCGCCCTTTTTCTTTGACCACTATATCACCCACATAGTACTCAATTTCCTTGTGCAACATGTCATGGAAAATACTTGTCATTGCCCTTTGATATGTGGCCCTGGCATTCTTTAAGCTGAAAGGCATAATCTTGTAGTAGAAGTTCCCAATTGGTGTCCTAAAGGCCGTATGAGAAGCATCGGCGCGGTCCATGAAGATTTGGTTGTACCCACTATAGGCATCCAAGAAGGAGAAAAGCTGGTTTCCCGTAGTCGAGTCTATCAATACTTTCATGTTCAGTAGGGGAAACTCATCCTTGGGACAGACTTTATTAAGGTCCCTAAAATTTACACAACACCTGCGATAAGGTTGGGATGGGTTAGTTTCTAATGATATTCTAGTGTTAGGTAACTAAGCTAAAAGTACTCACTTGAGCTCTTGTTTTCTTCTTCACTGGCATTATGTTGGCTATCCACTAAGGGTGCGCTATGGGTTTGATGAACCCTACTTTCAACAGTTGCTCAACTTCTTTAATCTTCAGTGCTATTTCTGATTTAAAGATCATCTATTGTTGCTTTATGGGCCTAAACTTGGGATCTATGCACAATGAGTGTCCGACAAGGGCCAGGTCTAGGCCTGGCATCTAGTCATATGACCAAGAAAAGACATCTTGGAACTCTGCAAAAGTGGATAGAGGAGGCTTTTATAATGGGTCTTAAAGTTTTGCGATAAGGAAATGTCCTTACCCTTTAGTAGTGTGATAAGTTTGTCTCTGTCTCCGGGTCCTAGTCTAGCTGATATGTATAGTGGATTCTTTTCCATTTTTCCCTCCCCCAAGTTTATTTCTTCTAAAGGTTCTTCAACCATGCCGATGGAGTTTGTCATGCACTTGGGAGGTGCTTCGATTTCATCATAGTATTCTAAGGTTTCTTCTCCTATCTCCTGTTTATTGTAATCGTTACTCAATCATTGTTCGTATTTTGGTCATGGAGCTAGTGATTTTCGTTGTCATACCTTAGGTTTTAGTGGTTTATGTTCGGATTGCGATATGCTATTTGTTGATGAAATCGCATTAATGCCCTTTTGTGAAAATTTCCCAGTGAAATAGCTCTAGTTGAAACATTACTTAGTATCTTGCAAAATGTATTTATTATCATATTACTCATGTCGTCAAAAAATAAATTGATAAGAGGACAATGATTCAATAATACTTGCAGTGAGCCTATCTTGTCCCAAAATAATACAAAACAATTATCTTACTTGAAAGGTTATATGAACTCATACCTCAGGGATGACCTTTTTGGTTGCCGGTGCTTCATCACTTCCGTAGTCTGTGAAAATCATGTAATAGCTTTTCCCATCATTACTAGTTACTCGTACGCATGTTGACCTTTTCTTCTTTACTTCCATTGTTGCCCAAGGTTCTCCATGCATGGAATTTGGCAGCGCCGATCCCTTCCCTATGGCTATGCATGTCTCAACTTCATTTGCAAGCTCTGTGTAATAGATGGCATCTTGTAGACGAGTCTCTGTCCTGTCGAAGGGGACCTTGGTAGCCGGGATTCTTATTACACATCCCTTGTGCTTGGCCATTATGCATTGATGATATGTTGAAGGGACCAAGCCTAGGCCATGTATCGTAGTCGGCCTAGGAGAGCGTGCTAAGTAGTTCTTCCTGAGATGACCTGGAACTCTTGCATGATGGAAAATGGTTCGATCACTACTTGAAGTTCAATAGATCCTTCTTTAACTAGTGTATTCCCATTGAAGTCTATTACCTTCACAGGTAACCCTTTAGTTGTCTCCCATTGTATGTTCATCAGCTTTAGTGTGTAGACAGAGATCAAATTAACAGAAATACCGGAATCGACCATGGACCTTCTCATCTCGAATCCCCCTACTAGCAATGAAACATACAGGGGTTGGTTGTGATGGGGGTCCACTGCTAGCATGTCTTCTAGAGTGAATTCCACACTGGTTCAGTCAGGCTGGTAAGGCTCAAGTGGTCTCTTGAAGACCTCTGCCAGTGCTCTGATGGCCAATTTTCTCATCGAGGTACTTGCTCCTTGTTTGATGAAGAAGTACTGGAGCTCTGAACATTGTTCCAGCTTTTTAATCAGCATATCAGACTGATGTTGCCCTAATGTCCCCACTATATTTATGCTTCCTCCATGTGCATGGGTCGGAAGGGGGTCAGTTTCTACTTGTGCTGGGTCCTTCTGTACGAACTCGTCTAATTTGACACTTTGCACGAATAGCCTTCTTAGGGAGAAGCAATCCATCAAGTCGTAGTTTGGTGATTGATGATAGTTGCACCATCTTCCGCCATACCTATCTTTCTCTGGGTTTACTCCTGCTGGTGGTGGCGGTAGTTTGATCACCCTATCTTCGACCAATTTATTCAGTATCATGATTACCACTTCTTTTGTGCAAGGAATAGGAGGCGGGATCGGCAAGTCGTTCCTTCTTCCTAGGGCGGTGTTCTGGTAATAGGGCCCTTGCCTGGGCCCTCCATTGTGTCGGGGCTTCTGGTCCATTGCGAAGGCGTCATTCCTCCCGTATGGTAAAGACTGGTTCAAGGTATTTCTGATTGTGCATGCTGTCCTTTCTGCACACCTCCATAACTAGCCGAACGTCTCTATTTCCACATTCTCGATGCCTATCCTATAGGCGGGCTGCATCCCTTATATGTACTGTTCGACAAAGCTCTTCTCCGTGGCATGCTCGTAAAAAATGGAATGGGTCAGTTTTTGAAACTTCATGACATACGTGGTTTGTCCGGAAGCATGTCGTTAAGCACTTCGGAATACTAGTTTAAAGGGATGAGAACGGGTCGTATCCACTAGGGAAGTGAGGGAAAAATTAATATACACTCAAATCCACAGGAAAGCGAGAATGGGTCCCAAACAAATACTAACACAGTAAAGGGATGAGAACGGGTCGTATCCATAGGGAAGCAAGGGAAAAATTAATATACACTCAAATCCGGACAAGAGAACACAAGAGGGAAGTGCAGAAATATAAAAATTAATTAATTAAACTGAGAAAAATATAGAATTCGAATAGTACTAAAAGTTAAAAGTGCGGAAAAATAAATAAATACAGAAATAAATTAACAAAATAAACAAAATAAAAATCTGTAGTCCAATTAGAGGTAGTAGTCTCCGGATCTCTCCTTTGACCCTCGAACTTCTCGAGCAAGGCCTTCCATCTTACCTGGTTGAATTGCAGACCTGTAGAAAATAAAACAAAAATCAAACAGAATGAAAATAAATTGCAAAAAGTAAATAACGAAACTAGAATTGAAAGAACAAAAATTAAAACTAAAATAAAGTAAAAGTGGTTGGGATCCGATTCTAGAGGTGGCAGTAGTGGTGTTGGCGAACTACAAGTAGGAACCCCTCCTCTTGCCTGGGCGTCCTCCTCTTCCTCTACCCTTGAACTTCTCAAGATCAGCCTTCCGTCTTACCTCGGGGCAGAATGCAACCCTTTCTCAGGCG
Source organism: Nelumbo nucifera (assembly GCF_055504915.1). Lineage (NCBI taxonomy): Eukaryota > Viridiplantae > Streptophyta > Magnoliopsida > Proteales > Nelumbonaceae > Nelumbo > Nelumbo nucifera. Next base: position 76,171,032 of record NC_142650.1, read on the forward strand.
GGTCCTTTTTATAGATAAGAGTGGACACAATTGGGATTAGAGAGAAAGAAGGGGGCGGTAGCTAGGTTTTAGCAAAGTTATAGGTAACCTAGGTTTTCTAATGGAGGGTTAGGATGGTTTTGGGGTGATCCTAAGGCTAAGAATAAAGAAGGAGAGGTAGCCCAATATTATGTAAGGCTGATATTTAATGGCTAAAGGTTGAATGGTGAAGATTAGAAGCTAAGTGGCTCCTAGGGTTAGAATGCTAAAAAGAGAGTGCCCTAGAATGGATGGTGGAGATTAGAAGGGATGGAAGGTGAGGATTTAGTAGTTAGGGGCATCTAGGGTTTGTTAAGAGTGAAAAGAACGGGTTTAAAGCGGCCCTAGGATTTGCTAAGGCATGGGGAGCATGCTAATACAGTAGGAGGGGCGCCAAACTGGGTTTAGCAGCTAGGAGGCACCCTCCTACTTTCAGTTTTCACAAAAACACCCACTTTCTCAGCTGGACTTCACACCAGCTTCCCAAAATCTGCATTTCAGCCATGGAAACTTCCCAATTTTCCCCATAATTTGCACAAAGACCCTTAGAGGACACAACATTGCATTTAACTAGGAAAATGGCACATCTTGACTATTCTAAGGCCAAAAATGCCCCTGAATTGATGCCCTTAAGGCATCAAAATGCAGAGTTATCACACCCCCAACTTAAACATTGCTAGTCCCTTAGCAATGCAGCCTTAAAATTACACTGAGCACAGAGATCATTCCCATCTCAAGATCATCTTGACAGAATTAGTCAATCATCTTGGTTCCAGAATTCTCAAACTTTATATAAATCGATATTGGGCTTAAGGGGTAAAACTGTCCTACTTTGAATATTACAAAAACTTGCCTTAAAAATCTTATATACCCTTCAATTTGCAGACTATCTTGATAAGCTGAGATTGATTTTTTGAATCAAACAAGTATTCTTCTTATTATTTCTGATAGCGGATTTCTACCCCTGGACTTATTTTTATTGTTACCTTTCACCGTTTTACGCGAATCTCGACACTTGTCTTAGGTGAAGAGACTTTGGTTACTAAGTGTTAGGTAAGTGTCTTCGGCATTCCCTTTTCCGTTTGACACGAATCTCGACACTTGACTAAGGTAAAGAGACCCAGTTACTAAGTATAGGGTGTCCATTGACATTTTATTCTCTTTTTTTTGCACGTTGTTCAAGGTAGTCCACTGTCTCTTAACAATTTAAAGAATTTTGTTTAATTTCTCAATCTTTCTCTTCCTATCTTGATAGGGGCAAACTTAGGAGTATTTTCTAATTTTTAAACGGTTTCGACAATATTCAAACAAGACCAATTTTTTACTCCTATCACTTGTTACCAATTTCTATAGAATTCAATATTCTTTTATCAGTTTCCTTAACTTTTTCTGTTTGGAAATCTCTTTTAGTGGAAAATTTTAAAAATTTCAGTGAAATTTTAATTCTCCATCTTTAAAGGCTTAGCTTCACAATTTTTTTTTCAATTTTTCTCTCTTTCCTCACCCCCAACTTAAATGTCATTGTCCCTAATGGCATGACTAGAATGATGCAAAGAAGATTTGGGCCAAATGGAACAATGAGTAGGGTTCTCTTGAGGGGTTTAAGGTATGCCACCTAGTCTCGAATCAAGAAAAGAAAAACAAATCCTAAAAGCGAAAACACTAAAAACTACATTGGGTTGCCTCCCAACCAGCGATAAGTTTAACGTCTTCAACCGGACACATTCAAGCACTTTGTTCATCTACACTCTCTGACTCACTTTCTTCTTCCGACAGACAGGCCTCAAACTAGGCTATCCAAGGGGTAAACAAGTAATTTAAAAAGCTATCCACTATATCTACCTTGGACTCATCTTACCCTAGGTTTGGATAGTTAGAGGCACTACAAATGTTTAACCAAACTTTCTGCTCCCCTAATGAAGTGTTCATTTCTCCTGATTTACAGTTGATGGTTGTTGCTAGGAACGGACATCTTAAGATTATCGTATAAAATCCAATGGGAAGTGACAACCCTCTATCCAGACCTTAATAACATTTCGAGGAGTGTTGACTGACTGATCAACGAGCTATAAAATTATCGGGGTTGATTTTAACTCGCTAATCCTGAACCTATCAAAAATTAATGGAAGCAGAGTTATACTGGCCCTAAGATCCACTAGTGCCCGATCAAAGGTGATTCTAGTGATGCCATAGCTTATGAGAGGAACACTAAGGTCTTTCACATTCCAGGGGAGTTGATTTAGGAGAGTTGCGCTAACATCTTCCGAGAGCATCATTTTTTGTGGGACCAACCGTGGCTCCATCATCTGATTACACATCTCTTTTCGAAAGGGATGTTAATATGGACTTCTCGACTCTCCTCATTGAGGATTTCTTTGTTCTTTAGCACTGGCCCGACTATGAGTACAGTTGGAAAGGGAACTACAGGTTGGTTCACTATAGGCTCTTCTTCTAAAGTTTCCTTTCCTTCTTCTTTTCCCCCCAACTTAGGGTCTTCATGCTCCTTTTCTTCATCACTAACTTCCGAGTCTTCTAAAATATGCCCACTCCTTAAGGTTATAAGAGCCTTATTATTTTCAAACTGGAGGTTCTTAAGAGGTGGTTGAATCTGCTGTGGAGGAAAACCCAGTGGCTGAGTTCTAGGGTTCACAACCGGTTGACTCGATAGTTGCCATACTCCTCTTCTCGCCTTGGCTTCGGCTAGCTGTCATATTTGACTTTCTAATCTATCAAGGGATTGCTGTTGATTTAGGATCAGCTGCTGAAGTTGCATGAATTGGTCATCTACTCTATGTGCTTGAGGAGGTTGTGTGTAAGTCTGATAAGGTTGGGCCGGTTGGTTCCTAGGATGCATCTGCTGGAATTGGTTTTTCCCATGTGGCCTCTAAAATTGTTGGGCCATAGAGTAAGATGAATGATGATATTGTTGGGACTATGTGTAGGTTTGACATGATTGAGCCGGTTAAGTCCCATGGTAATCACTGTACTCCTAGTGAGTTTGGGCTCCAGACCACTGAGTGCATATTTGGCAGGGGGTTTTCTTGGACTTGGGTCCTATAATTAAAGTTGGGTTGATTTTCCCACCCAAGGTTATATGGACTAGAGAATGGATTAGCATTGGGTTGGAAAAATCTATGGGCCGCATGTACTTGGTTGACATGATAGGCTGGGCATGCATGGATTTTGTCACGTCTTTGGGCCATACCATTAATCTTGTCCAGTTGTCAAGACACATGGTTCCAATCAATTTGTGGCTCAAGTTGGAAGTAGTTTCTCATTCCACAAACTCCGACCATTGAATTCATTTTATTTTAACCTCCTTTTTCTTCTTTTTTTTGAAATTGGAAATTTAAATTTTGAATTTTAATTTCAAATTTAGATCTTGAATTTAAATTCTGAAATTTAAACTCAAATTTTATTTTTTTTAATTTTTTTATTTAAATTTTTGAAATTTAAATTCAAATTTAGATTTTAAAATTTAAATTCCTAAAATTTAAATTTGAATTTTTAAATTTTTTTCTTTTTTGTTCCTTTTTTTCTATAAAGCAAACAAATCAACCACACAACCTAGGGGCTAACCTAGGGTTTCCTAATCTAGTGGTTCAACCAATGTGAATCCTTTTAGGTTCACATGGAATTACACCACTTCCTTTGCTTAGCCAGGTAAGAGGTGGGGATGTGGGAGGCTCCCCTTGCTCTTGCAAGGACTTAATTAAGTAACCACAAGACCCACTTAGGCGTAACCGTTTAACCTCTTTCCTTAGACACCAACCACCAGTTATGGAAAGTAATTTCAAGCTTTCCTAAAATTCAACACACCTTTGAACCAAATGTGAGGTTTCCCTGAAAGATCTTGCTATCCAAATTTTAAATTAGGGTTAGGGTGAACCGCACATGGAGGGTGGTGATTTTTGAGCCAAGGAAGGGTGATGAAATCCCCACCTTATCTTATTTAGGTTGGATGCCCTTAAATGAATTAATGGAAAGACAAAATAAACACAACAAAATGCAACTAACTACAATGCATCAACAAGTATTTCTAATATGCAATTCAGCAATATAACATAAAAGAATAAAATAAACTAAGCAAGAGAAGCAATTAAAATAAAAAGAAACCTAGCACATTCATAACTAACAAAAATAATTTCAGCAATTAAACAAACCTATATGATGCATGCTCTAGAATATAAAACCCTAAATATTGGAACGAAAATGCAAGAAAAATATTAAAATATTTTTTTTCAATTTTTTTCTATATTTTTTAATTCAAAATTTAAATTTTTGGGAGTTTAAATTCAAATTCAGATTTTGAAATTTAAATTCCAAAATTTTAAATTTAAATTTTCAAATTTTTTATTTTTTTATTATTTTCTTTCAATTTTTTTATTCAAAAATTTAAGATTTAAATTTCGAAATTTGAAATTCAAATTCATATTCATATTCAAATTCAAATTTAAATTTAAATTTAGATTTGAAATTTAAACTCAAATTCGTAAATTTCAACAATTTCCTATTTATTAATTAATTATTCAATTAAACAACTAAAAGAAAAGAAATTAAATAAGGAAACAAATAATAGTTACAAACAGAAAATAAAACAACAATTAATTGTGCTAAAGAGAAGTAACAACTACCAAAAATAAATTCTAACAAACTAATTGCTAATCTAAAAATTAAACTGAAAATAAAATAAACAAAAGGAAAAAACTATGGTGAAATTAACAAAAGAAACGAAATAAAAATTTGTAATCCAATCGGAGGTAGCAGTCTCTGGATCTCTCCTTTGACCCTCGAACTTCTCGAGCTAGGCCTTCCGTCTTACTTGGCCGAATTGCAGATTTGCAAAAAATGAAACAAAAATCAAACGTAATGAAAATAAATTGCAAAAAGTAAATAACGAAACTAGAATTGAAAGAACAGAAATTAAAACTAAAATAAAGTAAAAGTGGTTGGGATCCGATTCTAGAGGTAGCAGTAGTGGTGTTGGTGAACTGCAAGTAGGAACCCTTCCTCTTGCTTAGGCGTCCTCCTCTTCCTCTACCCTTGAACTTCTCAAGATCAGCCTTCCGTCTTACCTGGTAGCAAAATCCAACCCTTTCTCATGAGCTCTTGGTTCCTTTTTATAGAGAAGGGTGGACACAACTGGGATTAGAGAGAAAGAAGGAAGCGACAGGTGGGTTTTAACAAAGTTATGGGTGCCCTAAGGTTTCTAATGGAGGGTTAGGATGGTTTTGGGGTGATCCTAAGGCTAGGAATAGGAGAAGTAGCCCAATATTATGTAAGGTTGAGAATTATTGGCTAAAGGTTGAATGATGAAGATTAGAAATTAGGTGGCTCCTAGGGTTATAATGCTAAAAAGAGAGTGCCCCAGAATGGATGATGGAGATTAGAAGGGATAGAAGGTGAGGATTTAGCAGTTAGGGGTGGCTAGGGTTTGTTAAGAGTGAAAAGAATGGGTTAAAAGGTGCCCTAGGGTTTGCTAAGGCGTGGGGAGCATGCTAATATAGTAGGAGGGGCGCCAAACTGGGTTTAGCAGCTAGGAATCGCCCTCATGTTTTCAGTTTTTCACAAAAATACCCCCTCTCTTAGCTGGACTTCACAACAGCTTCCCAAAATCAGTATTTCAGCCATGGAAACTTTCCAATTTTCCCTAGAATTTGCACAAAGACCCTTAGAGGCCACAACATTGCATTTAACTGGGAAAAGGGCACATGTTGACTATTCTATGGCTGAAAATGCCCCTGAATTAATGCCCTTAAGGAATCAAAATGCAGAGTTGTCAATTCACCAAGAGGTCTTCTCCCGAGCTTTTCGCTATGTTCCTTAAGTTGACCATTGTTAATTTTCTTTCCAAGGTAAACCACTTAGATAAGAATCTTTTCTCTAACTCGGCCCATGAGTCAATACTTCCTACGGTGAGGCTGACAAACCAGGTATATGCTGGGCCTATCAAGGATTTTGAAAATTCGCAGACTTTAAGGTCCCCGTCGAAGGCAAAGGATCCCAAGGCATCTTCGAATTTGCTCATGTGTTCTTGTGGTCTTCCCCTTTGCTTGTCGTATTCTAGCCACTACTGTGGGGGAATGTAACCAGCTGGGTAAGGCTTGTATAGGATTTGGTCGAAGTATGGCTTCGGCAAGACGGTGAAGTCCTGCACTCAATTGTAGCTTTCTACTACTAAATCTTGAACGTACTCTTTGAATTCGTCTCAACTGAATGGAGCTTCTACCATCGGATCTAGTTGGGGTAGGATCCTTGACTGCCTCAGTGTTCTATCTTGCTTGCATGGCTGTGTGGTTGAGTCTGGCAGGTCGCTCTGGTGCAGTGTGGTTAAGATTAGAGGCACGATGGCCAGTAGAAGGTCCTGTGGGGATTATAGCCAGAGTGTGGGGAGATTTCTTGATTAAGGTCGTCCACTGGAGGAGGATCTAGAAAGTGTTCCTCATCTCTTCTTGCGCTTGTTCAAGTTTCTCAAAACGGGCTTCAAAGCGAGTCTCGAACTTGTACACCTTGTTCAAGAGTATCTCAATATCGACTTGGTTGTTCACCTCCATCTCGAACTGATTTTCCACTCCTAGATTAGTATCCTCGGGGATGCTATCGCGTTCCTCAGTGATTGGTGTAAGATTAATCCTTTGTGCAGCCATCCTCTGTAATCAAGGTCTTAACCAGAGATTCTAATGTAAGTGATGTGGTGGTCAGGTTAGGGAGGTGGTCTCCTTGAAGAACAGAGGAAGACCAGGGTGAGGGTTCGAATAGGAGATTGAGGTGGAGAGGGTGAAGAGACGACTGAGCAGGGAATCTAGTGATAGGGTTAATCAATGACTAGATGTTCCCTTCATTATGAGGAGGACCTCTATTTATGGGGAAGATCCTGAGATCCTAAAAGGAAGGAGTCAGAGGTGCTCGTTTCCTACTAAGAAAGGGAATATTGGATTCATTGTTAGTCATTAAGAGCACTGTTGGGGCTTCGCCACGTGTTCCTATGGGGATCTATTCGAGGATCGGCTTTTCTTTCACTTGGAGATCTTCATAACTCGCATGTGCTACTGTCTTCTGTGTGCTTCACTTAACTGACGTTGATAATGACATCACCATCTGGCGGGCGGCGTCTCATTAGACCTACGTGGTGCCTTGTCATGTTTGTCCCTTTGACGTTATGCTTGCAGGTGGCATTTGTACGTGGTTCTTAGCGGACCAGGATGCCACATTGATTAAGGCTTTATTATAGGACTGAGTGCGAGTGAACCTCATTGCAGTTTCAGCTCGGGTTTGCATTGGCTTGAGTTAAGAGCGGGTCCATCACGTGTGTGCGATGAACTACGAGTTTATCGCAGTCCTGTGATGTGCACCGTAGGTTCATCGCAGGGGAGGGTTGGCTACAAACTGATCGCGGGCATCCATGCAGTATCAATGCGGTGTCTACTATGTTTTGAGGGTCTGAAAGAGCACTATATACCAAAGGTTTCTAAGGTGAAGGACATAGGTAGGATTTTTGCCTAACCTCCATAAAAAGCTGTGTTATTGTGCTTTACATTATTTTTTGCTCTCAAGTTCCTACAATTATTTATATTCCTTGCATCTTACTAACTACATCACATTTGCACAAAGAATATATTTGTAGCTATTACTCTACTATCTTGTTCATTTTCTTTGGATAGTTGCAACACATTGTTACTTACACTTGTTAGAGTTATTTGAGTCTCTTGTTTATTTACTTTTTACATAATTGCATATTCTTGTGGCTTATGCTTCATGTTATTTTTCTATTACATCTTAACTATAAGTTGTTTATTGAACTTACTTGAAGTTGTTGTTCATTCACTTGGTTCAATTACAACATTGAACAAGAAATCCTTAACCAGAGTTGTCAAGGTGACGCCTAGGTGATCAGGTGCCCTTAGAGACTCACTTCGCCTAGTCAAAAAATAGTTTTGTACATTGTGTTATAAAATGCTCTTAATTCTTTGTAATTATAAAATACACATTATGTAATTATAAAATGCTTTTTTTGGGTTTAATCAACACAAACATTTATAAATGCTATATTGAACCCAAAGACTTTAAAACCTAAACCAATAAGGAAGAACTTAAAGTTTTGTCTAATCAACACATTTTCTTCTCCCACATCTTCTTCTTCTTCCACCTTTTCTTTTATTATTTTCCTATAACAAAAATAGGGTTTCAACCCCAATTTTTCTTTTCTTTATTCTTTTTTTTTCTCATGAATATGTTGATTTTCTATACTTTAACATGAAGTTTAGACTTTCTTATGAAAATTATGGATAATTATTAAGGGAAAATAGTTTGGAACTTAGGGAACTACCTTAGTATATATGTTTTTTACTTAAAAAAAAATCCATTGCCTAGGTGAGTAGGCGACATGGCACCCCCTTGTTTCCTAGCCTCACCTTGGTGCCTTGAAAACTTTGGTCTTCATTTCACTGCAGTTAGTTACAAGCACTCAATTAAGAAGGCTTAGTGATTTCTAGGTTATGGAGGAAGTTTTAAATTATACCTAATTCATCCCCTTCTTGGGTCTAGCAAACTAGGCAATAGAAAGCTCAGTCAATTGGTTAATGGAAAACTCAATAGGGGCCTAAGTAATGGAAACCTTAATCAGCTGGTTAAACCTATATAAAAATCCTATGTGTATTGTTCTTGTTTTTATTCTTTAGTTTATTTTACACACCTATACATAGCCTCTTGGTTTTCTACAATTAATGTTTCTCATCAACATCAGAGTTTACATTCAAAGGTTAAAAAGGAGAGCAATCACCACAAAAATCAAAGTGAACCTAATTCACCACCCCTCTTGGGTTCTCTATTTGGGCAAGAAAATGCTCTCTTACTAACACTCCAAAAACTTTTTACTCTTTAGGTTGTGTTTGGTTGCAGTGCAATTTTATTTGCATTAGTACAAATGCATGTGAGTGCAAATGAAAAAAAAAATGCAAATTCTTATTTAATTTTGTTTTGGGCTTTACTTTATTCTGCTTTATGTCTTAATTTACTTCATTTCTACTACAACCAAACAAAATAAGCAACGATTTAAAATATAAATAAGTCAGAATTTGCACTCAAACCATTTGTACTGCCATAATTTTGCATCAGTGCAAATTTATTTGAATTGCAACCAAACACAACTTTAGGACAAATTCACTTTCTTAATATTTTTATCTCAATCACAAATATTTATAGCAAGAATGGTGCTTAGAGAGCATATGACCACTATAAATCAATTAGGAAGAGATTAATCCCTTCTAGGAAATGTTTAGAACTTGTTCCCAATAAGATTGAAGGATTACTAGAAGAAAAAGAGTTGTTGAACCTTTAAAAAATTAAAAACTTCATTCTTTTTCATGAAGTAATCAATTATCCCAAACTAGTAGTCGACTACTTCAACCATGTCAAGAGTTAGCAGTCGACAACTTGATGCATTTATGTTCTTGGCTATCAAGGATAGTCACATACCCCATTTCATTAGTCGACTACTTACCAAGGCCAGTGTGACACCAAGCTCAGCTTTGACAAGTAGTCAACTACTGTTCCATGGGTAATTAACTAAATGACACCAATCTTAGCTATTATAGGTAGTCGATTACTACCTTGTGGGCAATTGACTATATCATATGACCAACCTTAGAAAACTTTACCAGTGACACCTAGAGTTAAGAAATCGATTCCTTAGGCTTCCACACTTAAAAATTTCACATTTTAGCTCAAATAAAGTCTAGGGAAAGCCTAGCCACCTAAAACTAACTTAACTACTGAAGTCAATCAAAGCTTATCCCAATGTTGTGCATCTTGCATATAATTACATCGAGTCTTAAATAAATAAACACATAAAACCACTAGGCTTGATGTCTTCTTTTTCTTCTTTTTTCCCATGTTGTCATTATAGCATCTCTTCTTGCTTCCTTGGCTTGGGGAAAATTCAATCCATCATTTGATTCAATTTCTTCTTTGTGACCTAGATTATTATTTGCTTCATCAAGTCTCTTGAGTTCAACTGAAGAAGGTGTAACTACACACTTATCTTTCCACATTATTAGTATTTTCACTGAGTTCATTATAATCAAAACACATAGAATCATACAATTTTATTGATATTGCACCAACCAAGAGTTCAAGACACATTGTAAGTAAATGTAGATCAGCATCATGGGGATTGCGATTTGGATCGCGAACCATGAACACATAGAGAATTTACCCTGTGATGAGAGTTGCGATGGCACAAAAGGAACGATTAGAACACTTGTGATGAGCAATGTACTGGTCGATGAACTCGATAATTACAACACAATTACATACCTTTGCATTGACTAAGAACTACTCCAAAATGACAAACATGATCACTTAAACCTGTGATGCACTATGTGCATCGCCCACAGATATTTGAAGCCTCGGCAAATGGTGTTTGTCTCATGGTCAGTTGTTATAAGCATTGATGACTAGCCTTGACACAACAACCATGTTACCAAAAAATGTTACCATCTTAATGGCTTTATTCCTAACATGTGACCATAAGCAAGTTTGAAAAGGGCTGTAGCCAAGACGTACTAGGTGAGAATTTTAAGGGAAAAGGGAATCCTTATCCTAGAAGATCCTCATTGGGCACGTGGTGAAACCCTAGTAAAGCTTACCGGTTAAAGACAAAAAACAAATCGTGATCTATCTTCCTAATGAGAAAAGTCCTTATTTGTATGCTTATCATTATAACTTTGGTGACCTCTCCATAAAAGGGGGAGATTCAAAGGCCCATGCATGAGACCAATCTTGAGAACCCCTGCCTTCTAGCTTTCTATGTTCCCCTGCTTCCTACTTCCCTTGCAATTCCCTTTCTTGCGCAACTCCCTTTGCATCCTTGCTCTCATAAACCTTTGGTCATCCTCGGTCTTTCAAGGAAACCATCTCTTATTGCCTTACCACCAAGGATTTAAATATTAATACTGTTAGTGCGCAATCTAGATGCTCTTAGCTAGAGGGCAGCTCGGATGTTGGTCCGCTTTGCTGGCTGGTCAAACTGCAAAAGAAGAAGGCTCAGAGGACCCGGGGTGGCTTACCTGGTGTGGGTGCTCTGATGCCTAAGTTAGTACTCTGTGTGCAAGCTGAAAACTTGTATGCTAGAAGGCTACTGAGCAATTAATCGTGTGTACCTTGTGTCGTTGGGGTTGGTGCCCTTATATAAGTGAGTTGTCATAGGCCTTACGAAACACCTCCGAGATCCCCGGTTCGTGCCACTAGGAATCTCTTCCGCACTAAGAGGTGGAGTTCATGTGAGCTAATAAGGCTTATCAAGTCCGTTCAATCTAGGCAGGATAAGGATAAGGGTTGCAGACGTGCAGCGTGATCCTAGATAGGTCGGAGACAGTTGGCTATGTGTCACCTTGGCAGGTCGGGCCATCGTGACCTGCTCGGACCTCGGTCTTGGTCAAGGAGCCCAAGGTACTCGAGCTGACCTAGCTTGCTAAGGTGGCAGGGAGTGTCGAGTCATCATCCAGGTAGCAGGTTGCTTCCACGTGTTCGGGTGATGATAGGTCAAGCCAAATTACCCCTCATCAAATACGATATGTCTGATATGGGGCATATTGTATCGGTATCGGAGTAGGGCGATAAAGGATTCAAAACATATCCTATAAGTCATGTCTATTGGAACAATACAGGTGAATATTGGCCCATATCGCATTGTATTGGTCAATACACACCGATACCGACCGATACACAATGTCTTCTATTAAAAATGCAAAGAATGACAATGGTATGATTTGAACTCAAAACACTGTCGTGTGACACTAAAAGTCTTAAACCCACCTTTAAATCACTAAGCCATATCATGCATTGTGATATTTAACAAAATAACATAATTTTTATTAATGCATATTCAGTATACGATATGTTCGATACGGGGCATATCATATTGGTTAGTAATGATACGGGATACGCTACGAAGACAAGCATATTCTATCAGCCGTTAGTATCGAATGGATACGGATCCGTATCAGCCTATATCGCATTGTATCAGCCAATACGCATCGATACACACTACATAATTCAAAACTCTCTATAAAAAAATTGTGAATGAGGTGATTCAAACCCGAGTTGTCTCATATGCAATAGAATTTGTAGCATTAACAAACCAATAAGCCACACTACATTTTGTGATAGAAGATAAAATAAAATAAATTTTATTTACTTTTTCTATTCACATGCAATTTAAACGAAATACACATTTATATTTAACGCTAACTAAAAATTAAAAAAAATAGTATTTTATAAACTAATAGAATAAATAATGTATCAAATCGACATTTATATAAAAAAGATGAATTTTGATATCAAGAAATTTATACAAATAGAATATTAATAATAGAATAATTATTTTAATACTTAAAATTTATAAATTTGCACATGAGATAAATCTTAAAATTTTTATATACTTTTATTAGTTATTAACTAATATTTTAATTTACATTAAGAAGTAATAACAACATATTTATTATTTACAAAAAAATAAAAATATTATATACAAAATATTGAAGAATATAATATTAAATTGAATCTATCAAATCCAATAATCTACATCTATTTCAATAAAAAAAATTTATTTCATAAAATTTATATAAATAAAAATATTAATAATAGAATAATTATTTTAGTAATTAAAAACTATGAATTTGTATATGATATGCATCTTAGAAATGTTAACAAATTTGATATGCTTTGTGTTAAGATATTTTTATAAATTATTAATTGATATTTTAATTTGCACTTGAAAATTTAATATATAGTTGACTTTTCTTAATGTTAGAAAATAAAAATAGTAAAATAAAAAATAATTGATATAATAATTAAAATATAATAGGTGCATATGTTTAGTGTTTTGGACTCTTGATTGATGCACTATAAATAAAATTATGCATCTCGGTACATTAATCGTAATATATTTCTTCATATATCCTTACTATTTACATTTTTATGTATTTATGTATTATTTTTTGATCATTTTGATCTTAAATTTAGTGTGATTAATATATTTATGAAATTCATATATATTTCCGTAGCATATCCATGCGTTTCCAAAGTGTATCCGTATCAGTATCCATATCCAAGTTGTTTGATATGATACCCGATACCGATACTTTAATCCTTGTGTCTATCCAAACAAATAATCAATATGGAAAAATCTATGATGCGGAAAATATATGGTACGGAAAGAATTTTGACCAATCAAAACCAACCCATGAATTCTGACAAATAGCACAATGTTTAGTATCACGTTTATGATTTTGGTTTATTAGTCAATTGTTTTTCAGATATCACATCTTTTCCATATCATAGTCGAACCCAATCAATATTTATGTTTATCAACTCCAAATAAAACCTAAATTAAAGAATATTTAAAATTAGTATTTTCTTAACAAATGGAATAAATAATCTATCAATTTTATATTTACATAAAAAATGATTTTAATCTTAAGAAATTTATACAAATAAAATATTAATAGTAGAATAATTACCCTACTACTTAAAATTTATAAATTTGAAAAAAGATATGTATCTTACAATTTATTAATATTAATTAAATGATATTAATAGTAGAATAATTACCTTACTACTTAATATTAATTAAAATTTATTAATTAATATTTTAATTTACATTAAATGATAATATATTCATTATTTACAAAAACAAATAAAAAATTTGTTTACAAGATATTTAATAATATAATATTAAAATGAATCTATCAAATCCACTAATTTACATTTATATAAAAAATTATTTTTAATTTCAAAAAAATTAATAATGAAATAATTATTTTAATTATTAAAAGTTACAAATTTGCATATGATATATATCTTAGAAATTTTAACCGATTTGATATATTTCAAGTTAAAATTATATATTTTTCTAAATTATTAAATGATAATTTAATTTATATTTGAGTATTTAATATTTAGTTAACTATTTTTGTTAATATTAAAAAGTAAAAATAATAAAAATAGAGAACAATTGATATAATAATTAGGATAAATATAATAGGTCCATCTTGGGCTCTTAATTAATGCATTGTATGATATTTATGCATTTTGTTATATTAATTATAATATATTTTTATGTACAACATTAAATATATATTTCTTATATATTTATACATTATTTACGGCTATTTGACCATAAATTTAGTGTTATTTATGTATTTATGAAATTTGCATGTGTTTCCCTAGTGTATCTAAGTGTTTCCATATTTTTTATCTGTATCCGTGCGTTTCCAAAGTGTATCCATATCCGTATTCATATCCAAGTTGTCCGATATGATACTTGATACTGATACTTTAATCCTTGCTTACCACCATGCTTACACAAATATTATATAGAACTTTACAAATTAATACATGCACAAAGCCATTTATGTTATTTTCTATTTAAGTACAAGACATAAAACATATGGAACTATTATATTTTAATTATTATATTTTTATTTTAATATTTTTTACTTTTAACATCAATAAAAATGTTAACTAAATATTATATTCTCAAGTGTTTAGTAAACAATATTTTTATTTTGTAAACATAAATATAATATTATAAATGTAAATTAAAAATATATAATATCAACATAAAATATATCAGATTGGTTAACATTTCTAAATACATATCCTATGTAAATTTATACTTTTTAATTACTAAAATAATTTTCCATTATAAATATTTTTATTTCTATAATTTTTGAAAAAATCATTTTTTAATATAAATGTAGATAAGTGGATTTGATAGATTCAATTTAATATTATATTCTCAAATGTTTTGTAAATGGTAAATACGATTTTATTTAATATAAGTTAAAATAATAATTATGAAATATATCAAAATTTTAAGCACTAAAATAATTATTCTATTATTATTGCAGCTCGGATTAGCCGAGGGCAATGAGATTAATTCGCCCCCAAGTTCCGAAGGCAGGATGAAGGCTTTAAGGATTTTGAAGAGGGTAATCCGAGGTTGAGGACCATAGGCCGAGGTGAGGTGCTCCCTTCTGAGTATGGTAGAAGCCAAGGACTGCGAGTCGTTGGCTCGTTAACGAGATTCCTTGAGATCCAAAGTACTACAAGACAAGAGAAGTCAGAGGCCTCAGGTGAGGACCAGAGGTGGAGGCTCCGACGCTCAAGTTAGTATGAGGTGTAAGGTGGGGCAAGGTGCAGACGGGGTTTTGATGGTAGTCCTCAGATGCACTGGGTCCCCAGGACTAAATGCTTATAAAGAGAGGTAGGTGCAAGAATTTAATTCAAGGCACTGGAAATAAATGAAGGAGCTACTGGGAGTTGGGTCCCTTGTCAAGGGGGAGTTACCTCATATTTATACTTGAGCGAGCTGGAGGGAGGTGGAGATGAATGCACCAAATGAGAGCCATACGAAGTCAGGCGACAAGTCCTTGCAAGTACGCCTAACTGCTCCGCGGTTGGCTCCGTATGAAGGCAGAAGGGCTCCCCCTACTATGGCTGCCACAGTCAGGTGTTTGTGGGCTGGGCCTCCCAGCCCGTAATGGGCTGGGCCTTGCTAGCTCACATCACTTGCCCCCTACTCCCAAGGCCAAGGTGAGGTCTTGACTTTGGCTAGTAATGGAGATGATAGTCGGAGTAAGGCCTCGGCTTCAGTCGTCGGGAGTAGCGATCGTTATGCCTTTGGATTCGTTAGTCAAGGGGTATTTTGCAGTGGTGTCACTTTCACTTCGTAGGCATCTTCCCTCCTCATCAGTTCAGAGATGTGTATGGCGTGGATGCCTAGGGTTAGCGGGGATGGTTCATATCACGTACGGTCAGGTCATGTCAGGGGTCCACCGTAAGGAGGACGGTCACCCAGATAGGCGCAGATTTGTCGGGCTGAGCGGTTCATCCTATGGGTCGCGATGGGCAAGCCCCATAGTTCGCCTGGCGAGTTGTGGCAGGTGACCCTCACGGTTTGCCCAGCATCATTTTGTCTTCCGAGGGCACACACTGAGAGGTGCGGTATAGCTGGTTCGCAGAAGTGGAGGGTCCTTGTGACCGTTGAATCTGTAGTGATCTCAGCCATTGCTTGGGCGTCGTTTCATCTTCTGAGGATCAGTGCCGGGTGGTGCATTATGGTTGGATGGTGGAAGCGGAGGTGCCTCAGCTATTGGATCCAGCGAGATCTGGATCGTTCATTTTCCTTTAAATAAGGGCCTGGGTGGTAACTTTCCTCGTCATTTGAACTTTAAGCACCCTTGCTATCGAGTGAACTCAGCTCCCAAGTGTTAGACAATTTTTGTATGCCCTTAGCTTCAATCAGAATGATGTACTTTATGAGTTTATTGTAAATGAATAAAGATACATATTTGATTCATGTTCCCTTGGTATGTTTCTGTGTAATACCCTTAAACTGGACACTTAATGAGACTCGTGTTAGTTTAGAATGTTCACAGCCAGTGGGTCGGTCTGGGGAGACCTATCCTGACAAGGCTGACACTGTGGTGCCACCAAGTCGGTTGGGGTGGCCTGTCTCAGCTGCCAGGGTGAGACCCTAGGCACATACAGTGTAGGATTAATTGAATCTTTGAACTGGACCAGATTTCCAGTATTGCCATGGACCTTGGAGATTGATGGGCAAAACTGGAAAGTTACACCCGACCCCTAGACTCGATTATGATACTACACTAGGTGTCGGATTGGGCTGTCTTTGATGTGCCAATCAGTGAGATCCTTAGCGGGGGTCAAAACCTGGGTATGTTGGGACAGTCCGAGAATTCATCTGAGCGGGTGATCATAGTGACAGGATCAGCCCCTTTGTCGGACAAAGGTAATGATCGGGGATGCACTCTCACTGATGGAAACCAAGACTGCTGGCAGCCGATTTCAACCGTTGAGATTTGTTTTGCAAAATATATTTTATATAAGATATAAAAGTATATATGTATGGTTTCTAAATTGTTTGCAAGAAGGTTTTAATTCCCGGGATCCATATAAGTGGAGAGTGCAACACTGTTCCTTGCAGCCGAGGGAGAGGTCCTCTCTTGTCGGGCAGTGTATGATCATTATGGGCTGAGAGGTTAAGTGTAAGACCATTGAGGATAATGCCTGATGGGCTAATCTTGCATCTGCCCACAGTCCCTGGGTGTTACAAGGTGACTTGGCCCAGGGACCACTTAGTGTAAGTGTTGGGCCCATAGAGCCCATTTGATGGGTTTCAGGGGGTGCACTGTCATTAACAGTGTATTCGGCCAGGCCTTGTAACAAAGGCTGGGCCGAACCCATGTGGCTGATGTGTAGATCAATGCTTGGGTCCCACGCCATACAAGGAAGCCCAACTGGACAGCAATTTGGAAGGTTTTTTGAGTACATAACCTTAATGGGCCTTAAGCCCATTTCGAACTGGGCTGATTTG
This sequence comes from Nelumbo nucifera, assembly GCF_055504915.1. Taxonomy (NCBI): domain Eukaryota; kingdom Viridiplantae; phylum Streptophyta; class Magnoliopsida; order Proteales; family Nelumbonaceae; genus Nelumbo; species Nelumbo nucifera. The sequence continues at coordinate 76,188,451 of NC_142650.1, forward strand.
ATCAGTCATTTAAAGGGGGCGAATTCTGAAGTGGGTCAGCTAAAAGGATTGGGCTTAGACCCTATCCACTCAGAGAGTCCACGATCTAAATAAGATTTAGATCTGGAAACCTCCTAATTAGATTAGGAGACAGCTGATCTTATCTACAGATAAGATAAGGGTTATCCCTTATCACTAAGGGACTTCTAACCCAAATATGATTTGGATTAGCAGCTCCTAATCTGATTAGGAGCTGATCCCTTTTGAGATTATAAAAGGGGAAGGGGGCGGCAGCCTACTACACAACAACATCCATAGCATTCTTCTCTTTGAAGAAAGAGAGATTGAGAGATTTCCTGCATACTGCGAATTCTCTCCTGCCGCCACCTTCCTGCTTTTGCCATTCCTTCAATTCGATCTCCAGTTCTTGGGAGCAATCAAGATTGGATCTTGATTTCAATCTTTTGTGAAAAGATTGGTTGGAGCTGTACTCAAGTCGTCCAGTTGATCCTTACGAAGGATCAAGTTCTTTTGAAGAACGTTGCTGATTCTGCTCCACCCTATACTGCGCCATCTTCAGTGGGAGCAGATTTTGGATCCTTCCTTGGGCGTGAACACCTCCATTGGGAGATAGTATTTCTCCGTATCAGGTATAATCCTCTCCCACTCCTTTTGGTTCAGATCTGGTTCAGTTTATGGTTCAAGATTGATCCTTGAAAATATGATTTTCTAAATAGGGAATACGATTCCCAGTTGAAGGGAGAGATAAAATTTTTAAAATTCGCCCCTTATTCTGCAATCTTTGGGCGTCCATAGGATGGATCTCTCATCCCTTCAGTGGTATCAGAGCCATGGTTCAAATCTTGAACCAATTTGTTTCAGATCTGAACCTGCGCAAATGGGCAGAAGGTGTTCTACCCGATTTGCGCAGATATGGGTTTTGGGAAATTTTGTTCCCAAAATTAATGGGCAAATAATCTGAAATTAATTTTATATAAATCTGATTATTATTTAGAATTTTTCTTTATGATTTTCTTGATTTATGGGCTGTTCGTACAAGAGGAGATCGAAATCTTGGTTTGCGCAGGGAACCTGCAGGATTTGCAGTTTCCTGATTTATTTATTACACTTGGTCTGTAAATAATTTTTTTTTTTATTTTTAGACTCAATGTATAGGCATTCGATCTGATGTAATAATTAATAGAAATAGGATTTCTATTTTATTTTATTTTGGATCGAAGATGGCGGCGCAGAAAAGGAGATTTCGCAGAGAAGAAGATTTCACAGATGGGAGAATCGCCATCTGCGATTTGCAGTTTGTGAAACTGCATTCTGTGATCTAACCTCTGTTTTGCAGGATGGATTGTACGAACAGCCCTGATTTACTGATTATTGTTTTTCTTTTATCAATAATTAATTTCGTATTATTTTCTTGAATTAAAGATTTAATTAAAGATCAAACCCTAGACCCATTCGAAGCAAGATTGGTCCAAACTGTTTGGACCGAATCTAGGGTTTAATCAAGGCTGAAAGTCAGCCCTAATTTTCCCACTGATGGGCCTAAGGATTGATATTTAATGGAATGGTTAATTCGGCCCAACCTGTAAAGGCCCAGTTTTAAACAGTTAAAACTACTAAAAGCCCATTTAACCCTTAAAGCTATATGGGTTGAACCGTTCGGCCCATATACCTAGATAATGTTAATGGTTAATATTATGGATTTAAAATGGGCTTCAAATGGGCTTTACAGATAATTAATTGATTGGATCAATTTATCCCTGCATGTGATGTATGGATGTGTGATGTGCTACGTACATGGGCCATAAGTACTTGGCCCATGCTCAATCGACAGTTGCTCTTTCGCACACCATGGCTGAATGCACATCATTGCCATGGTGTCCCTTTTGGTCATTGGATGACCTCCCTCAGTGGTGGGCCCCACACCTCATCATGAGGTCTCGTGCGGAACCCTAGCCGATTTAGGCCCACCAAAATCTGGCTTTATGAAAGTCAGTGGGAGCCACTTTGGTTTGACCTAAAGATAAAACTAGGGCGTAATTATCTGTTCCCTCCAGATAATATGAGTGCATGTGATAGGGAGATTCATATGATGAACTCTCTAAAGGCCTTGCATCATTAGCACGAAGATGGGTCCTTCAGTAATGAGGAAACGCACCAGAAAATGGGCTATCCATTTGCTGTTGGGCTTGTCCAAGTGTTTCATAAGATGATAGGGGCGTCATTGACCGATGTGGGAGGGGCTTCACCAGAAAATGGGAACTCTCTCATGGTACCTTGGCGTTCATGAATATGATGGGTAAGCACTCACTGCATAGAAAGGTTTACCTGAAAACGGCTCTGAACCTTGTCTGATAGAGGCCAAAGGGAAAACTCATATGATGAGTGGATATGATCCTTCACAAAAAGGTGGTGGGGTTATGCAGCTGAAACAGTTGGCTTCATGCACCCTATGTGATTTCCCACATTTCCAGAGACAACCCGTAGTCTCCGTCACTGAGAAAAGAGGGAAATCTCAGAGATGAATAAATGGAAATGGATCGTAGATTAAAATCCATATCTATGAAATGAACATGAATCGAATTAGGTCGTGGACTGATGTTTGCCTTTTTATCAGAAAATGGCAAACAGATCATTTGCAAAGCTACTTGATGACAACAAGTTGAAAGGCCCAAACTATGCTGACTGGTATAGGAACCTTATGCTGGTCCTTGCTTCTGAAAAACTTAACAAAGTGGCAAAGAATCCTGCCCCGGAGCGTCCGGCAGATAGGGCTTCTGAGGCCCGAAGGAGAGACTATCAAGAATGGGAGGAGAAAAACTCCCTTGCCCGGTGCTACATCATTGCCTCCTTGGACAATCCGATACAGAGGCAGTTCGATCAGATCGAACTTGCCAAAGACATATTGGACAGTCTCAGGACAATGTATGAAGAGCAGAATCGTTCTACTCGACAAAAGGTCTTGAAACAGTTCATGACCACACAAATGTCCAAGGGTCAACAAGTTCACGACCATTGTCTTCGGATGATGGGATACATCAACGAACTGGAAGCTCTTGGATCCGGGCTGGACCTTGCAACCCAGATAGATGCTATCCTTAACTCTTTGCCTCCTTCCTTTAATCCGTTCATCATGAACTATAACATGAACAAGCTGAATGTCAGCTTACAAGAGCTCGGCAATATGTTGCAAAGAGTTGAAGAACTGATTAAAAAGGATGAGCCTGTAGCCATGCTTGTTGAAGCTAGCAAGACAGGCAAGAGAAAGAGGAAGGCAAAGAAGCCTCAGAAGAAAACCACTAAAAGCAAGAAGCAGAAGAAAGACAAAGCATCGGATGCCTATCACTTCTGCAAGAAGACCGGCCACTGGAAAAGGAATTGTCCTGCCTACCTGGAATCCAAGAAAGGTAACTTCGAAACTTGTGTTATAGAAACCAATTTATTGGTAGCTTCTGCGTCCTGGTGTATTGACTCCGGGGCTTCAACTCATGCGTGTAACTCACTGCAGGGGTTCAAGGTAAGCAAAAGGCTGAGTGAAGGAGAAGTCACACTCTACTTGGGGACTACTGCAACTGTTGTAGCCGCGGCCATAGGAACCGTGGAATTATATTTTAGAGAAGGAAAAATTGTACTAAAAGATTGTCTTTATGTACAAAATTTAAGAAGAAATTTGATTTCTGTCTCAAAACTGTGTGCAGATGGTTATTCTGTCTTCTTTAGTAATACGATTACTATTAAAAGAAACAACAGATTCATCGCATACGGGGAACTAGAGAACGGTCTCTATGTTCTACATCCTTCTCTAGAAACTAACATAACCGAAACTACGTCGGTTGAAAACCCGAAGAAGAGAGCCCGTGATACAGTTAATCCCACGTGTCTGTGGCATTACCGACTTGGCCACATCAGACCGAATCACAAGGTTGGTAAAGGATGGTCCTTTGGATTTTCTAGCTGTAGAAGATCTTCCCACCTGTGAGCCTTGCCTACAAGGCAAGATGACGAAACGGCCATTTGACGGTAAGCCTGAAAGATGTACAGGCACACTTGACCTAATACATACTGATGTATGTGGTCCCCTGAGCGTTAGGACACGAAATCAACACGTGTATTTCATCACCTTCACAGATGATTTTTCACGATATGGTTACGTGTACCTAATGAGACACAAGTCTGAATCCTTTGAAAAGTTCAAAGAGTTTAGACAAGAGGTCGAGAAACAGTTAGGGAGAGAAGTTAAAGCCCTACGATCAGATCGAGGTGGCGAATATCTCTCTGACGAATTCAGGGACTACTTAAAGGACAATGGGATAGTATCACAATTAGCTCCTCCTGCTTCACCACAACTTAACGGTGTTTCAGAGAGGAGGAATAGGACCTTATTAGATATGGTTCGGTCGCTTCTCATACACTCAGAGTTACCCACATCCTTTTGGGGTTACGCATTAGAGACTGCGATTCACGTGCTGAATCGGGTTCCAACCAAATCGGTTCCGAATACTCCATACGAACTTTGGACCGGAAAGAAACCAAGTGTCAGACACTTGAAGATTTGGGGTTGTCCAGCACACGTTAAAAGAACGAGTGCAGACAAGTTGGAATCTAAGACCAGCCGTTGCCTATTTGTAGGCTACCCAAAAGCCTTTGTAGGTTACCTTTTCTATGACCCAAGTGAGCAGAAAGTGTTCTGCAGTCGAAATGCACAATTCTTGGAAACCAACTATATCCTGGACACCCATCGTCAGGAAGTTGTTCTTGATGAGGAGAGCTCAGGAGCAGTGGGAGATGTCCCACAAGTTCCAGGTAGTGACCAACTTAGAAGATCCACTCGGGCATCTAGGCCACCAGTCCGGTATGGTTATGACTAGGATAGTTACCTGGTGGAAACCTTGACTAGTGAGGAGGATCCCGTGACTTACGCGGAAGATATGTTGGACATAGATTCCCAGAAGTGGGTGGAGGCCATGAGAGCAGAGATGGACTCAATGGAGACCAATGGAGTCTGGACTCTAGTAGATCTGCCCTCCGGTGTAAAGGCAATCGGTTGCAAATGGATTTACAAGAGGAAGAAGGGCCCCGATGGTAAAGTTGAGACCTTCAAGGCTCGTCTAATGGCGAAAGGGTACACTCAGAAAGAAGGCATCGATTATGAGGAAACCTTTTCACCTGTGGCCATGCTTAAATCCATTAGGATCCTGCTAGCTGTAGCAGCATACCATGATTATGAGATTTGACAGATGGATGTCAAAACTACATTCCTGAATGGCGATCTTGCTGAAGATATCTATATGCAGCAGCCACAAGGCTTCGTTGCTGCAGGTCAGGAAACCATGGTATGTAAACTTAACAGATCCATTTATGGGCTTAAGCAAGCTTCTAGAAGTTGGAACATCCGTTTTAACTCTGCTGTCAAATCGTTTGACTTCGAGCAGAATCCGGATGAACCCTGTGTCTACAGGAAGTACAGTGGGGATAAGGTTACCTTCTTGGTTCTGTATGTAGATGACATTCTACTCATTGGGAATGATGTGGGTGAAAGTATGGCTTTCGCAGCAATTCTCCATGAAAGATCTTGGAGAAGCCTCCTATATACTGGGTCTTCGACTCTATAGAGATAGATCGAAGCGGATAATAAGATTATCCCAATCTGCTTACATTGACAAAATAGTCAAAAGATACAGCATGGAAAACTCCAAGAAAGGAAATGTTCCTTTCAGGCACGGAGTCACTCTCTCCAAGAAGATGTCTCCCAAGACTTCTGAGGAGATTGATGGCATGGAAGACGTTCCATATGCCTCAGCCGTAGGGAGCATCCTGTATGCCATGCTGTGCACTCGTCCTGACATAGCTCAGGTAGTGAGTGTAGTAAGCAGATTTCAGGCCAACCCAGGGCAGGAGCATTGGACTGCTGTGAAAAACATACTTATGTACCTTCGAAGGACAAAAGAGTTTTGTCTGGTGTTCGACGGTAGCTCACTACAGATCCAGGGATTTACAGATTCCGATTTTCAGTCAGACCCAGATGATAGAAAGTCTACATCTGGATATGGTTTCACGATAGGATCGTGTGTTGTTTCCTGAATGTCAACAAACAGGGGTCCTAAGTAGCAAATTAATAGTCCACAACCCAAGCCGAAAGCATTGCCGTAAGTGAGGCTGCCTTATGAATGAAGGTGTTCATTCCTGAATTTGGAATTCAGCATATCACCCATTCCACTGTTGTATGACAACGCTGGACCTACGGGAGGATAGTGTAAAGAGGTAGCATCAGCGGAGAATGTGGTAAACCCATTGACTAAGCCACTATCACAGAAAGTGTTTGAGAAACACGTGGAAAGCATGGGACTCCGGCTAGTACCTGATTGGACCTAAGTGCAAGTGGGAGCTGTTAGACAATTTTTGTATGCCCTTAGCTTCAATCAGAATGATGTACTTTATGAGTTTATTGTAAATGAATAAAGATACATATTTGATTCATGTTCCCTTGGTATGTTTCTGTGTAATACCCTTAAACTGGACACTTAATGAGACTCGTGTTAGTTTAGAATGTTCACAGCCAATGGGTCGGTCTGGGGAGACCTATCCTGACAAGGCTGACACTGTGGTGCCACCAAGTCGGTTGGGGTGGCCTGTCTCAGCTGCCAGGGTGAGACCCTAGGCACATACAGTGTAGGATTAATTGAATCTTTGAACTGGACCAGATTTCCAGTATTGCCCTGGACCTTGGAGATTGATGGGCAAAACTGGAAAGTTACACCCGACCCCTAGACTCGATTATGATACTACACTAGGTGTCGGATTGGGCTGTCTTTGATGTGCCAATCAGTGAGATCCTTAGCAGGGGTCAAAACCTGGGTATGTTGGGACAGTCCGAGAATTCATCTGAGCGGGTGATCATAGTGATAGGATCAGCCCCTTTGTCGGACAAAGGTAATGATCGGGGATGCACTCTCACTGATGGAAACCAAGACTGCCGGCAGCCGATTTCAACCGTTGAGATTTGTTTTGCAAAATATATTTTATATAAGATATAAAAGTATATATGTATGGTTTCTAAATTGTTTGCAAGAAGGTTTTAATTCCCGGGATCCATATAAGTGGAGAGTGCAACACTGTTCCTTGCAGCCGAGGGAGAGGTCCTCTCTTGTCGGGCAGTGTATGATCATTATGGGCTGAGAGGTTAAGTGTAAGACCATTGAGGATAATGCCTGATGGGCTAATCTTGCATCTGCCCACAGTCCCTGGGTGTTACAAGGTGGCTTGGCCCAGGGACCACTTAGTGTAAGTGTTGGGCCCATAGAGCCCATTTGATGGGTTTCAGGGGGTGCACTGTCATTAACAGTGTATTCGGCCAGGCCTTGTAACAAAGGCTGGGCCGAACCCATGTGGCTGATGTGTAGATCAATGCTTGGGTCCCACGCCATACAAGGAAGCCCAACTGGGCAGCAATTTGGAAGGTTTTTTGAGTACATAACCTTAATGAGCCTTAAGCCCATTTCGAACTGGGCTGATTTGATCAGTCATTTAAAGGTGGCGAATTCTGAAGTGGGTCAGCTAAAAGGATTGGGCTTAGACCCTATCCACTCAGAGAGTCCATGATCTAAATAAGATTTAGATCTGGAAACCTCCTAATTAGATTAGGAGACAGCTGATCTTATCTGCAGATAAGATAAGGGTTATCCCTTATCACTAAGGGACTTCTAACCCAAATATGATTTGGATTAGCAGCTCCTAATCTGATTAGGAGCTGATCCCTTTTGAGATTATAAAAGGGGAAGGGGGCGGCAGCCTACTACACAACAACATCCATAGCATTCTTCTCTTTGAAGAAAGAGAGATTGAGAGATTTCCTGCATACTGCGAATTCTCTCCTGCCGCCACCTTCCTGCTTTTGCCATTCCTTCAGTTCGATCTCCAGTTCTTGGGAGCAATCAAGATTGGATCTTGATTTCAAACTTTTGTGAAAAGATTGGTTGGAGCTGTACTCAAGTCGTCCAGTTGATCCTTACGAAGGATCAAGTTCTTTTGAAGAACGTTGCTGATTCTGCTCCACCCTGCACAGCGCCATCTTCAGTGGAAGCGGATTTTGGATCCTTCCTTGGGCGTGAACACCTCCATTGGGAGATAGTATTTCTCCGTATCAGGTATAATCCTCTCCCACTCCTTTTGGTTCAGATCTGGTTCAGTTTATGGTTCAAGATTGATCCTTGAAAATATGATTTTCTAAATAGGGAATACGATTCCCAACTCTCAATCCTTCAAGACATTCCTAGGTTCTCAATCCTTCAGAACACCCTGTCTTCACCTTCTTCACCGTCTAGGTAATTCACGATGCCTTTCTCAGACTCCAGCCCTGAATGCCATGAACTCCCGAACACCTCGAGAGGGAGCTCTCCTCAAACCCCTTCCCCTCTCTCTTCCTTAGGTTCTTTGAACATAGCCCCTCTTCGGCAAGAGGTAGCTGTACTAAGAGAAAGGGTATCCTCGGGGGTGCAGAAGGCTGCCACTGGGGCAATAACTCTCCCCATGAAAGTGCCGCATCAACGTCACTAAGGGAGACCGAAGGGTCTCCTCTAGCCAAGGAGGAAGATGTTGTAGAGATCGTTGTTGGACTGGTAGGAGGGAGTGCTACCCGAAGGGTGGCTGACGCTGGTGTTCCACACTCGGAGTTTGATAGCTCCTTTGATGTGGGCCAGGTCAAATCCATGGCAAGGAGATTCCATATACCCTGGTCCTATGATCTTAGGGTTCCCGACATAGGTGATCGACCATGGACCCCTAACGAAGGGGAAATCTGTGTGTACTAGCATTTTTTAGAGTCTAGCCTTAGGTTCCCCCTCCCTTCCTTAGTTTTGGAGTTACTGGAGTGGTATGGGCCTGCCCCAAAGGCTGGAGGTTCAAGTGAGTAGGGCGATCTTGCCGAGGGACCACTACCGCTTGCTACAAAGTGACCCCAAGGCCATCTAAAGCAAGGGCCTGTACCATCTGGCGGAGGTAAGACATATATACATTTTTGTTTTATATATTTCCTTCTCTTCCTCTTCTTTTGTTCACTAACTTGTTCTGTTGTAGGCCTTCCTGCACCTTGTCAGTTTGGGGGACCAGACGAGGCTGGCAATGTCCTGCATCGACCAGTTGGAGAAGGAGAAGAAGCCTGCCGAGGAGAAGCTCTAGAAGGAAAGGTAAATGTTCCAAAAGACACCTGCCACCGTCAAGGAAAAAAATCACAAGTTTAGGAAGACATTCTTGGACGAGCAGTTAGTTCGGGAATGCCTCGAAAAACAACTGAAGGAGGCGTGACAAGGTCTTTCCAAGGAGCAGATGGAAAGAGTTCATCTGGAGAGCATTGTCTATGAGGCGGAGAGGCGGGTAGCTGAGATTGAAGGAAGGGCTACCGAGGCAGAGAAGAAGGTTGCTAAAGCCACAACATTAGTGGAGCAGTCTAAGAAGGCAACAGCTGAAGCAGTGGAGGCATAGAAGAAGTCCTCCGATTATCTGGATGCGCTCGTGGAGTATGCGTCGGCATCCTACCTAAATGGGATTGAAGGCACGAAGAAGGCAATCCTGCTAGTGATACCGGATTTTGACGTCGAGGGGCTACAAGTAATCCCAGATGCTCCCAACAAAGCCCAACCTGCTGATGACTCCGCTCTTCCTACCGGTGGCTAGGCCTAGACGTGGATCTGCCCCCCCCCTTTTTCTTTTTGTTGAGTTGTTGTTTTTTTATGTGTATTTGCTTACACTAGCAAGTGCACTAGCCGCACAAGTAATAGAGTGATGAATCGAGTATCGTTCCCATGAGGACTTATGTAGCAACTACTAGTAGTACATCAGTAAACTCTTATCTGATTATCCAAAATTTAAATCTAATTCAAGTCTGAAATCCTAACTACAAAACTAGCTCTAACAAATTTGATCAAACACCTTGCAAGCAAATTGAGAAGACAAGCTAACTTTGCATAGAATTGATTTAGCAATTAGATCTCTAGGTCATTCGATTAGATTAGGATTCAGCCTTGGTTTGGTGAAACCCCAAGGCAATGAACAGCCTCTCTCAAGCGCATGTTTTTTCTATGCATGAGTGATGATTCTTCTATCTCTAGCAAGAATTTAATCTCCATGCATGCATTAAGATCTATAAATTCTAGGGCATCATTTCAGATTTGAATGATCACCAACCGAGTTGTGCAAGTTATCTCTAACCTTACACTCAATTCGGTTCTTGATTAGCAGATATGAAATCTTAGAGTCTTTCTCAAGCACTCTAGGATTTTCAAGGAACAAATCGGCCAAACTGAGTTAAAGTTACCTGAATTCTCTCTCAAGCAATTCAGATATTACAATTTCATGATCTGAAATTACAGATCTGAGATTGCAAACTAGCAATTCAGACCTTACAAGTTCATAATCTGAAATTATAGATCTGAGATTACAGAATAGCAGTTCGGATATCACAATTGCATGAACTGAAATTTCAGATCTGAGATTACAAGATAGCAGCTCGGCTAATAGTTCTACAATTGAAATTCTGTTCAAGAAACATCAAAATTAAATCCAATTCATTCGAATAACCCTAGAGAACTAATTACATATCTGAATTTACATGAAACATCATTCAACTATAGCAAAAAAGATTGAATTAATGGAGAAAATAAACATGAAAGCCCTAGCTGAATTCAATTAGCACTTGTGCACAAATCAAGGAAGAAGACAACCTAGTTGATCTCCTTCAATGGCTTCTTCTCCAAATTCGAAATCAGCTTCTTCTTCTCTTGAATATTCTTGAATCTTCTCCTCTCTTGCGCCTATCTTTCTCTTCTCCCCAAAAGAAATTTGCCCAAAAGGTTTCTGACCCCTATTCCTTTAGCTATCTTCTCCTTTTATAGCCTTCTCTTCAGCCCCTTTCTCTCATCTAGAAAGTTCTCCCATCTAAAAAGTTCTCTCATCTAGAAAGTTCTCTCCTCTAAAAAGTTTGGCACCTTTAGCCTCTTGAACCTTTTAGAAGTTGTTGCCCTTAGCTCTCTTGAACACTCTAGAAGCTGTCGCCGCTAGCCTCTCTTAAGCTGCAATTTGGGTTGTTCTTGAGCTACAATTTGGGCTGTTCTTGAGCTGCAATTTGGGCTGCTTTTGAGCTGCAAATGGGCCTCCTCCTTGCTGGGCCGAATAGGCTCCTTTGGAAGGCTGCGGCTGGGCTCTCTCTTTGGGCTCTCCCAAAGAGTATTGCATGAGCTTTAAAGGCCGAATAGCCCTCTTTTGACCTCTCGGCTAGGCCTTGCTCCCAGCTGGGCTGTATCACCTTCAATTTGTCCTCCTTTAGCATGGTTTTATGCTCTTTTTCCCTTGACTTGTCCCCTTTGACAATTTCTTGAAATCAAGCTCAATTGGGGTAATAATTCACACAAATCGGCACCAAACCATGAATAAACACCAGAATTTATATGTAAATTGTGCACACATCAAAACACCCCCACACTTAAGCTTTTGCTTGTCCTCAAGCAAAGACATCACCCATAAACAAATCATCCCCCCTTATTCTCACTATTTACCAGATGAATTTTTAAGAGGAAAATGCATTGAGTGGTCGAGAAACTTGTGTAAGTATTCTACTCCTTTCCTATGAACTACTATTCTTATCACATACATAAGAGCCAAGGAAGGGGAGAATATGAAATTCTTCATGCTCCAACATTCACTTCCATTCAATATGCAAATCAGCACCTTGGCCTCTAAGTGTGAGTGCATTTTATGCTCCATCTTACACGGGGTATTTTCTTCTTTCTTATTTTTCTTTTGGTGTGAATGCATTTTATGCTCCATTTCATACTCATTTCTTCAGTTATTTGAACCTCATGCATTAACAGTTCAGATGTGAACTAGCTCGAATGATCATCAATTATTTAATCAAGTTCATTCTACACATGAAGGTAGCTAGGGTCGGTCATGCTGAAAGTCATATTCAGCTTCCTTAACCTCATGAATTGTGATAAGTTTGGATCATTCACAAGAATAAACTCGGAAACTTACAGTGGTTTCCCTCAACTCATTGTATTCCCTCTTTGAATTCACCTAATAAACAGCAATGATCTTAAGGGGATTTCCAGTTTATTTGGCTTATCAATGCATGTAGATAAGTGTTGGGATGATTGAGGTGCATAGCCTTAGCCTAACTCTCCCACACTTAAGATGAACATTGTCCTCAACATTCCTAGTGTTAGGGAGTGAAAATGAATCCAACAAAGAGGGTAAGGGCATGAAGAGCAATATCAAGTAAGGAGAGGGGTTGAGGGGACTTCCCTGAAGATCATTCTGAATTTTATAATAGCTCCTTTGATGGGAAGCCCCTAGCTGCGAAAAATCACATAAAACTAGAGAGAATAGTAGCCTACCAATTTAACATCCTAACAAAAAAAACTAAACTCAAATGCTAAGAAAAAGAAAAGTCGAAAGCAAACAAGAAAGTTTATGACAGCTCATCCGAAACTCGACAGTCTAGTGAGATCACTGGTCATCTAAGTATACAGTGGATGGAGTAGGTAACATTCTTCCCACTAAATATGGTTTGAGGCGCTGACCATTCACCTTAAATGTGCCCTATACCGGATGGGTGACCTCTACGGCCCCATGGGAAAAACCTGTGTGATGGTGAAAGGCCTTGACCATCTAGATCTTAGCTTGCCCGGGAACAACCGGAGACAAGAATTATACAATATCACTTGCTGGCCTACATGAAAGTCACGTCTCAACAGGTTCTTATCATGCCATCGTTTAGTTCTCTCCTTGTAAACCTTGGCATTCTCATAGGTGGCAAGTCTGAATTCATCCAACTCATTCAACTGCAGCTGCCTCTTGGCTCTTGTGGTTTGTGAATCAAAATTCAAGAGCTTTAGTGCCCAATAAGCCTTATGTTCTAACTCAACAGGTAAATGACATGCTTTACCAAAAACTAGCCTGTATGGGGACATGCCGATGGGTGTTTTATATGCAGTTCTATAGACCCATAATGCATCATCTAACCTGATTGCCCAGTTTCTCCTAGCAGAGTCTACAGTCTTCTCCAATATTCTTTTAAGCTTCCTATTGGTTATTTCAACTTGGCCACTGGTTTGAGGGTGATATGGGGTCGCCAATTTGTGTGTAACACCATATTTCCGCATCAGCCGTTCAAACTGGGTGTTGCAGAAATGGGTTCCCCTATCACTTATGATAGCACGAGGTGTGCCAAATCGGGTGAAAAGATTTTTCAGGAAATATACTAACTCAATAGGTAAATGACATGCTTCACCAAAAACTAGCCTATATGAGGACATGCAAATGGATGTTTTGTATGTAGTTCTATAGGCCCATAATGCATCATCTAACCTGATTGCCCAGTCTCTCCTAGTAGAGTCTACAGTCTTCTCCAATATTCTTTTGATCTCCCTGTTGGTTAATTCGACTTGGGCACTGGTTTGAGGGTGATATGAGGTCGCCAATTTGTGTGTAACACCATATTTCCGCATTAGCCGTTCAAACTGGGTGTTGCAGAAATGGGTTCCCTTATCACTTATAATAGCACGGGGTGTGCCAAATTGGGTGAATAGATTTTTCAGGAAATGTACTACCCTCCTAAAGTCATTTGTGGGTAAAGTCATGGCTTCCACCCATTTAGACACATAATCAACAACAACTAGGATGTACTTATTCCTAGAAGAATTCGGGAAATGTTACCTGTTCTATGATATTGATCACATGAAGACACATACCTATGAGCATCCTTGAACAAGGTGGGCCAATAGAAACCTGATTGCAAGACCTTGGGCTGCAATGCGGTTGGCTCCAAAGTGGCCTCCCGCTTCTCTATCATGGAAGTACCGGAGCACATCTCCTTATGATCTGATCTGCACATAGCTTGTACAAAAAGGGATTCTTCCACAAATAGTATTTCACATCAGAGAAGAATTTCTTCCACTGCTAATATGAAAGGTTAGGGGGAATAACATGTGCAGCAAGATATTTTGCAAAATCAGCGAACCAAGGTGATGAGTCTACCTGAATGGAGTAGAGCTGCTCATCCGGAAACTCCTCTCAGATGGTGCTAATTGTCTTCTCTTTTAAGTTCGCATTCTCTAACCGGGAGAGATGATCAACAGCTAGGTTCTCAACACCTTTCTTATCACGGATTTCCACATCAAATTCTTGCAGCAGTAGGATCCACCTAATCAGCCTCGGTTTTGCATCCTTCTTGGCAAGTAGGTGCCTCAATGCCAAGTGATCTGTATACATAACGACATTGGACAAAATCAAATATGAACGAAATTTATCAAAAGCAAAGATTACCACTAGAAGTTCCTTTTCTATTGTGGTGTAATTCTGTTGTGCTTCATTCAAGGTTCGGCTAGCATAGTAGATCAGCTGAAAGTGTCTGTTCAACCTTTGTCCTAAAATAGCTCCTATGGCTGAATCACTCGCATCACACATTAGCTCAAATGGAAGTGTCCAATCTGGTGCAATCATGATGCGTGCATTGATCAGCTTGTCCTTCAAAATGTTGAAGGCTTATAGGCATTCGGCTGTGAACTCAAAGGCCACATCCTTCTAAAGCAAAGTAGATAATGGCTTGGCTATCTTAGAGAAGTCCTTGATAAATCTTCTATAGAACCCGGCATGTCCTAAGAAGCTTCTCACAAAACGGACTGATGTTGGTGGTGGCAACTTCTCAATTGTCTCCACCTTAGCTCTATCAACCTCTATACCTTTCTGTGAAATTTTATGCCCAAGCATGATGCCTTCTTGCACCATGAAATGGCACTTCTCCCAATTCAGCACTAGATGTGTCTCCTTGCACCACCTAAGCACCTTCTCCAAATTGTTCAAACATGCATCAAAGGAAGAACCAAAGACTGAAAAGTTATCCATGAAAACTTCCATGAACTTTTTAACCATATCAGAAAATATTGACATCATACACCGCTGAAAATTTGTTGGAGCATTACATAGCCCAAATGGAATTCTCCTATAAGCAAAGGTACAATAAAGGCAAGTGAAGGTGGTCTTCTCTTGGTCTTCTGGTGCAATTGGGATCTGATTGTAACCTGAATAACCATCCAAGAAACAGTAGTACTCATGCTTGGCCAGTCTCTCTAACATTTGGTCAATAAATGGGAGAGGGAAGTGATCCTTGCGTGTGGCTTCATTCAACTTTCTATAGTCAATGCATACTCGCCACCCGGTGATGGTTCTAGTCGGGATGAGTTCATTTTTTTTATTTGGAACAACGATCATGCCACCTTTCTTGGGTACTACTTGCACGGGGCTCACCCAAGAACAGTCAGAGATAAGATAAATAATTGCGACATCTAAGAGCTTAATGATTTCAGCCTTCACCACCTCCTTCATGTTCAGGTTTTGGCGTCTTTGGGGCTGAATTGAGGGCTTGCTGCCATCTTCCATTAGAATTCTATGCATGCATACTAATGGATTGATGCCCTTGATGTCGGCTACCTTCCAAGCCAAGGCTGTCTTGTGTTCCCATAACACTCTTAACAATTTTTCTTTTTGCAACGGGCTCAAGGCTGCTGATATGATTACCGGTAGATCTGACGATGCCTCTAAGAAAGCATACTCCAAATGATGTGGGAGTTGCTTCAGTTCAAGGGTAGGTGGTTCTTGAGTTGAAGGCTTGCTTGTTGGCATTGGTGGTCTGCCCAAGCTCTCCAACTTGAGAAATCCTTTCCCATGGAACTGTGGCTTGGCATTCAGGTATGCTGCCATATGGTTAACCTCTTCATTTTCTTCCTTTGCAACTCCTTGTAGGCAAAGTTCAAGAGGATCTTTTATCCTGCTTACCTGAAAGCAATCATCAATTTCATAATCAACAACATCAACCTTGTAACAAGAATCATCGCTAGAGGGTGCATGTTTCATAGCATCAGACATTTTAAAAATTATTTCCTCATCTTGAATCCTAAGGCTGAGTTATCCTTGTTGGACATCAATCATTGCCTTCCCCGTAGCTAGGAAAGGTCTCCCTAGGATGAGAGGAACATCAACATCTTCTTGCATGTCTAATACAATGAAATCAACTGGAAAGATGAATTTATCTACTTTAACAAGCACATCTTCTATAATTCCCCTAGGATGCTTGAAGGATCTATCAGCTAGCTGCAATGCCACTCTAGTAGGTTGGGGTTCTCCCAACCCCAATTTCTTGGAAACCGAATATGGCATCAACTTTATGCTACCTCCAAAATCACATAATGCCTTTTCAATTTTTAAACTGCTTATTGTGCAAGGGATAGTGAAACTCCCTAGATCTTTAAGCTTTTGGGGCAGCTTGTTGAGAAGGATTGCTGAGCATTCTTCATTTAGAGCAATCGTAGCCACATCTCCCAATTTCCTTTTGTTTGCCAATATCTTCTTCAAAAACTTTGCATAGTGTGACATCTGGGCTAAAGCATCAGCAAAAGGAATATTAATATGTAAACTTTTAAATACTTCAAGAAACTTACCAAATTCCTCTTTTTGTGTTGCTTCAGCCTATTGGGAAAGGGAACTTGCGGCTATTAGTGTCTTTCTTTTTGTGGTTCAGATTGCTCCTCCTTCTTGTTTCCGATTTCAAGGGTTGCATCTGCCTTGTTTTCAGCCCTTGCTTTCTTCTCTACTTCCGGCAGCTCCTTACCATTTCTTAAAGTGATAGCCTGCACTTGTTCTCGTGGATTCACTTTTGTATTGCTTGGTAGAGTGCCCGGTATTCTTGCTGAAATCATTTGTGCCAACTACTCAACCTGATTTTCCAAGTTCTTTATTGAAGCCTCTTAGTTCTGAAATCTGGTTTCAACACTGGCTATGAACTTGGTCGTCAGCTCCTCTAGGTTAGATTTCTTTTCCGGCTGATGGAAATTTTGGGGAAAGGGCTTCGGTCCATGCTGATTTGGCCATGACTGATTCGGATAGCCCATCCATCCGGGGTTAACGGCATGGTGGTGCTGATTTCCCTATTGCCTTGCAAAGTTGCCAACAAAGTCAACCTGTTCTGTGGACTATCTAAACTGATGTTATTCAATGCTGATGTGGCCTCCCCCACACCAATCACATGTCACGAACTGCACATTCATGGATGCCATCTGCATCTCATCAATTTTCTTGCTAATTGTACCTATTTGTGCAGATAGAGTTGTATATGATTCCACATTGTGAAGACCATGCTGCTTCCTCACTTGTGTTCTCTCTAAATGCCATTGGTAATTATTGGCTGCCATCTCTTTTATGAGTGCATGGGCCACTTCAGGGGTCTTATTGTTGATGGAGCCCCCGGCTGCCGCATCTAAGATGGTCTTATTGGCTTCGGTTAGACTATTGTAGAAGGTTTGCACTTGTATCCATATAGGAAGTCCATGGTGAGGAACCTTCCTTAACAGCTCCTTATACCGCTCCCATGACTCATTTAAAGATTCTCCATCTTGTTGGAAGAAAGTGGTGATGTAATTTCTCATCTTTGCTGTCTTGGATGAAGGGAAGTACTTGGAGAGGAATCGACTAGCCATCTCATACCAAGGGGCTATAGATCCGACCGGTAATGAATTCAGCCAAGCCTTGACTTTGTCTTTCAATGAAAATGAGAATAACCTCAGCCTAACAGCATAATCACTCACCCCATTATGCTTGAAAGTGTCACAATCTCCAAGAAATTGGCTATGTGAGAGTTAGGAGGTTTCCAGATCTAAATCCCATTTAGATCTTGGACTCTCTGAGTGGATAGGGTCTAAGCCCAATCCTTTCAGCTGACCCTCTTTAGAATTCGCCCCCTTTAAATGACTGATCAAATCAGCCCAGTTTGAAATGGGCTTAAGGCCCATTTAAGGTTATGTACTCAAAAGGCTTCCAAATTGCTGCCCAGTTGGGCTTCCTTGTATGGCGTAGGACCCAAGCATTGATCTACACATCAGCCACATGGGTTCGGCCCAGCCTTTGTTACAAGGCCTGGCCGAATACACTGTTAATGACAGTGCACCCCCTGAAACCCATCAAATGAGCTCTATGGGCCCAACACTTACACTAAGTGGTCCCTGGGCCAAGCCACCTTGTAACACCCAGGGACTGTGCGCAGATGCAAGATTAGCCCATCAGGTGTTATCCTCAATGGTCTTACACTTAACCTCTCAGCCCATAATGATCATACACTGCCCGACAAGAGAGGACCTCTCCCTCGACTGCAAGGAACAGTGTTGCACTCTCCACTTATATGGATCCCGGGAATTAAAACCTTCTTGCAAACAATTTAGAAACCATACATATACTTTTATATCTTATATAAAATATATTTTGCAAAACAAATCTCAACGGTTGAAATCGGCTGCCGGCAGTCTTGGTTTCCATCAGTGAGAGTGCATCCCCGATCATTACCTCTGTCCGACAAAGGGGCTGATCCTGTCACTATGATCACCCACTCAGATGAATTCTCGGACTGTCCCAACATACCCAGGTTTTGACCCCCTCTAAGGATCTCACTGATTGGTACATCAAAGACAGCCCAATCCGACACCTAGTGTAGTATCATAATCGAGTCTAGGGGTCGGGTATAACTTTCCAGTTTTGCCCATCAATCTCCAAGGTCCAGGGCAATACTGGAAATCTGGTCCAGTTCAAAGATTCAATTAATCCTATACTGTATGTGCCTAGGGTCTCACCCTGGCAGCTGAGACAAGCCACCCCAACCGACGTGGTGGCACTACAGTGTCAGCCTTGTCAGGATAGGTCTCCCCAGACCGACCCACTGGCTGTGAACATTCTAAACTAACACGAGTCTCATTAAGTGTCCAGTTTAAGGGCATTACACAGAAACATACCAAGGGAACATGAATCAAATATGTATCTTTATTCATTTACAATAAACTCATAAAGTACATCATTCCGATTGAAGCCAAGGGCATACAAAACTGTCTAACAGCTCCCACTTGCACTTAGGTCCAATCAGGTACTAGCCAGAGTCCCATGCTTTCCACGTGTTTCTCAAACACTTTCTGTGACAGTGGCTTAGTCAATGGGTCCACCACATTCTCCGGTGATGCTACCTCTTTACACTATCCTCCCGTAGGTCCAGCGTTGTCATACAACGGTGGAATGGGTGATGTGCTGAATTCCAAATTCAGGAATGAACACCTTCATTCATAAGGCAACCTCACTTACGGCAATGCTTTCGGCTTGGGTTGTGGAATATTAATTTGCTACTTAGGACCCCTATTTGCGGACATTCAGGAAACAACACACGATCCTATCGTGAAACCATATCCAGATGTAGACTTTCTATCATCTGGGTCTGACTGGAAATTGGCATCTGTATACCCTTGGATCTGCAGTGAGCTACCGTCGAACACCAGACAAAACTCTTTTGTCCTTCGAAGGTACTTAAGTATGTTTTGCACAGCAGTCCAATGCTCTTGCCCTGGGTTGGCCTGAAATTTGCTTACTACACTCACTGCCTGAGCAATGTCAGGACGAGTGCACAGCATGGCATACATGATGCTCCCTACGGCAGAGGCATAGGGAACGTCTTTCATGCCATCAATCTCCTCAGAAGTCTTGGGAGACATCTTCATGGAGAGAGTGACTCCGTGCCTGAAAGGAACATTTCCTTTCTTGGAGTTTTCCATGCTGTATCTTTTGACTATTTTGTCAATATAAGTAGATTGGGATAATCCAATTATCCGCTTCGATCTATCTCTATAGAGTCGAACACCCAGTATACAGGAGGCTTCTCCAAGATCTTTCAGGGAGAATTGCTTGCGAAAGCCATACTTTCACCGTAGTTAACATTCCTACATCATTCCCAATGAGTAGAATGTCATCTACATACAGAACCAAGAAGGTAACCTTATCCCCACTGTACTTCCTGTAGACACAGGGTTCATCCGGATTCTGCTCGAAGTCAAATTATTTGACAGCAGAGTTAAAACGGATGTTCCAACTTCTAGAAGCTTGCTTAAACCCATAAATGGATCTGTTAAGTTTACATACCATGTTTTCCTGACCTGTAGCAATGAAGCCTTGCGGCTGCTGCATATAGATATCTTCAGTAAGATCTCCATTCAGGAATGCAGTTTTGACATCCATCTGCCAAATCTCATAATCATGGTATGCTGCTACAGCTAGCAGGATCCTAATGGATTTAAGCATGGCCACAGGCGAAAAGGTTTCCTCATAATCGATGCCCTCTTTCTGAGTGTACCCTTTCGCCACCAGACGAGCCTTGAAGGTCTCAACTTTACCATCGGGGCCCTTCTTCCTCTTGTAAATCCATTTGCAACCGATTGCCTTTACCCCGGAGGGCGGATATACTAGAGTCCAGACTCCATTGGTCTCCATTGAGTCCATCTCTGCCCTCATGGCCTCCACCCACTGCTGGGAATCTATGTCCACCATAGCTTCCGCGTAAGTCACGGGATCCTCCTCACTAGTCAAGGTTTCCACTAGGTAACTATCCTGGTCATAACCATAACGGACTGGTGGCCTGGATGCCCGAGTGGATCTTCTAAGTTGGTCACTACCTGGAACTTGTGGGACATCTCCCACTGCTCCTGAGCTCTCCTCATCAAGAACAACTTCCTGACGATGGGTGTCCAGGATATAGTCGGTTTCCAAGAATTGCGCATTTCGACTGCAGAATACTTTCTGCTCACCTGGGTCATAGAAAAGGTAACCTACAGAGCCTTTTGGGTAGCCTACAAATAGGCAACGGCTGGTCTTAGATTCCAACTTGTCTGCACTCGTTCTTTTGACGTGTGCTGGACAACCCCAAATCTTCAAGTGTCTGACACTTGGTTTCTTTCCGGTCCAAAGTTCATATGGAGTATTCGGATCCGATTTGGTTGGAACCCGATTCAGCACGTAAATCGCAGTCTCTAATGCGTAACCCCAAAAGGATGTGGGTAACTCTGAGTGTATGAGAAGCGACTGGACCATATCTAATAAGGTCCTATTCCTCCTCTCTGAAACACCGTTAAGTTGTGGTGTAGCAGGAGGATCTAATTGTGATACTATCCCATTGTCCTTTAAGTAGTCCCTGAATTCGTCAGAGAGATATTCGCCACCTCGATCGGATCGAAGGGCTTTAATTTCTCTCCCTAACTGTTTCTCGACCTCTTGTCTAAACTCTTTGAACTTTTCAAAGGATTCAGACTTGTGTCTCATTAGGTACACGTAACCATATCGTGAAAAATCATCTGTGAAGGTGATGAAATACACGTGTTGATTTCGTGTCCTAACACTCAGGGGACCACATACATCAGTATGTATTAGGTCAAGTGTGCCTGTACATCTTTCAGGCTTACCGTCAAATGGCCGTTTCGTCATCTTGCCTTGTAGGCAAGGCTCACAGGTGGGAAGATCTTCTACAGATAGAAAATCCAAAGGACCATCCTTTACCAACCTTGTGATTCAGTCAACACCGATGTGGCCAAGTCGGTAATGCCACAGACACGTGGGATTAACTGTATCACGGGCTCTCTTCTTGGGGTTTTCAACAGACGTAGTTTCGGTTATGTTAGTTTCTAGAGAAGGATGTAGAACATAGAGACCGTTCTCCAGTTCCTCGTATGCGATGAATCTGTTATTTCTTTTAATAGTAATCGTATTACTAAACAAGAGAGAATAACCATCTGCACACAGTTTTGAGACAGAAATCAAATTTCTTCTTAAATTTTGTACATAATGACAATCTTTAAGTACTATTATTCCTTCTCTATAATATAGTTCCACGGTTCCTATGGCCGCGGCTGCAACAGTTGCAGTAGTCCCCAAGTAGAGTGTGACTTCTCCTTCACTCAGCCTTCTGCTTACCTTGAACCCCTGCAGTGAGTTACACGCATGAGTTGAAGCCCCGGAGTCAATACACCAGGACGCAGAAGCTACCAATAAATTGGTTTCTATAACACAAGTTTCGAAGTTACCTTTCTTGGATTCCAGGTAGGCAGGACAATTCCTTTTCCAGTGGCCGGTCTTCTTGCAGAAGTGACAGGCATCTGATGCCTTGTCCTCCCTCTGTTTCTTGGGTTTGGCAGCCTTTTTCTGGGGCTTTCTCTTCGCCTTCCTTTTCTTGCCCGATTTGCCAGTTTCAACAAGCATGGCAATGGGCTCATCCTTTTTAATCAATTCTTCGGCCCTCTGCAACATATTGCTGAGTTCCTGCAAGCTGACGTTCAGCTTGTTCATGTTGTAGTTCATGATGAATGGATTAAAGGATGGAGGCAGAGAGTTGAGAATAGCATCGATCTGAGTCACCAGATCCAGCCCAGATCCAAGAGCCTCTAGTTCGTTGATATACCCCATCATCCGGAGACAATGGTCGTGAACTTGTTGGCCCTTGGTCATCTGCGCGGTCATGAACTGTTTCAAGACCTTCTGCCGAGTAGAACGATTCTGCTCTTCATACATTGTCCTAAGACTGTCCAATACGTCTTTAGCAAGTTCGATCTGATCGAACTACCTCTGAATTGGATTGTCCAAGGAAGCAATGATATAGCAACGGGCAAGGGAGTTTTTCTCCTCCCATTCTTGGTATTCTCTTCTTCGGGCCTCAGAAGCCCTATCTCCCGGACGGTCCGGGGCAGGATTCTTGGCTACCTTGTCCAATCTCTCAGAGGTCAAGACCAACATAAGGTTCCTGTACCAGTCAGCACAGTTTGGGCCTTTCAACTTGTTATCATCAAGTAGCTTTGCAAATGATCCGTTTGCCATTTTCTAATAAAAGAGCAAACATCAGTCCACGACCTAATTTGATTCATGTTCATTTCATAGATATGGATTTTAATCTACGATCCATTTCCATTTATTCATCTCTGAGATTTCCCTCCTTTCTCAGTGACGGAGACTACGGGTTGTCTCTGGAAATGTGGGAAATCACATAGGGTGCATGAGGCCAACTGTTTCAGCTGCATAACCCCACCACCTTTCTGTGAAGGATCATATCCACTCATCATATGAGTTTTCCCTTTGGCCTCTATCAGACAAGGTTCAGAGCCGTTTTCAGGTAAACCTTTCTGTCCAGTGAGTGCTTACCCATCATATTCGTGAACGCCAAGGTACCGTGAGAGAGTTCCCATTTTCTGGTGAAGCCCCTCCCACATCGGTCTATGACGCCCCTATCATCTTATGAAACACTTAGACAAGCCCAACAGCAAATGGATAGCCCATTTTCTGGTGCGTTTCCTCATTACTGAAGGACCCATCCTCGTGCTAATGATGGAAGGCCTTTAGAGAGTTCATCATATGAATCTCCCTATCACATGCACTATTATTATCTGGAGGGAACAGATAATTACGCCCTAGTTTTATCTTTAGGTCAAACCAAAGTGGTTCCCACTGACTTTCATAAAGCCAAATTTTGGTGGGCCTAAATCGGCTAGGGTTCCGCACAAGACCTCATGATGAGGTGTGGGGCCCACCACTGAGGGAGGTCATCCAATGACCAAAAGGGACACCATGGCAATGATGTGCATTCAGCCATGGTGTGCAAAAGAGCCACTGTCGATTGAGCATGGGCCAAGTACTTATGGCCCATGTACGTAGCACATCACACATCCATACATCACATGCAGGGATAAATTGATCCAATCAATTAATTATCTGTAAAGCCCATTTGAAGCCCATTTTAAATCCATAATATTAACCATTAACATTATCTAGGTATATGGGCCGAACGGTTCAACCCATATAGCTTTAAGGGTTAAGTGGGCTTTTAGCAGTTTTAACTATTTAAAACTGGGCCTTTACAGGTTGGGCCGAATTAACCATTTAATTAAACATCAATCCTCAAGCCCATTAGTGGGAAAATTAGGGCTGACTTTCAGCCTTGATTAAACCCTAGATTTGGTCCAAACAGTTTGAACCAATCTTGGTTCGAATGGGTCTAGGGTTTGATTTCTAATTAAATCTTTAATTCAAGAAAATAATCTGAAATTAATTACTGATAAAAGAAAAACAACAATCAGTCAAACAGGGCTGTTCGTACAATCCATCCTGCAAAACAGAGGTTAGATCACAGAATGCAGTTTCATAAACTGCAAATCGCAGATAGCGATTCTCCCTTCTACGAAATCTTCTTCTCTGCGTTTTCTCCCTTTCTGCGCCGCCATCTTCGATCCAAAATAAAATAAAATAGAAATCCTATTTCTATTAATTATTACATCAGATCGAATGCCTATACATTGAGTCTAAAAATAAAAAAAAATTATTTACAGACCAAATGTAATAAATAAATCAAGAAACTGCAAATCTTGCAGGTTCCCTGCGCAAACCAAGATTTCGATCTTCTCATGTACGAACAGCCCATAAATCAAGAAAATCATAAAGAACAATTCTAAATAATAATCAGATTTATATAAAATTAATTTCAGATTATTCGCCCATTAATTTTGGGAACAAAATTTCCCAAAACCCATATCTGCGCAAATCGGGTAGAACACCTTCTGCCCATTTGCGCAGGTTCAGATCTGAAACAAACTGGTTCAAGATTTGAACCATGGCTCTGATACCACTGAAGGGATGAGAGATCCATCCTATGGACGCCCAAAGATTGCGGAATAAGGGGCGAATTTCAAAAATTTTTCTCTCCCTTCAACTGGGAATCGTATTCCCTATTTAGAAAATCATATTTTCAAGGATCAATCTTGAACCATAAACTAAACCAGATCTGAACCAAAAAAATGGGAGAGGAATATACCTGATACAGAGATGTAATATCTCCCAATGGAAGTGTTCACGCCCAAGGAAGAATCCAAAGACTGCTCCCACTGAAGATGGTGCAGTGCAGGGTGGAGCAGAATCAGCAACGTTCTTCCAAAAGAACTTGACCCTTCTTAAGGATCAACTGGACGACTTGAGTACAGCTCCAACCAATCTTTTCCTTAAAAGATTGAAATCAAGATCCAATCTTGATTGCTCCCAAGAACTAGAGATCGAACTAAAGGAATGGCAAAACCAGGAAGGTGGCGGCAGGAGAGAATTCGCAGTATGCAGGAAATCTCTCAATCTCTCTTTCTTCAAAGAGAAGAATGCTATGGATGTTGTTGTGTAGTAGGCTGCCGCCCCCTTCCCCTTTTATAATCTCAAAAGGGATCAGCTCCTAATCAGATTAGGAGCTGCTAATCCAAATCATATTTGGGTTAGAAGTCCCTTAGTGATAAGGGATAACCCTTATCTTATCTGCAGATAAGATCAGCTGTCTCCTAATCTAATTAGGAGGTTTCCAGATCTAAATCCCATTTAGATCTTGGACTCTCTGAGTGGATAGGGTCTAAGCCCAATCCTTTTAGCTGACCCTCTTTAGAATTCGCCCCATTTAAATGACTGATCAAATCAGCCCAGTTTGAAATGGGCTTAAGGCCCATTTAAGGTTATGTACTCAAAAGGCTTCCAAATTGCTGCCCAGTTGGGCTTCCTTGTATGGCGTGGGACCCAAGCATTGATCTACACATCAGCCACATGGGTTCGGCCCAGCCTTTGTTACAAGGCCTGGCCGAATACACTGTTAATGACAGTGCACCCCCTGAAACCCATCAAATGAGCTCTATGGGCCCAACACTTACACTAAGTGGTCCCTGGGCCAAGCCACCTTGTAAGACCCAGGGACTGTGGGCAGATGCAAGATTAGCCCATCAGGTGTTATTCTCAATGGTCTTACACTTAACCTCTCAGCCCATAATGATCATACACTGCCTGACAAGAGAGGACCTCTCCCTCGGCTGCAAGGAACAGTGTTGCACTCTCCACTTATATGGATCCCGGGAATTAAAACCTTCTTGCAAACAATTTAGAAACCATACATATACTTTTATATCTTATATAAAATATATTTTGCAAAACAAATCTCAACGGTTGAAATCGGCTGCCGGCAGTCTTGGTTTCCATCAGTGAGAGTGCATCCCCGATCATTACCTTTGTCCGACAAAGGGGCTGATCCTGTCACTATGATCACCCACTCAGATGAATTCTCGGACTATCCCAACATACCCAGGTTTTGACCCCCTCTAAGGATCTCACTGATTAGTACATCAAAGACAGACCAATCCGACACCTAGTGTAGTATCATAATCGAGTCTAGGGGTCGGGTGTAACTTTCCAGTTTTGCCCATCAATCTCCAAGGTCCAGGGCAAAACTGGAAATCTGGTCCAGTTCAAAGATTCAATTAATCCTACACTGTATGTGCCTAGGGTCTCACCCTGGCAGCTGAGACAAGCCACCCCAACCGACTTGGTGGCACTACAGTGTTAGCCTTGTCAGGATAGGTCTCCCCAGACTGACCCACTGGCTGTGAACATTCTAAACTAACACGAGTCTCATTAAGTGTCCAGTTTAAGGGCATTACATAGAAACATACCAAGGGAACATGAATCAAATATGTTTCTTTATTCATTTACAATAAACTCATAAAGTACATAATTCTGATTGAAGCAAAGGGCATACAAAACTGTCTAACAGCTCCCACTTGCACTTAGGTCCAATCAGGTACTAGCCAGAGTCCCATGCTTTCCACGTGTTTCTCAAACACTTTCTGTGACAGTGGCTTAGTCAATGGGTCCACCACATTCTCCGGTGATGCTACCTCTTTACACTATCCTCCCGTAGGTCCAGCGTTGTCATACAACGGTGGAATGGGTGATGTGCTGAATTCCAAATTCAGGAATGAACACCTTCATTCATAAGGCAGCCTCACTTACGGCAATGCTTTCGGCTTGGGTTGTGGACTATTAATTTGCTACTTAGGACCCCTGTTTGTTGACATTCAAGAAACAACACACGATCCTATCGTGAAACCATATCCAGATGTAGACTTTCTATCATCTGGGTCTGACTGGAAATCGGCATCTGTATACCCTTGGATCTGCAGTGAGCTACCGTCGAACACCAGACAAAACTCTTTTGTCCTTCGAAGGTACTTAAGTATGTTTTTCACAGCAGTCCAATGCTCCTGCCCTGGGTTGGCCTGAAATCTGCTTACTACACTCACTGCCTGAGCAATGTCAGGACGAGTGCACAGCATGGCATACATGATGCTCCCTACGGCAGAGGCATAGGGAACGTCTTTCATGCCATCAATCTCCTCAGAAGTCTTGGGAGACATCTTCTTGGAGAGAGTGACTCCATGCCTGAAAGGAACATTTCCTTTCTTGGAGTTTTCCATGCTGTATCTTTTGACTATTTTCTCAATATAAGCAGATTGGGATAATCCAATTATCCGCTTCGATCTATCTCTATAGAGTCGAAGACCCAGTATATAGGAGGCTTCTCCAAGATTTTTCATGGAGAATTGCTTGCGAAAGCCATACTTTCACCGTAGTCAACATTCCTATATCATTCCCAATGAGTAGAATGTCATCTACATACAGAACCAAGAAGGTAACCTTATCCCTACTGTACTTCCTGTAGACACAGGGTTCATCTGGATTCTGCTCGAAGTCAAATTATTTGACAGCAGAGTTAAAACGGATGTTCCAACTTCTAGAAGCTTGCTTAAGCGCATAAATGGATCTGTTAAGTTTACATACCATGTTTTCCTGACCTGCAGCAATGAAGCCTTGCGGCTGCTGCATATAGATATCTTCAATAAGATCTCCATTCAGGAATGTAGTTTTGACATCCATCTGCCAAATCTCATAATCATGGTATGCTGCTACAGCTAGCAGGATCCTAATGGATTTAAGCATGGCCACAGGCGAAAAGGTTTCCTCATAATCGATGCCCTCTTTCTAAGTGTACCCTTTCGCCACCAGACGAGCCTTGAAGGTCTCAACTTTACCATCGGGGCCCTTCTTCCTCTTGTAAATCCATTTGCAACCGATTGCCTTTACCCGGAGGGCGGATCTACTAGAGTCCAGACTCCATTGGTCTCCATTGAGTCCATCTCTGCCCTCATGGCCTCCACCCACTTCTGGGAATCTATGTCCAACATAGCTTCCGCGTAAGTCATGGGATCCTCCTCACTAGTCAAGGTTTCCACCAGGTAACTATCCTGGTCATAACCATAACGGACTGGTGACCTGGATGCCCGAGTGGATCTTCTAAGTTGGTCACTACCTGGAACTTGTGGGACATCTCCCACTGCTCCTGAGCTCTCCTCATCAAGAACAACTTCCTGACGATGGGTGTCCAGGATATAGTCGGTTTCCAAGAATTGCGCATTTCGACTACAGAACACTTTCTGCTTGTTAGACAGTTTTGTATGCCCTTAGCTTCAATCATTTTGATGTACTTTTGTTATTTAGTGGAAATAAATAAAGTGCATGTTTGATTCATGTTGTTTGGTTTAATTCTGTGTAAAACCCTAAAACTGGACATTTGTAGAGACTCATGTTAGTTTTGAATGTTCACAGCCGTTGGATAAGTCTGGGGAGATTTATCCTGCCAAGGCTGATACTGGTGTGCCACCAAGTGTTGGGATGGCCTGTCTCAGCCATCAGGGTAAGACCCGAGGCACATACAGCATGGGATTACTTGAATCCTTGAACCGGACCAGATTTCCAGTCTTGCCCTGGACCTTGGAGATAGATGGGCAAAACTGGAAAGTTACACCTGACCCCTAGACTCGATTGTGACACTTCACTAGGTGTTGGATCAGGCTGCCATTGATATGCCAATCAGTGAGATCCTTAGTGGGGATCAAAACCTGGGTATGTTGGGGCAGTTTGAGAATTCATCTGAGTGGGTGGTCATAGTGACAGAATCAGCCACTTTGTCGGACAAAGGGTAATGATCGGGAATGCACTCTCTCTGATGGAAACCAAACTGCCGGCAGTTGATTTCAATCGTTGGAATTTTGTTTTTGCAAAATTAATATATTTACATATATATGTACGGTTTCAAAATGTTTGCAAATGGTTTTAATTCCCGGGATCCATGTGAGAGGAGAGTGCGGCACTGTTCCTTGCAGCCGAGGGAGAAGTCCTCTCTTGTCGGGCAGTGCTTGATCATTAAGGGCTGAGAGGTTAAGTGTAAGACCATTTAGGATAATACCTGATGGGCTAATCTTGCACCTGTCCACAGTCCCTGGGTTTTTATAAGATGGCTTGGCCCAGGGACCACTTAATGTAAGTGTTGGGCCCATAGGGTTCATACGATGGACTCAAGGGGTTCATTGAGATTTTCAGTGAATTTGGCTGGGCCTTGTATTAAAGGCTGGGCCGAACCCATGTGGCTGGTGTGTAGATCAATGCTTGGGTCCCACGCCATACAAAGAAGCCCAACTGGGCAGCAGATTGGAAACTAATTAAACACTGAATGCTTAATGGGCCAAAAGCCCATTTCGAAGTGGGCTGATATGATCACCCATCAATGGGGCGAATTTGAGATTGAAGTTAGCAAAAAGGATTGGGCTCTTAGCCTTATCCACTCTTAGAGACCAAATTCAAATCAGATTTGAATCTGGTAACCTCCTGATAAGATCAGGAGTAAGCTAACTCTATCTGGGAAAGGGATTAAGATTATCCCCTATCCAAATACTGATTTGGATTGGGATAACTCCTAATTAGGAGATTTCTTAATCAAGAAGAAAAGAGAGGAGATTTCGAATGAACCAAAAAGAGAGAGAAATAAGATTTCGATCCAAGAGGTTCTGGTGAGCAAGAAAAGTTCCTGCGAATTGAGATTAGATCTCATTCTCTCCAGAAAAGAAAACAGTTCAGCCTTTTCGTTTCTGGAAATCTCCTCCTGCCGCCGCCATCTGCATTGTTGCAAGATTCGATCTTTGCAGAAAAGAAAGTCAAGAAACCAGTTCTTGACATCAGTCTTGCAAGAAAGACTGAAAGAATTCAGTGTTTAGTACATCCAGGGGATTCTTGTGAAGGATCCAGTGTGTAGGACGCACCCTGCTGGTTCTGTTCCATCCACAGCTGTGTCATCTTCAGCAGGGACAGATCTTGGAGCATTCTTTGGGCGTGAACACCAACTTTGGGAGATACTGCTTCTCCGGATCAGGTATAATCCTCCCATTTATCTTTTGGTACAGATCTGGTTTGATTAGGGTTCAAGTAGATCCTTGAATATTGTATTCTAAATTCAGGGAATATGATTCCCAGTTGGGAGAAGGTAGGAAATTTTTGAAATTCGCCCCACCCATTCCGCAACCTTTATGGCGTCCATTAGATGGATCCTACCATTCTTTCAGTGGTATCAGAGCCACAGGTTCGAATATTGAACCAAAAGAAAATCAGATCTGACCCTGCGCAGATGGATAGAAGGTGTTCTTTCAAGATTTGCGCAGATTGTCTTCTTTTTTTTTTTCAAGAAACTGTTTCTTGTTAAGGGCGATTGATCTGAAATTAATTTCTATTAAATCCAAAATTTATTTGGAATTGTTCTTTATTTATTTTGATTTAATGGACTGTTCAAACCTGGAGATCGCAGTGCAGTTTTAGCGCAGATGGTCTGCGCACCCTTTTTCTTTTCTATTTATTTATTTCATTCAATTCGGTCTGTAAATAATTTTTTTTATTTTATTTTTAGACTGAATGTATAGGATTTGATCAAGAATGTAATTAATAGAAATAGGATTTCTGTTATTTTTCTTGATTAAAGAAGATGGAAGAAGATGGCGGCGCTGGAGATTTGCAGATGGAGAAATCGTTTTCTGCGATTTGCAGTTTATGAAACTGCAACCCTTGTGATTAACCTCTGTTTTGCAGGTGGTGCGAACAGTCCAAAATTGTTTTGTGTTTGCTAGAAATCAAAACTATTAATTTCAGATCATTCAATAATTAATTCTTGAATTGAAAATCAGTTTTGGACCATTTCGGACTAGATTGGACCAAAACTGTTTGGACCGAATCTGGGTTTCGAAAGGGGCTGTTCTCAGTCCAATTGTCTCACACTTTTGTTCCAAATCTGATGTTCAATTACAGGGATTAATTCGGCCCACCTGTAAAGCCCAGTTTTAAAGGGTTAAAACTGCAAAAGCCCATTATTGTGAGATAAGCTGTATGGGCCGAACTGCTATCTGCGATTCAGCCCATACACCTAGTGGACATTAATCGTTAATGACTTGGTTTTTAAAATGGGCCGTTGAATGGGCTTTACAGCAATTAATTGATTGGATCAAATCCTCCTTTACATGTGATGTTTGGATGTTTGATGTGCTGCGACCATGGGCCATAAGTACTTGGCCCGTGATGACTCGTTAGTGGCTCTTGCGCACACCATGGCTGAATGCACATCATTGCCATGGTGTCCCTGAAGGTCATTGGATGACCCCCTCTTTGCCTGGTGGGCCCCACAACCCTGAAAAGGGATGCGTACGGAACCCCTAGCCGATGAAGGCCCACCAGAAATCTGACTTTATGAAAGTCAGTGGGAGCCACTTTGGTTTAACCTAAATTAGAACTAGGCCGTAATTTTGTTCCCTCCAGCAAATATGAATGCAAGTGATAGGGAGATCCATATGATGGACTCTCTAAAGGCCTTCCGTCATTAGCACAATGATGGGTCCATCAGTAATGAGGAAACGCACCATAAAATTGGGCTATCCATTTGCTGTTGGATCTGTTAGAGTGTTTCATAAGATGATAGGGGCGTCATAGACCGATGTGGGAGGGGCTTCACCAGAAAATGGGAACTCTCTCACGGTACCTTGGCGTAACCTGAATATGATGGGTGTGCACTCACTGACAGAAGGGTTTACCTGAAAACGGCTCTGAACCTTGTCTGACAGAGGCCAAAGGGAAACTCATTTGATGAGTGGATATGATCCGTCACAGAAAGGTGGTGGGGTTATGCAGCTGAAACAGTTGGCTTCACGCACCCCATGTGATTTCCCACATTTCCAGAGACATTTCGTCGTCTCCGTCACTGAGATAGGAGGGAAATCTCAGAGATGAACAAATGGGAATGGAACATAGATTAAAAGCCATATCTATGTAGGTAAACATGAATCAAACTAAGGTTGTGGACTAATGATTTTGCTGTTTTATCAGAAAATGGCAAACGGTCAATTTGCAAAGCTTCTAGACGATAACAAGCTTAAGGGCCCAAACTATGCCGACTGGTACAGAAATCTTATGCTGGTCCTAACTTCTGAAAAGTTAGACAAGGTAGTGAAAAATCCTGCCCCGGAACGTCCGGGTGATAGGGCTTCTGAAGCCCGTAGGAGGGACTACCAAGATTGGGAGGATAAGAACTCCCTAGCCCGCTGCTTTGTCATTGCCTCATTAGACAACTCAATACAGAGGCAGTTCGATCAGATCGAACTTGCCAAGGACATATTGGACAGTCTAAGGACAATGTATGAGGAGCAGAACCGTTCTACTCGACAGAAGGTCCTGAAATTGTTCATGACCGCGCAGATGACCAAAGGGCAGAAAGTTCATGACCATTGTCTTCGGATGATGGGGTACATCAACGAACTTGAAGCTCTTGGATCCGGGCTAGATCTTGGCACGCAAGTGGATGCCATCCTAAATTCTTTGCCCTCTTCCTTCAATGCGTTCACTATGAACTACAATATGAATAAGCTGAATGTCAGCGTCCAGGAACTCAGCAATATGTTGCAGAGGGCCGAGGATTTACTCAAGAAGGATGAGCCTGTGGTTATGCTTGCTGAAGCTAACAAATCGGGCAAGAGAAAGAGAAAGGCAAAGAAGCCCCAGAAGAAGACTACCAAACCCAAGAAGCAGAAGAAGAACAAGGCATCTGATGTCTGTCACTTCTGCAAGCAGACCGGCCACTGGAAGAGGAACTGTCCTACCTACCTGGAATCTAAGAAAGGTAATATCGAAACTTGTGTCATAGAAACTAATATGTTAGTTACTTCTGTGTCCTGGTGTGTTGACTCCGGGGCTTCAACTCATGCGTGTAACTCACTGCAGGGGTTCAAAGTTAGCAGAAGGCTGAGTGAAGGAGAAGTGACACTGTTCTTGGGAACAACTGCAAGTGTTGCAGCTGCGGCAATAGGAACCGTAGAATTAGTTTTTAAAGAAGGAGTCCTTGTACTTAAAGATTGTCTTTATGTACAGAACTTGAGAAGGAATTTAATTTCTGTTTCAAAATTGTGTGCTGATGGATATACTGTTTACTTTAGTAATATGATTACTGTTAAACGGAATAATAAATTCATCGCATGCGGGGAGCTAGAGAACGGTCTCTATGTTCTGCATCCTTCTTTGGAAACTAACTTAACCGAAACTACGTCGGTCGAAAATCCCAAGAAAAGGACTCGTGATACAGTAAATCTCACGTGCCTCTGGCATTACCGACTTGGCCACATCGGTGTCGACCGAATCACAAGACTGGTAAAGGATGGTCCTTTGGATTTTCTAACCGTAGAAAATCTTCCCACTTGTGAACCTTGCCTCCAAGGTAAGATGACTAAGCGGCCATTTGACGGTAAGCCTGAAAGATGTGCAGGCACACTTGACCTAATACATACTGATGTATGTGGTCCCCTGAGTGTTAGGACACGGAATCAACACGTGTACTTCATCACCTTTACAGATGATTTTTCACGATATGGTTACGTGTACCTAATGAGACATAAGTCTGAATCATTTGAAAAGTTCAAAGAGTTCAGACAGGAAGTCGAGAAACAGTTAGAGAGAGAAATTAAGGCCCTTCGATCAGATCGAGGTGGCGAGTATCTCTCTGACGAATTCAGGGACTACTTAAAGGCCAATGGGATAGTGTCACAACTGGCTCCTCCTGCTACACCTCAACTCAACGGTGTTTCAGAGAGGAGAAATAGGACCTTATTAGACATGGTCCGGTCACTTCTCGTACGCTCAGAATTACCCACATCCTTTTGGGGATACGCATTAGAGACTGCTACCTACGTGCTGAATAGGGTTCCAACCAAATCAGTTCCGAAAACTCCATATGAACTTTGGACCGGAAGGAAGCCAAGTGTGAGACACTTGAAGATTTGGGGTTGTCCTGCACACGTTAAAAGAACAAGTGCGGACAAGTTGGAATCTAAAACCAGCCGTTGCCTGTTTATAGGCTACCCAAAGGATTCGGTGGGTTATCTATTCTATGACCCAAGTGAGCAGAAAGTGTTCTGCAGTCGAAACGCCCGATTCTTAGAATCCGATTACATCCTGGACACCCATCGTCAGGAAATAGTTCTTGATGAGGAGAGCTCAGGAGCAGTGGGAGATGACCCACAAGTTCCAGGTAATGACCAACCTAGAAGGTCCACCCGGGTATCCAGACCACCAGTCCGATATGGTTATGACCAGGATAGTTACCTGGTGGAAGCCTTGACTAGTGAAGAGGATCCCGTGTCTTACGCGGAAGCTATGTTAGACATAGACTCCCAGAAGTGGGTGGAGGCCATGAGAGCCGAGATGGACTCAATGGAGACCAATGGAGTCTGGACTCTAGTGGATCCGCCCTCCGGGGTAAAAGCAATTGGTTGCAAATGGATCTACAAGAGGAAGAAGGGCCCCGATGGCAGGATTGAGACCTTTAAAGCTCGTTTGGTGGCGAAAGGGTATACTCAGAAAGAAGGCATCGACTATGAGGAAACCTTTTCACCGGTGAACATGCTTAAATCCATTAGGATCCTGCTAGCTGTAGCAGCGTACCATGATTACGAGATTTGGCAAATGGATGTCAAAACAGCGTTCCTGAATGGAGATCTTAGTGAAGATATCTACATGCAGCAGCCGCAAGGCTTCATTGCTGCTGGTCAGGAACACATGGTATGTAAACTTAATAGATCCATATATGGACTTAAGCAGGCTTCTAGGAGTTGGAACATCCGTTTTGATTCTGCAGTCAAAACGTTTGACTTTGAGCAGAATCCGGATGAGCCCTGTGTTTACAGGAAATCCAGTGGGGATAAGATCACCTTTTTAGTCTTGTATGTGGACGATATCCTACTCATTGGGAATGATGTAGGAATGTTGACTTCGGTAAAGGTATGGCTATCACAGCAGTTCTCCATGAAAGATCTTGGAGAAGCTTCATACATACTGGGTCTTCGACTCTATAGAGATAGATCGAAGCGGATAATTGGATTATCCCAGGCTGCTTACATTGACAAAATTGTCAAAAGATACAGCATGGAAAACTCCAAGAAAGGAAACGTTCCTTTCAGGCACGGAGTCACTCTCTCCAAGAAGATGTCTCCCAAGACTTCTGAGGAGATTGAGAGCATGAGAGACGTTCCCTATGCCTCAGCTGTGGGGAGCATCATGTATGCCATGTTGTGCACTCGCCCGGACATAGCTCAGGCGGTGAGTGTGGTAAGCAGATTCCAGGCAAACCCAAGACAGGAGCATTGGACTGCTGTGAAGAACATACTCAAATACCTTCGAAGGACGAAAGAGTTTTGTCTGGTATTCGATGGTAGTTCACTGCAAGTTCTAGGGTATACCGATGCCGATTTCCAGTCGGATCCAGATGATAGAAAGTCTACATCTGGGTATGTTTTCACGATAGGATCGTGTGCTGTTTGCTGGAAAAGCAGCAAACAGGGGTCCACTGCAGACTCCACAACCGAGGCCGAGTACATTGCCGCAAGTGAAGCTGCCAAGGAAGCCGTGTGGATGAAGAAATTCATACACGAATTGGGAGCGATTCCATCCAGCACATCACCCATCCCGTTGTTGTGTGACAACAATGGAGCGATCGCCCAGGCTAAAGAGCCTCGGGCCCACTCGAAGTCAAAGCACATCGAGAGGAAGTACCATGTACTGCGGGAGATCGTTGGTAGAGGGGACGTCCTAATTCAAAAGGTAGCATCAGCGGATAATGTGGCAGACCCATTGACTAAGCCACTGACACAGAAGGTGTTTGAGAAACACGTGGAAAGTATGGGACTCCGGCTTGTACCAGATTGGACCTAAGTGCAAGTGGGAGCTGTTAGACAGTTTTGTATGCCCTTAGCTTCAATCATTTTGATGTACTTTTGTTATTTAGTGGAAATAAATAAAGTGCATGTTTGATTCATGTTGTTTGGTTTAATTCTGTGTAAAACCCTAAAACTGGACATTTGTAGAGACTCATGTTAGTTTTGAATGTTCACAGCCGTTGGATAAGTCTGGGGAGATTTATCCTGCCAAGGCTGATACTGGTGTGCCACCAAGTGTTGGGATGGCCTGTCTCAGCCATCAGGGTAAGACCCGAGGCACATACAGCATGGGATTACTTGAATCCTTGAACCGGACCAGATTTCCAGTCTTGCCCTGGACCTTGGAGATAGATGGGCAAAACTGGAAAGTTACACCTGACCCCTAGACTCGATTGTGACACTTCACTAGGTGTTGGATCAGGCTGCCTTTGATATGCCAATCAGTGAGATCCTTAGTGGGGATCAAAACCTGGGTATGTTGGGGCAGTTTGAGAATTCATCTGAGTGGGTGGTCATAGTGACAGAATCAGCCACTTTGTCGGACAAAGGGTAATGATCGGGAATGCACTCTCTCTGATGGAAACCAAACTGCCGGCAGTTGATTTCAATCGTTGGAATTTTGTTTTTGCAAAATTAATATATTTACATATATATGTACGGTTTCAAAATGTTTGCAAATGGTTTTAATTCCCGGGATCCATGTGAGAGGAGAGTGCAGCACTGTTCCTTGCAGCCGAGGGAGAGGTCCTCTCTTGTCGGGCAGTGCTTGATCATTAAGGGCTGAGAGGTTAAGTGTAAGACCATTTAGGATAATACCTGATGGGCTAATCTTGCACCTGCCCACAGTCCCTGGGTTTTTATAAGATGGCTTGGCCCAGGGACCACTTAATGTAAGTGTTGGGCCCATAGGGTTCATACGATGGACTCAAGGGGTTCATTGAGATTTTTAGTGAATTTGGCTGGGCCTTGTATTAAAGGCTGGGCCGAACCCATGTGGCTGGTGTGTAGATCAATGCTTGGGTCCCACGCCATACAAAGAAGCCCAACTGGGCAGCAGATTGGAAACTAATTAAACACTGAATGCTTAATGGGCCAAAAGCCCATTTCGAAGTGGGCTGATATGATCACCCATCAATGGGGCGAATTTGAGATTGAAGTTAGCAAAAAGGATTGGGCTCTTAGCCTTATCCACTCTTAGAGACCAAATTCAAATCAGATTTGAATCTGGTAACCTCCTGATAAGATCAGGAGTAAGCTAACTCTATCTGGGAAAGGGATTAAGATTATCCCCTATCCAAATACTGATTTGGATTGGGATAACTCCTAATTAGGAGATTTCTTAATCAAGAAGAAAAGAGAGGAGATTTCGAATGAACCAAAAAGAGAGAGAAATAAGATTTCGATCCAAGAGGTTCTGGTGAGCAAGAAAAGTTCCTGCGAATTGAGATTAGATCTCATTCTCTCCAGAAAAGAAAACAGTTCAGCCTTTTCGTTTCTGGAAATCTCCTCCTGCCGCCGCCATCTGCATTGTTGCAAGATTCGATCTTTGCAGAAAAGAAAGTCAAGAAACCAGTTCTTGACATCAGTCTTGCAAGAAAGACTGAAAGAATTCAGTGTTTAGTACATCCAGGGGATTCTTGTGAAGGATCCAGTGTGTAGGACGCACCCTGCTGGTTCTGTTCCATCCACAGCTGTGTCATCTTCAGCAGGGACAGATCTTGGAGCATTCTTTGGGCGTGAACACCAACTTTGGGAGATACTGCTTCTCCGGATCAGGTATAATCCTCCCATTTATCTTTTGGTACAGATCTGGTTTGATTAGGGTTCAAGTAGATCCTTGAATATTGTATTCTAAATTCAGGGAATATGATTCCCAGTTGGGAGAAGGTAGGAAATTTTTGAAATTCGCCCCACCCATTCCGCAACCTTTATGGCGTCCATTAGATGGATCCTACCATTCTTTCAGTGGTATCAGAGCCACAGGTTCGAATATTGAACCAAAAGAAAATCAGATCTGACCCTGCGCAGATGGATAGAAGGTGTTCTTTCAAGATTTGCGCAGATTGTCTTCTTTTTTTTTTTCAAGAAACTGTTTCTTGTTAAGGGCGATTGATCTGAAATTAATTTCTATTAAATCCAAAATTTATTTGGAATTGTTCTTTATTTATTTTGATTTAATGGACTGTTCAAACCTGGAGATCGCAGTGCAGTTTTAGCGCAGATGGTCTGCGCACCCTTTTTCTTTTCTATTTATTTATTTCATTCAATTCGGTCTGTAAATAATTTTTTTTATTTTATTTTTAGACTGAATGTATAGGATTTGATCAAGAATGTAATTAATAGAAATAGGATTTCTGTTATTTTTCTTGATTAAAGAAGATGGAAGAAGATGGCGGCGCTGGAGATTTGCAGATGGAGAAATCGTTTTCTGCGATTTGCAGTTTATGAAACTGCAACCCTTGTGATTAACCTCTGTTTTGCAGGTGGTGCGAACAGTCCAAAATTGTTTTGTGTTTGCTAGAAATCAAAACTATTAATTTCAGATCATTCAATAATTAATTCTTGAATTGAAAATCAGTTTTGGACCATTTCGGACTAGATTGGACCAAAACTGTTTGGACCGAATCTGGGTTTCGAAAGGGGCTGTTCTCAGTCCAATTGTCTCACACTTTTGTTCCAAATCTGATGTTCAATTACAGGGATTAATTCGGCCCACCTGTAAAGCCCAGTTTTAAAGGGCTAAAACTGCAAAAGCCCATTATTGTGAGATAAGCTGTATGGGCCGAACTGCTATCTGCGATTCAGCCCATACACCTAGTGGACATTAATCGTTAATGACTTGGTTTTTAAAATGGGCCGTTGAATGGGCTTTACAGCAATTAATTGATTGGATCAAATCCTCCTTTACATGTGATGTTTGGATGTTTGATGTGCTGCGACCATGGGCCATAAGTACTTGGCCCGTGATGACTCGTTAGTGGCTCTTGCGCACACCATGGCTGAATGCACATCATTGCCATGGTGTCCCTGAAGGTCATTGGATGACCCCCTCTTTGCCTGGTGGGCCCCACAACCCTGAAAAGGGATGCGTACGGAACCCCTAGCCGATGAAGGCCCACCAGAAATCTGACTTTATGAAAGTCAGTGGGAGCCACTTTGGTTTAACCTAAATTAGAACTAGGCCGTAATTTTGTTCCCTCCAGCAAATATGAATGCAAGTGATAGGGAGATCCATATGATGGACTCTCTAAAGGCCTTCCGTCATTAGCACAATGATGGGTCCATCAGTAATGAGGAAACGCACCATAAAATTGGGCTATCCATTTGCTGTTGGATCTGTTAGAGTGTTTCATAAGATGATAGGGGCGTCATAGACCGATGTGGGAGGGGCTTCACCAGAAAATGGGAACTCTCTCACGGTACCTTGGCGTAACCTGAATATGATGGGTGTGCACTCACTGACAGAAGGGTTTACCTGAAAACGGCTCTGAACCTTGTCTGACAGAGGCCAAAGGGAAACTCATTTGATGAGTGGATATGATCCGTCACAGAAAGGTGGTGGGGTTATGCAGCTGAAACAGTTGGCTTCACGCACCCCATGTGATTTCCCACATTTCCAGAGACATTTCGTCGTCTCCGTCACTGAGATAGGAGGGAAATCTCAGAGATGAACAAATGGGAATGGAACATAGATTAAAAGCCATATCTATGTAGGTAAACATGAATCAAACTAAGGTTGTGGACTAATGATTTTGCTGTTTTATCAGAAAATGGCAAACGGTCAATTTGCAAAGCTTCTAGACGATAACAAGCTTAAGGGCCCAAACTATGCCGACTGGTACAGAAATCTTATGCTGGTCCTAACTTCTGAAAAGTTAGACAAGGTAGTGAAAAATCCTGCCCCGGAACGTCCGGGTGATAGGGCTTCTGAAGCCCGTAGGAGGGACTACCAAGATTGGGAGGATAAGAACTCCCTAGCCCGCTGCTTTGTCATTGCCTCATTAGACAACTCAATACAGAGGCAGTTCGATCAGATCGAACTTGCCAAGGACATATTGGACAGTCTAAGGACAATGTATGAGGAGCAGAACCGTTCTACTCGACAGAAGGTCCTGAAATTGTTCATGACCGCGCAGATGACCAAAGGGCAGAAAGTTCATGACCATTGTCTTCGGATGATGGGGTACATCAACGAACTTGAAGCTCTTGGATCCGGGCTAGATCTTGGCACGCAAGTGGATGCCATCCTAAATTCTTTGCCCTCTTCCTTCAATGCGTTCACTATGAACTACAATATGAATAAGCTGAATGTCAGCGTCCAGGAACTCAGCAATATGTTGCAGAGGGCCGAGGATTTACTCAAGAAGGATGAGCCTGTGGTTATGCTTGCTGAAGCTAACAAATCGGGCAAGAGAAAGAGAAAGGCAAAGAAGCCCCAGAAGAAGACTACCAAACCCAAGAAGCAGAAGAAGAACAAGGCATCTGATGTCTGTCACTTCTGCAAGCAGACCGGCCACTGGAAGAGGAACTGTCCTACCTACCTGGAATCTAAGAAAGGTAATATCGAAACTTGTGTCATAGAAACTAATATGTTAGTTACTTCTGTGTCCTGGTGTGTTGACTCCGGGGCTTCAACTCATGCGTGTAACTCACTGCAGGGGTTCAAAGTTAGCAGAAGGCTGAGTGAAGGAGAAGTGACACTGTTCTTGGGAACAACTGCAAGTGTTGCAGCTGCGGCAATAGGAACCGTAGAATTAGTTTTTAAAGAAGGAGTCCTTGTACTTAAAGATTGTCTTTATGTACAGAACTTGAGAAGGAATTTAATTTCTGTTTCAAAATTGTGTGCTGATGGATATACTGTTTACTTTAGTAATATGATTACTGTTAAACGGAATAATAAATTCATCGCATGCGGGGAGCTAGAGAACGGTCTCTATGTTCTGCATCCTTCTTTGGAAACTAACTTAACCGAAACTACGTCGGTCGAAAATCCCAAGAAAAGGACTCGTGATACAGTAAATCTCACGTGCCTCTGGCATTACCGACTTGGCCACATCGGTGTCGACCGAATCACAAGACTGGTAAAGGATGGTCCTTTGGATTTTCTAACCGTAGAAAATCTTCCCACTTGTGAACCTTGCCTCCAAGGTAAGATGACTAAGCGGCCATTTGACGGTAAGCCTGAAAGATGTGCAGGCACACTTGACCTAATACATACTGATGTATGTGGTCCCCTGAGTGTTAGGACACGGAATCAACACGTGTACTTCATCACCTTTACAGATGATTTTTCACGATATGGTTACGTGTACCTAATGAGACATAAGTCTGAATCATTTGAAAAGTTCAAAGAGTTCAGACAGGAAGTCGAGAAACAGTTAGAGAGAGAAATTAAGGCCCTTCGATCAGATCGAGGTGGCGAGTATCTCTCTGACGAATTCAGGGACTACTTAAAGGCCAATGGGATAGTGTCACAACTGGCTCCTCCTGCTACACCTCAACTCAACGGTGTTTCAGAGAGGAGAAATAGGACCTTATTAGACATGGTCCGGTCACTTCTCGTACGCTCAGAATTACCCACATCCTTTTGGGGATACGCATTAGAGACTGCTACCTACGTGCTGAATAGGGTTCCAACCAAATCAGTTCCGAAAACTCCATATGAACTTTGGACCGGAAGGAAGCCAAGTGTGAGACACTTGAAGATTTGGGGTTGTCCTGCACACGTTAAAAGAACAAGTGCGGACAAGTTGGAATCTAAAACCAGCCGTTGCCTGTTTATAGGCTACCCAAAGGATTCGGTGGGTTATCTATTCTATGACCCAAGTGAGCAGAAAGTGTTCTGCAGTCGAAACGCCCGATTCTTAGAATCCGATTACATCCTGGACACCCATCGTCAGGAAATAGTTCTTGATGAGGAGAGCTCAGGAGCAGTGGGAGATGACCCACAAGTTCCAGGTAATGACCAACCTAGAAGGTCCACCCGGGTATCCAGACCACCAGTCCGATATGGTTATGACCAGGATAGTTACCTGGTGGAAGCCTTGACTAGTGAAGAGGATCCCGTGTCTTACGCGGAAGCTATGTTAGACATAGACTCCCAGAAGTGGGTGGAGGCCATGAGAGCCGAGATGGACTCAATGGAGACCAATGGAGTCTGGACTCTAGTGGATCCGCCCTCCGGGGTAAAAGCAATTGGTTGCAAATGGATCTACAAGAGGAAGAAGGGCCCCGATGGCAGGATTGAGACCTTTAAAGCTCGTTTGGTGGCGAAAGGGTATACTCAGAAAGAAGGCATCGACTATGAGGAAACCTTTTCACCGGTGAACATGCTTAAATCCATTAGGATCCTGCTAGCTGTAGCAGCGTACCATGATTACGAGATTTGGCAAATGGATGTCAAAACAGCGTTCCTGAATGGAGATCTTAGTGAAGATATCTACATGCAGCAGCCGCAAGGCTTCATTGCTGCTGGTCAGGAACACATGGTATGTAAACTTAATAGATCCATATATGGACTTAAGCAGGCTTCTAGGAGTTGGAACATCCGTTTTGATTCTGCAGTCAAAACGTTTGACTTTGAGCAGAATCCGGATGAGCCCTGTGTTTACAGGAAATCCAGTGGGGATAAGATCAC
This sequence comes from Nelumbo nucifera, assembly GCF_055504915.1. Classification (NCBI taxonomy): domain Eukaryota; kingdom Viridiplantae; phylum Streptophyta; class Magnoliopsida; order Proteales; family Nelumbonaceae; genus Nelumbo; species Nelumbo nucifera. Next base: position 76,230,895 of record NC_142650.1, read on the forward strand.
CTTTTTAGTCTTGTATGTGGACGATATCCTACTCATTGGGAATGATGTAGGAATGTTGACTTCGGTAAAGGTATGGCTATCACAGCAGTTCTCCATGAAAGATCTTGGAGAAGCTTCATACATACTGGGTCTTCGACTCTATAGAGATAGATCGAAGCGGATAATTGGATTATCCCAGGCTGCTTACATTGACAAAATTGTCAAAAGATACAGCATGGAAAACTCCAAGAAAGGAAACGTTCCTTTCAGGCACGGAGTCACTCTCTCCAAGAAGATGTCTCCCAAGACTTCTGAGGAGATTGAGAGCATGAGAGACGTTCCCTATGCCTCAGCTGTGGGGAGCATCATGTATGCCATGTTGTGCACTCGCCCGGACATAGCTCAGGCGGTGAGTGTGGTAAGCAGATTCCAGGCAAACCCAAGACAGGAGCATTGGACTGCTGTGAAGAACATACTCAAATACCTTCGAAGGACGAAAGAGTTTTGTCTGGTATTCGATGGTAGTTCACTGCAAGTTCTAGGGTATACCGATGCCGATTTCCAGTCGGATCCAGATGATAGAAAGTCTACATCTGGGTATGTTTTCACGATAGGATCGTGTGCTGTTTGCTGGAAAAGCAGCAAACAGGGGTCCACTGCAGACTCCACAACCGAGGCCGAGTACATTGCCGCAAGTGAAGCTGCCAAGGAAGCCGTGTGGATGAAGAAATTCATACACGAATTGGGAGCGATTCCATCCAGCACATCACCCATCCCGTTGTTGTGTGACAACAATGGAGCGATCGCCCAGGCTAAAGAGCCTCGGGCCCACTCGAAGTCAAAGCACATCGAGAGGAAGTACCATGTACTGCGGGAGATCGTTGGTAGAGGGGACGTCCTAATTCAAAAGGTAGCATCAGCGGATAATGTGGCAGACCCATTGACTAAGCCACTGACACAGAAGGTGTTTGAGAAACACGTGGAAAGTATGGGACTCCGGCTTGTACCAGATTGGACCTAAGTGCAAGTGGGAGCTGTTAGACAGTTTTGTATGCCCTTAGCTTCAATCATTTTGATGTACTTTTGTTATTTAGTGGAAATAAATAAAGTGCATGTTTGATTCATGTTGTTTGGTTTAATTCTGTGTAAAACCCTAAAACTGGACATTTGTAGAGACTCATGTTAGTTTTGAATGTTCACAGCCGTTGGATAAGTCTGGGGAGATTTATCCTGCCAAGGCTGATACTGGTGTGCCACCAAGTGTTGGGATGGCCTGTCTCAGCCATCAGGGTAAGACCCGAGGCACATACAGCATGGGATTACTTGAATCCTTGAACCGGACCAGATTTCCAGTCTTGCCCTGGACCTTGGAGATAGATGGGCAAAACTGGAAAGTTACACCTGACCCCTAGACTCGATTGTGACACTTCACTAGGTGTTGGATCAGGCTGCCTTTGATATGCCAATCAGTGAGATCCTTAGTGGGGATCAAAACCTGGGTATGTTGGGGCAGTTTGAGAATTCATCTGAGTGGGTGGTCATAGTGACAGAATCAGCCACTTTGTCGGACAAAGGGTAATGATCGGGAATGCACTCTCTCTGATGGAAACCAAACTGCCGGCAGTTGATTTCAATCGTTGGAATTTTGTTTTTGCAAAATTAATATATTTACATATATATGTACGGTTTCAAAATGTTTGCAAATGGTTTTAATTCCCGGGATCCATGTGAGAGGAGAGTGCAGCACTGTTCCTTGCAGCCGAGGGAGAGGTCCTCTCTTGTCGGGCAGTGCTTGATCATTAAGGGCTGAGAGGTTAAGTGTAAGACCATTTAGGATAATACCTGATGGGCTAATCTTGCACCTGCCCACAGTCCCTGGGTTTTTATAAGATGGCTTGGCCCAGGGACCACTTAATGTAAGTGTTGGGCCCATAGGGTTCATACGATGGACTCAAGGGGTTCATTGAGATTTTTAGTGAATTTGGCTGGGCCTTGTATTAAAGGCTGGGCCGAACCCATGTGGCTGGTGTGTAGATCAATGCTTGGGTCCCACGCCATACAAAGAAGCCCAACTGGGCAGCAGATTGGAAACTAATTAAACACTGAATGCTTAATGGGCCAAAAGCCCATTTCGAAGTGGGCTGATATGATCACCCATCAATGGGGCGAATTTGAGATTGAAGTTAGCAAAAAGGATTGGGCTCTTAGCCTTATCCACTCTTAGAGACCAAATTCAAATCAGATTTGAATCTGGTAACCTCCTGATAAGATCAGGAGTAAGCTAACTCTATCTGGGAAAGGGATTAAGATTATCCCCTATCCAAATACTGATTTGGATTGGGATAACTCCTAATTAGGAGATTTCTTAATCAAGAAGAAAAGAGAGGAGATTTCGAATGAACCAAAAAGAGAGAGAAATAAGATTTCGATCCAAGAGGTTCTGGTGAGCAAGAAAAGTTCCTGCGAATTGAGATTAGATCTCATTCTCTCCAGAAAAGAAAACAGTTCAGCCTTTTCGTTTCTGGAAATCTCCTCCTGCCGCCGCCATCTGCATTGTTGCAAGATTCGATCTTTGCAGAAAAGAAAGTCAAGAAACCAGTTCTTGACATCAGTCTTGCAAGAAAGACTGAAAGAATTCAGTGTTTAGTACATCCAGGGGATTCTTGTGAAGGATCCAGTGTGTAGGACGCACCCTGCTGGTTCTGTTCCATCCACAGCTGTGTCATCTTCAGCAGGGACAGATCTTGGAGCATTCTTTGGGCGTGAACACCAACTTTGGGAGATACTGCTTCTCCGGATCAGGTATAATCCTCCCATTTATCTTTTGGTACAGATCTGGTTTGATTAGGGTTCAAGTAGATCCTTGAATATTGTATTCTAAATTCAGGGAATATGATTCCCAGTTGGGAGAAGGTAGGAAATTTTTGAAATTCGCCCCACCCATTCCGCAACCTTTATGGCGTCCATTAGATGGATCCTACCATTCTTTCAGTGGTATCAGAGCCACAGGTTCGAATATTGAACCAAAAGAAAATCAGATCTGACCCTGCGCAGATGGATAGAAGGTGTTCTTTCAAGATTTGCGCAGATTGTCTTCTTTTTTTTTTTCAAGAAACTGTTTCTTGTTAAGGGCGATTGATCTGAAATTAATTTCTATTAAATCCAAAATTTATTTGGAATTGTTCTTTATTTATTTTGATTTAATGGACTGTTCAAACCTGGAGATCGCAGTGCAGTTTTAGCGCAGATGGTCTGCGCACCCTTTTTCTTTTCTATTTATTTATTTCATTCAATTCGGTCTGTAAATAATTTTTTTTATTTTATTTTTAGACTGAATGTATAGGATTTGATCAAGAATGTAATTAATAGAAATAGGATTTCTGTTATTTTTCTTGATTAAAGAAGATGGAAGAAGATGGCGGCGCTGGAGATTTGCAGATGGAGAAATCGTTTTCTGCGATTTGCAGTTTATGAAACTGCAACCCTTGTGATTAACCTCTGTTTTGCAGGTGGTGCGAACAGTCCAAAATTGTTTTGTGTTTGCTAGAAATCAAAACTATTAATTTCAGATCATTCAATAATTAATTCTTGAATTGAAAATCAGTTTTGGACCATTTCGGACTAGATTGGACCAAAACTGTTTGGACCGAATCTGGGTTTCGAAAGGGGCTGTTCTCAGTCCAATTGTCTCACACTTTTGTTCCAAATCTGATGTTCAATTACAGGGATTAATTCGGCCCACCTGTAAAGCCCAGTTTTAAAGGGCTAAAACTGCAAAAGCCCATTATTGTGAGATAAGCTGTATGGGCCGAACTGCTATCTGCGATTCAGCCCATACACCTAGTGGACATTAATCGTTAATGACTTGGTTTTTAAAATGGGCCGTTGAATGGGCTTTACAGCAATTAATTGATTGGATCAAATCCTCCTTTACATGTGATGTTTGGATGTTTGATGTGCTGCGACCATGGGCCATAAGTACTTGGCCCGTGATGACTCGTTAGTGGCTCTTGCGCACACCATGGCTGAATGCACATCATTGCCATGGTGTCCCTGAAGGTCATTGGATGACCCCCTCTTTGCCTGGTGGGCCCCACAACCCTGAAAAGGGATGCGTACGGAACCCCTAGCCGATGAAGGCCCACCAGAAATCTGACTTTATGAAAGTCAGTGGGAGCCACTTTGGTTTAACCTAAATTAGAACTAGGCCGTAATTTTGTTCCCTCCAGCAAATATGAATGCAAGTGATAGGGAGATCCATATGATGGACTCTCTAAAGGCCTTCCGTCATTAGCACAATGATGGGTCCATCAGTAATGAGGAAACGCACCATAAAATTGGGCTATCCATTTGCTGTTGGATCTGTTAGAGTGTTTCATAAGATGATAGGGGCGTCATAGACCGATGTGGGAGGGGCTTCACCAGAAAATGGGAACTCTCTCACGGTACCTTGGCGTAACCTGAATATGATGGGTGTGCACTCACTGACAGAAGGGTTTACCTGAAAACGGCTCTGAACCTTGTCTGACAGAGGCCAAAGGGAAACTCATTTGATGAGTGGATATGATCCGTCACAGAAAGGTGGTGGGGTTATGCAGCTGAAACAGTTGGCTTCACGCACCCCATGTGATTTCCCACATTTCCAGAGACATTTCGTCGTCTCCGTCACTGAGATAGGAGGGAAATCTCAGAGATGAACAAATGGGAATGGAACATAGATTAAAAGCCATATCTATGTAGGTAAACATGAATCAAACTAAGGTTGTGGACTAATGATTTTGCTGTTTTATCAGAAAATGGCAAACGGTCAATTTGCAAAGCTTCTAGACGATAACAAGCTTAAGGGCCCAAACTATGCCGACTGGTACAGAAATCTTATGCTGGTCCTAACTTCTGAAAAGTTAGACAAGGTAGTGAAAAATCCTGCCCCGGAACGTCCGGGTGATAGGGCTTCTGAAGCCCGTAGGAGGGACTACCAAGATTGGGAGGATAAGAACTCCCTAGCCCGCTGCTTTGTCATTGCCTCATTAGACAACTCAATACAGAGGCAGTTCGATCAGATCGAACTTGCCAAGGACATATTGGACAGTCTAAGGACAATGTATGAGGAGCAGAACCGTTCTACTCGACAGAAGGTCCTGAAATTGTTCATGACCGCGCAGATGACCAAAGGGCAGAAAGTTCATGACCATTGTCTTCGGATGATGGGGTACATCAACGAACTTGAAGCTCTTGGATCCGGGCTAGATCTTGGCACGCAAGTGGATGCCATCCTAAATTCTTTGCCCTCTTCCTTCAATGCGTTCACTATGAACTACAATATGAATAAGCTGAATGTCAGCGTCCAGGAACTCAGCAATATGTTGCAGAGGGCCGAGGATTTACTCAAGAAGGATGAGCCTGTGGTTATGCTTGCTGAAGCTAACAAATCGGGCAAGAGAAAGAGAAAGGCAAAGAAGCCCCAGAAGAAGACTACCAAACCCAAGAAGCAGAAGAAGAACAAGGCATCTGATGTCTGTCACTTCTGCAAGCAGACCGGCCACTGGAAGAGGAACTGTCCTACCTACCTGGAATCTAAGAAAGGTAATATCGAAACTTGTGTCATAGAAACTAATATGTTAGTTACTTCTGTGTCCTGGTGTGTTGACTCCGGGGCTTCAACTCATGCGTGTAACTCACTGCAGGGGTTCAAAGTTAGCAGAAGGCTGAGTGAAGGAGAAGTGACACTGTTCTTGGGAACAACTGCAAGTGTTGCAGCTGCGGCAATAGGAACCGTAGAATTAGTTTTTAAAGAAGGAGTCCTTGTACTTAAAGATTGTCTTTATGTACAGAACTAGAGAAGGAATTTAATTTCTGTTTCAAAATTGTGTGCTGATGGATATACTGTTTACTTTAGTAATATGATTACTGTTAAACGGAATAATAAATTCATCGCATGCGGGGAGCTAGAGAACGGTCTCTATGTTCTGCATCCTTCTTTGGAAACTAACTTAACCGAAACTACGTCGGTCGAAAATCCCAAGAAAAGGACTCGTGATACAGTAAATCTCACGTGCCTCTGGCATTACCGACTTGGCCACATCGGTGTCGACCGAATCACAAGACTGGTAAAGGATGGTCCTTTGGATTTTCTAACCGTAGAAAATCTTCCCACTTGTGAACCTTGCCTCCAAGGTAAGATGACTAAGCGGCCATTTGACGGTAAACCTGAAAGATGTGCAGGCACACTTGACCTAATACATACTGATGTATGTGGTCCCCTGAGTGTTAGGACACGGAATCAACACGTGTACTTCATCACCTTTACAGATGATTTTTCACGATATGGTTACGTGTACCTAATGAGACATAAGTCTGAATCATTTGAAAAGTTCAAAGAGTTCAGACAGGAAGTCGAGAAACAGTTAGAGAGAGAAATTAAGGCCCTTCGATCAGATCGAGGTGGCGAGTATCTCTCTGACGAATTCAGGGACTACTTAAAGGCCAATGGGATAGTGTCACAACTGGCTCCTCCTGCTACACCTCAACTCAACGGTGTTTCAGAGAGGAGAAATAGGACCTTATTAGACATGGTCCGGTCACTTCTCGTACGCTCAGAATTACCCACATCCTTTTGGGGATACGCATTAGAGACTGCTACCTACGTGCTGAATAGGGTTCCAACCAAATCAGTTCCGAAAACTCCATATGAACTTTGGACCGGAAGGAAGCCAAGTGTGAGACACTTGAAGATTTGGGGTTGTCCTGCACACGTTAAAAGAACAAGTGCGGACAAGTTGGAATCTAAAACCAGCCGTTGCCTGTTTATAGGCTACCCAAAGGATTCGGTGGGTTATCTATTCTATGACCCAAGTGAGCAGAAAGTGTTCTGCAGTCGAAACGCCCGATTCTTAGAATCCGATTACATCCTGGACACCCATCGTCAGGAAATAGTTCTTGATGAGGAGAGCTCAGGAGCAGTGGGAGATGACCCACAAGTTCCAGGTAATGACCAACCTAGAAGGTCCACCCGGGTATCCAGACCACCAGTCCGATATGGTTATGACCAGGATAGTTACCTGGTGGAAGCCTTGACTAGTGAAGAGGATCCCGTGTCTTACGCGGAAGCTATGTTAGACATAGACTCCCAGAAGTGGGTGGAGGCCATGAGAGCCGAGATGGACTCAATGGAGACCAATGGAGTCTGGACTCTAGTGGATCCGCCCTCCGGGGTAAAAGCAATTGGTTGCAAATGGATCTACAAGAGGAAGAAGGGCCCCGATGGCAGGATTGAGACCTTTAAAGCTCGTTTGGTGGCGAAAGGGTATACTCAGAAAGAAGGCATCGACTATGAGGAAACCTTTTCACCGGTGGCCATGCTTAAATCCATTAGGATCCTGCTAGCTGTAGCAGCGTACCATGATTACGAGATTTGGCAAATGGATGTCAAAACAGCGTTCCTGAATGGAGATCTTAGTGAAGATATCTACATGCAGCAGCCGCAAGGCTTCATTGCTGCTGGTCAGGAACACATGGTATGTAAACTTAATAGATCCATATATGGACTTAAGCAGGCTTCTAGGAGTTGGAACATCCGTTTTGATTCTGCAGTCAAAACGTTTGACTTTGAGCAGAATCCGGATGAGCCCTGTGTTTACAGGAAATCCAGTGGGGATAAGATCACCTTTTTAGTCTTGTATGTGGACGATATCCTACTCATTGGGAATGATGTAGGAATGTTGACTTCGGTAAAGGTATGGCTATCACAGCAGTTCTCCATGAAAGATCTTGGAGAAGCTTCATACATACTGGGTCTTCGACTCTATAGAGATAGATCGAAGCGGATAATTGGATTATCCCAGGCTGCTTACATTGACAAAATTGTCAAAAGATACAGCATGGAAAACTCCAAGAAAGGAAACGTTCCTTTCAGGCACGGAGTCACTCTCTCCAAGAAGATGTCTCCCAAGACTTCTGAGGAGATTGAGAGCATGAGAGACGTTCCCTATGCCTCAGCTGTGGGGAGCATCATGTATGCCATGTTGTGCACTCGCCCGGACATAGCTCAGGCGGTGAGTGTGGTAAGCAGATTCCAGGCAAACCCAAGACAGGAGCATTGGACTGCTGTGAAGAACATACTCAAATACCTTCGAAGGACGAAAGAGTTTTGTCTGGTATTCGATGGTAGTTCACTGCAAGTTCTAGGGTATACCGATGCCGATTTCCAGTCGGATCCAGATGATAGAAAGTCTACATCTGGGTATGTTTTCACGATAGGATCGTGTGCTGTTTGCTGGAAAAGCAGCAAACAGGGGTCCACTGCAGACTCCACAACCGAGGCCGAGTACATTGCCGCAAGTGAAGCTGCCAAGGAAGCCGTGTGGATGAAGAAATTCATACACGAATTGGGAGCGATTCCATCCAGCACATCACCCATCCCGTTGTTGTGTGACAACAATGGAGCGATCGCCCAGGCTAAAGAGCCTCGGGCCCACTCGAAGTCAAAGCACATCGAGAGGAAGTACCATGTACTGCGGGAGATCGTTGGTAGAGGGGACGTCCTAATTCAAAAGGTAGCATCAGCGGATAATGTGGCAGACCCATTGACTAAGCCACTGACACAGAAGGTGTTTGAGAAACACGTGGAAAGTATGGGACTCCGGCTTGTACCAGATTGGACCTAAGTGCAAGTGGGAGCTGTTAGACAGTTTTGTATGCCCTTAGCTTCAATCATTTTGATGTACTTTTGTTATTTAGTGGAAATAAATAAAGTGCATGTTTGATTCATGTTGTTTGGTTTAATTCTGTGTAAAACCCTAAAACTGGACATTTGTAGAGACTCATGTTAGTTTTGAATGTTCACAGCCGTTGGATAAGTCTGGGGAGATTTATCCTGCCAAGGCTGATACTGGTGTGCCACCAAGTGTTGGGATGGCCTGTCTCAGCCATCAGGGTAAGACCCGAGGCACATACAGCATGGGATTACTTGAATCCTTGAACCGGACCAGATTTCCAGTCTTGCCCTGGACCTTGGAGATAGATGGGCAAAACTGGAAAGTTACACCTGACCCCTAGACTCGATTGTGACACTTCACTAGGTGTTGGATCAGGCTGCCTTTGATATGCCAATCAGTGAGATCCTTAGTGGGGATCAAAACCTGGGTATGTTGGGGCAGTTTGAGAATTCATCTGAGTGGGTGGTCATAGTGACAGAATCAGCCACTTTGTCGGACAAAGGGTAATGATCGGGAATGCACTCTCTCTGATGGAAACCAAACTGCCGGCAGTTGATTTCAATCGTTGGAATTTTGTTTTTGCAAAATTAATATATTTACATATATATGTACGGTTTCAAAATGTTTGCAAATGGTTTTAATTCCCGGGATCCATGTGAGAGGAGAGTGCAGCACTGTTCCTTGCAGCCGAGGGAGAGGTCCTCTCTTGTCGGGCAGTGCTTGATCATTAAGGGCTGAGAGGTTAAGTGTAAGACCATTTAGGATAATACCTGATGGGCTAATCTTGCACCTGCCCACAGTCCCTGGGTTTTTATAAGATGGCTTGGCCCAGGGACCACTTAATGTAAGTGTTGGGCCCATAGGGTTCATACGATGGACTCAAGGGGTTCATTGAGATTTTTAGTGAATTTGGCTGGGCCTTGTATTAAAGGCTGGGCCGAACCCATGTGGCTGGTGTGTAGATCAATGCTTGGGTCCCACGCCATACAAAGAAGCCCAACTGGGCAGCAGATTGGAAACTAATTAAACACTGAATGCTTAATGGGCCAAAAGCCCATTTCGAAGTGGGCTGATATGATCACCCATCAATGGGGCGAATTTGAGATTGAAGTTAGCAAAAAGGATTGGGCTCTTAGCCTTATCCACTCTTAGAGACCAAATTCAAATCAGATTTGAATCTGGTAACCTCCTGATAAGATCAGGAGTAAGCTAACTCTATCTGGGAAAGGGATTAAGATTATCCCCTATCCAAATACTGATTTGGATTGGGATAACTCCTAATTAGGAGATTTCTTAATCAAGAAGAAAAGAGAGGAGATTTCGAATGAACCAAAAAGAGAGAGAAATAAGATTTCGATCCAAGAGGTTCTGGTGAGCAAGAAAAGTTCCTGCGAATTGAGATTAGATCTCATTCTCTCCAGAAAAGAAAACAGTTCAGCCTTTTCGTTTCTGGAAATCTCCTCCTGCCGCCGCCATCTGCATTGTTGCAAGATTCGATCTTTGCAGAAAAGAAAGTCAAGAAACCAGTTCTTGACATCAGTCTTGCAAGAAAGACTGAAAGAATTCAGTGTTTAGTACATCCAGGGGATTCTTGTGAAGGATCCAGTGTGTAGGACGCACCCTGCTGGTTCTGTTCCATCCACAGCTGTGTCATCTTCAGCAGGGACAGATCTTGGAGCATTCTTTGGGCGTGAACACCAACTTTGGGAGATACTGCTTCTCCGGATCAGGTATAATCCTCCCATTTATCTTTTGGTATAGATCTGGTTTGATTAGGGTTCAAGTAGATCCTTGAATATTGTATTCTAAATTCAGGGAATATGATTCCCAGTTGGGAGAAGGTAGGAAATTTTTGAAATTCGCCCCACCCATTCCGCAACCTTTATGGCGTCCATTAGATGGATCCTACCATTCTTTCACTGCTCACCTGGGTCATAGAAAAGGTAACCTACAGAGCCTTTTGGGTAGCCTACAAATAGGCAACGGCTGGTCTTAGATTCAAACTTGTCTGAACTCGTTCTTTTGACGTGTGCTGGACAACCCCAAATCTTCAAGTGTCTGACACTTGGTTTCTTTCCGGTCCAAAGTTCATATGGAGTATTCGGATCCGATTTGGTTGGAACCCGATTCAGCACGTAAATCGCAGTCTCTAATGCGTAACCCCAAAAGGATGTGGGTAACTCTGAGTGTATGAGAAGCGACTGGACCATATCTAATAAGGTCCTATTCCTCCTCTCTGAAACACCGTTAAGTTGTGGTGTAGCAGGAGGAGCTAATTGTGATACTATCCCATTGTCCTTTAAGTAGTCCTTGAATTCGTCAGAGAGATATTCGCCACCTCGATCGGATCGAAGGGCTTTAATTTCTCTCCCTAACTGTTTCTCGACCTCTTGTCTAAACTCTTTGAACTTTTCAAAGTATTCAGACTTGTGTCTCATTAAGTACACGTAACCATATCGTGAAAAATCATCTGTGAAGGTGATGAAATACACGTGTTAATGGAGGCAGTGAGCATGACTTTTGATCAGCCTTTCTCCAAAGACTGATATCAAGATTCTTCTTGATCGCTCTTACAATGGAGATCGAACTGGTAGTGTGGCGGCAAGTGGAGGAAACGCAGGGAGAAGATGGCGCAGTCACACTGTTGCTGTCTTCTCTCTGGGTGTTCTAGATATCTGATCTCTGGGTGCTTGGGATGGGTTGAATGGTTCGCCCCCTTCTCCTTTTATATGCTTAAAGAGAGCTCCTAATCTCATTAGGAGTTTCCTAATCCAAATTTGTATTTGGATAAGGAGTTCTCTTTAAGAGATAAGGATAAGCCCTTATCTTATCTACAGATTAGATCAGCTCTCTCGTAATCTCATTAGGAGGTTTCCAGATCTGAATTCAGATTTGGACTCTCTAAGTGGATAATGTAAGACCCTATGCTATCTACTGACTTAATCCTAGATCCGCCCCCTTATTTAACTAATCAAATTAGGCTAGTAAGAAATGGGCTTTAGGCCTAATAAGTCTAGGTGCTCAAAATGCTTCCAACCTGGTGCCTAGTTGGGCTTCTTTGTATGGCATGGGACCCAAACAATTATCTACACATCAGCCACATGGGTTCAGCCCAGCCTTTGTTACAAGACCTGACCGAATTCACTAAAAATATAGTGAACTCCCTGAAGCCCATCACATGGACTCCTAATGGACCCAACACTTACACTAAGTGGTCCCGGGGCCAAGCCACCTTATAAAAACCCAGGGACTGTGGGCAGATGCAAGATTAGCCCATCAGGTATTTCCCTTAATGTTTTTACACTTAACCTCTCAGCCCATAATGATCAAACACTACTCGACAAGAGATGACCTCTCCTTCGGCTACAAGGAACAATGTTGCACTCTCTACTCACATGGATCCCGGGAATGAAAACCTTTTGCAAACATTTTGAAACCATAATATATATATATATATATATATATATCTTTATATAAATATATTTTGCAAAACAAATTTCAAAGATTGAAATCAACTGCCAACAGTTTTTGTTTCCATCAGAGAGAGTGCATCCCCGATCATTACATTTGTTCGACAAAGGGGCTGATCCTGTCACTATGATCACCCACTCAGATGAATTCTTGGACTATCCCAACATACACAGGTTTTGACCCCCACTAAGGATCTCACTGATTGGTATATCAAAGACAACCCAATCCGACACCTAGTGCAGTACCATAATCGAGTCTAGGGGTCAAGTGTAACTTTTTAGTTTTGCCCACTAATCACCAAGGTCGAGGACAATACTGGAAATCTGGTCCGGTTCAGGGTTTCAAAAACAGCCCAATCTGACACCTAGTGCATGTACCTCGGGTCTCACCCTGGCAACTGAGACAGGCCACTCCAACACTTGGCGGCACATCAGTGTCAGCTTTAACAGGATAAATCTCCCCAGACATATCCAACAGCTGTGAACATTCTAAACTAACACGAGTCTCATAAGTGTCCAGTTTAAGGGTATTACATAGAAACACACCACTATAACATGAATCAAATATGTACTTTATTCATTTACAATAAATGTCATAATGTACATCAATCTAATTGGAGCTAAGGGCATATAGTGTCTAACAGCTCCCACTTGCACTTAGGTCCAATCTGGTATAAGTCAGAGTCCCATGCTTTCCGTGTGTTTCTCAAACACTTCCTGTGTGAGTGGCTTAGTCAATGGGTCTGCCACATTCTCTGCTGATGCTACCTTTTAACATCAATCTCCCATATATCCAGTGTTGTCACACAACAGTGGAATGGGTGATGTGCAGAATTCTAAATTCCAGAATGAACACCTACATTCATAAGGCAGCCTCACTTATGGCAATGTGTTCGGCTTGGGTTGTGGACTATTATTCTTACTACTCAGGACCTTTGTTTGCTGACTATCTGCAAATAGCACACGATCCTATCGTGAAAACATACCCAGATGTAGACTTTCTATCATCTGAATTCGACTGGAAATCGGCATCAATATACCCCTGGATCTATAGTGAGCTACCATCGAATACCAGACAAAACTCTTTTGTCCTTCAAAGGTACTTAAGTATATTTTTCACAGCAGTCCAATGCTCCTTCCTTGGGTTGGATTGAAATCTGCTTACCACACTCATTGCCTGAGCAATGTCAGGACGAGTGCACAGCATGGCATACATGATGCTCCCTATGGCTGAGGCATAGGGAATGTCCTTCATGCCCTCAATCTCCTCAGAAGTCTTGGGAGAAATTTTCTTGGAGAGAGTGACTCCATGCCTGAAAAGAACATTTCCCTTCTTGGAGTTCTCCATGTTGTATCTCTTGACAATTTTGTCAATGTAAGCAGATTGGGATAATCCTATTATTCGCTTTGATATATCCCTATAGAGTCAAAGACTCAGTATATAGGAGGCTTCTCCAAGATCTTTCAGGGAGAATTGCTGTGAAAGCCATACTTTCACCATAGTCAACATTCCTACATCATTCCCAATGAGTAGAATGTCGTCTACATACAGAACCAGAAACGTAACCTTGTCCCCACTAGACTTCCTGTAAACACAGGGCCCATCCGGATTTTGCTCAAAGTCAAACTTTTGACAGTAGAGTCAAACCGGATGTTCCAACTCCTAGAAGCTTCCTTAAGTCGATATATGGATATATTTAATTTACATACCATGTGTTCTTGACTTGTAGCTATGAAACCTTGTGGTTGCTACATGTAGATATCTTCAGTAAGATCTCGATTCAGGAACGCAGTTTTGACATCCGTTTGCCAAATCTCGTAGTCATGGTATGTTGTTACAGATAGCAGGATCCTAATGGATTTAAGCATGGCCACAAGCGAAAAGGTTTCCTCATAATTGATGCCCTCTTTCTGAGTATACCCTTTCGCCACTAAACGAGCTTTGTAGCTCTCAACCTTACCATTGGGGCCCGTCTTCCTCTTATAGCTCCATTTGAAACCAATTGCTTTAACCCCGAGGGGTGGATCTACTAGAGTCCAAACTCCATTGGTCTCCATTGAGTCCATCTCAGCTCTCATGGCATCTACCCACTTCTGGGAATCTATGTCCAACATAACTTTTGTATAAGTCACGGGATCCTCCTCACTAGTCATAGCTTCCACCAGGTAACTATCCTGGTCATAGCCAAAACGGACTGGTGGCCAGGATACCCGGGTAGATCTTCTAGGTTGGTCAATACCAGGAACCTGTGGGACGCCACCTCCCGCAGACCCTGAGCTCTCCTCATCAATAACTATTTCCTGACGATGGCTGTTCAAGATATATTCATCCTCCAAGAAATGGGCATTCCGACTACAGAACACCTTCTATTCTCATGGGTCATTGAATAGGTAACCCACAAAGCCCTTGGGGTATCCTACAAATAGGCAACAGTGGGTCTTGGATTCCAATTTGTCCGCACTCATTCTTTTAACGTGCGCAAGACAATCCCAAATCTTCAAGTGTCTGACACTTGGTTTCTTTCCGGTCCAAAGTTCATATGGAGTATTCGGAACCGATTTGGTTGGAACCTGATTCAACACGTACATCGCAATCTCTAATGACCGGACCATATCCAATAAGGTCCTGTTCCTCCTCTCTGAAACACCGTTAAGCTGTGGTGTAGCAGGAAGAGCTAACTGTGATACTATCCCGTTGACCTTCAGGTAGTCCCTGAATTCATCAAAGAGATACTCGCCACCTCGATCTGATCGAAGGGTCTTAATTTCTCTCCCTAACTATTTCTCAACCTCTTGTCTGAACTCTTTGAACTTTTCAAAAGATTCAAACTTGTGTCTCATTAGGTACATGTAACCATACCGAGAATAATCATCGGTGAATGTAATGAAATATATGTGCTGGTTATGAGTTCTAACACTCAGGGGACCACATACATCACTATGTATTGTTAGACAGTTTTGTATGCCCTTAGCTTCAATCAGAATGATGTACTTTATGAGTTTATTGTAAATGAATAAAGATACATATTTGATTCATGTTCCCTTGGTACGTTTCTGTGTAACACCCTTAAACTGGACACTTAATGAGACTCATGTTAGTTTAGAATGTTCACAGCCAGTGGGTCGGTCTGGGGAGACCTATCCTGACAAGGCTGACACTGTGGTGCCACCAAGTCGGTTGGGGTGGCCTGTCTCAGCTGCCAGGGTGAGACCCTAGGCACATACAGTGTAGGATTAATTGAATCTTTGAACTGGACCAGATTTCCAGTATTGCCCTGGACCTTGGAGATTAATGGGCAAAACTGGAAAGTTACACCCGACCCCTAGACTCGATTATGATACTGCACTAGGTGTCGGATTGGGATATCTTTGATGTACTAATCAGTGAGATCCTTAGTGGGGGTCAAAACCTGGGTATGTTGGGACAGTCCAAGAATTCATCTGAGTGGTGATCATAGTGACAGGATCAGCCCCTTTGTTGGACAAAGGTAATGATCGAGGATGCACTCTCACTAATGGAAACCAAGACTGCCGGCAGCCTATTTCAACCGTTGAGATTTGTTTTGCAAAATATATTTTATATAAGATATAAAAGTATATATACATATGGTTTCTAAAATGTTTGCAAGAAGGTTTTAATTCCCGGGATCCATATAAGTGGAGAGTGCAACACTGTTCCTTGCAGCCGAGGGAGAGGTCCTCTCTTGTCGGGCAGTGTATGATCATTATGGGCTGAGAGGTTAAGTGTAAGACCATTGAGGAGAACACCTGATGGCTAATCTTGCATCTGCCCACAGTCCCTGGGTGTTACAAGGTGGCTTGGCCCAGGGACCACTTAGTGTAAGTGTTGGGCCCATAGAGCTCATTTGATGGGTTTCAGGGGGTACACTGTCTTCAGCAGTGCATTCGGCTAGGCCTTGTAACAAAGGCTGGGCTGAACCCATGTGGCTGATGTGTAGATCAATGCTTGGGTCCCACGCCATACAAGGAAGCCCAACTGGGCAGCAATTTGGAAGGTTTTTGAGTACATAACCTTAATGGGCCTTAAGCCCATTTCGAACTGGGCTGATTTGATCAGTCATTTAAAGGGGGCGAATTCTGAAGTGGGTCAGCTAAAAGGATTGGGCTTAGACCCTATCCACTCAGAGTGTCCAAGATCTAAATAAGATTTATATCTGGAAACCTCCTAATTAGATTAGGAGACAGCTGATCTGATTTGCAGATAAGATAAGGATTATCCCTTATCACTAAGGGACTTCTAACCCAAATATGATTTGGATTAGCAACTCCTAATCTGATTAGGAGCTGATCCGTTTGAGATTATAAAAGGGGAAGGGGGCGGCAGCCTTTTACATCATCAACAGCATTCTTCTCTTAAAGAAAGAGAGATTGAGAGATTTCCTGCATACTGTGAATTCTCTCCTGCCGCCACCTTCCTGCCATTGCCATTCCTTCAGTTCGATCTCCAGTTCTTGGGAGCAATCAAGATTGGATCTTGATTTCAATCTTTTGTGAAAAGATTGGTTGGAGCTGTACTCAAGTCGTCCAGTTGATCCTTACGAAGGATCAAGTTCTTTTGAAGAACGTTGCTGATTCTGCTCCACCCTGCACTGCGCCATCTTCAGTGGGAGCAGATTTTGGATCCTTCCTTGGGCGTGAACACCTCCATTGGGAGACAGTATTTCTCCGTATCAGGTATAATCCTCTCCCACTCCTTTTGGTTCAGATCTGGTTCAGTTTATGGTTCAAGATTGATCCTTGAAAATATGATTTTCTAAATAGGGAATACGATTCCCAGTTGAAGGGAGAGATAAAATTTTTGAAATTCGCCCCTTATTCCGCAATCTTTGGGCGTCCATAGGATGGATCTCTCATCCCTTCATCGGTGAATGTAATGAAATATATGTGCTGGTTATGAGTTCTAACACTCAGGGGACCACATACATCACTATGTATAAGGTCAAGTGTGCCCTACATCTTTCAGGCTTACCGTTAAATGGTCGTTTCGTCATCTTACCCTTAAGGCAAGGCTCACAAGTGGGAAGATCTTCTACAGTTAGAAAATCCAAAGGACCATCCTTTACCAACCTTATGATATGATCAGTGCTGATATGGCCATGTCGGTAATGCCATAGGCACGTGGAATTAATTGTATCATGGATTCTTTTCTTGGGGATATCAGCCAACGTAGTTTTGGCTATGTTAGTTTCTAGAGAAGGATGTAAAGCATAGAGACCATTCTCCAATTCCCTGTATGCGATGAATTTTTTGTTTCTTTTGATAGTAATCGTATTACTAAAGAAAATAAAATATCCATCCACACACAGTTTTGAGACAGAAATCAAATTTCTTTTTAAATTCTATACAAAAAGACAATCTTTGAGTACAATAAATCCTTCTCTAAAAATTAATTCTACGGTTCCTATGGCCGCAGCTGCAATAATTGTAGAAGTCCCCAAGTAAAGTGTCACCTCTCCTTCACTCAGCCTTCTGCTTACCTTGAACCCCTGCAATGAGTTACACGCATTTGTTGAATCCCCAGAGCAAATACACCAGGACGTAGAAGTGATACAGGATTCGAAATTACCTTTCTTGGATTCCAGGTATTACAGTTCCTCTTCCAGTGGTCGGCCTGATGGAAAAAATGACAGGCATCTGATGCCTTGTCTTTCCTCTATTTCTTGGGTTTGGTGGCCTTCTTCTGGGGCTTTCTCTTTGCCTCCTCTTCTTTCCCTTCTTGCCAGCTTCAACAAGCATGGATAGGGGCTCATCCTTCTTTATCAGTTCTTTGGCCCTCTGCAACATATTGCTGAGTTCCTGAATGCTGACATTTAGCTTGTTCATATTATAGTTCATAATGAATGGATTGAAGAACGAAGGCAAAGAGTTGAGAATGGCGTCTCTCTGGGTCGTATGATCCAACCTGGATCCAAGAGCCTCAAGCTCATGTATGTAACCCATCATCCGAATCAATGGTCATGAACTTGTTGCCCCTTGGACATTTGTGCGGTCATGAACTATTTGAAGACCTTCTGTCGAGTAGAATGATTACTCTTTGTACATTGTCTTTAGATTGTCCAATATGTCATTGGCAAGTTCGATCTGATCAAACTGCCTCTGTATCGAATTGTCTAGTGAGACAATGATGTAACACCGGGCGAGGGAGTTTTTCTCCTCCCATTCCTGATAGTCCCTTCTCCGTGCCTCAGAAGCCCTATCTCCCAGACGTTCCAGGGCAGGATTCTTGGCCACCATATCCAGTTTTTCAGAGGTCAAGACCAGCATTAGGTTACGGTACCAGTCGGCATAGTTTGGGCCCTTAAGCTTGTTGTTGTCCAAAAGCTTTGCAAGTTGTCTGTTTGCCATTTTCTGATAAAAGAGCAAACATCAGTCCACAACCTAATTTGATTCATGTTATTTACATAGATATGGCTTTAAATCTATGTTCCATTCTCATTTATTCATCTTCGAGATTTCCCTCCCATCTCAATGACGGAGACTACGAATTGTCTCTGGAAATGTGAGAAATCACATAGGGTGCATGGAGCCAACTGTTTCAACTGCATACCTCACCACCTTTTTGTGAATGATCATATCCACTCATCATATGAGCTTTCCCTTTGGCCTCTGTCAGACAAGGTTCATTGCCATTTTAGGTTAAACCTTTCTGTCCAGTGAGTACTCGCTCACCCATCATATTCGTGAACGCCAAGGTACCGTGAGAGTCTCCCATTTTCGGGTGAGGTCCTCCCACATCGGTCTATGACGCCCCTATCATCTTATGAAACACTCCGATAGATCCAGCAGCAAATGGATAGCCCAATTTTTTGGTGCGTTTCCTCATTACTGAAGGACCCATCTTCATGCTAATGATGGAAGGCCTTTAAAGAGTTCATCATATGAATCTCCCTATCACATGCACTCATATTTCACGAGGGAACAAAAGTTACGCCCTACTTTACTTTAGGTCAATACCAAAGTGGCTCCCACTGACTTTCATAAAGCCAGATTTCTGGTGGGCCCTAAACGGCTAGGGTTCTGCACGTATCCTTTTCAGGGGTGTGGGGCCCACCACTGAGGGAGATCATCCAATGATCTTTACGGACACCAGGGCAATGATGTGCATTCAGCCATGGTGTACGCAAGAGTCAATATCGTATCTGCATGGGCCAAGTACTTATGGCCCATGTACGTAGCACATCACACATCCATACATCACATGCAAGGATAGAATTGATCCAATCAATTAATATCTGTAAAGCCCATTTTAAAACATAATATTACCAATTAATATTATCTAGGTATATGGGCCGAATAGGGTCAGGTAGTTCGGTCCATATAGCTTTCTTGCAAATTGTGGGCTTTTGCAGTTTTAACTCCTTAAAATTAGGCCTTACAGGTGTGGGCCGAAATAAGTCTCTTAATTAACCATCGATCCCCTGGCCCAAAAGTTGGAAAAATTAGGGCTGACATCAGCCTCGATCGAACCACAGATTTGGTCCAACTAGTTTGAACCAATCTGGTTCGAATGGGTCTAGGGTTTGATTTTTAATTAAAGAAATAATTCAAGAAATGATCTGAAATTAAATTACTGATTAAAGAACAAACAAGAATCAGTCATAGGGCTGTTCGCACACCTCCATCTTGCAAAACAAATGTCAGATCACAGTTTGTAGTTTCATAAACTGCAAATCATAGATAGCGATCTTCATATCTGCGAAATCTCCTCCTGCGCCGCCATCTTCGATCAAGAAAATAAAATAAATAGAAAACCTAATTTCTATTAATATTACATCTAATCAAATCCTATAAATTCAGTCTAGAAAATAAAAAAAATATATTTACAGACCAGAATGTAAAAAACTGCAAATCGCAGGTTCACTGCGCCAATCAAGATTTCGATCTCCATTTGTACGAACATTCCATAAATCAAGAAAATAATAAAGAACAGTCCTAAATATAATCCAGATTTATAAAAAAAATTAATTTCAGATCATTCGCCCTTTAACTGGGAACCGATTTCCCAGAAAAAACCCTAATCTACGCAAATCGGGTAGAACGCCTTCTACCCATTTGCGTAGGTTCAGATCTGATTTAATTTGGTTTAAGATTTGAACCATGGCTCTGATACCACCGAAGGGATGAGAGATCCATCATATGGATAGCTGAACCCTACAAGAAGGTAGGGCAAAATTTCAAAAATTTCTCTCTCCCATATGGGAATCGCATTCCCTGTTTTAGAAAAACTGCATTTCTCAAGGATCAATCTTGAACCAACAACCAAACCAGATCTGAACCAAAATAGTAGGAGAGGGATATACCTGATACGAAGATGCAGTATCTCCCAACAAAGGTGTTCACACCCAAGGAAAAACTCCAAAGACTGCTCCCATTGAAGATGACACAGTGAATGGTGGAGCAGAATCAGCAGGGTCCATCCAACAAACCGAATTCTTCAGCAAGAATTCAATGGAGGCAGTGAGCATGACTTCTAAACAGCCTTTCTCCAAAGACTGATACCAAGACTCTTCTTGGTCACTCCTACAATGGAGATTGAACTAGTAGTGTGGCGGCAACTGGAAGAAACGTAGGGAGAAGATGGCACAGTCACATTGTTGCTGTCTTCTCTCCGGGTGTTCTAGAGATCTGATCTCTGGATGCTTGGGATGGGCTGAATGGTTCGCCCCCTCCTCCTTATATAGGCTTAAAAAGAGCTCCTAATCTCATTAGGAGTTTCCTAATCCAAATCTCTATTTGGATAAGAAGTTCTCTTTAAGAGATAAAGATAAGCCTTTATCTTATCTGCAAATTAGATCAGCTCTCTCCTAATCTCATTAGGAGGTTTCCAGATTTGAATTCAGATCTGGACTCACTAAGTAGATAGGGTAAGACCCTATCCTATCTGCTGATTTAATCCCAGATCCCCCCTAATTTAACTAATCAAATTAGGCTAGTTAGAAATGGGCTTTAGGCCCAATAAGTCTAAGTGCACAAAATGCTTCCAACTTGTTGCCTAGTTGGGCTTCTTTGTATGGCGTGGGACCCAAACATTGATCTACACATCAGCCACATGAGTTCAGCCCAGCCTCTGTTACAAGGCCGGGCCGAAATCACTGAAAAAATAGTGAACCCCCTGAAGCCCATCACATGGACTCCTAATGGGCCCAACACTTACACTAAGTGGTCCCTGGGCCAAGCCACCTTATAAAAACCCAGGGACTGTGGGCAAATGCAAGATTAGCTTATCAGGTATTACCCTCAATGGTCTTACACTTAACCACTCAGCCCATAATGATCAAATATTGCCTGACAAGAGAGGACCTCACCCTCGGCTGCAAGGAACAGTGCCACACTCTCTACTCACATGGATCCCAGGAATTAAAACCTTTTGCAAACATTTTGATACCATAATATATATATATATATATATATATATATATATATATATATCTTCATATAAATATATTTTGTGAAACAAATTTCAACGATTGAAATCAACTGCCAGCAGTTTTGGTTTCCCTCAGAGAGAGTGCATCCCCGATCATTACCTTTGTCCGACAAAGGGGCTGATCTTGTCACTATGATCACCCACTCAGATGAATTCTCGGATTATCCCAACATACCCAGGTTTTGACCCCCGCTAAGGATCTCACTGATTGGCATATCAAAGACAGCCCAATCCGACACCTAGTGCAGTACCATAATCGAGTCTAGGGGTCAGGTGTAACTTTCTAGTTTTGCCCACTAATCACCTGAAAAGGATGGTAGAATCTATCGTATGGACGCCAAAACAGTTGCGAAATGGGTGGGCGAATTTCAAAAGTTCTCTACCTACCTTTCAATTGGGAATCACATTCCCTAATTTTAGAATCAAGATTCAATGATCCTACTTGAACCAGATCTGAACCAAAAGTGAAGGGAGTAATTATACCTAATCCAGAGAAAAAAATTCTCCCAAAGTTGGTGTTCACGCCCAAAGAAGGAACCAAGATCAGCTCCTATTGAAGATCACACAGCAGCTATGGAACAGAACCAGCAGGGTGTGTCCTATACACTGAATCCTTCACAAGAATCCTCTGGATGACAATGAGCACCAAACCGAAAGGCTGATATAAAGAACTTTTCTTGATCTTTCTCTGGCAGAGAAAATGAACTACAACAGATGAGTGGAGGCTGAAACTGGAGGAATCTAGAGAAATAGATGGTGAACTGCTTTTCTTCTCTCTAGGGTTTCTGAGATCCTATCTCACAAAACTGTAGAATGTGTTTTGTCTCCCTAAGGTTCGAATTCATGCAATTCGATTAGGGTTTCCTCCAGTTGCTTCATGATTAAGAAAGGATTTCCTGATCATATCAAGAGTTGCCCCCTTATCCAAATCAAGATTAGGACTCTTCTTAATCCTATCTGCAAATTAGATAAGCTTTTGGGTTCATCCTAATCTCAGATGTGCCCCTTAATAATGACTGATCAAATCAGCCCAGTTCGAAATGGGCTTTAGGCCCAATAAGGTTATATGCTCAAAAGTCTTCCAAACTGCTACCCAGTTGGACTTCTTTGTATGGCGTGGGACCCAAGCATTGATCTACACACCAGCCACATGGGTTCGGACTAGCCTCTGTTACAAGGTCTGGCCGAATTCACTAGAAAGCCCGAACCCCTTGAGCTCATCGCATGGGCCCTATGGGCCCAACACTTACACTAAGTGGTCCCTGGGCCTGTTCATGGGCCGGGTGGCCCAACGGGCCGGCCGGGCCACCTGGCCCGACCCACGGACGGGCTTGAACATGCTTATAGGCCCGCGGGCTTAAATTTAGGCCAAAAAGCCCGGCTCACAATAAATTCGAGTCGGGCTCGGGTTTTGTCAAAACAGCCCGGCCCGAGCCTGGCCCAGCCCGACCTAATATTAAACTTAAAATTAGTTATGTGATTATGTCCATTTGAATAAATTTTTTGATTTAAGAATGTATAATTGTGTTATAAAATATAAAAGAAAGTGAAAAATACCATCTTGTAGGCTCGTTGTTCATTTAAATAGAAAAAAAAATACTATCTGAATATTTAATTATAATTTGAATAGGGAAAATTGTTTTTTTTTCAATTAGGTCGGGCTTCGGGCTCGGGCTCGGGTTTCGGGCTTTTTACCAGGGTTGGGCTCGGGCCCAAGTTATAGGCCCGTTGGTCAGGCCGGCCTCGGGCTCGGGCCTAGTATATTTTCATTAGTGACAAGTGAAAGCCGGCCCGAGCCCGGCCCGGCCCGGCCCATGAACAGGTCTACCTAGGCCAAGCCATCTTATAAAAACCTAGGGACTGTGGGCAGGTGCAAGATTGGCCCATCAGGTATCATCCCAAATGGCCTTACACTTAACCTCTCAGCCCATAATGATCAAGCACTGCCCGAGAAGAGAGGACCTCTCCCTCGGCTGCAAGGAACAGTGTTGCACTCTCTACTTACATGGATCCTGGGAATTAAAACCATTTGCAAACATTTTGAAACCATACTTAAATATATATCATATATATAAATTTTGCAAAACAATATTCCAACAATTGAAATCAATTGCCAGCAGTTTGGCTTCCATCAGAGAGAGTGCATCCCCAATCATTACTTTTGTCCGACAAAGGGGCTGATCCCGTCACTATGATCACCCACTCAGATGAATTCTCAGACTGTCCCAACATACCCAGGTTTTGACCCCCTCTAAGGATCTCACTGATTGGCATATCAAAGACAGCCCAATCCGACAGCTAGTGCAGTACCATAATCGGGTCTAGGGTCAGGTGTAACTTTCCAGTTATGCCCATCAATCTCCAAGGTCCAGGGCAATACTAGAAATCTGGTCTGGTTCAAGGGTTCAATTAATCCTACACTGCATGTGCCTTGGGTCTCACCCTAGCGGCTGAGACAAGCCACCCCAACACTTGGCAGCACACCAGTGTCAGCCTTGGTAGAATAAATCTCCCCAGACTTATCCAACGGCTGTGAACATTCAAAACCAACACAAGTCTCATTAAGTATCTAGTTTTAGGGTCTTACACAGAAGTATACCACACAACATGAATCAAACATGTACTTCATTTATTTACATTAAATATCAAAAGTACATCAAAACTGATTGAAGCTAAGGGCATACAAAAACTGTCCAACAGCTCTCACTTGCACTTAGGTCCAATCTAGTACAAGTCAGAGTCCCATACTTTCCACGTGTTTCTCAAACACCTTTTGTGTGAGTGGCTTAGTTAATGGGTCTGCCACATTATCCGCTGATGCTACCTTCTGAATCAGGACATCCCCTCTACCAACGATCTCCCACAGTACATGGTACTTCCTCTCGATGTGCTTTGACTTTGAGTGGGCCCGAGGCTCCTTAGCCTAGGCGATCGCTCCATTGTTGTCACACAACAACGGGATGGGTGATGTGCTGGACAGAACCACTCCTAATTTGTGAACGAACTTCTTCATCCATACAGCTTCCTTGGCAGCTTCACTTGCGGCAATGTACTCGGCTTTGGTTGTGGAGTTTATCGTGGACCCTTGATTTCTGCTTTTCCAGCAAACAGCACACGATCCTACCGGGAAAACATACCCAAATGTACACTTTCTATCATCTGGATCCGACCGAAAATCGGCATCAATATACCTAAGAATTTGCAGTGAACTACCATCGAATACCAGACAAAACTCTTTTGTCCTTCGAAGGTATTTAAGTATGTTCTTCACAGTTGTTCAATGCTCCTACCCTGGGTTGGCCTGGAACCTGCTTACAACACTCACCGCCTGAGCTATGTCAGGGCGAGTGCACAGCATGGCATACATGATGATCCCTACGGCTGAGGCACTTTCATGCCCTCAATCTCCTTAGAAGTCTTCTGAGACATTTTCTTGGAGAGAGTGACTCCATGCCTAAAAGTAATGTTTCCTTTCTTGGAGTTCTCCATGTTGTACCTTTTGACAATTTTGCCAATGTAAGCAGCCTGGGATAATCCAATTATCCGCTTCGATCTATCTCTATAGAGTCGAAGACCCAGTATATAGGAAGCATCTCCAAAATCTTTCATGGAGAAATGCTGCGAAAGCCATACCTTGACCGAAGTCAACATTCCTACATCATTCTCAATAAGTAGGATATCGTCCACATATAACACCAAAAAGTGACCTTATCCCCACCGGACTTCCTGTAAACACAGGGCTCATCCGGATTCTGCTCAAAGTCAAACGATTTGAGAGCAGAGTCAAAACGGATGTTCCAACTCCTAGAAGCCTGCTTAAGTCCATATATGGATCAATTAAGTTTACATACCATGTGTTCCTGACCAGCAGCAATTAATCTTTGCGGCTGCTGCATGTAAATATCTTCACTAAGATCTCCATTCAAGAACGCAGTTTTGACATCCATTTGCCAAATCTCGTAGTCATGGTATGCTGCTACAGCTAGCAGGATCCTAATGGATTTAAGCATGGCCACGGGCGATAAAGTTTCCTCATAGTCGATGCCTTCTTTTTGAGTATACCCTTTCTCCACCAAACGAGTCTTATAGGTCTCAATCCTGCCGTTGGGGCCCTTCTTTCTCTTATAAATCCATTTGCAACCAATTGCTTTTACCTTGGAGGGCGGATCTACTAGAGTCCAAACTCCATTGGCCTCCATTGAGTCCAACTCAGCTTTCATGGACTCCACCCACTTCTGGGAATCTATGTCCAACATAGCTTCCATGTAAGTCACGGGATCCTCCTCACTAGTCAAGGCTTCCACCAGGTAACTATCCTGGTCATAACCATAACAGACTGGTGGCCTGGATACCCGGGTGGATCTTCTAGGTTGGTCACTACCTAGAACTTGCGGGACATCTCCCATTGATCCTAAGCTCTCCTCATCAAGAACTATTTCCTGACGATGAGTGTCCAAGATATAATCCGTCTCTAAGAACATGGCATTTTGACTGCAGAACACTTTCTGCTCACTTGGGTCATAGAAAAGATAACCCACTGAATCCTTTGGGTAGCCTACAAACAGGCAACGACTGGTCTTGGATTCCAACTTGTCTGCACTCGTTCTTTTAACGTGCGCAGGACAACCCCAAATCTTCAAGTGTCTGACACTTGGTTTCTTTCCGGTCCATAGTTCATATGGAGTTTTCGGAACCAATTTGGTTGGAACCCTATTCAGCACGTAAATTGCGGTCTCCAACGCATACCCCCAAAAGGATGTGGGCAATTCTAAGCATGTGAGAAGTGATCGGACCATGTTTAGCGGTGTTCTATTCCTCCTCTCTGAAACACCGTTAAGTTGGGGTGTTGTAGGAGGAGCCAACTGTGAGATAATCCCATTGGCCTTCAAGTAGTCCCTGAGTTCGTCAGAGAGATACTCGCCACCTCGATTCAGTCGAAGGGCCTTAATTTCTCTCCCTAACTGTTTCTCGACCTCTTGTCTGAACTCTTTGAACTTTTCAAAGGATTTAGATTTATGTCTCATTAGGTACACGTAACCATATCATGAAAATCATCAGTAGGTAATGAAATACACGTGTTGATTGCATGTCCTAACACTCAGGGAACCACATACATCACTATGTATAAGGTCAAGTGTGCCTGTACATCTTTCAGGCTTACCGTTAAATACCGATGTGGCCAAGACGGTAGTGCCACAGGCACGTGGGACTTACCATGTCACGAGTCCTTTTCTTGGGGATTTTGACCGACATAGTTTCGATTAGATTAGTTTCTAGAGAAGGATGTAGAACATAGAGACCGTTCTCCGGTTCCCCGCATGCGGTGAATTTGTTGTTCCTTTTGATAGTAATCATATTACTAAAAGAGACAGTATATCCATCAACACAGTTTAGAAATAGAAATCAAATTTCTTCTTAGATTTTGTACGTAAAGACAATCTTTTAGTACAAGAATCCCTTCTCTAAAATTTAATTCTACAGTTCCTATCGTCGTAGCTGCAACACTTGCAGAAGTCCCCAAGTATAGTGTCACTTCTCCTTCACTCAGCCTTTTGCTTACTTTGAACCCCTGCAGTGAATTACACGCATGAGTTGAAGCCCCGGAGTCAACACACCAGGACACAGAAGTTACTAATAAATTAGTTTCCATGACACAAGTTTCGAAAGTACCTTTCTTAGATTCCAGGTAGGCGGGACAATTTCTCTTCTAGTGGCCGGCCTGCTTGCAGAAGTGACAGGCATCGGATGCCTTGTCTTTCTTTTGTTTATTAGATTTGGTGGTTTTCTTCTGAGGCTTTTTCTTTGCCATCCTCTTCTTGCCAGATTTGCCAGCTTCAACATGCATGGCTATTGGCTCATCCTTCCTTATTAGTTCCTCAGCTCTTTGCAACATATTGCTGAGCTCTTGGACGCTGACATTTAGCTTGTTCATACTATAATTCATAATGAACGGGTTGAAGGACGGAGGCAGAGAGTTGAGAATAGCATCGATCTGTGTGACCAGATCTAGCCCGGAACCAAGGGCCTCCAATTCATTTATGTAGCCCAACATCCGAAGACAATGGTCATGCACTTGCTTCCCCTTAGTCATCTGCGTGGTCATGAACTATTTCAGGACCTTTTGTCGAGTAGAATGATTCTGCTCTTCGTATATAGTCTTCAGACTATCCAATATGTCTTTGGCGAGCTCGATCTAATCGAACTGCCTCTGTATCGGATTGTCCAAAGAGACTATGATATAGCAGCGGGCTAGGGAGTTTTTATCCTCCCATTCTTGGTATTCTCTCCTTCGGGCCTCAGAAGCTTTGTCCCCCGGACGATCCGAAGTAGGATTTTTAGCCACCTTATCCAGTTTTTCTGAAGCTAGGACCAGCATAAGGTTTTTGTACCAGTCGGCATAATTGGGTCCCTTAAGCTTGCTGTCGTCAAGCAGCTTAGCAAATTGTCCATTTTCCATTTTCTGTTAAAACAACAAAATGTTAGTCTACAACCTTTAGTTTGATTCATGTTACCTACATAGATATGGCTTTTAATCTATGTTCCATTTCCATTTGTTCATCTCTGAGATTTCCCTCCTATCTCAGTGACGGAGACGGCGAGATGTCTCTGGAAATGTGAGAAATCACATAGGGTGCATGGAGCCAACTGTTTCAGCTGCATAACCCCACCACCTTTCTTTGACGGATCACATTGACTCATCGTATGAGTTTCCCTTTTGGCCTCTGTTAGACAAGGTTCAAAGCCGTTTTCAGGTAAATCTTTCTGTCTAGTGAGTGCTTACCCATCATATTCAGGTTACGCCACGACACTGTGAGAGAGTTCCCATTTTCTGGTGAAGCCCCTCCCACATCGGTCTATGATGCCCCTATCATCTTATGAAACACTCTGACAGACCCAACAGCAAATGGATAGCCCAATTTTATGGTGCATTTCCTCATTACTGAAGGACCCATCATCGTGCTAATGATGGAAGGCCTTTAGAGAGTCCATCATATGGATCTCCCTATCACATGCACTCATATTACCAGAGGGAACAAAATTACGCCCTAGTTCTAATTTAGGTCAAACCAAAGTGGCTCCCACTGACTTTCATAAAGTCAGATTTGTGGTGGGCCTAAATCGGCTAGGGTTTCCGCACGCTTCCCTTTTCAGGGTTGTGGGGCCCCCCATGCAAGGAGGGGTCATCCAATGACCTTATGGGACACCATGGCAATGATGTGCATTCAGCCATGGTGTGCGCAAGAGCCACTAACGAGTCAACATGGGCCAAGTGCTTATGGCCCATGGTCGCAGCACATCAAACATCCACACATCACATGATATGGAAGAATTGATCCAATCAATCACTAGCTATAAAGCCCATTAATCAGCCCAACAAAAACACAATATTAACAATTAATATCATCTAGGTATATGGGCTGAATAGCAGTTAGCAGTTCGGCCCATATAGCTTTTCTCACAAAATGGGCTTTTGCAGTTTTAACCTTTTAAAACTGGGCTTTACAGGTTGGGCCGAATTAATCCCTGCAATTGAACATCAGATTTGGGCCTGATAGTGTGAGAAAACTGGACTAAAAATAGTCCCCTTTCAAACCCTAGATTCGGTCCAAACAGATTTGGTCTAATCTGGTCCGAGATGGTCCGAAACTGATCTTCAATTCAAGAATTAATTAAGAAAAGATTTGAAATTAATATTTCTGATTTTAGACAATCATAAATCAGATATGGACTGTTCGCACCACCTGCAAAATAGAGGTTAGTCACTAGGGTTGCAGTTTCATAAACTGTAAAACACAGAATGCGATCCCTCCATCTACGAATCTCTAGCGTCGCCTTCTTCTTCAATCAAGAAAATAAAATAAAATAAAATAGAAATACTATTTCTATTAATTAATTACATCCATGATTGAATCCTATACATTCAGTCTAGAAAAATAAAATAAAATAAAAAATTATTTTATAGACCGAATTGAATAGAAATTACAAAGAGAACGCACAGACAATCTGCGCCAACTCTGCACTTTGATCTCTAGGTACGAATAGTCTATTAAATCAAGAAATAAATCAAGAATCATTCTAAATAAATTTCAGATTTAAATAAAATTAATTTCAGATCAATCGCCCTCAACAAGAAACAGTTTCTTGAAACAAAACAGCAATCAGTGCAATACCCGAATAGAACAGTTTCTACCGAATTGCACAGGTTCATATCTGAATTCTTGGTTCAAGATTCGAGCTTGTGGCTCTAATACCACTAAAAGGGACCATAATCGAGTCTACGGGTCAGGTGTAACTTTCTAGTTTTGCC
Organism: Nelumbo nucifera; assembly: GCF_055504915.1. Classification (NCBI taxonomy): domain Eukaryota; kingdom Viridiplantae; phylum Streptophyta; class Magnoliopsida; order Proteales; family Nelumbonaceae; genus Nelumbo; species Nelumbo nucifera. The sequence goes on from NC_142650.1 coordinate 76,260,814, forward strand.
CACTAATCACCTGAAAGGGATGGTAGAATCCATCGTATGGACGCCAAAACAATTGCGGAATGGGTGGGCGAATTTCAAAAATTTTCTATCTGCCTTTCAACTGGGAATCACATTCCCTAATTTTAGAATCAAGATTCGAGGATCCTACTTGAACCAGAACCGAACCAGATCTGGACCAAAAGTGAAGGGAGAAATCATACCTGATCCAGAGAAAAAAATTCTCCCAAAGTTGGTGTTCACGCCCAAAGAAGGAACCAAGATCTGCTCCTCCTGAAGATGACACAGCAACTGTGGAACAGAATCAGCAGGGTGCGTCCTATACACTGAATCCTTCACAAGAATCCTCTGGATGACAACGAGCACCAAACTGAATCAGCCTTTCAAGAAAGACTGATATCAAGAACTAATCTTGATCTTTCTCTGGCAGAGAAAATGAACTGCAATAGATGGGTGGCGGCTGCAACTGGAGGAAGCTAGAGAAATAGATGGCGAACTGCTTTTCTTCTCTCTAGGGTTTCTGAGATCCTATCTCACAAAACTACAGAATGTGTTCTGTCTCCCTAGGGTTCGAATTCATGCAATTCGATTAGGGTTTCCTCCAGTTGCTTCATGATTAAGAAAGGATTTCCTGATCATATCAGGAGTTTCCCCCGTATCCAAATCAGGATTAAGCCTCTTCTTAATTCTATCTGCAGATTAGATAAGCTTTTGGGCTCATCCTAATCTCAAATTCGCCCCTTAATAATGATTGACCAAATCAGCCCAGTTCGAAATGGGCTTTAGGCCCAATAAGGTTATGTGGTCAAAAGTCTTCCAAACTGCTACCCAGTTGGGCTTCTTTGTAAGGCGTGGGACCCAAGCATTGATCTACACACTAGCCACATGGGTTCGGCCCAGCCTCTGTTACAAGGCCTGGCCGAATTCACTAAAAAGCCCAGTGAACCCCTTGAGCCCATCACATGGACCCTATGGGCCCAACACTTACACTAAGTGGTCCTTGGGCCAAGCCATCTTATAAAAACCCAAGGACTATGGGCAGATGCAAGATTAGCCCATCAGGTATCATCCCAAATGGCCATACAGTTAATCTCTCAGCCCATAATGATCAAGCACTGCCCGACAAGAGAGGACCTCTCCCTCGGCTACAAGGAACAATGCTGCACTCTCTACTTACATGGATCCTGGGAATTAAAACCATTTGCAAACATTTTGAAACAATACTTAAATATATATCATATATATAAATTTTGCAAAACAAAATTCCAACGATTGAAATCAACTGCCGGCAGTTTGGTTTCTGTTAGAGAGAGTGCATCCCCGATCATTACCTTTGTCCGACAAAGGGGCTAATCTCGTCACTATGATCACCCACTCAGATGAATTCTCAGACTATCCCAACATACCCAGGTTTTGACCCCCACTAAGGATCTCACTGATTGGCATATCAAAGATAGCCCAATCCGACACCTAGTGCAGTACCATAATCGGGTCTAGGGGTCAGGTGTAACTTTCCAGTTTTGCCCATCAATCTCCAAGGTCCAGGGCAATACTGGAAATCTAGTCTGGTTCAAGGGTTCAATTAATCCTACACTGTATGTGCCTTGGGTCTCACCCTAGCGGCTGAGACAAGCCACCCCAACACTTGGGAGCACACCAGTGTTAGCCTTGGTAGGATAAATCTCCCCAGACTTATCCAATGGTTGTGAACATTCAAAACCAACACAAGTCTCATTAAGTGTCCAGTTTTAGGGTCTTACACAGAAGTATACCACACAACATGAATCAAACATGTACTTCATTTATTTACATTAAATATCAAAAGTACATCAAAACTGATTAAAGCTAAGGGCATACAAAAACTGTCCAACATCACCAAGGTCCACGGAAATACTAGAAATCTAGTCTGGTTCAGGGTTTCAAGTAAACATACACTGCATGTACCTCGGGTCTCACCCTAGCAGCTGAGATAGGCAACCCCAACATTTGGCAGCACATCAGTGTCAGCCTTAGCAGGATAAATCACCCCAGACTTATCCAATGGTTGAGAACATTCTAAACTAACACGAGTCTCATAAGTGTCCAATTTAAGGGTATTACACAGAAACACACCACTATAACATGAATCAAAAATGTACTTTATTCATTTACAATAAATGCCATAATGTACATCAATCTGATTAGAGCTAAGGGCATACACTGTCTAACAGATCTGAAATTATAGATCTGAGATTGCAGAATAGCAGTTCAGATATCACAATTGCATGAACTGAAATTTCAGATCTGAGATTACAAGATAGCAGCTCGGCTAACAGTTCTAAAATTGAAATTCTGATCAGGAAACATCAAAATTAAATCTAATTCATTCGAATAACCCTAGAGAACTAATTACAAATCTGAATTTACATGAAACATCATTCAATTACAGCAAGAAAGATTGAATTAATGGAGAAAATAATCATGAAAGCCCTAGCTGAATTCGATTACCACTTGTGCAGAAATCAAGGAAGAAGACAACCTAGATTGATCTCCTTCAATGGCTTCTTCTCCAAATTCGAATTCAGCTTCTTCTTCTCTTGAATATTCTTGAATCTTCTCCTCTCTTGCAGCTATCTTTCTCTTCTCCCCAAAAGGAATTCGCCCCAAAAGGTTTTTGACCCCTTTTCCTTTAGCTCTCTTCTCCTTTTATAGCCTTATCTTCAGCCCCTTTCTCTCATCTACAAAGTTCTCCCATCTACAAAGTTCTCTCATCTAGAAAGTTCTCTCCTCTAGAAAGTTTGGCACCTTTAGCCTCTTGAACCTTCTGGAAGTTGCTGCCCTTAGCTCTCTTGAACTCTCTAGAAGCTACCGCCCCTGGCCTCTCTTGGCTTCACTTTGGGCTGTTCTTGAGCTGCAATTTGAGCTGCTCTTGATCTGCAAATGGGCCTCCTCCTTGTTGGGCCGAATAGGCTCCTTTGGAAGGTTGCGGCTGGCCCTACTCTTTGGGCTCTCCCAAAGAGTGTTGCATGGGCTTTAAAGGCCAAATAGCCCTCTTTTGATCTCTCGACTGGGCCTTGCTTCCAGCTGGGCTGTATCACCTTCAATTTGGCCTCCTTTAGCATGGTTTTATGCTCTTTTTCCCTAGACTTGTCCCCTTTCAAAATTTCCTAAAATCAAGCTCAATTGGGGTAAGAATTCACACAAATCGGCATCAAAACCATGCATAAACACTAGAATTTATATGTAAATTGTGCACACATCATTTTTTCTTCTCTCATTGTTTTTGTGAATGTACATATGTTTGGCCTACGAGGCGTTCAGAAAACTTTTTGTAAAGGCAATATAGGAATATAATGATGAACGAAGCCATTTTTTGCATATGTTGTGCCTTTTGTATGTTGTCTTTCTCCTTCTTCTTTCTTCTTTTCTTTCTTCTCTTTTCTACTTCTTCGAGAGGTCATTTCCCTCCGAACAACCGGACCACAACACACAAAAACCCGCACAGTTCACTTATAGCATTGGTAGTTTGCTTGCACGCTCACTTTACGTAGTTAGGGCATTGGGAGTCGAGGCGAGGCCACACGTCCAAAGCGAGGCTCGCCCGGCTCCAGAATTCCTTTAAGTGTTAACTTAAGCAAGGCTGATGTGATTTGGCACTGTATCTGAGGTCATTGGCCGAGGTATATCACCAAGGTACTTGGGAGGATGAGGAGCCGAGGTGGAGTGGCACTATCGGGGTGTAGTTCACTTGGCTTGTTTCCCACCAAGTGTTTCCTCAGGGGAGGCTGAAGCGTCCCATCGGCGAACCACTGAGGTAGTCGGGGTCACTATTTTTATTGCGTTAAGTGTAGGTAGCCGAGGGGGTCACTATCCTCTATGGAGGTGACGATGCATGTAGGGTGTCGTTTGCCCTGACATGCCGAGGGGGCCACCGTCCATCAAGGAGGTGATGAGGCATAAAAGGCCTCGTTCGCCCTGGCGAGGTGCTCGTCCTAGGGTCATCACAGTCTTCTGCATCAGTTCATACCGAGAGCTCATCCCTTAGAGGAGGGTTTCACGCGTCGGCAGGTCATGAAGCCAAGGATTTTTGAGAACTTAGGACACGCATTCATTCAATATTTTAGGCAAGAAGGAACTTTTGCTTCATTCATTCATCACTTAGCCATAGGCAATTGCATTCATTGAAAGTACATTCCGAGGTTCTCTGAGTTCCATGTCTAGGGGACGGGTCTTCCATCCAAGTGTTCCAAGTGAAATCTTCTGAGGCCGAGGGCTCACTAGACTCTGTAAGGGCCCTCTCAGTTGGGACCCAGCTTTCCTACTCCGAGTTCGGGGACCATGACATTTCTAAGGACGAGCTCCCCTTCTCGAAAGTGTCTTTACTTTCGAGTTGTAGTAGTGGGCCACACATTGCTGGTAGGTAGCTACACTAATCTGCGTCTACTCTCAGGCTTCTTCTAGTAGATCCAGGTTGGCTCTGAGGGCTTCGCTATTCTCTACTTCATTGTAGTTTTTGACTCAGAGCATTGGCTAGCCGATCTCTATTGGGATTACCGCTTCTATACCATAGGTTAGGCTGAAGGGAGTTTCTCCCGTGGTTGTCCGAGGTGTGGTTTGGTATGCCTAGAGTATACTATTCAATTAATCGGCCCATAAGACTTTAGCTCGGTCTAACCTTGTCTTCAGTCCATCTAGGATGGTTCTATTGGTGACCTCAGCTAGGCCATTTGTTTGGGGGTAGCCCACCAAGGTGTACTACTGTTTGATGCCGAGGGAGGCACACCACTCCCGAAATTTGGAATCATCGAACTGCTTCCCATTGTCAGTGACTAGAATTGAGGGAGGCCAAAGCGACAAATGATTTTTTTCCAAAAGAAGCTCTGGATTAACCGAGCTGTGAAAGTGGCTAAGGGCTCAGCCTCGACCCACTTTGTGAAGTAGTCCATAGCGACAACGAGGTACTTCTTGCCCCTTGTTGCTTGTGGGAAAGGGTCGAGCAGGTCCATTCCCCATTTAGCGAAGGGCCAGGGGCTGCTAAGGGCTGAGAAGGTTGTCGCAGGTTGATGACATATGTTGGCATGCCTTTGGAATTGATCACATCTTCGCACAAGTTCGACTGCATCTTTGTGAAGTGTTGGCCAGAAATATCATTGTCTCAATGTCTTTTAGGCGAGGGCCCTGCCACTGAGGTGGCTTTCGTAGATGCCTTCATGAATTTCTCTGAGCACGTATTCCTCCTCGGGGCGGGGGCATCGGAGGTAAGGCAGGGTGAAAGATCTTCTATATAATTTTCCATCAAGCAAGGTGTAGTGGGCCACCTGACGTCAGAGTCGTCTGGCCTCATTCTTGTCATCAGGCAGTTGTTCCGTCAGGAGGAAATTAATGATGGGGTCCATCCATGATGGCTCAGCCTCTATTGGTAATACCTGAGCCTCTTCAATGGACGGTCGAGGTAGCTTCTCCACGCGAACTGTGCGGCCAAGGACCGTGCCCGAGGTGCTTGCCAACTTGGATAGGGCATTGGCCCTCGCGTTGTTAGCTCGCGGGACTTGCTGCTGGGTAAAGTGCTGGAACTGACAGATTTGCTCTTGGACTTTGGTGAGATACTTGGACATGCTTTGCTCCTTGGCTTCATATTTTCCGTTCACCTGGTTCACCACCAACTGAGAGTCGCTAAAGGCTTCGACATGTAAGAAGCCAAGGTCCTTTGCCAGTTGCAGTCCAGCAAGGAGGGCCTTGTACTTGGCTTCGTTGTTGGATGTTGGGAAGTTGAACCACAGTGCATACTTGAGGGTTGAGTTGTCCGGGGTAAGGAGTATAAGGCCAGCTCCGCTTCCTTTGGCATTGGATGACCCATCCACAAAAAGCTTCCAAGCCAGGGAGCATCTCCAGCTAGGTGCCCTTCTCCCAGTTCATCTTCCAGGGCCTGAGGGGGAGCTCGGTTGAAGGTGCATTCTGACACAAAATCTGCGAGGGCTTGTGCTCTGATGGCAGACCTTGGCTGGTACCATATGTCGAATTTGGAAAGCTCGATGGCTCATTTGATCAAACACCCCAAGGTCTCGAGCTTGGTGAGGACAGCTCTAAGGGGATGATTTGTCAACACCGTGATGGTGTGAGCTTGGAAGTATGGCCTAAGCTTCCTGGCTGAGACCACGAGAGCAAAGGCCAACTTCTCCACTTCAGGGTATCTGGTTTCGGCGTCACATAGTACCTTGCTGACATAGTATATCGATTTTTGTGCTCCATCTTCTTTGATCAGGACTGAGCTGAATACTTCATCCCTGGCTGACAGATACAGGTATAGAGTCTCTCCTAGGACCGAGTGGGCCAAGAGGGAAGGTGAGGCGAAGTACTCCTTGAGTTCATCAAAAGCTCGCTGGCATTCCTCTGTTCATTGGAAGTCTTTCAGTTTCTTGATGGCTCGGAAGAAGGGAAGACATCGGTCAGCTGACTTTGACATGAACCGGTTGAGCGCCGCCACTCAGCCAGTGAGCTTCTAGGTTTCCTTCACCGACCGAGGAGGTGCCATGTCTAGTATGGCCTGTATCTTCTTAGGGTTGGCCTCAATGCTACGTTGAGTGACAATGAAGCCTAGGAACTTGCTCGAGGTGACGCCAAAGGCATACTTGTTGGGATTTAACTTCATTTTAAACTTTCGCAAAGTGTCAAAGGTCTGGCCAGATCTGAGGTGTGCGCTTCAGCTTTTCAGGCTCTTCACCACCATATCATCTACATAGGCTTCAACGTTCCTCCCCATTTGATCCTTGAACACTTCATTAACAAGACACTAGTAGGTAGCTCCTGCGTTTTTAAGCCCGAAGGGCATCAACTTGTAGTAGTATGTACCATGTTCGGTAATGAATGAGGTATTTTCTTCGTCTTCGGGGTGCATCTTTATCTGATTGTATCCGGAGAAGGCATCCATGAAGCTGAGCAATTCATATCTTGTAGTGGCGTCAACAAGGTGGTATATTCTTGGCAAAGGAAAACTGTCCTTGGGGCAAGCTCGGTTAAGGTCTGTAAAGTTAATACAGATTCGCCACTTCCCATTAGCTTTCTTAACCAAAACCACATTCAATAGCTAGTTAGGATTGTATACCTCTCGGATGAATCCGGCATCAAGTTGCTTGTCAACTTCCTCTCCTATGGCCTTCCATCACTCCGGTGAAAAGTTCCTCATCTTTTGTCGAACCGTCCTAGAGCTCGAGTCCACGTTTAGCATGTGAGTAATGACCGTAGGGTCCATTCAGGGCATGTCAGTGGCGGACCAAGCGAAGACGTCGGCATTAGTTTTGAGGAAACTTATCAGTTCGGATAGGCTTTTAGGGGGAAGGTTGGACCGAACATGGACTGTCTTCTCGGGCTCGTCCATGTCCAAGGGAACTGAGATGAGGTCCTTGGCCGGTTGGCCTCAGCTTGCTGGCTCCTCCCTAAGGACAAGGCCCTCAAGTGGCAATGCTTCTTTGTTCTTGCCCTTCAGCGCCACCACATAACACTGGCGGGCAATATGCTGATCCCCCCGAACAACTCCGATGCCATGCTCGGTTGGGAATTTGAGGGCGAGGTGGTAGGAGGACATGGCGGCTCGTAACGCGTGAAGGGTCAGTCTCCCCATGATTGTGTTGAAGGGGGAACAATCCTCATGACAAGGAACTCCATCATCCTCATCACCTGTCGAGGCTCGGTTCCTACCATGATCGGTATGGTGATCTTTCCTTCCGACCTAACAACATTGCCGGAGAAGCCGACTAGTGGGATGTCGGCGGACTGAAGACTCTCTGGCGCTATCTTCATCTTTTCAAAGGCTTCATAGAAGAGGATGTTTGTTGTGAAGCCACTATCGACGAGAATCCACCTGACTAGGAAGTTTGCTACTACGGCCGAAATCACCAGATCGTCATCATGGGGGACTATAATCCCATTAAGGTCCTCATCCATAAATGAGAGGTCCTTGTGCTGCTTTGGCCCCTTGGGGGCAGGCCCTCGGATGTTCAACTTCCTGGCATAGGCCTTGTGGGCCAACCTACAAAGCGTCGATGATGACGTCGATGACTCCGGTGACCTACTAGTGCTGTTGCTGCTACGAAGCGCCGGCTTTTCCCCCAACGAATGGCTTCAAATGCCTGCGGAGGATGAGGAACTCTATTTCGTTTTTTAACTCATAGCAGTCCCCGGCGTTGTGGCCAACGCCACAGTGAAACTTGCAGTACTTTTTGGGGTTCCTCTTCATCTTCTTTCGCCACTTCACAAACTTCTCCTCACCATGGTCGGGGCCAATGGCTTCCTGTTATCTTTGTTGCTATCACCTCGGCTGTCTTCATTCTTCCTTTTCTTCCCCGATGGCCCGCCGTTGCATTTGGAACTTGTGGGACATCTCCCACTGCTCCTAAGCTCTCCTCATCAAGAACAACTTCCTGACGATGGGTGTCCAGGATATAGTCGGTTTCCAAGAATTGCGCATTTCGACTACAGAACACTTTTTGCTCACTTGGGTCATAGAAAAGGTAACCTACAGAGCCTTTTGGGTAGCCTACAAATAGGCAACGACTGGTCTTAGATTCCAACTTGTCTGCACTCGTTCTTTTAACGTGTGCTGGACAACCCCAAATCTTCAAGTGTCTGACACTTGGTTTCTTTCTGGTCCAAAGTTCATATGGAGTATTCGGAACCGATTTGGTTGGAACCCGATTCAGCACGTAAATCGCAGTCTCTAATGCATAACCCCAAAAGGATGTGGATAACTCTGAGTGTATGAGAAGCGACCGGACCATATCTAATAAGGTCCTATTCCTGCTCTCTGAAACACCGTTAAGTTGTGGTGTAGCAGGAGGAACTAATTGTGATACTATCCCATTGTCCTTTAAGTAGTCCCTGAATTCGTCAGAGAGATATTCACCACCTCGATCTGATCGAAGGGCTTTAATTTCTCTCCCTAACTGTTTCTCGACCTCTTGTCTAAACTCTTTGAACTTTCCAAAGGATTCAGACTTGTGTCTCATTAGGTACACGTAACCATATCGTGAAAAATCATCTGTGAAGGTGATGAAATACACGTGTTGATTTCGTGCCCTAACACTCAGGGGACCACATACATCAGTATGTATTAGGTCAAGTGTGCCTGTACATCTTTCAGGCTTACCATTAAATGGCTGTTTCATCATCTTGCCTTGTAGGCAAGGCTCACAGGTGGGAAGATCTTCTACAACTAGAAAATCCAAAGGACCATTCTTTACCAACCTTGTGATTCGGTCAACACCGATGTGGCCAAGTCGGTAATGCCACAGACACGTGGGATTAACTGTATCACGGGCTCTCTTCTTGGGGTTTTCAACCGACGTAGTTTCGGTTATGTTAGTTTCTAGAGAAGGATGTAGAACATAGAGACCGTTCTCCAGTTCCCCGTATGCGATGAATCTGTTATTTCTTTTAATAGTAATCGTATTACTAAAGAAGACAGAATAACCATCTGCACACAGTTTTGAGACTGAAATCAAATTTCTTCTTAAATTTTGTACAAAAAGACAATCTTTCAGTACAATTATTCCTTCTCTAAAATATAATTCCATGGTTCCTATGGCCGCGGCTGCAACAGTTGCAGTAGTCCCCAAGTAGAGTGTGACTTCTCCTTCACTCAGCCTTCTGCTTACCTTGAACCCCTGCAGTGAGTTACACACATGAGTTGAAGCCCCGGAGTCAATACACCAGGATGCAGAAGCTACCAATAAATTGGTTTCAATAACACAAGTTTCGAAGTTACCTTTCTTGGATTCCAGGTAGGCAGGACAATTCCTTTTCCAGTGGCCGGTCTTCTTGCAGAAGTGATAGGCATCCGATGCTTTGTCTTTCTTCTGCTTCTTGCTTTTAGTGGCTTTCTTCTGAGGTTTCTTTGCCTTCCTCTTTCTCTTTCCTGTCTTGCCAGCTTCAACAAGCATGGCTACAGGTTCATCCTTTTTAATCAGTTCTTCAGCTCTTTGCAACATATTGCTGAGCTCTTGTAAGCTGACATTCAGCTTGTTCATGTTATAGTTCATGATGAACGGATTAAAGGAAGGAGGCAAAGAGTTAAGGATAGCATCTATCTGGGTTGCAAGGTCCAGACCGGATCCAAGAGCTTCCAGTTCGTTGATGTATCCCATCATCCGAAGACAATGGTCGTGAACTTGTTGACCCTTGGACATTTGTGTGGTCATGAACTGTTTCAAGACCTTTTGTCGAGTAGAACGATTCTGCTCTTCATACATTGTCCTGAGACTGTCCAATATGTCTTTGGCAAGTTCGATCTGATCGAACTGCCTCTGTATCGGATTGTCCAAGGAGGCAATGATGTAACATCGGGCAAGGGAGTTTTTCTCCTCCCATTCTTGATAGTCTCTCCTTCGGGCCTCAGAAGCCCTATCTCCCGGACGCTCCGGGGCAGGATTCTTTGCCACTTTGTCAAGTTTTTCAGAAGCAAGGACAAGCATAAGGTTCCTATACCAGTCAACATAGTTTGGACCTTTCTACTTGTTGTCATCAAGTAGCTTTGCAAATGATCCGTTTGCCATTTTCTGATAAAAGAGCAAACATCAGTCCACGACCTAATTCGATTCATGTTCATTTCATAGATATGGATTTTAATCTACGATCCATTTCCATTTATTCATCTCTGAGATTTCCCTCCTTTCTCAATGACGGAGACTACGGGTTGTCTCTGGAAATGTGGGAAATCACATAGGGTGCATGAAGCCAACTGTTTCAGCTGCATAACCCCACCACCTTTCTGGGAAGGATCATATCCACTCATCATATGAGTTTTCCCTTTGGCCTCTGTCAGACAAGGTTCCGAGCCGTTTTCAGGTAAACCTTTCTGTCCAGTGAGTGCTTACCCATCATATTCGTGAACGCCAAGGTACCGTGAGAGAGTTCCCATTTTCTGGTGAAGCCCCTCCCACATCGGTCTATGACGCCCCTATCATCTTATGAAACACTTAGACAAGCCCAACAGCAAATGGATAGCCCATTTTCTGGTGCGTTTCCTCATTACTGAAGGACCCATCCTCGTGCTAATGATGGAAGGCCTTTAGAGAGTTCATCATATGAATCTCCCTATCACATGCACTCATATCATCTGGAGGGAACAGATAATTATTCCCTAGTTCCATCTTTAGGTCAAACCAAAGTGGCTCCCACTGACTTTCATAAAGCCAGATTTTGGTGGGCCTAAATCGGCTAGGGTTCCGCACGAGACCTCATGATGAGGTGTGGGGCCCACCACTTAGGGAGGTAATCCAATGACCAAAAGGGACACCATGGCAATGATGTGCATTCAGCCATGGTGTGAGAAAGAGCCACTGTCGATTGAGCATGGGCCAAGTACTTATGGCCAATGTACGTAGCACATCACACATCCATACATCACATGCAGGGATAAATTGATCCAATCAATTAATTATCTGTAAAGCCCATTTGAAGCCCATTTTAAATCCATAATATTAACCATTAACATTATCTAGGTATATGGGCCGAACGGTTCAACCCATATAGCTTTAAGGGTTTAGTGGGCTTTTAGCAGTTTTAACTGTTTAAAACTGGGCCTTTACAGGTTGGGCCGAATTAACCATTCAATTAAATATCAATCCTTAGGCCCATTAGTGGGAAAATTAGGGCTGACTTTCAGCCTTGATTAAACCCTAGATTCGGTCCAAACAGTTTGAACCAATCTTGGTTTGAATGGGTCTAGTGTTTGATGTTTAATTAAATCTTTAATTCAAGAAAATTATTTGAAATTAATTTCTGATAAAAGAAAAGCAACAATCAGGTAATCAGGTAATCAGGGCTGTTCGCACAATCCATCCTACAAAACAGAGGTTAGATCACAGAATGCAGTTTCACAAACTGCAAATCGCAGATGGCGATTCTCCCATCTGCGAAATCTTCTTCTATGCGAAATCTCCCTTTCTGCGCTGCCATCTTCGATCCATAATTAAAACAAATAGAAATCCTATTTCTATTAATAATTACATCAGATCGAATACCTATACATTGAGTCTAAAAAATAAAAAAAAATTATTTACAGACCAAATGTAATAAATAAATCAAGAAACTGCAAATCTTGCAGGTTCCCTGCGCAAACCAAGATTTCGATCTCCTCTTGTACGAACAGCCCATAAATCAAGAAAATCATAAAGAACAATTCTAAATAATAATCAGATTTATATAAAATTAATTTCAGATTATTCGCCCATTAATTTTGGGAACAAAATTTCCCAAAACCCATATCTGCACAAATCGAGTAGAACACCTTCTGCCCATTTGCGCAGGTTCAGATCTAAAACAAACTGGTTCAAGATTTGAACCATGGCTCTGATACCACTGAAGGGATGAGAGATCCATCCTATGGACACCCAAAGATTGTGGAATAAGGGGCGAATTTCAAAAATTTTATCTCTCCCTTCAATTGGGAATCGCATTCCCCATTTAGAAAATCATATTTTCAAGGATCAATCTTGAACCATAAACTGAACCAGATCGGAACCAAAAGGAGTGGGAGAGGATTATACCTGATATGGAGAAATACTATCTCCCAATGGAGGTGTTCACGCCCAAGGAAGGATCCAAAATCTGCTCCCACTGAAGATGGCGCAGTGAAGGATGGAGCAGAATCAGCAATGTTCTTCAAAAGAACTTGACCCTTCGCAAGAATCAACTGGACGGCTCGTGAGTACAGCTCCAATCAATCTTTTCCCAAAAGATTGAAATCAAGATCCAATCTTGATTGCTCCCTAGAACTGGAGATCGAACTGAAGGAATGGCAATGGCAGGAAGGTGGCGGCAGAAGAGAATTCGCAGCTTGCAGGAAATCTCTTAGTCTCTCTTTCTTAAAGAGAAGAATGCTATTGATGTTGTTGTTGTGTTCTTCAAGGCTGCCGCCCCCTTCCCCTTTTATAATCTTAAAGGGATCAGCTCCTAATCAGATTAGGAGTTGCTAATTCCAAATCATATTTGGGTTAGAAGTCCCTTACTGATAAGGGATAATCCTTATCTTATCTGCAGATCAGATCAGCTGTATCCTAGTCTAATTAGGAGGTTTCCATATCTAAATCTTATTTAGATCTTGGACTCTCTGAGTGGATAGGGTCTAAGCCCAATCCTTTTAGCTGACCCACTTCAGAATTCGCCCCCTTTAGATGACTGATCAAATCAGCCCAGTTCGAAATGGGCTTAAGGCCCATTAAGGTTATGTACTCAAAAACCTTCCAAATTGATGCCCAGTTGGGCTTCCTTGTATGGCGTGGGACCCAAGCATTAATCTACACATCAGCCACATGGGTTCAGCCCAGCCTTTGTTACAAGGCCTGGCCGAATGCACTGCTGAAGACAGTGTACCCCTAAAACCCATCAAATGAGCTCTATGGGCCCAACACATACACTAAGTGGTCCCTGGGCCAAGCCACCTTGTAACACCTAGGGACTGTGGGCAGATGCAAGATTAGCCCATCAGGCATTATCCTCAATGGTCTTACACTTAACCTCTCAGCCCATAATGATCATACACTGCCCGACAAGAGAGGACCTCTCCCTCGGCTGCAAGGAACAGTGTTGCACTCTCCACTCATATGGATCCCGGGAATTAAAACCTTCTTGCAAACAATTTAGAAACCATATATATATACTTTTATATCTTATATAAAATATATTTTGCAAAACAAATCTCAACGGTTGAAATCGACTACCGGCAGTCTTGGTTTCCATCAGTGAGAGTGCATCTCCGATCATTACCTTTGTCCGACAAAGGGGCTGATCCTATCACTATGATCACCCACTCAGATGAATTCTCGGACTGTCCCAACATACCCAGGTTTTGACCCCCGCTAAGGATCTCACTGATTGGTACATCAAAGATAGCCCAATCCGACACCTAGTGCAGTATCATAATCGAGTCTAGGGGTCGGGTGTAACTTTCCAGTTTTGCCCATCAATCTCCAAGGTCCAGGGCAATACTGGAAATCTGGTCCAGTTCAAAGATTCAATTAATCCTACACTGTATGTGCCTAGGGTCTCACCCTGGCAGCTGAGACAAGCCACCCCAACCGACTTGGTGGCACCACAGTGTCAGCCTTGTCAGGATAGGTCTTCCCAGACCGACCCACCGGCTGTGAACATTCTAAACTAACACGAGTCTCATTAAGTGTCCAGTTTAAGGGTATTACACAGAAACATACCAAGGGAACATGAATCAAATATGTATCTTTATTCATTTACAATAAACTCATAAAGTACATCATTCTGATTGAAGCTAAGGGCATACAAAACTGTCTAACAGATCCCACTTGCACTTAGGTCCAATCAGGTACTAGCCGGAGTCCCATGCTTTCCACGTGTTTCTCAAACACTTTCTGTGATAGTGGCTTTGTCAATGGGTCTGCTACATTTTCCGCTGACGCTACCTTCTGAATCAGGACGTCCCCTCTACCAACAATCTCCCGCAGTACGTGGTACTTCCTCTCGATGTGCTTCGACTTCGAGTGGGCTCGTGGCTCCTTAGCCCGAGCAATGGCTCCATTGTTGTCACACAACAATGGGATGGGTGATGTGCTGGACGGAACAACTCCTAACTCGTAAACGAACTTCTTCATCCACACAGCTTCTTTGGCAACCTCACTTGTGGCAATGTATTCGGCCTCAGTCGTGGAGTCTGCAGTGGACCCTTGTTTGCTGTTTTTCCAGCAAACAGCACACGATCCTATCGTGAAAACATATCCAGATGTAGACTTTCTATCATCTGGGTCTGACTGGAAATCGGCATCTGTAAACCACAGGATCTGTAGTGAGCTACCGTCGAACACCAGACAAAACTCTTTTGTCCTTCGAAGGTACTTAAGTATGTTTTTCACAACAGTCCAATGCTCCTGCCCTGGGTTGGCCTGAAATCTGCTTACTACACTCACTGCCAGAGCTATGTCAGGACGAGTGCACAGCATGGCATACATGATGCTCCCTACGGATGTGGCATAAGGAATGTCTTTCATGCCATCAATCTCCTCAAAAGTCTTGGGAGACATCTTCTTGGAGAGAGTGACTCCGTGCCAGAAAGGAACATTTCCTTTCTTGGAGTTTTCCATGCTGTATCTTTTAACTATTTTGTCAATGTAAGCAGATTGGGATAATCCTATTATCCGCTTTGATCTATCTCTATAGAGTCGAAGACCCAGTATATAGGAGGCTTCTCCAAGATCTTTCATGGAGAATTGCTGCGAAAGCCATACTTTCACCGTAGTTAACATTCCTACATCATTCCCAATGAGTAGAATGTCATCTGCATACAGAACCAAGAAGGTAACCTTATCCCCACTGTACTTCCTGTAGAACCAGGGTTCATCCGGATTCTGCTCGAAGTCAAACGATTTGACAGCAGAGTTAAAACGGATGTTCCAACTTCTAGAAGCTTGCTTAAGCCCATAAATGGATCTGTTAAGTTTACATACCATGTTTTCCTGACCTACAGCAATGAAGCCTTGCGGCTGCTGCATATAGATATCTTCAGTAAGATCTCCATTCAAGAATGCAGTTTTGACATCCATCTGCCAAATCTCATAATCATGGTATGCTGCTACAGCTAGCAGGATCCTAATGGATTTAAGCATGGCCACAGGCGAAAAGGTTTCCTCATAATCGATGACCTCTTTCTGAGTGTACCCTTTCGCCACCAGACGAGCCTTGAAGGCCTCAACTTTACCATCGGGGCCCTTCTTCCTCTTGTAAATCCATTTGCAACCGATTGCCTTTACCCCGGAGGGCGGATCTACTAGAGTCCAGACTCCATTAGTCTCCATTGAGTCCATCTCTGCCCTCATGGCCTCCACCCACTTCTGGGAATCTATGTCCAACATAGCTTCCGCGTAAGTCATGGGATCCTCCTCACTAGTCAAGGTTTCCACCAGGTAACTATCCTGGTCTTAACCATAACGAACTGGTGGCCTGTATGCCCGAGTGGATCTTCTAAGTTGGTCACTACCTGAAACTTGTGGGACATCTCCCACTGCTCCTGAGCTCTCCACATCAAGACCAACTTCCTGACGATGGGTGTCCAGGATATAGTCGGTTTCCAAGAATTGCGCATTTCGACTGCAGAACACTTTCTGCTCACTTGGGTCATAGAAAAGGTAACCTACAGAGCCTTTTGGGTAGCCTACAAATAGGCAACGACTGGTCTTAGATTCCAACTTGTCTGCACTCGTTCTTTTAATGTGTGCTGGAAAACCCCAAATCTTCAAGTGTCTGACACTTGGTTTCTTTCCGGTCCAAAGTTCATATGGAGTATTCGGAACCGATTTGGTTGGAACCCGATTCAGCACGTAAATCGCAGTCTCTATGCATAACCCCAAAAGGATGTGGATAACTCTGAGTGTATGAGAAGCGACCGGACCATATCTAATAAGGTCCTATTCCTCCTCTCTGAAACACCGTTAAGTTGTGGTGTAGCAGGAGAAGCTAATTGTGATACTATCCCATTGTCCTTTAAGTAGTCCCTGAATTCGTCAGAGAGATATTCGCCACCTCGATCTGATCGAAGGGCTTTATATTCTCTCCCTAACTGTTTCTCGACCTCTTGTCTAAACTCTTTGAAGTTTTCAAAGGATTCAGACTTGTGTCTCATTAGGTACACGTAACCATATCGTGAAAAATCATCTATGAAGGTGATGAAATACACGTGTTGATTTCGTGTCCTAACACTTAGGGGACCACATACATCAGTATGTATTAGGTCAAGTGTGCCTGTACATCTTTCAGGCTTACCATTAAATGGCCGTTTCGTCATCTTGCCTTGTAGGCAACGCTCACAAGTGGGAAGATCTTCTACAACTAGAAAATCCAAAGGACCATCCTTTACCAACCTTGTGATTCGGTCAACACCGATGTGGCCAAGTCGGTAATGCCACAGACACGTGGGATTAACTGTATCACGGGCTCTCTTCTTGGGTTTTTCAACCGACGTAGTTTCGGTTATGTTAGTTTCTAGAGAAGGATGTAGAACATAGAGACCATTCTCCAGTTCCCTGTATGCGATGAATCTGTTATTTCTTTTAATAGTAATCGTATTACTAAAGAAGACAGAATAACCATCCGCACACATTTTTGAGACTGAAATCAAATTTCTTCTTAAATTTTGTACAAAAAGACAATCTTTCAGTACAATTATTCCTTCTCTAAAATATAATTCCACGGTTCCTATGGCCGCGGCTGCAACAATTGCAGTAGTCCCCAAGTAGAGTGTGACTTCTCCTTCACTCAGCCTTCTGCTTACCTTGAACCCCTGCAGTGAGTTACACACATGAGTTGAAGCCCCGGAGTCAATACACCAGGACGCAGAAGCTACCAATAAATTGGTTTCTATAACACAAGTTTCGAAGTTACCTTTCTTGGATTCCAGGTAGGCAGGACAATTCCTTTTCCAGTGGCCGGTCTTCTTGCAGAAGTGACAGGCATCCGATGCTTTGTCTTTCTTCTACTTCTTGCTTTTAGTGGCTTTCTTCTGAGGTTTCTTTGCCTTCCTCTTTCTCTTGCCTGTCTTGCCAGCTTCAACAAGCATGGCTACAGGCTCATCCTTTTTAATCAGTTCTTCAGCTCTTTGCAACATATTGCTGAGCTCTTGTAAGCTGACATTCAGCTTGTTCATGTTATAGTTCATGATGAACGGATTAAAGGAAGGAGGCAAAGAGTTAAGGATAGCATCTATCTGGGTTGCGAGGTCCAGCCCGGATCCAAGAGCTTCCAGTTCGTTGATGTATCCCATCATCCGAAGATAATGGTCGTGAACTTGTTGACCCTTGGACATTTGTGTGGTCATGAACTGTTTCAAGACCTTTTGTCGAGTAGAACGATTCTGCTCTTCATACATTGTCCTGAGACTGTCCAATATGTCTTTGGTAAGTTCGATCTGATCGAACTACCTCTGTATCGGATTGTCCAAGGAGGCAATGATGTAACACCGGGCAAGGGAGTTTTTCTCCTCCCATTCTTGATAGTCTCTCCTTCGGGCCTCAGAAGCCCTATCTCCCGGACGCTCCGGGGCAGGATTCCTTGCCACTTTGTCAAGTTTTTCAGAAGCAAGGACCAGCATAAGGTTCCTATACCAGTCAGCATAGTTTGGGCCTTTCAACTTGTTGTCATCAAGTAGCTTTGCAAATGATCCGTTTGCCATTTTCTGATAAAAGAGCAAACATCAGTCCACGACCTAATTCGATTCATGTTCATTTCATAGATATGGATTTTAATCTACGATCCATTTCCATTTATTCATCTCTGAGATTTCCCTCCTTTCTCAATGACGGAGACTACGGGTTGTCTCTGGAAATGTGGGAAATCACATAGGGTGCATGAAGCCAACTGTTTCAGCTGCATAACCCCACCACCTTTCTGTGAAGGATCACATCCACTCACCATATGAGTTTTCCCTTTGGCCTCTGTCAGACAAGGTTCAGAGCCGTTTTCAAGTAAACCTTTCTGTCCAGTGAGTGCTTACCCATCATATTCGTGAACGCCAAGGTACCGTGAGAGAGTTCCCATTTTCTGGTGAAGCCCCTCCCACATCGGTCTATGACGCCCCTATCATCTTATGAAACACTTAGACAAGCCCAACAGCAAATGGATAGCCCATTTTCTGGTGCGTTTCCTCATTACTGAAGGACCCATCCTCGTGCTAATGATGGAAGGCCTTTAGAGAGTTCATCATATGAATCTCCCTATCACATGCACTCATATCATCTGGAGAGAACAGATAATTACGCCCTAGTTCCATCTTTAGGTCAAACCAAAGTGGCTCCCACTGACTTTCATAAAGCCAGATTTTGGTGGGCCTAAATCCGCTAGGGTTCCGCACGAGACCTCATGATGAGGTGTGGGGCCCACCACTGAGGGAGGTAATCCAATGACCAAAAGGGACACCATGGCAATGATGTGCATTCAGCCATGGTGTGCGAAAGAGCCACTGTCGATTGAGCATGGGCCAAGTACTTATGGCCCATGTACGTAGCACATCACACATCCATACATCACATGCAGGGATAAATTGATCCAATCAATTAATTATCTGTAAAGCCCATTTGAAGCCCATTTTAAGTCCATAATATTAACCATTAACATTATCTAGGTATATGGGCCGAACGGTTCAACCCATATAGCTTTAAGGGTTTAGTGGGCTTTTAGCAGTTTTAACTGTTTAAAACTGGGCCTTTACAGGTTGGGCCGAATTAACCATTCAATTAAATATCAATCCTTAGGCCCATTAGTGGGAAAATTAGGGCTGACTTTCAGCCTTGATTAAACCCTAGATTCGGTCCAAACAGTTTGAACCAATCTTGGTTTGAATGGGTATAGGGTTTGATGTTTAATTAAATCTTTAATTCAAGAAAATAATCTGAAATTAATTACTGATAAAAGAAAAGCAACAATCAGGTAATCAGGTAATCAGGGCTGTTCGCACAATCCATCCTGCAAAACAGAGGTTAGATCACAGAATGCAGTTTCACAAACTGCAAATCGCAGATGGCGATTCTCCCATCTGCGAAATCTTCTTCTATGCGAAATCTCCCTTTCTGCGCCGCCATCTTCGATCCATAATTAAAATAAATAGAAATCCTATTTCTATTAATAATTACATCAGATCGAATACCTATACATTGAGTCTAAAAAATAAAAAAAAAATTATTTACAGACCAAATGTAATAAATAAATCAAGAAACTGCAAATCTTGCAGGTTCCCTACGCAAACCAAGATTTCGATCTCCTCTTGTACGAACAGCCCATAAATCAAGAAAATCATAAAGAACAATTCTAAATAATAATCAAATTTATATAAAATTAATTTCAGATTATTCGCCCATTAATTTTAGGAACAAAATTTCCCAAAACCCATATCTGCGCAAATCGGGTAGAACACCTTCTCCCCATTTGCGCAGGTTCAGATCTGAAACAAACTGGTTCAAGATTTGAACCATGGCTCTGATACCACAGAAGGGATGAGAGATCCATCCTATGGACGCCCAAAGATTGCGGAATAAGGGGCGAATCTCAAAAATTTTATCTCTCCCTTCAACTGGGAATCGTATTCCCCATTTAGAAAATCATATTTTCAAGGATCAATCTTGAACCATAAACTGAACCAGATCTGAACCAAAAGGAGTGGGAGAGGATTATACCTGATACGGAGAAATACTATCTCCCAATGGAGGTTTTCACGCCCAAGGAAGGATCCTAAATCTGCTCCCACTGAAGATGGCGCAGTGAAGGATGGAGCAGAATCAACAATGTTCTTCAAAAGAACTTGACCCTTCGCAAGAATCAACTGGACGGCTCGTGAGTACAGCTCTAATCAATCTTTTCCCAAAAGATTGAAATCAAGATCCAATCTTGATTGCTCCCTAGAACTGGAGATCGAACTGAAGGAATGGCAATGGCAGGAAGGTGGCGGCAGAAGAGAATTCGCAGCTTGCAAGAAATCTCTTAATCTCTCTTTCTTAAAGAGAAGAATGCTATTGATGTTGTTGTTGTGTTCTTCAAGGCTGCCGCCCCCTTCCCCTTTTATAATCTTAAAGGGATCAGCTCCTAATCAGATTAGGAGTTGCTAATTCCAAATCATATTTGGGTTAGAAGTCCCTTAGTGATAAGGGATAATCCTTATCTTATCTGCAGATCAGATCAGCTGTCTCCTAGTCTAATTAGGAGGTTTCCATATCTAAATCTTATTTAGATCTTGGACTCTCTGAGTGGATAGGGTCTAAGCCAAATCCTTTTAGCTGACCCACTTCAGAATTCGCCCCCTTTAGATGACTGATCAAATTAGCCCAGTTTGAAATGGGCTTAAGGCCCATTAAGGTTATGTACTCAAAAACCTTCCAAATTGCTGCCCAGTTGGGCTTCCTTGTATGGCGTGGGACCCAAACATTGATCTACACATCAGCCACATGGGTTCAGCCCAGCCTTTGTTACAAGGCCTGGCCGAATGCACTGCTGAAGACAGTGTACCCCTGAAACCCATCAAATGAGCTCTATGGGCGCAACACTTACACTAAGTGGTCCCTGGGCCAAGCCACCTTGTAACACCCAGGGACTGTGGGCAGATGCAAGATTAGCCCATCAGGCATTATCCTCAATGGTCTTACACTTAACCTCTCAACCCATAATGATCATACACTGCCCGACAAGAGAGGACCTCTCCCTCAGCTGCAAGGAACAGTGTTGCACTCTCCACTCATATGGATCCCGGGAATTAAAACCTTCTTGCAAACAATTTAGAAACCTTATATATATACTTTTATATCTTATATAAAATATATTTTGCAAAACAAATCTCAACGGTTGAAATCGGCTGCCGGCAGTCTTGGTTTCCATCAGTGAGAGTGCATCCCCGATCATTACCTTTGTCCGACAATGGGGCTAATCCTGTCACTATGATCACCCACTCAGATGAATTCTCGGACTGTCCCAACATACCCAGGTTTTGACCCCCGCTAAGGATCTCACTGATTGGTACACCAAAGATAGCCCAATCCGACACCTAGTGCAGTATCATAATCGAGTCTAGGGGTCGGGTGTAACTTTCCAGTTTTGCCCATCAATCTCCAAGGTCCAGGGCAATACTGGAAATCTGGTCCAATTCAAAGATTCAATTAATCCTACACTGTATGTGCCTAGGGTCTCACCCTGGCAGCTGAGACAAGCCACCCCAACCGACTTGGTGGCACCACTGTGTCAGCCTTGTTAGGATAGGTCTCCCCAGACCGACCCACCGGCTTTGTGTTAGACAGTTTTGAATGCCCTTAGCTTCAATCATTTTGATGTACTTTTGTTATTTAGTGGAAATAAATAAAGTGCATGTTTGATTCATGTTGTTTGGTTTAATTCTGTGTAAAACCTTAAAACTGGACATTTGTAGAGACTCATGTTAGTTTTGAATGTTCACAGCCATTGGATAAGTCTGGGGAGATTTATCCTGCCAAGGCTGATACTGGTGTGCCACCAAGTGTTGGGATGGCCTGTCTCAGCCATCAGGGTAAGACCCGAGGCACATACAGCATGGGATTACTTGAATCCTTGAACCGGACCAGATTTCCAGTCTTGCCCTGGACCTTGGAGATAGATGGGCAAAACTGGAAAGTTACACCTGACCCCTAGACTCGATTGTGACACTTCACTAGGTGTTGGATCAGGCTGCCTTTGATATGCCAATCAGTGAGATCCTTAGTGGGGATCAAAACCTGGGTATGTTGGGGCAGTTTGAGAATTCATCTGAGTGGGTGGTCATAGTGACAGAATCAGCCACTTTGTCGGACAAAGGGTAATGATCGGGAATGCACTCTCTCTGATGGAAACCAAACTGCCGGCAGTTGATTTCAATCGTTGGAATTTTGTTTTTGCAAAATTAATATATTTACATATATATGTACGGTTTCAAAATGTTTGCAAATGGTTTTAATTCCCGGGATCCATGTGAGAGGAGAGTGCGGCACTGTTCCTTGCAGCCGAGGGAGAGGTCCTCTCTTGTCGGGCAGTGCTTGATCATTAAGGGCTGAGAGGTTAAGTGTAAGACCATTTAGGACAATACCTGATGGGCTAATCTTGCACCTGCCCACAGTCCCTGGGTTTTTATAAGATGGCTTGGCCCAGGGACCACTTAATGTAAGTGTTGGGCCCATAGGGTTCATACGATGGACTCAAGGGGTTCATTGAGATTTTCAGTGAATTTGGCTGGGCCTTCTATTAAAGGCTGGGCCGAACCCATGTGGCTGGTGTGTAGATCAATGCTTGGGTCCCACGCCATACAAAGAAGCCCAACTGGGCAGCAGATTGGAAACTAATTAAACACTGAATACTTAATGGGCCTAAAGCCCATTTCGAAGTGGGTTGATATGATCACCCATCAATGGGGCGAATTTGAGATTGAAGTTAGCAAAAAGGATTGGGCTCTTAGCCTTATCCACTCTTAGAGACCAAATTCAAATCAGATTTGAATCTGGTAACCTCCTGATAAGATCAGGAGTAAGCTAACTCTATCTGGGAAAAGGATTAAGAATATCCCCTATCCAAATACTGATTTGGATTGGGATAACTCCTAATTAGGAGATTTCTTAATCAAGAAGAAAGGAGGAGATTTCGAATGTACCAAGAGGGAGAGAAATCAGATTTCGATCCAAGGGGTTTTGGTAAGCAAGAAGGGTTCCTGCGATTTGAGATTAGATCTCATACTCTCCAGAAAAGAAAACAGTTCAGCCCTTTCGTTTCTGGAGATCTCCTCCTGCCGCCGCCATCTGTATTGTTGCAAGATTCGATCTTTGCAGAAAAGAAAGCCAAGAAACCAGTTCTTGACATCAGTCTTGCAAGAAAGACTGAAAGAATTCAGTGTTTAGTACATCCAGGGGATTCTTGTGAAGGATCCAGTGTGTAGGACGCACCCTGCTGGTTCTGTTCCATCCACAGCTGTGTCATCTTCAGCAGGGACAGATCTTGGAGCATTCTTTGGGCGTGAACACCAACTTTGGGAGATACTGCTTCTCCGGATCAGGTATAATCCTCCCATTTATCTTTTGGTACAGATCTGGTTTGATTAGGGTTCAAGTAGATCCTTGAATATTGTATTCTAAATTCAGGGAATATGATTCCCAGTTGGGAGAAGGTAGGAAATTTTTGAAATTCGCCCCACCCATTCCGCAACCTTCATGGCGTCCATTAGATGGATCCTACCATTCTTTCAGTGGTATCAGAGCCACAGGTTCGAATCTTGAACCAAAAGAAAATCAGATCTGACCCTGCGCAGATGGATAGAAGGTGTTCTTTCAAGATTTGCGCAGATTGTTTTCTTTTTTTTTCAAGAAACTGTTTCTTGTTAAGGGCGATTGATCTGAAATTAATTTCTATTAAATCCAAAATTTATTTGGAATTGTTCTTTATTTATTTTGATTTAATGGACTGTTCAAACCTGGAGATCGCAGTGCAGTTTTAGCGCAGATGGTCTGCGCACCCTTTTTCTTTTCTATTTATTTATTTCATTCAATTCGGTCTGTAAATAATTTTTTTTATTTTTTTAGACTGAATGTATAGGATTTGATCAAGAATGTAATTAATAGAAATAGGATTTCTGTTATTTTTCTTGATTAAAGAAGATGGAAGAAGATGGCGGCGATGGAGATTTGCAGATGGAGAAATCGTTTTCTGCGATTTGCAGTTTATGAAACTGCAACCCTTGTGATTAACCTCTGTTTTGCAGGTGGTGCGAACAGTCCAAAATTGTTTTGTGTTTGCTAGAAATCAAAACTATTAATTTCAGATCATTCAATAATTAATTCTTGAATTGAAAATCAGTTTTGGACCATTTCGGACTAGATTGGACCAAAACTGTTTGGACCGAATCTGGGTTTCGAAAGGGGCTGTTCTCAGTCCAATTGTCTCACACTTTTGTTCCAAATCTGATGTTCAATTACAGGGATTAATTCGGCCCACCTGTAAAGCCCAGTTTTAAAGGGTTAAAACTGCAAAAGCCCATTATTGTGAGATAAGCTGTATGGGCCGAACTGCTATCTGCGATTCAGCCCATACACCTAGTGGACATTAATCGTTAATGACTTGGTTTTTAAATGGGCCGTTGAATGGGCTTTACAGCAATTAATTGATTGGATCAATTCCTCCTTTACATGTGATGTTTGGATGTTTGATGTGCTGCGACCATGGGCCATAAGTACTTGGCCCGTGATGACTCGTTAGTGGCTCTTGCGCACACCATGGCTGAATGCACATCATTGCCATGGTGTCCCTGAAGGTCATTGGATGACCCCCTCTTTGTCTGGTGGGCCCCACAACCCTGAAAAGGGATGCGTACGGAACCCCTAGCCGATGAAGGCCCACCAGAAATCTGACTTTATGAAAGTCAGTGGGAGCCACTTTGGTTTGACCTAAATTAGAACTAGGCCGTAATTTTGTTCCCTCCAGCAAATATGAATGCAAGTGATAGGGAGATCCATATGATGGACTCTCTAAAGGCCTTCCGTCATTAGCACAATGATGGGTCCATCAGTAATGAGGAAACGCACCATAAAATTGGGCTATCCATTTGCTGTTGGATCTGTTAGAGTGTTTCATAAGATGATAGGGGCGTCATAGACCGATGTGGGAGGGGCTTCATCAGAAAATGGGAACTCTCTCACGGTACCTTGGCGTAACCTGAATATGATGGGTGTGCACTCACTGACAGAAGGGTTTACCTGAAAACGGCTCTGAACCTTGTCTGACAGAGGCCAAAGGGAAACTCATTTGATGAGTGGATATGATCCGTCACAGAAAGGTGGTGGGGTTATGCAGCTGAAACAATTGGCTTCACGCACCCCATGTGATTTCCCACATTTCCAGAGACATTTCGTCGTCTCCGTCACTGAGATAGGAGGGAAATCTCAGAGATGAACAAATGGGAATGGAACATAGATTAAAAGCCATATCTATGTAGGTAAACATGAATCAAACTAAGGTTGTGGACTAATGATTTTGCTGTTTTATCAGAAAATGGCAAACGGTCAATTTGCAAAGCTTCTAGACGATAACAAGCTTAAGGGCCCAAACTATGCCGACTGGTACAGAAATCTTATGCTGGTCCTAACTTCTGAAAAGTTAGACAAGGTAGTGAAAAATCCTGCCCCGGAACGTCCGGGTGATAGGGCTTCTGAGGCCCGTAGGAGGGACTACCAAGATTGGGAGGATAAGAACTCCCTAGCCCGCTGCTTTGTCATTGCCTCATTAGACAACTCAATACAGAGGCAGTTCGATCAGATCGAACTTGCCAAGGACATATTGGACAGTCTAAGGACAATGTATGAGGAGCAGAACCGTTCTACTCGACAGAAGGTCCTGAAATTGTTCATGACCGCGCAGATGACCAAAGGGCAGAAAGTTCATGACCATTGTCTTCGGATGATGGGATACATCAACGAACTTGAAGCTCTTGGATCCGGGCTAGATCTTGGCACGCAAGTGGAAGCCATCCTAAATTCTTTGCCCTCTTCCTTCAATGCGTTCACTATGAACTACAATATGAATAAGCTGAATGTCAGCGTCCAGGAACTCAGCAATATGTTGCAGAGGGCCGAGGATTTACTCAAGAAGGATGAGCCTGTGGTTATGCTTGCTGAAGCTAACAAATCGGGCATGAGAAAGAGAAAGGCAAAGAAGCCCCAGAAGAAGACTACCAAACCCAAGAAGCAGAAGAAGAACAAGGCATCTGATGTCTGTCACTTCTGCAAGCAGACCGGCCACTGGAAGAGGAACTGTCCTATCTACCTGGAATCTAAGAAAGGTAATATCGAAACTTGTGTCATAGAAACTAATATGTTAGTTACTTCTGTGTCCTGGTGTGTTGACTCCGGGGCTTCAACTCATGCGTGTAACTCACTGCAGGGGTTCAAAGTTAGCAGAAGGCTGAGTGAAGGAGAAGTGACACTGTTCTTGGGAACAACTGCAAGTGTTGCAGCTGCGGCAATAGGAACCGTAGAATTAGTTTTTAAAGAAGGAGTCCTTGTACTTAAAGATTGTCTTTATGTACAGAACTTGAGAAGGAATTTAATTTCTGTTTCAAAATTGTGTGCTGATGGATATACTGTTTACTTTAGTAATATGATTACTGTTAAACGGAATAATAAATTCATCGCATGCGGGGAGCTAGAGAACGGTCTCTATGTTCTGCATCCTTCTTTGGAAACTAACTTAACCGAAACTACATCGGTCGAAAATCCCAAGAAAAGGACTCGTGATACAGTAAATCTCACGTGCCTCTGGCATTACCGACTTGGCCACATCGGTGTCGACCGAATCACAAGACTGGTAAAGGATGGTCCTTTGGATTTTCTAACCGTAGAAAATCTTCCCACTTGTGAACCTTGCCTCCAAGGTAAGATGACTAAGCGGCCATTTGACGGTAAGCCTGAAAGATGTGCAGGCACACTTGACCTAATACATACTGATGTATGTGGTCCCCTGAGTGTTAGGACACGGAATCAACACGTGTACTTCATCACCTTTACAGATGATTTTTCACGATATGGTTACGTGTACCTAATGAGACATAAGTCTGAATCATTTGAAAAGTTCAAAGAGTTCAGACAGGAAGTCGAGAAACAGTTAGAGAGAGAAATTAAGGCCCTTCGATCAGATCGAGGTGGCGAGTATCTCTCTGACGAATTCAGGGACTACTTAAAGGCCAATGGGATAGTGTCACAACTGGCTCCTCCTGCTACACCTCAACTCAACGGTGTTTCAGAGAGGAGAAATAGGACCTTATTAGACATGGTCCGGTCACTTCTCGTACGCTCAGAATTACCCACATCCTTTTGGGGATACGCATTAGAGACTGCTACCTACGTGCTGAATAGGGTTCCAACCAAATCAGTTCCGAAAACTCCATATGAACTTTGGACCGGAAGGAAGCCAAGTGTGAGACACTTGAAGATTTGGGGTTGTCCTGCACACGTTAAAAGAACAAGTGCGGACAAGTTGGAATCTTAAACCAGCCGTTGCCTGTTTATAGGCTACCCAAAGGATTCGGTGGGTTATCTATTCTATGACCCAAGTGAGCAGAAAGTGTTCTGCAGTCGAAACGCCCGATTCTTAGAATCCGATTACATCCTGGACACCCATCGTCAGGAAATAGTTCTTGATGAGGAGAGCTCAGGAGCAGTGGGAGATGACCCACAAGTTCCAGGTAATGACCAACCTAGAAGGTCCACCCGGGTATCCAGACCACCAGTCCGATATGGTTATGACCAGGATAGTTACCTGGTGGAAGCCTTGACTAGTGAAGAGGATCCCGTGTCTTACGCGGAAGCTATGTTAGACATAGACTCCCAGAAGTGGGTGGAGGCCATGAGAGCCGAGATGGACTCAATGGAGACCAATGGAGTCTGGACTCTAGTGGATCCGCCCTCCGGGGTAAAAGCAATTGGTTGCAAATGGATCTACAAGAGGAAGAAGGGCCCCGATGGCAGGATTGAGACCTTTAAAGCTCGTTTGGTGGCGAAAGGGTATACTCAGAAAGAAGGCATCGACTATGAGGAAACCTTTTCACCGGTGGCCATGCTTAAATCCATTAGGATCCTGCTAGCTGTAGCAGTGTACCATGATTACGAGATTTGGCAAATGGATGTCAAAACAGCGTTCCTGAATGGAGATCTTAGTGAAGATATCTACATGCAGCAGCCGCAAGGCTTCATTGCTGCTGGTCAGGAACACATGGTATGTAAACTTAATAGATCCATATATGGACTTAAGCAGGCTTCTAGGAGTTGGAACATCCGTTTTGATTCTGCAGTCAAAACGTTTGACTTTGAGCAGAATCCGGATGAGCCCTGTGTTTACAGGAAATCCAGTGGGGATAAGATCACCTTTTTAGTCTTGTATGTGGACGATATCCTACTCATTGGGAATGATGTAGGAATGTTGACTTCGGTCAAGGTATGGCTATCACAGCAGTTCTCCATGAAAGATCTTGGAGAAGCTTCATACATACTGGGTCTTCGACTCTATAGAGATAGATCGAAGCGGATAATTGGATTATCCCAGGCTGCTTACATTGACAAAATTGTCAAAAGATACAGCATGGAAAACTCCAAGAAAGGAAACGTTCCTTTCAGGCACGGAGTCACTCTCTCCAAGAAGATGTCTCCCAAGACTTCTGAGGAGATTGAGAGCATGAGAGACGTTCCCTATGCCTCAGCTGTGGGGAGCATCATGTATGCCATGTTGTGCACTCGCCCGGACATAGCTCAGGCGGTGAGTGTGGTAAGCAGATTCCAGGCAAACCCAGGACAGGAGCATTGGACTGCTGTGAAGAACATACTCAAATACCTTCGAAGGACGAAAGAGTTTTGTCTGGTATTCGATGGTAGTTCACTGCAAGTTCTAGGGTATACCGATGCCGATTTCCAGTCGGATCCAGATGATAGAAAGTCTACATCTGGGTATGTTTTCACGATAGGATCGTGTGCTGTTTGCTGGAAAAGCAGCAAACAGGGGTCCACTGCAGACTCCACAACCGAGGCCGAGTACATTGCCGCAAGTGAAGCTGCCAAGGAAGCCGTGTGGATGAAGAAATTCATACACGAATTGGGAGCGATTCCATCCAGCACATCACCCATCCCGTTGTAGTGTGACAACAATGGAGCGATCGCCCAGGCTAAAGAGCCTCGGGCCCACTCGAAGTCAAAGCACATCGAGAGGAAGTACCATGTACTGCGGGAGATCGTTGGTAGAGGGGACGTCCTAATTCAAAAGGTAGCATCAGCGGATAATGTGGCAGACCCATTGACTAAGCCACTGACACAGAAGGTGTTTGAGAAACACGTGGAAAGTATGGGACTCCGGCTTGTACCAGATTGGACCTAAGTGCAAGTGGGAGCTGTTAGACAGTTTTGTATGCCCTTAGCTTCAATCATTTTGATGTACTTTTGTTATTTAGTGGAAATAAATAAAGTGCATGTTTGATTCATGTTGTTTGGTTTAATTCTGTGTAAAACCCTAAAACTGGACATTTGTAGAGACTCATGTTAGTTTTGAATGTTCACAGCCGTTGGATAAGTCTGGGGAGATTTATCCTGCCAAGGCTGATACTGGTGTGCCACCAAGTGTTGGGATGGCCTGTCTCAGCCATCAGGGTAAGACCCGAGGCACATACAGCATGGGATTACTTGAATCCTTGAACCGGACCAGATTTCCAGTCTTGCCCTGGACCTTGGAGATAGATGGGCAAAACTGGAAAGTTACACCTGACCCCTAGACTCGATTGTGACACTTCACTAGGTGTTGGATCAGGCTGCCTTTGATATGCCAATCAGTGAGATCCTTAGTGGGGATCAAAACCTGGGTATGTTGGGGCAGTTTGAGAATTCATCTGAGTGGGTGGTCATAGTGACAGAATCAGCCACTTTGTCGGACAAAGGGTAATGATCGGGAATGCACTCTCTCTGATGGAAACCAAACTGCCGGCAGTTGATTTCAATCGTTGGAATTTTGTTTTTGCAAAATTAATATATTTACATATATATGTACGGTTTCAAAATGTTTGCAAATGGTTTTAATTCCCGGGATCCATGTGAGAGGAGAGTGCGGCACTGTTCCTTGCAGCCGAGGGAGAGGTCCTCTCTTGTCGGGCAGTGCTTGATCATTAAGGGCTGAGAGGTTAAGTGTAAGACCATTTAGGACAATACCTGATGGGCTAATCTTGCACCTGCCCACAGTCCCTGGGTTTTTATAAGATGGCTTGGCCCAGGGACCACTTAATGTAAGTGTTGGGCCCATAGGGTTCATACGATGGACTCAAGGGGTTCATTGAGATTTTCAGTGAATTTGGCTGGGCCTTCTATTAAAGGCTGGGCCGAACCCATGTGGCTGGTGTGTAGATCAATGCTTGGGTCCCACGCCATACAAAGAAGCCCAACTGGGCAGCAGATTGGAAACTAATTAAACACTGAATACTTAATGGGCCTAAAGCCCATTTCGAAGTGGGTTGATATGATCACCCATCAATGGGGCGAATTTGAGATTGAAGTTAGCAAAAAGGATTGGGCTCTTAGCCTTATCCACTCTTAGAGACCAAATTCAAATCAGATTTGAATCTGGTAACCTCCTGATAAGATCAGGAGTAAGCTAACTCTATCTGGGAAAAGGATTAAGAATATCCCCTATCCAAATACTGATTTGGATTGGGATAACTCCTAATTAGGAGATTTCTTAATCAAGAAGAAAGGAGGAGATTTCGAATGTACCAAGAGGGAGAGAAATCAGATTTCGATCCAAGGGGTTTTGGTAAGCAAGAAGGGTTCCTGCGATTTGAGATTAGATCTCATACTCTCCAGAAAAGAAAACAGTTCAGCCCTTTCGTTTCTGGAGATCTCCTCCTGCCGCCGCCATCTGTATTGTTGCAAGATTCGATCTTTGCAGAAAAGAAAGCCAAGAAACCAGTTCTTGACATCAGTCTTGCAAGAAAGACTGAAAGAATTCAGTGTTTAGTACATCCAGGGGATTCTTGTGAAGGATCCAGTGTGTAGGACGCACCCTGCTGGTTCTGTTCCATCCACAGCTGTGTCATCTTCAGCAGGGACAGATCTTGGAGCATTCTTTGGGCGTGAACACCAACTTTGGGAGATACTGCTTCTCCGGATCAGGTATAATCCTCCCATTTATCTTTTGGTACAGATCTGGTTTGATTAGGGTTCAAGTAGATCCTTGAATATTGTATTCTAAATTCAGGGAATATGATTCCCAGTTGGGAGAAGGTAGGAAATTTTTGAAATTCGCCCCACCCATTCCGCAACCTTCATGGCGTCCATTAGATGGATCCTACCATTCTTTCAGTGGTATCAGAGCCACAGGTTCGAATCTTGAACCAAAAGAAAATCAGATCTGACCCTGCGCAGATGGATAGAAGGTGTTCTTTCAAGATTTGCGCAGATTGTTTTCTTTTTTTTTCAAGAAACTGTTTCTTGTTAAGGGCGATTGATCTGAAATTAATTTCTATTAAATCCAAAATTTATTTGGAATTGTTCTTTATTTATTTTGATTTAATGGACTGTTCAAACCTGGAGATCGCAGTGCAGTTTTAGCGCAGATGGTCTGCGCACCCTTTTTCTTTTCTATTTATTTATTTCATTCAATTCGGTCTGTAAATAATTTTTTTTATTTTTTTAGACTGAATGTATAGGATTTGATCAAGAATGTAATTAATAGAAATAGGATTTCTGTTATTTTTCTTGATTAAAGAAGATGGAAGAAGATGGCGGCGATGGAGATTTGCAGATGGAGAAATCGTTTTCTGCGATTTGCAGTTTATGAAACTGCAACCCTTGTGATTAACCTCTGTTTTGCAGGTGGTGCGAACAGTCCAAAATTGTTTTGTGTTTGCTAGAAATCAAAACTATTAATTTCAGATCATTCAATAATTAATTCTTGAATTGAAAATCAGTTTTGGACCATTTCGGACTAGATTGGACCAAAACTGTTTGGACCGAATCTGGGTTTCGAAAGGGGCTGTTCTCAGTCCAATTGTCTCACACTTTTGTTCCAAATCTGATGTTCAATTACAGGGATTAATTCGGCCCACCTGTAAAGCCCAGTTTTAAAGGGTTAAAACTGCAAAAGCCCATTATTGTGAGATAAGCTGTATGGGCCGAACTGCTATCTGCGATTCAGCCCATACACCTAGTGGACATTAATCGTTAATGACTTGGTTTTTAAATGGGCCGTTGAATGGGCTTTACAGCAATTAATTGATTGGATCAATTCCTCCTTTACATGTGATGTTTGGATGTTTGATGTGCTGCGACCATGGGCCATAAGTACTTGGCCCGTGATGACTCGTTAGTGGCTCTTGCGCACACCATGGCTGAATGCACATCATTGCCATGGTGTCCCTGAAGGTCATTGGATGACCCCCTCTTTGTCTGGTGGGCCCCACAACCCTGAAAAGGGATGCGTACGGAACCCCTAGCCGATGAAGGCCCACCAGAAATCTGACTTTATGAAAGTCAGTGGGAGCCACTTTGGTTTGACCTAAATTAGAACTAGGCCGTAATTTTGTTCCCTCCAGCAAATATGAATGCAAGTGATAGGGAGATCCATATGATGGACTCTCTAAAGGCCTTCCGTCATTAGCACAATGATGGGTCCATCAGTAATGAGGAAACGCACCATAAAATTGGGCTATCCATTTGCTGTTGGATCTGTTAGAGTGTTTCATAAGATGATAGGGGCGTCATAGACCGATGTGGGAGGGGCTTCATCAGAAAATGGGAAC
The DNA here is from genome assembly GCF_055504915.1 of Nelumbo nucifera. Taxonomy (NCBI): domain Eukaryota; kingdom Viridiplantae; phylum Streptophyta; class Magnoliopsida; order Proteales; family Nelumbonaceae; genus Nelumbo; species Nelumbo nucifera. The sequence goes on from NC_142650.1 coordinate 76,293,593, forward strand.
TCTCTCACGGTACCTTGGCGTAACCTGAATATGATGGGTGTGCACTCACTGACAGAAGGGTTTACCTGAAAACGGCTCTGAACCTTGTCTGACAGAGGCCAAAGGGAAACTCATTTGATGAGTGGATATGATCCGTCACAGAAAGGTGGTGGGGTTATGCAGCTGAAACAGTTGGCTTCACGCACCCCATGTGATTTCCCACATTTCCAGAGACATTTCGTCGTCTCCGTCACTGAGATAGGAGGGAAATCTCAGAGATGAACAAATGGGAATGGAACATAGATTAAAAGCCATATCTATGTAGGTAAACATGAATCAAACTAAGGTTGTGGACTAATGATTTTGCTGTTTTATCAGAAAATGGCAAACGGTCAATTTGCAAAGCTTCTAGACGATAACAAGCTTAAGGGCCCAAACTATGCCGACTGGTACAGAAATCTTATGCTGGTCCTAACTTCTGAAAAGTTAGACAAGGTAGTGAAAAATCCTGCCCCGGAACGTCCGGGTGATAGGGCTTCTGAGGCCCGTAGGAGGGACTACCAAGATTGGGAGGATAAGAACTCCCTAGCCCGCTGCTTTGTCATTGCCTCATTAGACAACTCAATACAGAGGCAGTTCGATCAGATCGAACTTGCCAAGGACATATTGGACAGTCTAAGGACAATGTATGAGGAGCAGAACCGTTCTACTCGACAGAAGGTCCTGAAATTGTTCATGACCGCGCAGATGACCAAAGGGCAGAAAGTTCATGACCATTGTCTTCGGATGATGGGATACATCAACGAACTTGAAGCTCTTGGATCCGGGCTAGATCTTGGCACGCAAGTGGAAGCCATCCTAAATTCTTTGCCCTCTTCCTTCAATGCGTTCACTATGAACTACAATATGAATAAGCTGAATGTCAGCGTCCAGGAACTCAGCAATATGTTGCAGAGGGCCGAGGATTTACTCAAGAAGGATGAGCCTGTGGTTATGCTTGCTGAAGCTAACAAATCGGGCATGAGAAAGAGAAAGGCAAAGAAGCCCCAGAAGAAGACTACCAAACCCAAGAAGCAGAAGAAGAACAAGGCATCTGATGTCTGTCACTTCTGCAAGCAGACCGGCCACTGGAAGAGGAACTGTCCTATCTACCTGGAATCTAAGAAAGGTAATATCGAAACTTGTGTCATAGAAACTAATATGTTAGTTACTTCTGTGTCCTGGTGTGTTGACTCCGGGGCTTCAACTCATGCGTGTAACTCACTGCAGGGGTTCAAAGTTAGCAGAAGGCTGAGTGAAGGAGAAGTGACACTGTTCTTGGGAACAACTGCAAGTGTTGCAGCTGCGGCAATAGGAACCGTAGAATTAGTTTTTAAAGAAGGAGTCCTTGTACTTAAAGATTGTCTTTATGTACAGAACTTGAGAAGGAATTTAATTTCTGTTTCAAAATTGTGTGCTGATGGATATACTGTTTACTTTAGTAATATGATTACTGTTAAACGGAATAATAAATTCATCGCATGCGGGGAGCTAGAGAACGGTCTCTATGTTCTGCATCCTTCTTTGGAAACTAACTTAACCGAAACTACGTCGGTCGAAAATCCCAAGAAAAGGACTCGTGATACAGTAAATCTCACGTGCCTCTGGCATTACCGACTTGGCCACATCGGTGTCGACCGAATCACAAGACTGGTAAAGGATGGTCCTTTGGATTTTCTAACCGTAGAAAATCTTCCCACTTGTGAACCTTGCCTCCAAGGTAAGATGACTAAGCGGCCATTTGACGGTAAGCCTGAAAGATGTGCAGGCACACTTGACCTAATACATACTGATGTATGTGGTCCCCTGAGTGTTAGGACACGGAATCAACACGTGTACTTCATCACCTTTACAGATGATTTTTCACGATATGGTTACGTGTACCTAATGAGACATAAGTCTGAATCATTTGAAAAGTTCAAAGAGTTCAGACAGGAAGTCGAGAAACAGTTAGAGAGAGAAATTAAGGCCCTTCGATCAGATCGAGGTGGCGAGTATCTCTCTGACGAATTCAGGGACTACTTAAAGGCCAATGGGATAGTGTCACAACTGGCTCCTCCTGCTACACCTCAACTCAACGGTGTTTCAGAGAGGAGAAATAGGACCTTATTAGACATGGTCCGGTCACTTCTCGTACGCTCAGAATTACCCACATCCTTTTGGGGATACGCATTAGAGACTGCTACCTACGTGCTGAATAGGGTTCCAACCAAATCAGTTCCGAAAACTCCATATGAACTTTGGACCGGAAGGAAGCCAAGTGTGAGACACTTGAAGATTTGGGGTTGTCCTGCACACGTTAAAAGAACAAGTGCGGACAAGTTGGAATCTTAAACCAGCCGTTGCCTGTTTATAGGCTACCCAAAGGATTCGGTGGGTTATCTATTCTATGACCCAAGTGAGCAGAAAGTGTTCTGCAGTCGAAACGCCCGATTCTTAGAATCCGATTACATCCTGGACACCCATCGTCAGGAAATAGTTCTTGATGAGGAGAGCTCAGGAGCAGTGGGAGATGACCCACAAGTTCCAGGTAATGACCAACCTAGAAGGTCCACCCGGGTATCCAGACCACCAGTCCGATATGGTTATGACCAGGATAGTTACCTGGTGGAAGCCTTGACTAGTGAAGAGGATCCCGTGTCTTACGCGGAAGCTATGTTAGACATAGACTCCCAGAAGTGGGTGGAGGCCATGAGAGCCGAGATGGACTCAATGGAGACCAATGGAGTCTGGACTCTAGTGGATCCGCCCTCCGGGGTAAAAGCAATTGGTTGCAAATGGATCTACAAGAGGAAGAAGGGCCCCGATGGCAGGATTGAGACCTTTAAAGCTCGTTTGGTGGCGAAAGGGTATACTCAGAAAGAAGGCATCGACTATGAGGAAACCTTTTCACCGGTGGCCATGCTTAAATCCATTAGGATCCTGCTAGCTGTAGCAGTGTACCATGATTACGAGATTTGGCAAATGGATGTCAAAACAGCGTTCCTGAATGGAGATCTTAGTGAAGATATCTACATGCAGCAGCCGCAAGGCTTCATTGCTGCTGGTCAGGAACACATGGTATGTAAACTTAATAGATCCATATATGGACTTAAGCAGGCTTCTAGGAGTTGGAACATCCGTTTTGATTCTGCAGTCAAAACGTTTGACTTTGAGCAGAATCCGGATGAGCCCTGTGTTTACAGGAAATCCAGTGGGGATAAGATCACCTTTTTAGTCTTGTATGTGGACGATATCCTACTCATTGGGAATGATGTAGGAATGTTGACTTCGGTCAAGGTATGGCTATCACAGCAGTTCTCCATGAAAGATCTTGGAGAAGCTTCATACATACTGGGTCTTCGACTCTATAGAGATAGATCGAAGCGGATAATTGGATTATCCCAGGCTGCTTACATTGACAAAATTGTCAAAAGATACAGCATGGAAAACTCCAAGAAAGGAAACGTTCCTTTCAGGCACGGAGTCACTCTCTCCAAGAAGATGTCTCCCAAGACTTCTGAGGAGATTGAGAGCATGAGAGACGTTCCCTATGCCTCAGCTGTGGGGAGCATCATGTATGCCATGTTGTGCACTCGCCCGGACATAGCTCAGGCGGTGAGTGTGGTAAGCAGATTCCAGGCAAACCCAGGACAGGAGCATTGGACTGCTGTGAAGAACATACTCAAATACCTTCGAAGGACGAAAGAGTTTTGTCTGGTATTCGATGGTAGTTCACTGCAAGTTCTAGGGTATACCGATGCCGATTTCCAGTCGGATCCAGATGATAGAAAGTCTACATCTGGGTATGTTTTCACGATAGGATCGTGTGCTGTTTGCTGGAAAAGCAGCAAACAGGGGTCCACTGCAGACTCCACAACCGAGGCCGAGTACATTGCCGCAAGTGAAGCTGCCAAGGAAGCCGTGTGGATGAAGAAATTCATACACGAATTGGGAGCGATTCCATCCAGCACATCACCCATCCCGTTGTAGTGTGACAACAATGGAGCGATCGCCCAGGCTAAAGAGCCTCGGGCCCACTCGAAGTCAAAGCACATCGAGAGGAAGTACCATGTACTGCGGGAGATCGTTGGTAGAGGGGACGTCCTAATTCAAAAGGTAGCATCAGCGGATAATGTGGCAGACCCATTGACTAAGCCACTGACACAGAAGGTGTTTGAGAAACACGTGGAAAGTATGGGACTCCGGCTTGTACCAGATTGGACCTAAGTGCAAGTGGGAGCTGTTAGACAGTTTTGTATGCCCTTAGCTTCAATCATTTTGATGTACTTTTGTTATTTAGTGGAAATAAATAAAGTGCATGTTTGATTCATGTTGTTTGGTTTAATTCTGTGTAAAACCCTAAAACTGGACATTTGTAGAGACTCATGTTAGTTTTGAATGTTCACAGCCGTTGGATAAGTCTGGGGAGATTTATCCTGCCAAGGCTGATACTGGTGTGCCACCAAGTGTTGGGATGGCCTGTCTCAGCCATCAGGGTAAGACCCGAGGCACATACAGCATGGGATTACTTGAATCCTTGAACCGGACCAGATTTCCAGTCTTGCCCTGGACCTTGGAGATAGATGGGCAAAACTGGAAAGTTACACCTGACCCCTAGACTCGATTGTGACACTTCACTAGGTGTTGGATCAGGCTGCCTTTGATATGCCAATCAGTGAGATCCTTAGTGGGGATCAAAACCTGGGTATGTTGGGGCAGTTTGAGAATTCATCTGAGTGGGTGGTCATAGTGACAGAATCAGCCACTTTGTCGGACAAAGGGTAATGATCGGGAATGCACTCTCTCTGATGGAAACCAAACTGCCGGCAGTTGATTTCAATCGTTGGAATTTTGTTTTTGCAAAATTAATATATTTACATATATATGTACGGTTTCAAAATGTTTGTAAATGGTTTTAATTCCCGGGATCCATGTGAGAGGAGAGTGCGGCACTGTTCCTTGCAGCCGAGGGAGAGGTCCTCTCTTGTCGGGCAGTGCTTGATCATTAAGGGCTGAGAGGTTAAGTGTAAGACCATTTAGGACAATACCTGATGGGCTAATCTTGCACCTGCCCACAGTCCCTGGGTTTTTATAAGATGGCTTGGCCCAGGGACCACTTAATGTAAGTGTTGGGCCCATAGGGTTCATACGATGGACTCAAGGGGTTCATTGAGATTTTCAGTGAATTTGGCTGGGCCTTCTATTAAAGGCTGGGCCGAACCCATGTGGCTGGTGTGTAGATCAATGCTTGGGTCCCACGCCATACAAAGAAGCCCAACTGGGCAGCAGATTGGAAACTAATTAAACACTGAATACTTAATGGGCCTAAAGCCCATTTCGAAGTGGGCTGATATGATCACCCATCAATGGGGCGAATTTGAGATTGAAGTTAGCAAAAAGGATTGGGCTCTTAGCCTTATCCACTCTTAGAGACCAAATTCAAATCAGATTTGAATCTGGTAACCTCCTGATAAGATCAGGAGTAAGCTAACTCTATCTGGGAAAAGGATTAAGAATATCCCCTATCCAAATACTGATTTGGATTGGGATAACTCCTAATTAGGAGATTTCTTAATCAAGAAGAAAGGAGGAGATTTCGAATGTACCAAGAGGGAGAGAAATCAGATTTCGATCCAAGGGGTTTTGGTAAGCAAGAAGGGTTCCTGCGATTTGAGATTAGATCTCATACTCTCCAGAAAAGAAAACAGTTCAGCCCTTTCGTTTCTGGAGATCTCCTCCTGCCGCCGCCATCTGTATTGTTGCAAGATTCGATCTTTGCAGAAAAGAAAGCCAAGAAACCAGTTCTTGACATCAGTCTTGCAAGAAAGACTGAAAGAATTCAGTGTTTAGTACATCCAGGGGATTCTTGTGAAGGATCCAGTGTGTAGGACGCACCCTGCTGGTTCTGTTCCATCCACAGCTGTGTCATCTTCAGCAGGGACAGATCTTGGAGCATTCTTTGGGCGTGAACACCAACTTTGGGAGATACTGCTTCTCCGGATCAGGTATAATCCTCCCATTTATCTTTTGGTACAGATCTGGTTTGATTAGGGTTCAAGTAGATCCTTGAATATTGTATTCTAAATTCAGGGAATATGATTCCCAGTTGGGAGAAGGTAGGAAATTTTTGAAATTCGCCCCACCCATTCCGCAACCTTCATGGCGTCCATTAGATGGATCCTACCATTCTTTCAGTGGTATCAGAGCCACAGGTTCGAATTTTGAACCAAAAGAAAATCAGATCTGACCCTGCGCAGATGGATAGAAGGTGTTCTTTCAAGATTTGCGCAGATTGTTTTCTTTTTTTTTCAAGAAACTGTTTCTTGTTAAGGGCGATTGATCTGAAATTAATTTCTATTAAATCCAAAATTTATTTGGAATTGTTCTTTATTTATTTTGATTTAATGGACTGTTCAAACCTGGAGATCGCAGTGCAGTTTTAGCGCAGATGGTCTGCGCACCCTTTTTCTTTTCTATTTATTTATTTCATTCAATTCGGTCTGTAAATAATTTTTTTTATTTTTTTAGACTGAATGTATAGGATTTGATCAAGAATGTAATTAATAGAAATAGGATTTCTGTTATTTTTCTTGATTAAAGAAGATGGAAGAAGATGGCGGCGATGGAGATTTGCAGATGGAGAAATCGTTTTCTGCGATTTGCAGTTTATGAAACTGCAACCCTTGTGATTAACCTCTGTTTTGCAGGTGGTGCGAACAGTCCAAAATTGTTTTGTGTTTGCTAGAAATCAAAACTATTAATTTCAGATCATTCAATAATTAATTCTTGAATTGAAAATCAGTTTTGGACCATTTCGGACTAGATTGGACCAAAACTGTTTGGACCGAATCTGGGTTTCGAAAGGGGCTGTTCTCAGTCCAATTGTCTCACACTTTTGTTCCAAATCTGATGTTCAATTACAGGGATTAATTCGGCCCACCTGTAAAGCCCAGTTTTAAAGGGTTAAAACTGCAAAAGCCCATTATTGTGAGATAAGCTGTATGGGCCGAACTGCTATCTGCGATTCAGCCCATACACCTAGTGGACATTAATCGTTAATGACTTGGTTTTTAAATGGGCCGTTGAATGGGCTTTACAGCAATTAATTGATTGGATCAATTCCTCCTTTACATGTGATGTTTGGATGTTTGATGTGCTGCGACCATGGGCCATAAGTACTTGGCCCGTGATGACTCGTTAGTGGCTCTTGCGCACACCATGGCTGAATGCACATCATTGCCATGGTGTCCCTGAAGGTCATTGGATGACCCCCTCTTTGTCTGGTGGGCCCCACAACCCTGAAAAGGGATGCGTACGGAACCCCTAGCCGATGAAGGCCCACCAGAAATCTGACTTTATGAAAGTCAGTGGGAGCCACTTTGGTTTGACCTAAATTAGAACTAGGCCGTAATTTTGTTCCCTCCAGCAAATATGAATGCAAGTGATAGGGAGATCCATATGATGGACTCTCTAAAGGCCTTCCGTCATTAGCACAATGATGGGTCCATCAGTAATGAGGAAACGCACCATAAAATTGGGCTATCCATTTGCTGTTGGATCTGTTAGAGTGTTTCATAAGATGATAGGGGCGTCATAGACCGATGTGGGAGGGGCTTCATCAGAAAATGGGAACTCTCTCACGGTACCTTGGCGTAACCTGAATATGATGGGTGTGCACTCACTGACAGAAGGGTTTACCTGAAAACGGCTCTGAACCTTGTCTGACAGAGGCCAAAGGGAAACTCATTTGATGAGTGGATATGATCCGTCACAGAAAGGTGGTGGGGTTATGCAGCTGAAACAGTTGGCTTCACGCACCCCATGTGATTTCCCACATTTCCAGAGACATTTCGTCGTCTCCGTCACTGAGATAGGAGGGAAATCTCAGAGATGAACAAATGGGAATGGAACATAGATTAAAAGCCATATCTATGTAGGTAAACATGAATCAAACTAAGGTTGTGGACTAATGATTTTGCTGTTTTATCAGAAAATGGCAAACGGTCAATTTGCAAAGCTTCTAGACGATAACAAGCTTAAGGGCCCAAACTATGCCGACTGGTACAGAAATCTTATGCTGGTCCTAACTTCTGAAAAGTTAGACAAGGTAGTGAAAAATCCTGCCCCGGAATGTCCGGGTGATAGGGCTTCTGAGGCCCGTAGGAGGGACTACCAAGATTGGGAGGATAAGAACTCCCTAGCCCGCTGCTTTGTCATTGCCTCATTAGACAACTCAATACAGAGGCAGTTCGATCAGATCGAACTTGCCAAGGACATATTGGACAGTCTAAGGACAATGTATGAGGAGCAGAACCGTTCTACTCGACAGAAGGTCCTGAAATTGTTCATGACCGCGCAGATGACCAAAGGGCAGAAAGTTCATGACCATTGTCTTCGGATGATGGGATACATCAACGAACTTGAAGCTCTTGGATCCGGGCTAGATCTTGGCACGCAAGTGGAAGCCATCCTAAATTCTTTGCCCTCTTCCTTCAATGCGTTCACTATGAACTACAATATGAATAAGCTGAATGTCAGCGTCCAGGAACTCAGCAATATGTTGCAGAGGGCCGAGGATTTACTCAAGAAGGATGAGCCTGTGGTTATGCTTGCTGAAGCTAACAAATCGGGCATGAGAAAGAGAAAGGCAAAGAAGCCCCAGAAGAAGACTACCAAACCCAAGAAGCAGAAGAAGAACAAGGCATCTGATGTCTGTCACTTCTGCAAGCAGACCGGCCACTGGAAGAGGAACTGTCCTATCTACCTGGAATCTAAGAAAGGTAATATCGAAACTTGTGTCATAGAAACTAATATGTTAGTTACTTCTGTGTCCTGGTGTGTTGACTCCGGGGCTTCAACTCATGCGTGTAACTCACTGCAGGGGTTCAAAGTTAGCAGAAGGCTGAGTGAAGGAGAAGTGACACTGTTCTTGGGAACAACTGCAAGTGTTGCAGCTGCGGCAATAGGAACCGTAGAATTAGTTTTTAAAGAAGGAGTCCTTGTACTTAAAGATTGTCTTTATGTACAGAACTTGAGAAGGAATTTAATTTCTGTTTCAAAATTGTGTGCTGATGGATATACTGTTTACTTTAGTAATATGATTACTGTTAAACGGAATAATAAATTCATCGCATGCGGGGAGCTAGAGAACGGTCTCTATGTTCTGCATCCTTCTTTGGAAACTAACTTAACCGAAACTACGTCGGTCGAAAATCCCAAGAAAAGGACTCGTGATACAGTAAATCTCACGTGCCTCTGGCATTACCGACTTGGCCACATCGGTGTCGACCGAATCACAAGACTGGTAAAGGATGGTCCTTTGGATTTTCTAACCGTAGAAAATCTTCCCACTTGTGAACCTTGCCTCCAAGGTAAGATGACTAAGCGGCCATTTGACGGTAAGCCTGAAAGATGTTCCTCCAAGGTGAACTAGGGGGTCGGCTATTGCCCGACTCCGATTGCTCGGCCAATTGATTATCACCGTAGCTAAGGGTCAGGGGCTCAACATGCTCGTGTCGGCCCTGGGTCTCTGACACCCCAGTGGGGGTAGTCGCCTCGAGAAGGACCTCCTACTCGGGGGCAGACTTCTTCCATGCGCTGAGTGAGGCGGTCCAAACGATCAAGGACAGGCTGAAACTACTCGTAAGTGACTAGGTTCTAGTTATTCCTGGCTCTTCGCACCATAATTTTCAAACTTGGGAGGGCTTAGAGATGTTTCTTCTTGTGAGTTTTAAGGAATCATCTTAGCAACGTTTCCCACAAACGGCACCAATTGTTGCAGTTCGGATTAGCCAAGGGCAATGAGGTAAATTCGCCCCCAAGTTCCGAAGGCAAGATGAAGTTTTTGAGGATTCTGAAGAGGGTAAGTCGAGGCCGAGGACCGTAGGACGAGGTGAGGTGCTCCCTTGAGTATGGTAGAAGCTGAGGACTATGGGTTGTCGGCTCAGTAATGAGATTCCTTGTGATCCGAAGTACTACAAGACAAGAGAAGTCAAAGGCCTCGGGTGAGGACCCGAGGCGAAGGCTCCGACACTCAAGTTAGTACAAGGTGTAAGGTAGGGGAAGGTGCAGACGAGGTCTCGATGATAGTCCTCGGATGCACTGGGTCCCCAAGAGTAAATGCTAATGAAGAGAGGTAGATGCAAGAATTTAATTCAAGGCGCTGGAAGTAAATGAGGGAGCTATATTATAATCCTGGGAATTGGGTCCCCTATCAAGTGGGAGTTACCTCATATTTATACTTGAGCGAGCTGGAGGCAAGTGGAGATGAACGCATCAAATGATAGCCATAAGAAGTTAGGCAATAGGTCCTTGCAAGTACACCTAACTGCTCCGCGATTGGCTCCATACAAAGGCAGTAGGGCTCCCCCCCCCCCTACTATGGCTGGCGCTGTCAGGTGTTAATGGGCTGGGCCTGGCTAGCCCACATCAATTATTAATGTAGTTTTTATAAATTTCCTGATACTAAAATTCATTTTTTTGTAGAAATATGAATTTGATAGATTATTTGTTTCATTAGTTTATAAAATACCAATTTTAAATATTATTCTTTTTAATTTTTACTTAATGTTATTGAAATTAGTTATTTCGATTGTATGTAAGCACTAAAGTTAATAGGAGTTATTTTATTTCATTTATTATAATATGGTGCAAGATGGCTTAATGGTTAAAAGTTACGTTTAAGATTTTTAATAAAGAAATAGATGGGTGTGTATCGGCCCAATACATGGAAACACAAACAAAACATAAAATAGCAATTTCTCTTCTACGCCTAAAATTCATTGATCAATCCACACCACGGTATATTGGATGTTATATGCATGTACTACAATAAATGACTGAAATATTTTATTTAGAATTTTGTTATCAATACATCACACAGCACGGCAGAGTGCAGGACACAACACCTTATGAAGTGTAGTGTGGCGCTCAAATCATATAGTATGTTTGGCATCGATGTTGCAGATACAGCACATTTTCTGCTGATGTGTGGGTTGGAAGCACTATTTTTTGAGAAAACGGTTTTTTTTTTTTTTTTTGGAATGATTGTTGCCAGGTAGAATGTTTTCTGGAGCAACAGAAATTTTTTATTTTTAATACTAATGTTCTAGGAAATATTTTCAGCACTGGTATCCATTATTCAGTGCCACATCACTGCCACCTCACATCCCTATTGGCAGCAATGAGCTGCAGCTTTAGGAAACCCCAAATTTGACATTGCTCCAAATCATGCCTTGCCTATTTCCAAGGCGTGGCTTAAAGCACCGTTTTTTATGAAAATAATAGTTCCAAACAAATGCCTGTTTTTTGAAGCACCATTTTTTCCGATGTAATACTGATATGGCACCGTTTTCTGGAGCAATGGCAATGATGCCAAACAGACGCATAATTTCAACCATACCAAGTGGGTCCTAGTGGATACAAACATGCCATGCACTATAGAGACCAGCCTACCAAACACTCAGGTGTTGTCCAGTTGTGTGTTGCTTTTGGATAATTGGGTTTAAGTTTCTTTCCTTGAAATAATAATAATAATAATAATAATAATAATAATAATAATAATAATAAAGACAAGAAGGCCAGAAAGGGCATTTAGGAATTGTTTGTTTTGGTGCTTTGTTGTGATATAAACTTTATCTGGGTTAATTGCTGCATTTTTCTAAATTGAGAATTGAAAAGGAAAAGAAACTTCCACAACTAGCATCACTTGGGAAAGGTTGAAATATACAAACAAACGTAGGGTGGGAAAGTATGGATAGGCCAAACAATCAATAGGGCTGGGCTTTGTTTGGCTGGCCCCCCATTGAAGCCCAAAAATTAAAAGTTACTCCACTAGTTGGATGTAGACCCAACCAGACCAGCTGTATCATAGTCATAACCTACAGAAGTGGTGGACTGCGCTTTGAAATCTGGCCCACCACATCCATTGAAACAACTAGCTTGGTGGCCTGGTTTGCGTGAGGAATCTTTCTATCTATCAAATATCATATTCTCTAATCACTATCGACCAAAACAAAAAGTTCAATGCCTGACAAACAATTATAATCCAACTACCCTTTGCCTGAAAAGTAAAAAGATATTTGAATCAATTATAATTATAAGTGATCGCTTTTTTCAATAATTAATTATTAATTTATTAATGTTATTTTACTAACTGTACACAATATATATATATAAAAAAAATGACGTTTGCATCTGTGCCTTTACGAATTTGTATCTATTAGTTTTAGAGTTTATCCCCTATAAATGGGAGAAATGAATAAATAAATAAGGAAATAGCTTTTGTTAATTACGGCTACAATTGATCTGAGGGTCCGTTTGGGAGGGCTGAAGTTTTGATTGAGTTGCTTTTACTGAGTCACTTTGAATATCATTTTTAAGTTTTTCAGATTTTTCACTGAACATTGCTTATATAGCTGTCTTTGTGGTACCCACCACTAAAAGCCAGAAGCTGCTGCATGAAAACCATCTCAAACGAGCATTAAAGGATGAAGTCATGAAGCTTTGTTTGAGCTGCTTTGAATAAGTTGCTTAAAAAAGCTTCACTGGAAAGCCATATTGGAGTTTCCTGATTTTTCCATCTTACAAAGGTAAAAGCTGCCATATGAAAGTACTTCCAAACAGGCATTGAAACTAGTTTCAAGGGAAAGTTATTATGGGAGCATGGGCTTTCAGAGTTTTGTCCAGACATCGTTTATTGGCTGTCTAAATGGGTCCTAGCTACTTTGCGAAGCCAAAAGCTACCAACGGACCCTCTAATTTGGAAGGAATGAAGCATATCAACTTCTGACTTTTCAAGGTGGGGCCTATTCAGACAACCTTTATGTTATGTTTGGTGAAAAATCTATGAGCCCAAATCTGTCGATCAATCAATTTTTGGGCTGCCTGCTGCTTCAACCTCACTAGATAGCTTATCCGGATCGGGGCCTATTCAGACGGCCTTTAAGTTATGTTTGGTGAAAAATCTATGAGCCCAAATCTGTGATCAATCAATTTTTGGGCTGTCTGCTTCAACCTCACTAAATAGCTTATCCGGATCGCTTCAAAGCAGCTGAACTGGTTTAGTTGAATGTTTTTGTTCAGCCCTCCCAAACAAGCACTAAATATTTCTATTATATTAGGAATTATGTCCTTTCAGGCTGTGTTTGGTTTGAAGGAAAAAGTAGGGGAAGGCCCCTTTCTTTCCCTACTTTTTCCTTCAAACCAAACATAGCCTAAAAGTACAACAACCCTGCCCAGTTAAGAATATTTTTTTATTGCATTTTTTCATGGAGCCAAATTATATAATAATACAATAACAAGGGACTATAAATACAAATTTGATAAAGAAAATAGGACGAAGATGAATTAAAAAAAAAAAAAAACATAACCAAATATTTCAGTAGATCAGTCAATAGGTAGGATCTACTGATACAACTGAACTGAATCACACCAAATCACACCGGTTCTGGTTCTGAGTTGTGTCCAGATAATAATTCGGTTTCTGTTCTGAATTGATCATATATTTAAAAATAATATAAATGTCTCATGGTTTACCTTGTATTTTTGTTATATTTTATTTTTAATTAAAGGTAAATTTGATAGATAGTATATAAGATCGATACTTTTATATAAAATAAAAACACATTTTATTAACGTATAAACAAGTTTACTATTCACTATTTTCTATCTTAAATATTATAAAAAATGAAGTTTCATATTGTTTTATTAGAGGTAATTATTTATGTCAAATATAATTGGATTTAATTGAGCCAGAATCGATTAATTAGCCCAATTTTGGGGGGTCTGATTTTATAGAACCAAAAGGGTCTAATTCAGAATTGGGTTTACATGGTTTATTGGTTTCAAGAACACGTTCACCCTATCCAGACTAGATCTGATCCATTGGTAGCCCTAGAAAAGAATATGAGGTAACTTATGTTCACGGATCCAATCTAGATCTGCTACCCACAAATACTACAGCTGCTCAGTAGGGAGATGTTCCCAATTCTCGATGTGTGGCTATAGTGTATTGTGGGTAGCGCGTTGGAGCAGGGAGATGTTTTCAATTCTTGATGTGTGGCTGTAGTGTATTGTGGGTAGCGTGTTGGAGGAGGGAGATGTTTCCAATTCTTGATGTGTGGCTGTAGTGTTTTGTTGGTAATGTATTGGTGGAAGATATGGAGTCTTCTGTATTGTATATGAAGAAAGAATAATTGTCCAATGAATCGCACTCTAGAAAGATTAAGGGCATAAAGGTTTGCATTGAAGTCTGACATCTCAAATGTAATACTTGCTTTTAATGGAGCATTCAAATAATGTTGTTTAGAAATTTGAATGCTAAGTTATGAAAATTAACAATTGACCATTTTAACTCTAATATGAGAGAGTTTGTTTAACAATTTAATACACTTGTTAACAATTAATTAAATGAGTATAAAGCGATTAATACGAAGTCACATCTGCCCCCCACATAATGCGTCTCAAAAGCGTCCCACAGCACTAATTAATTAATTAGTCAAAATAATTAATTAATTAAAAGCAAATAATTATTATTAGATGTTTCAAATAAATAATTGCATAATTATCTTATTCAATACATAACTTGTAATTATAAATAGCTAATTATCAATAATGAATTATTAAAAAATAACTAAATAATGATTATTAACCAAATGAATAAACAAAAAATATAATATAATAATTAGATAATTTAATAATTAGTATTATATATTTCAAACAAAAATCATTAACTATTTTAATAAATACACATCTAGATAGTGAGGATAATACCTAATAAAAATAATGAAATAATAATTCTAATTAAATAAATAATTATTAACATAATAGTTATTAACAATCGACTTTTAAAAAATAATTGAACAACTGAGAATTTAATAAATAGTTTAGTATTAATTAAAAGAGTTATATTATTTTATTATTATTTTGTTAATATTTTATTAGTGTTTATAATATTCTGTTATATGCATTATTATTTCTGATAATAAAGAAAGAAGGAATAAGGATATTATTATTATTATTATAAAAGGAGGAAGTGGGGATATTTTTGAAAATAAAAACAGGAATTTACACTACTAGCCTGTACGAACTAAACACTAAATCTGAATAAAAAATACCAACCCAACACTCTTAATGGCTCTTAAAATGAGTTCGGATTTCGCTCATATAATGGTTCTCACAGCCACAGCATGTTGCAGCTGCACATGAGGAAATACTCTTGTATTTTTCATGGGTGATGTTCTCAATGCATGGTTTCAAGTTCTGTGAGGAGGGTGTGAGGACCAATTGTATAAGGGGTAAATCTGAACGTATTTACCAATTTAGATCTCCCCATGAATGTTAACATGCAAATACATGAAATGTTCTCAATGTGTGAAGTAGCTGTGATAGGTGGGTAGGAGATCCAAATACCATACAGACCAGTAGGGGTGAGTATGGGTTGATTTCGTTCGGTTTGGTTTGGTTCCATGACAAAACTTGGAAGTTACTCTATCAGGGTCGGTTCCAGGCTTTTGGAACCAGAACCTACTCCTTAAAGGTTGATTCCAACGTTGGTGGTACTAGGGTTGGTTCCAAGGGTCTACTTCTGGAACCTATTTTTTCTTTACTATCCCCTTAAAAAAATCAAACATGTTTTCTAAAAACTTGATGTTCAATAAATATGTTATATAGTTTAAAACTTACATTATCTTTATCGATGAAATTGAGTAATTTAATATGTAGATTATCATGATACATCAATGTACGATTCAAAATTTATCATTATAATTTATATTTTGTAAATATTAACTTTTACATTACTTATTATACACATTCAAATATTAAAATGAAAACAAATGATCAAATCACTTGAGTAAATCAATGGTCAAGTGAGACAATGGCTTTTGTAACCATGAGTGCTTGAGTTTAAATATTCACATTCTTAAAAGTATTTTGGGATTTATTTCAAGACAAGTTTGGTTCTAACGCCAATTCTACCAAAGTCGGTTCATCATGTCAGTTCAGGTTGGGTAAACCCTTAGAAACTAGAACCAGTTTGGGTGGGGGTCAGTTCCAAGAATTTGGAACCAGACCCTACCCTGTAATAAATTGTGTAGGGTTGGTTCAAGGCTAGTTCAAGGTTGATTCTATTTTGTTCCGGGTAAAACCTACCCATTTGCTCACTCCTATAGGCCAATGTTTTCGAACCATCGTTGACTTGGATGGTCGGACCGTTAGGCCCAACAATCGTCTAGGCAAATGGGTAAAACCTACCCATTTGCTCACACCTATAGGCCAATGTTTTCGAACCATAGTTGACCTGGATGGTCGGACCGTTAGGCCCAACAATCGTCTAGGCAACTGGTTCTATTTCACCCTTAATCCATTATTTGGCAAAAATTTGTTGACTTGGTCAACGACCCATTGATCCGAGTGGTTAAACCATCAATCTATTTGACCTGAACAATGATTTTGACTGATTTTTATTTAATTATTTATTTTTTTTTTTATTTTTTTAATTTGGAATGGGCCATCCATTCAAACTGGATAGTTGAACCGCTGAACTAGAACCTATGACCAAAGCAATTTCATTTCCAGGTTTATTTTTAAAACATTGACCCAAACACTCTTGAGCCTTGAGCCTTAAATTCTAATGGACGGGTCTAAATCACTTCTAATTATACATTTAATTCTTTTGAAGTTTTAATTAAGCTGGCCAACAAAAGCTATTTAAAAATCGTTTGGTTTGAAGGAAAAAGTAGGGAAAGGAAATTTTTACAAATCTTGTATAGATTTCTCTACCTTTTCCTTCAAACCAAACGTAGCCTAAGTGATAACTCAGTATTTGATCTAGGGCTGTTCACGGGTCAGGTTGGGCCGGTTTACTGAGATTTTTTCAATCGACCCGACCTGGTCGGGTTACCTGAAATTGAAACCAAAATTGACCTTATGTAAGCAAAACCGACCTGGTCGGTTTGAGTCGGGTTGGGTCGGTTTGGATCAGTTTCGGCTCTAAGTTCAACCATAGTAATAAATTGGTAGATTGGAGAAAGAAGACTGAAATTTGATGTAAAAAATGATACATAATTCTATTAGAGAAAGAAGACTGAAATTTAATGTAAAAAAAGACACATAATTCTATTAGAGAAAGAAGACTGAAATTGGTAGGGGGCGGACCAAGTTAGAATAGAAGTTATCAAGAAAATAGAAAGTCAAACTGTTTTAGAGAAAGAAAACTGAAATTTGTATATTTCAAGAAACATTCTAATCTAAGTAAAAAATGACACCTAATTCTAATTGTAATTAGTTGCCTATTTAGTGTAAAAGACTATAAAAACTAGAATTCTTTGATTCTTTTCTTTAAACCTTTCCAGAAAAATTCCTTGTCTAATTGTCTTACAATACTTGCCATTAATGTCATTTCTAAGTAGAAGACTAGAAATTAAGTTAGGTTATAATTAGGATAGAGACAACTTAGTTAAGTAAGAACTAAATAGATTGTAAATACTAATTAAGAACTAATTATTAACTACTAAGTCGATTCAGTTCAAGTCGATTTCGATTTTCACATATGAAAACCGAAATCAACCCAAACCATCGGTTTATAATTTTTTACAACCCCAAACCAACCGATGCTGAAGAAAACCCGATCGATTCGGGTTGGTCGGTTTAATCGGGCTGGGTCTTCCTATGAAGAGCCCTAATTTGATGCAAAGCATGCTCGTGAGTCGTGACCCGAGCTCCCGGTACGAAGGAACACAACCTATGCAATCGAGAGATTGAATCCAGTGAAACCGTTGGTTCACGAGGAGAGTGCACCCTCCAATGGGAGGCTTGCATGCCACCCTTTTTGAATCTAGCAAATCCGTTAAAGTTTGGTTCACACTCTCGTTAAGCGAGTCAATCTGGTTCAATCAGTTAGAAAAAGACAAAATCAAATGAAACAAGTCTTTTTGCCTCTCATTTGTCTGAATTCCCCTTTCTTCCACTTTCATTTTCACCCGAGCCCTGGTCCAAGAGCAAGAGACATCCAACAGTAATTTCACCAAGCTCTGACGATGTGGAGTCAATTGGCAGTAAGCATTTCTTCTTCTCCTTCCCCTTCCAACCTTGTTATTCCTCTTCCTTAATATCTTCCTCCTTCCTCTTCTTCTAGTAGGAGACTACCAGCGGCAATTTCACTATTGCACCAAGTTCACCTTCAACTTCATGATTCTTATTGCAGAGAATATCCTTTAAGAGCTATTATTCATATGGCCTGGTTCCCTCCCACCTTCTGTGTATACTGTTAAATTTAATCGTCACGGCTGTTGTATAGGTAGCCCTAGAAGATCAAGAAAGGTTTCCATGCTTATTATAGTAGTTCTTCATTTACATTAGTTACCAAGTTTTCTCGATATCACACTTTACTACTATTTACATTACATAAATTTAGTTCAATAAAAATCAAACATCAATCCATTTTTTGTGACTTTCCAAAAAACATCCATTTTTGTGGATCTGATCCCCATCCCAGATTCTAAAACTGGTAATCAAATATAGATTACACAGAAGTAGGCCATGGAACTTGAACCACAACCATGTGTTCATCGAACGTAAATGGAACCTCTTCACCATCAATTAAACAAACTTTTGGTTTTGTTTTTATGCAAACAACCTCATCTCTCTGGTTCCCCTCACTCCAATTCGAACCGAACTTGTCTCATCATCCTACTCCAATGATTGAATGGCACCGCTGGTATTAAGCATGTCAACTAATACAATAGGAGCAAATTGGATTTTGCTCGATAACAACTTCATTAGAGAATCTGTAAGAAACACGAAATTAAAAGGCTCCAATGATATCTCCATATGTTTCCATGACTTCAAGGGCATCAACTTCTTCGCTTGGAACATATAAACAACAAACACTTGTACCCCTTCAATGGAAATCAGGTTCTTTCCGTTTTCTAATCAATATCGTTTGGGTTCATCGTAGCCAACACAGCTGCAAAAACTCAGAGGCACAATTGTTTGTTTGAGCTTGACGGCACCAACCTCCCGCTAGGTGACATGCCATCAGAGTTGGAAGGCAATCACTGTCGAAGCTTGGCGAAACAATGAAATCACTACCGGTGGTCTTCTGGCAAAAGAAAAAGAAGAAGATATTAATGAAGATGAATAGCAAGGTTGAAAGAAAAAGGAGAAGAAAGGATGTTTACTGCCGATTGACTACATGCCGTTGGAGTTTGGTGAAACAGTGAAATCGCCGCCGGTGGTCTATTGCTAGAAGAAGAGAAAGGAAGAAGATATTAACAAAGAGGAATAACAGGGTTGGAAGGAGAATGAGAAGAAAGGATTCGACTTATTCTTATCGCCAGTTGGCTCCATGCCGTCAGAGTTTGGTGAAATCGCTGCCGGTGGTCTCTTGCTCTTGGGCTAGAGGCTCGGGTGAAAATGAAAGTGGAGGAAGGGAAATTCAAACAAATGAGGAAAAAAAGGCTTTTTATTGATGGTTTTGTCTCTTCCGAACCGGTTGAACCGGATTGACTCACTTAACGGGAGTGTGAATCGAACTTAACATTAACGGAATTGTTAGATTTGAAAAGGACGATGTACACGGCTCCCATTGGAGGGTGTACGCTCCCCATGATTTGAGCTCTTCAATCGATGCATGGCCGAGCTCCACCACGTGTACATGGGAAGTTCACCTGGCGACCCACTGAGCAAAACTACCGTCACTGCCCATCACACCTAGCACCCCACTTAGAAAAGCCATCATCACTGTTAAGGCCATCAGTCATGTCTGGCAATGCCATCGTCACATGTGCCGGGCATGTTAATCGTCACATGTGCCTCCCCGTGCATGAGCACATGGCATCACAGAGGCAACACGTGTCTTTACCGAGCTCTAAATAATCCACTCTAAGCAACAAGTGCCCTTTAGAAAGGTCAAAGTATCTCTATCACTTTAACACATCTCATGAGAGGCCTTGCCAATAGAAAGGTTTGTTGAACATTCATTAGAGACTTTTGACCTCATTTATTACTCACTCATATAACACACAACCCTACTCACTTGGCCATTGAATACCTAAGCTCGGAATATCATCACGGGCCCTTTGGCCTCGTCTTCCCTTGCATATATATCTTCCAAATTGTCCCGGGGACCTCAGCGGCTTTTGTTTTTCATCAAGGCTAAAAGCACTCGCAAACGCTGCCATAGCATGGGATACGTGGCAAGTATGGTAAAATATTGAGATTTTGGTGTAGCCACATTCATCATTTTTTTCTTTTTCCTAGTTCTAGCATATTCTAATCTGTTTTAGCAGATTCCTCAATTTTTCCTAAAATAACGACAGTTTCTCTGACAACGAGAGAAATAAATCAAAAGCACAACTCAGTGGCCAAGCTCAATAATTGAAGGGTAAGATATAAAAACCTCCCCCTGAGGTTTTATTATCAGAAAAACCGCATAGTATTGTAAAAACCTACAGCTGCTACCTCCCTTTGTTATTGCCCTGAATAGAAAACGTTGGTCTAACATTAGTTTTTTCAAAAATATCCATCTTACCCTTAAATCTATTAATTCAGATAAAACTTTATTAAATTTTTTTTATTTTTAAATAAAAAATCCCCAAATCAAATTGAAAAAATATAAAATATTTCTCTATAAAAATGTTAAGTCCAATGAAATCTCGAAGCACAAATCTGATATTTTGAATTATATTAAAATATGCCCTAATAAAATATGTAAGGGTAATTTTATAACTTTAAAATGTCCATTATTGAAAAAAGAACTAAAAGAAAAATAATTGCAAGTCTTTATAAAAACAAAGACAGGTTTTTGTTAGAGTGAAACTTAATGAAATTATTATGATTATTATGATTGACATAAACTTCAGGAGGGAGGTTTTTATGTTTTAGTGGGTCAGTTTCAGACGAGACGCGGTTTTGAGTTAGCGATACGTCGATAGGGTATATGGGCCTGTATCAGTAATGTTTATTTTGTTTTTATTTGTTTTAATCTGATTCAGAGGAGCCAGTTGAAGGCTGATCTATCCCCTGAATCACTCGGTGACCCGAAACATCCCTGTAGAGACATATCGAAAAAGCCCTAAAATAATAGGTATTAGCTGATACGATCCGATACATAACGATATTTTAAACCTTATTATTAATTACTCTAAATCCACTTTGAAGAGTATAATATTGCTAAATAAAAAATAGGTTACTATGCCATAAAAATTGAATTAAAGCCCGTATGGAAAAAGGCGAATAATCAATACCCAAAAAAAATACATGATTGACGGTCATATTTTTACCAAACAAGTGGATGACCAACTTTTTATCCCCTTCTTGGCTCTTCTGCGTGGTGAATGCTGCAGGACCACTCTATTGAGTTTAATTCCTTTGTTTGTTTGTTTTTATTTATTTTATTATTTTTATGTGGCATCCATGTATCGACAGCTTGGGCCCATTTTGATCCCACCACGTGTAAATAACCTGAACAGTGTTCAAATAAGGCGTCCGACACACTGACCCTATCCATCCCATTAAAGAGGTGGTCTAAAAATCTAGGGGGCCCACTTGCCTTGTTGCAGACTTCGATTCCATGAGTCTTTTTCAAAGCCGAGACCTAACAGAGCTTAATTACAATGTTTTAAGATCCCATTGGAACGATCGGACGGTCAGACCGTTAGATTCGAGAACTAGTGAAGTGTTTTTAGAATCTTAGGGTTCATATTTTTAAAAAACCGGTAGAATCAGTCAAAATCTGATAGCACTTTACATCTCGATATTGGACTGTAATCGGATCGGACTTCGATTGGATTTAGAAAATAATTCTGAAAATCTGCATTCAAATTTGATCTGAAATCCCATCTAATTTTAAGACCTCGGATTCAAATTTGAATCTTAATGGGCTCAGATCAGATTTTGATTTAATTAAACTTTATTTTAATTTTTAAAATATCAAAAAATTAAGAATTTAATTATTTTCCAATTTTTATATATAAAAAATAATATAAATATAATATACTGAATTAATTATATATATAAATTTATATATAATATAATATATAGGATATATTTTTTTATAATTTAATTATAATCATTTAAAATATATATATTAAATTAAATAAATATTATAATATAATCGGATTTGGATTTTAATTGAATCGGATGGATCAAATTTAAATCCGATTCATTTATTAATCGGATGTAGATTGCAACATCCAAATCCAATCCTTGAATTTTTATATATGATTGACGGCCATGTCTCCACACTTAAAGACTAAGACATGGCAAATTTTTCAATTTATACATATAACCCAACGATTAAACTATTGACCCACGACCGAAGAAGCACTCCAGTTTTGTGTTCGGTCTAAATCTTAAAACACTGTTACACTGTGTTTAGTTGAGAAAATTCGAATATGCACAAATTGTTTTAGGTAACCTGATCCCATCTTTTCTAGTTTCTAAGTAGTGCAGTCAATGCATCAGATTTATGTGACAGAACCGAACTGACCCAACCGATATGAGTCGAAGTTGGCTCTTGCTGTTCCTAACCAATTATATAATTTTTATTATGATTTTTGTTATCTAATGTCCAAAAAGAGTATAATTCCTAAAAGTAAATAAGATAATTTTAATTAAAGTTAGAACATTTATTTTTGTCAATATATAAATAATTTAATATTTTAGTGTCAATTTTATTAAGGTTATTGATGGGATCGTACCTTATCCCCATTGAACCACAGTGGATGTTGACATGGACGAATACCGAGCCATGGCCTCGACCGACATGGATTATTGCCATTCATTAGGAGCAACTACTGTTGTACACATGATGGGCTCCTCCCAGAAAGAGGAGCGCAGAACCACCTTAGAACCTAGATTAGAGGTCATCCCGGTGCACATATGCCCTCGAAAACCGAGGAGTAAGATGACATCACTCTATATGTATTTAAGGGCACACTACTCAAGATATTACTCTCTACTTCCACTCTTAACATTCTTGCCCTCTAGTCTCTTGTTCTTCTAAGTTTTTCAATATTATTTAGCTAGGATCAGTTTGTCCTTTACAGCCCGACCCAGTCAATTTCTTCTTCTCTATACTAACTTAAGTATTGGAGTGCTCCTCCCTTATGAACAATCTTGGGGTTTCTGACTTTGGCCGTTATTGATTGTCAAACTCTCATCAAATCATCCACCACAACTCGTCCAATACAGATCACCCAGATCAACTTGTCCAATTCAACAAAACTCTTATCTATTGCTCGTCCACCTTAATTTGGGCAACATCAAATAGGTGCCCATATGTGGGAATTGACACAAAAAACCCTTGTTTTTTTTCTTCCTCCTTCTATAACTGACGGCAATGCCTCCAAAGAACATCTCCTACTACTCCAACACTCACTCTCGTTCCAAGGGATCTCACTTTGTATGTTTCTCTTCACCTTGCGAGTCCCAAAATCAGATCATGACACAAGAGCAATTCAACTATCTACCATGACAAGTTGAAGACCTCATCACCTTATTCCAAGCTCCTGGACAATGTATCCCTTTACCTATGGTTCCTCAAGTTGATCCTCCAATGGAGGACCCCAAAAGGCACAAGAAGGAGCCAAAAGGGCTAAAGAAAGAAAAATGAGCCACGTCCCTCACCAGGAATGTTTGGCGACAATGCTCGAAACTGAGCCCAAAACACTCACTCCCGAAGCATCCAGCACTTAGGACAAATCCCAACCAATGAGAGATTAGGACCCCAGGACAAATCCCTTTACCTATGGTTCCTCCAAAGTTGACCAAATGAATGGACATCGACAACGAAATTCAATACATGCACAAGTGGCTTGATGATCTTGAGAAGGGAACCGGATCTAGTAAGCAAAACAAAGTAAGCACGTTAAATGAGCACTTGATAAATATTTTGATAATTGTCAAAAGTGAGTATTAATCTTTTTCAAGGGTAGCCTGGGGGTATTTTAAGGAACAAGTGTCAAAAAAATTTCTAAGTGCTCATTTAACGTGCTTACAACATTGTGCCTACCTGATCTGAACTGCTTGAGAAGAGCCATAATCTCCATCACACACTAATTGAGGAGCCTGGTCAGCAAAGAGTTCGCCTTTACTTAGGACATCATGGATGAGCTCTCCTTACTAGGTTCAAACCGATGCAGTTTGAAAAAATATGACAGCACCATCGATCCCATGAACCATTTGAAGGGATTCGAGACCACTATATGCTTTTACACGAGGTTTTGGACGTGCTGATGTGCAAGGTATTCATCTTCACTTTGAAGGGAGCAGCCCAACAGTGGTACTGCCCTACCTCCTCGTTTCATCGCTACTTTGAAGGGAGTTTAAGGATCTCTTCTCAACGCAATTTATTAGTAGTTGATGACACTAGAAAATAGCTGCCAATCTTATACAGCTGAGGCAATGAAACAATGAGTCCTTGTGAGAGTTCTTGGCAAGATTCAAAACTAAGTAATGGAGATTGAGGTGTTGAACAACTAGCTCAAGCTAACATTCTCAAATATTCTCAAGATCCTTTGCAAGGAATCGGTGGTCCAATGACTAGGGCAAGGACAAAGAAGATGAAAAAGGCTTTACAAGGCTTAATCATGAAAGTGCATGACAAAGAGGCTATTCTAGAAGATTCTAAGACTGTTCTAGAAGTTTACAAAGCTTCACCAAGAATAATCATCTATCTTTATATGCAAGACGATGTGCAAGGCTTAGATCTTGAAGAACAAAGCTTGGAATCCATGACATAAGACCAAGGCGCATGGACATGATAAGAAAATGCCCAATCCGCATGCTAAGATATATTGATGGGTTTGTTTTTGTCTTGTTTTATTTTACTTTGACTTTTTCTATGCTTAATTGTCAATAGTTGTAGTCTTTTAGAAGGATTCCTATTTCAAGACAGATTTGTTTTCCTAAATTAAAGGGATCCTCATTAGTTAGGAGTTTTCTTATAGGATAATGATGTTTACATGCCTATATAAAGGCTACAACTATGTAAAACGAGATATCATCAATAATATAGAGGGATTTTCAACAAGCTTAGCTTTGCCTTATTGTGTTCTTGGTAGAATACAATATCTTGACTTATCAAGGGAGTGATCAACCTTTGTGGCATCTTCAAGTTTGAATTCTTTAAGGACTTAGTTTCTTTAAGGTTATAATCTGATAAACTACAACTTGTTTTCTAGCTTTTGGGTGCACATAACAACTTGATTCAAGAGTTCCTAGAGCAGGTCGTCTAGTAGGTTCTTATCATTTGGTATCAGAGCCTTGGCTCTAGAAACAGGTTACTTATCCTTTGCTTATCCTTGTTTTGTGCTTTTCTTTGATCTTTGCGCGTTTCTTGTGTTGTCCTTGCATAGTTTCTTTGAATTCTTCCATTCGACTTCTTTGTGTTTTTGAATAGAGTCAATTCTGTTTTGTGTGTTTAGTTTGGCAAAAACAAAAAGAAAAAAGAGAGACAGAAAAGAGCATCCAATTCGGAAAAAAAGAAGAAGAAGGAGGAGGAGTTAGATTGTAGATCTGATTTTTTAATCATTTTCCCAGCATAAACGGGATTTCTTGAATTGCAAGATCATATTCCTATAAGTCATAACAAGATCTCATTTTCCTTTTTTGGGTTTGACTAGTTGACTAATTCAAAAGACAGTTGTATAATCCTTTTTGAGCTGAGATTTCT
The DNA here is from genome assembly GCF_055504915.1 of Nelumbo nucifera. Classification (NCBI taxonomy): domain Eukaryota; kingdom Viridiplantae; phylum Streptophyta; class Magnoliopsida; order Proteales; family Nelumbonaceae; genus Nelumbo; species Nelumbo nucifera. The sequence goes on from NC_142650.1 coordinate 76,319,271, forward strand.
TTTCCTTAAATAGCTGTCTTACTATATTAATTAGTACTAATCCTTATCAAATAAGGATTCTTGTGTCTAAGTTAATCTAATTCCATGCTCCATATTCTATTCGGGTTCAAGGCTGTTTTGTGCATTCTAGTGATTTCTTTTGCATGTCTTTTGCTTCATTTTGAAGTTTTCTTATTTTTTTTGGCTCCTACAAATGATTTTTTTCCTTCCTTATTTCTACCATTTGCCTCAACTAAGTTTTTAAAGTTCTGATTTTGAGATTTGCCACCATTTAACCGATTGCTCCTTGAGATTTGTTGATCTTGATTCTGTTAAGAACATAAAGGGAGCTGGCTTGAGTGGAAAAAAAAAGAAAAAAAAAACTAAGGGAGTGTGTAAGGAACAAAATTTCTTTTATTTTCAATGAATTTTTCCAGGTTATAAACATGAGTATTGAAGGAGAACAACAAGAGATTGACATGAAATTATTCATAAGGGCTGTTAATGAACAATTTAGAAAGTTGAATGTGAGGCTGGATGATTTGCAATCCCCATCTATTTCTAAGTCCACTAGAAGGCATGTGTTTGAGGAAGAAGAGGAAGATGATTCAGATTTGGAGGAATCAAGTTCTAAACGAGGCAAGAAGGTTATTTCCAAAAGAGATAGCAATTTGGGCAGCATAAAGATGAAGATTCCAACATTTCAAGGAATGAATGATCCCGAACTAGGAGTGGGAAAGAAAGGTTGAGCATATATTTGATTGCCATAATTACTCTGAGGAGAAAAAAGTAAAACTAGCAGCCGTGGAGTTCATAGATTATGCAAGCATATGATGGGATCAATTGGTGATCAATAGGCGTAGGAATGGAGAGAGGTCAATTCGGTCATGGGAAGAGATGAAATTGGTAATGCACAAGAGATTTATACCTAGCCATTACTATAGATATTTGCATAGAAAGTTGCAAGGGCTGGTTCAAGGTTCCATGAGTGTAGAAGACTATTACAAAGATATGGAGATAGCCATGATTAGAGCAAACATAGAGGAGGACCGAGAAATAACAATGACTAGATTTATAGGCGGCTTGAACAATGAGATTGCTGATGTGGTGGATTTACAGCACTATGTGGAGATGGAGGAGTTGTTGCACAAAGCCATTAAAGTGGAGAAGCAAATCAAATCAAAAGGATTTAGATCTGGTTCTTCATGAAAACCTAATTGGAAGGACAACAAGGCTATCTCAAAAACAAAAGAGGAAGCAAAGGAAAAGAACTCGGTTGCTGTTCATAAGGGTAAAAAGCAACACTAAACTTATTCTAAGTCACATGAAATTAAGTGTTTTAAGTGCCAAGGATTCGGACATATTGCTTCTCAATGCCCAAACAAAAGAGTTATGATTGTGTTGGAGAATAGAGAAATAGAAAGTGCTAGCTCAAGTGAGGATGAGATGCCACCATTGGAGGATTGTTCTAATGTTGAAGTTGCATAACCCGTTCATGGTGATTTGCTGGTTACAAGGAAAGCCCTAAGTATACAACATAAGGATGATGGTGATGAGGAGCAACGTGAACATATTTTTCACACAATATGTCATGTGAAGGATAAGGTATGTACTATGATTATTGATAGTGGAAGTTGTACTAATGTTGATAGTACGTTGTTGGTAGATAAGCTGAATTTGCATACCATAAAGAATCCTAAACCGTACAAATTGCAATGGCTGAATGAATGTGGAGAAGTGAGGGTAACCAAGCAAGTTCTGGTTTCCTTTTCAATTGGCAAGTATGAGGATGATGTTCTATGTGATGTGGCACCAATGCATGCTGGTCATATATTGTTTGGCCGACCATGGCAGTTTGATAGGAAGGTTACATATGATGGGTATAAAAACCGTTATTCTTTTGTAATGGATAACCGAATTATTGTATTAACCCCTCTCAAACCTTTGCAAGCTTATGAAGATCAGATTAGGATAGCAAGAGAGTGCAAAATGAGAAAAGAACAAAAGTGTGAGCAAGAGGAAAAGAAAAAGAAAGAAAGTGAACAAACCAAAGCAAAGAGAGCAAGTGAGACCGAGAGGAAAAGTGCAAGTGGAAAGAGTGAGGCCGAGAGGAAAATTGGAGAGAAAAGTGTACAAAAAGGAGAGAAAAGCAAGGGAATGAGTGTATTTGCTGAATAAATGAGGTTAAGAGTATCATGATTGCAAGGTAGCAACTACTTGTACTTATATACAAGGATGTTTACTTTTCTACTAATGACCTTAACCCCTCTTTGCCTAGTGTTGTTGTGTCTTTATTGCAGGAGTTTGAGGACCTATTTCCCGAGGAGATTCCCCATGGATTACCTTCCTTAAGAGGTATTGAGCATCAAATAGACTTCATACCCGGTTCTGCCATACCAAATCAACCTGCTTATAGAGCTAATCCCGAGGAAACAAAGGAGATACAAAGGCAAGAATGAGTTGGTGCAAAAGGGTTTTGTAAGGAAGAGTCTTAACCCATGTTCAGTTCCTGTCATCTTAGTCCCAAAGAAATATGGAACATGGTGTATGTGTGTGGACTGCCGAGCTATTACCAAAATAACAGTTAAATATAGACACCATATCCCTAGATTAGATGATATGCTTGATGAATTGCATGACTCTTGTTTGTTTTCTAAAATTGATTTAAAGAATGGCTATCATCAAATTCGCATGAAAGAGGGAGATGAATGGAAGACAACATTTAAAACTAAGTATTGATTGTATGAGTGGTTAGTAATGCCTTTTGATTTAATTAATACACCTAGTACATTCATGAGGTTAATGAATCATGTTTTGCGTGCTTTCATATGGAAATTTGTGGTAGTTTACTTTGATGATATTTTAGTTTATAGCAAAAATTTGGATGAACATGTGAAACACTTGCATGCTGTTTTTAGTGTGTTAAGAGAGCACCAATTGTATGTTAATCTTAAGAAGTGCACGTTTTGCATGGAATCTGTTGTGTTTCTTGGATTTGTTATTAGTTCGTAAGGTATTAGTGTTGATGAAGAGAAGGTAAAGGCAATAAGGGATTGGCCTACGCCTAAGAGTGCAAACAAGGTAAGAAGTTTTAATGGTTTAACAAGTTTTTATCGAAGGTTTGTTAAGGATTTTAGTTCTATTACTACACCTTTGAATGAACTTGTTAAAAAGAATGTTGTTTTTAATTGGGATGAAGTGCATGATCGAGCTTTCAAAACTTTGAAAGATAAGCTAACTAATGCACCTTTGTTGTGTTTGCCTAACTTTGATAAAGCTTTTGAGGTAGAATGTGATGCATCTGAAATTGGAATAGGGGCTGTTTTGATGCAAGATTCCAAACCAATTGCTTATTTTAGTGAAAAGCTAAGTGGAGCAGCATTGAATTATCCTACTTATGACAAGGAACTTTATGCATTAGTAAGGACTCTTCAAACATGGCAGCATACTTGTGGCCAAGGTAATTCATCATTCATTCTGATCATGAGAGCTTAAAGTTCTTGAAATCACAATGTAAGCTTAATAAAAGGCATGCTAAGTGGTTGGAGTTCATAGAAACGTTTCCTTATATGATCAGGTACAAACATGGAAAGGAAAATGTTGTTGCTGATGCATTATCTAGGAGGTACGCATTACTTACATCTTTACAAACTAAGTTACTTGGTTTTGAATTGCTTAAGGACTTATATGCTAATGATTCTGATTTTGGCCAAGTATGGAATACATGTTATAAGTGTGCGTTTAGTGATTTCTATAGGCATGAAGGATTTCTGTTTAAGAAAGATAAATTGTGTATGCCTATTTGTTCTATTCGTGAGTTACTTGTTAGAGAAACTCATGGAGGCAGTTTGATGGGGCACTTTGGTGTACAAAAGACTAGAGATATATTGCGTGAGCATTTTTATTGACCTAATATGAAGCATAATGTACAATCTGTTTGTGATAAGTGCATTACGTGTAGGCAAGCAAAATCTAAAGTTAAACCGCATGGCTTGTATACCTCTTTACCAGTGCCTAACCAACACTGGATTGATGTTTCTATGGATTTTGTTTTAGGGTTACCAACGTCTCAAAGTGGTAAGGACAACATATTTGTTGTTGTTGATCAGTTTAGTAAAATGGCTCATTTCATTGCCTGTTCTAAAACCAATGATGCAACACATATTGCTGACTTGTTCTTTAAAGAAGTTGTTCATTTGCATGGTTTGCCTAAGACAATTGTTAGTGATAGAGATGTTAAGTTCTTTTGTCATTTTTGGCGCACTTTATGGAGTAAATTAGGAACTAAACTCTTGTTTTCTACTGTTACACATCCTCAAACGGATGGTCAAACTGAAGTAGTTAATAGGACACTACTTTGTTGCATGCTATCATTCAAAAGAACTTAAGGCAGTGGGAGTGTTTGCCACATATTGAGTTTGCATATAACAGGTCTGTTCATTCTACTACTTTTTCCCTTTTTGAAGTTGTTTATGACTTTAATCCTTTAACTCCTATGGATATTTTACCTTTGCCTATTAATAAACATGTTAATCTTGATTGTAAGAAAAAAGATAGTTTTTGTGAAGGATTTACATGCCAAGGTTCGAGCTAAGATTGAAAGGAAGAATGAGCAATATGCTAAAAAAGCTAATAAGGGGCGTTTGAAGGTTGTTTTCGAACCTGGAGATTGGGTTTGGGTGCATATGCGTAAGGAAAAGTTTCATACACAAAGGAAATCAAAATTGCAGCCTAGAGGAGATGGACATTTTCAAGTCTTGGAAAGAATCAATGATAACGCCCACAAGCTAGATTTGCCAAGCAACTATGGTAATGTTAGTGCGACTTTTAATGTTGTTGATTTATCTTCATTTGATGTTGGTGATTTGAGGATGAACCCTTTCGAGGAAGGAGGGAATAATGGAGATCGATGTGCTGGCCAACCGACTCAAGCTAATATTCCCAAATATTCTCAATCGGTGGTCCAATGACTAGGGCAAGGACAAAGAAAATGAAAGAGGCTTTACAAGGCTTAATCATGGAAGTGCATGACAAAGAGGTTGTTTTAGAAGATTCTAAGACTGTTCTAGAAGTTTCTAAAGCTTCACCAAGGATAATCACCTATCTTTATGTGCAAGACGATGTGCAAAACGATGTGCAAGGCTTAGATCTTGAAGAACAAAGCTTGGAATCCATGACATAAGACCAAGATGCATGGACATGATAAGAAAATGCCCAATCCGCATGCTAAGATGTATTGATGGGTTTGTTTTTGTCTTGTTTTATTTTACTTTGACTTTTTCTATGCTTAATTGTCAATAGTTGTAGTCTTTTAGAAGAATTTCTATTTCAAGACAGATTTGTTTTCCTAAATTAAAGGGATCCTCATTAGTTAGGAGTTTCCTTATAAGATAATGATGTTTACATGCCTATATAAAGGCTACAACTATGTAAAACAAGATATCATCAATAATATAGAGGAATTTTCAGCAAGCTTAGCTTTGCCTTATTGTGTTCTTAGTAGAATACAATATCTTGACTTATCAAGGGAGTGATCAACCTTTATGGCGTCTTTAAGATTGGATTCTTTAAGGACTTAGTTTCCTTAAGGTTCTAATCTGATCAACTACAACTTATTTTCTAGCTTCTGGATGCGCATAACAACTTGATTCAAAAATTCCTAGAGCAGGTCGTCTAGTGGGTTCTTATCATTAACTAAGTCTATGTAGGTCCAAAATTTGGATTAATCTATAGCAATGGCTGCCTTCATGCATGGTTTGCACACCTTCTGCTTCAACTACTCCCTTAAGAAAGTAACCCCTTGAGATATGACTAAGCTCCTCACCCGAGCCTAGAAGTACATATGTTGAAGAAGCACAGTCCCACTGAAGAGAGGCCAAGGAAGGATGGTACGACCTATAACGCTCCAATTGCGACAAGAGGTTGTACTAGTGTCGGAATCATAGACCTAGGAGCCCTGGTCTTCTGTAAGAATTTCACACCGCTCAATATGCCATAGACCGAGATCTTCACGTAAATTCACAACTAACACTTTGTCATATGACTTAGAAGGTTGAAGTCCGAGAACAACAAGAAAATCAATGACGAGTATTGCAAATTCTACAAAAACCATGACCACGATACCCAAAATTATAGGGACTGTTGCAGCCACATTGATGACCTCATTAGGCGGGCTACCTTAGTGTATATGTTGTTGATCACCGATCTCCTCGGCCTGAAAAGGCCTATGCTCGGTTAAATTAGGTGAAAAACCGACTTCCCAAGAATTCCAAGATGAACACCAAACGCCCTATGACATTGCACTACTGATTTCAGTTAACATATCCAAGTATGTATGAAGTGTGTCAGTTTTAAACCTCGGCCAACATCATTTTAAGCATTCTAGAAGATGATGATCGGGCATGACCGTCTATACCCTGCCGTTACAATGCGGGAAGGGAATGGAGAGAGAGAGAGGTGTAAATTATAAGCACTAATCACCCCTTCAGGGCAATAAAGAGTTGTAACCAATCCTCCCGTGATGAGAAAGCCACTGAAAAGGGGTTGGCCGACCTCCGAAGTTTCAATCCCGGATCATAAAGATGTGGCCGTAGTTGCAAGTCTTTTCAATAGTCAACGAAAAAGATAGATATCATGAACTGTCACGGAAGAAAGAACGTAAATCGAACGCCTATTATCGTCCGATCGGCGGCCATTTAGTCTTTCACTATTGAAAGGAGAAAGTCTTCCAGAGAGGACATTAAATGTTGTCACCAAAATGGTGGGTCTGATGCCACTGCAACTAGTGCTTCTCCCAATGAAATGATATAGCTGAATGCGATATTGACCCATATGACACTGGGTAAGTTGAATTTCAGAGGACAATTTTATGGTCCCATACTTTACAGTGAAATCAAATGGTAACACACGGCATATATTATCAACTTCAGGGCGGTATTTCAGGCAATAAGCACCACGGCGGCAGAAAGGAAAGTGCAGAAACCATGTTTAAGGAAACCAAATATCTATTTAAATATAAATATTCATAATCATAAGTCATAACCCAATACAAAGCTTCGCAATAGCAGTCTGTGAACATTTTCAGGGGCAGGATCAAGTTGGGTTCTCGCCATTCTTTTGTAAGCCATTTCAAATGGCGACAAGAACAAATCCTACAACTGAATTTTTTTTTTTTTTTTTTTTTTGAGTGCCAAGAAGAAACAAGTCTCTAAAAGAGTCTTAATAGCCAAGATGGCAGGTAGAGGTTTTCATCTGATCAGCACAGACAAATGTGAAGATAAGTCCTTTTAGAATTTACAATTCAGAGACTGGGCTCCTCACGCATCAAAAGGAAGCACCAAAAGCAACCTGGGTATACGCTTGAGTACTGTTTATAGATACCAGATTGAACTCTCTGTCTTCGACATCGTCTCTACTGTTCCTCTTGGCAAGACCTCCCCAAAGTCAACTGATGGCATGTTGAAAGGAGACCCAAATCTGAAGTCAGAGGGAATGTCATCGTGATTTGTTTCATATGCTGGCGGATCAAACACCTTATATTGATCAAATTGGATTTCTTCTCGGGGGAACATCTGATGATTCATAGGCATGTTGTTTTCTTCAAACATGTTACCCCCTACTGCGGACCCTTGGCCATAGAAGTTCTCCTCCAGTTGAACTTTGGGCTGCGGCTCAGAATTCTGACCATCCATGGCAGCAACATTTCCAGGATTAGAGCACTTATTCCTCTGAAGATTGCTATCATAAAATGACATAAGCTCGCTGATAGTCTTTTGTCCATCTTCTGGCAGCCCAAGTCCTGACAGGCTGAAAGTCGATTGGGTTGGGTTCAGTGGTGGAGCAGCTCGCTTGGGTTGTCCGAATGGCATAGAGAAGACTGCTGGTTTATCTTCAGTAATCTCAAAGTTTGAGATTCCAAACCCTGTACGGACGCTTCCATAGGGGCTATTTACCTGCTGATTGTTCCTTGAACTCCTGTCAGGTTTACCGAGGCGATAATCACTGTAAGGACACCTAAGATACTCACGGTTGTATATCTTGTGATCCACCGTTGCCACGGGTTCATCAGTTGGCTTCCTCTTCCTGCTGAATTCTGTGTTGCTAATTTCACCCTTTATTGGAGCAGGCAGGGGAATCATAAGTCTGTCCTTGGCTGACCCCATCCCAAGATTGAACAGATTTACATCGTGAGGCTTGCACTCCTGTACTTCAACATTTGGATCATTCTCAACCCCTTCAACATCATACTCATTGCTGTCGCTAATGGTGAAAGATCCACTCCCCGCTGTTGATGACACAGGAGGGCATCTCTCAGGGTGGAGCTTCCTGGACAACGCCTCTTCCTGGTTAATGATGGCAAGCCAAGTCGCACTCTCCTTCGCTGTCATCTTGTCCTGCAAGCACTTGGACTGCCTGACGAGCTTGCGGATCTTGGCAATGTCGGGTGACATGTGTTTGATGACAGCAGTCAAGACACTAACCTTCCATGCCTTCTTCAGATCATGGGGTTTCTTGTATGGCGGAGGACCTTGATCCTTGGGCAAGCCCAACTGCGGCCACCATTCCTCATCCCCTGTGGGCCACCACGGTGGAGCAACACCCTTCTCCAACGGGAACCGCCGTTGGGGAGGGTCACAGTGCTGCATGAGAGCTGATAAGAGCGAACCTAGAGTGGTGTCCTGAAGCTCTTGCAGGGTGTGGGGAGTGGATGATACTGCATTACAGTCTTCGTTCTTACCAGGTATTGAATGATCAGCCTGATACTTGGCAATTGCAGCAGGGCCGTTGCGATCAAACCTGACTTTCTCCTTCCACCAGGCGCGAAGATTGTCGGAGGCTCCGCTCACAGGCTTCCCCTTCTCGGGAATGATGCCATAAACGAAGCCTTGAGCTTTACAGACTTCCATCATCTTCAGCATGTACTTCAGGATCCCATCTTGAGCACGGGACATCTTCTTCCTCCGCGCCTGCTCTTGGGACTGGCGCTGCTTTGCAGTATCGACACCATCCTTGCTCTTGTTCTGTTCTTTAAGCTTCCTCAGAAGCATCCGATCCCTCCACATCCTTCTCTCCAGTTCGTCTACATCCATCTCTTCGTCAGTATAATCTTCCTCCACAGTGGCCTCCGGTTCAGTTTCCGGCACCGGATCTCCTTCTCCTGTCGTTACCGACGGGGCAAGGAAATCGAGATTCCCACAAAAACCCATTTCCTCAAACATCCCCATCATCACTGTTGCGTACCTACAATCAACTCCAGGCAACAAGCGAACTTCTGTTTCAAATCGACCCCCTTAAATCTAATTCAAGTTCTTCTCCGCCTGCGCTTCCGTCTCTCCTTTTTCTCGGAAATTAGTAGAATTCTACAGCTTTCTGCTGAAGGAGAACTAAATTCAAGTCGACAATAAATAGTGATCTCCACCCTGAAAATAAAAACGAACAGATTCGTAAACAAAAAAAATCAGAAAAGATCCCACCTTTTCCAAACCAAAAAAAAAAAAAAAAAGAAAGAAAGAAAAACAGAATCAACTAAGAAATTCATCAGGAAAGGAAGAAGAAAAAAACGAAATTTCTTCTCAACTATGCACAATAAAACTAAAACAGAGAAAAAAAAACTATCTGAATAAAGGCTTCAAAGAAAAGAGTAAACTAGAACAAAGAAAAACATGGAAATAAACATCGCAAATTCATTAACAGCACATACAATACAGGGCCCGAATAAGGGAGGTCAAGGAATTTCTGCAGTCAAAACAAGAAGATAACTACCGTAATAGAACAAGTAAAAATCGGAGATAAAGACCTAAGAAGTTGCATATAACAGATCATTCATCAGAAATCAGATCTTGTCTGAAAAGAGATGGGTTATAGAATAAATCTCTGAAGAGAGATTTTTTACAGGTAAACAGCGTAGATGACATATAACTGTTGACAAAAAACGGAACAGTATATAAAATTGAACCGCACTGGTTCCGGCAACTTGGGTAATCACCGTAATCAAGGAACGCAAGAATTGCAAAAAAAATTAAACGCGAAAAAAAAAATTCCTACAGTAATCCCTCTTTAGCCATCTTTAGACCAGAAAACCTAAAGCAGGAAGCGCCGACAAAGAAAGAAAAGAAAAAAAAAAAGAAGGAAAAAGAAAAAAATAGCATAGGAAAAATGAAAAACAAAAACGAAAACTGGCTGACTTCACTGAAATCCGAAAATCCTTCAAAAGACAAACTGACACGCGTCTCCAGAAAGCCCCGCCGGATCTGAGAGCAGAATCGCCGGTTCTGAAGCCAATTTTCCGGGAAAAAGAAAAGAAATTGGCAAGAAAGGAAAACAGAATTGACCAAAATTATATACGGAAAGCCCTTGAAACAATAAAGAGAATTTAAGCACCAAAAACTCATCATTTCTACCGAAAGAAAAACAGTAACCTCTGAAATTAAAATCCATCACCATAAAACCGATTGATAATTAAGACAAAACTAAACCCCAAACATCAATCAGGGAAGTAAACAACAAATATCCAGAAGAAAAACAACGCAAAAAGAACTCAAACAACATTAGAGATGACAGCTTGGAGGAAAATCCTACCAGGATTACTGTTAGCTGTTAGTATCCGCCATGGGAAGCTCAACTCGAAGCTCTGCAGCAGAGAAAGCGAGAAGAAAGACGACGAGAAAGAAAAATAAAAAAAAAAAGGTTGGAGGTCCTCGACTTCTTACCTGCTTCTATCTATATGCGTGAAACGAAATAGCGCCGGTGGTAAAGCATAGAAATGTAACCATGGTTTAGTTAACCTTAACCGCGGTTAGGAGGAAAGATAGCTTTTATTATTTAAGATATAATATGAAGATAAATGTAGAAGGATGACAATGACGAGGTGAGGATCAAAGAAGGAGAACAGCGTCGGCAACGCGGAGCAGCGTAGGACTTAAAAAGGAGCAATTCCCACCAATTCTACATACGAGGCTAGCTTCCCCGAAGGGACCCACTTGCACAAAAGCAACTATCAATACACCAAGCACATCTTGGTTTGGGTTTTGATACCCGAAAAACTTTTGACCAATCAATTGTTATCATTACATGGTAACTAATGATCATGATCAGGTGTATTTATTAAAATTCACCGGTGGATTTTGATTGGTCAACTCTTTCGGTATTATATCTTTTTGTCGTCATAGATTTTTCCTTTTTGTTTTTTTGGTAATTTCAATTAAAAAAAAGGTAAATTTTTTAATTACTTTTTATAATTAATTAAATTCTTCTTATTGTTAATATCTATTGACGAAAAGATTGAAAAGACTATTTTATCTATCATTAAAATATAAAACTTTTTATGTCTTATTTCTTTTGTATTCCATTACTGTGCCACCGTGTTCAACACCAACAGATCCGCCAACACCACCTCCCTTCTGTGTTCCACTGCCTTTGTCTCGTTTATCAATTTGAACAAAACTACCATATCCAGATTGACGGTACTATGTTAGCTAGAAAGTCCATGGCTAGAAGTTGAGGCCAAGTTCAAGATCATCAGCATGCATGGGAGAAATTTTATCATGTACCTTTGATTTATCAATAGAGAGAAGTGGAGGAATTACCAAGTTTAAAGAAAACGGATAACCCAAAACTTTTCCCCTAAGATGTGGACAAAGTTATTTATTTTTTAAGGATTTTCCCCTTTAATTCTATCAGGCAAGAATCCCAGATGGAATACTCAATGTTGTAACTGAATTTGGGCACACAGATGGTGCATTAGTTTTCACATGGGCATTGATAAGGTTAGGTATATTTTTGACATCGATGCTGCAGTTGTAGTACAATTTTCGATGGTGCTTATGCAGTTGATTATGCAGGCTGCAGCAACAAGCAATTTGAATATCATTTTATTTGAATTGGGTGGGAAATCACCTCTCATAATCTTCGATGATGCTTATTTCCATCTTATTTTGTCTCTTAGTTGGAATTAACCTTGTTATCTTCTATGAATGCTTCATTATCAAACATTTAAACTTTCTCTCTCTCTCTCTGTCTAAAGTGAATCAGTTATTGTTGATAAGGAATCTCGATTGATAAATTCAGTAACTATATCAAAAAATTAAAAAGAGGAAAGCTAGAATTTTTTACTTTGTTTTCTACAAAATTATTGTTGTGCCGGTCTTAAGAAACACTCAAGTCCCTAGAACAGCTCGGGTGTGTCCTATAAGGAGGAAAACGAGGTCAAAGGGCCCGAGGTGATATCCTGGGCTTTATCTCCGATGGTCAAGACAGATATGCCGAGTTGTCCAAAGGGTGGTTGGGAATTCAATGAGTCATAAAGTATGCATTGAATGCTAAGCTGCCCCTTATATAGGATTCTGGATGCCTGTCAGAGTATGTATGTGTCGGATAGAGGTAGGATACCTATCGTAACTTAAGACACCTGGAGCTTGCTTTGCCTTAGTAGAGCTCGGGTAGGACACCTGGGGCTCTATCAAGACACCTATTACTCGAGCTCAGCCACATAGTGCTTGGTTCGAACATCTGTGGCTTGATTCAGGCCAACTAGTATTTGGTCGAGGCACCTAGAACCTAGCCCGAACACTTGGAGCCTAATCAGGGCTACCTATTAAGCCACCTATAGCATGCATTAGCCACTTGGTGCGTAGCTGTGACATGCTATGGTGATATGTCCTCCATGTTTCCAATGTATAAAGTGGGCCCAAAACTGGCTACTTGGCAGGATTACCTTACATTTTGACAGTCTTGTTGCATGTGCCGCCAGGTGGTCGCTTAATGGACAAGTGTCAAAGTGTAGAGCTCTCCTAGATTAGAGCTCGTCTCAACAGGGAGGTCTCCTCTCAGAGGTCAGTAATGCCTATGAGCATGAATTGAGTGAGAAGCCCAAGGTGGTTTTATATTTCGCCAAGGTGACTCTTATCCTTTGACAATCTCTGAGTTGAAGGCAAGATTGCAAGTCCACCTAAACGTGCTCTGTGTTCAATAGTTCAGAGGTCAGATTTACTCTCATCATTTGTCCCCCACTTCCGAGGCTGAGGTGACTAAGCTCAGGTGAAGGAAGTACCTGACTATGCCACTTGTTTGGGTGTTAAATCTTTTTTGACCCCTACCTTCTTGTTTGGTGACATGTTCAGGGGAGCTCTATGAAGTGTTCCTGGCATGCATGGACTTGAAATAGTGTCGGTTAACTATTCTCAGACTTCAAAAATGTGCTAAACTAATTTAGAACCTCGAGAATCCAACGGTCATGAATCTGAGCCGTTGAGACCGTTCGATTGCAGCTGTTCAACATCCACCCCTTTCGGCTATAAATAGAGGCCCCCAGGGGGACCATTTGCACATTCATCCTTGGAGTGATTCTGTTGAGGTCGGAGAGCTCACCCTCTAAAGCTTGGTTCCAGTTCGCTCATTTTCGTCCCCAGTTTGTCCCGGGTGAGTCCACTCTTCCCGAGTTCTTTCTTCCATTCTCTTAGTATTTCGATGTTGAGTCCCATGGCAGAAGATTTTTCCGAGATGAAGAGAGTCGAACAAGCGTACAGGGAGGTTGCGGAGTCGGCCTCTCATGTTCGCAGAGATTCGGGGAAGCTCACCTCGGTTCCCAATGAGCACATCTCTATCCCAAACTTGCTTGTCATCAGTCCTTCCAAGCTCTTTACTCCTTCTCAGTCTACCTTGGCTAACCTGTAAAGGATCTGGCTTCTTTATAGGGTCCCCAACAAGTCCCAGTTCAAACTCCCTACTCCCAATGAGGCCCCTTGGCACCATAGTGACAATGAAGTCTGCGTGTTCGAGCAACACTTTGTTGCGGGGTTAAGGTTCCCCTTACCTCGTATAGTCACCAATGTCTTATATGTCTTCCTTGTCACTTTGGGGCAGCTCACCCTAAATGCCATTAGAATAATTATTGGTGTCGTCTTGGCTTGTCATACACATGGCATCCCCATCGACATTCGAGCTTTCATTGCTTTGTGTGCTATCAAGCACACTCCTGGGGACGAAAAGTTTTTCTACTTCGCCAGTATGAAATTCCTTAAAGGTCTTCCCAGCAAGGTTTCAGACTAGAAGTTGATATACTTCTTTGTTGTCCATGACAGCCCTTGGCACTTCATTAATCAGTGGGGCACATTTGTCACCAACCCTAAGGGCCAATTCTTATCCTCGGAGGTACATAATCAATTGCGAGAGCCTGTGCATTTCGAGTTGAAGATAGATGATTACATGACCGAGGACACTCTCCTACGAGTTGGCCTAAGCCAAGGACACCAAGGTTGTTAGAACTTAGTTTCTATCGCTTTTCTCTTGCTTTCTCCTTTCTGAGTTGTTTTCAATACTGATCCCTTTCTTCTCTCTTTTTTTATAGATCCAGGTTCGGATATGGATCAACTTGTTAGTAGACTAATAGCTCTGAAGAGGTTGAGGCCGAAGAAGAGGAAGACCACAGAGGGTGAGTCATCCCAAGCTGTCATCGTTTGACCTACCACTAGCTCGGCTGAGGTCATTACTTTGGAGGATGAAGTTCCCCCAGCTTCTACAGTTGAGGTGCGGGCTCAGTGAGAGGGAACCCCGACACGACTTCTTTCTGAGGTTCTTCCGAGCTCCACCGTTCAGCCTCCCACATTGACTCCAGCAATAAAGGGCTCCTCTTCATTGCCCCCCTCCCCCAGTGCATGCCTATTTGGAATCCAGGCTGGACAGTTCACAATGGTGGCTTTGTGAGGGACCATTTAGTCGCCTGCGAGCTAAGTAGGGGCGTTGTGTTGCCAATGTCTTGGGAGGAGATGGAGGACCTCCCCTTTGATGTTCTAGAGACTCATCTTTTCTCCCACATCGTGAAGGTAAGTTCTACTTTTATCCTCTTTTTATGTTGATTCAGTTGGGTTTCTAACTTAACTTTTCTTTTTCAGGCCAATACCATGGCACAGGGGGTCTACGCCCAAGCTCGCAGTCAACAAGCCCGAGTTGATAATCTGACTCGGATTGAGGAAGGCTACTTGTGCCAAATCAATAGCTTGGCAATGAAGAAGGCCTAGGTCGAATCCGGCTTCGCTGCTGCAAAGGCCGAGTTTAAGCATGAGGTCTCTAGTCTCCAACCTACTGTCGCCGAGCTAACGTAGAAGCTAGAGGATTCTAACTCGTAGTGCCAAAAGTCACTCCAAACTCAATGCCAACGTGGAGAGAGAGGAGGCTTTGAAGGCAAAGCTCGCGGAGCATGAGGAGGAATTTAAGGCTAAGCTATAGGTGGCTGGTGAGAAGGTAGTTGCTACTTTCAAGATCTCTCGAGAGTTTGATGCTGAGAAGCTTAACTTCGCCATCCCTTTTGTTAGAAAGGATTGGTTTTAGACTCTACAAACTCCTCTCAGCCACTATACCTGACCACTCGAATTGTGAGTTGAAAGTGGAGCATACGCCTAAGGAGCTCATCTTGGCAGTTGATGTGGAAAGTGAGCCTAAGGAGGAGGAAGATGGAGCCCGACCAACAGTTGGTAATCTCGGGTCTACCACTCCTAGTGACTAGGCATCTGGTGACCAGGCCTCCCAGTGATCTACTTTTCTTGTCTTCTAGATGTACTCTTGAGCTATTGAGCTCTGTATGAATTGAAAGAACTTTATTGTTTTTGCTCTTTGCTCTTTCTTTTTCTTTTTTTTTTCTTGTATAGAACTTTCCAGATTAGTAATGGAAGTGTATATTTTTTCCATATCTGTGGTTTCAACCGAGTTATTGATTTGATCCATTGGCCCATGCGTTTACCACCTCGGTTGAGTTACTAATCCCTAACCGTTATCCCTTTTTCCCGAGCTAACTTTCTTGGTCTGCTCGAGTCATCTTGGTAGGGAGCCGAGTTAGTACCTTAATGCTTTCATGTTTTAATGGTATTTTAACACATTGTTAAGCTACGAGAATGAGGTTCCTAGCTCAGTTTTACTCTGAACTGAGTTGCAACCGATCTGATTGCTGAAAACTCATAACTTTATTATAATTCCAAGTTTTTATACATAATACATTCTTAGGTTCATGGTGTGCCAAGTGCATGGTACAGCTCGCCCACCTAGAGTTTGTAGCTTGTAGGTCGTTGGACCCAATACCATGACAACTTTGTAGGGGCCCTCCCAATTTGGGCCGAGCTATCCTACTTCTACAATCACCGAGCTACTTTCTATTGATATGCTACTATCCTTATGTGAGTCTGGTCCCTTGTTTCTTCAACTAAGTCCAAGTTGTTCTTGAGCTCGTCATCGTTGAGGTCTTCTTCATAAGTCATAGTTCGTAGTGTTGGCACCTCTAGCTTAGCAGGGATCACTGCTTCTATCCTGTACACCAGGTTGAAGGGTATCTCTCTAGTGGTAGTTCGATTTGTAGTTCTATACGCCCACAACACACTTGGGAGTTCTTCAGCCCACTGTCCTTTAGCTCAATCTAGTCGGGTCTTCAATCCCTGTAGTAACGTACGATTTGTCAGCTCGACCAACCCATTGGTTTGTGGGTGATTGATCGAGGTGAACCACTGGTGGATGCCCTTCGCTTTACATCAATTCTGAAATCCAATGTCATCAAACTGTTTTCCATTATCTGATATGAGCACCCATGGTAGCCAAATCTACAAATAATGTCCTTCTAATCAAAGCTTTGTATGTTAGGTGATGTGATTATAGCCAGTAGCTCAACTTCTACCAATTTGGTGAAATAATCTATAGCGACTACAATCTGCTTTTGTTGCCCTGACGCTGTTGGAAAGGGTCCCAATAAGTCAATTCCCCACTAGGCAAATGGCCAAGGATGGTGTGTCTAGAAGCGTGTCATTAATCACTTCGGAACACCAATTTAATATTTATAATTTTTTTTCCGATTCTCAAACAATTACAAACACAATAAAATAGTGAGAACATGTCGTATCCACAGGGAAGCAAGGGAAAAACCATTACGTACTTAGATTCGGGAAAGAGAACACAAGTGGGAGATGTAGAAATACAAAAATTAATTAATTAAACTGGAAAAAATAGAATTCGAACATTGCTGAAAATTAAAAGTGCAAAAAAATAAATAAATACAAAAATAAATAAATAAAAGAAACTAATTAAAATGTTTGTAATCCGATCAAGGTAGTAGTCTCCGGATCTCAACTTTGACCCTCGAACTTCTCAAGCTAGGCCTTTTGTCTTACTTGGCCGAATTCCAGATTTGCAAAAAAGAAAATGAAATTTAAATGGAATGAAAGTAAATTGCAGAAAAGAAAAATGGAACTGGAAATAAAAAAACAGAAATTAAATTTAAGACTAATGGTTGGGATCCAAATCCAAAGGTGGTAGTTGTGGCTTTGGCGAACTGCAAGTAGGAAGTAAAATTACCGGGGTAGGTTTTAACTCGCCGATCTTGAACCTGTCATAAATGGACGGAAGCAGATTTATACAAACTCCAAGATCCAATAGGGCCCAATCGAAGGTGATTCTAGAGATGACACAACTTATGAGAGGAGCACCAGGGTCTTTCATTTTTCGGGGAAGTTGGTTTAGGAGAGCTGCACTAACATCTGCTGAGAGCATCATTTTTTGTGGGGCCGATCGTGGCTCCCTCTTTTAGGTGCATAGTTCTTTCAGAAACTTGGCATAAGCCGGGACATGTTGGATTGCTTCAAGGAGAGAGATCTTAATGTGTACTTGTTTGAAGAGTTCCCTGATCTCCTCGTTGCGAATTTCTTTCTTTTTCTGTAACGGCCCAACTGTGAGTGCGGTTGGAAAGGGGACCATAGGTTGGTTCACTTTAGGCTCTTCTTCTAGGTTTTCCCTTTCTTCTTCTTCCCCCCAACTTAGGGTTTTCCGGCTCCTTTCCTTCTTCTTCACTTTTCTTCTTCTCATATGGGTCTTCCAAAATTCTCCCGCTCCTTAAAGTTGTAATAGCTTTAGCATTTTCAAATTGGGGATTCTTAGGAGGTGGTTGAATTTGTTGAAGAAAACCCGGTGGCTGATTCCTAGGGTTTGCAACCGGTTGACTCGGTAATTGCCCCACTTCTCTCCTTGCATTAGCTTCAGATAGCTGTCCTATTTGGCTTTCTAACCTAGCAATGGACTGCTGTTGATTTAGGATTAGCTGCTGAAGCTGCATGAATTGATCGTCTACTGAACGAAATTGCAGAGGTTGTGGGTAACCCTGATATGGTTGGGCCGGTTGATTCCTAGGGTACACCTGTTGGAACTGACTTTGTACTAATGGCCCCTGAAACTGCTAGGCCATGGAGTTGAATGGATGCTAATATTGCTGGGACTATAGATTGGGTTGATGTGTCCTCCAAGAAAAGTTAGGGTGATTTCTCCACCCAGGGTTGTAAGTATTGGAATATGGATCATTGTTGGGCCTTGGGAAACTCTGCGCTGCCTGAACTTGTTCTTGGATAAAGGGTGGAAACTGGGCCACCGTAGGACAGTCATCAACCTGGTGGGCTGGGCTGGCACAAATGGAACACACTTCAGGATAGGATGTAGATGGGCCCGATTGCGAGTTAAAGGTGAAAAACTGGTCAAGCTTCTAGGCTAAAAGATCTACCCTATCTAACTTTCTAGAAATGGCATTCAAGTCCATTTTTGCCTCGGGCTCTATATTATTCCTGACCTCATAGAGCCCTGCCCTCTTTGAGGGTCTCACTGACCTTTCATAGGAATACAAGGATGCATTGTTAATGGAATTCTCACTCAGGGTCTCGAAAAGAGCATATGCTTCATCCTCCCTCTTGCTCATAAATGCCCCCCCACAGAATGCATCTACCATTTGCCTGTATTGATCTATCAGACCTTCATAGAAGGCCTGGATAATTTGCCACTGGGACAGGCCATGGTGTGGGCATTTTCTTATTAACTCCTTCATCATCTCCCAAGCCTCATGAATTTGTTCACCCGGTGTTTGGGTGAATCCAGTAATGGCTCTTGTCATGGTATTTTTTCGACCTATAGGATAGAACTTTCTAAGGAATTCTTGTTGCATTTTTGCCCAAGTTCTAATGGGTCTCCCTATAGTCTCTAACCAGTGCTTGGCTTTATCTTTCAAGGAGAAGGGGAAAAGAGTCAATCTAAGGGCATCATCATTGAAGTTCTGGATCCTTACAGTGGAATAGATTTCCAAAAACTCGTCTATGTGCTTGTATGGGTCCTCACTCGGGTTCTCATAGAAAGATGGGAGCATCTGGATTGTCCTTGACTTAATCTCATACTATAAGGCTTGAGTATCTGGTAACTAAATGCAGGATGAAGGGTTGTATTGGGTTGGAGTGAAGTATTCCTTCAACTTTCTGGGTTAGGCATCATTGATTCTGGCCATTTGGTTGCGGTGCTGGTGATGGAGGTATCTCTCTATTTCAGGTATGGGTTCTATAGTTTCTCTCCTTAGAGATCTCCTTCCCAACATACAATTCAGAAGTCCCTTTTCTTCTTGTTTAAATTTGAATTTTAAATTTTGAGTTTAATTTCAAACTTGGATTTTGAAATTTAAACTCAAATTTTGAAAATTTCTCCCCCCTTTTTTTTGTTTTTTATTTTTCTCTCTATTTTTAAAAAAGTTCAAAATTTAAATTAAAATTTAGACTTTGAAATTTAAATCCCTAAAATTTAAATTCAAATTTGAATTTTTAAAATTAAAAAAAAATGCAAGCAAACCAACCACACAACCTAAGACTTAGGGTTTCCTAAACTAGTGGTTCAACAAATGTGAATCCTTTTAAGTTCACTTGGAGTTACATCACTTCCATTGGTTAGCCAGGTAAGAGGTGGGGATGTGGGAGGCTCCTCCCCTTGCTCTCGCAAGGACCTAATTAAGTAACCACAAAACCCACTTAGGCGTAGCCATTTAACCTCTTTCCTTAGACACCAACCACCGGTTATGGAAAGTAATCACAAGTTTCCCTAAAATTCAGCACACCTTTGAATCAAGTGTGAGGCTTCCCTAAAGGATCTTGCTATCCAAATCTTAAATTAGGGTTAGGGTGAACCGCACGTGAAGGGTGGTGATTTTTGGGCCAAGGAAGGGTGATGAAATCCCCACCTTATCTTTTTAAGTTATATTGCCCTTAAATGGATTAATGAAAAAGAAACAAAATAAACAAAGCAAATGCAACTAATTACAATGCATGAAAAATTATTTCTAAAATGCAATTCAACAATATAACATAAAAAAATAAAATAAACTAAGCACAAGAAGCAATTAAAATAAAAAGACACCTAGCACATTCACAACTAACAAAATAATTTCAGCAATTAAATAAACCTATATGATGCATGCTCTAGAATATGAAACCCTAAATGTTGGGATATGAAAATTATTATTTTTTGATTTATTTATATTTTATTATTATTATTATTATTATTATATTTTCTTTTTATTTTTTTTGAAATTCAAAATTTAAAATTTAAATTTCAAAATTTTAAATTAAAATTAAAATTCAAAATTTAAACTCAAATTCTAAACTTTAAACAATTTCCTCTTTAACAATTAATTATTCAATTAAAGCACTAATAAAAAGGAAATTAAATAAAGCAACAAATAATTATAACAAGCAGAAAATAAAAGAAATAATTATGCTAACAAGATTAACAACTACCAAAACAAATTTTGACAAGAAAATTTCTATTCTAAAAATTAAACCAAAAATAAAATAAACAAAAGAAAATTATGCGGTAATGAAATGAAATAAACGATTTTTT
This sequence comes from Nelumbo nucifera, assembly GCF_055504915.1. Classification (NCBI taxonomy): domain Eukaryota; kingdom Viridiplantae; phylum Streptophyta; class Magnoliopsida; order Proteales; family Nelumbonaceae; genus Nelumbo; species Nelumbo nucifera. The sequence goes on from NC_142650.1 coordinate 76,339,917, forward strand.
TTTCTGTTTTTTATCTCAAAATAAAAGAAAAACACAAACCTATTAGGATAGAAATTCGAACAAGAAATTAAATTAAAGAAAGAAAAATAAATTTAGAAACAACGCGATAGAAAATAATATTAAAAAAAGAAATCAGATTTAAAAAATATTAATTAAAAATTCAAAAATCACTATTCTACTAGAAAAAAAGAGTTTGAAAATAAAAATAAGAAACTTAAAAAAAAATGGAATGACTACACCTGAAATGCAATCCAATTTCTCTTCTCTTCTCTTCCGTCCCGTAGTTCTGTAATGCTCCGGTACCCCACCTTTCGCTATTTCGTCCTGCAGAATCAAAGAGAAACAATAATTAAACTGAGATAACGGATCAAGTAATCAAAAGAAAAAGAAAAAGTAATGAAATAGATCTAGAAAAGTAAATAAAAATTTTTCTCCGTGCTTCCCCGACAACGGTGCCAAAAACGTGGTGTGTCTGGAAGCATGTCATTAATCACTTCAAAACACCAGTTTAATATTTATAAATTTTTTTATGATTCTCAAACAATTACAAACACAGTAAAATGGTGAGAACAGGTCGTATCCATAGGGAAGCAAGGGAAAAACTATTAGGTACTTAGACCCGGGAAAGAGAACACAAGTGGGAGTTGTAGAAATACATAAATTAATTAATTAAACTGGAAAAAATAGAATTCGAACATTGCTGAAAATTAAAAGTTTAGAAAAATAAATAAATATAGAAATAAATAAATAAAAGAAACTATTTAAAATGTCTATACTCCGATCAGAGGTAGTTGTCCCCATATCTCTCCTTTGACCCTCGAACTTCTCGAGCTAGGCCTTCCATCTTACTTGGCCGAATTCCTAATCTGCAGAAAAGAAAACGAAATTTAAACGGAATGAAAGTAAATTGCAGAAAAGAAAAATGGAAGTGGAAATAAAGAAACAAAAATTAAATGTAAGACTAATGGTTGGGATTCAAATCCAAAAGTGGCAGTAGTGGCTTTGGCGAACTGCAAGTAGGAAGCCTTCCTCTTGCCTGGGCATCCTCCTCTTCCTCTACCCTTGAGCTTCTCAAGATCAGCCTTCTGTCTTACTTGGGGGCAGAATCCAACCCTTTCTCAAGAGACTTTGAGTTCTTTTTATAAAGAAAGGTGGATACAATTGGGATTAGAAGGAGAGGGCGCCCAATATTATGTAGGGCTCCCAATATTATGTAGGGTTATGATGGTTTTGGGGTGATCCTAAGGCTGAGAATAGGAGAGGGCACCCAATATTATATAGGGCTCAGATTTGGGTGCCCAGAAATGAATGGAGGAGATTGAGGCGCCTAGGGTTGAAAGGTGGAGATTAAAAGAGGTGGGTGATGCCCTAGAGTGGATGGCTGAGATATAAAATGGAGTGGAGGGCTTAGATCTAGTGGTGTGGGAATGAATGGTGGGGATTAGTAGTTAGGTGGCACCCTAGGGTTTAAAAGCTGCAAAAAGAGTGCCCTAGAATGTGTGGTTGAGATTAAAGGAGGTGGAGGGTGGATATTAAATACCTAGGGGCGGCTAGGGTTTGCTAAGAGTGAAAAGAATGGGTTAAAAGGTGCCCTAGGGTTTGCTAAGGTGTGGGGAGCATGCTAATATAGTAGGAGGGGTGCCAAACTAGGTTTAGCAGATAGGAGGCGCCCTCCTGCTCTAAGTTTTTCACAAAAACACCTCCTCTCTCAGCTAGACTTCACACCAGGTTCCCAAAAGCTGCATTTCGACCATGTAACTTCCCTAGTTTTCTATAGAATTTGCATAGAGACCCTCAGAGGTCACAACATTGAATTTAGCTAGGAAAATGGTACACTTTGACTCTCCTAAGGCTGAAAATACCCCTGAATTGATGACCTTAAGGCATCAAAATGCAGAGTTATCAAAGGGATAACGAGATACTAGAGGTCGGCAATGGGCTGGCGAGGTACATTAGCATGGCGATAGCAATGATGACATTTCTTCACGAGGCAGAGTGCATCTGCCTTCATGGTAGGCCAGTAATATCCTTGCCATAGAGCTTTCTATGCTAGCAACCTGCCTTCCATATGTGCCCCACACATTCCTCCATGAATATCCTAGAGCACTTGTTCAACTTTAGAAGGTCTAAGACACCTAAGGTAGGGCCAGGTAAATGACTTTCGATATAACTGGTCCCTGATGACTATGTACCGAGCTGACGTCCTTTGTATCCTTTTCGCTTGTAGGTCCAGGTCTAAGACACATTTCTCCTTTGTATTCTGTCTATAGATAACTCAAAATCGAGTTCATCCAGCTCGGTTTGGGTGCCAACACTGGAATGACCTCGATAGTAGATGCATCCAAAATACTTGGCCACTACAAATCCTCCACATGCACTGTCCTCTTAGAGTTGACATCTGTTGAACCAACTGGTCTTGACAGTGCATCGACCTAAGCGTTCTGTGACCTATGAATTTGGTGGATATGAAACTCCTCAAAATGGTGAAGTAATCCTTGTACCTTGCTTCATACTTGGCCATAGAAGGCTCCCTAGCTTCATAGAGTCCTGTTACTTGGTTGACTATGAGCTGAGAGTCACTATACACCACCAAATTTATTGCCCCAACTTCTTTGGCCATGTTGAGCCTAGCGATCAATGCATCATATTCTGCTACATTTTTAGAGGCCTTGAACCCAAAATGTAATGCGTATTCCAACTTAACTTCCTCCCTTGGTTTGATCAAAATGAGCCCAGCACCGCTGCCTTTCCAGTTAGACAACCCATCTACATGCAACAACTAGATCGTCATAGGGTTCGGATCGGGGACAGGTGGCGATCTAGTAAATGAAGTCGGCAAGCACTTGTGCTTTGATCATAGGTCAGGGTTCATATCTCACGTCTTATTCGTTGAGCTCAACCGACCATTTGACTAATCTCCCTAAGGTGTCTAGTTTTGCTTATACCTGCCGAACTAGTTGGTTGGTGAAGACTACAACTATGTGCATCTGAAAGTAAGGTTGGAGTTTTTGAGTAGACATGATCAGGGCATAGGCTAGCTTTTCTGTGTTTAGGTATCGAGTCTTTGCATCTCGCACACCTTGCTAACAAAGTAGATGGGATGCTGAACTCGATCTACCTTTTGTACAAGCACCAAACTGATGACTTAATCACTAGATGATAAGTATAAGGACAACACTTCTCCAGGTTCTAGTGTCATCATCAAAGGAAGGGAGTTGAGGTACTACTTAAGTTCTTCAAAGGCATTTTGACATTCTTGAGTCCACTCAAAATCCTTAAGTTTTTTAATTGCTTTGAAGAATGGTAGGCACCGACCTCCGAACCTAGATATGAACCTATTGAGGGTTGCTACTTGTCCAGTTAGTTGTTCAACTTCCTTGACACAACTCGGAGGTCACATGTCTAGTATTGCTTGTAATTTCTTGGGGTTAGCTTCATGCCACAATGAGTTACTATGAATCCCAGGAATTTTCTTGAGGTGACACCGAAGACACACTTATTCGGGTTGAGTTTAAGTTGGTACTTTCTCAACACCACGACGAGTTACCATTCAGTCGTTCAGGGGCAAACCAACCAGCCTCATTGGTCTAGAGGAAGGAGTGAGCTGATCTGCCTTGTGCTTTCTGGTTTAGTTGTTGAGATGGGAACTGCCACTGTCTGCTCAAAGGCTGAGCCCAGCTGATGTTCTCTTCTATAGGTTGGTCCAGATCGACGGCTTCTGTTGCAGCCTTCTTGTCACCTTTGGCCGACTTCTTCTTTGCTTTTCTTGGCTTCCCTTCCTTGATGGGTTGTTTTCCCTTCAACACTGCCATGTAGCATTGCCGAGACTCAATCTGGTTTCCTCGGATTTTCCCCAGACATGTTCAGTTGGGAATTTCATTGCTAGGTGGAATGTTGATACCACGGTGTGGAGAGAGTGAAGTAGAGGCCTCCCTATCTGCATCGGTATCTGATCTCGGGGGGCGTTTAGGGGAATGTACACTTCGAACTTCCGAGGTGGAGTCCAAGAGTGAGATGATGTCCCTTCACCCTTTAATCCCTTGGCCTTCTTCCTTCCTTCTAGTCATCACCATTTCTCTTACGCTTCTTCTCCTTTTGATCTTTCTTCATCAAGTACGCCTCCTCGGTGTTCATGTACTTGGTTGCTTGGTCAAGAAATTCTTTTATGTTGTGAGCTGGTGTATTCATCAGTGAAAAGCTGAAGTACTTATCTCGGACACCCCACACCACAACTACTAACTCAACGGTAGGATTGAGGTTGTAGACTTCTAGCAACTTCTGGCATTTGCAACTTGTGGCAATGTGAGTAATAAATAGATCAAGAAAATTGGTTCCAACTGCTTATGAACTGAGGTGGCAGCCTGGAATACTAGAGTCTGGCTGCCTTTCTAAATGTAGTAGGGCCACATCCTAGCCTTTGAGGCCCCGTAAAACAACATTAGGGCCTGGAAACTCTCAACGTGATCCACTGGATTAGTTGTTCCATCATATGTCTCAAAAGTCAAGGTCTTAAACCCCTTAGGTTGTGGTTCCAAAAGAATTTATGGAACCCGTGGGATGCTAGATTAGGTTTCATTGTAGTTAACTTACTTCCTTCGGGTGAACGGAGTCTATCTTGTCAAAATGCCCCCCTTGTTCACCTTGGCGGCCTTCCAGTGTGTACTGCCTTCGTTTCCTCGTCTGCATGATGGTCTGCGAGTGGTTGGTCCTAGGGGAGTTCGACCTGCTCACCTCTTCATAAACGTGGGAGTGCCGAGTAGGGAGATCAAATTGTCGGTGGTGCCAATTGTGCCTATCATGTCCTTCTTCTCTCCTCTCTACCCACTCACTCCGATGTCGATCACGGTATGAAGGCGACCTACCTATACACTTAGGGCATCTTTCATTATTTGAAGCTGGGTGGTTAGCTGGTGGTGGAGGCGGATGATGCTGATTTACCTATTGGACGGGTTGTACAACCTAGTTCTGCTGGATGGGGGGAATTGGCTGATAAACCGGTGGTGGTGGTTTCTGGTTCTGCTTTGCCATTGCTTCTATTGTTGCATCCCTTGTTGCTTGTCATACGATTTGTACTATTTCATCAATAGCCTAGACTCGGAGGGTCATGTCCTTCACCATCTGTGCCAAACTGTTGAATTCTTCACGAGTAATGCCCTTAGGCGCCTCTAGAGATGGGGTGTGCTAGGAGTGCCCTCGTGAATTCTCATAGGGAGAATCGCAAGAGGTTCGAGGAAATTTGCTTGGCGAGATGGCTTCTTGTCACTGATTTCCACAGACGGTGCCAATTGATGCCTTCAAAAAACAATTAAGTCCTTGGAGCAGCTCGGGCATGTCCTGTAAGGAGGAAAACGAGGTTAGAGGGCCTGAGGTGATATCCTGGCCTTTAACTCTGATGGTCAAGTCAGATATGCTAAGTTATCCAATGGGTGGTTGAGAATTCAGTGAGTCATAAAGTATGAATTGAATGCTAACCTGCCCCTTATATAGGATTCTGGATGTCTATCAGAGTATGTATGTGTCGGGCAGAGGTAGATCATCTGTCGTAGCTAAAGACACCTAGAGCTTGCTTTTCCTTGGTGGAGCTAGGGTAGGACACCTTGGGCTCTGTCAAGACACTTGTTACTCGAGCTCGGCCACATAGTGCTCGGCCCAAACATTTGTGGCCTGATTTAGGCCAATTGGTATCCAGTTGAGACACCTAGAACCCAGCCCGAGCACCTAGAGCTTAATCAAGGCTACCTATTAAGCCACTTGTAGCATGCATTGGCCACCTAGTGCATAGTTATGGCATGCTAGGGTGATCCATGTTTCCAATGTATGAAGTGGGCCCGAGACCAGCTACCCGGTAGGCTTACCTTATGTGTCGATGGTCTTGTCTCATGTGCCACTAGGTGGTCGCTTGATGGACAAGTATCGCAGTGTAGAGATCTCCTAGATGGGAGTTCGTCTCAATAGGGCGGTCTTGTCCTTTGAGTTGAGAAGCCTGAGGTGGTTTTATATGTCACCAAGGTAACTCTTGTCCTTTGAGATGACGATCACTAAGCTGAAGGCAAGGTTGCAAGTTGAATTTAACATGCCACATGTTCGGTAGTTCAGAGGTCGGATTTACTCTCATCAAAACCCACCTTCCAACCATCATCTCCGACATCTTTTAAAGGCTTCCAATCATCAAGTCGATGCTTATGCTAGCTTTCTCGGTTCCATCAAGTTCTTCATGACTCTCTATCTAAGGATCTTTCTTGAGCTTTATGAGAGCTTTAGTTCTTGAAAGATGAAGAATAGAGATACAAAGTAAAAGAACACTATACCGGTGGTGGACATTGGTAGAACGTTGTTGATGCTATTTATTCCCATAGAGTAGGAGGCAGAGGAGTTATTGCATCTGTGAAGAAGAATCTTCCCTAAAAATCGAGGAGTTGGAGATGTCGAAGACAAGACGAAGGCAAAGATGGTGTTGATGGGGTGTGTTAGCACCTGGTTTTTGATAGGCCCATTGCTTGAACCTCTAATTTACCCCAAATTCCTGATCAGACACTCTCGATCTCTCTGAAACACCCAAAAACCTAAAAATCCCAACTTTCAGCTCAAAAGGCCCCAAATCCACCGTTAAATCTATCCGATATCAATCCGATGGCCTTGATCAACCCTCATTTACACTTCGATCCTCAGATTAGATGCCACCATTAAACTCAAGACCTTTCATAATACCTACTTGGCAAATCTCAAATCAAAATTTCTTTATTTACCCCTTCATCAAGCGAAGATTCCATTCCAATTCATCTTATTAGCCTAAACACATTCAAATCGATCAAACCACACCATTAAACTCTGGATACGTTAAAACACCTACCCATAAAGTTTGAACCCCAAATTTCCCCATTTATCGTTCCATCAAACCAAGATTACATTCCTGAACATCTCATTGACCCAAATCCCTATGATCTTGATCGTCCAAAACTAATCATACATCACCAAGATCCCAAACACTCGAAAATACCCACCTATAAAATTTTGGCCTAAAATACCTTTGTTTTCCCCTTAATCACATATAGAATTCATTTCGAGGCTCTAGATTGACCGAATTAAGCCCTTTCCAGATCTACCCGATATGGGCCCATTTGGCCCAATCTGACCCCACTAATCAACTCAAAATGTCCAAAAACCTTACCCTGCCAAATTTTAGTAAAAAATACTCCATTTACCCATCCATTTAGAAAGGTTCCGTTTCAACTAATCCCATTGGCTCACACATGCAAAAACCTTGTTTGTACCTGGAACCCATCTCAACCCTTCGATCGTTGACCCAATACCCTCCATCATCAAATCAAGACCCCTAGTTTAACCTCCTAGACCCAGTTTGATCCAAATATTTTAAAATTATGAAACTACCCCTTGGAACCCTAAAATTATAGAATTGCTACATGCCCTACTATTTAAATAGACCTATTTTTCATTTCGAAAGGGGAATGGGGGGACTGCTTATCTTCTTTGTTGAAACCGAACTAGAGTGGTGGTAGCCCTCCACCTCTGACCTTTCTCTTCTCTATATCTGTATCTCTCTCTCCTCTTCCATCTTTCTCTTCTTCTTATTCCTCTAATCCCAATCGTCGAAATCACCGAGAGGACATTGTTCATTGCTTTCCCCATTCGAAGATAGGAAGCGGCGGTGGCAAGATGAAAGTTGAATAATCGACTAAGAATACCATTTGTCATCTCCAACCTTGAGATGAAGAGAAGAGCGATGAACCTTTGTCTTTCTTCCTGGAATCACATTTTCATCAGCATCAATCACCCAATTAGTCCCTTTCAAAACCTTCATCATCAGAAGACGCCTAATCTGAATTCGGAGCTCGTCTGGAACCCCCGTGCAACATTGATTGAGCCAAGGCTGAAATCCCAATCAAGTAAGCCCTGAACGATTGCCCTGTTTTTTACCTTAAGGTAATCCGATCTGAAAGAGAGCCTATGGATCCGGTGATGAAGTTCTACTGAACCAGCTCCTATATACTCTTGATACAGACCCGACCCTCTGCACTTTTTCTTTTTCAAATTTTCTCTTATCTTGCATCATAGGTATATTGCTCTCTTTTAACTATATTTCCATATTCTGCAAGAAATACCTATGCTTAGATGCTTTTCGTTGAGAGATAACTGATCGGTTCTTGTTTTTCTTTTCTCAGTTACTGGTAATCTTCATGTTGTGTTTAATTGATCCTGTTTTTGATGATTTAGTCTTGTTTAATTGAGAAGAGCTAGGAGCTTTAAGTATTGATTTGATTTCTGCTATGTCTTCCATGATGAAGACCTAATTTAGCATAAATCTTTCCTAGTTTTCTTAACTTTTAACTTGCTTAGTTTAGATGTTTAATTACCTTTCAACAAGTTACATGTTAGTTGTGTGAATTGGGTTGAACTTGTTAGACAGTTATGCCCTTAGCTCCAATCAGATTGATGTATCTTTTGACATTTATTGTAAATGAATAAAGTACATAATTGATTCATGTCATTGTGGTGTGTTTCTATGTAATACCCTTAAATTGAACACTTATGAGACTCGTGTTAGTTTAGAATCTTCATAACCGTTGGATAGATTTGGGGAGATTTATCCTGCCAAGGCTGACACTGATGTGCCGCCAAGTTGGTTGGGGTGGCTTGTCTTAGTTGCCAGGGTGAGACCTGAGGTACATGTAGTGTGGGTTTTCTTGAAACTCTGAACTGGACCAAATTCCAGTATTGCCTTGGACCATGGAGACAGATGGGCAAAACTAGAATGTTACACCTAACCCCTAGACTCGATTATGGTACTGCATTAGGTGTCGGATTGGGCTATCTTTGACATGCCAATCAGTGAGATCCTTAGAGGGGGTCAAAACCTGGGTATGTTAGGACAGTCTGAGAATTCATCTGAGTGGGTGATCATAGTGACAGGATCAGCCCCTTTGTCAGACAAAGTGAATGATCGGGGAATGCACTCTCTCTGATGGAAACCTAAACTGCCAATAGTTGATTTCAACCGTTGAAATTTTTTTTTGCAAAATATATTTATATAGAGATATACTTATATATATTATGGTTTCAAAATGTTTGCAAAAGGTTTTAATTCCCGGGATCCATGTGAGTAGAAAGTGCAACACTGTTCCTTCCAGCCAAGGGAGAGGTCCTCTCTTGTCGGGCAGTGTTTGATCATTATGGGCTGAGAGGTTAAGTGTAAGACCATTGAGGGTAATACCTGATGGGCTAATCTTGCATCTGTCCATAGCCCTTGGGTTTTCATAAGGTGGCTGGACCCAATGACCATTTAGTGTAATTGTTGGGCCCATTAAGAGCCCTTAGTGATGGACTCAGGGGTTCACTGTCTCTTATAGTGAATTCGGCCAGACCTTGTAACAAAGCCTGGGTTAAACCCATGTGGCTGATGTGTAGATCAATGTTTGGGTCCCATGCCATACAAAGAGAGCCAAATGTGCAACAGGTTAAGGGGTAAGTGAGCACATAAGCTTAATGGGCCTAAAGCCCAATTTGAACTGGGCTTAAGTTAGTTAATTAAAAGGAGGCAAAATAGGATTTATAATTTGATTAGGATTAGCTGAAGGATAAGATAAGTCTTATCCATTCAAGAGTCCAGATCCAAATATCAGATTTGGATTAAGGAACTCTCTCCTAATTAAATTAGGAGGCTAATCCTGAGAAGGATATAAATAAAGGGGGCGAATTCCTTAGTTACACAACATAGCAACCTGTAGAATTCTCTCCTATTCTTGCCGTCCCTACCCAGTTTGATCTCCTCTTGAGGAATTAATCAAAAAAGGTTCTTGATATTGTTTTTTGGCTAAAGAAACAATCTGAAGTCATGCTCACCAGCCCCTATTCGATTCTTGCTGAAGGATCCTAATTCTTGCTGAAGAGCTATCCTACTGATCCTGCTTTATTACACATTGTGTCATCTTTGGTGGAAGTGGGTTTTGGTATTCTCCTTGGGCGTGAACACCTTCATTGGGAGTTACTGTTACTTCGTATCAAGTATATCCCTTTCCTCTCTTTTGGTTTCAGATCTTGTCCGATTTTGGATTCAAGAATGATCATTGAAAATGCAGTTTTCTAAAAGAGGGAATGCGATTCCCAAATGGGAGAGAGAGAAATTTTTTGAAATTCCACCCAACCTTCTTGTAGGGTTCGGCCATTCATATGATGGATCTCTCATCCCTTCAGAACTTTCACTTGATTCGGTTTCTTGAAATCGAAGTGAAAAATGTTGAATCTGGATATTTAGGCGGTAATGAGTTGAAGGCAGGGATGAGATGTAAAGGAATCAAAGTGATCCCTCTATTTTTGGAGATTTAGAATGAAAGGGTTGATTGGCTAGGAAGAACAAATTAACTCAATTATCAAAATGTAGAAAAAAAAAGATAAAATATATAAGTTGGGAAAAGGGGTGAAGTGGGGTGCCTAGGCTACTCATTTAGGTAACAAAGGGAAAATAAGCTACTGAAAGAGGAATGGTAACAAAAAAATGAAGTAAAAAAAAAATATAAAAAACATAAAAATAAAAAAATAAAGATATAAAATAAAAATTAAAAGATTCCAAAAAATAGAAAAATAGAAAGATAAAAAAATGAATGAAAATAAAAATGGGCTTCCATAAGAAAATAACATAAACAAATGATAAAGAAATTAAAAAAAAAGAAATAAGACAAAATAATTTAATTAAGGGATTTTTCTTGTGATGGTTTATTGAAAGTTTTGCTTGGCTTTATTGATTATTAATTGCTGTTAGTTAGACAATGAATTGCTTACTTTAATTTGCGCATATTTGGAATACCATGTGGGCCTCACCTATTGGACTCTAGAGAGGATGCCTAACACCTTCCCTTTCCCATCCAAGTCTTACCTAGACTGGTGTGGTCAGTGCCTGGGCTTTGGAGTCACAATTAAACCAAAATGCTTTCTAATGTATATCTCGAAGGTCCCATCACCTCCATTTCCTTAACTGATGGGTGGTGACTCCATTTATAGCTTAACTGAGCCATTTCTCAATGCTCACAGACTGGCGACTCCACTAGGGAGTTCTCAAATCATAGGTGGGGCCCATTTGGCTTGCTTTGCTCTTTTTGTATATAAATATGCTTCATTTTATTTCCTAGCTTCATGATAATAATTGCTTCTTTTAGGACGCTTATTTAGTAATTGCTTGCTATTTACTTGTTGTTTTATTTTCATTGTTGCATGTTGCTCACTCACTTTTTGCATACACCATTTGCATTAGATTTTAGAATCTCATATCCTACTAGGAGGGGGGGCCAATAGATTCTAGGACATTTGGACATCATTGACAACCCACAAACCAGCCACTAACCTGAGAAGCCTGTTTGTTCAACAGGTGGAGGTTTGAAGGTTGGCTACTTTGTTAGAGCCTTGTGTCTAGAAACAAACCATGTCAGTCCATGCATTTTCACGTAGAACCCAAATTTGAGTCTAGAATAGAGTAGAGAAGCTACCTTAGTTTAGGATATGACACATGTGTTGAGCACTTCAAGATTAAAGTAGAAAAAAAGTAAAACCAAAAATGGGAGAGTAAAAAATAAAAAGGAGAGAAAAATAAAAAAAAAAAGAAAGAAAAAACAATTACGATGATAAAGAGGAGAAAAAGAAAAAGGGAAGAGAAGAAAAACCTAAAAAAAATAGAGAGAGGAGAAATTAAGCAAAAAAAAAAAAAGTAAGAAGTCAAAAAAAATGAAATGACAAATGATGACAAATAAATAAACAATAAAATGGTGATGATAAAATAAATTAAAAAAACATAAAAAAATTAAAAACAACAAAAAATAAATCAAGCAGAGAAAAGAAGAAAAGGGAGGAAGTATAAAAATAAAGAAAAAAGAGAAAAGGGAAAAGACAAAATATAAAGATCAGGTAAAAATAATAATGATGAATAAATAATAAAAAATAAAATAGGGAAAATAGGGAAAAGAGGAGAAAATAGAAAATGAATCATTTGCATTCCATGTTATGAAAAGATGTATATACAAAGGAATACTAAAGATTAATAATATTGACAAAAATTAAAAAGCAAAAAAAAAAAATACTGAAAACCGTGATGATAAATAAATAAACAATAAACTAAGAGGATGAGGGGGTCATCATGACCCAAGCTTCTTGGAGTTGGTTTCAATCAACTAAAGTTTTAGGAAGTGTAATAAAACTAATCTATCAAATAATAATAATAAAAAAAAAAGACAAAAGGGAGGAGTTTTAGAAAAGGGAATTGAGGAAGAAAGCTTGACCTAAGTAAATGTAGCTAGACTGAAGTTTTGCAGCAGTCCTTCATGTTTTTGAATTTCTGAAGATGAACAAGGTTGCTGGTCCCTATTATCAGATCATGTTCCACATGCCAAGCTGGGTTATGAGGCATCCTTCCCTTAGTCTTGAAGGTGAAGGTTCAGAACTCAGAAGGTTACAAGACCCGATTGTCTACGGGCCCTATTCCTGGAAATTTATAGGGTTTGGGTAGGCTTGGACATCTGGATGTGAGTAGTAACAGTTTTTCTTGTTGCCATATCATCTTCTAGTTTCAACCCAAAATGTCAGAGAAATCCTGCTCGATGACTTTGGCCGGCCATTAGACCGTTAAGAGGTTTGCCTAACTGTTTTCAACGGTTTTGTCTGATTGACCAAGGCATGTTTGGATCAATGCACTCGTCTATATTGTGAACCCTGCTTAGCTTGTGCCTGCCCTTGTAGTGGTTACTTGGAGATGGCACCAGACTCAAAACCTTTGGTTGAAGCAAATAAGGCGCTAGCAGAAGCTATAGGTTCGCTTCTTACTATGCTCATTGTCTGCAACAGGCATGGAACCCAAATTGTACACCACCAAATGCAGAAGCATGCACAAAACTTTATGGGTGCGCAGCCACAAGCACAACAGGAGGAAAGTGTTCAAGATGCAGCAGCTCCCAAGTTCTATCTGTTGTTGATCAAGTCCCAGATTCATGTAATATGGTACGCTTTGATTCTAGGGGACCTGTTGGAAAGTGGACAATGTGAAGGAACACGATAACTCAACCTCCTTGTCGAAATGAAGAAATTGATCTACCGGATGTTGCCTTCATTCTATCCAAATCTAGTCAAAATTCGCAATTAGAAGAGCAGGATTCCTGTCCTTCCAACACCCACATTGCAATTTCAGATGATGTAGTTTCCATGAGTGCTGAAAATTCAGAAATTAGAGATCACTTTGAAGAACCCAACTTTAATAGAATTCCAAATAAGAGAGAAGTGAGAAGATCTCAATCATAAATGAGCATAACACCTATCCACAGGCTCATGGTATTGGTCCTAGTAGTGTACTTCTCATTGATTTAGAGAGTCCCTCGCGTAACAAGCATACCTAGTCAAAGTGAATCACCAGATCTATCTACTACTGCAAAAGTGCAATTGCTGCATCCTTATCTGCCCAGGTTCCTTAACCAGATCAGAAAATTCTGAGTTGGGACCTGTATTGCTAATGCTGAAGGGTCGGTGATAGTTAAAGATGTAGAAGAGAGAACAACAATAAAAATAATAAAAGAATCCTTTGTATTTCTTAACCTGTCAACCAAGCTGAGATGGGTACAATATATATATACACAGAATAAAATATTAATGGAAAATAAGAAGAGAATAGGCAGTTGCCTATGTACAATCATTCCTAATTGATTCTCTTTCTAATTTATTTGTTTCCAAATCTGTATGAGAGCCTCCATTGATAATTGTTAATCTTGAGAGAAAACCTCCATTGATAACTACTAATCTTGAGAGAGAACCTCCATTGGTAACCGCTAATCTTGAGAGAGCTTCCTTTGGTAACTGCTAGAGAGCCTTTATTGGTAACTACTAAACTGGACTGAAAGCCTCCATTGGTAACTGCCAGACATGTGGAGATACCATCTAGAGAGCTTTCCTTAATACTCCCTCTCAAGCGAAACTGGGTTGGAAGCAGCACATCAAGCTTGGACCGGAGAAGATCAAATCTAGTCGAAGGAAGAGGTTTGGTAAAGATATTGGCCAACTGATCATCAGTAGAGATATATTGGACGTCCAGATTTTTGCAGAGAATATGATCGCGCAAAAAATGAAAGTCCACTTCGATGTGCTTTGTACGAGCATGAAACACTGGATGCGCCGTGATGTGTGTACATGCTACACATTATTTTTATTGCTTTATACATGGTTTTGATGATGATTCTTAATGGTTTTTACCCTAATTGAGCTGAACTTCAGGAAATTTGGAATTTGGAACAATTTAGAGTTAAGAGAACATAATACATGGTGATATGGCGGCAAGGGGAGGACTTCGGCACACCAAGGAGAGAGGCCCAACCGCAGCCCTATGGGAGGCTCCAAAAGGCGGCTGACTTTAGCAGAGTTTGAAGGGGAGTAGGACTCTCAATCAAAAGCTGCAAAGAAGAGTATAAAAGAAAAAGAAAGAGAGGAAATTAGGGTTCGATCCCTTGACACAAGAATGAAGAAGAAAGTTCTAGGAGAAGGATCACAAGGCTGCTGAAGGAGAACTGAAGAAGAGATCGAAGATTGATGCAGAAATTTTAAGTGTCTTCTTCTTTGATTTTGCGAATTCGGTAACCTAGATTCAATTAGGGTTTTTCTTTGTTGAATCTTTCTTTTTTCCTATTATGCGAACCATGATGGATGTTAATTCAGATTTGTAATTAATCTTTTAAGCTGATCCGATTGATAGTAATTCAGTCTTGGGATTTCTTGATTAGGGTTTTTGATTATAAGAGTAATTTTGGCCGAACTGCTCTTGTTTCTTGGATTACTTAAATTGCTTGAGAAAGGGTTTAGGTTAGATCAACTGATCAAGAAAACAGATTGAATGTATCTTAGAGATAATGTGCATGATTCGTTTGGCATTCATTCATCAAGAATTGATTTCCTTCGATTTTCTTGTCTTTAATGCATCTATAGCAATTAAATTCTTGATAGAAATATAAGAGTTGTTGCTCGTAGATAGATGGGTATGTGCTCAAAAGAGGCTGCTCATGCAATTAGGAAATAGCCAACCCATGGCTGAATTCAAATTCGGTTGGATAGCTTAATGATATAATTGCTGAATCGGTTCTGCTAATATTTTCGTGAAGCACTTCCTCTCATTACTTAAGACGGTTTGATCCGAGAATACTTGGGATAATTTGCTAATTAGGAGTTAAGTTTTTCTTTGTTTAACCTTTCGGATTGTTAAATAACAAAGGGCTGATTCAATACTAGTAGTTGTTGGATTAATCCCTGTGGGAACGATACTCTACTCATCAGTATATTACTTGATCGGCTAGTGCACTTGCTAGTGTAATCTAAACGCATCAAGTTTTTGGCGCCACTGCTGAGGTTATCACAACAATATTGGGAACCATCTACTATTGTTAATCTGATTTTGTACAATTTGTTCATGATATGTGTGTATTAGTATCTTTATGACTTTGACTTGTTCAGTTTATGACACGCAGATGTGAAAAGGAGAGCATCATCTACGATCCAGAGATTGAACGAACTCTCCGCCGCCGCCTTAGAGCTTCTAAGCAAGGGAAAGCTGAAAGTACAAAGATGGCCGAGCAAAGGACTATGATGGACTATGCCAAACCAACCCTCACTGGGGCAGCCTCGAGCATTGTGAGACCAGCAATAACTGCTAATAACTTTGAGATTAAACCGACAATCATTCAGATGATCCAGAACACAGTTCAGTTCTGCGGCTTGGCTAATGAAGATCCGAACACTCACATTGGCTAATGACACATTCAAGCACAATAGAGTTAGTGATGATGCTGTGAGGCTCAGATTATTTTCGTTCTCTGAACTCTTTACCAGCTGGATTGATCTCTACTTGGGATGAAATGGCCAATCACCTTGAAATTTAGATAATTTGGATGTAGGAGCCATAGGCATCGTCAAGGGTTTAGAGGCTGCCAGATTGGTCTTCTGTAGGAGGTCCAAAATGTAATGCCGTTGGGAAAGAAGCAACCTAGTCTTGTCTCGATGAGCCTCTACTCCAAGGAAATAGTGTTGAGATCCAAGGTCCTTGAGAGAGAAATTCCGAGACAGATCCAAAATAAGTTGAGAAACATGAGTAACAGAAGAACTAGTACCAATAATATCATCAACGTAAACCAATCTTTCTCTATCTTCCAAAATAATTCAAAGAGACCGTTTAGGATCCCTGCTCCCCAATCTTTCTCTATCTTCCAAAGAGAACGTTCCCCATCCAAGCCTTACCCAACCTATAGTAGAATCTCTAGTTTGTCTTTGATCATAGAGAATGGCCTCACAAAGAATCAACCTTACCTCCACCCCCGAGGAGCAGAACAATGTCTCAGAGAACACCAATCTGGGAGTAGAGAACCACCCAAAGATGGAGACTCCTATCTAGGCCGACATCGAGATACTCTCAAACAAAGTATATGAGTTTAAGGCACTCTTCGAAAGTAGATTCAGAAAGCTTGAGCATAGCCAAGAGGAAACAAGAAGTGCCCTCCAGATCTTACTCAATCGTTCAGCCCAAGCTGAGCAAACCCCTGCCACTCTTACCGGTGTCCCCAACCCTAGCCGTCACGCCTCCAACCAAATCCCCACCATCCCAAAACAGCCCAATAGGGCCAACCCAACTCCAACCTAGATAGGCCACCAACCTGTCCACCAGTCTTACGCCTTTCCATGCATTAACCCGATAGCAGAGATCCCTCTTAGTCGAGATGTGCTGAGGGAAAATGTCCAGGGGCTAGTAGTTGAGAGCTGCAACCAAGCTTAGGATTCGACTATCCTATAGAAGCCGTATTCTGACTGTATTTTGTATGACAAACAGAGGGGTAGCCCGTAGGAGCACATCACAAGTTTGAAGACACCCTCGGTTCCTTCACTCTTGATGGGGCATGCACCCTACTTACAGAATCGACATTGAGAACGTTGAGGTGGAAACTTTTAGCCAACTCTAGAAGTGTGCATAGAGGATGGCACACACCGTCAAAGATACCTCCCCGTATAATAGGAATAAGGCATATTTAGTTGATAGGAAGCCTAGAAACAACGAAGGAGCTAGACAGGGGCTGTATCAGTGTGACAATTCCCCAAGAAGAAGAAGTGTTTGTCCCCCCTTCCCCTGCACAAGGGAGGAGGTGATCATGATAATGAATAAGTTAGTCGAGGACAAAGTCATCAACCTACCGCCACCACCATCTGGAGCAGACCCAAAGAAGGACAAGTGCGGCAAGAGGTGGTGTAATTTTCATCAATCGGCAAACCATGACTTGATGGACTGTTTTACCTTGAGGAGACTGTTCGTACAAAACGTTAAGCTCGATAAGTTCGTCAAAAGAGACCCGGCACGCGTAGATAGCACCCCCCTCCCAACCCATACCCAGGGAGGCAACATCAATGTGGTGGGAGCAGCCAGCCAGTACTAATCTGACATCCTATTTGAAAAGCTGGAGCAGAGCTAAGAGCTACAACAATTCTTCACTAAACAAGGGGAAAACTCGACAACACAAAAATTGGCCATCAGGGCATTGGCGGAAGTCTTCAGGCATCCATTACAACCCTATAGCTGCAATTAAAGTAGCGTAGAGTTCACAACGGAAGACATGTTAGCCGCGAATCCCCACCACAATAGACCATTGTACATCCTAGCGAAAATAGGCAGTTTTGAAATGAGAAGGTTGATGGTCGATCCAAGAAGCTCTATCAACCTCATCTCCATCCACACATTGGAACTAATGAACATACAGAAGGAAGACATCAAAGGATTGCCATTAGAGGTGACAAACTTCAATGGGAACGCATCGGTGATAACTCTGCATTTTGATGCCTTAAGGGCATCAATTCAAGGGTATTTTCGGCCTTAAGATAGTCAAAGTGTGCCCTTTTCCCAGTTAAATTCAATGTTGTGACCTCTAAGGGTCTTTATGCAAATTCTGTGCAAAACTGAGAAGTTTTCATGGCTAAAATGCAGCTTTTGGGAAGGTCGTGTGAAGTCCAACTGAGAGAGGGGTGTTTTTGTGAAAAACTGAGAGCAGGAGGGCGCCTCCTATTTGCTAAACCCAGTTTGGCGCCCCTCCTACTGTATTAGCATGCTCCCGACACCTTAGCAAACCCTATGACACTTTTTAACCCAATCTTTTTGCTCTTAGCAAACCCTAGCCGCCCCTAGGTGTTTAATCTCCACCCTCCACTTCTTCTAATCTCCACCACTCATTCTAGGACACTCTTTTTGTTGTTTTTAAACCCTAGGGCGCCACCTAACTGCTAATCCTCACCATTCAACCCCTAACCACTAGATCCCAGCCCTCCATTCCATCTTCTATCTCGAGGGGTTCGAAGGCTGAAGAGGGGAAGGACACACAGTTCTTGTCAAGAGGGGTTCCTGCAAGCCAATCTGCAGCTACCACCACTGGATCTGAATTTTGGATCACTTTTATTTATTTTTTTGTTAATTTCAGTACTTTGTTAATTTCTGAATTTTAGTTATTGTCTTGTTTAATTTCGAACATTTAATTTCAGCATTAATAAATTTTATTTTCTGATTTTCTGTAATTGCCAATTCCATTTTCTTTTTATTTGTCCTGAACAAAGAGAAATAATAATTTTTCCCTCGCTTCTCTATGGGTTCAACCCCTTCCTCACCATGTACTACAATATTTAAGGTTACATGAGGATTCAAAAAATTATAAATCTCTAAACTGGTGTTCCGAAGTGGTTAACGACACGCTTCCGGACACACCAAGTCACGGAGAAAATTTTTATTTGCTTTATCCGGATCTGTTTCATTATTTTTTTTATTTTCATTTTATTACTTGATCCATTATCTCAGTTTAGTTCTTGTTTCTCTTTGATTCTGTAGGACAGAATAGCGAAAGGTGGGGTATTAGAGTGTTCCAGGACTACGAGAGAGAAGAGAAGAGAAGAGAAGAGAAATTGGATTGTATTTCAGGTGTAGTCAACCCATTTTGTTATTAATTTTTTTTTATCTTTACTTTGAACTCTTTTTCTTTATTGAATAGTGATTTTTGAAATTTTAATTAATTTTTTTCTAGATCTGATTTATTTTTTTTAGTATTATTTTTTTTTCTGTAGTTTTGTTTCTAGAACTATTTTTATTTTCTTTTTAATTTTAATTTATTGTTTGAATTTTTTTTGTCTTATTATGTTTGTGTTTTTATTTTATTTCAAATAAAAAACAAAAAAAATGTTTATTTTATTTTATTTTATTTATTTCCGCATAATTTTCTTTGGTTTATTTTATTTTCTATTTAATTTTTAGCATAGAATTTTTTTTGTTAGAATTTATTTTGGTAGTTGTTAATCTTTTTTTTAGCATAATTATTTCTTTTATTTTCTGTTTGTTATAATTATTTGTTGCCTTATTTAATTTCCTTTTTATTAGTGCTTTAATTCAATTATTAATTGTTAAAAGGGGAAATTGTTTGAATTTTCGAATTTTAACTTAAATTTAAATCCAAATCTGAATTTGAATTTAAAATTTCGAATTTCAAAAAAATATATAAAAAATAAATAAAAAATTTGAAAAAATAAATAAATAAAAGTTTTTTAAAATTTCTGCATTAGCATTCCATCATTTAGGGTTTGATATTCTAGAGGATGCATCATTTAGGTTTATTTAATTGCTGAAATTATCTTGTTAGTTGTGAATGTGTTAGGTTTTCTTTCTTTTTATTTTAATTGCTTCTTTTGCTTAGTTTATTTTATTCTTTTATGTTATATATGTGAATTGCATTTTAGAAATAATTGTTCATGCATTGTAATTAGTTGCATTCATTTTGTTTGATTGTTTTTGTTTCGTTAATCCATTTAAGGTTATCCAACTTAAATAAGATAAGGAGGGGATTTCATCACCCTCCCTTAGCCCAAAAATCACCACCCTTCACGTGCGGTTTACCCTAAGCCTAATTTAAAATTTGGATAGCAAGATCCTTTAGGGAAGCCTCACACTTGATTCAAAGGTGTGTTGAATTTTAGGGAAGCTTGTAATTACATTCCATAATTGGTGGTTGGTGTCTAAGGAAAGAGGTTAAACGGCTACGCCTAAGCGGGTTTTGTGGTTACTTAATTTGGTCCTTGCGAGAGCAAGGGGAGCCTCCCACATCCCCACCTCTTACCTGGCTAACCGAAGGAAGTGGTGTAATTCCAATTGAACCTAAGAGGATTCACATTGGTTGAACCACTAGTTTAGGAAACCCTAGGTCAGCCCCTAGGTTGTGTGGTTTATTTGCATGCATTTTTTTTTTAATTTAAAAATTCAAATTTGAATTTAAATTTTAGGAATTTAAATTTAAAAACCTGAATTTGAATTTAAATTTCAAAGATTTAAATTTTAAATTTCAAAAAAAAAGAGAAAAAGAAAATCAAAAATAAAAAAAAATCAACTTTGAATTTAAATTTCAGCAATTTAAATTTCAAAACCTAATTTTGAATTTAAATTTCAAATTTCAAAAAAACCCAAAAAAGTAATTAAAAAAACAAAATAAAAATAAAATCAAATTTTAGTTTAAATTGTAGAATTTAAACTTCAAAACCTAAATTTGAAATTAAAATTCAAAATTAAAATTTCAAATTAAAAAAAAAAGATGAAGAAAAAGAAGGGGTTAAAATAAGATAATATGAATTCAATGGCCAGAGTTTGTGGAATGAGAAACTACTTCCAGCATGAGCCATAGATGGATTGGAACCATGTGTCTCATCAACTGGACAAGATTAATGGGATGGCCCATAGAATTGACCAAGTCCTCGCATATCGTCAACAAAGTGGCCCATACCCAACCTTGTCATCCTACCCATCATGTTCCATATGTGCAAGCCCGGCCCATCATGTTAGCTAGTGCCCTGCGGCAGGCCCTTGTCAACCAGTCCAAACCAAATACATGCGGCCAACAGATTTTTCCAACCCAATGCCAACCCATTCTTTAGTCCATATAATCCTGGGTAGGAAAATCAGCCCAACTTCACGTATATGGCCCAAGTCCAAGAAAACCCCTTGCCAGATGTGCACTCTCATTGGTTTGAAGCCCAAATCCACTAGGAGTACAAAAATTACCTTGGGACTCAACCGGTTCAACCATGTCAAACCTACACGTAGTCCCAGCAACAATACCATCCATCTAAATCCATGGCCCAACAATTTCAGAGGCCACAAGTACAGAGTTCATTCCAGCAGGTGTACCCTAGGAACCAACCGGTCCAACCGTATTAGGCTTACCCTCAACCTCCCCAGACCAGTATAGTAGATGATCAATTCATGCAACTTCAGCAGTTGATTCTAAATCAGCAGCAATCCATCGATAGATTAGAGAGCCGAAAAGGACAGCTAGCCGAAGCCAAGAAGAGGAGAGAAGTAGGGAAACTACCAAGTCAACCGGTTATGATCATAAAATTCAACCACTGGGTTTTCTTCCACAACAAATTCAACCATGTCCTAAGAACCCTCAGCCTGAAAACACCAAGGCTATTACAACTTTAAGGAGTGGAAGGATTTTAGAGGACCCGTGTAAGAGAGTTAGTGAAAAGGAGTAAGAAGACCCTAAGTTGGGGGGAGAAGAAGAAGGAAAGGAAACTTTAGAAGAGGAGCCCATAGCGAACCAACCTGATGATGCACAATCTGGCCGGTCTTAGCTGTTGCTGATCTTGCCTCTGAGATGAGTAACAGGGACCTGAAACGGGAGGAGAAGAGAAGCTCCGGGGAGAACCCGGCGTAAGGGCTCCGAAGCTTAAGTTAGAATCCTTCAAAGGCAAGAATAACCAGATAGCGCGAAAGTTAGCATACCTCCTCCCTGGGAGGGTAGAAGCCTTTTATAACCACCTCGCGCACTCACTTCCAGGCCTTCGTCAGGTCGGGCATGATTACTTCTAAACTCCTGCTAGTTCGGGTGTCATTTCCTCTGGTCGGACAGAACCGCCACTGTTCCTTTTGTCAGAGCCGTCTCTGCGGCTAGTGACGACGGTTGCAGGTGGCAGTGGCAGGAAGCCGTTTGAAATGCGGCTGTCAGGCGTCAGATCCCAAATCAGTCAGGTACCGCTCTTGGACAAAGACATCCTTGGTATCGGGTACGTCTGGCTGGCCTGGTGCTTTGGAAGTGAAGTGTTGGAGTGGCGAGCGAGGTGCCTTGAGTTCGGTTTGGAGTGTTCCGAGCTGCCACGGGTCAGCTCAGGTCAGCTTTGTAAGGCTTGGGGCCCAGTACAGTTCGTGCTCCTCGCAGGGAGCTCGGGTTCTCAGGTGGGAGCTCGCTTTTATCAGGGAGCTCGGGCTCCTAGTCGGGAGCTCGGATTTAGGGAGCTCGGGTTTTAGGGAGCTCGGACCTTTAACAGGGAGTTCGCTCTTAACAAGGAGCTCGGACTAAGTACGGCGGTCTGGAGTTCGAGCTCGGTAGTGAGTTTGGACTTGATTCCGATGTTCGCTTTGGGTGCTCTACTGTCCTGAGCTGCTTGCCTTTGCCACGTGTCGGGCGATCGCGAGGTCAGGCCAAATTTCCCTTCATCAATTGCCCCCCACTCCCTGTGACAACGGTTCCGTCTTGGCGTGGGGAGTTTGCAAGGTAGTGGGAGGGTTTTGGTCCGTGCCGAGCGTGCCTGCTCTAATTTGATTTTCAAAAAAGGGCGTGCGTTCGGAAGTCGTGACGGCAGTTGTTCGGGAGTTGTGCTGCAGACGCTTTTATTGCGAGGGGACGTGCGCCTTTACCCCGTCAGTTTCGGGAAGACGCGTGCCGACACCTGTCCTCTGACAAGACGTGCGCGATGTTCCGCCAGTCTCTGAAAGACGTGCGCTGATTGGTCTTGGAAGACATGCGGCTTAGCGCGGCTGTGGGCCGTTGGATTGGCTTCGATCTAGGCCGTCGCTTTCCGTATGCTGTGGATATAAATAGTGTGCGGGGGGGGGGGCGTCCTTGCTATTGTTGTATATCTTGAGCCCGCGCCTTAAGTTTCAGTTCGCGTCCAGGCTTTTCAGCTTGCGTCCCAGGTCTTCTTGCTTGTTCGAGTTCTCGCGGTCTGCTTCAGTCTTCTTCCCGGGTGAGTGTTTTTTGGGATCCCGTTCCGTTTCACGATGTCTGGTTTGGAGGGTTCAGACTGTTCAAGCGGGTTTGATGTGGGTTCTACGAACCAGTTTGCGTCCCACGGTAGTTCAAGTGAGCCCGATGTGGGTCCTGAGGGAGGGGTCGGGCCTACCACCCGAGGTGCTTCGGGTAGGTTGGCATCCACCTCCCGCCGTGGCCGGGTTGTAGATCAGTTCGGCCCTTCGACTATGACGCTTGAGGAACTTCAAACCCTCGTAGACTACTATAATTTGCCCAGTGAGTACGGTTATTTTATCCCTACGTGGAGCTTTCCTTGGGAACACGGTCCCGATGAGATGGTGATTTTCCGGGAACAGCTCACCGCGGGGCTGCGACTGCCCTTCCACCCTCTTCTTGTCGAGGTCCTAAACCACTTCGGTGTGACGGTTGGCCAGCTTCACCCGAACTCTATTAGGAACTTAGTGGGAACGATCTCTTTATTTTGCGACGAGAACTTCCCTCTGGATCTGGAGATTTTTTCTTCCATCTTAATGTTGAAAAAGCAAGTGGGTCCCCTTCCTGGGCGTAGGCGGGCATACTACCTGTCCCCTCGCCCGGGCTTCAAGCTCTTACACGGACTCCCCAATAAGGTCCCGGCGTGGAAGCGGGACTATTTCGGGGTGCGAAGTGCGATGGGGTGGCCGTTTCAGACCGGCTGGGGGGTGGCCGCTTCTGATTCCGGCATCACACTTGATGAGGAGACGGCGAAGGGCCTCCGGCAATGGGCGCGGCTTGGGCTGGATTGCCAATGGTATCTGACGGAGGCCAAGCTTATTGCTGCGAGCCTGAGTTCGGGTAGGTTCTTTCCCTAGTGATCTTGTCTTGCTCTTCGCTTACGTCTTACTGATGCCGAACTCCTTTTCGCAGGTACAATGGATTCTCGAGGGTCCTGAGGTGCGCACTTGTTCGAAGGGATGAAGAGGAGAAAGCGGGTGGCCAAGCGAGCTCGCGCCGAGCCATCCCGAGCTGCGGAGCCCGAAGTGCCAGACCGTCCGGCAGAGGAGCCCGAGATGGTTCCTCCTATGTAGGGGCTGGCGGGGGCTCCTTATGCCGAAACCACACACACGGGGGCTCCCGCCTATTCCAAGTCCGCTCATACGCGAGCTGGGCCGTCGGGCTCGGAGGCCCCGGGGGATTTCAGGAGCGTGCTGTCGCCTGTGCATGCTCTTCAACGGAGTAAGGAGGCGACGTTTCCTGAGGAAGTTGCGGCGTGGACTGAGCTCCCTCTGCACCAGGTGGCCTGCCGTGCCATTACTCATGCCATGGTGGTAAGCGATCCCTTCTTTAGAGCTCGGCTTCTATTTTTTCATTCGTTTCTCTGACCTCGTTTTCCTTTGATAGGTGAACTCCTCCATTCACGCCTTGGCGAACCAGGTGGAGAAATGCTCGCGGTAGGCGTGAGCTGCCGAGGAGGCTGCTCAGACTGCCGAGGAGAATGCTCGTGTTGCTGATGCTGCTGCTCGCCGTGCGCGGTTTAGGCAGGCGAGGTCTCTGAGGGATGCCGCGGCCATGGGGGTGGTGGTGCAGCGCATGGCGGAAATGAAGCTGGACCTGGAGCACCAGGTCGAATATCTTCAGGAGGATATCAGGGAGAGGACTCAGATCTTCTCTCCAAGCATCGAAGACGCGAAGAAGAAGGCTGTCGGCGATTACATTGCTTCGCCGGATTTCGATGACCTGATGGTAGACTCCTACAAGAGGGGTTTCAAGCTAAGTCGGTGGATGATCCGGAATACGTACCCCGACCTCGATACCAGCGCCATATCCACTTCGCGCATCACCCCGGAGATGGCTAATGCCACAGATGCCGAACCAGACTCCGAGGGGGAGGCAGGTCCTTCGGGCGTTGTCGGAGAGGCTTCTAATGACGATGAAGTAGCCCCGGGCTGTGAAATGAAATGAAATGAAATGTACATTTGTTTTGAAATGAAATGTCTTTTTGTTCATGTACTGGTGTCTTCGAGCTATATTTTTTGCCGAACTGACCATTTCGGTCCGTCAGTTCGCTTTATGAAATGACTTCGGCGTACTTGCTTTGGTGGCCTATAGATAGTACCTTCTCAAGTTGACAACGTTCCATGCTCGGGGTACTTGTTTCCCTTCTAGGGTTCCAAGCTCGTACGCTCCCCCACCGAGTGTTTTCATTACTCTGTAGGGTCCTTCCTAGTTCGGTCCATGTTTCCCTACGCCGGGCTCGGGCACCATGACCTTACGGAGAACCAGGTCGCCGACGCGGAAGTTCCTCTTTTTTACTCGCGTGTTGTAGTACCGAGCTACCTTTTGTTGGTAAGTCGCAGTTCGGATGTGCGCGAGGTCTCTCACTTCGTCCAGTAGGTCGAGGTTGGTGCGCAACTCGCCCTCGTTTGTCCGTTCGTCGTACGCTTCTAGTCGTAACGTAGGCACTTCGATTTCCGCCGGGATCACTGCTTCGGTGCCATAGGTGAGGTTAAAGGGGATCTCACCCGTGGCGGTCTTTTCCGTGGTTCGGTGTGCCCATAAAACACTTGGTAGTTCGTCTGCCCACAAACCTTTGGCTCGGTCCAATCGTGCTTTTAGTCCGCGGAGGATGGCTCTGTTCATTACTTCTGTTTGGCCATTTGCCTGCGGGTGTGCGACCGATGTGAAGTTTTGACTAATTCCCATACTTCGGCACCATTCTTGGAACTTGATGTCTTCGAACTGTTTGCCATTGTCGGAGATCAGTACCCGAGGTAGCCCGAAGCGACAAACGATGTTCTTCCAAAAGAAGTTTTGTATGTTTCGGGCCGTAACTATTGCCAGGGGTTCGACTTCTATCCACTTTGTGAAATAATCTACTGCCACCACTAGGAATTTTCTCCCGCTTGTCGCTGGTGGGAATGGCCCCAGGAGGTCGATGCCCCATTGGGCGAAGGGCCATGGACTGGTGAGGTATTTGAGGTCGGCAGCGGGCTGATGGTGGATGCTGGCATGCTTCTGACACTTGCCGCATTTTCTGACGAGCTCGATTGCCTCTGTCTTCATCGTTGGCCAGTAGTATCCTTGTCGAAGTGCCTTTTGGGCGAGGGCTCTGCCCCCCAGGTGTCCGCCACACAAGCCTTTGTGGATGTCGCGGAGTACCAGCTCGGCTTCGGCTGGGCGCAAGCATCGCAGATAGGGGTGCGTGTAGGATCGTCGGTACAACCGTTCGTCTATCATGACGTATTTGGCTGCCTGGCGCTGCACCCTCTTGGCTGTGTTGCGGTCCACGGGGAGGGTTCCGTCTAACAGGAAGCTCGCGAGTGGGTTGATCCAGCTCGGCTCCGCTTCGGTGACGGGAGCGACCTCTCTTGCCCCACCGAGAATGCTGGGGCGAGGCAAGTCTTCTACGTATACGGTTCTCCTGGCGTTGTGGCTCGTGCTAGCCAGTCGGGACAGGGCGTCGGCCTCAGCGTTCTCTGACCTCGGGATTTGTTTGATGAAGTGTGATTGGAAGTTGAGCAGAGCTTCCTTTACTTTTGCCAAGTATGCAATCATAGTGAGTTCGCGTGCTTCGTACTCGCCTGTAACTTGGTTGACCACGAGCTGGGAATCACTGCAGATAACCACGTGCTTTGCCCCGACCTTGCGCACTAGGTTTAGCCCGGCTATCAGTGCCTCGTACTCTGCCTCGTTGTTGGATGCCGCGAACTCAAAGCGTAGTGCGTATTCCAGTTTTGTTCCGCCCGGGCCGCGTAGCACTATTCCAGCCCCGCTGCCTTGTTGGTTCGAGGAGCCATCTACGTGAAGGATCCAGGGCTCCTCATCCCAGTTCGCGCTTGGTCTAACTAGGAGGGAAGCCACGCTGGCTGCTACTTCACGGGGCTCGGACTCGTTTGGCTTGAGAGCTCCGAGTTCGCCCAAACTGGGGACCTCGGGCTCGACCAGTTCAGGGGCTCCGGGGTTGAATGTGCACTCTGCGATAAAATCTGCCAAGGCTTGGGCCTTGATGCCAGTTCTTGGCTTGTACTGGAGATCGTACTCACTGAGCTCGATGGACCACTTCGTCAACCGGCTGGAAACCTCGGGTTTGAGTAAAACTTGCCTCAGAGGTTTGTCGGTCAGGACGATGACGGTGTGGGCCTGGAAGTACGGGCGGAGTTTCCGTGCTGCTATCACCAGGGCATACGCTAGCTTTTCTATCTGCGGGTACCTTGTCTCTGCTCCCTGCAAGATTTTACTAACATAATATATGGGTCGTTGGACCCGGTCTGCCTCCTTTACTAGTACCGAACTGACTACCTCATCGCTGGCCGAGAGGTACAGCTCTAAGACTTCGCCTTCCTCGGGCCGAGCTAAGGTTGGCACTTTGGCGAGGTAGCCTTTTAGCTCGTCAAACGCGAGCTGACAATCTTGGGTCCATTCAAACCCTTTGCCTTTGATTGCTTTGAAGAAGGGTAGGCAGTGGTCTGCCGATTTGGACATGAAGCAGCTTAGGGCGGCTATGCGGCCGTTTAGCCTTTGGACTTCTTTTATTTTCCGAGGTGGTCTCATATCTAGGATGGCTTGTATTTTGTCTGGGTTGGCCTCGATGCCACGTCGATTGACAACGTAGCCCAGGAATTTGCCCGAGGTGACGCCAAAGACACATTTGTTGGGGTTTAATTTCATGTTATACTGACGCAGGATTTGGAAGACAGAATCTAAGTCTTGTATTAATTCTCGCGAAAACTGTGTTTTGATGACCATGTCGTCTACATAGCACTCTATCTTTGTGCTGATCAGGGGCCGAAACAGCCTATTTACAATCCTTGGAAGGTCGCCCCGGCGTTTTTTAACCCGAAGGGCATGACCTTGTAACAGTATATACCGAATTCGGTTATGAAGCTGGTTTTTTCCTCGTCGGACTGGTCCATCCGGATTTGGTTGTAGCCTGAGTAGGCATCTAGGAAACTTAGCCATTCATGTCCCGAGGTCGCGTCCACTAGGCGGTCGATCCTAGGAAGGGGGAAGCAGTCTTTCGGGCAAGCTCGGTTCAGGTCGGTGTAGTCGACGCACATGCGCCACTTGCCGTTTGCCTTTTTCACCAGCACAGGGTTGGCCACCCAGCTTGGGTAATGGACTTCCCTTATGAAGTCTGCCGCGATGAGCTTTTCGACTTCCTCGTCGACCGCTTTCCAGCGCTCCGGGGCTAAGTTCCGTTTCTTCTGTCTAACGGGTCTGACTAAAGGGTCAGTGTTAAGTTTGTGAGTTATAAGACTAGGGTCAATACCGAGCATATTGGCCGCGGACCATGCAAAAATATCTAAATTTTGGAGAAAAAAACTTACCAGTTCGGTCCGTAGGGGTTCCTTGACAGAAGCACCAATCTGGAGTGCGTGAGATGGGTCCGTAGGTGAGGTCGGGATCGCGACTGTCTCTTCTGTCGGCGAGGCTCGTTCTTCGCCTTGCTCCGTAGGCCGCTCCAGGTCGAGGTCGCCGGCCGGCTTGGACTTGCCCTTTAGGGCGGCGACGTAGCACTTGTGGGACTCAAGCTGGTCGCCCCGCACTACCCCAACACCGAAGTCCGTAGGGAACTTCATTGCCAAATAATAGGTAGAGACCACCGCCCGCAGGATGTGCGTGATTGGCCGCCCTATTATGGCGTTGTATGGGGAGGGGGTCGCGACCACCAGAAAGTCGTGGTTGAGTCTGACCGCACAAGGCCACGTGCCGACTTCCACGGGCACCGTTATCTTTCCAAGGGGCCTGACTTCCTCCCTGCTGAAGCCCACCAGGGGAGTGTTTGCAGGTTTTAGTTCGCTCCTTGGCAGCTGTAGCCGATCAAATGCCGACTTGAATAGGATGTCCACCGAGCTGCCTGAATCTACGAGCACGCGCCTAACTTCGAAGTCGCTGATCCTGAGTTTAATGACGAGTGCGTCGTCATGAGGGTAGCGAACTCCCCGCTCGTCGTCTTCTGTGAAGAGGATCGGCTCCTCGGTCTTCGCCCTCTTCGGGGGGTTCCGCTCCTCGAGGACCGCTTCGCGAACTGAGGTCCAAGCTGCCGCTGATGTGCACCCCGCCACCACTGAACCTCCCACAATTACATGGATGGTTCCCCGAACTGGCCTTTCTGCCGGAGGCTGTTGCTGCATCGGTTCGGTAGGCCTACTGCTAGTCTCCGGGGCGTCTTTTAAGTGTTCGCCCGGCTGATCCGCTTTATTGCTATTATTGTTGTGCTGTACAAAGTTTCTTAAGTATCCGCGACGGATGAGCCCCTCTATCTCGTCTCGGAGGTTATTTCATAGCTCGGTACTGTGACCGTGGTCCCTATGGAAACTACAATACAAATTTTTGTTTCTTTCGTTCGGATTTCCCTTTAGGCGAGGTGGCCATTTAACGAAGGGGGCGTCCTTGATCGTCATTAGGATCTCGGTCCGCCTTGTGTTCAGTGGCGTGTAATCCGTCCGAGCTGGCAGGGGAGCTCGGAATGACTGGTTCGGTTTCGGGTCCCGGGCCGGGTTTTTCCAGTCGGCTGAGCTAGAGGGCTCGCCGTCCCTCTTTCTTTTCTCGTTTCCGCCCTCGGTTCTTTGGTTGATTTCCTCCTCCGTCCTTATGAACTTGTCCGCGAGCTTGAGGAACTCGGCCACGGTCGCGGGCTGGTTAGCTACCATGTGCCACTTGAATTCCTTGTGTGTCACCCCTCTTTTTGCTGCGGCGAGCTGTACCGCGGGGTCTAACCGAGGTATCTATAAGCATGCCTCGTTGAATCGTTTGATGTAGCCCTGTATGGGTTCTCCATCCCTTTGGACTACTCCGAAGATGCTTTCCTCTGCTCTGGGGCACCGTTTGCTGGTAACAAAGTGTGCAGTGAAGACCTGCACGAATTGAGCCCAACACTTTATCGATCCGGGGGCCAGGTTCCTGTACCAAGTGCGGGCTACCCCCTTGAGGGTGGTGGTGAAGGCCACGCACATGCATGATTCGCTGGCCTTGGCGAGGTGCATTTGGGACTGGAAAGCGTCCACGTGGTCGTTGGGGTCGAAGGATCCGTCGTACTTGTCTAGGGGCGGGAGCTTGAAATCTCTAGGCAAGGGGACTGTTAGGAGTTCTGGGGCGAGGGGGGAAGGAATTGAGAGAATCGGGGTGATTCCTACCTCGTCCGAGCTTGTATCGCCTTTGCCTCTGAGCTCGGATAAGACGCGGGTGGCGGTTTGTCGACTTAGACGGCGTCTTCGCTGCTGAGTGAGCCTTGTGCTGGCGCTGCTGGCCTCCGTGTTGCCGAGCTCGATGGGCTCGGAGTTCTGGTAGTCCGTTGCTGCCAGTGCGCCGAATCGGTTCCCCACCAGTGGGAACTCCAGTTTTGAGACCCGAGGTGCTGACCTCGCGGGCGAGGTTCCTGATCCGCCTGCGAGCCGCGAGGTGGGGATGACTTTTCTTTCTCTCCGGCCTGGGGACGAGGCCTGGCTGTTTGGGGGATTCTGGGGCCTGGAGGCCTTTCCTTGGTGAAGGCGCCCATCCTGCGGAGAGGCCTTTACTGGCTTCGGGGCAGGGTGGCGAGGTGGAAGCAGTGGTTGGTTCGGTGTCAGTTGGGGAAACTGCTGCTGATAGTGGTATTGGGAGAGGTTGTGCAACACTTGGTGTTGGTGAAGCTGGTGTTGCTGGAACTGCCGCATCTGGGCTTGCATTGCCCGCATGCATTGCATTAAGTCGTCCAACCGATTTTGGCTAGCTGCCAGGGGGACAGCGGTTGGTTCAGTGAAGGTAGTCTCGATGGGAAGAGGGAAGGAGATGTTTGCGGAGGGCAGGCTTACAGGTGCCACTGTTTGTGGCGTAGTTAGGTTGGGGATTCCATCCACCGTGAGGGGGATGGTGAACTGCCCAACACACACTACGGGGACTTGGAGCTGTTCCCCGGTGGTGTTTGTCTCTATGCCGCGTCCGACGTTGCTGGATGAGGCCATAAGTAATGAGTTTTTCAGAGAAGAAGGAAAGAGTATGAAAGTTTTGGAGGGAGGCTTTTTGAAGCGTATTTCCCACAGACGGCGCCAATTGATGATGCACAATCTGGCCGGTCTTAGCTGTTGATGATCTTGCCTCTGAGATGAGTAACAGGGACCTGAAACGGGAGGAGAAGAGAAGCTCCGGGGAGAACCCGGCGTAAGGGCTCCGAAGCTTAAGTTAGAATCCTTCAAAGGCAAGAATAACCAGATAGCGCGAAAGTTAGCATACCTCCTCCCTAGGGGGGTAGAAGCCTTTTATAACCACCTCGTGCACTCACTTCCAGGCCTTCGTCAGGTCGGGCATGATTACTTCTGAACTCCTGCCAGTTCAGGTGTCATTTCCTCTGGTCGGACAGAACCGCCACTGTTCCTTTTGTCGGAGCCGTCTCTGCGGCTAGTGACGACGGTTGCAGGTGGAAGTGGCAGGAAGCCGTTTGAAATGCGACTGTCAGGCGTCAGATCCCAAATCAGTCAGGTACGCCGCTCTTGGATAAAGACGTCCTTGGTATCGGGTACGTCTGGCTGGCCTGGTGCTTTGGAAGTGAAGTGTTGGAGTGGCGAGCGAGGTGCCTTGAGTTCGGTTTGGAGTGTTCCGAGCTGCCACGGGTCAGCTCGGGTCAGCTTTGTGAGGCTTGGGGCCCAGTACAGTTCATGCTCCTCGCAGGGAGCTCGGGTTCTCAGGTGGGAGCTCGCTTTTATCAGGGAGCTCGGGCTCCTAGTAGGGAGCTCGGATTTAGGGAGCTCGGGTTTTAGGGAGTTCGGACCTTTAACAGGGAGTTCGCTCTTAACAAGGAGCTCGGACTAAGTATGGCGGTCTGGAGTTCGAGCTCGGTAGTGAGTTTGGACTTGCTTCCGATGTTCGCTTTGGGTGCTCTACTGTCCCGAGCTGCTTGCCTTTGCCACGTGTCGGGCGATCGCGAGGTCGGGCCAAATTTCCCTTCATCACAACCTATAATCACCTTCCCAACTGCACTCACAGCCGGGCCGGTGTGAAAGAAGAAAGAGACCTACAACGAGGAGAGTTGGGAAGTCCATATTAACTTCCCTCTCCTCAACGTCATCCAACATATCCCGGCCTATCCTAAGTTCTTGAAAGAGCTGTGTACTCAAATGTTGGCACCACGATTGGCCCCACAAAAAATGATGCTCCCGATAGATGTTAGTACAACTCTCCTAAACCAACTTCCCCAAAATCTAAAAGATCTTGATGTTGCTCCCATAAGTTGTGTCATCTCTGGAATCACCTTCGGTCGGGCCTTATTGGATCTAGGGGTCAGTATAAATATGCTTTCGTCCATTCATTACCGGTTCCGGATCGGCGAGTTAGAACCTACCCTGGTAATTCTACAACTCGTTGATTGGTCAGTCAAGACCCCTTGAAGTGTTATTGAGGACGTCATTGTCAGGCTAGAGGGTTGTCACTTCATCCCAGACATGACCCTAACTAAGGAACTGAACCACGTCCCGATAATCTTAAGATGTCCATTTCTAGCAACAGTCGATACAAATATCAACTGTAAATCGGGAGAAATGGACATTTCATTAGGGGAGCAGAAAGTCCGGTTAAACATTTTTAGTGCCTCTAAGTATCCAAACCTAGGTGAAGATGAGTGCAAGGTGGATATACTGGATGATCTTTTAGATGCCCTGCCTACCCCATGGTTAGCCCAATCTGAACCCTGTCTATCGGAAGATGAAAGTGAGTCGGGGAGTATAGATGGGAACGGTGTGTGAATGTGTCCGACTAAGGATATTAAGCTTGATGATTTCATCTAAAGAAACCCGACACACGTAGATAGCACCCCCCTCCCACCCCATACCTAGGGAGGCAACATCAATGTGGTGGGAGCAGCTAGCCAGTACTAATCTGACGTCCTAATTGAAAAGCTGGAGCAGAGTTAAGAGCTACAACAATTCTTTACTAAACAAGGGGAAAATACGACAACACAGAAACTAGCCATCAAGGCGCTGGTGGAAGTCTTTAAGCTGTTAGACAGTTTTGTATGCCCTTAGCTTCAATCAGAATGATGTACTTTATGAGTTTATTGTAAATGAATAAAGATACATATTTGATTCATGTTCCCTTGGTATGTTTCTGTGTAATACCCTTAAACTGGACACTTAATGAGACTCGTGTTAGTTTAGAATGTTCACAGCCGGTGGGTCGGTCTGGGGAGACCTATCCTGACAAGGCTGACACTGTGGTGCCACCAAGTCGGTTGGGGTGGCCTGTCTCAGCTGCCAGGGTGAGACCCTAGGCACATACAGTGTAGGATTAATTGAATCTTTGAACTGGACCAGATTTCCAGTATTGCCTTGGACCTTGGAGATTGATGGGCAAAACTGGAAAGTTACACCCGACCCCTACACTCGATTATGATACTGCACTAGGTGTCGGATTGGGCTATCTTTGATGTACCAATCAATGAGATCCTTAGCGGGGGTCAAAACCTAGGTATGTTGGGATAGTCCGAGAATTCATCTGAGTGGGTGATCATAGTGATAGGATCAGCCCCTTTGTCGGACAAAGGTAATGATCGGGGATGCACTCTCACTGATGGAAACCAAGACTACCGGCAGCCGATTTCAACCGTTGAGATTTGTTTTGCAAAATATATTTTATATAAGATATAAAAGTATATATATATGGTTTCTAAGTTGTTTGCAAGAAGGTTTTAATTCCCGGGATCCATATGAGTGGAGAGTGCAACACTGTTCCTTGCAGCCGAGGGAGAGGTCCTCTCTTGTTGGGCAGTGTATGATCATTATGGGCTGAGAGGTTAAGTGTAAGACCATTGAGGATAATACCTGATGGGCTAATCTTGCATCTGCCCACAGTCCCTGGGTGTTACAAGGTGGCTTGGCCCAGGGACCTCTTAGGGTAAGTGTTGGGCCCGTAGAGCCCATTTGATGGGTTTCAGGGGGTGCACTGTCTTTAACAGTGTATTCGACCAGGCCTTGTAACAAAGGCTGGGCCGAACCCATGTGGTTGATGTGTAGATCAATGCTTGGGTCCCACGCCATACAAGGAAGCCCAACTGGGCAGCAGTTAAGAGGGTTAAGTGAGCACATAAGGTTAATGGGCCTAAAGCCCATTTCGAACTGGGCTGCTTATTTAGTTAATAAAGGGGCGAAATCTGAAGTGGATCAGCTAATAAGATTGGGCTTAGACCCTATCCACTTAGAGAGTCCAAGATCTAAATAAGATTTAGATCTGGAAACCTCCTAACCAGATTAGGAGATGGCTGATCTGATCTCCAGATAAGATAAGGATTATCCCTTATCACTTAAAGGGACTTCTAAACCAAATATGATTTGGATTAACAACTCCTAATCTGATTAAGAGCTGATCCCTTTAAGACTATAAAAGAAGAAGGGGGCGGCAGCCTTTAGACACACAATACACACAGATCATCAGGTTTTCTTTGGTGCTGAAATCTAGAAGAGAGAATTCTGCTCCCTGCAAATACTCTCTTGCCGCCTCCCTGTTCTTGCCGCCCTGCTTTCCAGTTCGATCTCCACTTGTGGGAGAAGTCAAGATTGGATCTTGACATCAGTCTTTTGAGAAAGGATTGAAAGGAAGCTGTGCTCACGTGCCATCTTGCTGATTCTTGCGAAGGATAGAGTTCTTGGAGAAGAACACTGCTGATTCTGCTCCACCTGCACTGCGCCATCTTCAGTGGGAGCGGTCTTTGGATCCTTCCTTGGGCGTGAACACCTTCGTTGGGAGATATTACTTCTCCGTATCAGGTATAATCCTTCCCACTCCTTTTTGGTTCAGATCTGGTTCAGTTTATGGTTCAGAATTGATCATTGAAAATATGATTTTCTAAATGGGGAATACGATTCCCAGTTGAAGGGAGAGAAAAATTTTTGAAATTCGCCCCTTATTCCGCAATCTTTTGGGCGTCCATAGGATGGATCTCTCATCCCTTCATAAGCATCCATTACGACCCTATTGCCGTGATTGTAGCAGCATTGAGTTCACAACGGATTACAAGTTAGCCACGAATCCACACCACAATTGACCATTGTACATCTTGGCGAAAAGAGGCGGTTTTGAAATGAGAAGGTCGATGGTCGATCCAAGAAGCTCTGTCAATCTCATCTTCATCCACACGTTAGAACTGATGAATGTACAGAAGGAAGACATCAAAGGATTTCTATTAGAGGTGACAAACTTCAATGGGAACACATCGGTGATAACTCTGCATTTTGACACCTTATGGGCATCAATTCAGGGGTATTTTTGGCCTTAAGATAGTCAAAGTGTGCCCTTTTCCTAGTTAAATTCAATGTTGTGAACTCTGAGGGTCTCTGTGCAAATTCTGTGCAAAACTAGGAAGTTTTCATGGCTGAAATGCAGCTTTTGGGAAGCTGGTGTGAAGTCCAGCTGAGAAAGGGGGTGTTTTTGTGAAAAACTGAGAGTAGGAGGGCGCCTCCTATCTGCTAAACCCAGTTTGGCACCCCTCTGACTATATTAGCATGCTCCCCATGCCTTAGCAAACCCTAGGACGCATTTTAACCCATTCTTTTCACTCTTAGCAAACCCTAGCCGCCCCTAGGTGTTTAATCTCCACCCTCTACTTCTAATCTCCACCACTCATTCTAGGGCACTCTTTTTGTAGTTTTTAAACCCTAGGGCGCCACCTAACTACTAATCCTCTCCATTCAACCCCTAACCACTAGATCTCAGACCTCCATTCCATCTTCTATCTCTGCCATCCACTCTAGGGTGCCACCTACCTCCTTTAATCTTCTCCTTTCAACCCTAGGCACCTCAATCTCCTCCATTCATTTCTGGGCACCCGAATCTTAGCCCTACATAATATTGGGCACCCTCTTCTTTTCTTCTTAGCCCTAGGATTACCCCAGAATCATCCTAACCCTCCATTAGAAACCCAAGGGCACCCATAACTTTGCTAAAACCCAACTATCGCCCCCCTCTTTCTCTTTATTCCCAATTGTGTCCACCCTTCTCTATAAAAAGAACCCTAGGGGCCCTGTAGAAAGGGTTAGTCAATTCACTCAGTTCATAAGGCTAAGGTTTCTTGAGGAGTTCAAGGGTTGTCGAAGGGGACGATGCCCAATTCTTGTCAAGAGGGGTTCCTGCAAGCTGTTCAACCAATCTGCAACTACCGCCACTGGATCTGGTCAACCATTATTTTTTTTTCTTCATTTTCTTTTCCGTTATTTTTATTTCTGCACTCTTTTAGATTTAATTCCTATTCGTTTCTCTATTTTGTAGATCTGAATTCGTCTGGTTCAAGGCTAAGGTGTCTCGAGGGGTTCGAGGGTCGAAGAGGGGAAGGACGCCCAGTTCTTGTTAGGAGGGGTCACTACAAGCTGTTCGGCCAATCTGTAGCTTCCGCCACTAGAACTGAATTTCGGATCACTTTTATTTATTTATTTTGTTAATTTCAGTACTCTGTTAATTTCTGAATTTTAGTTATTGCCTTGTTTAATTCCGAACCTTTAATTTCAGCATTAATAAATTTTATTTTCTGATTTTCTGCAATTCCCAGTTCCATTTTTTTTTTATTTGTCTGAAACAAAGAGAAATAATAATTTTTCCCTCGCTTCTCTGTGGGTTTGACCCCTTCCTCACCACATACTATGTTGTTTAAGGTTATGTGAGGATTGGAAAAATTATAAATCTCTAAACTGGTGTTCCAAAGTGGTTAATGACACACTTCCGGACACATCAATCAGTGACCAAGGGGTCCATCGAACTACAAATAGTGATTGGCATGTTCAGCATCACACAGGAGTCCTAGGTGATCCCAGGGAGGACCTCTTACCATGCCCTCTTGGGATGCTCGCTAATACATGCCCTGGCCCTCGTCCCTTCAACATACCACCAGTGCATCAAAGCCAAACATTGGGGATGATCAATCAGGATCCTAGCCACCAGGGCCCTCTTTGGTAAGATAGAAACACACCTACAAGATGATATCTACTTCACAGAGCTAGCAGACGAAGGGGAGACAAAAATAGCCAAGGTCAAGGGGCGAAGCTACCAAACCCCATGGAGAGCAAGCCTGCGGAGACCGCTGAACGAAAGGAAAGAAGATGTGTCTGGGTGACGGGGAGCGATGGAAAGGACTACAACACCATCATCGCGAATTACAAGGACAACAAACCACTTGCATCCAAGAAGACTATCCTCGAGGTATGACTTTATAAATTATAATTTATCATGTCTGCTAAAAAAATGAAAGGTGACCTTATCGCAATTTGTAAACCGCTGCCAAATATTTTCTTTCAAAAATCCATCCCTGATGTATAATCCTTTTTAGTTTACTTTCGATTTCTGATTACTTGAAAGATCATCCTCCAAGAAAGCACATTATGAACTGCAATTCCTTCCAAACATATTTGTACATGTTATCTCTTTTCTACCAAAAAGTCATCATAATCATCTTACAAAAAGCTCTAAGTAATGTTTCAACCAGCATTATTTCATCGCACCATCCTCGTAAACTGATGTCACTGTAGTAATGACATCGAACGATAAACCAGCCACCGAGAATGACACAAAGGTACGACATTCAATCACAATTACACCAGACAGAAAACCCAATATATATATATATATATATAATATATATGAGAAAAAATAATAACACGAGCAATGATAGGAGTTGATGGACATTTTAGAATATTGCGATGAAGTCAGAGCACCTCCCTAGTTCATGACGGATTCCGTTGACACCTCGAAGAACTGTTAGAGGAAATCAACTTAGAGGCCACCAGAACTGAGAAAAGACCGCTATACATATCGGCTAAACTAGCAGTTGAGGACAAAGAAAAACTTATCGCACTATTGAAAGGTAAGGGCCACACATTGCCCATTGATACTACACTGAGGAGGAGGCTATTAGTTAAGGCTAGGTGGTTCTACCTCCAAGATGGAATTCTATATAGAAAGTCACACATAGGAAAGCCCTTGCGATGCTTGGCTGGTGGCGAGATCGAAGAAATCCATGGTGAAAGAATCCACAAACCTGCTAACAGTCTATACCCAATCATCACACCTAGGCCATTCTAGACTTGGGGGTAGACCTCAGGCAAGATACACCCCCCTTCCAGAGGGTACTACTTCATGATAGTGGTCACAAACTATTTCACCAAGTGGGCAGAGGCCATACCCTTGCAAAGAATCTTCACAGAAAACATAGCCAATTTCCATCATTGCATGTATTTCTTTCATGAATAAAAAGTGTTTCAGTGTCTCCGCTTTCCTATTGTATTCTACTTTTGAATAATTGTGACCAATTAGTATATGTATCAATAGCTCGCCTTCTTGCGATAAAGTTTCTTTTACAGTTCTAGTTGCAATAATAGCTTAATGATTTGAATGCTATAATCTGTGTGCCAACTTTCAAATATGTTTTTTTTTTCATACTTGCTTACACCTCCTGGCAGCCCCTGGATTGCAAGCAATCCCCGACAACCCTGGGAAGGCTCTAGCAACCCCAAGCGCGTCCTCATTCCCCGGAAACCTCAGTAAGGCCCTGGCAACCCCAGGCGCAATCATTACCTAGCAACCTAAGGTGCAATCTCATTCCTCAACATCCTCGGGGAGGCCTTGACAACCCCATAAGCATTCATTCCTTGGAAACCCTAGGAAGGCCTTGGCAACACTAGGTGCGATCTCATTCCCCAGCAACCCCCGAAAGTACCTGGCAACCCCAAGTGTATTCATTCCCTAGCAACCATAGGAAGGCCCTGGCAACCTGAAGCGCATTCATTCCCTGGCAACCCTAGGAAGGCCTTGGCAACCCCAGGCACATTCATTCCATAGCTACCCCAAGAAGGCCCTGGCAACCCTAGCCGTGATTTTATCCCAAAAAAAACCGGGAATGCCCTCATAACCCTAGGTGCATTAATTCCCTAGCAACCCTAGGAAGGCCTCGACAACCCCAGGTGCATCCATCCTCCGGCAGTCCCAGGAAAGCCCTAGCAACCCCAGGCGCGCTCATGTCACCTGGCATCCCCAGGTTTTCACTTATATCACCTAGTAACCCCAGGCTTGCACTCATACCACATGGTAACCCTAGGCACACCCACACCTCCAAGCAACCCTTGGGAGGCTTTGTCAATATCAAGTATAATCCCTAGCCAATTTATAAATGCATACACTTCGCTAAGAGAACAACACTAACTTTGGCTGTTGATATCTCACTTCCATAGGAAGGCTCAGATAGTCCTCTCATGCGATGGCCAAAACCTTACCACAAAGGCAACATGGTTGTGAAGAGACTCTGACTTATGCCAATTATTTACGCTATGACCGACCTCAACTATATAGGCTGTGAAGGGTCCCCGTCATCCTCAGACACAACAACCCTCAATCCTGGCATCGGAGGCAGAGTAGCAACGTAGCTCAACCTTTTTCTTTCAAATATGAACCTTAATATTCACCTTACAGCAGACTATGCATTGGTCTCTCACACTTGATAATGTTGTGATGTCAGGACAACCCCTCCCTATGAACACGTTAAATATCTTGTGATTTTATGTAGCCTTATCGCACATGATAATACTTCATGTGATGGAGTAACACCGCTTGAGCTGCGATAAAGTTTGTTATGCCAGTACTAATATTAGCAAAGCACTTTCCAATGTTAGCAAGCGTTTGCAACCCTCAGCGACTCGCACTGAGCCTCCAAGATAAAGGAAACATGCGGTATCACTTTTATTTATGTGTGACTAGTGACTGATTATGGACATAATGGTACCTAATTACTATTAATCTCCATAGTACTCCAAGGTACTTATTTTCAATAGAAGTTACAAAATGCATAACTTTGAACAACTTGGCTACCATTTGACATTCGCATTGAAATGGATTACGACAAAGTCCCACAAACAACATGACCTTCAAAGGAAAATTGCACCACAAAAAGCTTAGACTATTTCTCATATGCGGTAAAGTCTTATGTGACAAAGTTTTATTTGCAATAAAGTATCTCTCCGGTAAGTCGTAACAATGTTTTATTTGCAATAAAGTATCTCTCTGACAAAGATTCACATCCTTCATCGAACGAAAGAGTACAAATTGCGATACATTTAAACCAGCCTTCCAAAATGCATGAGCCAACGCCACGACCCGCCACTCGATGTGGGACATATCAAAACCCATTGCAACAAAGGTCTTGCATGCCTCAAGCCAACAGGAAAAGTTAGACTAGGAAAGTTCTTCAGCAGAAGTGTTCATTATAAAATCCATCCTAGTGGCAACGGTGTTCAATGCAGGCCCGACAACCATTGGATGAAAATTTGCCGAAGGGATCCACCCGTGTCGTACAACTATTGTGTCAAAACTAGCCACAGAGCCCGAAATGGAGTACTTCTCAACCTCGCGGCAACCCTGAGCTTCCACAGGTTTCTCAGTTTGATAACCCAAAGGATGGATATTATGCTAATCGCAATACTCCCTCAACTCTTGGTAAATCTGGGCTAATTCCTCCTCGTACGTCAGCTCTTCCGATGGAAAGATAATCCTAGGTTCAATGTCCCCATCCCTTGACTAAGTCTCCAAGCTCCCAGAGACACCACCTTCCCCAATTGGGGCCTTCAACTCAACAGAAGCGTCAACCTCTGGTGCCAAGGGAACATCATTACCACTAGCTGTAGGTGGGACTGAAACCTCCTCGTGATGCACCGCAGCTTCAGAATTAACATGAATCCCCTCTCCTTGTTCCAAATGATCAGGAATAGCATCATCAGCGCTAACACCCTCGGGGACCTCAGGTGTCGCACAAGGGAGCTGCAATCCACTAGTTGCCTAATAATAGGCATGATAGGAATGGTGGCAGGGATCGTACCAAATGGACCCTGCGCGTAAGCAACACAAAACAATCAGCAATGTAAAACGTGATGAGACACCATCCTAATGCAAAACTAACAAATAGATACCATTTCAACCTTAACGGAGGCCTCTGATGTCTCTGAGTCTGGGTGAGCCTCATCAGTTTCCACGCGCTTCGGCATGAAAGATTGCAAACAATTCAGCAAAAAACCTTGGTAAACCCGAAACAGTAACAACAACAACCAAAAGAGAGAAAACAGTGTTAAATGATAAAACAAACACACTAGGCCAACACCCCCAAGAGGAGCTACTAGAACCTCCGTGTCTAGCTGAACTCCACCACTCTCCATAGGCTACAAGCACGACAAGCAAATAGTACTAATTCAGTTTAGCAGCAAAAACACAAATCCGAAAGGAAAACAGAAAGCAATTGTAGGAGTCACATACCGACGCACTATCTAT
This sequence comes from Nelumbo nucifera, assembly GCF_055504915.1. Taxonomy (NCBI): domain Eukaryota; kingdom Viridiplantae; phylum Streptophyta; class Magnoliopsida; order Proteales; family Nelumbonaceae; genus Nelumbo; species Nelumbo nucifera. The sequence continues at coordinate 76,381,220 of NC_142650.1, forward strand.
AGGACCTCGCTTCAGGCGAGGGGGAGCCTTGCTCTTCATTCGCCCGCTCGAGAATTGGACGATGACACCCCCTGGAGAAGGCACCACAACTGGCAAGTCCACCGGCTCCATGACCGACGTAGTCTTTTCCACAGGGGGTGATGCTTAAGACTCTAGAGCACCCTTAGCATGACCATCCCATGCATGCGATGAAGTCATAGCTGAATCAACAGGCTACAACACATCAGCAGGCTGTTAAGAATGGGGCACCCTTGCGAATCTTGGCTTCTTCACAGGAGGAGGATGACTACTTCCCCCCTCATCCACAACAGGTCGCTTCCCATCATGTTTCACTAGCACCTTCCTCAGAGAACTGGAATAGTGAGGTTGCGTTCCCCCTGTGGTTTGCAGCGTGACCCTTAGGGGGGAGCTGATACATGATGAAGATGGGGGCTCATTCACAATAACTCTTGGATGCCCCCAAACAATGCACAAAGATATGAAAGATGAAGGGACTTACAACCCTACACCCTTCCATAACCAGCTATTGGGAACTGCACACACCCAGGGAAGGCAAGCCTGTGGTGCCGCACCCAGAATACATCCTTCCCACTAGACCTCAGGAATTGAGCGCCCATGTCATCATAACCAAACTTTCATAGCACTCAGTCTGGGCGGTATACAGAGAGTTGCGCTTCACCTGTGCGATCAAGATATGGCGATAACACCAGCCCAGGTGACCATTCGTGCCACAACCGCAGTGGCACTCTTCACATCAACCGTGCATTAATTGTCACCCCCTTTTGGAATAGGCACACCAATATAGAACGACATGGTGTAGTGCACCATCCGGGCATATGGCTTCGACACAAATCCGTCGAGAGAAGCCAACTTCACACTGATCTCGCTCATCTTAAATTGTTTATGCTTATTGGCCTGGAACCAGCGCTTCCCTCTACACACTTCAAAAACCTTCTCTGTCCTGCCACTGTCAAGAGTAGCAACATGGACACGAAAAGGAGACAGACGCTGCGGTGTAACACTGAGTTCAAACCGTTCACAAAGAAACATCCAAAGGAATGAAATAAAGACATAACTTATGCGCCTCTTGCAACTGGGATCATTGAGTTATTGAATGGTGTCATATAGTTGTTCGTACAAGTAGCTAAGAAACATAGACGCCAACAGAAGTAGATGGTCATTGTCAGCAAGGATAGCTAGGGAATCAATACGGTGCGGATACCATAATCAGGGATCCCCGGGAACAAGAAACGCCACATACATAATATAGGCTGCAAGATGACACTGTGTGCTAGCACCCTGCACCATGATGTCCCTCTTGCCATGAGACTTAAGCCAGTACTCTAACCACTGGTCCAACAATGTAGGTGTGGCAACACCAGTCACCCAACAAATGATCAACATACTTAACACCCTCCCGACCGACGAGATTTGTGTAACAATCGAAGAATCTGAGAAGCCTAGAATCCTGTAACATTCGATAATACATGGGGTTCTCAAGAATGTATTGCATCCAGGTGGTATAACTGTTATGGGATTTCAAACTATCAGTTTGGGGTTCCTGACACTTATACACATTGACGCATTGGAATGGTCATAGAGACACATTAGCTCTGCACCGGTGACAATGTCAAAAGAGCCACCCTTACCCCTAGACACCAGCATGGGAGGCCAGAAACCCCTCCCACCATCGACCACTAGGGCCACCTCTCTCTCCACTAACAACTCAGTAGTATCGACTTCCCTAATGAAGTCCGCAAAAAGACGATCTGATTTTCCCTGACGAGCAGCCATGAGGGGCAAGAAACAAATGAAGAACAAAAAAATGGGAGCCAAGGAAAAAGAACTGAAAAGGGGTTTTGTGGAGCAACCTATGGCACAAGGAACTCTATGAAGACAATAACAAGAGGTAAAGGGAGAGCCGATGCAATTCCCCTACCTTGTTATTATAAAGATTTTCCCACACGTGCGAAACGTTGAATGATGCTAGAGAAGATGAACAGACGCCAGTACAAGACCCGAAATGATTTTTAGCGGAAAAGTAACCCAAGTAATTTACATAAACACCCTTTAAAAGGTGGGATAAGTGAAGGGATGAGAAGTCCATCATATGGATAGCCGAACCCTGTAGATAGGGTGGGCAAAATTTCAAAAATTTCTCTCTCCCATGTGGGAATCACATTCCCTATTTTAGAAAACTGCATTTTCAATGATCAATCTTGAACCCTAAACCAAACCAGATCTGAAACCAAAAGGTAGGAGAGGGATATACCTGATACAGAGTAGTAGTAACTTCCAATGAAGGTGTTCACACCCAAGGAGATCACCAAAGACTGCTCCCACTGAAGATGACATAGTGTAGGGTGGAGCAGAATCAGCAGGGTGGTTCTTCAGCAAGAACCTAATTCTTCACCAAGAATCTGATGGAGGGCGAGTGAGGATGAGTTCAGATCAGTTTTTCTCCAAAAATTGATATCAAGAACCTTTCTTGATCGCTCCTATAGGTGGAGATCGAACTGGCTATGGTGGCAGCAATAGGAGAAGGCAAGAGCAAAAGATGGCGTCAGTCCAACTGCAGCTATCTTCTCTCTTGTATCAGTAATCTGATTGGGTGAATTGGGGTTTGCCCTCCTCCTCTATTTATAGCCTTAAAGAGATGTTCTCCTAATCCAATTAGGATTTTCCTAATCCAAATCTTGTATTTGGATCTGGACTCTCTTTAAGAGATAAGGATAATCCTTTATCTTATCTGCAGATAAAGATCAACCCTCCTAATCTAATTAGGAGTTTCCTGATCCAAATCTCTATTTGGATCTAGACTCTCTGAGTGGATAGGGACAATCCCTTATCCTATCTACTGATCTAAATCCTAGAACCACCCCTCTTTAATTAATCATATTAAACCAGTTCGAATTGGGCTTTAGGCTCATTAAGTCCATATGCTCACTTTAGCTCCAAACTGTTGCCCAATTGGGTATCCTTGTATGGTGTGGGACCCAAACATTGATCTACACATCAGCCACATGGGTTCAGCCCAGCCTCTGTTACAAGGCCTGGCCGAATTCACTATAAGAGACAGTGAACCCCTGAGTCCACCACCATGGGCTCTTAATGGGCCTAACATTTACACTAAATGATCCTTGGGTCAAGCCACCTTATAAAAACCCAAGGACTATGGATAGATGCAAGATTAGCCCTTCAGGTATTACCCTCAATGGTCTTATACTTAACCTCTAAGCCCATAATGATCAAACACTGTCCGACAAGAGAGGACCTCTCCCTCGACTGCAAGGAACAGTGCTGCACTCTCTACTCACATGTATCTTGGGAATTAAAACCTTTTGAAAACATTTTGAAACCATAATATATATATATATTATTATATATGTATATCTCTATATAAATATATTTTGCAAAACAAATTTCAACAGTTGAAATCGGTTGCCGATAGCTTTGGTTTCCATCAGAGAGAGTGCATCCCCGATCATTCACTTTGTCCGACAAAGGGGTTGATCCTGTCACTATGATCACCCACTCAGATGAATTCTTGGACTGTCCCAACATACCCAGGTTTTGATCCCCTCTAAGGATCTCACTGATTGGCATTTCAAGGACAACCCAATCCAACACCTAGTGTAGTATCATAATCGAGTCTAGGGGTTAGGTGTAACATTCCAGTTTTGCCCATCTATCTCCAAGGTCAAGGGCAATACTAGAATTATGGTCCAGTTCAGGGTTTCAAGAAATCCCACACTACATGTACCTCAGGTCTCACCCTAGCAACTGAGAAAGTTCACCCCAACCAACTTGGCGGCACATCAGTGTCAGCCTTGGCAGGATAAATCTCCCGAGATCTATCGAACGGCTGTGAAGATTCTAAACTAACATGAGTCTCATATGTGTCCAATTTAAAGGTATTGCACAGAAACACACCATAATAACATGAACCAAATATGTACTTTATTCATTTACATTAAATGTCATAATGTACATCATTCTAATTGGAGCTAAGGGCATACACTGTCTAATAACTCCCACTTGCACTTAGGTCCAATCTAGTATAAGCCAGAGTCCCAAACTTTCCATGTGTTTCTCAAACACTTTCTGTGTCAGTGGCTTAGTCAATGGGTCTGCCACATTTTCCCCTAAAGCTACCTTTTAACATCAATCTCCCGTAGATCCAGTGTTGTCACACAATAGTGGAATGGGTGATGTGCTGAATTCTAAATTCCAGAATGAACACCTTCATTCATAAGGCAGCCTCACGACAATGTATTTGGCTTCGGTTGTGGAATCCGCCGTGGACCCCTGTTTGCTGCTTTTCCAGCAAACAATACATGATCCTATCGTGAAGACATAACCAGATGTAGACTTTCTATCATCTGGATCTGATTTGAAGTCGGCATCAGTATACCCCTGGATCTGTAGTGAACTACCATCGAATACCAGACAAAACTCTTTTGTCCTTCAAAGGTTTTTGAGTATGTTTTTCACAATAATCCAATGCTCCTTCCCTAGGTTGGCCTGGAATCTGCTTACTACACTCACTACATAAGCGATGTCAGGACGAGTGCACAGTATGGCAGACATGATACTCCCCATGGCTGAGGCATAGGGAACGTCCTTCATGCCATCAATCTCCTTGGGAGTCTTGGGAGACATTTCCTTGGAGAGAGTGACTCCATGCTTGAAAGAAACATTTTCTTTCTTAGAGTTCTCCATGCTGTATCTTTTGACTATCTTGTCAATGTAACCTGATGTGTGCACAATTAACATATAAATTCCGGTGTTTATGCAAGGTTTTGATGCTGATTTGTGTGAATTCTTACTCCAATTTAGCTAGTTTTCAGGAATATATTAAAGGGGACAAGTCTACGGGGAAAAGAACATAAAATCATGCTAAAAGAAGCCAAATTGGAGGTAATACAGCCCAGCTGGGAGCAAGGCCCAGCCGAAAGGTCAAAGGAGAACTACTCGGCCCTTAAAGACCATACAACACTATTTGGGAGAGCAAAAAGAGAGAGTCCAGCCAAAGCCTTCCAAGGAGCCTATTCAGCTCAACAAGAAGGAGGCCCATTTGCAGCTCAGGAGCAGCCCAAATTGCAGCTCAAGAACAGCCCAAATTGCAGCTCAAGATTTGCCCAAAGTGCAACCAAGAGAGGCTAGGGAAGGCAGCTTCTAGAGAGTTCAAGAGAGTTAAGGGCAGCAACTTCTAGAAGGTTCAAGAGGCTAAAGGTGCCAAACTTTCTAGAGGAGAGAACTTTCTAGATGGGAGAACTTTCTAGATGAGAGAAAGGGGCTGAAGAGAAGGCTATAAAAGGAGAAGAGAGCTAAAGGAAAAGGGGTCAAAAACCTTTTGGGCAAATTCCTATTGGGGAAGAGAAAGATAGGCGCAAGAGAGGAGAAGATTCAAGAATAGTCAAGAGAAGAAGAAGCTGATTTCGAATTTGGAGAAGAAGCCATTGAAGGAGATCAATCGAGGATGTCTTCTTCCTTGATTTCTGCACAAGTGGTAATTAAATTCAGCTAGGGCTTTCATGTTTATTTTCTTCATTAATTCAATCTTTCTTGCTGCAATTGAATGATGTTTCATGTAAATTCAGATTCGTAATTAGTTCTCTAGGGTTATTCGAATGAATTAGATTCAATTTTGATGTTTCTTGATTAGAAATTCAATTGTAGAACTATTAGCCGAGCTGCTATCTTTTAATCTCAGATCTGAAATTTCAGTTAATGCAATTGTGATATCCGAACCGCTATTCTGTAATCTCTGATCTGTAATTTCAGATCATGAACTTGTAAGGTCTGAATTGCTATTTTGTAATCTCAGATCTATAATTTCAGATAATGAAATTGTAATATCTGAATTGCTTGAGAGAGAATTCAGGTAACTTTAACTCAGTTTGGCCGATTTGTTCCTTGAAAATCCTAGAGTGCTTGAGAAAGATTCTAAGATTTCATATCTGCTAATCAAGAACCAAATTGAGGGCAAGGTTAGAGATAACTTGCACAATTCGATTGGTGATCATTCAAATCTGAAATGATGCCCTAGAATTTCTAGATCTTAATGCATGCATGGGGATTAGATTTTTGCTAGAGATAGAAGAATCATCACTCATGCATAGAATGAACATGCACTTGAGAGAGGTTGTTCATTGCCTTGGGGTTTCACCAAACCAAGGCTGAATCCTAATCTAATCGAATGACCTAGAGATCTAATTGCTGAATCAATTCTATGCATAGTTAGCTTATAATTTCAGATCATGAAATTGTAATATCTGAATTGCTTAAGAGAGAATTCAAGTAAATTTAACTCAGTTTGGCCGATTTGTTCCTTGGAAATCCTAGAGTGCTTGAGAAAGACTCTAAGATTTCATATCTGCTAATCAAGAACCGAATTGAGTGCAAGGTTAGAGATAACTTGCACAATTCGGTTGGTGATCATTCAAATCTGAAATGATGCCCTAGAATTTCTAGATGTTAATGCATGCATGGGGATTAGATTCTTGCTAGAGATAGAAGAATCATTACTCATGCATAGAATGAACATGCACTTGAGAAAGGCTGTTCGTTGCCTTGGGGTTTCACCAAACCAAGGCTGAATCCTAATCTAATCGAATGACCTAGAGATCTAATTGCTGAATCAATTCTAGGCATAGTTAGCTTGTCTTCTCAATTTGCTTGCAAGGTGTTTGATCAAATTTGTTAGAGCTAGTTTTGTAGTTAGGATTTCAGATTTGAAGTAGATTTAAATTTCGGCTAATCAGATAAGATTTGGCTGATGTATTACTAGTAGTTGCTACATAAGTCCTCATGAGAATGATACTCTATTCATCACTCTATTACTTATGGGACTTATTGCAGCAATATTATGAACTATTAGCCACTGTTAATCTGATTTTTAATTCTGCATGTTAGGATTCAGATCTGTGTTTTGTAGCCTCTATTGCTTTCTGTTTTAGTCTTAATAGTGTGGCTGCATTTTAGTTCTGTTTATTTTATAAAAAGAGTGTGGTTCAGATCTATATGCATTAACTTTCTTTGCTGAAATCAGAATTTAGATCTGAACATACAAAAAAAAAGTTATAGCTATTCTAATTCAGTAGTATAGCTGATAGAGGTAGTTCTAGTTTTATACATTACAGTTTAGATCTGCACACACTAACCTACTGTTTTAGGTAATCTCTTTCTTTTTGTCGAATGTTTCTAGTCCTATACTAGGTAATCTGATTTTTATTTCTGCTGTATGATAGGTTCAGATCTGTAGATGAAATAACTTCCCTTGCTGATATGAGTAGTTTTCTTGCCTAGTGTTAATTTTCTCTTTCTCAGTTTGCTGTTGTAGTTTCAGTAGTGTAGCTAGTTTTAGTTGTTCAGATTTTTTTTCTCTCCTTGCTGAATGCATCTAGCTTAGGTTGTTGTTCTTGTTTTTGTAGAATGTAGCTTCTTGAGTTTATAGGTTATTTTACTGATTTGGTATATTTCAGATCTATGTTTGGTAGGAAGAACTCTATAGCTTGTTGTTATAGTTTTCATTTCTGATTTGATAGATTTCTGGCTTGAGAGATTTCTGATTTATAGTAGGATTCAGATCTGTATATAGTAATCTTCATTACTTGTATCAGTAGTTTTCTTCCTTATTGCTAATTTGCTTAGTTTGTGGTTGTTGTTCTTGGTAGTGTAGCTGAATTTTAGTTATGTATATATTAAAAAAAAAATGGTGTAGTTCAGATCTGTATACATTAACTTTCATTTCAGAAATCAAAATTCAGATCTGTGCATACATGAAAAAAATTTAGCTGATTCTTGTTTTCGGTAGTGTACTTTCTTGATGCTATAAGTGACTTTTCTGATTTGATAGAATTCAGATCTGTATTTTGTAGGAAGAACTCAATGGGCTGTTGTTGTAGATTTCAGATCTGAGTTGATAGATTGCTGATTTGATAGAATTCTTTAGGTTGCTTGTCTTGTTAGTCCTGTTAGTCGTGATAGAAGTAGTTTTATTTCCTATTGCTAAATTGCTTTGTCTTAGGTTGCTGTTCTAGTCTTGGTAGTGTAGTTGATTTTCAGATTTGATAGGTTACTTCTCGGATTGCAATCTTGTACATTTTTCAGCCAGCTCACTGTTCTTTTTCTTAAGGTTTTCTTTTTAGGTAGCATTCAGATTTCTTTGTTCTTAGGATTCAGATTTGTATAGAGTAACCTCCATTACTGATATCAGTAGTTTCTTTCCTATTGTTGTTCTAGTCTAGGTTACTATTTTAGTTTCAGTAGTGCAGCTGATTTTTAGTTCTGTATCTTTTATAAAATCTTATAGTTTAGATCTGTGTGCATTGAACTTCATTGCTGAAATCAGAAATCATAAATCTTTAGGTTGTTGTTCTTGTTTCGGCAGTGTGCAGTCTTCTTGATTCGAGAGGGTACTTCTCTGATTTCAACCATGTATATCAGATTTCAGATCTGTCTATATTCAGCTTGCTAATTGTTCTTGTGCTTGAAGCTTTTCTTTTTAAATAGCATTCAGCCTTGCAAATTGCTGCTATATTGGTGTTTAACAGTCCCTATTTCTTAGGATTGCTATTTGTTTGATAGATTTCTTTCTATGATTAGTGTACTTTAGTTTCTTTAGTACTTTGACAAGAGCATGGCAGCAACCAACTATCAATGGCATTCCAAAAGAGCACAAGTTAGAAGGCAGTAAGGTCTTCACAATGTTGACACCTATATAGCTTTATCTGCGCAAATAGGTGCAATCAACAAGAAAATAGATGAGATGCAAATGGCAGCCATGCATGTGCAGTCCGTGACTTGTGATTAGTGTGGGGGAGGCCATATCAGCACTGCATGCCAAGTTGGCAATCAGTTTATGCAGCCTCCAGAACAGGTAGACTTTGTTGCCCACTTTCCAAGGTGGCAATACAGTCAGTACCCTTATGCCTTTAACCCTAGATGGGGAGGATACCCGAATCAGTCATGGCCAAATCAGCATGTGCCGAAGCCTTTCCCCCAAAACTTCCATCAGTCGGAACAGGAATCTAACCTAGAGGAGCTGATGACCAAGTTCATAGCTAGTGCTAAAACCAGATTTCAGAATAACGAAGCAGCAATAAAGAACTTGGAGAAGCAAGTTGGGCAGTTGGCACAATTTATTTTAGCAAGCATACTGGGCACTCTACTAGGGAGTACTGAAGTGAAGGAGATGGCAAGGGCTGAAAACAAGGTTAGAAGGTTGGCCAACACCCTTGAGCTTGGCATACAAGAGGGAGGAGCTGCAAGGGAAGAGAATGAAGAGATTCAAGGCATGGCAGCATACCTTTGCAAAGAGAAAAACTGTTGAGGGTGTCTCGGGAACACATGACAGCTTTAGCTCGGAAGGTGTCATTGATGATGAGGTTGGTGGATGTTTTTAGGCCAGCGGTCAGCACCTCATTAGAAGGTCGAGCTTTAGACCAAAAACAAGTGCTTCTTGGGAGGCAACCCAATTCAGATTTTTAGTCATAAACTCTCTTGTTTTTTGTTTTCTGCTTTTCTTATTCATATCAGTTGAGTTTAGTTAGTATTTATGTAGGATGTTAATTAAATAATTTGCTAATCTCTCTCTCTAGTTTTATATGATTCTTAGCAGCTAGAGGATTCCCATCACAAGAGCTATTGTAGGATTCAGAAAGAACTTCAGGGTAGTCCTCTAACCCCTCTTGTTGATTGATAATGCTCTTCATGCAATTACCTTCATTGTTGGATTTATTGTTGCTCCCTAACACTAGGAACATTAAGGACAATGTTCATCTTAAGTGTGGGGGAGCTAGGCTGGGGCTATGCACCTAAATCATCCCAGCACATACATGCATGCATTGACAGGCCAAATAAATCGAAAATCCCCTTAAGATCATTGTTGTTTATTAGGTAAATTCAAAGAGGGAATACAAAGAGTTGAAGGAGACCACTGTATGTATCAGTTTTTATTCTTGTGAATGATCCAACTTAGCACAATGCATGAGGTTAAGGGAGCTGAATATGACTTTCATCATAACCAGCCCTAACTACCTTCATGTGTATGATGCACTTGATTGAATTATTAATGGTCATTCAAGCTAGTCACATCTGAATTGTTAATGCATGAGATTCAACAACTGCAAAAGAATTGACTCCGCTATTCCGAGTTGAATAATAAAACTAGCAACTTGGAATATGAGTATTGTTATCTGCCTCAAGTTTGTTACCAGTGTAATATGGAGCATAAAATGCACTCACACCACAAAGAAAAAAAAAGTGTGAGATGGAGCATAAAATGCACTCACACCAAAAGAAAAAAAAAAAGAAGAAGAAGAAGAAGAAAGAAGGAAATACCCCATGTGAGATGGAGCATAAAATGCACTCACACTAAAAAAATAGGGGAAAGAAAAGAAAAGAATTTGGTGACGGCTGAGGTTCAAAGGAACAAAATGCGGTTGAACACTCAATGAGGTGCAGTGACAGATTTGAGACCAAGCTCAAAGTGATGGTTAATTTTGGCGGTCAAGGAGCTGATCTACATGTTGAATGGGAGTGAAAGTTGGAACTTGAAGAATCTCATATTCTCCCCTTCCTTGGCTCTTATGTATGTGATAATAATGGTAGTTCATAGGAATGGAGTAGAATACTTACACAAGTTTCCCAACCACTCAATGCATTCTCCTCCTAAAAATTCATCCAGTAAATGGTGAAAATAACGGGGGGATGATCTGTTTATGGCTGATGTTTTTATTTGAGTACAAGCAAAAGCTTAAGTGTGGGGGTGTTTGATGGGTGCACAATTTACACCTAAATTCTGGTGTCAAGTCTAGGGGAAAAAGAACATAAAACCATGAGAAAAGAGGCCAAATTGGAGGTAATACAGCCTAGCTGGGAGCAAGGCCCAGTCGAAAGGTCAAAGAAGAACTACTTGGCCCTTAAGGACCATACAACACTCTTTGGGAGAGCTTAAAGAGAGAGCCCAACCGAAGCCTTCCAAGGAGCCTATTCGGCCCAGCAAGAAGGAGGCCCAAATTGTAGCTCAAGAGCAGCCCAAAGTGCAGCCAAGAGAGGCTAGGGGAGGCAGCTTCTAGAGAGTTCAAGAGAGCTAAGGGCAGCAACTTCTAGAAGGTTCAAGAGGCTAAAGGCACCAAACTTTCTAGAGGAGAGAACTTTCTAGATGGGAGAACTTTCTAGATGAGAGAAAGGGGCTGAAGAGAAGGTTATAAAAGGATAAGAGAGCTAAAGGAAAAGGGGTCAAAAACCTTTTGGAGAAGAGATAGATAGGCGCAAGAGAGGAGAAGAGAGGAGAAGAATCAAGAATAGTCAAGAGAAGAAGAAGCTGATTTTGAATTTGGAGAAGAAGACATTGAAGGAGATCAATCTAGGTTGTCTTCTTCCTTGATTTCTACACAAGTGGTAATCGAATTCAGCTAGGGCTTTCATGTGTTTTTTCTTCATTAATTCAATCTTTGTTTCTGTAATTGAATGATGTTTCATGTAAATTCAGATCTGTAATTAGTTCTCTAGGGTTATTCGAATGAATTAGATTCAATTTTGATGTTTCTTGATTAGAAATTCAATTGTAGAACTATTATCCGAGCTGCTATCTTGTAATCTCAGATCTGAAATTTCAGTTAATGCAATTGTGATATCCAAACCGCTATTGTGTAATCTCAGATCTGTAATTTCAGATCATGAACTTGTAAGGTCTGAATTGCTATTTTGTAATATTAGATCTGTAATTTCAGATCATAAAATTGTAATATCTGAATTGCTTGAGAGAGAATTCAGGTAACTTTAACTCAGTTTGGTTGATTTGTTCCTTGGAAATCCTAGAGTGCTTGAGAAAGACTCTAAGATTTCATATCTGCTAATCAAGAACCGAATTGAGTGCAAGGTTAGAGATAACTTGCACAATTCGGTTGGTGATCATTCAAATCTGAAATGATGCCCTAGAATTTCTAGATCACTCATGCATAGAATGAACATGCGCTTGAGAGAAGCTATTCATTGCCTCGGGGTTTCACCAAACCAAGGCTAAATCCTAATCTAATCAAATGACCTAGAGATCTAATTGTTGAATCAATTCTATGCATAGTTAGCTTGTCTTCTCAATTTTCTTGCAATGTGTTTGATCAAATTTGTTAAAACTAGTTTTGTAGTTTGGATTTTAGTTTTGAAGTAGATTTAAATTTTGGCTAATCAGATAAGAGTTGGTTGATGTATTACTAGTAGTTGCTACAAAAGTCCTTGTGGGAACGATACTCTATTCATCACTCTATTACTTGTGCGGCTTGTACACTTGCTAGTGTAAGCAAATATACATCATAAGCAGATTGGAATAATCCTATTATCCTCTTCGATCTATCTCTATAGAACTGAAGACCCAGTATATAGAGGCTTCTACAAGATCATTCATGGAGAATTGTTGTGAAAGCCACACTTACACCATAATTAACATTCCTACATCATTCCCAATGAGTAGAATGTCATCTACATACAAAACCAAGAATGTAACCTTATACCCACTGGATTTCCTATAAACATAGGGCTCATCTGGGTTTTTCTCAAGGTCAAACCTTTTGACGGTAGAGTCAAATCGGATGTTCCTACTCCTAGAAGTTTGCTTAAGTCCATATGTGGATCTATTTAATTTACATACCATGTATTCCTGACATGCAGCTATGAAACCTTGCGGTTGCTACATGTAGATATCTTCACTAAGATCTCTATTCAGGAATGTAGTTTTGACATCCATTTGCCAAATCTCCTAATCATAGTATGCTGCTATAGCTAGCAGGATCCTAATGGATTTAAGCATGGCCACTGGCGAAAAGGTTTCCTCATAATCGATTCCCTCTTTCTGAGTGTACCCTTTCGCCACAAGATGAGCCTTATAGGTGTCCACCTTACCATCGGAGCCCTTCTTCCTCTTATAGACCCATTTGCAACCAATTGCTTTTACCCCAGGGGGCGGATCTACTAGAGTCCAGACTCCATTGGTCTCCATTGAGTCCATCTCAGCTCTCATGGCATCTACCCACTTCAAGGAATCTATGTCCAACATAGCTTCTGTATAAGTCATGGGATCCTCCTCACTGGTCGTAGCTTCCACTAAGTAACTATCCTGGTCATAGCCGAAATGAACTAGAGGCCCGGAAACCCAGGTAGATCTTCTAGGTTGGTCATTACCTGGAGCTTGTGGGATACCTCCCACTACCCCTAAGCTCTCCTCATCAAGAACAACTTCCTGACAATGATTGTCCAGGATGTAATCATCTTCCAAGAAATGGGCATTTCAACTATAGAACACCTTCTCTTCTCTTGGGTCATAGAATAGGTAACCCACAGAGCATTTGGGGTAGCCTACGAATAGGCAACGATTGGTCTTGGATTCCAATTTGTCCGCACTCGTTCTTTTAACATGTGTTGGACAACCCCAAATCTTCAAGTGTCTCACACTTGGTTTCTTACCGGTCCAAAGCTCATTGGGAGTCTTCAGAATAGATTTGGTTGGAACCCAGTTCAGCACGTATATTGTAGTATCTAATGCGTAACCCCAAAAGGATGTGGGCAACTCTGAGTGTACGAGAAATGATTGGACCATATCCAATAAAGTCTGGTTCCTCCTCTTTGACACACCGTTTTGTTGTGGTGTAGCAGGAGGAGCTAGCTATGATACTATCCCATTGACCTTCAAGTAGTCCCTGAATTCGTCAAAGAGATACTCGCCACCTCGATCCGATCGAAGGGTCTTAATTTCTTTCCATAGCTGCTTCTCGACCTCTTGTCTGAACTCTTTGAATTTTTCAAAGATTCAGACTTGTATCTCATTAGGTACACATAACCATACCGAGAGTATAAGGTTAAGTGTGCTGGTTACGTGTCCTAACACTCATGGGACCATATTCATTAGTATGTATAAGGTCAAGCATGCTTGTACATCTTTCAGGCTTACCGTTAAATGGCCATTTCATCATCTTACCCTGAAGACAAGGTTCACAGGTTGGAAGATCTTCTACAGTTAGAAAATTCAAAGGACCATCCTTTACCAACCTTGTGATACGATCTATGTTAATATGGCCAAGTCAGTAATCCCACAGACACATGGGATTAACTGTATCACGGGTTCTTTTATTGGGGATGTCACCCGACGTAGTTTCAGTTATGTTAGTTTCCAAAGAAGGATAGAGAACATAGAGACCATTTTCAAGTTCTCCGTATGCGAGGAATTTGTAATTTTTCTAATAGTAATCATATTACTAAAGAAAATAGAATATCCATCCACACACAATTTTGAAACAAAAATCAAATTTCTTCTCAAATTTTGTACATAAAGACAATCTTTTAGTACAATAGTTCATTCTCTGAAAATTAACTCTACAGTTCCTATAGTTGTAGCTGCAACACTTGTAGAATTCCCCAAGTAAAGAGTTACTTCTCTGTCACTTAGTCTTCTACTTATCCTAAACTCCTGCAGTGAGTTACACGCATGAGTCGAAGCCCCGGATTCAATACACTAGGAAGCAGAAGTTACCAACAAATTGGTTTCTATGACATAGTATTCGAAATTACCTTATCTCTTGGATTTCAGGTATTGAGGATAGTTCCTCTTCCAGTGGCCGGTCTGCTTGCAGAAATGACAAGCATCTTATGCTATGTCTTTCTTTTGCTTCTTAGACTTAGTAGCTTTCTCTTTTCCTTTCTCTTCTTCTTGCCCAATTTGTCGGCTTCAACAAGCATGGCAATGGGCTCATCCTTCTTAATCAGTTCCTCGGCCCTCTACAACATATTGCTGAGTTCCTGGATGCTAACATTTAGCTTGTTCATGTTGTAGTTCATGATGAACTGATTGAAGGAGGGAGGCAGAGAATTTAGGATGGCATCTACTTTGGTCACATAGTCCAGCCCAGATCCAAGAGCCTCAAGTTCATTAATATAACCCATCATCTTTAGACAATGGTCATGAACCTGTTAGTTCTTGGACAACTGCGCAGTCATGAACTACATCAAGACCTTCTGCAGAGTAGAACGATTCTGCTCTTCGTACATCGTCCTTAGACTATCCAAGATATCCTTGGACAATTCAATCTGATCGAACTGTCGCTATACCGGATTATCCAAGAGGCTATGATGTAGCAGCGGGCTAGGGAATTTTTCTCTTTCCATTCCTGGTAGTCCCTCCTACGGGACTCAGAAGCCCTATCACCCAGACGTTTTGGGGTAGGATTCTTAGCTACTTTGTCCAATTTCTCTAAATTGAGGACCAACATAAGGTTACGGTACTAGTCAGCATAGTTTGGGCCCTTAAGTTTGTTGTCGTCCAATAGTTTAGCAAATTATTCATTTGCCATTTCTGATAAAAAGCAAACATTAGTTCACAACCTAATTTGATTCATGTTATCCACATAGATATGGCTTTTAATCTATGTTTCATTCCCATTTTTTCATCTCTGAGATTTCCCTCCTATCTCAGTGACAGAGACTGCGAATTGTGTCTCTAGAAATGTGGGAAATCACATAGGGTGCATGGAGCCAACTGTTTCAGCTGCATAACCCCACCACCTTTCTGTGAAAGATCACATCCACTCATTGTATGAGTTTTCCCTTTGGCCTCTGTTAGACAATGTTCATTGTCATTTTAGGATAAACCTTTCTGTCCAGTGAGCCCATCATATTCATGAACGCCAATGTACCATGAGAGATTCTTCCACTTTAGGATAGACCCCTCCCACATCGGTCTATGACACCCCTATCATCTTATGAAACATTCCAAAAGATCCAGTAGCAAATGGATAGCCCAATTTTATTGTGTGTTTCCTCATTACTGAAGGACCCATCTTCATGCTAATGATGAAAGGCCTTTAGAGAGTTCATCATATGAATCTCCCTATCACATGCACTCATATTTCAGGAGGGAACAAAATTTACGCCCTAGTTTAATTTAGGTCAAACCAAAGTGTCACCCACTGACTTTCATAAAGCCGGATTTCGATGGGCCCTAAACGGCTAGGGTTCCGCACGAATCCTCTTAGGGAGGTGTGGGGCCCACCATGAAGGGAGGATCATCCAATGATCTTTAGGGACACCATGGCAATGATGTGCATTCAGCCATGGTGTGCACAAGAGCCACTATCGTATCAGCATGGGCCAAGTACTTATGGCCCATGAACATTGCACATCACACATCCGTACATCACATGTAGGGATAAAATTGATCCAATCAATTAATATCTGTAAAACCCATTACTAAAGCCCATAATAATTCATAATATTACTGATTAATATTGACTAGGTATATGGGCTGAATAGCAAAGAGCAGTTCGACCCATATATAGATTTTACACAGTTTAATGGGCTTAAGCAGTTTTAACACATTAAAACTGGGCTTTACAGGTGTGGGCCGAATTAGATCTTGCAATTAAATATCAATCCCTTGACCCAAGAGTGAAAAATTAGGGTTGAGAACAGCCCCCACCGAACCACAGATTCGGTCCAACCAGTTTGGTCCAATCTGGTTCGAATGGGTCTAGGGTTTGATTTTTAATTCAAGATTTTAATTCAAGAATTGATCTGAAATTAAATTACTGATAAAAGACATTCAAGAATCAGTACTAGGGTTGTTCGCAGACCTGCTACCCTACAAAACAGAGGTTAGTTCGTAACTTGCAGTTTCTCAAACTGCAAATCGCAGATGGGCGAACCAAAATCTGTGAAAATCCTTCCTTTTGCACATTCAGCTTTGGTCTTGATTGAAATAAAACAGAAAAACCCTAATTTTCTATTAATTTACATCAAATCGAATTCCTATACATTCAACCTAGAAAATAAAAAAAAAAATTACAGACCAAAATATAAAAGAACTGCAAAGCGCAGATTTCTTGCACCAATCAAGATTATGATCTCCACCGTATTAACAACCCATAAATCAAGATAAATATAAAGAATAGTTATAAATATAAATCACATTTAAAAGATTTAATTTCAGATCAATCGCCCTTAATCTGGGACCTGATTTCCCATAAAATCTCTTATCTGCGCAAATCGGGTAGAATGCCTTCTACCCATTTGCATAGTTTCAGATCTGATCAATTTTGGTTCAAGATTGGAACCTAGCTCTGATACCACTGAAAGGATGAGAGATCCATCATATGGATAGCTGAACCCTACAGGTAGGTTGGGAAAATTTTCAAAAATTTCTCTCTCCCATGTGGGAATCACATTCCCTATTTTAGAAAACTGCATTTTCAATGATCAATCTTGAACCCTAAACCAGACCAGATTTGATACCAAAAGGTAGGAGAGGGATGTACCTGATACAAAGAAGTAGTAATTCCCAATGAAGGTGTTCACAGCCAAGGAGATCACCAAAGATTGCTCCCACTGAAAATGACACAGCGTAGGGTGGAGTAGAATCAACAAGGTGGTTCTTCAGCAAGAACCTAATTCTTCACCAAGAATCTGATGGAGGGAGAGTGAACACGACTTCATATCAGTTTTTCTCCAAAAACTGATATCAAGAACCTTTCTTGATCGCTCCTACAATTGGAGATTGAACTGGCTATGGCGACAGCAATCGGAGAAGACAAGAGCAGAAAATGGCGTCAGTCCAACTACAGTTGTCTTTTCTCTTGTATCAATAATCTAATTGGATGAATTGGGGTTTGCCCTCCTCCTCTATTTATAGCCTTAAAGAGAGGTTCTCCTAATCCCATTAGGAGTTTCCTAATCCAAATCTTGTATTTGGATCTAGACTCTCTTTAAGAGATAAGGATAATACCTTATCTTATTTGCAGATACAGATCAGCCATCCTAATCTAAATAAGAGTTTCCTGATTAAAATCTCTATTTGGATCTAGACTCTCTGAGTGGATAGGGACAACCCCTTATCCTATCTACTGATCTAAATCCCAGAACCACCCCTCTTTAATTAATCATATTAAACCAGTTCTTGAGATGGTTCATGAACCCATCTGAGTGGGTGATCATAATGATAGGATCAGCCCCTTTGTCGAACAAAGGTAATGATCGGGAAAATGCACTCTCTCTAATGGAAACCAAAACTGTTGCCAGTTGATTTCAATCATTGAAATTTTGTTTTGCAAAATATATTTATGCGATATAATATATATATTACATGTTTCCAAAATTGTTTGCAAAAGCTTTTAATCCTCGGGATCCATGTAAGAGGAGAGTGCAGCACTGTACCTTGCAGTCGAGAAAGAGATCCTCCTTTATCGGGCAGTGTTTGATCATTATGGGCTAAGAGGTTAAGTGTAAGGCCTTTGAGGGTTAAACCTGATGGGCTAATCTTGCATCTGCCCATAGTCCTTGGGTGTTACAAGGTGGCTTGTCCCAATGACCACTTAGTGTAAGTGTTGGGCCCATAGAGTCCATATGATGGGCTCAAGGGGTTCACTGGGCTTTCCGGTGAATTCGGCTAGGCCTTGTGACAAAGACTGGGTCGAACCCTTGTAGCTGATGTGTAGATCAATATTTGAGTCCCACGCTATACAGAGAAAGCCCAACTAGGCAGCAATTTGGAAAGCTTAAGTGAGCACATACTCTTAATGGGCCAAAAGCCCAATACGAGCTGGGCTAATTAGATTGGCTTGAATGGGGTGAATCTAAGACATGGACCAGCCTTAATGGATAAGGGAAAGTCCCGATCCACTCAGTAAGAGTCCAGATTTGAATATGATTCAAATCTGGAAACACCTAATCAAATTAGGAGGGTTGATCATGATCTACAGATTAGATAAGGACTCTACCATATCACTTAAAGGGATCAACATCTCCTAATAAGATTAGGAGCTGATCCCTTTAGGATTATAAAAGGAGGAGGGGGAGGCAGCCTCAACACACACTCATCTAAGATACAAATATAACATAGAAGAGAGAAATCAGCATACAGTGAGACTGTGCCAATTTCTCCCTGCCGCCTCCTTCCTACCACCGCCGCCTTTAGCAGTTCATCTCCACTCACGTGGGAATCATCAAGAAGCGTTCTTGATTTCATTTCTTTGTAAAAGAATTGAAAAGAAGTTGTGCTCACCTGCCGTTCAGTCCAGGTTTTGACCCCCTCTAAGAGTCTCACAAATTGGCATATCAAAGATAGCCCAATCCGCCACCTAGTGCGGTACCATAATCGAGTCTAGGGGTCAGGTGCAACATTCCAGTTTTGCCCACTAATCGCCAAGATCCAGGGCAATACTAGAATTTTGGTCCGGTTCAAGGTTTCAAGCTGATCCCACACTACATGTACCTCGGGTCTCACCCTGGTGGCAGAGACAGGCCACCCCAACTGGCATGGCGGCACATCAGTGTCAGCCTTATCAGGATAGGTCTCCCCAGATCGACCCACTGGCTGTGAACGTTCTAAACCAACACAAGTCTCATAAGTGTCCGGTTTTAAGGGTATTACAAAGAAACACACCACATAACATGAATCAAATATGCACTTTATTCATTTACAATAAATGTCACAAGTACATCAAATTGATTGGAGCTAAGGACATACAAAACTGTCTAACAGCTCCCACTTGGACTTAGGTCCAATTTGGAATAAGCCGGAGTCCCATACTTTCCACGTGCTTCTCAAACACTTTTTGTGTGAGTGGCTTAGTCAATGGGTCTGCAACATTCTCCGCTAAAGCTACCTTCTGAATCAGGACGTCCTCTCTACCAACAATCTTCCATAGTACGTGGTACTTCCTCTCGATGTGCTTGGACTTCAAGTGGGCTCGTGGCTCATTAGCTTGAGCAATGGCTCCATTGTTGTCGCACAACAACGGGATGGGTGATGTGCTGAATGGAACTACTCCCAACTCTTGGATGAACTTCTTCATCCACATGGCTTCCTTGGCAGCCTCACTTGTGGCAATGTATTCGATTTTAGTTGAAGAATCCGCTGTGGACCCCTGTTTGCTGCTTTTCCAGCAAACAACACACGATCCTATCGTGAATACATAACCAGATGTAGAATTTCTATCATTTAGGTCTGACTGGAAGTCAACATCAGTATACCCTTGGATCTGTAGTGGTGTACCATCAAATACTAGACAAAACTCTTTTGTCCTTCGAAGGTACTTAAGTATGCATTTCACAGCAGTCCAATGCTCCTGCCTTGGGTTGGCCTGAAATCTGCTTACTACACTCACCGCGTGAGCAATATCGGGGCGAGTGCACAGCATGGCATACATGATGCTCCCCATGGCTGAGGCATAGGGAACATTCTTCATGTCATCGATCTCCTCAGATGTCTTGGGATACATCTTCTTGGAGAGAGTAACTCTGTGCCTGAAAGGAACATTTCCCTTCTTGGAGTTCTCCATGCTATACCTTTTGATGATTTTGTCAATGTAAGCAGATTGGGATAATCCTATTATCCGCTTCGATCTATCCCTATAGAGTCGAAGACCCAGTATATAAGACGCTTCTCCAAGATCTTTCATGGAGAATTGCTGTGAAAGCCATACTTTGACCGATGTCAACATTCCCACATCATTCCCAATGAGTAGGATATCATCCAGATACAGAACCAAGAACGTAACCTTATCCCCACTGGACTTCCTATATACACAGGGCTCATCCGGGTTCTTTTCAAAATCAAACATTTTGACGAAAAAGTCAAACCGGATGTTCCAACTCCTAGAAGCTTGCTTAAGTCCATATATGGATCTATTAAGTTTACATACCATGTGTTCCTGACCAGCAGCAATGAAGCCTTGTGGTTGTTACATGTAGATATCTTCAATAAGATCTACATTCAGGAATGCGGTTTTGACATCCATTTGCCAAATCTCATAATCATGGTATGCTACTACAGCTAGCAGGATCCTAATGGATTTAAGCATGGCCACAGGCGATAAGGTTTCCTCATAATTGATGCCCTCTTTCTGAGTATACCCTTTTGCCACCAAGCGAGCTTTGTAGGTCTCAACATTGCCATCGGGGCCCTTCTTCCTCTTATAGATCCATTTGCAGCCAATTGATTTTACCCTGGCGGGCAGATCTACTAGAGTCCAAACTCCATTGGCCTCCATTGAGTCCATCTCAGCTCTCATGGCATCTACCCACTTCTGGGAATCTATGTCCAACATAGCTTCTGCGTAAGTCACGGGATCCTCTTCATTAGTAAAGGCTTCCACCAGGTAACTATCCTGGGCATAACCATAACAGACTGGTAGCCTGGATACTCGGGTAGATCTTCTAGGTTGGTCACTACCGAGTAGAACGATTCTGCTCTTCGTACATAGTTTTCAGACTGTCCAATATGTCCTTTGCTAGTTCGATCTGATCGAACTGCCTCTGTATTGAATTGTCCAAAGAAGCTATGATATAGCAACGGACTAGGGAGTTTTTTCCCTCCCACTCAAGGTAGTCCCTTCTGCGGGCCTCAGAAGCTCGATCACCTGGACGCTCCGGGGTGGGGTTTTTGGCAACTTTATCCAATTTTTCAGAAGTTAGTACCAGCATGAGGTTACGGTACTAGTCAGCGTAATTAGGGCCTTTAAGTTTGTTGTCATCAAGAAGCTTGGCGAATTGTTCGTTAGCCATTTTCTGGTAAAATAGCAAGACATCAATCCACAACCTAATTTGATTCATGTTATCTACATAAATATGGCTTTTAATCTATGTCCCATTTCCATTTATTCATCATCGGGATTTCCCTCCTATCTCAGTGGCGGAGACAACGACAATTATGTCTCTTGGAAATGTGAAAAACCACATAGAGTGCATGGAGCCAACTGTTTCAGCTACATAACCCCACCACCTTTCTGTGAAGGATCATATCCACTCATCACATGAGCTTTCCCTTTGGCCTCTGTCAGACAAGGTTCATAGCCGTTTATGAGTAAACCTTTTTGTCCAGTGAGTGCTCACCCATCATATTCGACCACGCCAAGGTACCGTGAGAGAGTTCCCATTTTCTGGTGAAGGCCCTCCCACATCGGTCTATGATGTCCCTATCATCATATGAAACAATCCAACAGATCCAACAGCAAATCGGTTGGCCCATTTTCTGGTGCTTCCCCTCATCACTTGAAGGACCCGTCTTCATGCTAATGACGGAAGGCCTTTAGAGAGTCCATCATATGGATCTCCCTATCACATGCACTCATATTTTAGGAGGGAACAAGTTACACCCTAGTTTTAGGTCAATCCTGAGTGGCTCCCACTGGCTTTCATAAAGCCAGATTTCTGGTGGCCCAATTCAGCTAGGGTTTCCATACGTGTCCTTTTTAGGGGTGTGGGGCCCACCACGGAGGGAAGGTCATCCAATGACCATAAGGGACACCATGGCAATGATGTGCATTCAGCCATGGTGTGTGCAAGAGCCACTATCATATCTGCATGGGCCAAGTGCTTATGGCCCATGAACGCAGCACATCACACATCCATACATCACATGCAGGAAGAATTGATCCAATCAATTAAGTATCTTTAAAGCCCATTTTAAAGCCCATAAAATTAACATTTAATATTATCTAGGTATATGGATTGGATAGCAATTAGCGGTTTGGCCCATATAGCTTTCATGCGAATGGTGGGCTTTTGTAGTTTTAACAATTTAAAACTGGGCCTTACAGGTTGGGCCGAATTAATACTTGCAATTAAACATCAATCCCAGACCCAAAAGGGGGAGAAATCAGGACTGAAATCAGTTCCCATCGAACCCTAGATTTGGTCCAACTGATTTGGTCCAAATCTGGTTCGAATTGGTCTAGGTTTGATTTTTTAATTCAAGAATTAATTCAAGATCAATGATCTGAAATTAAATACTGATAAAGAAAAACATAAATCAGTCAAGTAGGGCTGTTCGCACACTCCATCCTGCAAAACAGAGGTTAGTTCATAGTTTGCAGTTTCACAAATTGCAAATCGTAGATAGCGATTTCCATATCTGCGAATTCTCCTTCCAGCACCGCCAACTTCGATCCAAAAATAATACTGAAATAGAAAAACCTAATTTTCTATTAATTATTACATCAGATCAAATCCTATACATTTAGTCTAAAAATAAAAAAAAAATATTTACAGACCAAATGTAAAGAATAAACAAGAATCTGCAAATCGTAGATATCCACGTGCCAAGAATAAAACTTTCGATCTCCATTGTACGAACAACCCATAAATCAAGAAAATTATAAAGAACCATTCCATATAAAATTCATATTTATGTAAAATTTAATTCCAGATCATTCGCCCATATTTATGGGAACAATTTCCCAAAAAAAACCAAAATCTGCGCAAATAGGGTAGAACGCCTTCTACCCATTTGCACAGGTTTAGATCTGAACAATTTTGATTCAAGATTTGAACCATGGCTCTGATACCACTGAAGGAATGGAAAGATCCATCGTATGGACGCCTGGATAAAGTGGAATAGAATAGGCGAATTTCAAAAAAAATTATTTTCCTTCCTACGACTGGGAATCACATTCCCTATTTTAGAAAACTAATTTTCAATGATCAATCTTGAATCAAGAACCGAACCAAATCTGAACAAAACAGTAGGAGAAAGAAATACCTGATATGGAGAATTAGTATCCTCCAACGAAGGTGTTCATGCCCAGAAAAGCCACCAAAAACTGCTCCCACTGAAAATAGTGCAGTGTAGGACGGAGCAGAATCAACAACGTTCTTCACAAGAACTAGATCCTTTGCAAGAACCCACCGGATGGCATGTGAGCACAACTTCTTTCCAATTCTTTCACAAAGAATTGAAAGCAAGAACGCTTCTTGATGACTCCCATGTGAGTGGAGATGAACTGCTAAAGGCGGCAGCGGTAAGGAGAAATTGGCACAATCTCACTGTATGCTGATTTCTCTCTTCTGTGTTGTATCTGTATCTCAGATGAGTATGTGTTGAGGCTGCCACCCCCTCCTCCTTTTATAATCCTAAAGGGATCAGCTCCTAATCCTATTAGGAGATGTTGATCCCTTTAAGTGATAAGGTAGAGTCCTTATCTAATCTGCAGATCATGATCATCCCTCTTAATTTGATTAGAAGTTTCCAGATTTGAATCATATTCAAATCTGGACTCTTACTGAGTGGATAGGGACTTTCCCTTATCCTTTAAAGCTGGTCCATGTCTCAGATTCGCCCCATTGAAGCCAATCTAATTAGCCTAACTCGTATTGGGCTTTTGGCCCATTAAGTGTATGTGCTCACTTAAGCCTTCCAAATTGCTGCCTAGTTGGGCTTTCTCTATATAGCGTGGCACCCAAACATTGATCTACACATCAGCCACAAGGGTTCGGCCCAGCCTATGTCACAAGGCCTAGCCAAATTCACTAGAAAGCCCAATGAACCCCTTGAGCCCATCATATGGACTCTATGGGCCCAACACTTACACTAAGTGGTCCTTGGGCCAAGCCACCTTGTAACACCCAAGGACTGTGGGCAGATGCAAGATTAGCCCATTAGGTTTAACTCTCAAAGGCCTTACACTTAACCTTTCAGCCCATAATGATCAAACACTTCCCGACAAGAGAGGACATCTCCCCCGACTATAAGGTACAGTGCTGCACTCTCCTCTTACATGGACCCCAGGGATTAAAACCTTTTGCAAACAATTTTGGAAACCTGCAATATATATATTATATCGCATAAATATATTTTGCAAAACAAAATTTCAACGATTAAAATCAACTGCCGGCAGTTTTGGTTTCCATCAAGGAGAGTGCATCACCCACTCAGATGAGTTCATGAACCATCTCAACATACCCAGGTTTTGACCCCCTCTAAGGGTCTCACTGATTGGCATATCAAAGATGGCTCAATCCGCCACCTAGTGCGGTACCATAATCGAGTCTAGGGGTCAGGTGTAACATTCCAGTTTTGCCCACTAATCGCCAAGGTCCAGGGCAATACTGGAATTCTGGTCTGGTTCAAGGTCTCAAGCTGATCCCACACTGCATGTACCTCGGGTCTCACCCTGGTGGCAGAGACAAGCCATCCCAACCGACTTGGCGGCACATCAGTGTCAACCTTATCAGGATAAGTCTCCCCAGACCGACCCACTGGCTGTGAACGTTCTAAACCAACACAAGTCTCCTAAGTGTCTGGTTTTAAGGGTATTACACAGAAACATATCACATAACATAAATCAAATATGCACTTTATTCATTTGCAATAAATGTCATAAGTACATCAAACTGATCGGAGCTAAGTGCATACAAAACTGTCTAACAAGAAAAATATCTGAAACAAGCATGAAGTCTTAGACAATTTGGCAATAATACTGCCTTGATCAGAACTTTTGTATATAAAAAATTAAGGTTATGTTTGGATAAATTTCAGGGCATATTATTTTCAAATCCATGTATTTAGGATACTTTTGCAACTAAGCAAGTTGGCATGTTCAACTCCGATGGATTGACTGAATGAAAGAACAGAAAAAGCATAAGATAAAAATATTTCCTGGTCCTAATTTTCCATGGACACCTTTGTTGATGCAACTAGCACTTTAAAGGAATTGAATCTGCTATGTTCTTTAAGCTCCAAATTGAAGCTAAAGTGGAGAAGACAGAAAAGCAGTTAGGTATTGAGATTTCCTGTGGTGGCAGTTGCTAAATTTTGCATCTCTAACATCTGTTTTGTTTTTTGGTTGCTGTTTCAGTCAATGAACAGAAATGTGAATGGAGCACAAAACATCATGACTGCATCAAATTGTTGGTTCTCATGACATGTAAATCAATTTAATTACCTATATATAGAGGAACTCTCTTTCCTTGATAAGATATAGCTACTCCCATTAAAGTGTCATCGACACAGTCTACTCATTTAGATAACAAGACTGTTTTCTTTTGGAACATTCTAAGAGTACAATAATAACAATGTCGTTGAGTGCAAAAGACATTAAAAATGTCCACCTTCAATTGATCACCTATTCCATCCTCCGTTTCAGCTCAAAAAGGAATAACACTGATAATGGCAAGTTGGCAACTATTCACTCATGGAATCTGACATTCTACTAGCTGGAGCTAGATCACACTAATGCGTTCGATTAAAAGGGGACCTGAGGACGATTTACCCTGATCCAGTGGCCTCTGGATAGAAAGTGTGAGCTCTAGATCAGGTGAAGCATTTTGGACAGTGGGGTTTGTTGTGATGGTAGAACTAGGCTCTGCATCAAGTGATTCATATGGTTGAACTAGCATCAAATGAAAGCTTGAAGGAAATTAGGAGAAATTGGTTTCTTGGTCATCGAACTTGGTGCATTGCTCTAATGGATTAAGGTCTAATAGTGGTTGTAGTAGGTTGGTGTCCTGATAAACTTCATTAAACGAAGCAATTGTTGCTATGGTAAAGGATGGGGAAGTAATGGTACCAATGGGCAACAATCCATAGGAAACAGAAGGGTCCTTGAGCTTGAAACTAGTAGTCATAACCTGCTGATTTGTCATACTGTTGCTGCTCTTAACCTGCAAAGTTAAGAAGCAAAAGAGAGACACAACAACTTATTGGACTGATCAACCTGGACTGGATTGGATTGGTCCAATTCATTGTCTTATTGGACTGATCAACCTGGACCGGATTGGACTGTTCCAATCCACCGTCTTACTGGACTGTTCAACATGTTCAACTTGGACTGGATTGGACTAGTCTAATCCACTATCTTATTGAACTGTTCAACTTGGACTGGATTGGACTGGTCTAATCCACTGTCTTATTGGACTGTTCAACCTGGACCGGATTGGACTGGTCCAATCCACTGTCTTATTGGACTGATAAACCTGGAATGGATTGGACTAGTCCAATCCACTATCTTACTGGACTGATCAATCTGGACTGGATTGGACCAGTCCAATCCACTGTCTTATTGGACTGTTCAACCTGGACCAGATTAGACTAGTCCAATCCACCGTCTTACTGGACTGTTCAACATGTTCAAATTGGTTTTAATTCAATTCAGATTGTGTCCAACACTCCAACACAAACATGGTCAGATGGTCCATTGATAACCCCAAACTTATCTTCTATCAATATAAATCATTACAAACAAAGTAGGTCCAATTGAATCCAAATTTTATAAGGAAATGTTCTATAAAAAAATATAAGAAAATAAATACTTGTGAAGAAAAAATGTTCAAACTAGATGCATGGCATATGCTTCAATATCCTAAAATAAAAACATTTGCTTAGTTAAATTACATAAAGACAAACATTTAGCAAATCGATAATTTAATTATAGACCATTTTCCATAACTTACATGTTCAGTTAGTGTCAGTTGTAGAAGCCACACATATAGGAGAGGTAGCAGCTGCTTCAAGATCCAATTCTAAAAATAATAATACACAACCAAAAACACATATTAGAAACAAAAAACATATAAGTAAACAGAAACATATAGGAAATATAACAACTCTTTAAGATCCAATTTTTAACTTACTTTTTGTAATTGGAGCTTCTAACCAGTCTTGCCCACAAACCAAAGCCTCCACAGTCTCTGGAAATAATGAAGTACGATACAGATCCACTATTCTGCCCCCAATACTGAATATTCCCTCGGATGCTACAGTGGATACTAGAATTGCCAAAATATCTCATGCCAATCTAGAGAGTTTTGGAAACTTGACACCATCAACTCGCCAGAATCTCAAAATATCAAGCTCTTCACCTCTAGGAAATAGTTTTTCTTCAAGATAAAGATCCAACTCTGACTTTTGAGTCCCTAGATAACATTCCAGATGCTCTTCAGTCAACCACCGATCAAAACCTCTCAAAAAATCTACAACACCATGAATCCTCAATGGCTGAGATGCAACACTAGAGTCTACAAGTGTCCTATCCTGTATATCAAAACCCGCATACTCTGAATATAGGTCATTTAGTGCCTCTCTAACTCTTGTAACATGCCTCTCAATTGTCTCTCCATAAATGAGATTATAGTAATATGTAGCAATCTCCATCTTAAACCTAGGATCACGAACAACGGTAATCGCAAGCACCAAAGAACATTCATCCCAATATTTATCAAATTTTTTCTTCATTCTATTTGCCATTGAACGAACATACTCATATTCACTATCTAGCCACTGAAGCAACAAAAGCTTAATAGTGCAAATATCGGGAAAAAATACATTTGAGGTTGGAGAATTAGTACTTGAGAAATTTTTTGTGTAGGTGTAAAACACTTGCAAACAATCCCGTACTACTATCCCCATTTCCCATTCCTCATCAGATGGTAGATTCTTGTAGTCACGGTCAAGCTCAACTAGTCGACAAAATGCTTCCTTCAACTCTAAATCCGTGTCCAACATGTCATATGTGGAGTTCCATCACGTTGGACAATCAACAACCACCCCTCTCTTATGTTGTACTTTTGCTTGGCTTCTTGCATTGTCAAATTTTTGCTTCTTATAGAGTGTCAGCCTTACATATTTAGCACTTTCTCGAATCTTATGTAACAATGGTGATATTTCTCTCAACCCATCTTGCACAATAAGGTTCAAGATGTGAGCAACACATCTCACATGAAATAGATCACCGTGCAATGAGAGCCCCTTAACACAAAGTCGATTCCTGAGCTCCCTAACCATAACATCATTGTTAGAGGCATTGTCAACTGTTATAGAACATATTTTTTTTATCAATGTTCCAAGTTAACAACCTCTCCATAACGACTTCATACAAAGTGTTTCCATCATGGGGACACTCAACTGCCACAAATGCAATAATTTTCTTTTCCATCTCCCACCCATCATCTATAAAGTTTGTTGTTAAACAACAATACCCCAAATTTTGTTCTGAAGTCCACATATCGGTGGTTAGGCCAATCCTACAATCCAAACTATCAAAGTATTTGTACAACTTCTCATTTTCATCCAAATAAATCTTCATGACATCATTCTCTATTGTATTTCGAGAAACAAGCCTAGATAATGGTTGGAGATTATTGACAAATATCTGAAAAAACTCTTCTTCAACTATACTGAAAGGATGCCCATGCTTTATTATCATCTTTGCTAAGTCCATTCAGCTCCTATCTTGGTTAAATTTGAAGTTTTCTACGACTTCTTGTTCACTTGTGCCCATTTGTTTTAATTTAGGAAATTTTGGTACATGCCCTAAAGGGTGGCTCGTTCCTTTAGAACTTCCACCTATATATTGTTTTCCACAATGTTTACAAATAGCTCTCTGCTCCCCAGAATCCAATTTTATTTTCTTAAAATGCTCCCAGGCTTTGGACCTAACCCTCTTTCCAATAGAGCTAGATGCCATAGATGATTCACTCGGGTTTTCAGGCACATTTGCATTTTCAGCACTTGGTTCAGCCATCCTTAATGCATTAAGAAAAAATAAATTAATTTTCACACTAACATGAACAACAAGAAAGTCTAATGAGATTCATATGATAACACTTATGACTTTATCACTAATAAGTAATAAATAGTAAATAAGTTCAGCTATTTCCAATGAGTTTGAAGGAGATTAAACTAAACAAACAAAATAGGGAGGATGGTAAAAAATTCATGAAATATGCTGTAAACCTCTTCAATAGATGCAGGACCCCATAATAGCATGCTTGGTTCCACTGATTTAATTGATGAAACTAAAAAAGAATTAAATGCAAAACGATCAGAATGAAATGACAGGCCTAGTTCCAGACTTCTAGCTACTGCTAACACCTTAAAATAATAAAAATAACTACTATGTCTAGACATGCAAAATGTGATAAGATCAACAAAAAAAATACTTAATACTCAAAAACACTTAATGCCTGTATAATCAAATACCAAAAGTATGGCTCAGGAAGCATCCATTTGCACTTAGAAATTCCATTGTGGAAAGATAACTATTTCTTATTTTATCTCAGAAAATTTGGGGGGACTCAAGTGGAGAGTTCCTGAACCCAAAACCAAAAATAGATCAATAACTATTTCTTATATTATAGTTTTACTCTTAAACCAAAAACAATACAAAACTAAAATGTTTGGAATCACAGAGGAGAGAGGAAATACCTGAACGAGCAAGGAGTCTACTGCTGGATAAAGAAAGAGAAAGAGATGAGATAGATAACCACAGGAGAGACTGGGGAGTGTTGTCGGTCGCCGGATAACACTAGAATGATGGAATGATGGTCACCATTGCTATTCACTAGAGAGAGACGAGAGGAAAGAACTGGAGAGATACCACCGCTGGAGAGAAACACCACCACCGGAGAGAAACCACTGCCAGAAGTATTGTCGGAGTTTGAGGAATACCACCGTCGGAGAGAAACCTTCTTCTTCGTTTGATTGCCGGAGCGAGCGATGGAGGCGTACTGGCATAGAGCGGCAGAGCGCTAGGTCTTCGAAGAAAATTTGGGAGAGAACTTCAAACGAATGAACGGACCATTTGATTCAAACGTTTTGTCCATATTTGGTCTGTATTATATATGGACTATTCATGTTCGGACCGGTCCACATCCATATCATTTTTAGGACTGTCCAGTCCATCCATACCACTTCCGATTCGAACGGTATCCAACCCGAAACCGGTCCAAGTATTTTCCACATTGGCTTTAGCTCAATACGAGATCATTTGGTACTTTGCTCTCTAGTGTTGGTGCGCAAATCGTTCGGTGCCCTGAAGACATGCCGAATGCAAAAGGTGAAAATATCTCTGCCATTACAAGTGCTTTACCTGCTTTGCGTAAAGATTGGTTGCAGATTTTGATTTTGATTGTAGCATCTCCTTGGTCATCTATAGACAGTACACACTTGGAAAAAGCTACTGTCTCAATGGGAAAGAAGGTTTACTATCAGAAGGAAACGTTGCTTTCAATTGGTCCAGGTGTGTTTATGAACTTGAATCTCAATTATCAAATCCACCTCTAGCTAGCTAGGCGTGAGTTCTCTCTGAATTCCCTCAGCATAATTCGGCGATCTGGAAGAGCCCAGGTGCTCTATAGTTGGGCATCAACTATGTCTTGGAAGGGTTATCATTTGGCACAAGAAATCTTGCTAAGCTCTATACTGGCATGCTAGATGGAGTGTGTTCACAGGCCTTTTCTTTGTTACGAGACTTGGAGCTTGGAGAAAAGTATTGTTGTATGTCACTGATCTTCTTTATTATAGCCTATTACTTGTTGGATGATGCTCGAGAGAGCCCTAAGTTGTGACACTTTGAAGGATGGCCAAATTCAAATATCTGTTTAAGAAATTCAAAATGATGGCCTCCAGACAACTGAATAGAGAGCGTTTCTTTTTGAGGACTGACTTGTTTTTACCTATCCCCATTCAGTTCGGTACAATTTAAGAATGATCTGTTACGGTATTAAATTACCTGGACAAAGGGGGGGGTATGGATATCATGTAATAGGGTAGGACTAGGAGTTTTTTTTCTCTTGGTTCGGACTTACCTGTATTTGAGAATTTCAGACCCTTGTATTCAATATCGGTGCCATTTCAAGCCCCAGCGGTTTTGTAGAAATTTGACCCACCTGTCATTGCATGGGGGGCTAGATTAACCCAATCCGTTTTCAATATCGGTACCATCCGAATTTCCAGAGGGTTCTTTGTCAGTTTTGCTTTTCCCTTCTTCCCAATATTATGGAATTTTGGGTCTGTCTTAGTGGGATATGGGTCGGTCGGTGTACCAGTGTGATAGCATTATCTTCCGCCGAGTGTACCAATTTAATCCCTTGGTTGATCTTCAAAATTTCTAGCAAGTCTACGCTTCCCTATTTTCTTACACCAGCATACCGTGGGAATTCTCTTCAGTCTCATGAGTCGCTAGGCAGTTCCATCTTCCTCTTTCAAAATTCGCCTAGGACTTCACTGAGTCCTCGTTTAAAGTAAATGATCGGGACAAGTTTGTATATAGTCTTTCCTTCTTGGGAACCCGAGTTGAATGAAAATGGCTCTTAGAAATAATAATAATTTATAGTATATTAATAATGCTGATAAAAAAGAGAGAAAGGGGATGCATGAATTGACAAGTGGTTAAGGAGAAGAAAGGAAAATAATGATGTCGTTTAAGCAGTTGAAATTAATAAGAACCCCAAGAAAGAAAAAAGGAAATCAAAATATATCAATAAAAAAAGCATGTAACAAAAAAAAACAAAAAAAAAAAAAACAAGAAACAAGACAAAAAAAAGAGAAAGAGAAGAAAAAGAAATAAAAGGAAGGATAGTAAGAAATAAAAGAAGAAATAATTACTGAGTTTTGATGATTAATAGAACACCATTGGGAGCCCTAAGCCTGCGACTCGACACATAGTTACCAGATCTGTTGCGCAAGCAATGACACAAGTTACATCAAAATGAAAGTACTGTCCCTTCTTCATCTGTGGTTCTATCTATTTTGTCAGACTCGAGGATACCAACTTCAGTCTCATACACAAAATATCTCAAACTCCAAGAGTAGTTAGAAGATACAATATCCTAGTTCGCGGCCTTTCGCAAGGAGCATGCTCAGTCAGAACCATTTCCTCCTCCCGCAACAGATCAAAGCACTCGTCCGTCAGCATCGGGAACCTTTCACGCCTTCACACTACCGAGCACATCCACAACTTTCCCATCTTTTACATCATCTTTGTTTCCAGCATCTATCACACCCAATACTATCTTTACACCTCCCCCTTTTGTGTTCATTGCTTCATCACACCAGTCTCCACCCCAACCAATATTTAGCTTTACAGAATAGTCCTACTGCCAACCTCCACCCCAATCAGCCTTTACCTTTGTCGAACAATCCTACTGTCAACCCCCACATCGACCAACATTTAGTTTTCTGGGGCAGTCCTATCCCCGACCCTCTCTGACCTTGTTTGGCGAAGACAACCCCAAGTTCACTACACCACCCCATTAATTCCAAAGGCCCCTAAAGGATGATGTGGAGAGATTCAAAGAAGAGATGAGGCAAGTAAAGGGAATGCACAATTTGGGAATTACAGATTTTAAGGAGTTATACTTGTACTCGAATGCCAAGTTGCCCAAGAAGTTCAGGTGCCTGAT
This sequence comes from Nelumbo nucifera, assembly GCF_055504915.1. Taxonomy (NCBI): domain Eukaryota; kingdom Viridiplantae; phylum Streptophyta; class Magnoliopsida; order Proteales; family Nelumbonaceae; genus Nelumbo; species Nelumbo nucifera. The sequence continues at coordinate 76,414,166 of NC_142650.1, forward strand.
TTTGAGAAATATGATGAAAAAGGTTGTCCACAGACTCACTTAAAAATCTTTTGTGGGGATATGTTTCAATATGGTTATGATGAAAAGCTTCTAATCTAAATGTTCCAGAAAAGCTTGACTAAGAGCGCTAGAATGTAGTTTGCCAATCTTGAGGAAGAGAAAAAGAAGTCATGGAAACAAGTATTTGAAGCATTCTTATATCACTTTTTTTATAACATGGAATTGGTGCCAGATCGAATAGATCTTGAGTCCATGACTCAGAATATTGGGGAGTCTTTCATAGATTATGCCTATCGGTGGCGTGAAATGGCATCCAAACTATGACACCCCATGCCCGAGGAAAAAATAGTTAGGCTTTTTGTCAAGACTTTGAAAAATCCCTACCATACTCTGCCGGTTCCACAACCGCTCAAGGACTTTAGTGAAGTGATGAAAGGAGCTGTCAGAATTGAAGAATCTCTTAGACATGTCGGATTAATTCATTGATGATAGGGGCAGGGGCAATTACATCTAAGTTAAAGAAGTGTGGAACTAAGCATCAAGGAGAGAGTGAAGTACAGTTCATATCTGGCCACCCAGCTAGTTTTGCGGCTGCAACTCCATCTAATCATTCATTTAGGGTGCCTACTCCAATGCGTCCACAATCACGTCAACAGCAGTGCACTCTAAGGGCAGAACAAACTCCCCAAACAGAAAATGAGTTGTCCCCACTTCCTTGTTCATACTCTCAATTGTTACCTGCATTGCTTAATGATTGATATCTAGAGTTTCCTGAAGAGAGACCTCCCTTGGTGCGTAAGCCAAAGCATTATGATGAGAATTCCTATTGTGATTATCATAGAAGCCCGGGGCATATCACTAACAATTTCCATCAACTCAAGATTGTAGTTCAGAAGCTAATTGGTCAAGGTCTCATTGCATTTCCTAAGCCTCAGGAGTCATCTTTGAACTAAGTCTTCCCTTTTATCAGCATATTTTGAATGCCCTCTTTGGTCAATTTTGAGTATCATCTATAATGTCAAGCCAACTACAAGAATTTGAATATAATCTTTGAGACAGGGGGTCAATGCTCTCTACCCTATCTTCAACCATTGAGAGTTTCCTTTTGTATTGCATCTAGTTTGCTATTCTCTCTTCTTTGCCATTCCAAGGCATTTTGAACTACGTCCAGCCTGATCCCTTTCAAAGGGGTACATAGAGTAGCCCATCTCATGGGTTCGGCCACTTCCATAAATAAAATATTAGTTCCCCCATTTTTTTCCTTACCTTGCCTAAGATGCTTACTTATAGGGTAGTGACTAGTCCGTTCAGGGTTGTCTAGCAGAGTTTGCCTTCTCTTAGAATCCCAAAAGATGCATGAGGAAAGTTAGTTGTTGATCAAGAGCTCTATAGTTGAACTTCTTTTGACCTTCCAACCCAAAATAAAACCATCATCCTTGTCCGAACTGGGGCAGAATTGCAACTACCAAAGGATAGCACATTCCCTTTGAATATTTCCTAAGCCAGCACAGAATAAAGGCACCATCCTAACCTAGTGCTCTGTCGATTAATCAAAGAAGGGACTGGAGGCCATCATCGACCGTTCCTCTTTCCTCATTGATCCCTTGAATTCACAAAAGTCATTAGTTAATCAATTGAGCTTATACATTAGACCTTTTTTCGGCAAACTATTCAAACCCACAAGATGCACCTCAGGGATCATCATAGGGCTAAAAAAACAAAAAAAAAAGAGAAAAAGGAAAAAGAGAGAAAAAAAAAGATAAAAAAAAACAAAAAAAAGAGAGAAATAAGAAGGAGAATGCCCTAGGGGGCTTTGTTCGACATACTATACTCAACATATGCTTCTTCGATATGGAACGTGAAATCAATAATGAAATGAAGGGAGGCCATCCTTGGCCGCTTGCTTGACCTTGTGCATTCAATCCTAATAACATGTAGTAAAATCCCCTAGTTGGCCCTTTGAGCCTTCCTATCAACCTTTTCTTCGCAATAAACACTTTCCAGCGAGTGGGTGTTAAAATAAGCAGATTGCGATTAGAGCACTCGCACAAGAGCAAAAAAAAAAGAGAAGAAAAAAGAACTTTTGGTATTTTTGTTGAGAATGGAATACAAGTAAGGTGGGGCAGCTATCAAGGAAGATTGATGTAAAACTGAATTGGCGAATGATGAATCAAGAAATAGTTAGAATAAACTAGGGTAGCTAGGATGATTTTATTGCTATGGGATCTTTCATGATAACATCCACATGCCAGATCTGATTTTCCCTATCCATTTACATTTCATCCCAAAATAAAGTCCTCCCTAATCAATAAGAAGACACAATTCATGTTGATGAAGAATATGAAGAGCAATCTCCATCCATGTGGCAATGAATAAAGCCTTGATAAAAAAGATAAAAAAAAAGAGAAAGAAAGAGAACAAATAGGATGAATGTGATGATGAAAGTAGGCCTTGAATTAATTTTCCCAAGAGGTGATTCATGCATCTGATGCCTATATCAATTGCTATTTGGGCCTTTTAACCCATCATTTGTAACCTCCACCCTAGACCACGTTTCGTCCTGATGAACAAGACCTCCTCGATCTTTGAAAAATCGGTAAACCAGCACTGGACAGACTTATTTGGCTGGCGATGAAGGACCATAGCTATCACTCACTTCATTTAAGTACCAGCTTTATAGCCAAACCAATGTTGTTCACCACAAAAGAAAAAAAAAAAAAGAAAAAGAAAACTGAGGTAGACCCCCTCTGGTAAAGCCTTTCTAACAATAAATCCCTTGTTCAACAATTTACAATTCCATCAAGCATGCTTTTGAATTCAATGAGTTTTGGGTAATGACCTTGAAAAGAAGATATGCACTCTCACTAGATGCGACTAGAAGTATTCCATTTGGATATAATCACTTTCATATGAGTTGAGGTTGAAGGCACTTTTTCCCTTGAGTTTTGAAGATTTTCCATCATATCATTCCCTTATTTCATGACCATTGTGCATTGCTTAATAATTGAATATTTCCTTGTACCACAGTTTAGGATGTTTTGACCTTTTCAGTGCATACTCGATTTCTATCTTGGCTTTACCATCACATAATATCCTATTGCTTACTCATGTATTCCATTGGTCATGTCAGTCTCTATGCTTTGGCCCACGTTAGAAATTCCGTTGGTTATGTCAGCCTTTATGCTTTGGCCCACATCATAAATTTAATTGGTCATGTCAGCTTCTATGCTTTGACTCACATCGAATATTCTGTTGGTCATGTCAGAATCTATGCTTTGACCACGTTAGAAAATTCCGTTGGTCATGTCAGCCTCTATACTTTGACCCGTGCTAGAAAATTCCATTGGTTGTGTCAACATCTATGCTTTGACCTACGTTAAAAATTTCGTTGGTCATGTCAGCCTCTATGCTTTGACCAGCGTCAGGAAATTCCGTTGGTCATGTCAGCCTCTATGCTTTGGCTCACGTCAGAAATTCTGTTGGTCATGTCAGCCTCTATGCTTTGGCCCATATTAGAAATTTCATTAGTTATGTCAGCCTCTATGCTTTGACCCACGTCAGAAATTTTGTTGGTCATGGCAGTTTCTATTGTTTGACCCGCGTCTGTCTTCCGTTGGTCATGTCAGCCTTTATGCTTTGACCCGCGTCAGAAAATTCCAATGGTCTTGTTAGCCTCTATGCTTTGACCTGCATCAAAAATTCCATTGGTTATGTCAACCTCTATGCTTTGACCCGCGTCAGAAAATTCTGTTGGTCATGTCAGCCTTTATGCTTTGGCCCACGTCAAAAATTTCGTTGGTCATGTCAACCTCTATTCTTTGACCCACGTCAAAAATTCTATTGGTCATGTCAGCCTCTATGCCTTAAACCACGTTAGAAATCTCGTTTGTAAGTTTATTTCCTTTTACCATCACTAGTTTTTTTAATTGAGTAAATAGAGATGATATGTATGATGATAAAAAATTAAAGAAAAGAGAAAAAACAAAAAACAAAAAAACATATATAGAAAAAAGAAAAAGAAAAGAATGAATGAAATGAATGATAAATAATGTTTGAAACTTTTATTTTACATTGTGTTATGTCAAAAAGCAATTATTAAAAATCTTTCAAAATGTTCTAAAAAAAACTAAAGAATACTTGGTGTTTTGTGATTATGCTTTGCAAGAATTTTAAACATATGTCTTAATGATTGATTTGTTTGTCTTTAGCATGTTTTTCTTAATGATAGATTTACTTTGATCCAAGTTTTTGCAAATTTACTTTAATCCAATTTTTCATAAATTTACCCAGACACAATTTTTGTTGGTTTACCCTAATTTCGTAAGGTTTTTACCTAGGAGGGGCAAAATCATAGTTTTCATCGAGTTTTCCCTGATTTCGTAAGGTTTTTACCTAGGATGGGTAGTTTTCTTCAAGTTTACCCTGATTCTGTAAGGTTTTTATCTAGGAAGAGCAGTTTTCTTCAAGTTTCCCTTGATTCCATAAGGTTTTTACCTAGGAGGGGTAGAACCGTAGTTTTCATCGAGTTGATTCCGTAAGGTTTTTACCTAGGAGAGGCAGTTTGCTTCAAGTTACCCTGATTCCGTAAGGTTTTTACCTAGGAGGGGCAATTTTCTTGAAGTTTACTTTAATTCCATAAGGTTTTTACCTATGAGGTATAATTTTCCAAAGAATCGCAGTTTTCATTGAGGTTACCCTGATTCCGTAAGGTTTTTTTACCTAGGGGGGGCAGTTTTCTTCAAGTTTACCCTGATTCCATAAGGTTTTTACCTAGGAGGGGCAATTTTCTTCAAGTTTACCCTGATTCCGTAAGGTTTTTACCTAGAGGGGGTATTTTTCTTCAAGTTTACCCTGATTTTGTAAGGTTTTTACCTAGGAGGGGCTGAATCATAGTTTTCATCAAGTTTACCCTGATTCCGTAAGGTTTTTACCTAGGAGGGGCAATTTTCATCAAATTTACCCTGATTCCATAAGGCTTTTACCTAGGAGGGGCAGTTTTCTAAAAGAATCGCAATTGTCATCGAGTTTACCCTGATTTCATAAGGACTTTACCTAGGAAGGAAAGTTTTCTAAAAGAATCGTAGTTTTGATCGAGTTTACCCTAATTCCGTAAGGTTTTTACCCAAGAGGGGCAGTTTTCTAAAAGAATAGTAGTTTTCATTGAGTTTACCCTAATTCCATAAAGTTTTTACCTAGGAGGGGCAGTTTTCTAAAGGAATCACACTTCTCATTGAATTTACCTTGATCATCAATTGTTTTTATTATTTTCTTTTACGGCAAATCTACCTTGATTCCGAAGGTTCTTGATACCTAGGAGAGGTCAGTTTGCCAAGAATAAAATGACTTGAACATAATGAAACGATGATGCACAGGAACTCCTCTTCTTCTTTACCTTCCCTCACCGTAATCCTCCTTCCTCATCTTGCCCCTCTTCCAAGCTTGTCCTTCGCAAAAATATCTGTGTGCTTCCTTTTGTCTTTGTTGTTTCATAGTCTACTATATGACAACAACGAAGGGTAGCTGTTAGCACTCGATTTTTGCTCAGTCCGTCACCCAAACCTCTAATTCACCTCAAATCCTTGATTAGAACCTTCTGATCCATCCAAAACACCCAAAAACCCATATTCCACTGTTAAACCTGCCCGATACCTATCTAATGGCCCCGATTGACCCTCACTCGCACCTCAACCATTAGATCAAACGCAACCATCAGACCTAGAACATCCCAAAACACCTATCCATGAAATTTGAACTCAAGATTCCTTCGCTCACCCGTCCATCAAACAAAGATTCCACTTTGATCTTTCTCGCACACACAACTTGTATCCACTTGGAATCCAGATTCCCTTGATCCGAAAACATCTAAACCAATCAGACCTCTCCAATCACATCAAACTACACAAAAACTCTACCTTGTGAAATTTCACCTAAAACTACCTTTGTTTACCTCTTCATCGAGCATAAATTACATTTTGAGCCCTTAGATTAACCGAATTGAGCCCTTTCTATATCTGCCCAATCTGGGACAAGTTGGTCCAATCAGACCCCACCAATCAATTCAGATGTCCAAAAACCCCATCCTATAAAATTTCAACAAAAAATACTCTCATTTACCCTTCCATCCAAGAAGATTCCATTTCGGCCAATCCTACTAGCCCACAAACGCAAACATACTCTCTGTTGTCAGACCCATCTCAACCCTCCACTTTTTTTACCCAAAACCACCCATCATTGAACCAAGAACCCGGTTCAACCCTTGGACCCGATTTAGCCCAACTTGCCAAAAATTAACAAAATACCCCTCAAATTCCCTAAAATTATGAGATTGCCCCTGCCTTCCATATAAATTCAACCTAACCTTTTCATTCACCCTGATCTGAAAATCCGAAGAATTTGAATGGGAGACTATTCATCTCCCCCTTCGTTCGAACCCAACCCAAGCGACGACAAATCAGTCGTGACGACAGGAAAGAGAATGGCAGCGATTTCCCTCCTCCCATCACCAGATTTCTCCCCCTTCTTTTTCTTCTTCTTCTTCTTTTTCCTTCTTCATTTTCCCCTTCTTCTTATTGTTTAGACAATCACATTCTTCCTGATCGCCGCTGCCACTCACAGCAACAACGATCTATTCACTACATCATTCTCCTCATTTTCTACCTCTCTCTCTTCTCTCTTCTATCTCTTTCTCCCTTCCATCAAATCAAATCTCCTTCATCGTTGAATTCGAAATAAGACCGTCGATAGTGGGAGCCAAACCACAACAGTGGCAAATCTCCGCCTGAAATCGTTAGCACAAATCTTTTGGTTGCAACAATAGCTCAATTGTGCCACCACTGGAATTCGAAGCAACCTGTCCCTATGGCATCACCATTTTCCCAACCTCCTGTGAAACTGGATGCGCAACGTCAAGCTCACCTTCGATGAATCAGTAAAAGTTCACTCTCAAACCCACTTTTGATCCCCTGATCTAATTCCTTAAATTTTGAACACTAGTGACGCACATCTGTCAGTTCAGCCGATTCCTCTGTTCATCCAAAGTTAAGTTCAGGCCGACATACAATCCTAGTAATCCTACTCTAGTGGTATATTTCTTTATTATTAGGTTATTTCCTGTGTTTTGTTTTTCTATCCTGATTACCATTAGTTTTAATGAAATTTTAATCGTGTATTTCATTTCCTTGATTATAACTTTTTTTATCTGATATTGCTACTACTCAACATATTTTATTCTGCATAAGTAGAATGGTGAGAAACTCTGAATTTGGATTAGATTTCTATTAAATGCTCACATGTTTAGGATTGGATTTAATGTTGTTCTGATTGCCTTAAGTTTTCCTGAGCTGCTTAATCTAAATGTTCAGTTCAGTTTTGTGAACCTCATTGAATGATCACTGAATTCGGTTTCTTAAAATGAAAAGGGGAAGGACATGGGAGTTTAGTTTGCTCATTATGCTTTAATCAATTAGACAATTACTTATTTGTGCTTGTTTGGGATACCATGCGGGCTCCACCTATTGGACCCGGGAGAGGGGTGCCTAGCCCCTTCTCTCTCCCATCCGAGTCTTACTCGAACTAGTTAGTCGGTGCCTCGGGCTTTGGAGTCACTAATAAATCAAAAGTGCTTTTCAATATAAATCCTGGAGGTCCCATCACCTCCTTTTCCTTCACTTGATGGGTGGTGACTCCATTTCCAGCCCAAGTGACAAGTGAGCCATTTTTATGACGCTCACAACACTGAATCCCCACTTCGTCTTGTTGTTATCGTCTATTTGTTTCACTCTTTGTGTTCTTTTACTTGCCTTACAACCTCTTCTCTATTTCCCTTCTTGCTTTCTGTTATACCCTTGTCTGTTTGTCATGGATCCTCGCCAAAAGAAAGCGAAGAAGAAGACAGAGTGTCCTTTTCTCGATTTCGTCAAGGAGGTTGACACAGCAGAATTACTAATAGAGAGGGAAACGACTATAGCAACCGAAGGGGAACTAGGCTTTTGGCCCCCAACGTTGGTGTCAAGGGGTGTGGAGGGTATATTCGACCCCATCCATGGCACAGGGTTGATGTGTCACTGTGGGCAGCCAAACCGGTCTATGTCCTATAAGTGTCAAGAGTCCAAGACCGACAACTCGAGGTCCCCCAATAGCTATACTACTTGGGCATAGCACATCCTTAAGAACCTCATGTATTGTCGGACATTGTAGGACTCCGGTCTTCTTTGATTCATGGATTGCTACACGAATCTCGTTGGTTGGGAGGGGGTGAAGTATGTGGATCATTTGTTGGAGCACTGGTGTTGCTGCACCCACACCTTCGTGGGTGCATTTGGAGAGCTTATCGTCACAGTGGAGGATGTGGCTTCCTTATTGGCATTGCCCATTGGGGGCTCTATTTCTACCCAGCACCTCTAACACATCAAGTCCGTTCATGTAGACCTGAGGGAGCTCTGCGATGAACTCCTTCGTGAAGTAGCAGCTTACAAGGTTTAGGTAGATCAGACCACCACTCGGGGGAAGATGGTATTAGACCAATGGATGGAGTTCTGGTTTGAATCCCATGGTAGGAGGGACATAATGGTGTAGGGTGCAAACACTCAGTGTCATCTTATCACTTTCATCCTGTATGTCGCCTCCCGTTTCCTCTTCCCTGGGCTCCTCGACTACGGCCTGCACACAGTCTTGGTTTCTCTTGTCGTTCTCTTTACCAGTGGCCATCAACTTCCCCTAGCCTCAATGTTCTTGGGTTATCTCTACAACCAAATGAACAACACCGTCCAACAGATAGTGGACCCAAGCTGCAAAAGGCGCATTAGTTATATTTGTACGTCATTCCTTTGAATGTTCTTGTGTGAACGCTTCAACCTCAATGTCGCACCTCGTCATCTCTCCCCAATGCGAGTTGCCGTTACCACCATGAGAGGTGATGAGTCTGAAGAAAAGGTAATTGAGGTCTACAGGGGGAAGTGTTGGCTCCATGCTACCAGGCCCAAAAGTTTCAAGATGAGTGAAATCGACATAAAGTTGGCTTACCTCGACGGGATAGTATGGAAACCATACACCCAAGCTGTTCACCATGCCATGTCGTTCTGTGTCGACATGCCTATTCCAAAAGGTGGTGATCAACAGTGTGTTGTCGAAGTGAAGAACCTTACTGCGGGCATGACACGGCTAGTGACTTGGCCCAGTGTGGTAGAATACCTTGATCGCACCGACGAAGCATAGTTGGCTGCCTACCACCCAGACCAGGTAATGTGGTAGTTCGATTACGTTGACATGGGTGCATAGTTCTTGAGGTCTTTGGGGGAAGACATATTTTGGGTTTAGTGCCATGACCTTGCCTTTCTAGGTTGCTCAAGATTCCCTATAGCAGGGTTTGTGAGGGTGCAAGGTTGTAAATCCCTCCATTTTGCTTACTTCTATGCATTATTTGGGGGTTTTCAGGAGTTAATGAGGAAGAACCCCCCCACAGGTCATGTCTTAGCTCCCCCTGAAGGTCATGCTGTCAACTAGGGTGATAGTCTATCTGCTCCTTCATCGCACTCACTAAAGAAGGTGAGGACAAAGCGCGAAGGGAAATGACCAATTTCAGAGGAGGAGGGGGAGAGTAGCCATCCTCCCGCCGTGAAGAAGCCAAGATCCGTCAGAGGGAGTCCAATAATAGGGTTAATTAATGATGGAATGAATGAATCTCGTTGTGAGAGGGGTCCCTATTTATAGGGAAGGATCCCAAGGTCCTGAAAGGAAGGAGCCAGAAGTGTTCATTCTCTACTAGGAAAGGGAATATTGGATTCGTCGTCAGTCACTAAGGAGCATTGCTAGGGTTTCTCCACGTGTTCTTCTGGGATCTCTTGAGGGTTGACTTTCCTTTCATCGAAAATCCTTGTAACCCACATATACTACCACCTTTTGCACCTTACTTAACCGATGTGGCACTAGTGATGTCGCTGCTTGGCGGGTAGTCTCTTATCAAACCCACATGGCACCATATTACACACATCGCTTAAAATTACACATGCGGCCAGTATTTAGACCCGGTTCTTAACGAACTAGGGTTCTATAGAGATCCAGGGTTTATCGTAAGACTGCACTCCTTCAAAGTTCATCATCGGACCTCGTGTGTCTGAGGTCTATTGGTGTATCCAGAAGCGTGTCGTTAACCACTTCGAAACACCAGTTAAGAGATTTATAATTTTTTTTAATCCTTACATAACCTTAAACAACGTAGTACATGGTGAGGAAGGGGTCAAACACACAGAGAAGCGAGGGAAAAATTATAATTTTCTCATTCCGGACAAATAAAAAGAAAATGGAACTAGGGATTGCAGAAAATAAGAAAATAAAATTTATTAATACTGAAATTAAAGGTTCGGAATTAAACAAGACAATAATCAAAATTTAAAAATAAAAATAGACTAAAATCAACAAAAGAAATAAATAAAAGTGATCCAAAATTCGGATCTAGTGGCGGTAGTTGTAGATTGGTTGGATGGCTTACAGGAACCTCTCTTGACAAGATCTGGGCGTCCTTCCCTTCTTCAGCCCTCGAACCCCTTGAGACACTTTAGCCTTGAACCAGACGAATTTGGATTTGCAAAACACACAAATGAACAAAAATTAAATCTAAAAGAATGCTGAAATAAAAATAGCATGAAAGAAAATAAAGAAAATATAATGATGGTTGATCAGATCCAATGGCAGTAGCTGCAGATTGGCTGGACTACTTGCAGGAACCCCTCCTGACAAGAACTAGGCGTCATTCCCATCTACAACCCTTGAACTCCTCATGAAACCTTAGCCTTGTGAACTAGATGAATTGACCAACCCCTTCTCCAGGGCCCTTAGGGTCCTTTTTATAGAGAATGGTGGATAAAATTGGGATTAGAGAGAAAGAGGGGGGCGGAAACTGGGTTTTTGCAGAAATATGGGCATCCTAGGGTTTACAATGGAGGGTTAGGATTGTTCTAAGGTGATCCTAAGGCTGAAAAGAAAAAGAGAGGGCACCCAATACTATGTAGGGTTGAGATTTAATGGCTAAAGGTTGAATGGTGAAGATTAGAAGTTAGGTGGCTCCCTAGGGTTAGAATGCTAAAAAGAGAGTGCCCTAGAATGGATGGTGGAGATTAGAAGGGATGGAAGGTAAGGATTTAGCAGTTGGGGGCGGTTAGGGTTTGTTAAGGATGAAAAGAATCAATGGAGAGGCGCCTAGGGTTTTCTAAGGAGAGGAAAGCATGCTAATACAGTAGGAGGGGCGCCATTCTGGGTTTAGTAGATAGGAGGCACCCTCCTATGCTCAGTTTTTCACAAAAACACCCCCTCTCTCAGCTAGACTTCACACTAACTTCCCAAAAACTGCATTTCAGCCATGAAACTTCCCCAGTTTTCCACAAGATTTGCATAGAGACCCTTAGAGGTCACAGTATTGAATTTAACTAGGAAGAAGGCACATTTTGACTATTCTAAAACTGAAAATACCCCTGAAATGATGTCCTTAAGGCATCAAACTACAGAGTTATCACACCCCCCAACTTAACCATTGCTAGTCCCTTAGCAATGCAGCCTTAAAATTACACTAAGTATAGAGATCATTCCCATTGCAAGATCATCCCTTACAAAATTAGCCAAGTACCCTGATTCCAGAATTCTCGAGCATTGTATAAATCGGTATTGATTGATTTTTAAAATCAAATGGGTATTCTTCCTATCATTTTTACAGTGGATTTCTACCCCTGAACTTTATATGCACACTTATTTTTATTACTACCTTCCACCATTTGATGCGAATCTCGACACTTGCCTTATGTGAAAAGACCCAGTTACTAAGTGTTAGGTGATTGTCTTTGGCATTCCCTTTCCCGTTTGACACGAATCTCAACACTTAACTTAGGTGAAGAGACTAGGTTACTATGTATAAGGTGTCCATTGACCTTCTATTCTATTTTTTTTTTCAAACACTATTCAGGGTAGTCCACTATCTCTAACAATTTTGAAGAATTTTTTGTCTAATTTCTCAATCTTTCTCTCCTTATCCTATCATGGGCAAACATGGAAGTATTTTCCAATTTGTAAACGGTTTCAACAATATTCAAATAAGACTAATTTTGACTCCTATCACTTGCTATCAATTTCTACAAAATTCAATATTCTTTTATCAATTTCCTCAACCTTTTCTGTTTGGGAATCTCTTTTAATGAAAAATTTTAAAAAAATCTCAATAAAATTTTTAGTTCTGCAATTCTAAAGGCTTAGATTTTCAATTTTTTTATAATTTTCTCTCTCTCTTTCTTCACCCCCCAACTTAAGTGCCATTGTCCCCAATGGCATGACTAGATTGATGCAAAAAGGACATGGGCCAAAGGGAACAATCAATAGGGTTTCCTGAGGGGTTCAAGGTCTACCAACTGGTCTCGAATCAAGAAAAAAAAAACTCAAATCCTAACAGTAGAAACACTAAAAACTATGTTGGGTTTCCTCCCAACCAGCGCTAAGTTTAACGTCTTCAGCCAGACACATCCATTCACTTCTTCCATCCAAACTCTCAGACTTACTTTCTTCTTCATACAAACAAGGCTCAGACAGGGCTAACCAAGGGGTAGACAAGTCATTTAAAAAGTCATCCACTCTATCTACCTTGAACTCATCTTCCCCTAGGTTTGGATACTTAGAGGCACTAAAAACATTTAACTGAACTTTCTGCTCCCCAATTGAGATGTCCATTTCTCTCAATTTACAGTTAATGTTTGCATTGGTCGTTGCTAGAAACAGACGTCCTAAGATTATCGAGTTATGGTTCAGTTCCTCGGTTGGGGTCATGTCTAGGACAACAAAATCTACTGGGAAGTAGCAATCATCTATCCTAACTTTGATGTCCTCAATAACACCTCGAGTCTTGACTGACCAATCAACGAGTTGCAAAATTACTAGGGTACATTTTAACTCGTCAATCCTGAACCTGTTATAAACAATGGACAGAAGCAGATATGTACTGGCCCCAAGATCCAATAGGGCCCGATCAAAGGCGGTTCCAGAGATGGCACAACTTACGAGAGGAGCACCTAGGTCTTTCATTTTCTGAAGGAGTTGGTTTAGGAGGACTGCACTAACATCTACCGAGAGCATCACTTTTTGTGGGGCCAATTATGGCTCCATCATTTGAGTACACAGCTCTTCCAAGAACTTGGCATAGGCCGAGACATGTGGGATCGTGTCGAGGAGAGGGAGGTTAATATGGACTCCCCTACTCTCCTCGTTACGAGTCTCTTTCTTCTTTCACACTGGCCCGAGTGTGAGTGCAATTGAAAAGGGAACTACGGGTTGGTACACTATAGGCTCTTCTTCTAAATTTTCTTTTCCTTTTTCTCCCCCCCCCCCAGCTTAGTATCTTCTTGCTCCTTTTCTTCTTCACTAACTCTCTTTTTCTCATGCGAGTCCTCTAAAATCCTCTCACTCCTTAAGGTTGTAATAGCCATGGTGCTTTCAAGCTGAGGGTTCTTAGGAGGTGGTTGAATCTGTTATAGAGGAAAATCAGGTGGCTGATTTCTAGGATTCGCAACCAGTTGAATCAGTAGTTGCCCTACTTTTCTCCTCACCTTGGCATCGGTTAGCTATCCTATTTGTCTCTCAAATCTATCGATGGACTGTTGCTGATTTAGGAACAGCTGCTAAAGCTGCATGAATTGGTCATCAACTATACGAGTCTGAGGAGGTTGTGGGTAGGCCTGATAAGATTGAACCGGTTGATTCCTAAGGTACATCTGCTGGAATTGGTTTTGCACTTGTGGATCCAGAAGCGTGTCATTAAACACTTCGGAACACCAGTTTAGAGATTTATAAATTTTTTCAATCCTCACGTAACCTTAAACAACATAGTACATGGTGAGGAAGGGGTCAAACCCACAGGGAAGCGAGGGAAAAATTATTATTATCTCATTTTAGAAAAATAAAGATAAAATGGAACTGGGGATTGCAAAAAATAAGAAAATAAAATTTATTAATGGTGAAATTAAAGGTTCAGAATTAAACAAGACTATAATCAAAATTCAAAAATAAAAGAACACTGAAATCAACAAAAATAAATAAATAAAAGTGATCCAAAATTCAGATCCTATGGCAGTAGCTGTAGATTGACTGGATGGCTTGCAGGTACCCCTCCTGACAAGATTTGGGCATCCTTCCCTTCTTTAGCCCTCGAACCCCTTGAGACACCTTAGCCTTGAACCGAACGAATTCAGATTTGCAAAACACACAAACGAATAGAAAATAAATCTAAAATATTGCTGAAATAAAAATAGCATGAAAGAAAATAAAGAAAATAAAATGATGGTTGATCAAATCTAGTGGCGGTAGCTGTAGATTGGCTGGACTACTTGCAGGAACCCCTCCTGACAAGAACTAGGCGTCCATCCCATCTACAACCCTTGAACTCCTCATGAAACCTTAGCCTTGTGAACTGGGTGAATTGACCAACCCCTTCTCCAGGGCCCTTAGGGTAATTTTTATAGAGAAGGGTGGATACAATTGGGATTAGAGAGAAAGAGGGTTAGACAGCTGGGTTTTTGCAAAAATATAGGCATCCTAGGGTTTAGAATGGAGGGTTAAGATTGTTCTAAGGTGATCCTAAGGCTGAAAAGAAAAGGAGAGGGCACCCAATATTATGTAGGGCTGAGATTTAATGGCTAAAGGCTGAATGGTGAAGATTAGAAGTTAGGTAGCCCCCTAGGGTTAGAATGCTAAAAAGAGAGTGCCCTAGAATGGATGGTGGAAATTAGAAGGGATGGAAGGTCAGGATTTAGTAGTTGGGGGCAGCTAGGGTTTGTTAAGGATGAAAAGAATCAGTGAAGAGGCGCCCTAGGGTTTTCTAAGGAGAGGGGAGCATGCTAATACAGTAGGAGGGGCGCGATTCTGGGTTTAGCAAATAGGAGGAGCCCTCCTGTGCTCAGTTATTCACACCAGCTTCCCAAAAACTGCATTTCAACCATGAAGCTTCCCCAGTTTTCCACAAGATTTGTATAGAGACCCTCAAAGGTCACAGTATTGAATTTAATTGGGAAGAGGGCACATTTTTACTGTTCTAAAGCCGAAAATACCCCTGAAATGATGCCCTTAAGGCATCAAACTATAGAGTTATCATCTATCGTAGAGTCGTACATGCTCAAGGTTCATCGTAGAACCGAATGTGTATAAAAATTCATCATAGGTTTAAATAGAATCTGTTTTAGGCTTGCTTCAAGCATAGGTTTATCGCAATCATGTGATGAACCGTGTGTTTATCGCAAACCTACGATGTACTATAAGTTCATCGTAGGGGAAAGATGAGCTACAGACTAATCGCAAGTGTCCATATGGTATCCATTTGGTATTTTTTGTGCTTTAAGAATCTGAACGAGCACTATGTACCTACAATAGGATTTAGTGAATGGGGATCTAAGGGTATTTGTGATCCAATGGATAAAATAGATCTTTGATTATTTGGGTAGAATAGGAGACCAAGTGGTTTGATTTGTTGTGAGGAAGTAGGAGTGGGTAGTTGATCAACAAAGGTAAGGAAGGAAGGAGAATCGATGCTAGGTGCCCTAGTCTTGGAACTTTACATGATCAAAGACTATTTATTCTTAGAAAAGTGACATCTCCTAGGTGTCAAAAAACATTATGGAATTAGGGTTTTATTGACAAAAAAAAGTAAAGTGGGAGCTATTAAACAGTGTGTATGCCCTCAACTCCAAATAATATATTGTACATACTTTTGTTATGAATAAAATAATATTTATTTCATGTGTCATCAAATTGTTCTACCAAATCCCCTTAATTCATATTATTATTATGTATGAGACAACATAGTTGTTACATTATGGACTTAAATCATCATAACCAGTGAATACACTTGGGAAGTCTATCCTGACAAGGTTGTCATTCACACACTACCCAAGGTAGTGGAGAAATGGGTCTAAGTTGCTTGGGTTGTAACATAAGGTGTGAGGGTAAGTGTTTATAAGAAACATTGAATTGGATCAAACCCAAAATATTCCTAGACTTTGTGATAGATGAGAACGTCAACCAATGAAATCCTTCTAGGGTCAAATACTTAGGCATGTTACAATATTCAATGATGGTATGTCAACTGATGATCAGTGTGATAGGATCTGCTACTATGTTAAGACATAGAGATTAATTTATACAACTTCCTCTTTAGAAACCTAAATCTACTGGCAGTAGGATTATCTAAATCCTTAATGAAGGATCCAATGGTATTAGAAGTTGGACGCCATGTCATAAAGACAAAGAGGGAAAATGTCATTCCCCCAATGTGGTCTCAAGTATTATTAGTAGAGAGATAAATTGCAAGTGCTTGATTGGGCTACGTTGACTTGATTATCACATAATGGGTTAAACCAATAGACTTTGGCCTTTAGAATGGTAAGGTTTGGCCTTTAGAATGGTAAGGTCCCAAGTAGTTTTAAGTATTTAAACACTTAACTGGCCTATTTACTTAAGCCCATAATAGATATGGCTGAATTAGTCTATTAGGCTAATTAAAATATTAAGTGGTCAACCCCACTACATTACCTAAAGCATGTCACAAAAGTAAATTCCAGAATTTTTAAGGACCTAATAGTTAATTAAAATTATCAGATAAGAATCCAAGTCAAACTATCAACTTGATAATCTAGTGTGAGTAGGATTTCACTAGTTTGACTAGTTAGATAGGTTCCAATCTATGGGCTAGATTAGGAGGGCAAGATTCTCTCCAACTTGATCCTAATCATGTTAGGAGTCATAGATAGAAAAGGAGAAGACTCTTGCAGCCCTCTATAGTCTATAAATAGAGTGCTATATGATGGGATTAAACAATGGAAGTTCTCCCTACTTTGTTGACTTCGATCCAACCTAGTAAGACTAATCTTGATTAGGGTTTTAAACCCCATTCGACTAGATTTCTTAGACAAATTTTCTAGAATAGTTATAGACATATTTTGGGTAAAAAAACATCACTTAGATTCATGTAAAATATTGGACCTTTGTTGTTGTGAATTCTATAAAAGCTTTCTAAGTCTGCTAGTATATAGTTGTACCATCTTCAACTAGTTGTAGTCTTTTGGGAAGATCCAAGCTTGGGTACCACTTTGATTTTTGCATTTATGGAAATCATAATTAGGTACTATACTCATTATTGATCTAAAGATTTGATCTTTCTTGGTCCAAGAATCCTAAATGATTCAAGGAGAAAAACTGGGTTTTCTCTTCATGTGCAATTTCAGCATTAGGGTTTCTAGAAAATTTTGATTTTTAACCTATCCATTTTATGGAAATTTTGTACAACATAACCACTAGATGATCATATTTCAAGAACAGTGTTTCTTTCCTAAGTGTCGTACCATTCATGTAGTCACCAATTGGATTTTCATAGGAAGGGCAGCTTCTTGCCCATATATATTGTTGTAGGGAAAGCTCTTGTTGCCTTTCTTCTATGTATGTCGTATGCCTAGAGTATGTTTGATAACTAATCAACCTAGTCTGTGTGGTGTTCATTGACCACTTTCTTCAGCATTATTATTAGTGTTTTGTTTGTTGCCTTGTCCTAACCATTGCCTTAAGGGTAATATGTTGTAGACTACCCTAATCTGGCATCATACTAGTCTAACAAGTTTGACACCTCTAAGTTCTTGAAAAAAAAGTGCATTGTCTACTATGAGCGTCAGAAAAATGGCTCACTTGCCACTTGGGCTGGGAATGGAGCCACCACCCATCAAATTAGGAAATGGAGGTGATGGGACCTCTAAGAATGATTTTTAAAAATGCTTTGCCTTAATAGTGACTCCAAAACCCAAGGCACTGGTCCAACCAGTTTGGGTAAGACTCGAATGGGAGAGGGAAGGGATTAGGCACCACTCTCCCAAATCCAGTAGGTGGGGCCCACATGGGAACAAAATCCTTCCACAAGAAGTAAAACTACTTAAAAAAGATATCTAATTAATTAGAGAAAGCCACTAACGACAAAAAGAAGGTTCAACAAACCAAGATGCTCCAAATGATGAGCATAAAGGGCAAGTTTTTTAAAATATAATTAGAGAGAAAAATAAAATAAAAAATAGTGGTTATCAGAGAGAAAAATATAATAAAAAATAAACATAAAAGAAAATATTTTTTAAATAAAAAGAAGGTTCAGCAAACCAAGACCCTGTAGTCTTTTGGTTTACTTTTCTTATTTTTTATTTTTTGATCTCACTTTTTCTTATTTTTTTTCTTTTATTTTTTCTCTTTTTTGTTTCTATTTTTCTCTTTCCTCCTTTTTTGTTGTTTTTTCAATTTTCTTTTGTTTGTATTATTTTGAATTTTTTTTGATTGATTTTTTTACCCTCTTTTTTTTTTACTTTATGTTATCATTTTATGTAGGCCCTGCATGACTCTTCTTACCAAATATTGTTAGACTTATCACTTAAACAATTTTGTTTCTACTCTTCACTTAAACAATTTTGTTTCCTCTTTTTTTTATTTTCCCTTTTCTTTTTTTTCTTTTCTTTCAACTTTTCTTTTTATTTAAAAAAATTTCCCTTTATGTTTATTTTTTATTATATTTTTCTCTCGGATTATATATATATATATATATACTTTTTATTTGATTTTTAACTTTTTAGGACTTTTGATTATTTTATATATTTTACTTTCCTTTCCTTTTTATCCCTTTTTATTTTAATTTCCCATTTTTAAATTTTCTTCTTCTTGTGGTTTCTCTTTCTTTCCTTCATTTTTGGAACTTTGGATTTATGATTTTCTTATTTATTTATTTTTATTATTTATTATTTTTTAATTATTTTTTTCAATTTTTTTGCTTTTGCTATAAGTAATTTTCTAGAAGAAATATAGTTACTTTTTCCCACTTAAATGGTTTGATTTCTCCTTCCTCATCTTTCTTCTTCTTTTTTTAATAACTTTCTTTTTGGATTTTTATTATATTTTATATTTGTATTTGTTATGAATTTGCACTAAAGTTTTCTTTTTTGTTTTTCTTTTGAATTTTTGAATTTTTATTATTTTTTTGTATATTTGTACCATGATTAATTTTTTCTTAATTATCCAAAATTATTACTTAATGATTTTGTTGTTATTATTTTTTTCTTTTCTTCTTTTTCTTCCATAATTTTCCCCTTTTTTTCTACTATTTTTCCTTTTTATTTTGTTTATACTTCTATTTATGCTGATTATTTTTAAATTCCTTATTTTATCATTTTGATTTCTTATATTAACATTTTCTTTTTTTTAGTTTTTTAATTTATTTTGTTTTATTTTTTAATACTTTGGTTTTGGATATTTCAGATATTTGTTATTTTACCCCTTTTTATTTTTTATATATTTTCCCTTGTTATACTTTTTTCATTTTCTCTTTTAAAAACTTGCCTCTAATTTTTCTCTTTTTTTATTTTATTTGTTTATTATTATATTTTTTTGACTCTTTATCTGATTTCCATTAGATTTTTTTAATGGGGATTTTGATTATTTTAATTCTTCCATTTTTTATTTTTCATTACTTTTCCATTATTTTCTTTTTTTTTCTATTTCAATTTTTTTTTTTAATTTTTTGTTTTAATTTATTTGTCTTTTATATGTATTAGTGCTTAACTAAAACTTACTACCCCTCTTATTTCAATTTTTTTACTTTTTTGTTTTACCTTTTTTCTTCTCTCTTTTCTTTTTCTTTTTCAATTTTTCTGTTTTTTCTTCTTTTTCTTTAAACTTGCCCTTTGTATTTTTTTCCTCTCTTTTGATTGTTTTATGAATTTTTACTTGATTTTTAATTTTTTTTGGGATTTTGATTGTTTCAATTTTTTTAATTAATTTTTTTTATTTTCTTTGATTGTTTCTAGGTGTATTTGTGCCTAGCCTTCCTATAATTTTTCTTTTTCATGATTTTTTGACTTTTTTATTTTGTTACATATTTTTTAAGTTTTTTTTATCTACATATATTTTATCCTATTGTTCTATTTCTATTTTAGTTTTATTGGACTCTTGACATTTTATCTATTTTTTGTTTAAATTTTATATTTTTTTATTTTATGTTATTATTTTGATGTAGGCCCCATAAGGGGTATGCAATTAATCAAAGTTGGGTGGCTGACATCCTAAATGACTAGGCTAACACATGATGTGTAAAGCATGAGGGGTGGGTTGACACCTAGACTCAAGTCTCCAACAAGGTAGTCAATCTTCAAACCTCCACCCATCAGACAAATGGGCTTCTTTGGCCGGTGACCGGTTTGGGAATTTGGTGCAACTATTAGGACCAAGACCCCAATGACCTACCACCTAGGACCCTACCTAATAGGACATGGAATGTAAAACTAATGCAGAATGGTATGTGTGGAGTGTGAGTGAGCAGATAAGCAATAACATATATAAAGCAACAAACAAATATATAATTATCAGAAAATGAGCAGCTATTACTAAAACAAAAGAAAATAACACATAAGCATGCATATATACAAGAAAAAGGCTATCAAGCCAAATGGGTCCCATGCGGGGCCCACCTATCCAATAACTCCCTAGTGGAGTCACCAGTCTATAAATGCTGGAAAAATGACTCACTTGCCACTTGGGCTAGGAATAGAGTTGCCACCCACCAGATTAGGAAATGGAGGTGATGGGACCTCCTAGAATGATTTTTAAAATGCTTTGCCTTAATAGTGACTCCAAAACCCAAGACACTGGTCCAACCAGTCCAGGTAAGACTCAAATGGGAGAGGGAAGGGATTAGGCACCCCTCTCCCGGATCCAGTAGGTGGGGTCCACATGGGAACAAAAACCTTCATCAAGAAGTAAAACTACTTAAAAAGGATACCTAATTAAGCCTGAATTGTCGTCTTATTAAGCCTAAATCAACAGTAACATTTCTTGGTAAACTTCAAGAGATTACAACTTAATTGTAAATTTAACAGTGAATCCCAAATTTCTAGAGAAGAAGGGAGAAGGGATTTCTATGAAATAATCTTACTCTGAAGGAATCCAACTAACTAAAAACATACCACCAAAAAAATTAGCAAAAGGAAGAAAAGGATTCACAAATCACTCTAAAAGAAATCGATCTAACCATCATTTAAACTTCAAAACAACGAGAGAAGAAATGTAGCAATGAAATAGACTCACATTCACAATATTATTCGAAACATATGCGAATTAAACCTGAACCACTACCAGTGCAAAATCTAAAAGAATAAAATAAAAAAAAGGCAGAGAGCAAATGAACAACAATCTAACATACGAAGGTATATGGACTTAACGACACATGATAGCAAATAGTAAACTCCAGGTCAAGTTCGGCTTGGGAACGGACCTATAGAATGTCCGGTGGAATTTACTCCATCGGTCTGATCCCCAACCTTGAACCCTCACTGTCAAAATGAACTAAGAGAGAGGTTGGCATCGATTACCTAAAGGACATCCTAACCACAGGTTCGATGCTGTGAACAGGAGTCTGGATGAATTTGGTGTATTCTATAAGAGACGATCAAAGACTACAGCGGTCGTATGGGTCCTCCCAACTTTTGAGATTCACCAGCCTCCTAAGGAAGTTGGCGAAACTAGGGAAGTTGGAGTTCATTGAAGGGTGTCAAATGTGTGATAATCTTCTAGAGAACAGAAAAGGGAAGCGATGGTGTTGAAGGTAATGAATCTCTCTCTGGATTTTATAGGAGGAGAGGAATTACTGAGAGAGAGAGAAAGGCAGGTGTTGTCACTATTTGCCGAAGGAGATGATGAACGGTGACGAATGAATGGTAATCTTCAAACTGGAGAAAGAAGAGGAAGATGGAGGTGGAAAATGAGGAAAGAAAGAAAAAGAAAGGGGATGATGAAAACCGATGAAATCTGATGTGGTAAGAAACAAAATCGTCACCACCTCCGACAGTTTAGGTGAAAATGGCAATGACAGTAAGAGCTCCCCTCCTTTCTCTCTGCTTAGGGCGAACATGAGACATTCGACTACTTATAAAGAACGCTAGGGGTTTTTTGTGATTTTACAAAACATCGAGGTTAAAACTGAATTTGTAGGTTGGGCCAAAACCGGTCTAGGGGATTCAAGTTGGGGAGTCTGGTTCAGTTGTGGGGATTTTTGGGTCAGAAAATGAAAGGTTGAGAAAGGTCTGAGTGCAAAGAAGGGTTTTGCGTGACTACGGGCCCATGAGATTGGCTGAAATGAAATCTTTTTAGATAGAAGGTTAAATAAGGGTATTTTTGGTTTAAATTTTATAGGGTAGGGTTTTTGGACATTCTGAGTTGATTGGTGGGGTCAGATTAACCTAACTGGACCCGGATTAGGTAGATCTAGAAAGTGCTCAATTCGATTAATCTAGAGGTTCAAAATGGAATCTTTGTGTAATCGAGGGACCTGTTTTGGATGAAATTTCACATGGTAGGATTTTTTGGTACTCTGAGGTGATTGGTAAGGTTTGATTGAGCCAAATGGGCCCAAATCATGCAAATTTTCAATCTGGTCAATTTATGACCTTGAAATGGAATATTAGTTTGATTGAAGGGTAAACAGAGGTATTTTGGGATGAGATTTCACATGTAAGGTTTTTCTAGCATTCTGGGGTGATTGGAAAGGTTTTATTGGTTTAGATGTGTTCGAATCAAGTGGATATGGGTTGTGGGTACAATAAGGGTTGAAATGAAATCTTTGTTTGATAGGCAAGTGAACAGAGGAATCTTAAGTTCAAATTTCATGGGTAGGTGTTTTGAGAGGTCATGGGTCTGGTGGTTGTGTCTGATCTAATGGTTGAGGTGTAAGTGAGGGTCAATCGGGGCCATCAGATAGGTATCAAGTAGGTTTAATGGTGAATCTAAAGGCTCTTAGGGAGAAATTTGAGTTTTTTGGGTTTTAGGTGTTTCAAAGAGATTGGATGAGTTTGATTAAGTGTTTAAGATGAATTGGGGGTACAGGTGGCGGACTGAGCAAAAATTGGGTGTTGATAGCTACCCCTCTTTGTTGTGAGGTAGGAAACTACAAAATAACAAAGACCAAAAAAGAAGCACACCGAGATTTTTGCGAAGGGCAGGCTTAAAAGAGGGGCGAGACGATGAAGGAGGATTATGGTGAAGGAAGGCAAAGAAGAAGAGGAGTTCCCGTGTAGCATCGTTTCATTATGTTCAGGCCATTTTATTCTTGGCAAAGTGACCTCTCCTAGGTATCAAGAACCTTCAGAATTAGGGTACATTTGTCGTAAAAGAAAACAATAAAAATAAATGATGATACAAAAACTACACATTTTGGATAAAAAACCCCTCCTAGGTATCAGAATCCTTGCAGAATCAAGGTACATTTGTTATAGAGGAAGGCACCAAAAGCCAATCACAAAACAACAAACATTGAATGTAATTCAAGAGCAGAATACATGAGCTTATCGCAAAGCGCAATCGCAACACAAATACATATATTCTTTAAAAAGCATTTTAAAATCCTCGGTAAAACATTTTGAAACTTGACAAAGGTCCTATGGTTGATATGGCATAACTACTTTTTTTTTATATGCAAGAGACATCCTTCCATGTAAGAGCAGTCTATGCTCGAAAACTCAACAAAACACTCAAAAAATCCGATGTGAGTGCAAAGTGTTGTGCTTTCAAGTGTCTGGTAGTGCCCTGTATGATTAATGCACGAATAATATCATATCCTGAGCTATTATTTTCCTTTGCACTCCTTGGTGGCAGTGCCTTTTTCTTGTATATACACATGCTTCTATATTTCTTTTCTTTTATTAGAACAATAATTGCTTATTTCTTGCTAATTAGTAGATAGTTGTATATTGTTTTATTTTTGTAATTCCTTCTTTGTTTATGCACACACCATTTGCATTAGATTTTAGCATCCTATTTTCTATTAGGAGGGGGGCCAGTAGATGCTAGGCCATTTGGATAGCATCGACAACCCACAAACTAGCCACCAACCTGAGAAGCCCATTTGTCTAAAGGGTGGAGGTCTGAAGGGTGGCAACCTTGTTAGAGCCTTGGGTTTAGGTGTCAAACTCTCCCCTCATGCATCACTATCCACGTGTCAACTTAGTTAGTTAGGGTGTCAGCAACCTCAGTTTTTTGCTTGCATTCCCCTTATGAGCCCAATCAAATAATAACATAAAATCAAAAATATAAAAAAGGATAAAAGTCAAAAATAAATAAAAAAATCAAGTCCAAAAAATAAAAAAAAAAGTAAAAAACCAAATATTAAAAAAAATAAAAAAAGCATACATATAATAATAAAAAAGAAAAAAGGTAAAACAAAAAGAAAATAAAAAAATAAAAAAAGGAAGTAGTAAGGTTTAGATAAGCACAAATATACATAAAAGAAAATAAAAAATAAAAATATTTATTTAAATCCAAAAAATGAAATAGAAAAAAAGGAGGAAAAAAGGATAAAAAATAGAAAAAGTAAAAAAAATCAAAATCACATAAAGAGTAAAAAATATAATAATAAATCAAAAAGATCAAAGAGAAAAAAAAGGGGGGAAGTTTTTAAATAGGAAAAAAAGAAAAAAATAAATATATAAAAAATGTAAAGAAAACAATAAAATGTAAAAAAAACAAATTTTTGAAAAATCCAAAAATAAAGTATATAACTATTGACAATTTAAAAAGTATAAATATATGAAAAATTAAAAAAAATAATAATAAAATAAGGAATTAAAAAAACTCAACAAAAATAAAAATACAAACAAAAGGAAGAAAGGAAAAAGAAAAAAGAAAAAAAGAGAATAATTTTGAGAAAGAGAGAGAAAGAAGGCTTGCTTTAAATGCATGAAGCTTTGCAAATTTCTGCAATTTCTGGGTCCCTGAAGATGAACAAAGCTGGTTCCTATTGTTTGCTCATGTTCTGCCTAGGTCGAGTTGAGTTTTGAGATGTTTTCCCTCAAATCTTGAACGTGGGGGGGTTCTAAAAGGCTGCAAGATTTGATATGCCCAATGGTTGTATTCTTGGAAACTTATGAAGTTTGGGTGAGTTAGAACCTCTGAATTTGGACGTTAGCAGCCTATTTGGAGTTATACTATGTGCTAGTTCATATCCCTATGAAATGGCAAGCTCTGATTCTAGGAGCTGTTGAAAAGTAGTGTTTGGAGTTATACTAAACGCCTCTTGGGCCAATGAACTTCGTCGGGGCAGTATTCCAGATGATAGTCTTTCCCCATCTTCAACTGTTCAAATTTTAGGCAAATAAGCAGGTCCCTAGTCTTAACATTCATGGTGCAAATTTTGACGTTTGGAGTTCAGAGGGAGTTGATAGTTTAGAGGAACAGGGCACTACAAAGGGGATGACCCAGGTTGAAGCAAATTGTTTAACGACCCAAATTACCCATCCTGATGCCCCTAATCCTTCAAGTGCTTATGTCGAAGTTGGTGCTTCCATGAATCCAAGGAATACTGTGGGCTTAACGAAACTTGACAGCCCTACCACACTTGGTCGAAATGAAGCAATTGATCCAGGTTGAAGCAAATTGTTTAACGACCCAAATTACCCATCCTGATGCCCCTAATCCTTCAAGTGCTTATGTCGAAGTTGGTGCTTCCATGAATCCAAGGAATACTGTGGGCTTAACGAAACTTGACAGCCCTACCACACTTGGTCGAAATGAAGCAATTGATCTACCAAATATCCAAAGCATCACATTTTCCTCATAAGAGTAGGTTCCCTGTCCTTTTGAGCATATACACTGCAAATTCAGATGTTGTAATTCTTATTGATGTAGCACGATCTGGTCACTCCTAGCTGGCAGGGACCTTGCTCTTATCTGGCAACGGACAACACCTGAGAAGGAGAGGAAGATGAAGGATTCCGGGGAGCTCGCCCGGCGGGAACACTCCGATGCTTAAATTAGAACTCGGTGGAAAGCTTAGAGAGTTGTAAAGGAAAATGAGCTAAGAGTGGAGATGCGCACTTACTCCAAAATTCCCCTGCCCCTTGGAAATCGAGGCCTTTATATACTGATGCTCTGTTAAATCGGGTGTTACCGCCTCTAATTCTCTGCTACATCCGTTATTCGCCAGGCTGATTTGATTGGTGCAGGTAACTATCGTAGAGTACGGTCCTGTTAGTTGAGAGACGTTATGCAGAGCTAGCTTGCACGACGCCGCCTGATGTGAGATGTGGGAGCAGTCTGACAAGCACGGTCTTGTCGGATAAGAAGTTTCCCAAAGACTCTAGGTTACTCAATAGCGAGCTCCTTCATAGCGAGCTCCAATAGCGAGTTGCCTTGCAGCAAGCTATTCTGCAGCGAGCTGTAGCGAGCTGTCTTGTGGTGAGCTATTCAGGCAAGGTTTCAGCGGGCTCATTACGCCAAGTTGTAGCCAAGCTGTCATGCTGAGTGGTATCTTACGTCGAGTCATGTCCACGTGCCACCTTGTTAGGAGGTCGGGTCAAACCACCCTCCATCAATTGCCCCCCACTCTTCGGGCTAAGGGTCTTGCTCTAGCGCGGGGGAGTTCATGAAATGTTGGGTGGATTTGACCCGCAATTCAAATTACTTTGACCGACCGCACGTGGTTTTAAGGTTTTTCGGGCGCCAAAAAATGCGCCAAACTGCCTTCAGTTTTGGAAGACGTGCAACCATCTTTATTGTGAGCCGTTGGATTCGCTTTAATCGGAGCCATTGGCTGTTGGGCACAGTGGCTATAAATAGGAGGGCCCCAGGCCTCTTTTTTTTTATAAGAACTAGTAATGAAATGCTCCTCTCTTTTTTTTTTTTTTGCTAAGTGTTGTGCATTTTACTTTTTTGCCGAAGTGACTATTTCACTCGAACTGTTACAGCTAAGAACCCGAAGTGGGGTTTCTCGACTATCGTCACCCCGAACTGTCTCCCCGTACTTAGTAGGGGTGATTTTATGATGTAAACCGAGGTGAGCAACATAGTAAGGCATATGCCCGACCTGTCTACACCTGGGTTACTGAAGTTGAAGCCATTTGTCCCTAACGGGTCAAACTTGTATACCGGGGCAGGCTATGCATCATAGGATTCACACCCGAGCTGTCTGCACCTTTGGTACTAATATTTGGCCTATGCCGATGAAGCGGTTAGGTCTTATACGGTGTTGAGGTCTATGTTAGCTCAGTGTTTTAGCCCTTAGGCTGGGGGAGTGGCTTATAGTCCACTCTCCTAGAGTTCGCCCATGCCGAAAAGGCGATTGGGTCTTATAGTGCCGAGATCTTTTGTTAGCTCGGCGTTTTGGCCCTTAGGCTCTGAGAGCGACTACGGTCCACCCCCTTCTTGAGTTCTCCCATGCCGAAGAGGCGATTGGGTCTTATAGTGTCGAGGTCTTTATTAGCTCAGCATTTTGGCCCTTAGGCTCTGGGAGCTACTACAGTCCACCCCCTTCTGGAGTTTGCCCATGCCGAAGAGGCGATTGGGTCTTATAGTGCCAAGGTCTTTGTTAGCTTGGCATTTTGGCCCTTAGGCTCTGGGAGCGACTACGGTCCACCCGCTTTTGGAGTTCGCCCATGTTGAAGAGGCGACTGGATCTTATAGTGCCGAGGTCTTTGTTAGCTCGGCATTTTGGCCCTTAGGCACCGGGAGCGACTTGTAGTCCACTCAACTCGATGATTACAGGTAATATTTCCATAAGATGACAATATTTCATGCCTGAGGTAGTTGTTTCCCTTCTAGGGTTTGGAGCACATACGTTCCTTCCCCGAGCACCCGCTTTACTCGGTAGGGTCCTTCCCAATTTGGCCCTAGCTTACCAACACAAGGCTCAGGCATCATAACTTTACGAAGAACCAGGTCTCCGATGCGGAGGTTTCGCTTCTTGACCCTGGCATTATAGTATCGAACTACTCTCTGTTGGTAGGCCGCAGTCCTAATGTATGGAGGTCCCATACCTCGTCAAGTAGGTCGAGGTTGGTGCGTAGCTCGTCTTCATTTGTTTTGTCATCATACACTTCTAGACATAGCGTGGGAACCTCGATCTCGGTTGGGATGACTGCTTCAGTGCCATAAGTGAGGATGAAGGGGGTCTCTCCTGCTGCGATCTTTATCATGGTCCGATAAGCCCATAGTACACTGGGTAGCTCATCTACCCATAGTCCCTTAGCTCGGTCGAGGTGTGCCTTTAGTCCGCGGAGAATGGCTCTGTTCGTGACCTCCACTTGGTCGTTTGCTTGAGGGTGCACCACCAAGGTGAAGTTTTCTTGAATTCCCATATCTTTGCACCAGTTCTGGAATTTAATATCCTCGAACTGCTTTCCATTGTCAGAGATCAGTACTCGGGGTAGTCCAAAATGGCAAACTATATTCTTCTAGAAGAAGTTCTACACATTCCGCGTTGATCATTGTGAGAGGTTCAACTTCTACCCACTTAGTGAAATAATCAATTGCCACCACTAAGAACCTCCTCTCCTCTGTCACTGGCGGAAATGGTCTGAGTATATCGATCCCCCACTGTGCGAAAGGCCACGGAATGGTGAGATACTTCAGGTTGGCGATGGGCTTGTGGTGGATGTTGGCATGCTTTTGACACTTGTCGCATCTTCTGACGAGCTCAATCACATCTGCCTTCATCGTTGGCCAGCAGTATCCCTGTCGTAGCACTTTTTGGGCGAAAGCCCTACCCCCCAAGTGTCCACCACATAGGCCCTCATGAGTGTCACAGAGCACGAGCTTGGCCTCGGAAGGTCACAAACAATGCAAATATGGGAGCATGTAAGACCTTTGGTACAGCCATTCGTCTATCATGACGTATTTGGCTGCCTGGCGATCTACCCTTCTGGCGGCATTACGATCCGCAGGGAGGGCCCCGTGCAGTTGGAAGCTCGCGAGCGGGTCAATCTAGCTCAGCTCTGCTTGCTCGACAGGACCGACCTCCCCTGCCCACCCGAGAATGCTAGGCCGAGGCAAGTTTTCTATGTACACGGTTCTCATGGTATTATCACTGGTGCTGGCTAACCAGGACAAGGCGTCAGCCTCAGCGTTTTCAGATCCTGGGATTTGCTTAATGAAGTGAGACTGGAAGTTGAGCAGAGCCTCTCTTACTTTGGCTAAGTAGGCGATCATAGTTGGCTCGTGAGCTTCATATCCACCTGTAACTTGGTTGACCACGAGCTGAGAATCACTACAGATGACGATGTGCTTAGCTTTCACTTCATTTGCTAGAGCCAGCCCGGCTATTAACGCCTCGTACTCTGCTTCATTGTTGGACGCCACGAACTCAAAGCGTAATGCATACTCCAGTTTCACCCCGCTTGGCCCATACAGAACGATTCCAGCTCCGCTACCCTACTGGTTGGACGAGCCATCCACGTGAAGGATCCAGGGCTCCTCATCCCAGCTCCGGTTCGATCTAACTAGGAGAGAAGCTGCACTGGTTGCTACGTCACGGTGCTCAAGCCCAACCGGCCTGGGAACCTCGGGCTCATCCGACCTGGGGGCCTCGGGCTCGACCGGCCTGGGGACTTTAGTGCTGAAAGTGCATTCCATGACAAAGTCAGCTAAGGCTTGAGCCTTGATAGCAGTTCGTGGCATGTACTGGAGGTCGTATTCACTGAGCTTAATGGCCCACTTTGTCAACCTTCCAAAGTCCTCAGGCTTGAGCAAGACTTCCCTTAGAGGCTTGTTGGTGAGGACGATGACAGTGTGAGCTTGGAAGTACAGGTAAAGCTTCTGAGCTGCAAAAACTAGAGCATACGCCAATTTTTTGATCTCTGGATACCTCGTCTCTGCCCCCTGCAACACTTTGCTAACATAGTAGATAGGTCGTTGGACCCGATCTACTTCTCTTATCAGTACTGAGCTGACCATCTCATCACTTGCAGAGAGGTACAACTCCAAAACATCACCCTCCTCGGGTCAGGTTAAGACTGGGATACTGGCGAGGTACCTTTTGAGCTCGTCGAATGTGAGCTGGCACTCTTTGATCCATTCAAAGCCTTTGCTTTTAATTGGAAAGGTTTGGGATGGGATTTCACATGTAGGGGATTTCTGGCATTCTGGGGTGATTGGAAAGGTTTGATTGGTTTATATGTGTTTGGATCAAGTGGATATGGGTTGTGGGAGCGATAAGGGTCAAAATGGAATATTTGTTTGATGGATGGGTGAACAGAGGAATCTTGAGTTCAACTTTCATGGGTAGGTGTTTTGGAAGGTCCTAGGTCTGGTGGTTGTGTCTTATCTAGTGGTTGAGGTGTAAGTGAGGGTCGACCGGGGCCATTGGATAGGTATCAGGCAGGTTTAACGGTAAATCTAAGGGCTCTCAGGGTAAAATTTGGGTTTTTTGGGTTTTGGGTGTTTTAGAGAGGTTGGATGAGTCCGATCAGGTGTTTAAGGTAAACTAGGGGTATAGGCGGCAGACTAAGCAAAAATCAAGTGCTGACATCAACCAGTACTCTTATAGATTCCCCGAGCATATGGATGATGTTTTGTCTTATAAAGTTGGCCACATTTGTCGTGGTGACCTTTTGCAGGGGAGCTATCTCTACCCACTTTGTGAAGTAAACTATGGCTACTAGGATCTAATAGTATCCATGAGAGGGTGGCGTGATCATCCCTATAAGGTCCATACCCCAAGTATGGAATAACCATCGTGTAAGGATAGGATTGAGGAGTTGTATTGGCATGCATATATATATGGGTCTTGGATTTGTCATTTCCTACACTTCTTCACATGTACTATAGTGTCCTGTAACATAGTTGACCAATATAATCCCAATTAGATTATATGGTCACATAGGGCATGTTGACCTTGGTGAGCCGCGAGCTCCTAGTTAGGGTTAGGGCTTCTTGTGCTTCTTCCTCTCTCATAGGAATCATAGAGGTCTATTTATAAAGGACCTTCTAAGTCCCATCTACAATGTAGTATCTTTTGGCTTTGTAGGTTAAGGCCTTTGTATTCTTTTGATCCTTAGATAGGGTTCCTTCACTTAGGTAGACTATATATGGTGGCCTCCAATTTGTTGTTGCGTTGTGTAAGCATTATTTTTGCTAAACATGGGCAAATATTTAGTATAATCATCTTGCTTATATTTAGCTTGTTTCTTCTTTTCTCACTGGTAATAGCCTAATCTTTACAACTTTCTATAAAATATGGTTAACTAGTTTTTGCAGCATTGAGCATGCACTTCCTCTAAAACTCTTTTGTTCTCCTCAGCCCCCAGGAATCGTCCTCTCATTCTATCTCCCTTAGTGTGTTCCACTAGGTATGCCAAGTTCTCAAGAGTTAATTGTACCTTCTTAGTTATAGAGATCGCAGCCTTAGCTCCTTCAAATTGTATCCACAAACCTAGTGTGGTTAGTAAGTCCATGAATCTATTTTTGGTCCTTTTTATGTGTTGAAAATTGACTTTTATGTATTGGTAGAGCTAGTTGAGTAGTGTTATGTATGGTGATAGTGTAATTTCCTTCATTGCCATCTCTCCACTTGACTACTAGATTACTAGACACTGCTAATGCTTTACTCCCATTTCTCGAGCTAACAAAAGACCAAGGATTATTGCCACATATTCAGTTGCATTATGTGACCTTGTGAATTGTAATTTGAAGGCTATTGCTATTTTGGTACTATCTAGGGATTATAGGATGACACTAGCACCTCCTCCTTCCACAATCACTACTCCATCAAAGTACAATTTCCACTCTACTTATTCTATGCTTGCACTCTCAAACACTTCTCTTGGTATCTCTTCACGTATTTCTATGGTGTCTACAATGAGGAACATGGCTAAAAAATCTCCAAAGGCTTGGAACTTAATTTCTTTTGGGGGTACACACCTAATTGAAAATTCACCAAGTTACATTAACCATTGTACTAGACGCCTAAGTGGTTTGTCAACAAAGTATTTGATAGGGCCACACTTGCTAATCAACAGGGTTTAATGGCATAAAAGATAATGTTAAAACTTTTGCAATTCAAACACAAGGGCTAAACATTGCTTTTCCATATCTAAGTTGTTTAACTCTACTCCCCATAAAACTTTGTTGGCATAGAAGATAGGTCTTTCTATAGCATCATAGTCTTCTTGCACCAAAAGGCATCCTATGGCTTCAAGGTTGGCCACAATATAGACAAGGAAAAGTTTCCCATCAACTAGTGGTACCATGATTTGGGCATTGGTGAGGACAAGGAAAGGTTTTCATTCTACTAGTGATACCATGATTTGGGAATTGGTGAATACTTGTTTGATTCTAAGGAAGGCTTTCTCGTGTTATTCTTCCCATACAAGGGACACTTTTTTCTTTGTTAAGTCCATTAAGGGTGCTAGTCTTGGGATAAATCTTCTCAAATAAGAAGTCTTGCCAATGAAGGTTTTCAGTTGGTTGTCTGGTGTTGGGTGTGTTATGTCTAATATGGCTTTTACCTTGGCTTCATTGGGTGAATTCCCTTATTATCAACTCTATAACCTAAGATTTTTCTTGTTTTTGCTCTAAATGTGCACTTCATGGGGTTTAACCTTAAGTTATTCTCCTTGTATCTAGTGAACATTGTCGTTAACACTATCAAATGGTCTTCCCACTTCCTTGTTTTAATCACCATGTCATCTATATGTAACACTCAATTTCGTTATGCAACATCTCAAGGAAAATGCATGTCACTACTCTCTGATATGTAGCTCCTATGTTCTTCAAACTAAAGGGAATTACCATGTAATAAAAGTTGTTCATTAGAATTTTGAAGATTGTATGCAATTGCGTCCACATGATTTATGAGGATCTAGTTGTAACTGATGTAGGCATCTAGGGAGGAAAACATTTCATGGCCCATGGTGGAGTTTGATATTTAGCAAGGGGAACTCATCCTTTGGGCAAGCCTTATTAAGATCATGGAAATCAACATCGCACCTACAAGATGTTGTTTGTTATTAATTTATTGTGTAATATAAGTAGGAAAAATTGTGTTGTGGATGTGTTTTGAATATGTCCATTCTTCTTCTTTACTAGTACTATATTGGCTTGCCACTATGAATGTGCAAATGGCTTGATGTGTCCTACTTTAAGTAGTTTCTCAATCTCTTCCTTTATTTTGAGATAGATGTCAAGGTGGAAAACCCATGGAGGTTGCTTTATTGGACATACAATAGGATCTAGGTATAGTGAGTAAGCTACTAAACTAAGGTCCAAACTAGGCATTTCATTGTACAACCAGGCAAAGATTTCTTTAAATTCTTTTAAGAGTTGGATGTGGTCTACTTTTTCATCCGTAGTGAGGTTTGTGGATATGAACACGAGTCTTTTGTCTTCTGGCACCTCTGAGACATTTATTTCTTCCATTTATTCCTTGGATATGTTGATTATCTCCTAGAAAATCCATGGGACGGGTGGTATCTCAATTGTGTATTTTATGGTAGTGTCACTTGTCTCTATGCCATTAATTTGTTGTAAGTGATTTACCTTTTCATATTTGGATTATAGGTAGCTTATGTCTAATGGGTAATATATACCCTCTTGGGTTGGTATTATTGTTTTCTTGTTCATGGTAATCATGGTATGTGCCTCTTTATTTTTAGCTTGAAGACAATATTGTGGTAGTATGTGTTTTATTATATATGAGAAAACAATAAATATTAAACTGTGATATGAGATTGAAATCATAAGTATTGTAGGTATTGGAATGAAACTACTTAGCATTTGCATAAAGATAAAACTTTACTAAAAGAAAGCTATAGATAGTCTGGAATTTCATTACATTACGAAAATTTTCCTTGAAAGAAGTCTAAGTTCTAACTCATGGAATGTTTGGATACAAGTCATCAAATTCATCATTACATAGTCTTCATGCATATTTACCCATACTGGTATTGAAACTTCCCTTGTTACATGTTCTCAAAAGTCCCAAAGAAGTCTTGGAGACAAAAGGAAAGGGGTGTCAACACCTAATTTTTGCTTGGTACCTTCACCGTACATATTTTTACCCTCTTTTAAGATGTTAAAACTAGGAAACATAACCAAACCAACTTGAACTTTCTGAAACCCACAATCCCCTCTCATGTATAAACTATACAAATAAACTTAAAAAATAACAAGAACATTGAAATCAACATCTAATGCTATATAGGTTGTAGTACCCTGATCAAATACAATCCCTAGACTTAGGAAACTATAACTTAGTTACACATTGAATTTCATGAGCAAGCTCCAAAGATCCACTATTCATCACACCAACTTTCTCTCTAATAGTCTATCTACACAATGTTCGATCACTAACTCCACAAAATCAAATACAACTTATCTATTGCCTTAAGGATACTAGGAGATGAGCAACCCGAAATCTTACCTCAAATTTATGACAATCAACAATAAAAATGCAAAGATTCCATTTTGATGGCCTTGAGTGAATGAAACTAGACAACTAAGATCAACAAATTATTTCTCATACTGAACCATGTATTGGACTCCTCATCTTAATCCATACCTACATATCAAATTTTAACTCAAAATTCCCTTGTTTAACCATTCGACCAACAAAGATTTTAATTTGATGTTTATTACTAAGGTGCATAAGAAGTTGTAGCCTAAGCAACGAAGAACATCTCATTGAGTCCAAAATTCTCAAAATAACCCACTCATCTAAATTTAGCCTTAAATTCCTTCATTTCCTTTCAAAACAACCAAGATTAAGCCTTTTCATAGTTTTTTTATCAATAACTTTGAAACTTTTATTATTAAAATACTTTAGGATACAACAATAAGATACAAAAGAAATCAACATAGTAAGTTGATCCAGTACAGATTACAAGTGTGCCCAAAACATATTTGTTCTGTGAACCCCTTGCTTTGCTAAGCTATCTGCCAAACTGTTAGCAGATCTCCTTACCCATCTCACCTGAATTGGCAAGTTCCTTGACATCCATTTAAATCTTTTGAATTCATTCTTCAACTGCCATGTCACCCCTTCCCCTTTCTGCAACCATTTTATCACAGTTTTTGAATCTCCCTCGATGATTAGTCTATTGATCCCCAACTCTTTAGCCTTCTCAACCCCATATACTGTAGCTAGAAATTCTACCCTTGTCACATCACCTACCTCCACCGGACCAAAGTAAAGGGCAATGATGGAACCATTTTCGTCTCTAATGGCCCCCCAATACCTGAAGGGCCCGGGTTACCCACACAAATCCCATCAAAATTTAGCTTCTTATAACCCTCTATTAGAGGGGACCAAGTCTCAACAAATTATCGTCTCATAGATGATGAAGCAGCAATAAGTCCCCAAACCCTGAAAAAATCTTCAACCTTGAAAGCTGAAAACAACTTCAAACTTTTTACCCAATGAGCCACTCACAATGTTATTGTTTCAACTAAAGCTTCCTTGTATTTTTCTTTACTTTCAAATATCCTATTGTTACTTTCCTTCCAGATGGTCCAAAGTATTGTTGCTCTAGTGCATCTCCAAAGAATCCTTCCCCTCCTTGTCATACCACTGATACCATTAGGGTTGAATAAGCCTTCCACCCTGTCAGGAGAGGACCACCTGCACCCAAAAAGGGAAGTAAACCAATTCCAAATAAAACTGACAAAAGGGCAAGATATAAGAAGGTGGAAAATAGACTTACCATTCAATTTACACAGGACACACTAGTTAGGGGATAAGCACCAGTTTGGCGTTTTTCTTTAAAGAACATCAAAGGTGTTAATACGACCATGAGAAACTTCCCAATAAAAAGCATCGACTTTAGGGGGGATGGGAGGGCACTAAATTTCTTTGATTAGAAAATGAGAAGATTGTATGGCAACCATCAAATGAAGAAAGGATTTACAAGAAAGGGGCCCTTCAGCATTAGGACCCCAAATTCTAGAATCTGACCCACCTTCCCCCAAACAAACTGAACTCAACAATCCTAACAGCTCGGACACTACGAGAAGTTTAGACTCTCTAAGTTTCCTGTTAAATCTGAAGTTCCAATTCAACCCTAGAAGGTGAGATGGTTGACTTAGGAACTCAAAAATAGGCTTACTTTTAAACCTAGACAGGTCATAAAGAGAAGGAAATTTCTCACCCAAAGGAATATCCCCAATCCACACATCTTCCCAAAATCTGATTTTGCTACTAGTAGACAAGTCATACCTGATAAAATTTAGGAATGTAGGGAGAACATCATGGATGGCCTTCCAGGGAGCAACTAAGTTAGCCCTACGAAGACATCTAGCATCCCATCCATTACTCGACATGCCATGAATGCTGGCAACCACTTTGTGCCATAATTTCTCATTTTCTTTTGGAAACCTCCAAAGCCATTTGCAAATCAAAGCCTGGTTCTTGAGTCTAACATTTCCTATTCCCAAAACCCCTTCCTTTTTCAATTTCCTCACATTTTCCCATCTAACCATATGATCCTTCTTCTTTTCCCCAAGCTCCTAGAGGAAATCCCTCATGATTTTTTCAATTTTCCTCACTATCCCTTGTGGCATCCTAAATACTGACATGTGGTACACTAGGAGATTTGCTAAAGTGGATTTAATTAGAGTTATTCTCCCCCCCCCAATGAGATATAGTTCATTTTCCATGTCGCCGACCGTTTCTCAATCCTTTCCACTACCGGGGACCAAAAGCTACAGATCTGAGGGGTTATCTCCAAGGGGTAAACCCAAATATTTCACTGGCCACTCACCTTTCTCATAGCCTAGGGAATTTGCCAAATCTCTCACTTGATCCTCTTCAATATTAATTCCAACCAATAAACTCTTTGACCAATTAATCCTCAAGTTAGACATCCTCTCAAAGAGTTTCACAACTAACCTCAGATTTTCCACTCCCTCCCTGTTTTCTCCATCACTAAAGATAAGAATATCATCTACAAACTGTAAATGAGTGACTAGCACATTATCCCTCTCAATTGACCATCCCCTAAATAATTGCACACCATTTGCTTTTGAGATCAATTTGCTTAGGGATTCAACAATTAGAGTAAATAGAAAAGGAGAAAGAGGGTCACCATGCCTAAGTCCACAGAATCCTTCAAAGAAATCATACATTGTCCCTTTAACTATTACTGAAAAGTGACTAGTTTGTAGGCATCCCATGATCCATTTACACCACAAATTTCCAAATCCACATTTCCTCATAATTTCAATCAAGAAGTTCCAATCCACTAAGTCATAGGTTTTTTCCAGATCCAGTTTGATAGTCACTCCCTTTCTCTTTAATCTCTTTTGAGCCTCCACGCATTCATTGGCAATTAAGATCTGATCAATAATTTGTCTATCCTGCACAAAGGCCCGTTGAGCTTGAGAAACGATGAGGGAGATCATCTTTTTAATCCTCAGAGACAACAACTTTGCTAGCACCTTATAAATACTAGTGACTAGACTTATTGGCCTGAAATCCCCTAGTTGGTTGGCATTATTCTTCTTTGGGATTAGAGCTAAAAAAGTAGAATCATTCCCGGACTTATCACCCCTCTCCTATGAAATTCATTAAACACTCTGATCAAATCTCCTTTAACTATGTAGCAACAATCTTGACAAAAAGCCATTGTGAAACCATCTGGTCCTGGTGATTTTGATCTATTCATAGAAAAGATTGCTTCCTTAATCTCTTCCTTGTCAACCCTTTTTTCTAGAAATTGGACTTCAAACTCCTCCAAAGTCTCCCAAACAATGCCTTCAATCCTCAACCTTTCAAGTAAGGGTCTTCTATAAATAGACCAAAAATGCTCTGAGAATGTTTTAGCAATCTCCTCTTGGTTGGTGATCTCGTTTTCCCCCACCATTGAAGAAGTAATCATGCACTTCTTTCTCCTTCCATTTGCAATGGCATGGAAGAATTTTGTATTTCCATCTCCTTCTTTGATCCATCTCTCTCTTGACTTTTGCTTCCACCATATCTCCTCTCTCAATAAGGTTCCCCTAACTCTTTCTTCAAGTTCCATCTCCTCTCCTTTTCATCTTCAACTAGAATTGCTTCAACCTCTTTTTTATCTAATAACTCTATCTTAGAAATCAAATCGACTTTCTTCTCCTCCAATCTCCCAAACTTCTCCCTATTCCACTCATTGATTTCCTATTTCAACAATTGAAGCTTCTTTAGGAACTTTTGTCCTTCCCACATTGCAGGTACAACCATACTATTCCACCAAACCTTGACTTTCTCTTTAAATTCTAGATGAGTAAGCCACATATTTTCAAATATGAATGAAGTTGGGCCACCATCATTAATTCTCTCAAACAAGCAGATAGGCCAATGGTCTAAGGTGATTCATGGTAAATTTCTCCCAATTATCCCTGGCCAATGCTCTTCCCAGTCAGGTGAAACTAAAAATCTATCAAGCTTGGAAAGAATAGGGGATGTTTGAAGGTTTGACCAAGTATAACAAGATTGCCCCAAAGGAATATCTCTTAAATAAAAAGCTTCAATAAAATAATTGAACTTTCTCATACTCATTGTAGTTCTTTGTCTACCTCCGGTTGTCTCACTCACAAACCTTACTATATTGAAGTCTCCCCCTAAACACCAAGGTCCACCCCAGAGACCCCTGATGTCCCCAAGCTCCTCCCACAATTTCTTCCTTTCTTTATATGAGTTTGGCCCATAGACATTAGTGAAAACCCATTCAAAACCGTCTTGTACACCCTTCAGCTTAATAGAAACTGAGAAACGGCCTACCAATTCTTCCAAATATTGGACTACTTCTCTCCACATTGTTATAATGCACCCTAAGAGGGAGCGAAGCTCTTGTTAATATTCCTCTCTCCCCACAAGCTTCTTATCCACTTCTTGTCTACTTCCTGCATTTTGGATTCTTGAATTAGAACGAAATCCGGTCTCTCCTTCCTCAAAACCTATTTGACTACTCCTCTTTTTGTGGCTTTTCCTAATCCCCTTACATTTCAGCTAATAATCTTCATGATCACATCAAATATTGACCCCACCCTGCCCTAGCCTATAGACCCCCTCTCCTTCCCCCTTCCCTAGCACTGAAATCCTTATCCCCTTCCACATCACTAATGAGTTTTTCAACTTCATTAAGCTTTCTTCTCCTCTTGCCCCTTTTTTCTTTACTTTTCTTATTTTGAGATTCCTTTTCCTTAATTTTTTTTCCATTTTCGACCCCATTTTAGCAGCCAAGACCACCATTTTGTCCTTTACTCTCTAATCTTCTTGGCTTTTCTTATTATTCCCTGCCTCCTTCTTTTCTTCCTTCCCCTCATCACACTTACCTTCTTGGCATCGAACCCTTTTGATGGTTTCTTTTTCCCTTTCTGTACCCATCCCTCTAGCAGTCCCTGATCCTTCCTTAGTCTCCATCATTTTTCACCCCTAGACTTAGCCCCACCCACCCCTTTTTTGTCTCCCATTATCTCTTTCGCACCACCTATATCTCCTAATCCCCTACTCATCTATCCTTCTTCCGGAAAATTCATGGGCAAATCAAAGCCTTAGATGGGATCTGATAAAACTGTAGGACCAACAACACACAAATTAGCATAAAAAAATGAAACCAACTGAGTTTTCGAGCTTACTAGAAGGCTGAGACGAAAGGATGACTTGCATTTTGGTAGCAGGAATTCCAGAACCATTATCCATTTGGTACCTCTCCAAATCCCTAGTTTCAGTACTAACTCGTTGGGAAGGCTTTGAAAGTGTATCTGACTTAGCCATCACAGTACTTATACCCCTTTTTAATCCACCTCTCTGATAAAAAGAATCCATATCTTTCATCAGATTTAGGGTATTAAGAAAAGCTTACTACCAAATTTCATCCCAAAATTTCCTTGTTTAACCCACCATCAAGCCAAGATTTTGTTTCAACAAATTTTATTGATTAAAGCATATCAAGCCATAAACTTTCATTATCCAAGCTTTATTTGACTAGCCAAACCTCACCACCATATCAGAGACCCAAAAAAACCCTTAGTACCTCACGTTTTACAACCTAATTCCTCTATTTGACATTAAACCAACAAGATTTCACTTTAAGCCTTCTTATTGGTTTGTTGATGCATAAGTTAAAACCTCGATCTGGACAAAATCTTTTAATCTGCATCTTTGATCAAAGATTCTTCACTTTAATCAAATTCATGATGTTTAAAAAGCCTACCCTCCAAATTTCATCCTAAAATTCCCTCATGTAATCCACCATCAAGTCAAGATTTCATTTTATAAAATGTCATTGATTAGAGTATGCCAAGACATAGATCTCTGTCATTCATGCTTTATTTGACCAACCAAACCTATCACTATCTTCAAAGGCCCAAAAAACCCCATACATCAATTTTCATGACCTAATTCACACATTTGGTTGTTAAAAAAATAAGATTTTATTTCAATGCACTAAATTAAATCACCCCTTTATTTTTCCCAACCTAAGGCCTTAAGAGAATGGGGGCTAATGTCAACCCTTCAGTTAAACCCAACTGGCCAATTAGACCAATTAGGACAAGCCAAATAGACTAAAAGAAACCAAAAACCCCAAAGTAACCCTTCTTGAACATAGAAATTGACATAAAGGCCATTATGGCCATTTCAAATTTACTTTTTTTTTTTTTTTGCAACTACAAGGTTATATTCGAACTTGACATAGACAGATTCAAAAATAACCCTATTAGGCACGAAAAAACCCTAGAAAAATTATTGAAAATCTTGGTTTGATTGATTAAACCCTCATAGATCTTTTGAAAAGGCCTGTTAGATCGAGTTTTTAAGTCTTCTTACATGTTTAAGCTTTTTTGAAACCCTAGACATGTGGTGGACAAGTTTTAGACCTTCCCCAACATTTCCTCTCTATAAATAGGACAAAAATCAAGATCTAGGGGCAATTTTTGAGAAGGAAGAAATGAACGACAGAACCTTCATTCAAATACCCAACCATGTTCAACAAGAATTGGAGAAATTTTTGAAACTAATCTAGTGTTAGAACTTCCCCAAACCACCCTATTTCTGTTGGTACTCACATTCTAACTTTAAAACGGAGTAGAAACCTCTCAAGTATTCATTCTTTTGGAACAAGGAGCAGTTGTAAATCGTTCTCTTGGTCCAAAACATCAAAAACCATCATTCCCAAGCTCTGGAATAACTTCTATCAAGGCCAAATTGAAGAGGTAAGTCTCTTAATTTGTGTTGTTAGTCTTTTTTAGTTAATTTTTGGTTATTTAGTTATTTTTATCATGTATCATGTTAATTTAAGTTTACATTGTTTCAAATTCTAAGTTTATGGAAGCTTCTCTTCAAGCTTCTTGCAATTTTGCAATTAGAAGGAGAGAAGTGAGGGTTTTAAGGAAATTAGTACCTAATTCTTAGTAGCATCCCATCAAAACCAAGATTAAGTGATGCTAAAAGGACTTTTCACAAGATTTTAGAGTTTTATCTCTTTTTCAGATTAAAATTTGTAAAGTCGTAAGCCTAAACAACTCCCATATTAAGTTGTCATTTACAGTTTAGAGAGAGGGGTACTCTAACACTTTTCCTCTCCCAATCCAAATAAATTTAGAATCTCTTGATTAAGTGCATCATAGATGGAGAAATAAAGTCACTATTTTTTCAAAATAAAATCATTCTTCCAAAGTTTATAAAGGACCCATTTCCTATTAAACTAAGTGGGTGGCGATTCCTTGGTTTGAGTCAACCATGAGCGTCCCAGAATTCATTAGGGGTTAAAGAGGGAATTCTATACTACTAAAAAGATTCTTCATATCACTTGTTCATAGGGAGATGACATATATATGCAAGATGAGGATGGAAGATGGTGTGTCCAAGCGCATCGCTAAACACTCCGGAACACCAGCTTAAACATTTATAATTTTATTCCGATTTTCAAATAACTACTAACGAAGTAAAGTGATGAGAATGGGTCGTATCCACAGGGAAGTAAGGGAAAAATAATTACGTACTTAGATCTGAGAGAGAGAATGCCAAGGGGAGTTGCAGAAATATAAAATTAACTAATTAAAAAGAAAAAAATTGAATTCATTAAAACCAAATTCAAACAGTACTGAGAATAACAAGTGCATAAAAATAAATAACATAAACAAATAAATAAAAGGAACGAAATAAAAATGTCTGAGAATCCGATCAGAGGTAGCAGTCTTCGGATCTCTCCTTCGACCCTCTAACTTCTCGAGCAAGGCCATTCGTCTTACTTGGCCGAATTTCAGATCTGCAGAAAAGAAATAAAACACAAATTAAATCTTATAAAAATAAATTTGTAAGAAGGAAAAGTTAAATTGGAAATTAAAGAATAGAAAGTAATTCTAAAACTAAAGAAAAAAAGGTTGGGATTCATATCCTAGCATGGCAGTAGTGGTGTTGGCAAACTGCAAGTAGGAACCCCTCCTCTTGCTTAGGTGTCCTCCTTTTCCTCTACCCTTGGATTTCTCAAGATTAACCTTCCTTCTTACCTTGGGGAATTGACCAACCCCTTCTACAGGGCCCCTAGGACCCTTTTTATAAAGAAGGGTGGACACAACTAGAAATAGGGAGAAAGATGGGAGGCGGCAACTGGAATTTAGAAAAGTTAGGGACACCCTAAGGTTTCTAATGGATGGCTAAGATGGTTTTGGGGTGATCCTATGGCTGAAAATAAAAGGAGATGGTGCCCAATATTATGTAGGGCTGGGATTTGGGCGCCTAGAAATGGAGGGTGTAGATTAGAACATCTAGGGTTGAAGGGTTAAGATTAAAAGATTAGGTGGTGCCCTAGATTGAATGGTTGGGATATAAGATGGAGGGAGTGGTTGAGATTTAATGGTGGGAGGTTGAATGGTGAGGATTAGCAGAATAGGTGGCACCCTAGGGTTTAAAAGCTATAAAGGAAAGCCCTAAAATGAGTGATTGAGATTAAAAGAGGTGAAGGGTGGAGATTAAACACCTAGAGGCGGCTAAGGTTTGCTAAGAGTGAAAAGATTAGGTTAAAAAGGCTCCCTAGGGTTTGCTAAGGAGAGGGGAGCATGGGAATACAATAGGATGGGTGCCAACTAGGTTTAGTAGATAGGAGGCGCCCTCCTGCTCTCAGTTGATCACTATGGGCTAAGAGGTTAAGTATAAGACCATTTAGGTCTTTTATACTTGATGGGCTAATCTCACTTAAGACCATGGGCCTTGGGCCTTCATAAGATG
This sequence comes from Nelumbo nucifera, assembly GCF_055504915.1. NCBI lineage: Eukaryota > Viridiplantae > Streptophyta > Magnoliopsida > Proteales > Nelumbonaceae > Nelumbo > Nelumbo nucifera. Next base: position 76,457,163 of record NC_142650.1, read on the forward strand.
GCTTGACTCATGGACCATTTAGTGTAAATATTAAGCCCATTAAGAGCCCATACTGATCAACTCAGGGGTTCTTTGTATTCAACAATGAATTCGGCCAGGCCTTGTAACAGAGGCTAGGCTCAACCCATATGACTTTTGTGAGTTCAATGTTAGGGTCCCACGCCATACAAAGAGAGCTAAGTTAGCCAATAATTAAAAGGGGAAGTGTGCCTACTAGCTTAATTGGCCTAAGGCCCATAATTAATCGGATTAATTAAGAAGTCACATGACGGCTTAAGCCGTCATGTGACTTGGGCGAATTTGGGTATAGATATGAGCTTAGATCAACAATGGGATAAGAAGATAATTTTTATCCACTTAAGGAGTCTAGATCCAAATTATGATTTGGATTAGGAAGCTCCTAGTCTTAACCTTTTTGCTCTCAATTCTCTCCCTCTGTTCTTGCTGCCCAAACCCTAATTCAATTTCCAATTTTTGGACTGACAGAGATCAGTTCCTACCTCTGATTTTGCAAGAAAATCATATCAGATTTTGTGCTCACACTCCCTTGCTTGATCCAAGCCGTTGGATTGCAATTCTTGCTGAAGGACTTCATTGTTGAACCTGCTTCATCTCAAGCTGTGCCATCTTCAGTGGAAGTGAGTTTTGGTACCCTCCTTGGGCGTGAATACCTACATTGGGAGCTACACATGTGAATTCCGTATTAGGTATTGCTCTCCATTTCTTTTGGTTTCAAATCTAGTCCGGTTTGGCGCAAGAATGATCCTTGAAAAATGTAGTTTTTCTAAAACTGGGAATTCGATTCCTAGAAGGGAGAAGAAATTTTTGAAATTTCGCCTAGCCACCCTGCATGGTTCGGCCATCCATATGATGGATCTCCCTTCCCTTCATGATTTTTGCTATTTTCTCATCTAATTCTTTGGTTCTTAAACCCTAGTTTTTGAAAAGTTTTGAAGAGCAAAATCCAACCTTATGCATGTCACAACTTTCATAAAACTCTTCTTTCTATTCCAACTATCCAATCCACTTTGGTAGTAGCCTCCTTGGCCAATTGCAATAGACAATCAAGACTATTTTGATTGTCCGACATAGTGGTGTTTACCAACCAGCAACCAGTTCAACCTTTAGGTTCTCTCTCTCTCTCTCTCTCTCTCTCTTACACACACATCAGTTAGTCATGCTTGCATCCTATCTTATCTATTCAGCCTAAGCACATGATTCCTAATAAGTTGAAATCGTTCAAGGATAAGTTTCCAGGAGCAGAAATTTTAAGAAGGTAAGGTATCCCAAATTTCCATCAGATTTCCCTAATCCCCCCACACTTAAGTTATACATTGTCCCCAATGTATGTGATTATGCATAAAGTAGAAGGATTTGGGGGTACTTCCCTGTTTGTCTTGTTGGGTTCCTGCTAAACACAAAAATCAAAACCAAACAAAATAACAAAATTAACTAAACACAATGGGTTGCCACCCACAAGCGCAATTGTTTAACGTTGTTATGCTCGATGTTCTCCTTTGCTACCCTAACTCTCGTGGTTGCAGCTTCTGGTGTGCTCCCCTTCCATCCATCATGGGCGGGTTCAAATCTGGAATAGGGGCCTTCGTATTCAATTGTGCACTCGATTCTAGTTCCTCATTCATATCTTTTTCAAAAATTTCCTGCACAGTTGGGTCAAAAGTGTCAACCAAATAGATCAAATGGTCTTCAATTGGGTATTTCATAGCTTCAAAAATATTAAATTTAGCAGTCTCTCCGTCACATTCGACGGAGAGGGTACCCTCATCCACATCTATTTTGGTCTTGGCCGTTTTCATGAATGGCCTGCCTAATAGAAGTGGGGCTGAACCTTCGATCGTGTTCTCCTCCATCTTCAGAATGTAAAAATCAGCTGGAAAAATTAAATCGTTAACCTGCACCAATACATTCTCAACAATCCCTTCTGGGTAGGCGTTAGAACGATCGGCTAATTGGATAACAACTTCAGTTTCCTTTAAAGGACCTAATCTCAAAACATAGTAAATCGAGTATGGCATGACATTGATAGATGCACCTAAGTCTAGCATGGCATGCTCGATTCGCTTATTGCCAATCACACAAGGTAGGGTGAACATACTTGGATCAGCATATTTTTTTGGTAAGGTCCTCTTGATTACGGCTGAAACGTTCTCTCTAACTCTTGAGTCCTGTACCTCCTCTTCTTCCTGTCCTTTATCCGCCTTCCTTGGTGAGGTAGGTTCTAGCTGCAGTTCCTTCCCACTTCTTAGCACCACTGCACTTACATTCTCCTTGGGGTTGACTATCGCTTGTGATGGTAGTTTCCCTGAGCTCTGCGCCTCCAACTTGCTAACAGCAGTGGCAAGTTGGCTGATTTGGTTCCCCAAATTCTTAATGCTGGCTCTTGTTTCCTGTTGAAATTGTTGAGTATTAGTAGCTAGAGCCTTAACTATATCTTCTAATGACGTACCTGAATTTGGGGGTTGGCCTTGCACTGTGATGGGTGCTGAAAACTGGGGCTGTCGACTGAAAAAATGGGGTTGATATTGTTGTTGTCCTCCTTGGTTCCCATAGCTCAGGTTTGGATGATCTCTCCACCCCAGATTGTAGTAATTGGAGTAGGGATCATACTTTCGTTGGGGCTGGCCTGGGAATCCTCCTACGGCATTGACTTGCTGCATCGAACCATCTTGCAATGATGGACACATGTCCGTAGGATGGCCAGGAATCGAACAGATACCACACACCCTGGCAATTTGTAATTGTCCTACAGCGTGTTGTCTTACCAAAGCAGTTAGGTCAGAAATCTGATTTTCCAAATTTACATGGCTTACCTCATTAACCTGTCTAATGGTACCGTCTGTCCTTGCACCGAACTGCTATGAATTTTTGGCCATGTTGGAGATTAACTCCCTGGCCGCTTCGAGTGTCTTGTTCACCAAGACTCCTCCACTGGCTGCATCGACCATACTTCTATCCATGGGTTGCAGCCCTTCGTAGAAGTATTGGATTAATAGTTGTTCGGGTATTTGGTGATGTGGACAGCTAGCAACAAGTTGTTTAAATCTTTCCCAATATTCGTATAGTGTCTCACCACCAAATTGCCGAACTCCACATATTTCTTTTCTTATATTTGCAGCCCGGGATGCAGGAAAATATTTATCTAAAAATATCCTGTTCATCTCATCCCATGTGCGTATTGAACCGGGAGGAAGAATATACAACCAATCCTTTGCTTTATCTCTTAAAGTAAATGGAAAGGCTATGAGTTTTACCTGGTCCTCGGTCATACCTTGGGGCTTCATGCTTGCACAGACGACATGGAAATCCTTTAGATGCTTATGAGGGTCCTCTCCTAGAAAACCATGAAATATAGGCAATAATTGTATCAAACCAGATTTCAATTCAAAAGCTACCTCAAGAGTGGGGTACGTGATGCATAAGGGTTGTTGGTTCATAATCGGTGCAGCCAACTCCCTCAATGTCCTCTCTCTGTCAGCCATTCTTTCTCCTTCTTCGAAGATGGGAAAATCACAAGTGGGCAATTCGCAATCTGAGTTCACCCTTTTTGGTGAACGATCCTTCCTTTGCTTAGCCTCCTTCCTTAAATGACGGGTGGTTCTCTCAATTTCGAGGTTGTACTCGAGTTCACCTCGTTGAGAAGCACGAGTTATAAACAAGAAGGGGTTAACAAGAGGAAGGTAATAGCTAAGAAATTAAAGTTGCTCCCCGGCAACGGCGCCAAAATTTTGACGGGTTGTCGAAGCCCTCAAAATTAATGCTAGTCCCACAATCAAATAATTGCAGTAAAAGTGGTACTAGGTCAAATCCCACAGGGAGCAAATCAATAATCTCTTAGCCAGATGGATAATATAATAAAATAACTAAAATTAAAAGAACAAGAAAGCAATAACAAACTAAACAAACAAGAGAAAATCAGTCTTACCGAATTCTGGTTCAAGGGTTCAGGTTGAATCGATTGGCCATCGATCCTAGGTACATTTCAGCATTCTTGCAATTCAAGCATTTAACCTTAGAGTTATTAGGATAGCCATAATAAACCTTGTGTTTTCCTAATTCAGTTGACCAAACCAAGCATTCGATCAACACTTATCACCACTCAACTGGGTACAGTAGCGTTCCATATTAACCGGTGATAGCATTAAGATTTGTGAAAACAGTTAAACCAAAACAACAATAATTGAGATAGCTACAATTATTGAATCTTGTTCCATCGATTCCTTTAGGTTGAACCATGTTAAAACATTGGTCAAAGGCTGTCACGAACAATTGACCCAAAAAGATATCAACCTAATTGCTACTTGTACCACTATTCGTGACAATTACAGATCACCAAAATCATGGATAGCAGTAGGAAAATCAATATTATTCAGTTTGTCAGACTAATTAACATTAACATCCAATAAAAAATATGTTCAAGAATCAATGAATACTTGAATTAAAAAGCAAGAAAATAAATTAACTACAGAACCTCACAATGACACAATCGAACATCTCCCCTTGAACCAGAAAAAGAAGCTTAGCTGCTCATGATCTGCGCAATCTCCATGCTTTGCTTCTCCATGGCCGAACCGATCTTCTTGAGTTGCTTGATGCTTGATTGCTGGATGATTGAGTGATCCTAGAGCTGGTTTGCCCCCCTCTTTATATAGCCAAAGGAGAGGGCTGTTTTCCAACTCCTTCTAGGAGATCATCTTATCTTTAGGGAGTCTTGATCTTCTTTGAACTAACCCTATCCTCTTATCTAATGATCTAATCTCAATCTTCTTATCTCTCTAGGATTACATTCAAGACTTTAGATCTGATAAGACTCTATCATTGGAGATTACATTCGAAATTCGGACTCTTAACTCTTGTATTCGAGTTGGGCTGCTTTAGAACTTGGGCTGCTTCAAGGTACTTCTGCGAGTTGGGCTTAAGTTGTGAAATGGGCCTGGCTACGAACTTGCTCCAACTTCGGAACCATTTTCGTACTCGATTCGGGCCGAATCTGTAGAAATCCAAAACATAAAAGTTGTGGGCCTCCCTTTCATATTTCTAATGCTTCTTGAATTGTCCAATTCGGAGTCCGGAATTGAGAGTTAGGCCCAGATTACTGACTGTCGCTGAAACTGTGTAAAATCACCCGATTTGCCCTGTTTTCTTCAAATTGCCTTCTTTATTGCCCTGAATCGAAATGCAAGAGTAATGAGTCCATTTAAGTGCTAAATAAATGTAAAAGAGTGAATATTAGGGGATAAAAATAGGGTTCTTTTTGGTCTCATCAGACATCTTTCTATTTGTTGCCAAGACTCTAAGTTCATCATTATCCCTATTGACTTACATATGAAGCTTCAATAATATATACGTAAACAATGGTGACATTTGTTTCTTTGATTTTTTTTTTATTTCTTTTTCTAGCAGGCTTGTAGTTTAAGAGGTAAAGATGTGAATGGCTATATCATAGTTATTATTTGCATTTGGGCCATATCTTATAAACTGATTTGTTTATTGAAAAATTTTTATTCTTGTTAATGCTATTCTAGTTAGTTACTTTTATTGGGAGCCCTTTAACTTTTTTAATTTTTGGCTCAATGGGGCTACACAATGAGATCTCCTAAACCCTAGTGCGGGTGGGATTTGATCCCAAATCTTTACCATAATCGATCAAAAATAGGGTATTTGGGTACCTTTCAAGATTAAAGTAACCTTTTAATTAAAAAACAAAGTAACGCGGACCCATACAATGCACATGCTTTGTTAAGCATAAGTGAAACAATAAAAACACATAAGAATAAACAATTAATAAATTAAATTTTCTGAAAACTATTTTCTAAAACTATTAATTGATATAAGTGATATAATGTTTTTATTATTAGAACATAATATCTATTAAAAAAATATTTTTTTCAAAGTTATTACACATTTTTTTTATTTGTAAGCTTCAATACATCTAAATTACTTAATCTATTTTTCATTATTTAAATAATATTTTGAATTATTAAATTATTTATATTTTATATTTTATTATAAAATATTGTTAAATATATTCTAATTATTCTTTTTAATATTTTTAAAGTTATTACATAATTTCATTATTTAATCTATTTTTTTTATTTATATAATATTATAAATATGATTTCGTTATTAAGTTTTTTGAAATTTAAGATATTTGAAATTTAGTGATTTAAATAATTTCTTCATTTAAAATTTTAAAATATTAATTATTTGTTAAAGTGAATAATCCATAAAACTATAATATATATCATTATTACATAAATTCATTATTATTTTTGTAAAATATAAAATTATTATTAATTTAATTATTGTGAAATATATTATAATTATTTTTCTACTTCTAAGAAACTTTTTCAAATTTATTACAAAACTTTATTATTATAAATTTTGAAAATTTAGTTATGTTAAATATTTTGTTCTTTAAAATATTTAGTTAGTTATTGAAATATTTAAATAATATTTAATTTTTTTTATTGAAATATTATTTATTTTAAATTTATTACATAATATTAAATATTTTGTTATGTAGCTATTAGAAATTTTTAATATTTTATTATTTAAAAAATTTGTTTATATAAATATTTAATTAATATTTTTATTTATGAATTTTTATTATTTAAAATACATTGATATAATTTTGTTATTTAAATTTTTATAATATTATTTTGTTATTAATTGAATTATTCACAAAATTATAATTTATGTTGTTTATGCGTAATTTCATTATGGATTTTGTGAAAATATAAAATTATTAATAATCCGAATATTATTAAATCTATTATAATTATTTTTGTTTTTTAATCAATGTTTTAAAGTTATTACATAATTTTGTTATAATATTTAAATAATTCTTATTTTTTAATTCCAACTTTCTTTGGATAGATATAGATGAAAAAGTGGGGGAGAGGATAAATTGGAATTAGAGATCATTTAGGATAGAATAATGTTTGCTTTTTTTTGGAGATATATTTTCTTAAAACAATTCCTTTTTTATGGGAAAGTGGAGGGAAGAATAGAGGGGAGTTGGAGTAGAACTGAAGTAAAGTGCCACGTGACTAGACAAGTAGACATCATAAACACAGATCTCTCTTTTTTTATCTATCGGTTGTTTGTAAAAATGATATAGAATAAAATAAAAAAAATGAAAAGTGATAGATTTCCTTATTTTACAATATATATATATATATATATATATATATATATATATATATATATATATATATATATATTATAGATTAAGTATTTGAATTCCCAATGGTGATTACGTCTCCATGATGGAGGCAAGGTTCAAAGTATCCATGGTGGAGGTAAAGTTTATTCAAAACTTTATTATTTTAAATATTGAAAATTTAGTTATATTAAATATTTTGTTCTTTAAATATTCAGTTAGTTATTGAAATATTTAAAATATTTAAAAATTTTGTTTTTTAAATATTATTTATTTTAAACTTATTACATAATATTAAATATTTTGTTATGTAGTTATTAGAAAATTTTAATATTTTATTATTTAAAATATTTGTTTATATAAATATTTAATTAATATTTTTATTATTTAAAATGCATTGATATAATTTTGTTATTTAAATTTTTTATAATATTATTTTGTTATTAATTGAATTATTCACAAAATTATAAATTATGTTGTTCTTGCGTAATTTCATTATGGATTTTGTAAAAATATAAAATTAATAATAATCCGAATATTATTAAATCTATTATAATTATTTTTGTGTTTTTAATCAATGTTTTAAAGTTATTACATAATTTTGTTATAATATTTAAATATTTAAATAATTCTTATTTTTTAATTCAAAATTTCTTTGGATAGATGTAGATGAAAAAGTGGGGTAGAGGATAAATCGGAATTAGAGATAATTTAGGATAGAATAATATTTACTTTTTTTGGAGAGGCATTTTTTTTAAAACAATTCCTTTTTTTATGGGAAAGTGGAGGAAAGAATAGAGGGGAGTTGGAGTAGAACTGTAGTAAATTGCCACGTGACTAGACAAGTAGACATCATAAACACAACTCTCTTCTTATCTATTGGTTGTTTGTAAAAATTGATATTATGCATTTGAATTCCCAATGGTGAATAAATCTCCATGATGGAGGCAAGGTTCAAATAAATGCCAAGTGTATTAAAAAGGCAATTTTAAGAGATATATCGGGATATGCCTTGGATACGCATGTGTATCGGAGAAAAACTAAAATATGCATATATATGCTTGGAAACACTATAAATACTTTAATAAATCATAAAAATGCATCAATAAAACTAAATATAAGACCTCAATAGGTGTATATACATTAAATTAATATACTTTAATGGTTTTATGGAGAAATATATTGTAGTTAATTATAATTTCATTAAAAATCCCATGCTTAACTATAATTTATAAATTATAATTCTTAAGTTTTAATGTTTTATGGAATGGAAAAAACCCAACTCTCCTATCCAACCATAAAACATGCATTGGCGCAACTTTTAAGTAAAATCTAATTAATAATTAGTGATTATTTAAATATTTTTTATTTATTTTCAAAAATTATAAAAAATAAATAAACATTATATAGTATATTCAAAAAATAGTTATTAAAGAAAACATTTCAATCGCTTTGTGGATATGATAGATGATCCATAGAATTATAATATATTCAATAATTGTGATCAAATGATAAAATTTATTTAATTCTAAAAATATAAAAAAAAACTAATTATTAAAGAAGAAAATTCAACTGGTCTGTGAATATGATAGATAATCCATAGAATTATAATATATTCAATTGTTGTGATGAAATAATAAAATATAATTAATTATTATTTATTTTTTAATTCTGAAAATATGAAAAATAAAAAAAATATTAAAGAATAAATTTCAATTGCTCTATGGATATGATAGATAAATCCATAGATCTAAAACATATTTAGTCTTTATAGGCAAAGAAAAAATTATATTTTCAAAAATTTTGTTAATTTATATTTTCCCCAAATATCTTTATGAAATTTCCATAAATCTAGTGATAACACAAAAAAAAATTGTGATTTTGAATGTAAGAAATGTATATTAATATAAAACATTCAAGAAAAAAAAGAAATCACAAGATATTATAAAAAATTAAAAAATCTTATCTATTTTTACCATATTTTTTTCAAAATTTGAAAAATCTTTAAAAAAATTAATGATTCATACTTGTTTCTTGCAAATTTTTGCAAAATTTGAAAATGTATTTTTGTCTCCAACGAAATTGGAGGAACGAGACCAAGAGTATAATCACTACTCACTAAGGTTGAAACTTTGTGAGTTTGGGTTGAGATTTTATCAAAAAAAGTATGGGCCAAACCGTAACCCGAACCCGAAGCAATATAAAGAAAATGTTAATTCGGGTTAACCCGAATCACCGCCCAGAGCTCGCCCGGTTTCCATTCATAGTGCGCGAAGGCGAAGGGGATATGACCGGGATGTTCCTCTAGAATGTTGTGGACCCGGGTGGACGTCCCCAACTGGTAGTTTATTTGCTTTTAGCTGAAAATTACAGTTGCAGTTGGGGCCCTGCAAAAGCCTGGATATGTATAAATACATACAGGCCAAAATGTTGCTTTATTTTATGATCGAAAATGGGTATTTGGCTTTTACATTCCGTTTCCTTGTCCCACTGCAAACATGCTGATTCGATATACAACGGAAGAAGAATGGCGGTTTTTTAGATCCAGATCGGATCTTGCTGAATGTGAGCATGGTTTGTTTCTATGTTAGCGGTTACGAGACGCGTCGATTTCTTTCGAGTTTTCGATAAAATCTTTCTGGGAGCACGTAGTGGTCTGATGAGAGAGCTTCCTTCGAGCTTCGTCTGGGCTCTGTTCTGTTGAATGGTTATTGGGTTTTCTGTATCCATCAAAAAAAGTTATTGGGTTTTCTGCGTTTCTTATCAGGAATGTTGATGCTTGTTTCATGCAAGATGTGCTGAAGCCTTTTTTTTCAAGGGTTTTGATTCTGCTCAAATTTGTTTTTCTTTTTCCTTTTTAGAGTATTGGTTTGTTTGGCTTGCTTTTAGCTGTTTCCTTACTTTTGATTTTCCGTTTTCGATCTTTTGGTGGAGAAATGCCTTCTTTATTCTTTTACCATTTGAAGTTCCGCTGATTTGGAATCTGTAATGGGTAGTTTCTGCTTTTGTCTTTGGTTTGAGTTTTGGGATTGGGGCTGACCGGTTTTATGGTATGAAGGGATTGGTCGATAGGGGTTAGAACTGGGATTTTTGTTTCTATATTGAAGAGATGAAAGTATGAAACCGTTTAAGCCGTTTTAGGATCTTCTTTGGAAATTTCATTTTTTTTTCAGGAAATTCTTGTATAAAATGGGAATCCTTTAACTCATTTAAGAGGGCTACAAGGACTACTAGCCTGATGGTTTCGTGTTTGCCTTCAGGTTTTTGTTTATTAGCTTGTGTTTGAAGAGTTGGCGTTAGGAGTTTGGCAGTTCAGGTGGATTTCTTAACAGTGATAACAACCTGAAGAACATTGTTGCCAATTCTAGGGTTGCTAGGGTTTTTTTTCTTTCTTTCTTTTTTTTTTTTTTTTTTCATTTTGGTCTTGAGATTTCGGATGGAGGGTATTCTGTGAAAGTTTGGTGAATGGGGATTCAGACAATGGGGTCTCAAGGTGGTGGTGGTGGCGGCGGCCAACAATCGCAATTTCAGCCATTGTCTCGGCAAAGCTCATTGTATAGCCTCACACCCGATGAAGTTCAGAACCAATTGGGGGACTTGGGGAAGCCACTGAGCAGCATGAACCTTGATGAACTTCTTAAGAATGTCTGGACAGCGGAAACAAACCAGGCGATGGGGATGGATGTGGCCAATGCTGCCTCAGCTGGTCAACTTGCTTCGGCATCTGCTTTGCAGCGACAGGCAAGCCTGACATTGATTAGGGCTCTCAGCAAGAAGACCGTCGATGATGTATGGATAGATATCCAACAAGGCCAGAAAAATAGTGATGAAGAAAAGAAAGTTCAGGAAAGGCAACTGCAGCGACAGGCAAGCCTGACATTGATTAGGGCTCTCAGCAAGAAGACCGTCGATGAGGTATGGACAGATATCCAACAAGGCCAGAAAAATAGTGATGAAGAAAAGAAAGTTCAGGAAAGGCAACCTACTTTGGGTGAGATGACATTAGAGGACTTCTTAGTTAAAGCAGGGGTTGTTGCCGAAGCTTCTTCGGATATGCAAAACGTAGGTACTACTGTGGGAGTTGACCAAGGTGCAGCTCCCCCACAAAGTTTTCCACAGCAATCTCCGTGGTTGCAATATTCAGTACCTCCAATGCAGCAGCAGCAACAACAACAACATCAACAACATCAGCAGCAACATCCACAGCAAAATATGATGGGAGTTTACATGCCTGGGCACCCGGTCCCACAGCCTCTCCCTCTGAGTGGTACCCCTCTTTTGGATGCACGATACCCTGATAATCAATTGGCTATGTCATCCCCATTGTTGGGGACACTAACAGATACACAGACACCTGGGCGGAAAAGAGTTGCTCCAGGAGATATAATCGAGAAAACCGTTGAGAGGAGGCAGAAAAGAATGATCAAGAACAGGGAGTCTGCAGCTCGGTCCAGAGCTAGGAAGCAGGTAGATATTCTGATTCTGTTGTTCTCTTAAAAGCAGTACTGCGGTGATAATATTTCTTTTAAGCATGAAGTTAAAACGATTCTTTCTATTGACAGGCATACACCAATGAACTTGAGAACAAAGTCTCACGTTTAGAAGAGGAGAATGAAAGGCTCAAGAAACAAAAGGTAAAATCTCTGCACTTGTTCTTGTGATTGATTTTGTTTTATGACAGGTGCCATTTGGTAATCAATAGATTTTATACTATATTCCTCTTTTTGGACTTAATATAAAGCGCAGAAGGAGAATGAGAAGACTAAAATGCCCATTTGAATTGAAAATGGCAGAAATTCTTGATGCTTGAACTTTTGATTCCAAGTCTGTTATGTTTACTGAGATTAATATACCATATGCACAGCACCCTAAGAAAATATTGTTTCAATAATAGTTTTTTATTTTAAGTCTACCTAGCAGTCCTCCAATTTGGTTAGCTACAGAAGTAAAAACAAGCAGCAATGCTTTATTGGTTTAATCAAGAAAAATGAGTAGAGAAGGACAGAGAAAGGTTCAGATCACTAGAAAAAAGTTAAGAGAGAGAAATAGGGTTTGAGAGAAGAGAATTGAACAGTTTCCCAGCCTCCCTTAATTGTATTTTATTAGTTTCTAATCATAAAAAATGTAAAATTATGAGAGAGCCCTTAATAGGGTGGCTGCACTAATATGCACTTAAGAAATGAGCAAACTTAGGCCCATAAATAAAAAATATATACAAGAAATAAAGCATAAGGCCCAATAGCTCAACACTCCCCTTCAAGATGAGCATGGAAGTCAATCATGCGCTGCTTGCTCATATACTGTTCTAGTTTGGGTTTTGGAACTCCCTCGGTGAGAACATTTACAAGTTGCTCCTTAGATGCAATGAAAGACAAACCTCCCTAAAGGCAACTCTCCCTCTCTCTCTCTCTATTGAAGTGTCTATCTGTCTCACTGTGTTTAGTTCTATCATTTGAATAGGATTTTGAGATATATTAATAGCTACTCGATTCTGCATCATCACAGATCGAATAGGGAGCCTAGGGAGGAGGTGACAGAGTAGCGGTAGTAAGCAGAAGACACTGACAGAAGACTTCCCAATAGAAACTCCAGACAGGGTGACTGCTGAGCTCCAAATTCTGGAACAGGAAAAGATAGACACTCCGTCTAGGGTGATTGTGTCTTCCCCCATTCTGGAACCAGATACTCTTGTCAATTCAGATTTAGATACTAACCTCTGCTCTATGCTTTTAGCTGTTGTTACAGGTTCCAATGCAGCGTCTAAGCTGCAAGCTGAATGTAGGGCAGAAGAAATTGGTATAAATGATGGGGGAAAAGAATCTGGGAGATGATTGAGATTTTTCTTGAGGAATTGAAGAGAGGAAGTAGAGATTGGATTCTACTGTGAGGAGGGAGAGTTTGGGACTGGGCATGATAAATGTATTACACAACATGGGGGAGATCCTGAAGAGGGAGGGATAAGAGAAGATGGGTCGGGTCCAGTGTTGTAGTGGCTGAGTTTGTGAAAAATTGGGTTGTCAAATTCAAGAGCCAAATGACTTGAAAGTGTATCTAGAAAAAAATAAGGACTAAGGAGGATGGAAAGGCTAGGAAAAGGAAATTGAGTGGAGTGGAAAGACAGGAAGAGATGTAGAATGGGATAAGGAATTTAGTGGAAGAAAGGGGAGGGTAAGAGGGAATAAGTAAGGAAAACTGGGAAAGGGGTCAAATTTGTGTCAATAGGAATGAAAATTGTATGTTGGAATGTAAGAGGCTTAGAGAGGGCAATGAAAAGATCCATAATCAAGGAAGTACTTAAGAAGGAGAAGCCAGGTGTTATTTTAATCAAGAATCAAAGGTAATGGATTTTGATAAAAGATGGGCCAGGAGTGTTTGGAGAGCTAGGGAGATTGGATGGGCAAAGTCCCCTTATTGGGGAGCTCCGGGAGGTATTGTTATAATGTGGAATTGTGAATCCTTAACTGGAATTGAAGAGTTTGGGTTAAATTCACAGTTTCAATGAAGTTTAGGCAAGTGTCAAATCGATTTGAATGGGTCTTGACAAATGTTTATAGGCCTAATGTGTGTCGGGAAAGAAATGAATTTTCGGATGAGTTGGAAGACATTAGAGGATTGTGGGATGGATCATGGTGCCTAGGGGGTGATTTCGATGTGATATGCTTTTTGGATTCTACATCTAGAAGTGGAATGGGACTCCCAAGTGGTATTTTGGCAAGAGCAAATTCTCAAGTCCCTTGGGTATTTTGGCAAAAATATAGGGAGATTGAGTGCTTAATAAGGGGGCTAAATGTTTCTTTCAAATGGGTGAGAAGAACAAATGGAATGGCAGACACTCTATCCAAACAAGGAGCCTTAAGACAGCATTTATTTTGGGCAATTTTGTGAAATCTTGTACTTTTGGGGTGGGTTTTACACACATCTGTTTGTAATCTTTAAGATACATTAATAAAATTATTTCTACTGATAAAAAAATTTTACAAGTTTTGGAAGAAACCAACAATCCGAGATGAATGGTTAATTTGAGCATGAGGAGATTTAACCAATTCATTGTTGCTTTTGGGCTTAAGGAATTGCCACCCTCTTACAATTTTACATGGTCTAATATGTAGGCTAACCCAATATGCTCCAAATTGGACATATTTTTGTTCACAATCAACTAGGAGGATCAATGGGGTAGCTTAATGGCTAGAGATTTTCCGAGAGTGACCTTGGGTCATTGGCTAATTTCCATTTCTAAGGAGAATGTAGGAGGCAGAGGTCCAACTCCTTTTAGATTCAAAAATATGTGGCTGTGCTCTAGTGGATTTGTTGAGAGAGTTAAGGCTTGGTGGGAACCAAGTAATCCAAGGGTGAAACGGGAAGGGATGAAATTTCATTGGAAACTAAAGGAACTTAAAAGGTAAGGTCAAAGAATGGAATATTCAACAAGATTGAGGTTTCGGACTTAAAAGAAGCTCCGGATCAATTTGAGGAAACAAATAAGAATGAGAGATGGGTGTTCAGGGGAAATTTTGAGAACCTTTTACTCAGAAGAAATAAGTTGGATATAGAAATCAAGAAGTAAATCGCTTAAGGAAGGCAATAAAAATACAAAATTTTTCATGCATTGGCTAATAAGAGAAGTAGTGGATCTTGCCTCTTCAATGCATATGAAGTACCATATAGCTCACTAAGATCTTTAATCTCATATTCTCTACTGAGAAACTGCTTCAACTACACTACACATCATCATTGGTGACCACAATGTCATTAACATAAACAATGAAAATAATGACCATATTCGCCCTCCTCATGTGTGCCCAACTGGAAGAGGAGAGAAGGGGAGAGTTTTGAGAACAGGGGAGGGGAACCGTCTCTGATATTTGGAAATCACCGAGCAAGATACATCAGTTTCAAAATAAGGTAGATGAAGAGGTGGTGTTGCGTGTGAGTGGGAGAGGTGGGTCCGTCTCTCAGGTTGTTGGGTCAGGTAGAAGGGGTTAGGCAGTTCAAAAGAAGCTTTTAATTGCATCATAGAGCACGTGACCTTAATTGCATCATGTCCTATAGATGACAAGAATGGTCTATTTTCGTCTCCTTTGAAGGCTGATTGTGACGTCTGATTGAAACATGGGAGTTCTGAGAGGTTTTCTGTGTGCAGGTGGTCGATCAAGAGAGGAAGAAGGATGAGGAAAGATTCAGCTATGTTCTTAAGGGCAAAAAAAGGTAAAAGATTTCAAGCAAAATTCTCTAAGAGCCTCTTATTTCTATTGGAAGAGGAAGAAGGATGTTTGGGAATGGGTGATTATGAAATATGTGGGGTCGGAAGACTTGAGGGTCTCTAAACATCCTGAGTATGAAACTAACTCAATGAAGACTGTGTGCGCTTCCATGGTCTAATGGAGTAGGAGGTACACAAGAAAATGATGATGCCAAGGATTCAGCCAATAACTCTAAGAAAGAAGTTCTAAAATTTTCAGACCGGATTAAGGAGGGTGATGGACAGGCGGAAAGAGCTGAATTGGAAGAAGATTGATAAGGAAGGAATGACACCAAATAGAAAGGATATGGTTCAGGAAGTGAGGGAGGTTATGAGAGCTGAGAAAGCTAAGAGGACGGATGTTGAAGAAGGAATGTGGTCTTCAATTTTGATAGGAAAACTGGGGATGGAGCTAGGTAGGAGAGTTGTTGAAACTGACCCTAGACTAACTAGTTCTGAGAACCACAAGGCTGAGGACTTGAAGAAAGTGAGAGGCTTTAGTAATGGAGAGCTCGTTCATGTCACCAAGGATTTTCATCGTCTCAAGGAAGGACTTGTCGGGAATGGTCCTTGCTGCAGATTTAAGCAAATTTACAAAAGGAAAGGACCTAAGGTGAACTCTAGGTCTAAGAAATGTCTGAATAAAAGCAGTGTTGCAAATAGTTCAGAAGCTGATGCAGGCAGGAAGACCCAGGACATCAGGTGTAGTAATCAAGATAAAGAAGCTTCCTTGGGGGAGAGGGAGGAAAGGAAGAGAGAGAGAGAGAGGAAGGGGCGGAGATTTTGAGGGAGGACACTTTTGAAAATGGGGGAAAGGGGGAGAGAAATGAAAATGATCAGTAATTGACTGGGGAGGAAAACAGAGAGGTGGAGATGAAGATAGGAGAGAATAAAGCTGATACTGAGGATGTCAGCATTGAGAAGTGAAGAATTGATATTGAGAAGCTAGTAGATAGACAGGTGGAAGTTGGGAAATTTCTTGGTCTTTTCTTTTTAGGGGGAGAAACGGTAGTGAGGAAGGCAATCGAGCAATTTGAACAAAATAGAAGGCAGGAAATGGACAAGAGGAGTGCAGTTGGGGATGGGATGAGAATTGGGAGGGTGAAGAAAAGGAGTCAGATTTTGTTGATGAAGAGTGAGGAGGTTTGTTGTGATGTGGTTGAGAGGGGGAGGTTTGGAGATCCGTGGTTGCGCTATGCTTGGGTTCTGGGCTCTGCTGGCTTGTTGTTTAAGCTGCCTTTTGTTCTGGTCGAGGTTTTTTGCTTCTCTTTTTTTTTATTTATTTGATCGTGGGCTGATGCGGGTGCTTAATCTTTTGGGGGTCTGTTTGTTTGAGGGCCTTTGGCTGCTTATTGTTTCTGTTAGTGCCTTTGGAGGTGTTCTCTCAACTCCGTCCTAGGTTGTAAGAACCACTCTTTAACTTAAAAGAACCACTCAAAAGGGACTCAACAAGTGTTTTGTGGTCCCCACTTCCTATCTAAACAAATAATAAACAAAAACAATTACTAAATCTGCACAAATCTGCCCAAAAACCTCAACAGGTTTAACACCATCATGGGCATAGTGCTCTGAGATCACTAACTATACTTGCCTCCTACTCTCCTCACTGCTGATCATAGCATGTGCCTGAGGAAATGACACATCATCTTTAGATATTTTGCCTAGTAATGTTGTACTCAGTATTGAGACCAATTAGAAATTCTTTGTTTCTCTCCACCAGCTTCTTGTAAGTCGCAACATCCTTATTGCTTTCTCAAACCACCATCTCCAGTAAATCAATTTGTTGCCACGAAGGCTTCAACACAGAGTATTACGTGGATTGTTCACATAATTCCTCAATTTATATGCCTTGACCACATTCATCTTCTGAGAATATGTTTTAATCACACCATTCTATACTTGACTGAATTCATCCACAAATAATGTTTACTTGTGTGTGGTTGCATAGAGTTCACCAACCATGCAATTACAATGAAGTTCTCCTGTATCCATTTTTCGTGTGTGGGATCTTTCTTCTTTGGTTTATTATTACTACCTGTAAGATAACCAAGTTTCCTTCTACTACAAACATAAATTCCTATTAGATTGAGACCACTCCAAGTAATTGGTACCATCCAGCCTTACTATGGTCATATCATTGTAGAAACTGTCTACAGACCCTGCTGAACCAACCTCAGATTCAGAGAATTGCCTTAAATCTGCTAGAGTTGTTATTTTTAGTGTGGCTAGGGATACATATGTAATTTTTCTTTTATTTCTTTTATCAGTTAAAGAGGGGTAGTATTGTCATTGGTTCTTTCATCATAATATTAAAAACAGGGCAGCAATTGGGGTCTGTTAAGATAACCTCCTTTCAGCCCTAGTTTCGCTTCTCCCAATTTTTCTCTTCTAATCATTCCAAGGTTTAAAACGTCGATGTCAATGGAAATGTCGCTTACCAAAATATAGGACATATGTCGAAAATGTCGGAAATGTTGAGGGGAAATATTGTAAAAATTAGAGACATTGTGGAAATATTATGAAATATGTGGAAATATGCAATGATATTTTGTAAAATGATAAAAGAAGCATTAATACATATTTCTAGACTATTATCTTATTCCCAACCATTATATAAAGCTAAGAAACTAAGATCAATAACAAATTAGTAAATGACGATTTACTGATTTATTATGCATTTTGATGTTTTTACAAGGTTATCTGATATTTTCTTTTCTTATTTTTAATTCTGATTTATTATAAATTCTAATATATTTATTTAGCACTAGTAAATAGAAATACATTTATTCTGATTTTTTAAATATTAAAGTTATAATACATTATGTTTTATTATAAATTTAATAAACTGATTCTCCTTTTTGTAGTATTAAGATTATGATATATTCTGATTTCTTATAAAACTTAATGAATTTATTATGATTTTTAATACTAAATTTATAATAAATTATGATTTAGTATAAAATTTAATAAATTTATTCTGATTTTTTATATTAAATGTAGAATATGCTTTATTATAAAATTTAATAAACATTTTCTGATTTTAATAAATATTTTAAAAAATACTAACTAGTTAATATTTTATTACTTGAAAAATATTTTATGTTTTATATTATAAAGTAATTAATTTATTCTTTTGTTTTTATATTTTGTTAATTCTTTTTTTATAAATATTTTATTTGAAATATTAAATAGAATTTATTAATGGAATAATTTATATTAATGTACTGTATTATATTAATATAATATGCTAATATATTATATTATTAATGTACATTAGTCGACATCCTATCAACATACTAGGAAGAACTGTCTTTTTTCTGGTTATTTGGACCGATTTGGTTGACATTTCCGACATAATAGGAAATGTCGACCGAAATAATGTAATTTTTATACTACCATCCATTTTCATGTCGGTGAGCCTCGACATCGACATATGTCAAGTGACATTAGCGACATTTGGCGACATTTGAAACCATGAATCATTCTTTGAACTTTTTCCCTATTTTTTACACTGTTCAAGACTGATTTCAAGTCTGATTACATGGTATTAGAGAAACCTTGATTGGCTTGGTCAGTGTAGACGCCATACAGTCTAAACACATAGAAGACTCTTTCAATACTTCAAGGATAACCAGAAAACGAGATGGGAAGCTTTGTTCTGGCGAACAAGTGGAGAAGAATACTTCAGTTGGAAAAGAAGAGGATCCTCCTCGAGGAATCAACAACTAAAGGAAAGAAAAACTTGAAGATAAGGGAAGACCAATGGACAATGATTGTAATGGTGTAGACTGTAGAAGAACTAGATTTGTTCAAAGGCTTTGTGGATGGCTTAATCTTTGTTGAAAGAATACAAGACTGAAGGAATGAGTTGATCAAGAATGGGAAAAGATTTATAGTAGAAAGCATAAGAAATGTTAACGGAGGATTCATCACCTTGATGGAATTATTTGGCAAAGAAAGGAAGCATTTGATCTGCCTACCAGAGGGAAATGCAAAACACGGGCAGAAGATGATAGCCAGGGCCTTAAAAGAGTTTATCTTACAAAAAAGGGTATAAGTACATGAAGCCAACAATCGCAGAACCTGCAATGAAGGTTGTAATAACCCAAGGGCAACCATCGCAAAACTTGCGATGAAGGTCATGTCCACTGTCATAGGAAATGCAATCACATTTCCAAGAACTAGAATTGCAAATCCACACGTCTCTCGAACCGCAAAAAATCAGCAATGCCACTTGTGATATCACATTACCCCTTTTATGATAGTGATGTCGCTCTGAGCGCACAATTGTGAAAGGCAATGTTGTGATGACAACAACTAGTCAAGGACACTACAACGTAGGTGACAAATTGCAAAATATCACAACGCATACTCAATACTACATCCATGATGGATGCTATGCGCTATTGCACTCACCTCACTACCTAACCCAACATCACAATGGCTTGTTGTGATGACACCTAATGCAATAGTAACATCGAACCATGCCACTCTTAGGCACTTAGGAATTTCCGTGAGAGAGATTATACCACGTGACGAGTAAGCTTCTTGAAGGGACTGTAGCTATGAATGTGCTCACATGCGGACTCTAAGGAGCATGAACTCCTGATCCTAGGAGATTCGCATGGACATGTGGCGAGTGTTAGACAATTTTGTATGCCCTTAGTTCCGATCAGTTTGATGTACTTATGACATTTATTGTAAATGAATAAAGTGCATATTTGATTCATGTCATGTGGTGTTTCTGTGTAATACCCTTAAAATCGGACACTTATGAGACTTGTGTTGGTTTAGAACGTTCACAGCCAGTGGGTCGGTCTGGGGAGACCTATCCTGATAAGGCTGACACTGATGTGCCGCCAAGTCGGTTGGGGTGGCCTGTCTCTACCACCAGGGTGAGACCCGAGGTACATGAAGTGTGGGATCACCTTGAGACCTTGAATCGAACCAGAATTCCAGTATTGCCCTGGACCTTAGCGATTAATGGGCAAAACTGGAATGTTACACCTGACCCCTAGACTCGATTATGGCACCGCACTAGGTGGCGGATTGGGCCATCTTTGATATGCCAATCAGTGAGACCCTTAGAGGGGGTCAAAACCTGGGTATGTTGAGATGATTCATGAACCCATCTAAGTGGGTGATCATAGTGAAAGGATCAGCCCCTTTATCGGACAAAGGTAATGATCGGGGAAATGCACTCTCTCTGATGGAAACCAAAACTGCCGGCAGTTGATCTCAATCGTTGAAATTTTGTTTTGCAAAATATATTTATATAATATATATACTATAGGTTTCCGAAATTGTTTGTAAAAGGTTTTAATCCCTGGGTCCATGTAAGAGGAGAGTGCAGCACTGTACCTTGCAGTCGGGGGAGAGGTCCTCCCTTGTCGGGCAGTGTTTGATCATTATGGGCTGAGAGGTTAAGTGTAAGGCCATTGAGGGTTAAACCTGATGGGCTAATCTTGCATATGCCCACAATCCTTAGGTGTTACAAGGTGGCTTGACCCAAGGACCATTTAGTGCAAGTGTTGGGCCCATAGAGTCCATATGATGGGCTCAAGGGGTTCACTGGGCTTTCCAGTGAATTCGGCTAGGCCTTGTGACAAAGGCTGGGCCGAACCCTTGTGGCTGATGTGTAGATCAACGTTTGGGTCCCACGCCATATAGAGAAAGCCCAACTAGGTAGCAATTTGGAAGGCTTCAGTGAGCACATACATTTAATGGGCCAAAAGCCCAATACGAGCTGGGCTAATTAGATTGGCTTGAATGGGGCGAATCTGAGATGTGGACCAGCCTTAAAGGATAAGGGAAAGTCCCTATCCACTCAGTAAGAGTCCATATTTGAATATGATTCAAAACTGGAAACTCCTAATCAAATTAGGAGGGTTGATCATGATCTGTAGATTAGATAAGGACTCTACCTTATCACTTAAGGGGATCAACTTCTCCTAATGGGATTAGGAGCTGATCCCTTTAGGATTATAAAAGGAGGAGGGGGCGGCAACCTCTAAACACACTCATCTAAGATACAGATACAACAAAAGAGAGAAATCAGCATATAGTAAGACTGTGCCAATTTCCCTCTGCCGCCTCCTTCCTGTTGCCGCCGCCATTAGCAGTTCGTCTCCACTCACATGGGAGTCATCAAGAAGCATTCTTGACTTCAGTTCTTTATGAAAGAATTGAAAAGAAGTTGTGCTCACCTGCCGTCCAGTGGGTTCTTGCGAAGGATCCAGTTCTCGTGAAGAACGTTGCTGATTCTGCTCCGTCCTACACTGCGCCATCTTCAGTGGGAGCAGTCTTTGGTGACTTTTCTGGGCGTGAACACCTTCGTTGGGGAATACTAATTCTCCGTATCAGGTATTTCTCTCTCCTGTTTTGTTCAGATCTGGTTCGGTTCTTGATTCAAGATTGATCCTTGAAAATTAGTTTTCTAAAATAGAGAATGTGATTCCCAGTTGTAGGAAGGGAAGAAATTTTTGAAATTCGCCCATTCTATTCCGCATTATCCGGGCGTCCATACGGTGGATCTTTCCATTCCTTCAATGGTATCAGAGCCATGGTTCAAATCTTGAATCAAAATTGTTCAGATCTGAACCTGCGCAAATGGGCAGAAGGCGTTCTACCCTATTTGCGCAGATTTTGTTTTTGGGAAATTGTTCCCATAATTATGGGCGAATGATCTGGAATTAAATTTTATATGGAATGGTTCTTTATAATTTTCTTGATTTTATGGGTTGTTCGTACAATGGAGATCGAAATCTTTTTGGCACGTGGATATCTGCGATTTGCAGATTCTTGTTTATTATTTTCATTTGGTCTGTAAATAATTTTTTTCTTTTTTTATTTTTAGACTGAATGTATAGGATTCGATCTAATGTAATAATTAATAGAAAATTAGGTTTTTCTATTTCTGCATTATTTTTGGATCAATGTTGGCAGCGCTGGAAGGAGAATTCGCAGATATGAAAATTGCTATCTGCGATTTGCAGTTTGTGAAACTGCAAACTGTGAACTAACCTCTGTTTTGCTGGATGGAGTGTGCGAACAGCCCTACTTGACTAAGTTGTGTTTTCTTTGTCAGTATTTAATTTCAGATCACTAATCTTGAATTAATTCTTGGATTAAAAATCAAACCCAGACCAATTCGGACCAGATTTGGACCAAATTAGTTGGATCGAATCTAGGGTTCAATGGGGGCTGATTTCTCCCACTGGGTCAGGGATTGATGTTTAATTGCAAGTATTAATTCGGCCCAACCTGTAAGGCCCAGTTTTAAGTTGTTAAAACTGCAAAAGCCCACCATTTGCATGAAAGCTATATGGGCCGAACTGTTAACTGTTGTTCAGCCCATATACCTAGATAATATTAAATGTTAATATCATGGACCTTGAAATGGGCTTTAAAATGGGCCTTATAGATATTTTATTGATTGGATCAATTCTTCCTGCATGTGATGTATGGATGTGTGATGTGCTGCGTTTATGGGCCATAAGCACTTGGCCCATGCAGATACGATAGTGGCTCTTGCGCACACCATGGCTGAATGCACATCATTGCCATGGTGTCCCTTGCGGTCATTGGATGACCATCCCTTCGTGGTGGGCCCCACACCCCTGAAAAGGACACGTGCGGAAACCCTAGCCGAATTGGGCCACCAGAAATCTGGCTTTATGAAAGCCAGTGGGTCACTCAGGTTTGACCTAAAACTAGAGCGTAACTTGTTCCCTCCTGAAATATGAGTGCATGTGATAGGGAGATCCATATGATGGACTCTCTAAAGGCCTTCCATCATTAGCATGAAGATGGGTCCTTCAAGTGATGAGGGGAAGCACCAGAAAATGGGCCAACCAATTTGCTGCTGGATCTGTTGGATTGTTTCATACGATGATAGGGACGCCATAGACCGATGTGGGAGGAGCTTCACCAGAAAATGGGAATTCTCTCATGGTACCTTGGCGTGGTTGAATATGATGGGTGAGCACTCACTGGACAGAAAGGTTTACCCGTAAACGGCTATGAACCTTGTCTGATAGAGGCCAAAGGGAAAGCTCATGTGATGAGTGAATATGATCCTTCATAGAAAAGTGGTGGGGTTATGCAGCTGAAACAGTTGGCTCCACACCCTATGTGATTTCCCACATTTCCAAGAGACATAATTGTCGTTGTCTCCGTCACTGAGATAGTAGGGAAATCCCGGTGATGAACAAATGGAAATGGGACATAGATTAAAAGCCATATCTATGTAGATGACATGAATCAAATTAGGTTGTGGATTGACGTCTTGCTATTCTACCAGAAAATGGCTTACGGACAATTCGCCAAGCTTCTTGATGACAACAAACTGAAAGGCCCTAATTACGCTGATTGGTGCCGTAACCTCATGTTGGTACTGACTTCTGAAAAATTGGATAAAGTTGCCAAAAACCCTACCCCAGAGCGTCCGGGTGATCGGGTTTCTGAGGCCTGCAGAAATGACTACTTTGAGTGGGAGGAAAAGAACTGCTACTATATCATAGCTTCTTTGGACAGCCCAATACAGAGGCAGTTCGATTAGATCGAACTGGCCAAGGACATATTGGACAGTCTGAAAATTATGTACGAAGAACAGAATCGTTCTACTCGGTAGAAGGTCTTGAAGCAGTTCATGACCGCTCAAATGACCAAGGGTCAGCAAGTGCATGACCATTGTCTTCGGATGATGGGATACATAAACGAGCTGGAAGCCCTAGGGTCCGGGCTAGACCACGTCACCAAGGTAGACGCCATTCTGAATTCTTTACCTCCGTCCTACAATCAGTTTATCATGAATTATAACATGAATAAGCTGAACGTCAGCTTACAAGAGCTTAGCAATATGTTGCAACGAGCTGAGGAACTGATTCGTAAGGATGAGCCCGTGGCCATGCTTATGGAAGCTGGCAAGCATTGCAAGAAGAGGAGGTTGAAGAAGAAGCCCCAGAAAAAGGGCAACAAATCTAAGAAACAGAAGAAGGACAGGGCATCTGATGCCTGTCACCATTGTCACCAGACCGGCCACTGGAGAAGGAACTGTCCTGTCTACCTGGAATCCAAGAAAGGTAATCCCGAATCCTGTGTCATAGAAACCAATTTGTTGGTTACTTCTGCTTCCTGGTGTATTGACTCCGGGGCTTCGAATCATGCATGTAACACATTGCATGGTTTCAGAATAAGCAGAAGACCGAGTGAGGGAGAGGTGACGCTCTTCTTGGGAACTTCTACAAGCATTGCAATTGCGGCCATCGGAACCGTAGAGTTGTTTTTTAGAGAAGGATCACTTGTACTTAGATTGTCTTTATGTACAAAATTTAAGAAGAAATTTGATTTCTGTCTCAAAACTGTGTGCTGATGGGTATTCTGTTTTCTTTAGTAATACAATTACTATTAAAAGAAACAACAAATTCATCGCATACAGGGAACTGGAGAATGGTCTCTATGTTCTACATCCTTCTCTAAAAACCAACATAGCCGAAACTACGTCGGTTAACGCTCCCAAGAGAACTCGTGATACCGTTAGTCCCACGTGCCTCTGTGGCATTACCGTCTTGGCCATATCGGTACTGACCGAATCACAAGGTTGGTAAAGGATGGTCCTTTGGATTTTCTAACTGTAGAAGATCTTCCCACCTGTAAGCCTTGCCTTCGTGGTAAGATGACAAAACGGCCATTCGGCGGCAAGCCTGAAAGATGTACGGGCACGCTTGACCTCATACATAGTGATGTATGCAGGCCCCTGAATGTTAGGAGTCGTAACCAACACGTATACTTCATCACCTTCACCGATGATTATTCGCGATATGGTTACGTGTACCTAATGAGACACAAGTCTGAATCCTTTGAAAAGTTCAAAGAGTTTAGACAAGAGGTCGAGAAACAGTTGGGGAGAGAAATTAAGACCATTCGATCCGATCGAGGTGGCTAGTATCTCTCTGACGAATTCATGGACTATCTAAAGGTCAACGGGATAGTATCACAGTTAGCTCCTCTTGCTACACCACAACTTAACGGTGTCTCAGAGAGGAGGAATAGGACCTTACTTGATATGGTCCGGTCACTTCTCGCACACTCGGAGTTACCCACATCCTTTTGGGGATACACATTAGAGACTGCGATTTACGTGCTGAATAGGGTTCCAACCAAATCTGTTCCGAGCACTCCATATGAACTTTAGAGCGGAAAGAAACCAAGTGTCAGACACTTGAAGATTTGGGGTTGTCTGGCACACGTTAAAAGAACGAGCCCGGACAAATTGGAATCCCGAACCAGCCATTGCCTATTTATTGGCTACCCCAAAAGCTTTATGGGCTATTTATTCTATGACCCGGGAGATTGTTCTTGATGAGGAGAGCTTAGGAGTAGTGGGAGATATCCCACATGCTCCAGGTAGTGACTAACCTAGAAGATCTACCCGAGTATCCAGGCCACCAGTCCGTAATGGTTATGACCAGGATAGTTACCTGGTGGAAGCCTTGACTAGTGAGGAGGATCCCGTGACGTACGCGGAAGCTATGTTGGACATAGATTCCCAGAAGTGGGTAGATGCCATGAGAGCTGAGATGGACTCAATGGAGGCCAATGGAGTCTGGACTCTAATAGATCCGCCCGCAAGGGTAAAAGCAATTGGTTGTAAATGGATCTATAAGAGGAAGAAGGGCCCCGATGGCAATGTTGAGACCTACAAGGCTCGTTTAGTGGCGAAAGGGTATACTCAGAAAGAGAGCATCGATTATGAGGAAACCTTTTCGCCCGTGGCCATACTTAAATCCATTAGGATCCTGCTACCTGTAGCAGCATACCATGACTACGAGATTTGGCAAATGGATGTCAAAACCGCGTTCTTGAATGGAGATCTTACTGAAGATATCTACATGCAGCAGCCGCAAGGCTTGTTTATTCTTTTCATTTGGTCTGTAAATAATTTTTTTTTTTTAGACTAAATGTATAGGTTTCGATCTGATCTACACTATAGAACACCCCCTAAAGCAAAGCTGTGGAACACAAGTTCGAATGAGGAAGAAGATGCTGACATGGACATTTGGTGGCCATGTGGAAGAAGTTGGGTGGACTGCCCAAAAGGTCAAGTTGAACAAAAAACTCCGGAAGCTAAAAATTTGGGAAATAGTTTCAAAACAAATCAATTGCCATTTAAGGACTGTATTTTGAAAAAAATTGAATGGGATCCAATGTCTCAAAAGAAATCTTACATAGAGGTGTTGTAATCGAATCCAAATAGGGGTGAGGCATCTTGCACCAATGAAGCGAAGGCAAATGAAAGAAAGGTCTTGACCACTTTTGGGTCAATTGGTTGTAAAACCTTGGCAGACCCAACCAGGTTGGGTCATGTGACCCTTTAAAATATCGTGTGTAGTGGCCAACTGTTTTGTTGGGGGATGATAATCTTAGTCTATCATCGTCCCCCTCGAAGTCTAATTGTAGTTCTTAGCCCCCATGGTGGCAAACTCCTGTACAGATGGCTCAAAATTGCAACGAAAGCCATTGTGCTTGCATGTTGTTGGTGAAGGAAACTCCACAACCCCTGAAAAGCCAAATCCATGTTACAGTAGAGATTCACAGTGGAACTCTGGTGATGGGACAAACTTTGGAGAATCTCAGAGATATAGGAGAAGATGAAGTAAACCAGCCCTCTAGTATTGGCAGTCTCGACACAACAAAGGCCTATAAGTTTGAAGACCATGAAGCTCTTGGAATTGAGCTGCTTTTCGACAAAGATACTGACACGAAGATTCTGGAACTGAAGGAAACATGAAATGGAAGCTCTTCTATGGATTGTGGGAGGCCTACAGATGAATCTCAGGGAGTGAAGAAAGTACAAACAAATTAAGAACAAAGATGTGGTGACAACATTGAGGAGACAAGCTCCCACCTCAAATGGAACTTGGATTCACATGAGGAACAAATCCCCTCAACTACTTGGGTTGGTAACTGGACCGTCAGAGATTGTCTTTGGGTTGATTGGTGTCATAAGAATCAGGGAGTTCCTTCCCCCCCCCTTCCCCCTTCAGGTTTTGGACATTGTAGATCTTGCTGTTGAAACCTCTCCAATTGCGATTAATGACCTGAGTGTGATAGTAAGAGAAGAAGGTGGTGGAGAAAAGGACAGGGAAGAAGAAGAGTTATTGGAACTAATCCTAGGAAACCTAGGCCCTGTTTGGCAATGTTCCCACTTGTTCCTGTTCTTTTAGAAATTCCTGTTTTAGAACAAGAATTTTATTTCTTGCTTCTCAGGAATAATAGAGGCATTTGGCAAATTGTTCTTCGAAAACGGATTTTTGTTCTACAAAAACAGAAACAACGTTTGGATAACGAAACTATTTCTTAACATCAGTTCTACAAATCCATCCCCATTAAGTCTAAAATTAAACACGTGCCACGTCATAACGGTGTTTAAAATTGATTGTTGGGGATAGTCTTCCAAGAGGAGATGATCATTGCAACAATTATTGATAAATTATAATTTTAAGATGAAAAAACAGAGCATCCAATGATCCAATGTAAAAAGCAACAACAAGGAAGACAAGCTTACTTGTGTACGTGATTCTTGCCAGAAAAGATGATTTGTCAGAGATGAGTTTCTGGTCATTGTCTAGTCCTTGGAACAGCCTCAACTTCTAGCTCCCTAGGTTTGCAATGGTAGAAGGTTCAACAAATGAAGATTTGGGGCTAGGGCTAAGAGAGTTGGAGTTTATTATGCGTGAAATGACAATGTTGCCCCTTCTCTCACGTGGGAACACCGCACGTGTTCATAAATAATGGGGGACGTTGTGGGAACTGCACGTTCCCTAAGAACGTGTTCTTTGAGAGTGTCGGTTTGTCACTCCCGAAGAACACATTTTTTGGGTGCTGTTCTCACTCGGGAATGGATTATTTCTCGCTTTTTTTTGCCAAACATGTTTCTATTCCACGAGAGTGCCAGGAATGAGAGAAACACTCTCGCAGAATGTTGCCAAACAGGGCCCTAGCAACCTTGATAGAGCAAGATGAGGTAGCTAAGAGGAATGTTGAGGAGAAAAAAAAGGACAATGTTTTATTAGATGTTGAAGGAGATTGTGAAGATCCAACTAGAAAGAAGAGGTGGGAAAAAAAGCTTAGGAGAAAAGATCACCAAGGTAAAGGTCTTATTTAGGAAGGAGGTAGGAGATGATATAAAGTGGAAGAGGAAGATGGGTGAAGTGGAGAGATTAGCATGTGGAGTATCGTATGATAAGACGGTTAACAGGAAGAGGGAAAAAAGATAGGATATCAACAATTGAAGAAATAGGACAGGGTCCTTACAAAGGTGTGAAATGAAGATTCTTTGTTGGAATGTAAAGGGTTTATGGAGTGCAAAAACAAGAAGAATCATCAGAAATGTGTTAAAAACTGAGAATCCAGTTATATTTATGCTCCAAGAAACAAAGATCTCAGTGCTGGATAGAATATGTATAAGAAGTATTTGGAGCAGTAGAGGTCTAAGCTGTTCATTTGCCCCATCATGGGGAGCCTTGGGAGGAGGTATTGTTACAATTTGGAAGAATGAGGAAGTAGATTGTCAGGAGGAATTGAAAGGGCAATATTCAGTCTCAATTAAAGTAAAAAGAGGGTGATGGAAGAGAATGGGATGCACTCTAGGAAGAGCTAGCTGCAGTTAGGAGATTAGGTGGGGACTTCAATGTGATAAGATACACAAATGAGATAAATAACCCCAACCAGGCTATAACCACAAGTATGAGGAAACTCAATACCTTGATAGAGTCCCTAGAGTTGAGAGAACCTACTCTGTTACGAGCCTCTTTCACCTATTCAAATTTTCAGGAAAGTCAAGTTTGTTACAAGCTGGAATGGTTCCTTTTTTTCTATTAGTTGGGAAGAACTATGGGGAAACCTGACACTGAGAGCTCTCCCTAGGGTAACCTCTAACCACTGCCCTCTAAGTTTATACCAGGAGAACCTTATTGGGGGCCATACACCCTTTAGATTTGAAAATACGTGGCTAGAAGTTCCACAGTTTTTGCAAAATGTAAAAGATTGGTGGTCAAAAGGTGGAATTAGGAATAGAAACAAAAGGTGAGATTCACAAAGAAATTTAAGAGACTAAAGGGAAGAATCAAGGAATGGAACAAAGAAGAGTTTGGGAAATTGGAGGAAATTGCTAGAAAGATTGAGGAGCTGGATCAAAAGGAAGCCCGAAGAGGGAGGAAAGATAAAAAAAGGTGGATCTTAAAAGTGCAACCAGAGGAGATTCTAAGAAAGGAAGAAATCTCTTGGAGACAAAAAGCAAGGTGTAAATGGCTCTTGGATGGGGATGGAAATACATAGTTTTTATTTTTTGTTATGGAAATACAAAGTTCTTTAATTCACTTGCTAATGGGAGGAAAAGAAAAAGAACCCAATCTCTAGCATTGAGGTTGAGGGAAGAATAATAACTTCAAAGGAGGAAATTGAAAAATGCTTTGTGGACCATTTCAAGTCAATCTTTGCCTCCTTAGATGAAAGGACATTGGACTTGGGAGAATTAAATTGGGATAAGGTGTTGGGTTACACAGCATACCTCTTAGAAAGAAGCTTCAGTTTAGAAGAGGCTCATGATGTTTTTTTCTTGATAGGCAGATCTAAAGCTCTTGGACCTGATGGTTTCTCAATGGCTTGATGAATGTCTCTGTTGAGTTCCATCAAAAAGGGGAAATTGCACCAGGAGCAAATGCAACCTTCCTTGCTCTTGTGCCGAAGAAGAAAGAGGCCAAAACCCCCAAAGACTAAATGTCGATAAGTCTAGTGGGTACTTTGTATAAGATCATTGCAAAAGTCTTGGCTGGTCGGCTAAAGACTATTTTGTCCATGGTTATTTTTCAAAACCAAGGAACCTTTTTGGAAGGGAGACAAATAGTGGATCAACTCCTAGTGGCAAATGAATGTGTGGCAGCAAAGAAAAAACGAGGAAAAGGTCTGATTTGTAAATTGGATCTGGAAAAAGCTTATGACATGGTGGACTGGTCCTTGCTTTGAATACGATGGAAAAGTTTGGGTTAGGTGAAAGATGAAGAATGTGGATCAAAGGTTGTATTAGCTCACTCAATTCTTTTAAATGGAATAGCAAAGGATTTCTTTATGGCAAAAAGGGGACTAAGACAAGGTGATCCCCTATCCCCCTTCTTGTTCAACTTTGTTGTTGAGGTGTTGAGTAGGCAAATCATCAAGGATGATCAAGAAAATCAGTTGAGGGGATGTAGAATGGACAGATCGGAGGTGGCCGTGACTCACTTGCAGTTTGCAGGCGACATTACCATTTTTTATGAGAATGAACTTAGCTTGAGGAATCTGAAAGCTTTAGTGGATAATTTCCAGCTGATCTCAAGGTAAAAGTCAATTGTGGTTGGAATAAACTTGGACGGGGTTGACATTCAGGCCTTGGCAGGATTACTAGGTTGTGAGGTAAAAACTTGGCCCCTAGAGTATCTAGATATGCCCTTGGGGGGGAACCCAAAATCAGAAAGCTTTTAGAAATCAGTTGTAGAGAGATTTAGTAAAAATCTAACGATTTACGATACAATTCAATTCAAACCTCTTTACTATATACGATATGGTCACGATTTTCATAACATTGTATGGCATTTATAAAATATTTTTATATTCTTTATTCTTTGAGATTATAATAATAAATTAGACAATATTACACTAAATTATTCATTATGTGGGTTTGTATGCTAGTTTCTCTTTCTTATTGTTGATAAGGTTTAATAAGCACGTGTGTTTCTGTATAGGCTTCAAAACTTGAACTGGTAAGCGAGGAAAAGTTAAAAATTTATCCAATCAAAACATCTTATTCTTGGGACAAAAGGAAAAGGCTCAGTGCCTTTATTTTCTCAAATTTATTTTTTTCTTCCCTTTTTTATTATGAATATGTTGATTTTCTATGTTTTAATATTTAGTTTATACTTTTTATGATAACTATTAGTGAAAGATGATTGCTGGCCACTATTGGAACCTAGGGAGTTATCCTAAGATTCAGGATTTTTATTTAAATAAAAAACCATTGCCTAGATGACAAGATACCCCCTGTCACCTAGCTTTGGTGCTTTGAAAACTATGCTCAGAAGATATGTATGAAGTTAGAGATAAAATGGAAGAGAAATTGATTGAGAGAAGAATAATCTTGCTTTTTGTGTGCAACTCTCTTTTCTATTTGTATATGAAAGAGAAACACTAGAGAAATTGACTAATATACCCTGGCCAACCACAGCTATATAAAGAATAAAAGTCTCATTGAGAGAAACCTACCTTCAACTACAAGAACACAGACTTTTCAACATAGACAACCTTGTTAGAGATGGAAAACAGAATCACATATCTAATGCTAGAATAATATATCTAATATGTTTTTGTTAGGGATCCCAACAGCTGTACTTAATTCAGGTTTTTCACTAGTAACTCTTTGATCTTGATGCTGAGAAAAAAGAAGGGACGAGTATGAATTTAGCATTCTGGATTTAGAAGAAACAAATAACTTGGGGAATCCTAGAATCAGACAGAGAAAGATCCCACCTTTCACAGATACACAAAAAGAGAAGCTCATGATAAAACCTGAAAAGATTTCTCTAGTTGCACACCTGTAGCAATGCAATCAACAATGATGTTTAGCAAATCTGGGGACCTAATAAGACAAAATGGGTTCACCCTGGATATCGAAGATCTCATCTCTCTGGTAAGATGACATAATTTTCAGTTCCAAAGGTCCTTGTCCAACTTTTTACCATTCAGCAATCACCATTTACGATAAGCCTCTCATGCCCCTGTGTCTCAGCTTTCCAAGGGATGGAGCACTAAAAGAATTACCAATTTCCTTTGGTTAGATGTGCTCTGTACACACCAATCAGTGATAGGTAGACGTGACAATTATATAGGTGCTTATAAAGCCTCTGCCTAACTTTTAAATGGGCAAGTACCATAACAGTGGGATAAGTAGCTGTCCATTGCTAATCTTGTGTGCAGTGATGTGCATAGAAGATTTAAAATCAGAGAAAACAAAATCTTCTGTTTACGAACAGGTCATTCAAGCAAATGCAAGTACTAAATATGTTATTGACATGTGAGCGTATACTTTTCTTAAAATCATTTATCTTGAGAGCAATTATGTTGTTTGTCATGCTATGTTAGATGATATACAAGGTATTAAATGGTATATATACCTTTTGCCCAGGCACAGTTGGCTATTGGCCTAAGCTAAAAACCTTTATCCATACTGACTGAAATTCATTGTATAAATGAACTTGGTTTAAAGTAGTTTGTTAAAAACATTATACGTGGTACATTTGATATGCGCCTGGTATCTGCTGAATCTGCCTGAACCACTCGTTTGTTGTTCATATATATTTGGATGAATCCTGTTCAATATAACCAACTTCTACATTTATTGGCTTCCAACTTTCCTTGTTCTGGTTTCATGAAAACCCACTTGTTAGTAAGTCCTAGTGGAAGTACAATAGTTTCCAAATTGGTATTATGCAATGATGTACTGGATGACGTTATATGGAAAAGAGAATTTCATGAAGGAAGCGTTCTTGATGGTTCTCTAAGATTTGACATTAACGGAACCTATATTTAAAACTCAATTCTCTTTCTGCTTTCTTGCAGGAGCTGGAGAAGATGTTGCCATGTGCACCTCCTCCAGAACCAAAGTATCAGCTTAGAAGAACAAGTTCGGCACCTATCTAACATGTGTTTATATGGAAGTTTTGTAGAATTGCATGCATGGTTTCCTTGCATTTAGATGCTGGGTATCCTCTCGATCTCCCTAAATGGTGAGGTTAACCTTGTAAGCTGGTGGGGGTGCTTAGAAGTTCTTTTCTCAGATCTTTGCGTTGCTTTTACTGTTGTTTCTGTTGGTTTTCGCACCCTAACATATTGGTTGTATGTACATTTATGTTTAGTTGTCTTTAAGTTTACAAAGCACCATAATTCTGCATGTTGAACATGTAGATTTGTCATTAAAAATAACAATCAAGGCTATTAGTTCAGACGTCGGGTCTTTTGTGTGAAGCCATTTGTTACCGTAGAATCATAGATAAAGTTTTAAGGCATACTAGTAAAATGCTTGTCATAGAAAATTGGGAGTTCTAGATTATCTGAGGTCTTTTGTGTGAAGCCATTTGTTACCGTAGAATCATAGATAAAGTTTCAAGGCATACTAGTAAAATGCTTGTCATAGAAAATTGGGAGTTCTAGATTAAGTGGTTGTTCTGTGGTGTGGATGAGAAATTGGGTGGTATGAATGAATATACATCAAGTCTGGAATTGTTTTGTAGGGTAGACGGACTATGTATACTAATCCACACCACACCCATGGAGGCATTCTACAGGATGTATGTGTGGTTTAATCTACACCTTGTGTTTTGATTCTATGTATATAATCTCCACTGTTAATCTAGTATAAAATTTATTATGTTTTGTAAATAAACAAATAGTGGATAAATAATACAAATCAACTATGATTAAAATAAAGGATGAAGACATATTTACTAATAAATATAAAAATGAGAAAAATCACAATTATGAAATTAATTAATAAAAAATAGTGAAAGATTAAACAAAATTACCTAATAATAACTAATAGAAATCATAGTATACAAGTATCTAATAATGATAGAATTTAATAAAAAATCAAAAATAAATTTGTAAAAATATCTTTTAATAACCTTAAGAATTAATTAAATATTATACATTTGAAATTAATTTTTAGCATCAAAATTATTTTAAAATAATAAAAATAGAACCATGGGGGTTGTAACAATGAAGCAATTTCTTATTATAAAAACTAATCATCTACACTGGTGTGGACCAAACTACAGTAAATACTTGGGGATGATAAATTCAGTATGCATCCATGGTATAGTGTAGATATAAATGGTCCGCAAGTCTAGTAGTCAACCAAACTCTAAAAAGTGTGGCATGGATGAAAATGGTCCAACACCATGAGATATACACATTTTCGAACGCCACCTAAATGTTTAATCGATGCTCTCTCTAGAGTTTCTAAACTTTCAAGTGTTTGTTTTGGGATATTGGTAATCAATGGTTACCAAGTAATGAAAGGAATTGTGTGCGTTTTTGGAAAATGTACCTTCCATATAAATCCCAAGGCTTGCAAAACTATAACCTCTTCATGGTTGAAACTTGAAAGTATAGCAAGACTCGGCTAGACTATACCAATGACACCATGACCCAATGACCATATTGGGTCTTTGATTAAATAACAGTTTTTATCATCATCCAAGCCTTATCCCAACAATATGAGTTCGGTTGTCATGAGAGTTTGGCATAAGTTTTAGTGTCAATGGCCAATTTGACGAAATCCTCTCTCTAGGCTTGGTATGAGAGACAAGTTCACACTTGTGGAATCGAGTTAAATATTATTTTTCATGGTTTGTATGGGCTAACAGCCTATAACTGTATGGCCAGTAAATTCGTGACTTGGTAACCATTATGATTTTGTCAGGTCCGAATCTTGCAATAGTGATTGGTATTGTCAAAGGTCTTGGAAAAACAACTTTAAGAGATTGGGAACTTGAGATGCACTTCAAAAAACCACCTTTGTGGAAAAAAGTTAACGTATGCATGGAGATATTAGAGAAATTTGTATACATCTCAAAAACTACATCAATCCTTGTTAAATCTAAGGCCCAAATGACTATTAATAACTATAGAAAAAATTGACTATTTATCTATCTATCCATCTATCTATCTATCTATTTATATATATATATATATATATATATATATATATATATATATATATATATATATATATATAATTAAAAAATGGTCAAAACCGTTGAATGGGTCAAATGGGTCGACAGTTCGATCGCCTAGGTCAATGGGTCATTAATCAGTTCAACGGTTTTTGACAGGGACCAGGTTGAAAGACAGTTTTGTATGCCCTTAGCTTCAATCAGAATGATGTACTTTATGAGTTTATTGTAAATGAATAAAAATACATATTTGATTCATGTTCCCTTGGTATGTTTCTATGTAATACCCTTAAACTGGACACTTAATGAGACTCGTGTTAGTTTAGAATGTTCACAGCCAGTGGGTCAGTCTGGGGAGACCTATCCTGACAAGGCTGACACTGTAGTGCCACCAAGTCGGTTGGGGTGGCTTGTCTCAGCTGCTAGGGTGAGACCCTAGGCACATATAGTGTAGGATTAATTGAATCTTTGAACTGGACCAGATTTCCAGTATTGCCCTGGACCTTGGAGATTGATGGGCAAAACTGGAAAGTTACACCCGACCCCTAGACTCGATTATGATACTACACTAGGTGTCGGATTGGGCTGTCTTTGATGTACCAATCAGTGAGATCCTTAGCGGGGGTCAAAACCTGGGTATGTTGGGACAGTCCGAGAATTCATTTGAGTGGGTGATCATAGTGACAGGATCAGCCCCTTTGTCGGACAAAGGTAATGATCGGGGATGCACTCTCACTGATGGAAACCAAGACTGCCGGCAGCCGATTTCAACCGTTGAGATTTGTTTTGCAAAATATATTTTATATAAGATATAAAAGAATATATATATATGGTTTCTAAAATGTTTGCAAGAAGGTTTTAATTCCCGGGATCCATATGAGTGGAGAGTGCAACACTGTTCCTTGCAGCCGAGGTAGAGGTCCTCTCTTGTCGGGCAGTGTATGATCATTATGGGCTGAGAGGTTAAGTGTAAGACCATTGAGGTTAATACCTGATGGGCTAATCTTGCATCTGCCCACAGTCCCTGGGTGTTCAAGGTGGCTTGGCCCAAGGACCTCTTAGGGTAAGTGTTGGGCCCGTAGAGCCCATTTGATGGGTTTCAGGGGGTGCACTGTCTTTAACAGTGTATTCGGCCAGGCCTTGTAACAAAGGCTGGGCCGAACCCATGTGGCTGATGTGTAGATCAATGCTTGGGTCCTACGCCATACAAGGAAGCCCAACTGGGTAGCAATTAAGAGGGTTAAGTAAGCACATAAGCTTAATGGGCCTAAAGCCCATTTCGAACTGGTCTGCTTATTTAGTTAATAAAGGGGCGAAATCTGAAGTGGATCAGCTAATAGGATTGGGCTTAGACCCTATCCACTTAGAGAGTCCAAGATCTAAATAAGATTTAGATATGGAAACTTCCTAATCAGATTAGGAGATGGCTGATCTGATCTCCAGATAAGATAAGGATTATCCCTTATCACTTAAAGGGACTTCTAAACCAAATATGATTTGGATTAGCAACTCCTAACCTGATTAGGAGCTGATCCCTTTAAGACTATAAAAGAATAAGGGGGCGGCAGCCTTTAGAGACACAATACACACAGATCATCAGGTTTCTTTGGTGCTGAAATCTAGAAGAGAGAATTCTGCTCCCTGCAAATACTCTCTAGCCGCCTCCCTGTTCTTGCCGCCCTGCTTTCCAGTTCGATCTCCACTTGTGGGAGAAGTCAAGATTGGATCTTGACATCAGTCCTTTGAGAAAGGATTGAAAGGAAGCTGTGCTCACGTGCCATCTTGCTGATTCTTGCGAAGGACAGAGTTCTTGGAGAAGAACACTGTTGATTCTGCTCCACCTGCACTGCGCCATTTTCAGTGGGAACAGTCTTTGGATCCTTCCTTGGGCGTGAACACCTTCGTTGGGAGATATTACTTCTCCGTATCAGGTATAATCCTTCCCACTTCGTTTTGGTTCAGATCTGGTTCAGTTTATGGTTCAGAATTGATCCTTGAAAATATGATTTTCTAAATGGGGAATACGATTCCCAGTTGAAGGGAGAGAAAAATTTTTGAAATTCGCCCCTTATTCCGCAATCTTTTGGGCGTCCATAGGATGGATCTCTCATCCCTTCATAGGTTTGGGGTAAAACAGAACCGATTGCCTAGACGGTTCCCAGGCTGAACAGTTCGACCGTCCAGGTCAACGCTGGTTCGAAAACACTACATATATATTTGAATTTTGTCCATCTCTAATTATTTAGGCAAAAATATAATTTTTGTAGGTATATATTAATCACCATAATCGTAATAGCATAGAAGGTGCTAAACTTATACCACAAAGATACCTGTGACGAGTTCCAGACTTGGCACAAATCTACGATGAGCTCTAAGTCCACACAGACTTGCGATGAGCTTAGGGCCACCATGAACATGCAAAAGACCCAAAGCTAAGGCACCAAAAAGGAATCCGAAGTCGCCAGAGATCTACAATGACCACAAGGCCATCGCGAACCTGTGATGAACTCAGAGCCATTGCGAGTCTGCGATAAGCTCAGAGCCATTGCAAACCTGCGATGAGCTCAGAGCCATTGTAAACCTATGATGAGCTCAGATCCATTGCAAACCTGCAATGAGCTCAGGTCCATTGCAGGTCAAAGCTGAATAAAGAAACACATGATTTACCAACGCCACGTGTGACAGAATGCTCAATAAGAATAGAAAAGACACGTGAGATTAGTATTAACATCATTCATTCCACGTTAGTCTAGGAGACTTGCAAAAGGAAATAGCCTGCATGTATTATGAGAATTCTCAGATGAAAGGAAACCTCGTCCTTGAGATATCTCATAAAACACGTGGTGAAACCCTAGCGGTGCCCCCCTGACAACTAACACCGAATCAAAGATTCCCTTTCCTAGTGAGAGTCAAACACTTTTGGCTCCTTCTTTTCGGGACCTTAGGATCTCACCCTATAAATAGAGGTTTAATCCATAATGAGAACAACATTCTGTCAATCAGAGCCTTTAGTCTACCCTTTGCCCTTAGCTTTCCTTCATCCTTCAAGGAGACCCCCGTACATAGCCTTACCACACTACTTACATTAGAATCTCTGATTCTTCCTTGATCAAGAAGGATGGTCACCTGTAGAATTGACATTTCTCCCATTCCTAAAGAATAAATCAATGAGCAAGAGAACATCAACCCGGAGACCGGAGATCAAACTGGTCAAGAGTCAATCGAGCAAGTTGACATTGAGATCCTCTCCAACAAGGTGTACAAGTTTGAGACTCGTTTTGACCGCCTAGAACAGATGTAGGCAGAGATGAAAAGCACCTTACAATTGCTCTTCCAAAAGTCATCCGTGATTGAGCATTCCCTAGTTACCCCTGCCGGCCCTTCCGCATCCATCGTTGTCAACATATAAATAATATATGTTTAATATAAATAATATATATAGGGTCGGGGCGGGGCGGAGACCTCAATCCCCATCCTCGACCCCATTGGGTCAAAGAATTCCAGTCCCCGTCGTGGATGGGGAAAATTGCCATCCCTACGACCACCTTCCTAGAACCAACCCTGTGCCTACACAAGATACGACACAAAGAACCCGTTTCTTCACCGCCGAGCAACCACACATGGCCCCACAAAACAACACAGTGATGAAAGCACCCATAAGCCGTGAGCAACCACACATGGCCCCACAAAACAACACAGTGATGGAGGCACCCATAAGCCATGACGAGCTAAAAGAATATGTTCAGGGCTTGATGAAAGAGAGCCAGAATAGAGCCCAGTCTGCACTTATCCTTCAGAAACCATACTCTAACCGAATCCTATAAATCCGTACCCCTCTGGTAATGTCCTGCCTTAGTAGTGGCTGTAGTATGATGCACAAAAAGGGAGCCCACAAGAACATGTGAACAAGTTCGAGGACGCCTTGGGATCGTTTTTCTTGGACGGAGACCTGAAAGTCCAAGAATTCTCCAAATCCTTGATTGGTCCTACGTATACCTGGTTCGTCAATCTGACTATGGGTAGCATAGACTCGTGGGAAGAATTGGCCAAAAGATTCTTGTCCAAGTGGTTCACTTTGGAGCAAAGGCTGACAATGGCGGACTTGCACAACACAGAGCGGTGCACACGCCAGCGAGGACCTCTTGGCTTTTGTCATGAGGTTCTAGAAATTGACACACACAGTTTTTTATGAGCAAGCTACTGAAAAGAGCTTTGTTGAGCAATGCATGCAAGGGATGCACCTAGCCTATAGGATAGGCATTGAGAATGTTGAAGTTGAAACCTTTAGTCAGTTGTGGAAGTGCGTGGAGAGGATGGTGTGCACTGTCAAGAGTACCACACCCCAGTCTACCCCGACGACATTGCAATATGGAAGGAACGAAGCATATGCCATTGTCTTTGATGAACAACAATTTCTAGGCATTTCATAGGAGGAAACACCATCTATATCTCTATGGGATGAGGTTGTTGTTTTACTACCTATTTCAGGGGTGGTTTCTTCGCAAGACACATCACCTCCCTCTTCTCATACTTCTGCCAATCCATCTTTACCACATGATGATATCCCCGTCCCAGTTTATTCCTCTGCATCTTCTACTCTAGCTCTTGTGATGCTTTTTAGCAAGTTTCCCTTCAGCACACAAGGTTGGTATAGGATATATTCTTGATGCCACACCTACAGTTCTTCCACTAGTTGAATAGACTCACTCCATGGTTACTTGTTCAATGGCCTCTCAATCACAAGAAGCTATGACTGCTACTCATTATGCTATACCGGAAACTCTCTTAACTAATAACAGTCTGAGTGAAGTGGAGCCTCCCTCTTGTTAGACAGTGTATGCCCTTAGCTCCAATCAGATTGATGTACTTGATGACATTTGTTGTAAATGAATAAAATTACATAATTGATTCATGTGTTTTGGTATGTTTCTGTGTAATACCGTTAAACTAGACACTTATGAGACTCATGTTAGTTTAGAATCTTTACAGCCGTTGGATAGATCTGGGGAGATTTATCCTACCAAGGCTGAGACTGATGTGCCGCCAAGTTGGTTGGGGTGGCTTGTCTCAGCTGCCAAGGTGAGACTTGAGGTACATGCAGTGTGGGTTTTCTTGAAACCCTGAACTGAACCAAAATTCTAGTATTGCTGTTGGGCTTGTCTAAGTGTTTCAAGAGATGATAGGGGCATCATAGACCGATGTGGGAGGGGCTTCACCAGAAAATGGGAACTCTCTCACGGTACCTTGGCGTTCACGAATATGATGGGTAAGCACTCACTGGACAGAAAGGTTTACCTGAAAACGGCTCTGAACCTTATCTGACAGAGGCCAAAGGGAAAACTCATATGATGAGTGGATATGATCCTTCACAGAAAGGTGGTGGGGTTATGCAGCTGAAACAGTTGGCTTCATGCATCCTATGTGATTTCCCACATTTCCAGAGACAACCCGTAGTCTCCGTCACTGAGAAATGAGGGAAATCTCAGAGACGAATAAATGGAAATGGATCGTAGATTAAAATCCATATCTATGAAATGAACATGAATCAAATTAGGTCGTGGACTGATGTTTGCTCTTTTATCAGAAAATGGCAAACGGATCATTTGCAAAGCTACTTGATGACAACAAGTTGAAGGGCCCAAACTATGCTGACTGGTATAGGAACCTTATGCTGGTCCTTGCTTCTGAAAAACTTGACAAAGTGGCAAAGAATTCTACCCCGGAACGTCCGGGAGATAGGGCTTCTGAGGCCCGAAGGAGAGACTATCAAGAATGGGAGGAGAAAAACTCCCTTGCCCGGTGTTACATCATTGCCTCCTTAGACAATCCGATACAGAGGCAGTTTGATCAGATCGAACTTGCCAAAGACATATTGGACAGTCTCAGGACAATGTATGAAGAGCAGAAACTAACATAACCGAAACTACGTCGGCTGAAATCCCCAAGAAGAGAGCCCGTGATACAGTTAATCCCACGTGTCTGTGGCATTACCGACTCGGCCACATCGGTGTTGACCGAATCACAAGGTTGGTAAAGGATGGTCCTTTGGATTTTCTAGCTGTAGAAGATCTTCCCACCTGTGAGCCTTGCCTACAAGACAAGATGACGAAACGGCCATTTAACGGTAAGCCTGAAAGATGTACGGGCACATTTGACCTAATACATACTGATGTATGTGGTCCCCTGAGTGTTAGGACACGAAATCAACACGTGTATTTCATCACCTTCACAGATGATTTTTCACGATATGGTTACGTGTACCTAATGAGACACAAGTCTGAATCCTTTGAAAAGTTCAAAGAGTTTAGACAAGAGGTCGAGAAACAGTTAGGGAGAGAAATTAAAGCCCTTCGATCCGATCGAGGTGGCGAATATCTCTCTGACGAATTCAGGGACTACTTAAAGGACAATGGGATAGTATCACAATTAGCTCCTCCTGCTACACCACAACTTAACGGTGTTTCAGAGAGGAGGAATAGGACCTTATTAGATATGGTCCGGTCGCTTCTCATACACTCAGAGTTACTCGCATCCTTTTGGGGTTACGCATTAGAGACTGCGATTTACGTGCTGAATCGGGTTCCAACCAAATCGGTTCCGAATACTCCATATGAACTTTGGACCGGAAAGAAACCAAGTGTCAGACACTTGAAGATTTGGGGTTGTCTAGCTCACGTTAAAAGAACGAGTGCAGACAAGTTGGAATCTAAGACCAGCCGTTGCCTATTTGTAGGCTACCCAAAAGACTCTGTAGGTTACCTTTTCTATGACCCAAGTGAGCAGAAAGTGTTCTGCAGTCAAAATGCGCAATTCTTGGAAACCGACTATATCCTAGACACCCATCGACTATATCCTAGACACCCATCGTTAGACAGTTTTGTATGCCCTTAGCTTCAATCAGAATGATGTACTTTATGAGTTTATTGTAAATGAATAAAGATACATATTTGATTCATGTTCCCTTGGTATGTTTCTATGTAATACCCTTAAACTGGACACTTAATGAGACTCGTGTTAGTTTAGAATGTTCACAGCTAGTGGGTCGGTCTGGGGAGACCTATCCTTACAAGGCTAACACTGTGGTGCCACCAAGTCGGTTGGGGTGGCCTGTCTCAGCTGCCAGGGTGAGACCCCAGGCACATACAATGTAGGATTAATTGAATCTTTGAACTGGACCAGATTTCCAGTATTGCCCTAGACCTTGGAGATTGATGGGCAAAACTGGAAAGTTACACCCGACCCCTAGACTCGATTATGATACTGCACTAGGTGTCGGAATGGACTATTTTTGATGTACCAATCAGTGAGATCCTTAGCGGGGGTCAAAACCTGGGTATGTTGGGACAGTCCGAGAATTCATCTGAATGGGTGATCACAGTGACAGGATCAGCCCCTTTGTCGGACAAAGGTAATGATCGGGGATGCACTCTCATTGATGGAAACCAAGACTGCCGGCAGCCGATTTCAACCGTTGAGATTTGTTTTGCAAAATATATTTTATATAAGATATAAAAGTATATATATGTTATGGTTTCTAAAATGTTTGCAAGAAAGGTTTTAATTCCCGGGATCCATTTAAGTGGAGAGTGCAACACTGTTCCTTGCAGCCGAGGGAGAGGTCCTCTCTTGTCGGGCAGTGTATGATCATTATGGGCTGAGAGGTTAAGTGTAAGACCATTGAGGATAACACCTGATGGGCTAATCTTGCATCTACCCATAGCCCCTGGGTATTACAAGGTGGCTTGGCCCAGGGACCACTTAGTGTAAGTGTTGGGCCCATAGAGCCCATTTGATGGGTTTTCAGGGGGTACACTGTCTTCAGTAGTGCATTCGGCCAGGCCTTGTAACAAAGGCTGGGCTGAACCCATGTGGCTGATGTATAGATCAATGCTTGGGACCCACGCCATACAAGGAAGCCCAACTGGGCAGCAATTTGGAAGGTTTTTTGAGTACATAACCTTAAATGGGCCATAAGCCCATTTCGAACTGGACTAATTTGATCAGTCATTTAAAGGGGGCGAATTCTGAAGTGGGTCAGCTAAAAGGATTGGGCTTTGACCCTATCCACTTAGAGAGTCCAAGACCTAAATGAGATTTAGATCTGGAAAGCTCCTAATTAGATTAGGAGATAGCTGATCTGATCTACAGATAAGATAAGGATTATCCCTTATCACTAAGGGACTTCTAACCGAAATATGATTTGGATTAGCAACTTCTAATCTGATTAGGAGCTGATCCCTTTGAGATTGTAAAAGGGGAAGGGGGCGGCAGCCTTTTACATGTTTATGATCAATAGCATTCTTCTCTTTGAAGAAAGAGAGATTAAGAGACTTCCTGCATACTGCGAATTCTCTCCTGCCGCCGCCTTCCTGCCATTGCCATTCCTTCAGTTCGATCTCCAGTTCTTGGGAGCAATCAAGATTTGATCTTGATCTCAAT
The DNA here is from genome assembly GCF_055504915.1 of Nelumbo nucifera. NCBI lineage: Eukaryota > Viridiplantae > Streptophyta > Magnoliopsida > Proteales > Nelumbonaceae > Nelumbo > Nelumbo nucifera. The sequence goes on from NC_142650.1 coordinate 76,500,790, forward strand.
CTTTTGGGAAAAGATTGGTTGGAGCTGTACTCACAAGCCGTCCAGTTGATTCTTGCGAAGGGTCAAGTTCTTTTGAAGAACATTGTTGATTCTGCTCCATCCTTCACTGCGCCATCTTCAGTGGGAGCAGATTTTGGATCCTTTCTTGGGCGTGAACACCTCCATTGGGAGATAGTATTTCTCCGTATCAGGTATAATCCTCTCCCACTCCTTTTGGTTCAAATCTGGTTTAGTTTATGGTTCAAGATTGATCCTTGAAAATATGATTTTCTAAATAGGGAATACGATTCCCAGTTAAAGGGAGAGATAAATTTTTGAAATTCGCCCCTTATTCCGCAAACTTTGGGCGTCCATAGGATGGATCTCTCATCCCTTCATATGGGCTGAGAGGTTAAGTGTAAGACCATTGAGGGTAATAATTGATGGGATAATCTTGCATCTGCCCACAATCCTTGGGTTTTCAGAAGGTGGTTGGACCCAACGACCATTTAGTGTAAATGTTGGGCCCATTAAGAGCCCATGGTGATGGACTCAAGGGTTCACTGTCTTCTACAGTGAATTCGGCTAGGCTTTGTTGCAAAGGCTGGGCTAAACCCATGTGGTTGATGTGTAGATCGATGTAAGGGTCCCACGCCATACAAAGAGAGCCAACTAGGCAGTAGGTTAAAGGTGTAAGTGAGCACATAAGCTTAATGGGCCTAAAGCCAATTCGAACTGGACTTAAGTCAGTTAATTAAAAGGAGACAAGATAGGATTTATAATCTGATTAGGATTAGCTAAAGGATAAGATAAGTCTTATCCAATCAAGAGTCCAGATCCAAATATCAGATTTGGATTATGGAACTCTCTCCTAATTAGATTAAGAGGTTGATCCTGAGAAGGCTATAAATAAGGGGGCAACACATCAATCTATAGAGTTCTCCCCTATTCTTGCCGCCCCTACCCAATTTGATCTTCACTTGTGGGAGTGATCAAGAATTGTTCTTGATATTGCTTCTTGGTAGAAGAAGCAATCTGAAGCAGCCCTCTACTCGATTCTTGTTGAAGAATTCGGTTCTTGCTGAAGAGCCATCCTATTGATCCTACTTCACTACACACTGTGTCATCTTCAGTGGAAGCGGGTTTTGATTTTCTCCTTGGGCGTGAACACCTTCATTGGGAGTTACTGCTACTTCGTATCAGGTATATCCCTCTCCTCTCTTTGGTTTCAGATCTGGTCCGGTTTTGTTTCAAGAATGATCCTTAAAAATGCAGTTTTCTAAAATAGGGAATGCGATTCCCAGACGGGAGAGAGAAATTTTTTAAATTTCGCCCAACCTTCCCGCAGGGTTCGGCCATCCATATGATGGATCTCTCATCCCTTCACCTCTTACTCCCAAGCTATTAAATTGCCTCACTAGTGTTCAGCTATGGCCCCCAAAGTTTCATCCTCTCATCCAAAATGGTACGTGCAAACTGGTTCCGTACAATCTATGAATGTCATGGGTTCAAAACGGGTCTATAAAATAAAGAGGAAACTTGATGGTTTGAAAAAAAAAGGTATAAAAACAGGTTAGTTGCCCAAGTTTTTCATAGATGCCTGGTGTTAACTTTATTGACACCTTTAGTTTGATAGTCAAACCATCCATTGTTCGTACGGTTCTTTCTCTTGCCACCTCACATGGTTGGGATATCAAAAAATTGGATGTGTGTAATGCTTTCTTGAATGGTTTTGTTATTGAATATACATACATACACACACACACATACATACATACATACATACATACATACATACATACATACATACATACATACATACATACATACATACATACATACATACATACATACATACATACATACATACATATATGCACCAACCACATGGCTTTGAGGATCAAAATTATCTTGATTATGTCTCTAAATTGCATAAAGCTCTCTATCGGCTTCAGTAGGCCCTACATGCTTGGTTTTCTAGATTGAGTGGTTGTACACATGAACTTGGCTTCTAGGGTTCACAATGTGATCCTTCTTTCTTTATCTACCACAAAACTAATATTTATCTCTATATTTTAGTCTATGTTGATGATATTATTATTACTAGTTGTTTTGTTTCACATGTTTCTCAACTTATCACAAAACTCTCTCAGAGTTTTTCTCTTAAGGATCTTGGCTCTCTTCACTACTTTCTTGGTGTAGAAGCTCATCGTGATCGCAGTGAGTTATTTCTCTCTCAAAGGCAATATATTCTTGATTTCCTATAGAAGAGCAATACCATCGCTTCAAAGCCAATGTCTACAACAATGGCATCTGCTTTACGGTTGCCCAAGTTTCAAGGAGAGCCTTTATTTGATCCTACACGCTATCACAATATTGTTGGTGCATTGCAGTATGTCACTTTCACTTGGCTTGATGTGGATTTTTTCATTAAGAAAGCCTGTCAATTTCTTTAGGCTCCCACAAATGAACATTGGCCAATTGTCAAACATATTCTTCTTTATCTTAAGGGTACACTTGACTATGGATTTTTCTTTGATGCACACTCATCTAGTTCTCTTGTGGCTTACTTTGGTGCTGATTGGGTTGAATGTCCTAATGATCATCACTCCACATGTGATTGTGGCATTTTTCTTGGCTCTCGCTTGATATCTTGGAGTGCTAAGAAACAACCGACTATAGCTTGTTCCAGTACTTGGGCCAAATTTTTCCCCTTGGCAAATACCACTGCTGAATTACTTTGGTTACAATCTCTCTTACGTGATTTAGGAGTTCCTTAGTTTTCTCCTCTTGTTCTTTGTTGTGATAATGTAGGTGCTACATATCTTGCTACTCATCCAATTTTTCATGCTCATACCAAATACATCAAAGTGGATTTTCATTTTTTAAGAGATTTAATTCTTAAAAAATCTTTCATTGTACAATATATTCCCATTATGATCAAATTGCATATGTGTTCACAAAACCTCTTTCCTCTCATCAGCTTGATTTCTTGAGGTCCAAGCTTCTTGTGCTTCTAGCTCATTTTCACTTAAGGGGGCGTATTAAGTAAGGAGATGGATCAACTAGCATAAAGAAGGAAACTCCAATATTGGAAATCTCCAAGAGAAAGGTCTCTAAGCTTGGAAAGCTCCAAGATAGGCAATTCTTAGTTTAGGAAACATTGTGAATAGGCAATTGCCTTATTAATCTTTTTCCTTTTATTTATTTTCATTCTCATTATTTTATTCTTTGTGTATAAATGTACTTGTAACTATATAGATCGACAATTCAATTGAAAATAATTGTCTTCCTTTTCATCTATTCTTTTATTACACTTTGGTCCATTTGTTTTTTTTTTTTTTGGATTTTTAAAGGGGGGAATGTTGGTTAATGGGATTTTGGTTCTGATTAACCAAGATATCCATGTTCTTTTTTTTTTCTAGATTCATGATGTTCAATAGTGCTTGCCCACCAAATTTCATCCCAAAATTCACTTGTTTGACCCTTCCAATCAAGCTAAGACTCCATTTTAACAAATCACATTGATTAAGAGAAATCTAGCCATAGGTTTCCATTGTCCAAGCTTTACTTGACCAATCGGATCTCACCACCATATTTAGAGACCTAAAAAAACCTTGTACGTCAAATTTCACAATCTAAATTACTTGTTTGACTAATTAAACTAGAGAGATTTCATTTCAATGCATTAGATTAAATCACTACATCAGTTGTCCTAACTAGGGACCTCAAGAGGGTCGGGGTAGACGTCGGCCCCTTACTTCACATGTTAAAACACCCGGAAACTAAGAAAGCACCAAAACCCAAAGATACCCCCACTTAAAGTTAAGAAAAAAACAAAATAACATTTGTAGGCAAGTCAAATTTATGTTTGTTTGCCACTAGTAGCCCAAAATACGAGATTGCAATGTCTGCTGCATGCCCCAAGCTCTCATTGGCACACAAAACACATAGAAATCTGTCCCAAATCAAGGTAAGATGTTGCATAAAGAAGGAATGGTCAACTATAAGCCATTTTCTCTCAAAATCTCTGACCCTTTTTAGTGAAATAACTCTATTGAACACCAGGTTCTATAGTTGGACAAATTTCAGACCTACTCCCCCCTATTCTCTATAAATAGAGACCCAACTCGAGTTTGAAAGAGAGGTGAGACCTAAGAAGTATCTCTTGCCTCTGTAGAACTTCTATTTGCTAGAAATCCCCAGCACTTGAGCCCCAAAACTTCAAATTTGCCTCTCATGTTTTCAAACTAAAGATTTATAACCAGAAACACTCTCCCACTCAATTGCTCGTCCAAGCTTCATTCTAATCTATCTCAATTGCTAGAGCACTCCTACACGAGGTAAGTCTCTCATTCTACTATTCAACTTAGATTCGTTGTCTCTGTTTTTTCTTAGTGTGGTTCTAGGTTGCTCAAAGTCTTGAAACCATGGAGAACTCGCATGCATTCTCAACATCCTCCAAACTAAGAAAAAAGGTAGAGAGGCAAAGGTCTTAGGGAATAAGGGTGCAAATGGATCAGATCATGATTTGAGATCTGACCCTATTTTGTCAAATTCAGATCCCCCCAGTTCAGATCTTCGAGTTAAATCAAATATGGTAATTGGGTCAATCATACGTCAGATTGGATTCGGTTCACCCGTATTCGATCCAAGAAGATTTGATCTGATATATATGTTATTCATTTATTTATATAAATATATAACATATATACCTATATATATGTTATTTGTTTATTTATTAATATATTATTTATATTACATTTTTGTAAATTTATTATCTTATTTTTTTATAAAAGACATGTATATATATGATCAAAATAGTTGAAAAAAGATACTTATGTTTTTTTGTTTCTTTATTTAAATTGTTATATTTTATTTTTCTTTTAATAATTTATTTATTTATTTTTAAATTAGATCAGATCGAATCATATTCGAAGATTCGATGGTCTCATCAAATTCAAATTCAAATCCATGTTTATGAGATCCGATTGGATCTTCGGATTGGATCGAGTTTACCCTTAGCAATGTTAGATCGGATTCAAATATACCCTTGTTTGAATCCAATCTAATTTGTTTGCATCTTTATTAGGGAAATTAGAACCTAAGACCCGATAACATCACCTCAAATCAACTCTAGGAGAAGTCAGGGACGTTTTCACCAGATTTCAAGAATTCTTAGCAATAATTTTTATTAGTTCTTTTGTTGGAAGTTGAACCTAAACCATTCCCATATTGGGCTATTACAACAACTTAGAGAGAGGGTGCCTAACACTTTCCCTCTCCTAATCCTTCCTAAACTAAAATCTCTTTTTTCAAAGGTGAAAACGTGGGCATATTTCCTCTGAAAAATGGGTGGCCATGCCTAACACCTTCATCTTTTTGAGTTGGTCATGAGCTTCCTAAAGCTTACAACCTCATTTAATCCCCTCTCATAAATCTTATATTTAAGGTATTAATTCTCATTCTCTCTTATTAAACTTTATATTTAAGTTATTTTTCACTAATAAATGCTACTAATTAGATCTATGCCCAATACTTTTTTTAACAATATAAATCCATATATTTTAAAACTAACCCCAAAACAAAACCATTATTTATCCAAGCGATGACTAAGCAATTCAACTATTTGAAAAAATTTGGTCAATCCATGAAGTCATAGTGAGATAATAAAGTTTGTAAATAGAAATAAATATAAAAAATTACAAAAATGTAGAAAATGCAAGACACATTTATGATGTTTTTATTAATCAAATTAAAAAATAAGTGTAATAAATAACAATTATTTTTATTGATGATGAAAATGAAATACATAATCTAAAATTAACCAAAAATGAAATTATTTTTTTATTTGGTGGAGATCAATAGTTCAACTTTTGCGTTAAATGTGTCTTAATGTTATAATTAAATAATAAAAATTAATAAAATATAAATACACAAAAATGAAAACATACATAAATTTTACAAAAATTCATTTGGGCACATGTATAATATCATAGATTTATCTTATAAAATAAAAAAAGAAGCCAACTGAAGGGTAGCCCAGTTGATGCGTTGGATGAATTGTCCTGGCGGTGGTGTAGTTTCGAATCCCATTATTATCATCTTATAAAGAAAGAGAATCGTTATGATTAAATAATAAAAATTAATAAAATATAAATACACAAAAATGAAAAAAATACGTAAATTTTACAAAAAAAACATTTGAGCACATGTATAATATTATAGATTTATCATATAAAACAAAAAAGAAGCCAACTGAGGGGTTGCCCAGTTGATGCGTTGGATGAATTGTCCCGGCGGTGGTGTGATTTCGAATCCCATTATTATCATCTCATAAAGAAAGAGAAATGTGTGGTTACTTAAAGTTGTTGATGTGATGTTGTATTGTTCACTTGAAATGAGTAATGTCCCTTATGAGGGTGGTAGATAGTGATTAATACAAAAAAAGTGTGACATATCAAATTATTTTTACATACATAGAAATAAAAATTATAGAAAAAATTGAACATATCTATAATTCTATATTAAAAATATGAATAAAATTGGGGAACTTTCTTTTGACTAAAATATCCATTTTTTGAATTTAATCCTTATTTAATTATGAGGTTTGAAATGTAATTTTAACAACTACTTTTCACCTTTAATCTTACACATTTTTTTTGATAAATGAACATACAAAGATACATTAAGAAGATAAACCATTACAAAAAGAAGAGTCCAACCAAGCATGTAGCCCTATCAATGATACTCGAAATTATGCAATCCAGTATGAGATGTTTACGTAATTGGCAGGGCGGAGCCAAACTTATTGGTGGGAGGTCATTGGCCCCCTCCCCACCCCCCCCCCCCCCACCCCCCACAAAAAAAAAAAAAAAAAAAAAAAAGAAACTTGAACTGAAATGTTAAGACACTCTCTAACTCTCCTAGAACTCTCTAAATAAAAAATGTTTATTTTTTCTTTTAGAAAATCTATAATAGATCCAAACCTTCTTGTCTCATATCTTTCAAAACCCTACCTCTTCTACTTCTTATTTCATTTTGTTGTTTAATTTGGCCCCCAAAAGAAAATTCCCAATTCCATTATTGATAATTGGATTTGAATTTTATAATCTATATCTGATTAATAATAAAAAATAAAAATATATAAATCTATTGACCATTAATAAAATTGGAAATGGTAATCATCCCATTCGTCAAAACTCATGATTTTAATTTCCAAAATCACCCTCATCATTATTTCTGTTTTGTTTTTCCATTGTTTAAAAGTTCATTAGTTTTTGTTGGAAACTCTGATTTTTATTTCCAAAATTACCTTCATTATTTTTTATACCATTTATATGCTTTACTCCTGTAATTATGATTATTAATTTATTTTCTTAAAAACCAACAATAAGGGGTAATTGTAGAGATTTAAATCGGGTTGTGTCACCTGTGGCCTAACATGGTTCGACATGATTTTGAGCTAACCCGGCCTGGCACGACACGATCGAGTGGGCTATATGCCACCTATAGCCCACATGTTGGCATGGCCCAGTACGACCCATATATTTATATATATTTTAAATATATTGACCATTAATAAAAATGGGAATGGTAATTGTCCCATTTGTCAAAACTCCTTATTTTAATTTCCAAAATTACCCCTCACCATTATTTCTATTTGTTTTTCTGTTGTTTAAAAGTTCATTAGTTTTTGTTGGAAACTCAGATTTTTATTTCCAAAATTACACTCATTATTTATTATACCATTTATATGCTTTACTTTTGTAACTATGTTTATTAATTTATTTTCTTAAAAACCGACAATAAGGAGTAATTGTAGAGGTGTAAATCGGGTCGTATCACCCGTTGCCGAACATGGTCCGTCATGATTTTGAGCCAGCCTGGCGTGACCCGGCACAATCGAGTGGGCCATGCCGCTAGTAGCCTGCATGCTGACATGGCCCATCTCGCAGCACGGCACAATACGACCCATATATATTTCTACATATTTTATATATAATATATAATATGTATATATTATAATAATTATATAATATATTAATATATATAATTTTATTTTCCATTTTCTTTTATTATGTCATTTTATTATTGCATATATAAATAATTGTATACATCAAAATTCATATAAAATAAAATTTTAAGATATTTTTTTAATTTTTGTATATATTTTTTAATTTATGTTAAAATTTTCATTATTTTTTCAAAACTTTTAAAAAACATGACTTGGCCCAGCCTTGCCCAAGGCTCGACACGTGGAACGGCACAACATGGGCTAGTGTGGGCTCGGGACGTGGGTTGTGCCAGGCATATCCCCCAAAATATCCTAGGGGAGGGAAGCACGGCCCGACTCGGCTCGTGGGTCGACACAACACAACCTGCACTTTGCATGAGCCGTATGCAGGTTGTGCCGTGTTGGCCCAGCATGGCCCGATTTTACACCTCTAGGTGATTGATTGGAAAATATGTGAACAAAAATAATGTAGGTTTTTAGATACTTGGAACTAATGGAGTTCCAAGTGTTTTTGCTCATCATTTTTTATCATATTCAGTCTTTTTCCTTTCATCTCAAGAAGTTTCAATAACAATATATGTCAAAATCGCACTCAATATCATCTTTATCACAATTACAAAGTTCTATTATCTCTTTCACTCTTTTAAGTTATGAAAATGCAATAGGAATTTTGGTTTCACATCATGCTTTAGTTTAAAATGGAGTTTCTTTGATAATTATTTCTGTTTAATTAATTTTAAGCAGTTAGGGTTTTGGTTTAATAAGTTTTGATTTATAAGTTTCAAGCACTTTTCATCTTTGGGTTTAATTCAATGTTTAATCTTGAGTCTTTAGCAGGCGTACATTTGCCCAAATCAAGTTTGTATTTGTAATTTCTAAAATTTTTCTGGTGTTTTGTAACTTGTAAGTTCTCAAACACCTAATTCTCTTAACAATCAATGAAAAACACCATATAAATACCAAAACTTAGTGCTTGTTCTACATGAAGATCCAAGTTGTTTGCTTTCAACATCCTGCACTTGCAAGTTAAGAGCAAAACCCTCGTGTTGGTTTGCTTTTGGCATCTTTTAGGTTTGGTTTCGACATCCTACATTAGAAAGTTGAGAGCAAATCCCCCTGATGCTAGGCTCTTTAATTGAACTGAATCTATGTCACACCGATGAAGGAAGATTTGGCCCGACCTCGTAACCACTCAACACGTGGCAAAGGAAACAACTCGGCACAACAGCACGCCCGAGGCGCGAGCTTCGAAAGGAGGAACCAGTGGTCCAAACTCCCCACAAGGAGCCCGAACTCTCCCTTTGACCCCGGGCCTTACGAGGAGCACCAAGGGCAAACAACCCGAACTGGCCCGCCCTAGGGCAGTTCGGGCCACACCTCTATCCGAACTCAAGACTTCACCTCGCACACCACTCCAGCACTTCGCCCCCAGGACGCCGAACTGAACAACCGTACCGTACCCGACACCGAAGGAGTTCGTATCCTAAGGCGGCGCACCTGACTGACTTGGGATCTGACGCTTGACAGCCGCACTTCAACGGCCACCTGCCACCGCCACCTGCCACCGCCATCTCCAGTTACAGAGATGGCTCCGACAAAGAGAGCAGTGGCGGTTCTGCCCCAGCAGAGGTGATGACACCCGAACTTGCAGGAGCGTAGAGGTAATCATACCCGACCTGACAGAAGCTTGGGAGTGAGTGCGCGAAGTGGTTATAAAAGGCCCCCTTCCCCCCAAGAAGAGAGGTATGTGATAACTTTGCGCCATCTGGTTTTTATCTTGCCTTTGAGGAAATACTAACTTGAGCTTCGGAGCATTCTCATCGGGTTCTCCCCCAGAGATTACTTGCTTTCTCCTCCGTTTCAGGCACCTTTTGCTCCAGCTCGAGGCAAGATCGTTGACAGCTAGGACCGGCCGGATTGCGCACCATCAATTGGCACCGTCTGTGGGATACGCTTCTAAAAGCCTCCCTCTAAAACTCTTATAACCCCTTTTTTCCAAGAAACCCCAACATTCATGGCTTCTTCCAGCAATGCCGGACGTAGCACGGAGATGAACGCCCCCGGGGAACAACTTCAAGTCCCCGTGGTGTGCATCGGACAGTTCACCATCCCTCGTTCACCATCCCCCTTCCGGTGGATGGGATCCCCAGCCTGAATGCGCCACGAACAGTGGCGCCAGTGAACCTTCCCGCCGTGAACGTCCCCCTTTCTCTCCCTGTCGAGACAACCTTTACCGAACCAACTGCTGTCCCCCTGGCGACTAGCCAGAGCCAGTTTGATGACTTGATGCAGTGCATGCAGGCAATGCAAGCCCAAATGCAGCAGTTCCAGCAGCATCAGCTCCAACAGCACCAAGTACTGCACCACCTCTCTCAGTATCACTATCAGCAGCAGTTCCCCCAATTACCTCCTCTAAACCAACCACAACTTACACCTCGGCACCCTACTCCAAAGCCGGTTAAGCCCTCCCCTCAGGGTGGATGCCATCATTGAGGAGAAGCCTCCCAACTTTAGAACCCCCCTAACAGCCAGGCCTCATCCCCGGGTCGGAGGGAAACAAAAATCACCCCCGCCTCGTGGCTCGCCGGCGGGTCGGGAACCTCGCCCGCCAAGTCAGCACCTCGGCGCTCCAAGCCTGAGCTCCCGCTCACAGAGAACCGATTCAGCGTCCTAGCAGCGGACTACCAATAGTCCGGGCCCATCGAGCTCAGCAACACAGAGGCCAGCAGCGCCAGTACCAGGCCCACCTAGCAACGAAGACGCCGGCGAAGTCGCCGAACTGCCACCCGTGTCCTGCCTGAGCTCAGAGGTAAAGAAGAGACAAGCTCGAACGAGGTAAAAGCTACCCCTATTCTCTCAGTTCCTTCCCCCCTCTCATCAGAACTCCTCGCATTCCCCATGCCCAGAGACTTCAAACTCCCCCCTTTAGACAAGTATGATGGGTCCTTCGACCCCAACAACCATGTCGATGCCTTCCAGTCCCAAATGCACCTAGCAACTGCCACCCGTGTCCTGCCCGAGCTCAGAGGTAAAGAAGAGACAAGCTCGGACGAGGTAAAAGTTGCCCCTATTCTCTCAGTTCCTTCCCCCCTCTCATCAGAACTCCTCGCATTCCCCATGCCTAGAGACTTCAAACTCCCCCCTTTAGACAAGTATGATGGGTCCTTCGACCCCAACGACCACGTCGATGCCTTCCAGTCCCAAATGCACCTAGCAAGGGCCAGTGAATTGTGCATGTGCGTGGCCTTCAACACCATCTTCAGGGGGGTGGCCCGCACCTGGTACAGGAACCAGGCCTCCAGGTCAATAAGAAGCTGGACCCAGTTCGTGCAGGTCTTCACCGCACACTTCGTTACCAGCAAATGGTGCCCCAGAACCGAGGAAAGCATCTTCGAAGTGGTCCAGAGGGAAGGAGAGTCCATCCGGGGCTACATCAAGCGGTTCAATGACGCGTGTTTGCAGATACTGCGACTGAACCCCGTGGTGCAACTCGCAGCGGCCAAGAGAGGAGTAACACACAAGTAGTTCAAATGGCACATGGTAGCTAGCCAGCCCGCGACTGTGGCCGAATTCCTCAAGCTCGCGGATAAGTTCATGAGAACAGAGGAAGAGATCAACCGAAGGACCAAAAGCGGGATCGAGAAAAGGAAGAGGGAAGACGAGCCCTCCAACCCAGATGACAGAAGAAAAAACCCGGCCTGGGAGGCGAAGCCGAGCCAGCCGTTCCGAGCTCCCTTAGCAGCTCGGACGGACTACACACCCTTAAACGCGAGGCGGGCCGAGATCTTGATGACGATCAAAGACGCCCCATACGTAAAATGGCCACCTCGCCTAAAAGGGAACCCAAACGAGAGAAACAAAAGCTTGTATTGCAGTTTCCATAGAGATCACGGTCATAGTACCGAACAGTGTAAAAATCTTCGGGACGAGATAGAGGGACTCATCCGTCGCGGGTACTTGAGAAATTTTGTACAGCACAATAATAATAATAATGATAACAAGACAGGTCGGCAAGGGGAGCACGGTAGGGACACCCCCGAATCCAGCAGCAGGCCGGCCGAACAGTCGCAAAAACAGCCTCCAGAAGAGAGGCCAGTTCGGGGAACCATCCACGTGATAGTGGGAGGTTCGGTGGTAGCAGGTTGTACTTCGGCGGCAGCCCGGGCGTCAGTTCGCGAAGATGCCCGACAAGAACAGAACCCTCCGAAGAGGCCGAAGACGGAGGAACCGATTTTCTTCACGGAAGACGATGCGCGAGGGGTCCACTACCCTCACGATGATGCGCTTGTCATAAAACTAAGGATCAACGACTTCGAAGTCAGGCATGTACTTGTCAATTCGGGCAGCTCGGCGGACATTCTCTTCAAGTCGGCGTTTGACCAGCTTCAGTTGCAGAGAAGTGAGTTGAAGCCCGTGAACACTCCTCTGGTGGGCTTCAGTGGAGAGGAAGTCAGGCCCCTCGGGAAAATAACAGTACCTGTGGAAGTCGGCACATGGCCTTGTGCGGTCAGACTCAACCACGATTTCCTGGTGGTCGCGACCCCCTCCCCATACAATGCCATAATAGGGCGGCCAATCACGCATGTCCTATGAGCAGTGGTCTCCACCTACTATTTGGCAATGAAGTTCCCTACAGACTTCGGTGTGGGGGTAGCACGGGGCGACCAGCTTGAGTCCCGCAAGTGTTATGTTGCTGCCCTGAAGGGAAAAACCAAGGTGGCCGACAATCTCGAACTGGAGCGGCCTACGGAGCAAGGCGAAGAACGAGCTGCACCCACAGAAGAAACGGTCGCGATCCCAACTTCGGCTGCGGACCCAACTCGGACGCTACATATTGATGCTTCCGTCCATGAACCTCTATGATCTGAACTGGTGAGTTTCTTACTTCAAAATTTAGATATTTTTGCATGGTCCGCGGCCGATATGCCCGGCATTGACCCCAGCCTTATAACTCACAAACTTAATACTGACCCTGTAGTCAGACCCATTAGACAAAAGAAACGCAACTTAGCCCCAAAGCGCTGGAGGGCGGTCGATGAGGAGGTCGAAAAGCTCCTCGCAACAGATTTCATAAGGGAAGTTCATTACCCGAGCTGGGTAGCCAACCCAGTGCTAGTAAAATAGGCGAACGGCAAGTGGCGCATATGCGTCGTATACACCGACCTAAACCGAGCTTGCCCGAAAGATTGCTTCCCCCTCCCCAGAATTGACCGCCTAGTGGATGCGACCTCGGGAAACGAGTTGCTAAGCTTCTTGGACGCCTACTCGGGCTACAACCAAATCAGGATGGACTAGTTCGATGAGGAAAAAACCACCTTCATAACCGAGTTCGGCCTATACTGCTACAAGGTCATGCCCTTCAGACTGAAGAATGTTGGGGCGACCTTCCAAAGACTTGTGAATAAGCTGTTTCAGCCCTTAATTGGCACGAAAATAGAGTGTTATGTGGACGACATGGTCATCAAAACACAGTTTTCATAGGAATTAATTCAAGACTTAGATTCTATTTTCCAAGTTCTGCGTCAATTTAGCATGAAACTAAACCCAAACAAGTGTGTCTTCGGTGTCACCTCGGGTAAGTTCCTAGGGTACATCGTCAACCGGCGCGGTATTGAGGCCAACCCGGACAAGATAAAGGCCATCTTAGATATGAGACCACCACCCCGAAAAGTAAAAGAGGTTCAGAGGCTAAACGGCCGCATAGCCGCTCTGAGCCGCTTCATGTCCAAGTCGGCAGACCGCTGCCTGCCTTTCTTTAAAGCAATCAAAGGCAAAGGGTTCGAATGGACCCGAGACTGCCAGCTCGCGTTCGATGAGCTAAAGAACTACCTCGCTGGTGTGCCGGTCTTAACCAGGCCCGAGGAGGGCGAGGTCTTAGAACTGTACCTCTCGGCAAGCGACGAGGTGGTCAGTTTGGTACTAATAAAAGTAGATCGGGTCCAACTAAAATTCTGCAGGGAGCAGAGACGAGATACCCGCAAATAGAAAAGCTGGCATACGCACTGATAATTGCAGCTCGGAAATTCCGCCCATATTTCTAGGCTCACACTGTCATCGTCTTGACTGACAAACCTCTGAGGCAAGTCCTACTCAAGCCCGAGGTTTCCGGTCGGCTGATGAAGTGGGCCATCGAGCTCAGCGAGTACGACCTCCAGTATAAGCCGTGAACTGCTATTAAGGCCCAAGCCTTATCAGATTCCATCGTCGAGTGCACATTCAGCTCCGAAGTCCCTAGGCCGGTTGACCTCGAGATCCCCAGTTCGGGTGAGCCCGGAGCTCCCAAGCCAATAGAGTCCAAACCCCGTGAAGTAGCAGTCAGGGTGGCATCTCTCCTAGTTAGGCCAAACGCGAATTGGGATGAGGAGCCTTGGATCCTTCACGTAGATGGCTCCTCGAACCAACAGGGCAGCGGGGCTGGAATAGTGCTGCGCGGTCCGAGTGGCACGAAATTGGAATACGCACTACGCTTTGAGTTCACGGCATCCAACAACGAGGCGGAGTATGAGGCATTGATAGCCGGGTTGAACCTAGCGCAAAAGGTAAGAGCAAAACAAATAGTTATCTGCAGCAATTCCCTGCTTGTGGTCAACCAGATTACGGGTGAATACGAAGCACGCGAGCTAACTATGATTGCCTACTTAGCAAAAGTAAAGGAGGCTCTGCTCAACTTCCAGTCACACTTCATCAGGCAAATCCCGAGGTTAGAGAACACTGAGGCCGACGCCCTGTCCCGGTTAGCCAGCATCAGTCACAACGCCATGAGAACCGTGTACATAGAGGACTTACCTCGGCCTAGCATTCTCGGTGGGGCAGAGGAGGTCACTCCCGTCCTTGAAGTAGAGCCGAGCTGGATCGACCCACTCGCGAGCTTCTTGCTAGATGGAACCCTCCCTGCGAACCGCAATGCAGCCAGGAGGGTGCAGCGCCAGGCAGCCAAATATGTCATAATAGACGAATGGCTGTACCGACGGTCCTACACGCTCCCCTACCTGCGTTGCTTGTGACCTGCCGAAGCCGAGCTCGTACTCCGCGACACTCATGAAAGTCTGTGCTGCGGACACTTGGGGGGCAGAGCCCTCGCCCAAAAGGCACTTCGACAAGGGTACTACTGACCAACGATGAAGGCAGAGGCCGTTGAGCTCGTCAGAAAATGCGGCAAATGTCAGAAGCATGCCAATATCCACCATCAGCCTGTCGCCGACCTCAAGTATCTCACCAGCCCATGGCCCTTTGCGCAATGGGGCATCGACCTCTTGGGGCCATTCCCACCAGCAACAGGTGGGAGGAAGTTCCTAGTGGTGGCGGTAGATTACTTCACAAAGTGGATAGAAGTTGAACCTCTTGCAATAGTTACAGCCTGAAACGTATAGAACTTCTTTTGGAAGAACATAGTATGTCGCTTTGGGTTACATCGGGTACTGATCTTCGACAATGGCAAGCAGTTCGAGGATATTAAGTTTCAGGAATGGTGCCAAGATATGGGGATTCGGCAGAACTTCACATCGGTCGCGCACCCGCAGGCAAACGGTCAAATAGAAGTGATGAACAGAGCTATCCTCCGCAGGCTGAAAGCGCGACTAAACCGAGCTAAAGGGTTGTGGGCGGACGAGCTACCAAGTGTTCTATGGGCTCACCGAACTACGGAGAAAACCGCCATAGGAGAGACCCCCTTTAACCTCACCTACGGCACTGAAGCGGTAATCCCAGCGAAGATCGAACTACCTACACTGCGACTAGAAGCATATGACGATCAGACAAACGGAAACGAGTTACGTACCAACCTTGACCTACTGGACGAGGTAAGAGACCTCGCGTACATCCGGACCACAACTTACCAGCAAAGAGTAGCTTGGTACTACAATGCCAGAGTAAGAAAGCGAAACTTCCGCGTCGGTGACTTGGTTCTCCGTAAGATCATGGCACCCGAGCCCGGCGTAGGCAAACTTGGACCGAATTGGGAAGGGCCCTATAGAGTAAAGAGAGCGCTTGGGGGGGCATACAAGCTCAAAACTTTAGAGGGCAAACAAGTACCCCGAGCGTGGAACGTCGTTAACTTGAGGCGATACTACCTATAGACCACCAAGCGAAGTGGACTAAGTCGCTACCAGAGCCTAAGGGCTAGGATGCCGAGCTAACAAGGACCTCGGCATGGGCAAGCAAAGGCAAAAAATGCCAACCAAAAGCTCAGGCAAAGTGCCGACAACAAACTAATAGGGGCATCGGCATCTCAGAGGCCAAGTGTTAACACCAAAACTGGCCGCACGAGTGCAATAACCCGGGCAAAACGGATTGGGCATATGATCAGTTCAGCAATACGGTCAGTTCGCAAGAAAGAGTGACCAACACTTAACCAAAAGAAAATTATTCCATTGCAAAATACTTTGTGTACATTTCCAAAAAAAAAAAAAAACAACAGAAGTGAGCTTACAGGCCCGGAGGTACTTCTTCACCATCAGAAGGCACTTCAACAATACCCGAAGGTCCTGCCTCGTCCTCAGAATCCGGCTCACCGTCAGCAGCATTGGCCATCTCCTAAGTAATGTGCGAAGTGGTTATGGCGCTAATATCGAGCTCGGGGTACGTATTCCGGATCATCCATCGGCTCAGTTTAAAGCCCCTTCTGTACGAGCCCACCATCAGGTCGTCAAAGTGCGACGAGGCGATGTATTCATTAATGGCCTTCTTCTTGGCATCATCGATGCCCTGAGAAAAGATCTCTGTCCTCTCCCTAATATCCTCTTGAAGGTATTCAACCTGATGCTGCAAGTCCAGCCTCAGGTCCGCCATATGCTTCACCACCACTTCCATGGCTTCGGTATCTCTTTGAGACCTCGCCAACCTGGCCTGTGCAGCGCGAGAAGCCGCCTCAGCAGCTCGAGAAGCTGCCTCGACAGCGCGGGAAGCCTCTTCGGCAGCTCGCGCCCGCCTCGATCTCCTTTCCACTTGGGCCGCCAAGGCATGGATAGAAGAATTCACCTACCAAAAGGAAAAATAACAAATTATCAAAAGAACGATAGCAAGAAAGATAATAGCAAAAAGCCCGACAAGAAATTGCTAACTTACCACCATGGCATGAGTAGCAGCACAACAAACTACCTAGTTCAAAGGAAGCTCGGTCCATGCCGCGACCTCCTCAGGGTAAATGGCCTCCCTACTTTTCTGAAGAGCGTGGTTCGGCAACAACAGGCTCCTGAACTCGCCTTGGCCTCCCGAGCCTGAAGGCCCAGCTCGCGTATAAGCAGACTCAGAGTAAGCGGGAGCCCCCGTATAAGTAGCCTTAGCGTAAGGGGCCCCCGCCGCTTCTTGTACTGGAGGGGCCATCTCGGGCTCCCTGGGCGGATCCACTGACGGGTAGTCCGGTACCTCGGGCTCCGCATCTCGGGGTAGCTCGGCACGAGTTCGTTTGGCGACTCGCTTCCTCCTCTTCATGACGTGAAACAGGTTCCCACCACAAGTCTTCTCTACGTCCATCGCACCTGCAAAAAAGAGCTCGACATCAGGAAAACGAAAGAACAGAGCAAAACAAAAGGCAAGCCTTTGAGTAAGAAACCTACCCGAACTTAGACCGGCCTCGATGAGCTTGGCCTCCATCAGATAATGGTGGCATTTTAGCCCAGGCTGTACCCATTCCCGGAGGCCCTTCGCCGTCTCCCTATCAAGCGTAACACCGGCATCAGGGGCAGCCATCCCCCACCCGGTTTGGAACGGCCACCCCAATGCACTTCGCACCCCGAAGTAGTCCCGTTTCCACGCTGGGACCTTGTTGGGAAGATCGTGTAAAAGCTTAAACCCCGGGCGAGGAGACAGGTAATACGCCCGCCTACGCCCGGGAAGGGGACCCGCTTGCTTCTTAAGCATTAGAATAGAAGAAAAGATCTACAGGTCTAAAGACAAGATCTGCTCGCAAAATAGGGAGATTGTCCCCACCAAGTTACGAATAGAATTCGGGTGAAGCTGGCCGACAGCAACGCCAAAGTGGTTCATAACCTTGACAATAAGGGGGTGGAAAGGCAGGCGCAACCCAGCAACGAGTTGCTCCCGGAATAAGGGAAACTACTCGAGGGTATAAAGTAGGTGTACTCCCTAGGCAAGTTGAACTGGGTAATAAGGGAGTGAAGCCCCTCAGGCGTCATGGTCGAGGGCCCAAACTTGTCTAACGTCCGACCTCGAAGAGAGGAGGATGCCAAACTACCCGAGGCAACTCGGCCTACGGGTTTGAACTCTTCCTCGAGCTCTACCTCGGGTTCACTAGGGTTGTCGGGGGATGCAGCTCGGTTCGTATAACCTGCATCTGACCCCCTCGAAGAACTGTCTGAGCTATCC
This sequence comes from Nelumbo nucifera, assembly GCF_055504915.1. Lineage (NCBI taxonomy): Eukaryota > Viridiplantae > Streptophyta > Magnoliopsida > Proteales > Nelumbonaceae > Nelumbo > Nelumbo nucifera. Next base: position 76,519,109 of record NC_142650.1, read on the forward strand.
GAGCTAGACATCGGGAGGAGAAGGACTACAGGAACTTGAACGCGAGTTGAAACTTGGACACGAGCTCAAGAAGCAAAAATGCAGGAGAGTGACGATGAAAAGCGACTGGGGTCCCCCACTATTTATACCTACAGTAATCGAAAATCAACGGCTCTGATCAAAGCAAATCCAATGGCCCGCAGTCGCGCTGACCGCATGTCTCTTGAGACCAAGACGTGACTGGCCGCACGTCTTTTGAAACTGAAAGAGCGCTGGCGCACGTCTCCCCGTGTCAAAGGCGGCAGCGGCGCGTTTTTTCAAATTTGAAATAACGCCCACTGTCACGTCTCCCAGCGGCGCGTTTTTTAAATTTTGAAATAAGTGAGCGCTGTCACGTCTGTCAGCATTTATAGACGGATTGGCGCGTTTCCTGACTTTTTGGCGCTCGAGAAACCCGGAAGACTCCTGACAAATGCACACTTTGCACTATCAGTCAAACCAGTTCGAAGTACGAGTCAAATCCACCCGCCACATCGCGAACTCCCCGTGCCAGGGCAAGCCCCTTAGCGCAAGGAGTGGGGGGCAATTGATGAAGGAAGATTTGGCCCGACCTCGTAACCACTCAACACATGGCAAAGGCAACAGCTCGGCACAACAGCACGCCCAAGGCGCGAGCTCCGAAAGGAGGAACCAGCGGTCCGAACTCCCCACAAGGAGCCCGAACTCTCCCTTTGACCCCGGGCCTTGCGAGGAGCACCAAGGGCAAACAACCCGAACTGGCCCGCCCCAGGGCAGTTCGGGCCACACCTCTATCCGAACTCAAGACTTCACCTTGCATACCACTCCAGCACTTCGCCCCCAGGACGCCGAACTGAACAACTGTACCGTACCTGACACCGAAGGAGTCCGTATCTTGAGGCGGCGCACCTGACTGACTTGGGATCTGACGCTTGACAGCCGCACTTCAAAGGCCACCTACCACCGCCATCTCCAGTTACAGAGACGACTCCGACAAAGAGAGCAGTGGCGGTTCTGCCCCAACAAAGGTGATGACACCCGAACTGGCAGGAGCGTAGAGGTAATCATACCCGACCTGATAGAAGCTTGGGAGTGAGTGCGCGAAGTGGTTATAAAAGGCCCCCTTCCCCCCAAGAAGAGAGGTATGTGATAACTTTGCGCCATCTGGTTTTTATCTTGCCTTTGAGGAAATACTAACTTGAGCTTCGGAGCATTCTCACCGGGTTCTCCCCCGGAGATTACTTGCTTTCTCCTCCGTTTCAGGCATCTTTTGCTCCAGCCCGAGGCAAGATCGTTGACAGATAGGACCGGCTGGATTGCGCACCATCACACACCGTTCTAACTAGGATCAGTCCTTGGATTTTAATTTATGACTGACACGAAGCATTATGGTTGGTTCCATAGCCCTCTAATCCATTATGCTAATGTTGCAATATAGACCTTTTTGTGTACTCATATACACACATTACATTATGTCAAATAGAATCCTTAATCATGTTTTAAGTCATTTTTGTTTTCTTTTGCATTATTACTCACACTCAACTAGGATGAAATAATTGAATTATGAATTTATTTTAAGACAATCAAATAGATTGGCACTAACACAAGTGAAAATAAAAAAAGTGGCCACACCCAACTTGGTTAAGATCTATATTTGATTGTAGTATTATTCATTGGTTCAAGTATCCCGCACGGGCCATTCTACTAATTTTATAAAACAAAAATTTTAGATACATTATTAATTTTATTATCATCGTCATATGTGCAAAACACAAAAAAACATGCTGCTTGTCTCATCAAACGCCCTAACAGAACAAAATGTGTTGATTGTGTTATGTACTCTCATCGAAACCCACCTAATTGGGCTTGGGTTGGGCCTAGCATTGCACGAGCCGATCAAAAGTCAACAAATACGAATCCTCCGCAACAGTTTCTTCACGTTCACGAGAGCATCCGCTCCAGACTCCAGAGGGAACTGGCACCGGTGGTCTGGAACTGAAACACAATAATCCTCCTGGACTTGATTCTGGGGACATCGAAACAGACGGGATCGAGTTAAGCCGGGAAAGATGACGGAGGCAGTGATAAGGAAGAAACCAGGGATGGTTAGCGTGAAGGAGATGCCGCTTCTGCAGGACGGACCTCCGCCTGGTGGTTTCCCTCCTGTACGGTACGCTCGCCGGATCCCTACAAAGGGCCCCAGTGCCCTTGCCATTTTCCTCACTGCATTGGGTGCTTTCTCATGGGGCATGTATCAGGTCGGCAAGGGCAACAAGATAAGAAGGTCCGTGTTTCAAGTGGTCATTATCACCTTTTTATTTCTTTTGCACTATATGAATCTGGATTCTAGGGTTTCGGGATGCTTTTGTCTGGTGCTGCATTTCTGTCTTGTTTAATTTTTGTAATTCCCAAAACCTAAGTTTAGTTTTGTTCACTTTGTGAAATGTGATGGATTTTGGTTATTGATATCAAAATTATCGAAATTTAGTTTTATTTGAGGGTTTATATTAATTTCTTTTGTTTGCTCGTGAGGTTAGGTATATATTTTACTTTTTATATTTTTCTTTTCTTTTGTTTGTTTGATTTATGTGGTTGTCATTGAGGTTTCCATTTGATGCTTGATTAGAACCTACTGCTTTCGTTTATTGGCGATTATTACAATTTTTAAGTTCATTTTGTTTTTATTCTTTAGATTATGGTTTTCAACTTAAGCGATTTTGCATATTATTTTTATTTTTCCAGTTTCTAGTCTGATTACAGAATTAATCGTGTATGTTTTCTGTTGCCATTTTCTTGTGAAAGTACTCTATTTAGCATACTTGGTGGGTATTTGGTCAGAGGAACAATTTTCCAAAATATTTTCCTCAAGAAATGCTGATCTTAAGGGGTTTTGGAAAATATAGCCTGATTTCTGGAGAAATTGCATTTAGCAAAGATGTTGGCATGGCGATTTCTGGTGTCTTTTCTCAGGAACCATGTTTTCAATGAGCTATTTCTCACCTGATTCCTGAGCTTGTATACCAGACATGGTATTTGCACAATAATATATATTAAATCATTCATATGATCCCAATCTAACATTCCAAATTATTTAGTAGAATTGATAAACATGTTGTAGTGAGCGTCCAATGGCATGGATTTATCAAAATATTGCAATCACTCGTATGATCTCAATCTAACATTCCAAATTGTTTAATAAAATTGATAAGCATATTGTAGTAAGTATCCAATGGCATGGATTTATCAAAATACAAATTAATACATTCCCAATTTGGTGGGATTAAGTTTAAGCTCTTTTTTTTTTCTTTTTTTTTTTCATAATAGGCACCAAGGAAATTTTATTTTGCACATATTTTTTTCTTTTATTTTTAATGGGCACTAAGGAAATCTTATTTTGTTCTTATTTTTTCTTTTTAATTTGTAATAAAATGAGAAAGAAGATATAATGCCAGCCATTATTTATTTAGCCACTTTTGGCTTTTAATAGAGAACCCTAGTCTAAAACCTATGCAAGGAAGTAGGGTCATAGGGTGGTCCTGCACTGGCCTACTGGCCTGATCAGTTCTTTTCTTTTCCTTTTTTTTTCCTTTTTTCATTTTTTATGGACATCCCACCTATACCCAAACAAAGAGATAAACCAATCCTACAATTCAGCAGCAAAAGAGCAGGAAATAAATAGGTGATAGCAATCCTACCATTAGATTTGCAGAGAGTGCACTAGTAAGGGGATAAGTAATGATTGGGTCTTCGTTTTTGCAAATTATCCAAGGTGTTTACCTTCTCATAGAAAACTTTCCAACAAAGAGCATTAACTTAAGGGGGAATAGACCTACACTAGACTTCCTTGACAGGAAAAGCTTGAGGGTTAGGGAAGTGACAAAGAGACTTAAAAAAGGAAGCACATGAAAAGAAACCCTTAGGGTTAGGAGACCACACCCATCTGTCTGGGGAAAGGGGGTCCAAACAGATATTATCAAGAGGAAGCAAGAGCTTGGTCACAACAACACATTCTTCCTCCCTTAATCCTCTACAGAGGCCAAAGTCCCAGTTCAGACTCAAGGGATTAACATGAGAGTTAAGGAATTTTGAAACTTCCTCTTTTTTGTATGAGGAAATAGAGTACGAGGAAAGAAAGACATCTTTAAGGGCTGAGTTACCCACCCATACATCTTCCCAAAAACAAATAGAATTCCCTGAGCAAATATCATACTTGACAAACCCAAGAAAGTGAGGAAGCAAGCTGTGAATTGCCTTCCATGGAGTTGTTAAAGTAGCTCGTTGAGAAACACCTGCATTCCATCCATTAGCCAGTCGACCATGGATACTTGCCACCACCTCATGCCACAATCTTCCCCTCTCTAAAGGCCATCTCGACAACTATTTTCCTAATAAGGCAACATTCTTTTGAACCACATTCCCTAACCCTAACCAACCCTCCTTGCTCCTACACACTATCTCCCAATTGATCAGATGGTCCTTACTTTCCCCTAGCTCCCACAAGAAATCCCTCATTAATTTCTCTAACTTCTTTGCTTCCCTAGAAGAGATTCTAAAGATAGAGAGGAAATAGATAGGCAAGTTAGCAAGAGTAGCCTTTATCAATGTAATTCTGCCTCTCAAGGAAATATAGTTCTTTTACCATGCAACTGACCTTTTGCTAGCCTTCTCCAAGATTGGATTCCAAAAGTTGCTTTCCTTAGGATTGGCACCTAGGGGAAGACCTAAGTAGTTCAACAACCAAGAGGAAGTGGGGCATTCTAAACAAGCTGCTAACAAATCTAAATCCCTTTCATTCAAATTAACACCTGCAATGTAGCTTTTTTTCAAAATTAATCTTCAAATTAGAGATCCTTTCAAACCTCTTGATCAACTCCTTTAGATTCCTAACGTTTCTTAAATATGCCCCTTCACAAAAGATTATAATATTGTTTGCAAATTGAAGGTAACTATAACCTCATTTCTGCCAACTCTCCAATCTCTTAATGAGCCTTTGTCATCAACCTTTGATATTAATCTACTATGCACATCCACTACAAGAGTAAAGAGGAAAGGAGATAGAGGGTCACCTTGTCGAAGTCCTCTGCAGGCTGGGAAAAAGTCCCTTACCACTCCAATTTACACACAAAACCTTCTCGCCTAGACCTTCTCATCTCTTCTACACATTCATTTGCTATCAGAATTTGATCAATGATTTGTCTTCCTTTTATGAAGGCCCCTTGAGCTTGACTGATGATATCGGGAAGCACTACTTTTATCCTTAAAGAGAGAACCTTTGCCACTATCTTGTAGATACTTGTCATTAAACTGATTGGTCTAAAGTCCTTTGGGTGATTAGCATCAGTCTTCTTCAGGACCAAAGCTATAAAAGTGGCATTAACACCGACTGATAATACACTTGTCCTCAAACTCCTTAAATACCTCTATCAGATCATCTTTCACCACTTCCTAACAGTCTTGAAAGAAAGCTATTGTAAATCCATCCGAACCGAGGCCTTTGATCTGTCCAAAGAGAACATTGCCTTTCTAATTTCTTCCACTTCAAAAGACCTCACCAGCCAACTTGCTGTTTCATCACTTAATCTTGGCCAATCAATCCCTTCTACCCCCAACCGATTATTCAAAGGCCTTCTAAAGATAGATTTGGAGTGATTCGCAAAGATTCTAGAAATTTCATCTTGACTAGTAGTGGCATTCCCATCCATCTCCAATTTAGTAATGAAGTTTTTCCTTCTCCTTCCATTGGCTAAGGCATGGAAGAATTTGGTATTTCCATCTCCCTCCTTAATCCTCTTATGCCTAAATTTCTGCCTCCAATTCATCTCTTCTCTGAGTAAAACTTTTCCCAATTCCTTTTTCAAATTCCATCTCATCTCCCTCTCTTGTACATCAAGATCCCTTTGATGCTCTCTCTCGTCCAAATCCTCAATCTAGGAACTCAAGCTAAGCTTTTCCTAAAATGAATCTTGTTCCACTCTTTTATTTTAAGCCTAAACCTTTGTAATTTTTTTGTGAATCTGACTCCCTTCCACTTAACTTTCCATAAATTTTCATTCCACTATTCCTTTACTATTCAGGAAAGCTGGGTGTGTCAACCACATGTTCTCAAACCTAAAAGGTCTTGGTCCACTCCAAAAGGGTTCAGAACCTATCCATATAGGAAAGTGATAAGAGGTCAATCTAGGCAAGGCTTTAGAAACCAAATCTTCTAGTGGTTTTCCCAACTAAAATTAAAGAGGAATCTATCCAATTTTGGGCAAAGAGGGTTCTCTTGAAAATTAGTCCACGTAAATCTGGCTTGAAGTAGGGGGAATTCCTTTAGCTCACATTCATAAAGCTCTATCTAATCATTAAACTTTCTCATGCTAGTGGTGATTCATGATTGAATGTTGATGGTTACTTGTTTCTTCTGAGAACTTTATTACGTTAAAATCCTCACTTAGACACCAAGGGCCATCCTAGAGGCCCTGAATCGAGTACAGCTCCTCCCACATTTCATTCATTTTCCTATAGTTATTTGGGCTATAAACATTGGTTAGAACCCAAGTAAGGTCATCCTCCACATTTCTAAATTTGACCGAGACTGAGAATCTACTAATCAATTCCTCCATAGATTTCATTACATCATCCCTCCATAAAGTAGTAATTCTCCCTGAAGCTCCCCAAGAAGGTATGAAAGTCCAACTTACTCCTCTTGATCTCCACAAACTTCTTACCCGCCTTCTGTCTAAATCAGCTAGTTTTGTCTCTTGCAGCAACACGATATCCGGTCTCTCTCTCACGTCTCACCTCAATAAATCCTTGATCACTCTCCTTTTTCTTGTGCTCCCTAAACGTCGTACTTTCCAACTAACTATCTTCCTAAATACATCTTCGATAGGACCCTTGTGCAACTGGGAAAAGCTACTGAAGAGTTCTCCTTCTTATTCCCCTTCCACTAAACTCAATATATCCCTTAACATCAGAAATCGGTCTCTCTACATCCAACCTCTTCTTCCTCTTTTTCTTTTTTTCCACACTTTTCCCATCAGACGTTCTCACCTTTGCATTACCATCTAAAGTGGATTCTGTCTGAGTATCCTTTTTGGTTTTTGTATTAGACTCTGACTCCTTACTACCCTCCCCTTCTTGTGCCCCTTCCTTCTTTTTAATAAGTTCAGTCATATGATCTCTTTCTTCTACTATAGTTTCCTTTGCTTTTAAATCCTCAAACATTTCCATAATCAACCTCCAAATCCTTTTTGCTTCCACTTTCCCCACATTGTAATCACCACTTCTGCACCCCTCCTCTCCTAAGTCTGGCTGGGATGTTGGTGTTCCTGCTACAGACACAAAGGAAACATCAGTACCTAAAACCAAATCCACAGACATACTTGGTAAATGAGGAGCTGGACAACAAGTATTGAGACCGAACTCCCCGAAGCTGGGATTCAAAACGTTGACCTTTTCCCCTTTGTGCTTTTGCTGGGAAGGTGGAAAGACAAAGGAGACACCCTTGTCAACTGTTTTGCGAAGGCATCCTTATTTAGCAAAACCCCTGTTGGTGCGTCAGTGCAAACTTTCATGGAAGAGTCTCGCCTCACTGTACCTACATCCTGTACATGCTGAGAATCTGAAAGGCAACCCTCTGATGTGTGAGATGATATCTGCCCAACAGCAAGGGGGTCTTCCACACACTTAACCGAAGGAAGAATTGAAGGCGCAACAGAAGAAGTGGTTTCCAGTCTGTAGGCCCCAATCTGATTTTGTGCATTCTGTATAATCTTCTCACCAATGCTAGTGTTGGCTATCTCTTTTTCAGGAAAAAGAAGTTCAGTATTGAAGCTTTCTTCAAAAAAGTCCACCCTACCTTGCAAGTCAACACTTCCCAGGCTCACAGTGTCTTCTAAGTCTGAATTGCTTCTGATCTTTTCTGTTGACCATCTGTCATCTTCCAAATTTTCCATGCCAATGCGTTTTACACTTCGCGGATTACACCTTTCAAATGACAGTTCTTGAAGCTTCTTGGTTGGGATCCATTGCAAGGAGTTCTGCAAGCTACATCTGCCGCTCAATCGAGAGGAGCTCAAGGAGGAAGAAGATGGATGTTTCTTATCATCCAGTAAAGCCTCCCCCCTATCACGTGAGGCTTTAAGTTATCATGTGGTTTTGTTTTAAAAGGCCCAACAGAAATCGACCCACTCCTTAATGAAGCCCCATTTGAATTTTTTGCCAACATGGGCTCTAAAATCCTTTTAGGCCCAATAAGCTGAGGCCTTTCACTCCCATGGTCTTGATCCACTCCACAATCATAGACTTGTTTTAAAGGTTCAGACCTCCCTCCTCTAGGTCCACCCAAGTTGGCTGTTGAGTCCTCTCCCTTTTCTATCAAATTTGAAAGTTTTCCACCGATGTTTGAGCTTCCATTGATTACCACCTGTGCAAAGGTCTTGCCTTGCTCGTTACATTTCAAACCTTCCACCTGCCCCACTTCTTTATGTGTTTCCAACAAATGTTCACCCATTTTAGTATGAACTGTGCAACTGCTTAGCTAGCCAATCCTTGTGGGCCACACAAAGCTTCCTGTTCCACCCTCTCGTCCCGTTCCCTACGAGCCTCCCTCCACAGAGCAACTTCAATGGAGGAGGCTAACCAGACTGAGAAAAAAACTTCCTTCCACCTTAACCTCCAACTTCTGAGGGATATCCTCAGGCTTCACTCCACTCAACAACACGACTACAAAATGAAGACCACCCCAATAGGCACCAACTAACCGACCTCCACACACCATTGCGATGGAGTCTGCTATTTCTTGTTTCCACAGATGAAATGGCAGACCCAAAACCCGCACTACCACTCTGTCTTCGATATGCAAGTCTTTGGAATTGGACACAGGACATCATCTGGATATAGTAAAATTTCCAATATCTGATTAGAAGTTTAAAGCCCAAACGTCTACTTTATTCCCAACCAGGTCAATCAAAGCCTTGCACTTCTCAAAAGGTGTTAAGATGAAGGTTCCCTTCAGCTTCATCTTAACTGAGACTAAATCTGCAACTTCTCTCCAGTTTTTGATTGGTTGCTTGGCTTCTAACACTAATTTGCTTTCCCAGTCTCCCATCCCTGAATCAATGTTCAACCTGCCATTACCTTTGATTTTGGCCAGCATCACTGACTTTTTTTGGTGGAACTTCATTCTCAACAAAGGCCTTAACATCTTGCCTTGAGCTCTGTCCCAACTCGTTTTGAGAGGCATCCATTCGAAGAAGGTAGTCATTTAGCAAACTGGAAATCTCCTGCCAATCTTTGCCTCTACTCCCTTCAGGGAAGCACACCTTGTGCTTTCTTTGTCAAAAAACTCAGTTATAAACCATCCTTTTGCATTTCTTTTTCGTTCTACCTCATAACTTTTCTCTGTCACACTTCTCACCTTCTTCCAATAGCACCATGGCCATCTTCACTTTCCCTTAACCCTGAGTTTTTTTGATTATGCTCTTCAAGAAGAAAGTCTTTGGCTTCCACCTTCGTCACTTTCTCCATCGGGCTTCCACGAACATAGTTTCCTCCATCTTATTGCTTTGACATCGCCCTTGAAAGTCCCATGTTTTGCAACTTGCAACTTGCAACTTGCAGCCAACCCCCAAAACAGTCTTGATCTCAGTTACTTGACATTTTTAGAGCAGTTGAAGGCAGTTGAGAGCAAGAAGGTAGCAAATTTGAAAGTCAAAGGTTTTGAAAGAACCTCTAATCTGAAAATAAATTTGGAAAAGAGATGCATAGCGTGTATCAATTTGGAGGATAGGGAGGTAGAGGCTATTGTGGAGTGTCTCGAGTATTCCATCTCATCTTGGCCTTTGTTCTATTTAGGGCTTCTGTTGGGGGAAAATCCTAGGGAGAGTAGGTTTTGGATTCCAGTTCTAGGAAAGTGTGAGAAGAGATTGGCTTCGTCGAAAAAGAACTACATTTCTTTGGGTGGTAGGATCACTTTAATAAAAGCTACATTGGTGAACTTAGCCACTTTTTATTTGTCTTTAGGATACCACGTAGGGAAGCTAGGAAGCTGGAGAAGTTAATGAGAGACCTCCTTTGGGATTTGAGACAAGGAAAGAAGGATTATTTGATTAAGTGGGAAATTGTGTGTAGAAGAAAAGAGGAGGAGGGCTTGGGGATAAGGAGGGTGGTTCAAAAAAATCTAGCATTGTTGGGGAAATGGCTTTGGCGTTGGTTGTTAGAGAGCAAGAGGCTTTGGCATTAAGTGGTGGGGAGCATACATGGCATCTCAGAAAATGGGTGGGATGCAGGTTTATCAAGGCGGGCTAATCTGACAACACCTTGGCCATCCACAACACTCTTACTCAGTTTCTTAGGTTTGTCAGGTACGAAGTTTGTTCAGGACCTTCAGGTAACTTTGTGATATTTGGGTGGGAAACACCCCTTCAAAGGACTTTTTCCCTCTATTGTTCTCCATTTTGTTGTATAAAAAAGAGGTGGTCTCATCCACAGGAACACCCTTGGCTCCAAATTGGGATTTTGAGCTTCGTAGGGGGTTAAGGGATGCTGAAATTGACTCTCTATCTAATTTGCTTTGACCAGGTTTGTTTGGATCCTTCCAAGCCAAACAAAAGGGTGTGGTCTCTTAGGCCCAAAAGGACTTGTATTTGTGCTTCTTTCTTTAAGTCCATATCTCAATCTTCCATTTAACAAGTTTTTCCCTTGAAGGAGATTTGGTGCAGGTTGGTTTCCCCAAAGATTATGGCTTTTTACTGGGAAGTGTACTATGGGAAAGTAAACACTTTAGATAACTTACAAAAGAGAAGACCCTTCCTTTGTATTTCTCTCAACTGGTGTACCATCTATAGAGCTCATGGGGAAGATTGTTACCATCTACTCATATCTTGTCCATTCTTTGTAGAGTTGTGGTCTTGGCTACTCTCTTTGTTTGGGCGTAGTTAGAGCTTGCCAGCAGAAGTACGCTTGATCTTTGACCATTCTTCTTTCAGTTGGCCAATGAAAAGAGGAAGATTAATGTGGAGATGTGCTTGAGAAGCCTTGATTTGGATGTAATGGGAAGAAAGGAATGCTAGAATCTTTTGAGAGAAGGAAGGGAGAAACCAGGAATTGAAAAACTATGTGTTGGCTAGGGCAATACACTACTTGAAGGCATTTGAATTGTTCCATTAGTTCTCCTTCAATGACTTTTGGAAAAATTGGTTAGTAGTAGTGAAGTGCTCTTCCATCAAGAACAGGGTAGTTACAAGCAGTGTTTTAAAAGGCGTGGGAGGTATACGCCTGGAGGTGCCTCCAGGCAAGGCGCTCCCAAAACGCCCTGAGGCGTATACCAAAGGCACTAACACCTATGAGACATACGCCTCAGGTGCAAGAGGTGTACGCCTCTTGCGCTTTTTTAATGAGGCATGCTAGAGGCATATGCCTCATGCACCACATGCACATCTAATATAAAAAGACAGAAAAAAAAAGAAAAAAGAAAAAAAAAAGGAAAGGAGAAGAAAGAGAAGAAAAAAAAGGGAAAAGGAAAGAAAAGGAAAGGAAAGGGAAGGGAAGAAAGGATAAGGGGAAAGAAAGTGGTTTGCCCCCTACCCCTTCGGCTGGTTCGCTCGCTTGCCTCCACTTCGAAAAGACCCCCCCTTTCAACTAATGTTATGCATCTTTATTCTTCTTAATATAAAAGATTTTTATTAAAAATAAAGAAAAAATGAAATCCCCCATTCCTCTTCATCCTCCTCCTAACCCCCTCCTCTTAAGGAGGCTTATGCCTCCTTGTGTTTGGGAGGCTTACGCCTCTGAACTATGCCTCACTCCTCTAGGCAGTGGAACGCCTCGCGTCATGCCTCCGCGTTTAAAACATTGGTTACAAGGTGGTTTCCCATGACTGAAGGCTCACTGTAGCTGAATTTTGATGGGAACAGTTTGTGCAATCCAGGTTCATTTGGAATTGGGGGGGGGGGTCTGAGAAATGAGCTTGGAGAGGTTGTTCTTTTGTACTCGAGTCCTTTGGGATTCAGAGATTTTGTTAGGGCAAACTTACTAGGTGTTGTACAAGGGGTACAATTGGCAAACCAATTGGGGGGTACAACAACTAATTATTGATGGGGAATCCAAGGTAGTGGTGGGCTGGTTGAAGAACCCTGAGGATGCTGTAAGAACGAAGTTTAGAAGATTAATTGGCTGACAAGGAATATATTCCTTTTTTTTTTTGATAAAAAAAAGGAATATATCGGTTACTATTCAGTGGTTGGGAAGATCAACAAATGCTTTGGCTGTATGTTAGCCAAGCCAGTGGCAAATAGGGAAGAATTGTTCTGGGCTCAGCTTGATTCGTACTCTTTTCCTAGTTTCTTTGCAATCTATTAGGAGAGGCTGCAGCTTGTGCCTCTCCAAGGGCTGTTGTATGAGATTATAAACCTGAATCGGTTTCTGAATTAATAAAATTCCATTATTATTCATCAAAGAAAGGAAAATTCTTGAAGATAGGCACTCCATTTTGCATGCCTAGTGCTTAACTTTTTTAGAGAACTCAAGTATTTCAATGCCTCATGATCAAAGTAAAGGACAAATTCCTTGTAAATATGGTAATGCTGCCAATGTCGAAGCGCCAACTCAATTGCATAAAACTCAAGATCATAGGTAGAACATTTTTTCTTGGCCTCGTTCAATTTTTTGTTGAAGTAGGCAATATGATGTCCATCTTGACTTAAGACTCATCATCATCGTCATTGTCATCCATGCCTTATCCCAACTATATGGGGTTGACTACGTGAATCCTGTTTCGCCAATATGTTCTATTTAAAGCCATATCCACTATTAAATTATTAATGCTTAAATCATTTCTTACTCCTACCCATATCCTTTTTGGTCTACCCCAAGTTGTTATTATCCCCTTCAGTGTGTAACAAATCACTTCTTCTAACTGGTTCAGTCGGTGTCTTCTATGCATGTGCCGAGACCATCATAGTCTACTCTCTCATTTTATCACCTATTGGAGCTTTTTTTTTTTTTTGATCAATAGCTGAAAATTCATTCATTAAAATTGAAGTAGTACAAAGAAAAGGGAGAGATAAACTCTCTTAACAAATACCAAACAAAAGATAAACTCTCTTAACGCTTCCCAAAACAGTAAACTAGATTACAACATAGCCCAGAAAATTTGATTCTTTCCCACCCCTTCTTTAGCCAGTGCTCTGCAAAGCCATTAGCTTCTCTTTTCACCCAATTGAGCTTCAATTCCATTCCTTGTGTCAGCCACTTGAACTTCCTTTTTTCATTAACATAATCCCACCAGTCCAACTCCTTTTGAAGCCAATTTATAACCAATTTTGAATCCCCTTCTATTATCAGTTCTGAGATATTTAAATCCTTGGATTTTTGAATTCCTTCCATGACAGCTAAAGCTTTGGCCCTTAGGGAGTCTCCCATACCCAAAGGGACTTGAAAAAAGAACCATTATTTTACCTTCATTATTTCTGAACACTCCTCCCATGCTTGAAGGAGCCGGATTTCCTTCACTATTACCATCAAAGTTCAACTTAATGAAACCACTGAAAGGAGGAGACCAAGATAGCTTCATGACAGCTTTCAAAGAGCAGAATCAGCCACTTCTAGCTTCTTATCAAGTCAACCGGTGAAACATTCTTACATAATTTTAAGGTTTTCACCCAATCTAACACTCTAATGGTGATGACTTCAACTAGAGCATCTCTATTCTTCTCTTTTTCTGCAAATGTTCTCTATTTCCTTTCATCCCAAATTGTCCAACACATTGCAGCTACACCTTCACAAAATTCTTCCCCTCTTCTTCCTCCAACTAGCAAGGTAGGACTAAATAGGCTTTGTACATTCAGTGGGGAGTTCCACCTATATCCGAACAAAGAGAGAAACCATTCCCAAATTGAAGACACAAAGGGGCAGGAGATTAATAAGTGATGGGAAGACTCACTATTTGCCTTACAAAGGAGACACTAGTGAGGGGATAAGCATCAATTAGTTTTTTTTCCCTTTGGAGCAAATCACAAGTGTTAATTCTTTCTAGAAATGCTTCCTAGCAGAAAATCTTCAATCCTAGGCGGAATTGGCTTGCTCCAAACCTCTTTTACCAGAAAAGATATGACCAAACTATCAATCTTCTAGGTTGACACAAAGAAAGAGGTGCAAATAAAAGAACCTGACGGGGAAAGAATCCAAATTCTACAGTCACCTCTTGAGGGATTCAAAAACACCCCTTTAGGACTTTGGATCAAGGAAAGAGCACTAGCCAGTTCACAATCATGCAAACCTCTCCTAAATCCCAAATACCAATTAAACTCTGAACTAGAATTGGAAGGGACCACAAAAGAAGCAATAGGCTCATTCTTCCAGTCAGAAATTGTATAAAGGGAAGGGAATTGTTCTTTTAGTGGTAAGGTGCCCAACCAAACATGATCCCAAAACTTTACAAGATTACTAGAACTGAGATTATACCTGATATGTGGCAAGAAAGGAGTAACTAGTGGCCGTGGAGACTAAGTGAGCCATCTTGTTTTGAATGGAGCAATGAAGGTACACGTGAAATTGAACGAGAACATGTTTGGATGTCTAAATCTGTTGCAGAGTTTGGTCGGTCCCATTGTTAATTCAGACCCAATGTAAATGCGTAGGCAGTTGCTGTTTGGCAACCATCTAACTCCTTTCAAGTAAGGAAAATGAATACTGGGTTTTCGTGTTCATTTTCAAAAGCGAGGAGGCTTATGATAGCATGAATTGAGAACAAATTCAGGTTCCTTCTCCTAAATTGAGGAATGGGAGATGGGACCCATTAGTTGGTGCACTAAGAGATTTGGTACCGACGAGTCTGGTGGATTAATATTTGTGGTATTCCTCTTCACACTTGGTGTTTTTAGATGTTTGAAGCTATGGGAGAAGTGTGCAGGAGATTCTGATTCATCGATCCTATGACTAGCTCTTGGAGGAATCTTGTTAGTGCACGTATTTTGGTTGAAGTGGATGAAATCCATCTTGTATCATCATATTTGTCTCTTCAGTTTGTCGGAGAGTTATACGATCAGAGACTTGTTGAAGGTTCATATTTGATGAGGTGGGTGGAGAATATGGGTGTTTCGGGGAAGACGAGCAACAAAAATTTTTTGGTTTCTGTTGAGGAGTGGAAGTCAAATGGTTAGCTCAAACAGGTTAGTCCAAAGGTTGAAGACGAGGGCACTCTTGGAATTATGGGTTTTTTGCATTGCCTATTGAGGGTGGCAAGATGGGCTTTGATTCTTGTGGTGGTAGTCAGGACTCGAAAAGTCAAGAGGGGGTAAGGTTCAATTAAAGTCTGAGCTTAGGCCTAACTCACATTCGTTAGACATTTTTTGGGGGTGGCTTGGTAAAAGGAATGGTGGGACATGTGAAGGGTCAGAAAAATGACTATGTGGACCAGGGGAAGGATTTAGAGTCAGTTGTGAATAAAAAAGTGGTTGCGCAAAAAATAGATCCAAGTGAAACTAGTATAGTCATCAATGAAAAGAACAAAATATTTATAGCTCAACCTAGAAGTTATGAGAGACGACCAAACATCACTATGTTAACTTGAAAGGTATAGTAGAGTGTTCAACAACAGAAGAAAATGACAAAGTATGACTCTTACGAAAGCAACATGTAATACAAGACTTATCAACATCAACAAAAGTAGTAGCTTTAGAAGATAGGCAATTAGTAGAAATAAAAGCTCAAGTTTTTTAGGATAACGGTAGCTAAGACGTCTAGGATGCCACTCATTACTTTTACAAGCAATATTAGAACTAGAAGTAGTAGAAAGCAAACAAGGTGAGGTGAGATGGTGTCTTTGTCTTCCTAACATCTAGAGCAAAGAGCCGACCCAACCTACACCCCTTCCCCTTTATTGTCCTAGTGTGCTGGTCCTGATTAAACAACCATCGGAGGAAAAAGAAACAATGTTACCATCATCAACCAACTGACCAATAGATAAATTAGTAGTAAGTTTTGAGATAAATAAGGCTTTAGGAAGATGAAAACGAGAATTAATAGGGGTAGGCAAGTCAAAATCATCACATCAAATGATTTTTAAGTTTTTCACCATTAGCTATAACAATGTGTTTAGTAAAAGATGAAGACTTGAGAGACTGACCAGAATATGCCCCTTTCATATGATTAAAGGCACTAGAATCAATTACCAAAGATGGCAGTGGATACCAATTGCCGCATTTTTTCTTAAGTCAAAGAAACAGAGGACTCTTCCTTAGTTGAAAGTTTTAAAATTTTGTGTGTACAATGAAGTCAAAATTTGTGGGGTGGGTTTCAGCGAGATTTCCTCTTTAAGGTATGTGCCTTACCTACGCCCTAGATGCTACACTTTCAAAAGGCGCATGTCTGGTGCGCCTTGTGCTTCAGTGCCATTTTGAAGTTTGTGCCTTTTTGCTCTTGTATAAGCCTAGTGGTTGGGCCAAGGACTGCTTCGGTTCGTGCGCTTTGCTTGCTCACCGAAGCTCCGAGAGCCCCCTATTTGCTAATGTCGTTTATTCATTTATCTTAATAAAAATAAAATTTTATTCATAAAAAAATAAAAATAAAATTTTGAAGATAATTAAAATTATAAAATCATTTTTTCATAGGGATTACTTATTTAGGCTTGCCTCAAGGGGCTTAGTACAAAGGCAGCTTGTAGAATTAGGAATGAAAGATGTTTAACATCACATTAACTATTTGAAATAATACAATTGGGAACGAAATAAAGAAATTAAAAGTTTGACATGCTTGAATATATTTTGTTTGCTATTTTTTATTTTATTTTTGCATTTTTCACTTTGAATATGTTTTATATGTTATGTTTATGTATTTTAATTTGAGTTAATAGGCTTTTTAAAACATTTAGTTTAAAATTAAAGTTTGATTTTTTAATATACTATTTTTAATATTTTCATAATTTATTTTGAATTTTTTATACTTTTTTTGCATTTTTTATTCTTTTAAAATTTTGCATCTTGCTTCAAAAAGGTGTGTGCCTCGCCTTGTGCCTTTCTCCTTACTCTTGCACTTCTTTTGTGCCTTGCACTTTTAAAACACTGTCTTAGGTTTGATTCTTGAAGGAACACAATCTGTAGTGGCTGCACATCCATCCCTAGTTCCATGTAGGCTCTTCTATCACTTTATTTTCATAGTTTTAAAGGTGCCAAGGCGAGTCTACGCAACCATGGGGCACCTGGGCACCTAAGCCTCATCTAGATGATGGAATCTAAACGTACAAAACCTACAAATTTCTACCCCTGCTAAACTAGTTTTTTGGTTTTGTATATTAATCAGTACACCTCTACACTACCTTTTGTGCTTGTGGTTTTTCCAGTTCTGCTTCAAGTATGAAAAACAAAATATTAGAGTGAGAAGATAGAATTTAGAAGAACTGAAGGGGGTGTAGCCTGGAAAAAAAAAAAGAAAACAAGAACTGAAGTAGAAGATAGGGGGTGGAGTCCCAGTTTTAGACCAAAAAGAAAGAACAAAATAAAGACGGGGCAGAGCCCCTGTTTAAGACCACCAATGATGAAAAAAAGCTGAAAAAAATATGCAAGAGAGTTAATAACAAAAAGAAGGGGGTGGAGCCACTGTTTCAGTCCAATAAAACGATTCAGAAAGATTGGGGAAAAGATAGAAAAAAGAGGAGGAAAAAATAGGGCATAATCCCTGTTTTAAACTAGCAAAACAAAAGGAAATAAAGCATACAATAAAGAGGAAAGAAGAAAAAGAAAGGAAGAAGCTGAGCGGTGTTGTGTTGGTCACTATGGGAGGAAAGAAACTCTCGAATATTTTCAGAAAAGGAAAGATCCCTGGAAGAACTATTAGACCTAATACTTTTAAGGGCTGCCCACTGGCTAAAAACTATGGAACTGTTCTCAGACTTTCCTATTGCTGACCCGTTAAGAAACTGGAAAGAGATAGCAACCTCTACTCTGTGTAAGAGGACTCTTAGTCCCTTGTGGTCCCCTCCTCCCTCCAGATTTATAAAAGTGAATTTTGATGGCTGTAGCATAAGGAATCCAGGGCCCTCTGGGATTGGGGGAGTTTTTAGGAATGAGGAAGGGATTGTTATTGCTCTGTTCTCAGGCCCTATTGGAGAAGGAGACTCTATTAGGGCTGAGATCCTTGCATCTTTGGAAGGGGTTCAAAGAGCAAGGGAACTAAATATCAGTCGGCTGATTTTGGAAGGTGATTCAAAGGTGGTGATTAGCTGGTTGAAGAAAGAGGGCAGAGGCTTGTGGGGTTACAATAATGAAAAGAAAAAATTCTTATGGCTATGTAGAGGCATTGAGATACAATACAGCTGGGTGAAAAGGACTGCTAATTCTTTTGCAGATGGGTTGGCCAAGCAAAGGGTGAATAGGGAGGCTACTTTTTGGGCTATTTTTTAATCTTCTTTCATTGTAATTTTCTGATGGGGAGATAAGACTCTTTATCTCCCCCTTTTTTGTACCTAAAACTTCATAATTCTTAATAAAGTTTCTGTTATTGATCAAAAAAAAAAAAAAAAAAAGAAGCTGAGCGGTGTGGCTTTGGTTAGTAAATGAAAGTTGGGCAAGAACAGACTGGTTCTTATCTAGGGTTTGGAGCTTTTGAGATCTGAGTCAGTAGAAAGGTTGTCATGGAAGGTGGCTGTATGAAGGTATATGTGTTCCCAAGAGTGGGCTTTGGTGCTCTATTTATAGGAATAGGGTTCCATGCAATCTGTGCATGTCCTAGGACAGAATTCTGGAATGTTCTCTTGTAGAATGTATTTTTAGTTAGTTATGCCTTATGCAAGCTTAGCCATAAGTAGTTTTCACCAAGTGGTTTCAAGTGAAAACGTGAGAGTATCTGGTACTAACCAGCACAGCTTTCCCAATCACATCATGTGTCACCGTCTTATGTTTTGCTAGAATTGTTATGCTATAATGTGTTTAGGGATGGAGCTTGTTTTGGATTCGTAGATGGCGTCTTGCGAATCTCAGGACCTCTATCTAGATGCCAATTTTGCATGTCTGGAGTTGGGATTTGTAAGGTACTTGGGAATAGGGCCTCTCCCACTTATCTTTAATCCTACCATGTGGCTCAATAATCTCTATTAGGGATTCACTAATAAGAAACTTTGATTTCCTCTTGGTTTTTGGCCATGCAATCTCCTCTTTAGAGCTTGAATTTGAAATTGGCCCCTAACTTTCTTTTGCAGTCCAGTTGTGTTGTCAAAAAAATGCTTAATTCGGATTAATCTGTCATGATTATCTCCATGATTGGATGATTCACCTCTTCTCTCTAGCATCACCCTGTCATCTCTATTTTCTTGCCAAGCTACTGCCTTGATTGATTCCTAGCTGCCCCCAGTGAGCACCCAACCACTCTCCTTTCCTAATTGAGATGTCTGGCTTTTGGTGGGATCTTTGAATAAATATATGAAACTCACCTTCCTCGAAACTTCTGAGAGAAGCTCCATCTTGGAGATTATGTGCTTGGCAAAGCTCTGTTGTCAGTGGCCCAATCAAGGGCAGCAACTTTAGCCAAATGTGAATATTGTGTACCACCACACTTTGATACCCATCATAGCCAAATAGTATCCCTCCATATTCTAACCATTCATATACTTGGATAGCTTTGCCTCAAGAGTCATCTTTTTTAAATGAATTCTTCAGACAAGTTTCCTATGGCTTTGATAATCTTTGGGCTCTACAACATCAGGTTGTACACTTGGGTCCAGACTGATCTAGTTTCCCTTCTATTCTTGGTCAGTTCATTTGAATAGCATCCGGTTTTCAATGGTACCAACAGTCCGGACTGAGAATCTGGGACGTCCTCTTAGAGGATGCAGTGAACAGGAATAACCTGTTACCAAGCTTCTTCACCCTCAGACCACCATATAGATTCTAGTCAGCTTGGTCTCATTCTGCAACACTCCCTCCCTCGGGGATCTTGCCTTTAAATCTAACTAGGCATTCCCTTAGGAGACTCTTCCTATCCTCTACACCCTTCAACTTCATTTTGAAAAGAAAATATTGTCCTTGTGATAAAGCTGGCACTTACAACGGCCCATATTCTGGCATTCACTGCATCTCTATGCAATATACTCTTACTCTCTCATGGGATGCAGATTTCAAAAAATTATGTATTTGTATCTATATGCTAGGGGCCATTACTTAGTGTAATGGTAAAATCTCAGTCTGGCAATCTTGAGAAATTGGGGTTCAAGTTTGAGAATGGCCACTTTGTAGGAGGGCTGTAATATATTTTCCATTATTTCTTCTAGCTTGTTGGACCTTGCATCTTTTCAGTCACTTATCCATTCATTGTGTTTGTGTACCTTGTACTCCACAGGGAGCTCAAGGAAGAGAAATATGCTGCTCGCAGGGCAATATTGCCCATTCTTCAAGCTGAAGAGGATGAAAGGTAAACCCTTGTTATGTTTCCTCCTGGTCTTTACTTTTATTTTCAGAGCGGTGGAAAGGCATCTGATTTCTGTTTAATTTAGATTTGTTAAAGAGTGGAAGAAATATCTGGAAGAGGAGGCTCGAATCATGAAAGACGTGCCTGGCTGGAAAGTTGGTGAAAGTGTCTACCATTCTGGGAGATGGATGCCCCCGGCAACTGGGGAGCTGCGACCTGATGTCTGGTAAAAAAAAGGTAGTACTATGTTATTCAGCTCATGGTGTACAGTTTTTTTGGGGTGTTTCTGATATAAGATCATTTTTACCTCCTTGTGGAAAGGAAATTGGACTTGTATTTAGGGAAAGAAAGTTCTATTTGAACAAAACTCCAGAACTACTGCAAACAAGGCATCTACAATTGGCTACATATCACGTAACCCAATCACGAGTTAACACATCAGCAATCCATACGGTTACCAGATGTGCCAGCAACTAATGTGTTTACAAATGATTGGATTATATAGCCCGTTGTACACATCTTGTTTATAGCAGATCGAGGGCCTTAGAACAATAGTAGTCCTTGAGACTACTGGATGTGAGAAGTACTTTAAATTCTGGGCATCTGTTCTTTAATATCGTTATTTCCTTTTTCTTGGTGTCAGGATCTTAATGTTCAGACTACAAGCGAGTGAAGGCAGGAAGACTTTAAACAATAAATTGTTTTTCAATCTCAACTTCGTTGATATTTTATGTGGAGGTTTATGCATATGTAGGATCGGAACTGCCATCAGTGGCTTGTGTATTCAATAATTTCATTGGTACTTTGGATTAAATTCTTTTCTTATACGTTTTTCAGTTGTTTGAAGGGTAAATTACAGATAGGTACCCTGTACCCTGAACTTTAAATTACAACACTTGTACCTTGAACTCTCATTTTAAGGCATTACATAATGCTTTGTGTATTTTCAAACTGTTTTGCCCTTCTGATGTATAAACCCCAATTTGTAAACCCTTTTTACCTTTTTTTTTTTTCAATCTTAGGCCTCAACTACACCCAAGGCGGATGAATCACTAAAAAAGAGAAGGGTTTCATTCTCAGCTTTGCTTCGGAGAGAGCTATCCTCTTCGATTCTTTCTGCTTTGATTTATATTATTTTTGACCCTTTTGTATTTTCCTTATACCCTCTTTCTCGTATCTGTGATGTGAATGTATAGTTGCATTATGTTCCTGCAATTGCCTCAAAGAAACCATTATCTACACTGAGATTCGAATCAAGTCTGTGTGTCGACTTCGGTTTCTATGATTTTGTTTCTAATCATGTGTTTGGCTTGAAAAAAGCTTTTCCACTTAGGCTGAGCTCATTTACGACGTTACAGTTGCGGAAAGATTTCTGTTAGAAAATTTTAAGCCAATTTGACGGTCAAACAAACGGAACCCCAAGGTTGAATCTAAACCCTTAATCCAAAATCGACCGCCCTTTCATTGGGTAGGGACACAGAATCGGAGAGAACATAAAACCCTAGGTTTTGAGTTTTGACTACAATCTTCATCTTGTTGTTTCTTGAATATATAGTATACCAAATATTGCAAATGAGATTCTGTATAAGAATTTCTAGAAAACAAAGTAAAAATTATCCAATTTATGTTTGCTTTCTTCTCAAGTGACAACAATAGTTGATTTTTTCTCTCCCCATGATGGCGTTCTCACATGGACAGCAAATAACAGATTCAAAATTTCAACACCATTTAAAAGGGACTATGTTGGCGCAATCTTTGGTGATGATTTTACTTTGTCGGAAATTTCCTGCCCTCACTGGCGAAGTGCTTTTCATGGAACTCTTCTACTTTTATTGTAGGGATTAGAATGAGCAACAGTGATGTCCAGATTGAAGACTACCCAACTTAATCGAGGTTGTTTGGTCATTTTTAATTTTTTTGATTTTAACAATTTAAAAATATATGGGCATTTTGATAACTTTACCATATACTGTAACATGAATAAATGGAAGTGAAGCCAAGTGTCTATTTTTGAGAGTTTGGGTATTCAAGTGTAGCAATTGAAAGTTCAGGGTACCTATCTATCACTACCCCTAAAGTATGGGGTACCTATATAATTTACCCTAGTTTTAATTATTGATATGCATTAGTTGATAAATATCATATTTTTCTTTCCGCTGCAAGCTTGGTAGAAATGCCGATGTACAAAGTATCGTTGCACATCGGCCAATATAAATGGATACACAATGATATGCTTCTGGTATTTTTCTCTCCCAAATACAAGGTCCACTATAGGCCCAAGAACCTAACAAAATGACCTTTGCTTTACATTAATCTATCTAGGAATTCTTTGAAAATGCCTCAGAACTTATGACTGGAGAAAATAAAATTGATAGAAATAAAAAGAAGTCTCATAAGCATGCAAATTAATCTTGTAGAGATTACCGCACAACACACCAAATTAATCTTGATCTTTGCTTTACACTAATCTATTAGGATGCAAATTAATTTTCTAACGGTTACCACACAACACACTACATCCAACTTTAATGAAATCATGGAATAGAGCAAAACTTTTGCTCTTAGACTTAAATTCATAACTAGAAGAATGGAGTTTAGGAATTGAAATGAAATTCCTTTTAAATGTAGGTACATATAGAGTATCTATTAGATATAGATGAAAGGCCATTTCCAAAATGATACAATATGTCCCTACGACTTCAACATCTACTTCTATTTTGTTATTAAGTGCTATGGTGCATTCTCCCTTATGTAGGTGTTTGCTTATTAGAAAACCCTGCAAAGAAACCTCGATATGAGTTGTGGCACCTGTATTCATCCACCATTTATCAAGTGATGTGTTAACCAAATATGATTCAAAAATCATAAAGGCAAAATCCTTACCTTTCTTGTTGAGTTTTATTTGGGGCATTCCTTTTTAACGTGTCCCTTATTTTTGTAGAAAAAAGTAGTTTGCCTTGTGATCCCAACCATTTGCAGGTATGGCCTTTTCCTTCCTTCTTCTAACTTTCCTTTTGAAGTGTCTTTTATGTGGTCCAGTGGTGAGGTGAGCACCTTTAGGCATTTCACTTTCAAGCCTTTCCTCTTCTTGAACACACATAACAATCACACTCATCTTCCATTTCTCTTTTTGTGTGGAAAAAGGAAATTCTTAAGAAATTTCTACATCCATTTCTCTCAGATGATTTGCCATGTCACTCATTTTGGTGATGTGTTCACGTATTCCACCACGACCATCATACTTCATAGTTATCATTTTAATTATAAGGGTACTTTACCAGTGTTTTGATAGATTTGGTAAAATGTTCCTCTATCATTCCTAGCAATGGTAGAAGATGATACCCAGATGGACAAAAATGAAGTAGGCTCCCCATCAAGTTCTTTTATTTAGTGATGGAACTTCCACTTGTAGCAGCTTGTTCAATTTAAATGGCAGAATTTATAGGAACAAAGGACTCAACCAATGGTTGGGATGATCCAAATGATGAGAGTGAAGGGGTGAGAGATCCATCATATGGATGGCCGAACCCTGTAGGAAGGTAGGGCGAAATTTCAAAAATTTCTCTCTCTCCCATGTGGGAATCACATTCCCTATTTTAGAAAACTGCATTTTCAAAGATCAATCTTGAACCTAAACCGGACCAGATCTGAAACCAAAAGGGAGTGGAGGGTTATACCTGATACGAAGTAATAATAACGTCTAATGAAGGTGTTCACGCCCAAGGATGAATCCAAAGACTGCTTCCACCGAAGATGACACAGTGCAAGATGAAGCAGAATCAGTAGGATGACTCTTCAGCAAGAACCTGATTCTTCAACACGAATCTGATGGAGGGCAAGTGAGCATGACTTCAGATCACCTTTTCTACCAAAAGATGATATCAAGAACGCTTTCATGATCGCTCCCAGAGTGGAGATCGAACTGGTTATGGCGGCAATAGTAGGAGAGAGCAAGAGCAGAAGATAGAGGCAGTCCAACTGTATGCTATATTCTCTCTTGAATTAGTAGACTGAAGAATGATCTGGAGGTTCGCCCTGCTCCTCTATTTATAGCCTTAAAGAGAGGTTCTCCTAATCCCATTAGGAGTTTCATAATCCAAATCTTGTATTTGGATCTGGACTCTCTTTAAGAGATAAGGATAATCCCTTATCTTATTTGTAGATAAAGATCTGCCCTCCTAATCTAATTAGGAGTTTCCTGATCCAAATCTTTATTTGGATATGGACTCTCTGTGTGGATAGGGACAATCCCTTTTTCTATCTGCTAATCTAAATCCCAGAACCGCCCTTCTTTAATTAATCTCATTAAGCCAGTTCGAATTGGGCTTTAGGCCCATTAAGTCTATGTGCTCACTTAACCTCCAAACTGCTGCCCAGTTGGATATCCTTGTATTGCGTGAGACCCAAACATTGATCTACACATCAGCCATATGGGTTCAGCCCAGCCTCTGTTACAAGGCCTGGCCGAATTCATTGTAGGAGACAGTGAACCCCTGAGTCCATCACCATGGGCTCTTATTGGGCCCAACGTTTACACTAAATGGTCCCTGGGTCAAGCCACCTTATAAAAACCCAAGGACTGTGGGCAGATGCAAGATTAGCCCATCAGGTATTACCCTCAATGGTCTTACACTTAACCTCTCAACCCATAATGATCAAGCATTGCCCGACAAGAGATGACCTCTCCCTTGGTTACAAGGTACAGTGCTGCACTCTCTACTCACATGGATCCCGGGAATTAAAACCTTTTGCAAACATTTTGAAACCATATATGTATATCTCTATATAAATATATTTTGCAAAACAAATTTCAACGGTTAAAATCGATTGCCAGCAGTTTTGGTTTCCATAAGAGAGAGTGCATCCCCGATCATTCACTTTGTCCGACAAAGGGGCTGATCCTGTCACTATGATCACCCACTTAGATGAATTCTCTGATAGTCCCAACATACCCAGGTTTTGACTCCATCTAAGGATCTCACTGATTGGCATATCAAAGACAACCCAATCCAACACTTAGTGTAGTATCATAATCGAGTATAGGGGTCAGGTGTAACATTTCAGTTTTGCCCATCTATCTCCAAGGTCCAGGGCAATACTGGAATTCTGGTCCGATTCAGGGTTTCAAGAAAACCCACACTACATGTACCTTAGGTCTCACCCTGGAAGCTGAGACAAGCCACCCCAACCAACTTGACGACACATCAGTGTCAGCCTTGGCAGGATAAATCTCCCCAGATCTATCCAACGGCTGTGAAGATTCTAAACTAACACGAGTCTCATATGTGTCCAGTTTAAGGGTATTATACAGAAACACACCATAATAACATGAATCAAATATGTACTTTATTCATTTACATTAAATGTCATAATGTACATCATTCTGATTGGAGCTAAGGGCATACACTGTCTAACAGAGAGAACGTGAGAAAAGAATGAGAAAAGGAAATAAGCTCGAACACGGTTGAACTTTATGTTGGGGTATGGTAGGAATGAAGGAAGGATTCCACCACTGCAGCGCCTCTGTTATTGTCAATGATGACGATGAACTGTGACTTAATCAACAAGAAAAGAGGATAAACAAGGAACGAGAAGAGAGGGAAAGATGGAGAGAATGGGAGAATAGAGTGAAATTGGAGGGAGAAAGGGATTTGGTCACTACCGTCATTCAAGTGTCGAAGAATCGAAAGAGAGACGTTCGCCGCTACTGTTATTGTCAATGATGACGATGAACTGTGACTTAATCAACAAGAAAAGAGGATAAACAGGGAACGAGAAGAGAGGGAAATGCAAAAGGTTTTAATTCTCGGGATCCATGTGAGTAAAGAGTGTAGAACTGTTTCTTGCAGCCAAGGGAGAGGTCCTCTCTGTCGGGCAGTGTTTGATCATTATGGGCTAAGAGGTTAAGTGTAAGACCATTGAGGGTAATACCTGATGGACTAATCTTGCATTTGCCCATAGTCCTTGGGTTTTCATAAGGTGGATGGACCCATTGACCGTTTAGTGTAAATGTTGGGCCCATTAAGAGCCCTTGGTGATGGACTCAGGGATTCACTATCTCCTACAGTGAGTTCGGCTAGGCCTTGTAACAAAGGCTGGGCTGAACCCATGTGGTTGATGTGTAGATTAGTGTTTAGGTCCCACGCCATACAAAGAGAGCGAACTATGCAATAGGTTAAGGGGTAAGTAAGCACATAAGCTTAATGGGCCTAAAGCCCAATTCGAACTAGGCTTAAATTAGTTAATTAAAAGGAGGCAAGATCTGATTTATAATCTGATTAGGATTAGTTGAAAGGATAAGATAAGTCTTATCCATTTAAGAGTCTAGATCCAAATATCAGATTTGGATCAAGAAATTCTCTCCTAATTAGATAAGGAGGCTGATCCAAAGAAGACTATAAATAGGGGGCGAAATCCTCAGTTTTAACACACAACAACCTGTGGAATTCTCTCATATTCTTGCCATCCCTACCCAGTTTGATCTCCTCTTGTGGAATTGATCAAGAAAGGTTCTTGATATTGTTTCTTGGTTGAAGAAACAATCTGATGTTGTGCTCACCAGCCTCTGTTCGGTTCTTGCTGAAGAATCCTGGTTCTTGCTGAAGAGCCATCCTGCTGATCATGCTTCTTCACACACTATGTCATCTTTAGTGGAAGTGGGTTTTGGTCTTCTCCTTGAGCGTGAATACCTTCATTGGGAGTTACTATTACTTCGTATCTGGTATATCCCTTTCCTCCCTTTTGGTTTCAGATCTGGTCCGGTTTTGGGTTCAAGATTGATCCTTGAAAATGCAGTTTTCTAAAATAGGGAATGCGATTCCCAGATGGGAGAGAGAGAAATTTTTGAAATTTCGCCCAAACTTCCTATAGGGTTCGGTCATCCATATGATGGATCTCTCATCCCTTCAGTGGTATCAGAGCCATGGTTTGATTCTTGAACCAAAATTGAGCCAGACTTGATCTATGCAAATCGGTAGAAGCTGTTCTACTCGATTTGCATAGTTAGTGATTTTTCTAGGAAATCGGTTCTCAGTTTTGGGTGAATGATCTGAAAATAAATCTTTATTATTCTGTTATATATTTGAATTGTTCTATTTATTTTTCTTGAATTTTAGGATGTTCATATGGAGGAGAACGAAATCTTTCTGCAGCGCAAGAAATTTACACATCTGTGTTTTTTTCTACTCATTCCTGGTCTGTAATTAATTTTTATTATTTTTTAATTTTAGATGGAATGTATAGGAATTCGAATCTGATGTCATATTAATAGAAAAATTAGGTTTTCTATTTTATTTCATTGAAGACAAAGCTGGAAGCGCAAAGGAGAAAATTTTGCAAATTTGGGTTCGGCGATCTGTGATTTGCAGTTTTGGAAACTGCAAAATGTGAACTAATTTTTGTTTTGCATGGTTGCAGCCTTACAAACGGCCTCTTGCTATTGTTTACTGATTTTTGATTGTCATGTATCAGTTTCTTTATTTTCATATCATGTTTCTTGAATTGGATCTTGAATTAAACGTCAAACCCTAGACCCATTCGAACCAGATTGGACCGAATCTGTGGTTCGATGGGGGCTGTTCTCAGCCCTAAAATTTCCTTCATGGGCCGAGGGGTTGATGGTTAATTGCAAGATGCAAATCAGCCCACACTTGTAAAACCCAGTTTTGATTTGTTAAAAACTGTTTTAGCCCAATTCAGCATAAATGCTATATGGGCCAAGGGGTTATGGGACCTAGTACCACTATCACTAATTTCTTAGCCGAATAATTAATATAATGGAGTGGGAAAATTAAATAATTAAAACTTCTAAAAGAACAAGAAAACAAATAGCAACGAACAAACAAGAGAAATCAGTCTTACCGAATTCTGATTCAAGGGTTCGGATTGATCAATTAGTCATCGATCATAGGTAAACTTCGGCAGTCTTGCAATTCAAGCATTTAACCTTAGATTTATTAGGATAGCCATAATAAACCTTGTGTTTTCCTAAATCAGCTGACCAAACCCAGCATTCGATCAACACTTATCACTAATCGACTGGGTACGATAGCGCTCCATATTAACTATTGATAGCATTAAACTTTGTGAAAATAGTTAAATCAAAATAACAATAATTGAGATAGCTGCAATTATCGAATCTTGTTCCATTGATTCCCTTAGGTTAAAACATGTCAATACATTGGTCAAAGGCTGTCACAAACAATTGACCCAGAAAGATATTAATCTAATTTCTACTTGTACCACTATTCATGACAATTACGGATCACCGAATCATGGATAGAAGTAGAAAAATCAATATTAATTAATTTGTCAGACTAATTAACATTAACATTCATAGAGAATAAGCACAAGAATCAACGAATACTTAAATTAAAAAGCAAGAACTTAAATTAAATACAGAACCTCACGATGACACAATCGAACCTCCCCCCTTGAACTAGAAAAGAAAAGCTTATCTGCTCATGATTTTCGAATCCTCCAGGCTTTGCTTCTCAGAAGGCCGAACTGATCTTTCTTGATTGAGTTGCTTGATGCTTGATTGATGGATTGTTGGATTGATGCCTAAATCTGGTCTGCCCCCCCTTTATATAGCTTTAGGAGGAGGGGCTCTCTCCAACTCCCTTTAGGAGATTAACTTTAAAATTAGAAAGTCCTAATCTGATCTACTTCTATCCTATCCTATCTAGTAATCTCAATATCTCTTATCTTTTTAGGATTACAATTGAAATTTAAATCTGATAGGACTCTTCATTCTTGAATTCGAGTTGGGCTTCTTTAATAACTTGGGCCGCTACAGGACTCTTCTGCGAATTTGGGCTTCAGCTGTGGGCTGGGCTTTACTATGAAATTATTCCGACTTCGGGCCCGATTTTGACTTCGATTCAGACCGAAGCTATCAAAACCAAAAACATGAGAGTTGTGGGCCTTTGCCTTATCTTTCCAGTGCATCTTGAATTATCCAAATCGGAGTCCGGAATAGAGAGTTATGCCCAGACTACTGAATGGTGCCGAAGCTGTGCAAAATCATCCGATTAGCCTTGTTTTCTTCCAATCGCCTTCTTGCTTGCCCTGAATCGAAATACAAGAGTAATGAGTCCAATTAAGTGCTAAAATAATGAAAATTAGTGAATATTTGGGGATAAAAATAGGGTACTTTTTAGTCTCATCACCAGGACAGGAACACTAGAAAGCTGTGAAAAACATACTGAAATACCTTCGAAGGACAAAAGAGTTTTGTCTGGTATTCGATGGTAGTTCATTGCAAATTCAAGGGTATACTGATGCTGATTTCCAATCAGATCCAAATGATAGAAAGTCTACATCTAGGTACATCTATACGAT
The DNA here is from genome assembly GCF_055504915.1 of Nelumbo nucifera. Taxonomy (NCBI): domain Eukaryota; kingdom Viridiplantae; phylum Streptophyta; class Magnoliopsida; order Proteales; family Nelumbonaceae; genus Nelumbo; species Nelumbo nucifera. The sequence goes on from NC_142650.1 coordinate 76,548,833, forward strand.
GGAGGCTTGTGCAGTTAGCTGGAATAGCAATAAACAAGGTTCCATCGCAGATTCCACAACCGAAGCCGAATACATTGTTGTAAGTGAAGTTGCTAAAGAAGCCGTCTGGATGAAGAAGTTCATTCAGGAATTAGTAGTAGTTCCGTCCAGCTCCTCACCCATTCCACTGTTGTGTGACAACAATGGAGCTATAGCTCAGGCTAAGGAGCCATGAGCCCACTCGAAGTCGAAGCACATCGAGAGGAAGTACCATGTACTGCGGGAGATAGTTGGTAGAGGGGACATCTTGATTCAGAAAGTAGCGTCAACGGAGAATGTAGTAGACCCATTAACTAAGCCACTTATACAGAATGTGTTTGAGAAACATGTTGAAAATATGGGACTCTGGCTTGTACCCAGTTGGACCTAAGTGCAAGTGGGAGCTGTTACACAGTTATGTCCTTAGCTCCAATCAGATTGATGTAACTTTTGACATTTATTGTAAATGAATAAAGTACATAATTAATTCATGTTATTATGGTATATTTCTATGTAATACCCTTAAGCTTGTACCCAGTCGGCATCAGTATACCCCTTGATCTGTAGTTAACTACCATCGAATACCAGACAAAACTCTTTTGTCCTTCGAAGGTATTTTAGTATGTTTTTCACAACGATCCAATCCTCCTGCCCTGGGTTAGATTGGTATCTGTTTACTACACTCATCGCTTGAGAAATGTCAGGACAAGTGCACAACATGGCATACATGATGCTCCCTACGGCTGAGGCATAGGGAACCTCTTTCATGCCTTCAATCTCTTCGGGAGTCTTGGGAGACATACCCTTGGAGAGAGTGACTCCATGCCTGAAAGGAACATTTCCTTTCTTGGAGTTCTCCATGCTGTATCTCTTAACTATTTTGTCAATGTAAGCAGACTAGGATAATCCTATTATCCTCTTTGATCTATTTCTATAGAGTCGAAGACCCAGTATGTAGGAGGCTTCTCCAAGAACTTTCATGATGAATTGCTGTGAAAGCCATACTTTCACCGTAGTTAACATTCCTACATTATTCCCAATGAGTAAAATGCCATCTACATACAAAACCAAGAACGTAACCTTATCACCACTGGTCTTCCTGTAAATATATGGCTCATCCGGATTTTGCTCAAAGTCAAACTGTTTGACGGTAGACTCACACTGGATGTTCCAACTCGTAGAAGCATGCTTAAGTCCATATATAGATTGGTTGGGTTTACATACCATGTGTTCCTGACCTATAGCTATGAAACCTTGCGGTTGCTGCATATAGATATTTTCAGTAAGATTTCCATTCAGGAATGCAGTTTTGACATCCAATTTCCAAATCTCATAGTCATGGTACGTTGCTACAAATAGCAGGATCCATTCAGGAATGCAGTGTTTCATCATTATGGGCTGAGAGGTTAAGTGTAAGACCATTGAGGATAATACTTGATGAGCTAATCTTGCATCTGCCCACAGTCCCTGGGTTTTACAAGGTGGCTTGGCCCAGGTGAAAGAATGGTAGGATCCATCTGATGGACGCCAAAAAGGTTGCGGAATGGGTGGGGCGAATTTCAAAAATTTCCTACCTTCTCCCAACTGGGAATCATATTCCCTGAATTTAGAATACAATATTCAAGGATCTACTTGAACCCTAATCAAACCAGATCTGTACCAAAAGATAAATGGGAGGATTATACCTGATCCGGAGAAGCAGTATCTCCCAAAGTTGGTGTTCACGCCCAAAGAATGCTCCAAGATCTGTCCCTGCTGAAGATGACACAGCTGTGGATGGAACAGAACCAGCAGGGTGCGTCCTACACACTGGATCCTTCACAAGAATCCCCTGGATGTACTGAACACTGAATTCTTTCAGTCTTTCTTGCAAGACTGATGTCAAGAACTGGTTTCTTGACTTTCTTTTCTGCAAAGATCAAATCTTGCAACAATGCAGATGGCGGCGGCAGGAGGAGATTTCCAGAAACGAAAAAGCTGAATTGTTTTCTTTTCTGGAGAGAATGAGATCTAATCTCAATTCGCAGGAACCTTTCTTGCTTACCAGAACCTCTTGGATCGAAATCTTATTTCTCTCTCTTGGTTCATTCGATAATCTCCTCTCTTTTCTTCTTGATTAAGAAATCTCCTAATTAGGAGTTATCCCAATCCAAATCAGTATTTGGATAGGGGATAATCTTAATCCCTTTCCCAGATAGAGTTAGCTTGCTCCTGATCTTATCAGGAGGTTACCAGATTCAAATCTGATTTGAATTTGGTCTCTAAGAGTGGATAAGGCTAAGAGCCCAATCCTTTTTGCTAACTTCAATCTCAAATTCGCCCCATTGATGGGTGATCATATCAGCCCACTTCGAAATGGGCTTTTGGCCCATTAAGTATTCAGTGTTTAATTAGTTTCCAATCTGCTGCCCAGTTGGGCTTCTTTGTATGGCGTGGGACCCAAGCATTGATCTACACACCAGCCACATGGGTTCGGCCCAGCCTTTAATACAAGGCCCAGCCGAATTCACTGAAAATCTCAATGAACCCCTTGAGTCCATCGTATGAACCCTATGGGCCCAACACTTACATTAAGTGGTCCCTGGGCCAAGCCATCTTATAAAAACCCAGGGACTGTGGGCAGGTGCAAGATTAGCCCATCAGGTATTATCCTAAATGGTCTTACACTTAACCTCTCAGCCCTTAATGATCAAGCACTGCCCGACAAGAGAGGACCTCTCCCTCGGCTGCAAGGAACAGTGCCGCACTCTCCTCTCACATGGATCCCGGGAATTAAAACCATTTGCAAACATTTTGAAACCGTACATATATATGTAAATATATTAATTTTGCAAAAACAAAATTCCAACGATTGAAATCAACTGCCGGCAGTTTGGTTTCCATCAGAGAGAGTGCATTCCCGATCATTACCCTTTGTCCGACAAAGTGGCCGATTCTGTCACTATGACCACCCACTCAGATGAATTCTCAAACTGCCCCAACATACCCAGGTTTTGATCCCCACTAAGGATCTCACTGATTGGCATATCAAAGGCAGCCTGATCCAGCACCTAGTGAAGTGTCATAATCGAGTCTAGGGGTCAGGTGTAACTTTCCAGTTTTGCCCATCTATCTCCAAGGTCCAGGGCAAGACTGGAAATCTGGTCCGGTTCAAGGATTCAAGTAATCCCATGCTGTATGTGCCTCGGGTCTTACCCTGATGGCTGAGACAGGCCATCCCAACACTTGGTGGCACACCAGTATCAGCCTTGGCAGGATAAATCTCCCCAGACTTATCCAACGGCTGTGAACATTCAAAACTAACATGAGTCTCTACAAATGTCCAGTTTTAGGGTTTTACACAGAATTAAACCAAACAACATGAATCAAACATGCACTTTATTTATTTCCACTAAATAACAAAAGTACATCAAAATGATTGAAGCTAAGGGCATACAAAACTGTCTAACAGCTCCCACTTGCACTTAGGTCCAATCTGGTACAAGCCGGAGTCCCATACTTTCCACGTGTTTCTCAAACACCTTCTGTGTCAGTGGCTTAGTCAATGGGTCTGCCACATTATCCGCTGATGCTACCTTTTGAATTAGGACGTCCCCTCTACCAACGATCTCCCGCAGTACATGGTACTTCCTCTCGATGTGCTTTGACTTCGAGTGGGCCCGAGGCTCTTTAGCCTGGGCGATCGCTCCATTGTTGTCACACAACAACGGGATGGGTGATGTGCTGGATGGAATCGCTCCCAATTCGTGTATGAATTTCTTCATCCACACGGCTTCCTTGGCAGCTTCACTTGCGGCAATGTACTCGGCCTCGGTTGTGGAGTCTGCAGTGGACCCCTGTTTGCTGCTTTTCCAGCAAACAGCACACGATCCTATCGTGAAAACATACCCAGATGTAGACTTTCTATCATCTGGATCCGACTGGAAATCGGCATCGGTATACCCTAGAACTTGCAGTGAACTACCATCGAATACCAGACAAAACTCTTTCGTCCTTCGAAGGTATTTGAGTATGTTCTTCACAGCAGTCCAATGCTCCTGTCCTGGGTTTGCCTGGAATCTGCTTACCACACTCACCGCCTGAGCTATGTCCGGGCGAGTGCACAACATGGCATACATGATGCTCCCCACAGCTGAGGCATAGGGAACGTCTCTCATGCTCTCAATCTCCTCAGAAGTCTTGGGAGACATCTTCTTGGAGAGAGTGACTCCGTGCCTGAAAGGAACGTTTCCTTTCTTGGAGTTTTCCATGCTGTATCTTTTGACAATTTTGTCAATGTAAGTAGCCTGGGATAATCCAATTATCCGCTTCGATCTATCTCTATAGAGTCGAAGACCCAGTATGTATGAAGCTTCTCCAAGATCTTTCATGGAGAACTGCTGTGATAGCCATACCTTGACCGAAGTCAACATTCCTACATCATTCCCAATGAGTAGGATATCGTCCACATACAAGACTAAAAAGGTGATCTTATCCCCACTGGATTTCCTGTAAACACAGGGCTCATCCGGATTCTGCTCAAAGTCAAACGTTTTGACTGCAGAATCAAAACGGATGTTCCAACTCCTAGAAGCCTGCTTAAGTCCATATATGGATCTATTAAGTTTACATACCATGTGTTCCTGACCAGCAGCAATGAAGCCTTGCGGCTGCTGCATGTAGATATCTTCACTAAGATCTCCATTCAGGAACGCTGTTTTGACATCCATTTGCCAAATCTCGTAATCATGGTACGCTGCTACAGCTAGCAGGATCCTAATGGATTTAAGCATGGCCACCGGTGAAAAGGTTTCCTCATAGTCGATGCCTTCTTTCTGAGTATACCCTTTCGCCACCAAACGAGCTTTAAAGGTCTCAATCCTGCCATCGGGGCCCTTCTTCCTCTTGTAGATCCATTTGCAACCAATTGCTTTTACCCCGGAGGGCGGATCCACTAGAGTCCAGACTCCATTGGTCTCCATTGAGTCCATCTCGGCTCTCATGGCCTCCACCCACTTCTGGGAGTCTATGTCTAACATAGCTTCCGCGTAAGACACGGGATCCTCTTCACTAGTCAAGGCTTCCACCAGGTAACTATCCTGGTCATAACCATATCGGACTAGTGGTCTGGATACCCGGGTGGACCTTCTAGGTTGGTCATTACCTGGAACTTGTGGGTCATCTCCCACTGCTCCTGAGCTCTCCTCATCAAGAACTATTTCCTGACGATGGGTGTCCAGGATGTAATCGGATTCTAAGAATCGGGCGTTTCGACTGCAGAACACTTTCTGCTCACTTGGGTCATAGAATAGATAACCCACCGAATCCTTTGGGTAGCCTATAAACAGGCAACGGCTGGTTTTAGATTCCAACTTGTCCGCACTTGTTCTTTTAACGTGTGCAGGACAACCCCAAATCTTCAAGTGTCTCACACTTGGCTTCCTTCTGGTCCAAAGCTCATATGGAGTTTTCGGAACTGATTTGGTTGGAACCCTATTCAGCACGTAGATAGCAGTCTCTAATGCATATCCCCAAAAGGATGTGGGTAATTCTGAGCGTACGAGAAGTGACCGGACCATGTCTAATAAGGTCCTATTTCTCCTCTCTGAAACACCGTTGAGTTGAGGTGTAGCAGGAGGAGCCTGTTGTGACACTATCCCATTGGCCTTTAAGTAGTCCCTGAATTCGTCAGAGAGATATTCACCACCTCGATCTGATCGAAGGGCTTTAATTTCTCTCCCTAACTGTTTCTCGACTTCCTGTCTGAACTCTTTGAACTTTTCAAATGATTCAGACTTATGTCTCATTAGGTACACATAACCATATCGTGAAAAATCATCTGTAAAGGTGATGAAGTACACGTGTTGATTCCGTGTCCTAACACTCAGGGGACCACATACATCAGTATGTATTAGGTCAAGTGTGCCTGCACATCTTTCAGGCTTACCGTCAAATGGCCGCTTAGTCATCTTACCTTGGAGGCAAGGTTCACAAGTGGGAAGATTTTCTACGGTTAGAAAATCCAAAGGACCATCCTTTACCAGTCTTGTGATTCGGTCGACACCGATGTGGCCAAGTCGGTAATGCCAGAGGCACGTGAGATTTACTGTATCACGAGTCCTTTTCTTGGGATTTTCGACCGACGTAGTTTCGGTTAAGTTAGTTTCCAAAGAAGGATGCAGAGCATAGAGACCGTTCTCTAGCTCCCCGCATGCGATGAATTTATTATTCCGTTTAACAGTAATCATATTACTAAAGTAAACAGTATATCCATCAGCACACAATTTTGAAACAGAAATTAAATTCCTTCTCAAGTTCTGTACATAAAGACAATCTTTAAGTACAAGGACTCCTTCTTTAAAAACTAATTCTACGGTTCCTATTGCCGCAGCTGCAACACTTGCAGTTGTTCCCAAGAACAGTGTCACTTCACCTTCACTCAGCCTTCTGCTAACTTTGAACCCCTGCAGTGAGTTACACGCATGAGTTGAAGCCCCGGAGTCAACACACCAGGACACAGAAGTAACTAACATATTAGTTTCTATGACACAAGTTTCGATATTACCTTTCTTAGATTCCAGGTAGGTAGGACAGTTCCTCTTCCAGTGGCCGGTTTGCTTGCAGAAGTGACAGACATCAGATGCCTTGTTCTTCTTCTGCTTCTTGGGTTTGGTAGTCTTCTTCTAGGGCTTCTTTGCCTTTCTCTTTCTCTTGCCCGATTTGTTAGCTTCAGCAAGCATAACCACAGGCTCATCCTTCTTGAGTAAATCCTCGGCCCTCTGCAACATATTGCTGAGTTCCTGGACGCTGACATTCAGCTTATTCATATTGTAGTTCATAGTGAACGCATTGAAGGAAGAGGGCAAAGAATTTAGGATGGCATCCACTTGCGTGCCAAGATCTAGCCCGGATCCAAGAGCTTCAAGTTCGTTGATGTATCCCATCATCCGAAGACAATGGTCATGAACTTTCTGCCCTTTGGTCATCTGCGCGGTCATGAACAATTTCAGGACCTTCTGTCGAGTAGAACGGTTCTGCTCCTCATACATTGTCCTTAGACTGTCCAATATGTCCTTGGCAAGTTCGATCTGATCGAACTGCCTCTGTATTGAGTTGTCTAATGAGGCAATGACAAAGCAGCGGGCTAGGGAGTTCTTATCCTCCCAATCTTGGTAGTCCCTCCTACGGGCCTCAGAAGCCCTATCACCCGGACGTTCCGGGGCAGGATTTTTTACTACCTTGTCTAACTTTTCAGAAGTTAGGACCAGCATAAGATTTCTGTACCAGTCGGCATAGTTTGGGCCCTTAAGCTTGTTATCGTCTAGAAGCTTTGCAAATTGACCGTTTGCCATTTTCTGATAAAACAGCAAAATCATTAGTCCACAACCTTAGTTTGATTCATGTTTACCTACATAGATATGGCTTTTAATCTATGTTCCATTCCCATTTGTTCATCTCTGAGATTTCCCTCCTATCTCAGTGACGGAGACGACGAAATGTCTCTGGAAATGTGGGAAATCACATGGGGTGCGTGAAGCCAACTGTTTCAGCTGCATAACCCCACCACCTTTCTGTGACGGATCATATCCACTCATCAAATGAGTTTCCCTTTGGCCTCTGTCAGACAAGGTTCAGAGCCGTTTTCAGGTAAACCCTTCTGTCAGTGAGTGCACACCCATCATATTCAGGTTACACCAAGGTACCGTGAGAGAGTTCCCATTTTCTGGTGAAGCCCCTCCCACATCGGTCTATGACGCCCCTATCATCTTATGAAACACTCTAACAGATCCAACAGCAAATGGATAGCCCAATTTTATGGTGCGTTTCCTCATTACTGATGGACCCATCATTGTGCTAATGACGGAAGGCCTTTAGAGAGTCCATCATATGGATCTCCCTATCACTTGCATTCATATTTGCTGGAGGGAACAAAATCACGGCCTAGTTCTAATTTAGGTCAAACCAAAGTGGCTCCCACTGACTTTCATAAAGTCAGATTTCTGGTGGGCCTTCATCGGCTAGGGATTCCGTACGCATCCCTTTTCAGGGTTGTGGGGCCCACCAGGCAAAGAGGGGGGTCATCCAATGACCTTCAGGGACACCATGGCAATGATGTGCATTCAGCCATGGTGTGCGCAAGAGCCACTAACGAGTCATCACGGGCCAAGTACTTATGGCCCATGGTCACAGCACATCAAACATCCAAACATCACATGTAAAGGAGGAATTGATCCAATCAATTAATTGCTGTAAAGCCCATTCAACGGCCCATTTAAAAACCAAGTCATTAACGATTAATGTCCACTAGGTGTATGGGCTGAATCGCAGATAGCAGTTCGGCCCATACAGCTTATCTCACAATAATGGGCTTTTGCAGTTTTAACCCTTTAAAACTGGGCTTTACAGGTGGGCCGAATTAATCCCTATAATTGAACATCAGATTTGGAACAAAAGTGTGAGACAATTGGATTGAGAACAGCCCCTTTCGAAACCCAGATTCGGTCCAAACAGTTTTGGTCCAATCTAGTCTGAAATGGTCCAAAACTGATTTTCAATTCAAGAATTAATTATTGAATGATCTGAAATTAATAGTTTTGATTTCTAGCAAACACAAAACAATTATGGACTGTTCGCACCACCTGCAAAACAGAGGTTAATCACAAGGGTTGCAGTTTCATAAACTGCAAATCGCAGAAAACGATTTCTCCATCTGCAAATCTCCTGCGCCGCCATCTTCTTCCATCTTCTTTAATCAAGAAAAATAACAGAAATCCTATTTCTATTAATTACATTCTTGATCAAATCCTATACATTCAGTCTAAAAAATAAAAAAAATTATTTACAGACCGAATTGAATGAAATAAATAAATAGAAAAGAAAAAGGGTGCGCAGACCATCTGCGCTAAAACTGCACTGCGATCTCCAGGTTTGAACAGTCCATTAAATCAAAATAAATAAAGAACAATTCCAAATAAATTTTGGATTTAATAGAAATTAATTTCAGATCAATCGCCCTTAACAAGAAACAGTTTCTTGGAAAAAAAGAAAACAATCTGCGCAAATCTTGAAAGAACACCTTCTATCCATCTGCGCAGGGTCAGATCTGATTTTCTTTTGGTTCAAGATTCGAACCTGTGGCTCTGATACCACTGAAAGAATGGTAGGATCCATCTGATGGACGCCATAAATGTTGCGGAATGGGTGGGGCGAATTTCAAAAATTTCCTACCTTCTCCCAACTGGGAATCATATTCCCTGAATTTAGAATACAATATTCAAGGATCTACTTGAACCCCAATCAAACCAGATCTGTACCAAAAGATAAATGGGAGGATTATACCTGATCCGGAGAAGCAGTATCTCCCAAAGTTGGTGTTCACGCCCAAAGAATGCTCCAAGATCTGTCCCTGCTGAAGATGACACAGCTGTGGATGGAACAGAACTAGCAGGGTGCGTCCTACACACTGGATCCTTCACAAGAATCCCCTGGATGTACTGAACACTGAATTCTTTCAGTCTTTCTTGCAAGACTGATGTCAAGAACTGGTTTCTTGACTTTCTTTTCTGCAAAGATCAAATCTTGCAACAATGCAGATGGCGGCGGCAGGAGGAGATTTCCAGAAACGAAAAAGCTGAATTGTTTTCTTTTCTGGAGAGAATGAGATCTAATCTCAATTCGCAGGAACCTTTCTTGCTTACCAGAACCTCTTGGATCGAAATCTTATTTCTCTCTCTTGGTTCATTCGATAATCTCCTCTCTTTTCTTCTTGATTAAGAAATCTCCTAATTAGGAGTTATCCCAATCCAAATCAGTATTTGGATAGGGGATAATCTTAATCCCTTTCCCAGATAGAGTTAGCTTACTCCTGATCTTATCAGGAGGTTACCAGATTCAAATCTGATTTGAATTTGGTCTCTAAGAGTGGATAAGGCTAAGAGCCCAATCCTTTTTGCTAACTTCAATCTCAAATTCGCCCCATTGATGGGTGATCATATCAGCCCACTTCGAAATGGGCTTTTGGCCCATTAAGTATTCAGTGTTTAATTAGTTTCCAATCTGCTGCCCAGTTGGGCTTCTTTGTATGGCGTGGGACCCAAGCATTGATCTACACACCAGCCACATGGGTTCGGCCCAGCCTTTAATACAAGGCCCAGCCGAATTCACTGAAAATCTCAATGAACCCCTTGAGTCCATCGTATGAACCCTATGGGCCCAACACTTACATTAAGTGGTCCCTGGGCCAAGCCATCTTATAAAAACCCAGGGACTGTGGGCAGGTGCAAGATTAGCCCATCAGGTATTATCCTAAATGGTCTTACACTTAACCTCTCAAACCTTAATGATCAAGCACTGCCCGACAAGAGAGGACCTCTCCCTCGGCTGCAAGGAACAGTGCCGCACTCTCCTCTCACATGGATCCCGGGAATTAAAACCATTTGCAAACATTTTGAAACCGTACATATATATGTAAATATATTAATTTTGCAAAAACAAAATTCCAACGATTGAAATCAACTGCCGGCAGTTTGGTTTCCATCAGAGAGAGTGCATTCCCGATCATTACCCTTTGTCCGACAAAGTGGCCGATTCTGTCACTATGACCACCCACTCAGATGAATTCTCAAACTGCCCCAACATACCCAGGTTTTGATCCCCACTAAGGATCTCACTGATTGGCATATCAAAGGCAGCCTGATCCAGCACCTAGTGAAGTGTCATAATTGAGTCTAGGGGTCAGGTGTAACTTTCCAGTTTTGCCCATCTATCTCCAAGGTCCAGGGCAAGACTGGAAATCTGGTCCGGTTCAAGGATTCAAGTAATCCCATGCTGTATGTGCCTCGGGTCTTACCCTGATGGCTGAGACAGGCCATCCCAACACTTGGTGGCACACCAGTATCAGCCTTGGCAGGATAAATCTCCCCAGACTTATCCAACGGCTGTGAACATTAAAAACTAACATGAGTCTCTACAAATGTCCAGTTTTAGGGTTTTACACAGAATTAAACCAAACAACATGAATCAAACATGCACTTTATTTATTTCCACTAAATAACAAAAGTACATCAAAATGATTGAAGCTAAGGGCATACAAAACTGTCTAACAGCTCCCACTTGCACTTAGGTCCAATCTGGTACAAGCCGGAGTCCCATACTTTCCACGTGTTTCTCAAACACCTTCTGTGTCAGTGGCTTAGTCAATGGGTCTGCCACATTATCCGCTGATGCTACCTTTTGAATTAGGACGTCCCCTCTACCAACGATCTCCCGCAGTACATGGTACTTCCTCTCGATGTGCTTTGACTTCGAGTGGGCCCGAGGCTCTTTAGCCTGGGCGATCGCTCCATTGTTGTCACACAACAACGGGATGGGTGATGTGCTGGATGGAATCGCTCCCAATTCGTGTATGAATTTCTTCATCCACACGGCTTCCTTGGCAGCTTCACTTGCGGCAATGTACTCGGCCTCGGTTGTGGAGTCTGCAGTGGACCCCTGTTTGCTGCTTTTTCAGCAAACAGCACACGATCCTATCGTGAAAACATACCCAGATGTAGACTTTCTATCATCTGGATCCGACTGGAAATCGGCATCGGTATACCCTAGAACTTGCAGTGAACTACCATCGAATACCAGACAAAACTCTTTCGTCCTTCGAAGGTATTTGAGTATGTTCTTCACAGCAGTCCAATGCTCCTGTCCTGGGTTTGCCTGGAATCTGCTTACCACACTCACCGCCTGAGCTATGTCCGGGCGAGTGCACAACATGGCATACATGATGCTCCCACACTCACCGCCTGTGCTCGGTGAGTTCCAGTTGATAGGCAACCTTCCCGATCTGTCGAAGAACTTTGAAGGGCCCGTCGCCTGAGGGAGAGCTGTTGGTATGGCTGGAGCTTTAGCCAAATGAACTTTCCTGGCTGGAAGGTGACCTCGCGGTGGTGCTGATCGTAGGCTATCTTCATACGTGCCTGTGTCTGCTGCAACCGTAAGGAGACTTTAGCCAGTAGGGCATCACGGTCTTGGAGGCTACGGTCTACTTCTTCCAACTGTGTTGAACCCGGTTCGTAGGAGAGAAGACGGGGAGGGTCTCGCCCATACACCACGCGGAAGTGAGTCATGCCAAGGGACGAGTGGTAAGATGTGTTGTAGCAGTATTCGGCCCAAGGAAGGTAGTCCACCCAGCGTCGTGGTTGGTCCCCCACGAAGCAAGGGAGGTACATTTCTATGGTGCGATTGACAACCTCCATTTGCCCGTCCGTCTGTGGATGATAGGCGGAGGAAAAGGCTAGGGTCGTGCCCTATAATCTGAACAGCTCCTTCCAAAAGGTGCTGGTGAAGACTGCATCCTTGTCACTGACGATGGTCTCGGGCAGCCCATGTAGGCGGAAGATGTGTGTGAAAAAGGCATGGGCCACAGAAACTGCATTGTAGGGGTGGGACAATGGAATGAAATGAGCATATTTTGAAAAGCGGTCCACCACTACGAATAAGATGGATTTCCCTCCGACCTTAGGCAAGCCTTCAACGAAGTCCATAGAGATATCGGCCCAGATCTACGTTGGGAGTGCAAGGGGCTGTAGGAGTCCTGCTGGGTGTAAGTTCTCCCACTTTTGTTGCTGACATACGGAGCAGTTCTGGATGAAATCCCTGACCGAGCCTCGCATACCATGCCAATGAAAGTCTACACGGACGCGGTGTAATGTCTTCTGCACCCCTTCATGGGTGGCGTTGTGGATGCTGGCGAGGATAGCTGGAATCAAGGGACAATCAGTTGGGAGATATACCCTTCCTTTGTACAGCGCAAGTCCCTCGTGGATGGTCCAGTTTGGTTTGGTTGTGCCCGACTGTAACTCTTGCATTAGGTCTCTCCACGTGGGTGATTGGGGCAACACGCTCCTTAGGTCCTCCAGTAGGGTCACACGGGGCTGGGAGACCGCACAGAGGTGCACCGTGTCCTCTTTCCGCCTGGACAGTGCATCAGCGGCCCGGTTGGAGGCTCCCGCCTTGTGGTCTATGCGGAAGTCAAATCCTAACAGTTTGCTTGCCCAGTGCTGTTGGGGTGGAGTAGCCGCTGTTCTAGAAGGTATTTGAGGCTGTGGTGATCTGTCTTGACAATGAAAGGTCTGCCCCACAAATATGGCCTCCAGTGCTGGATGGCCTTGGCCAGTCCGATCAATTCACGCTCGTAGGCCGGTAGCTTGAGCTGCCGATCTGCTAGTTTGCGGCTAAAGAAGGCTATGGGGTGCCCTTTCTATTGCAGTACTGCTCCGATGCCTATGCCAGACGCATCTGTTAGACAGTTTTGTATGCCCTTAGCTTCAATCAGAATGATGTACTTTATGAGTTTATTGTAAATGAATAAAGATACATATTTGATTCATGTTCCCTTGGTATGTTTCTGTGTAATACCCTTAAACTAGACACTTAATGAGACTCGTGTTAGTTTAGAATGTTCACAGCCGGTGGGTCGGTTTGGGGAGACCTATCCTGACAAAGCTGACACTGTAGTGCCACCAAGTCGGTTGGGGTGGCTTGTCTCAGCTGCCAGGGTGAGACCCTAGGCACATACAGTGTAGGATTAATTGAATCTTTGAACTGGACTAGATTTCCAGTATTGCCCTGGACCTTGGAGATTGATGGGCAAAACTGGAAAGTTACACCCGACCCCTAGACTCGATTATGATACTACACTAGGTGTCGGATTGGGCTGTCTTTGATGTACCAATCAGTGAGATCCTTAGCGGGGGTCAAAACCTGGGTATGTTGGGACAGTCCGAGAATTCATCTGAGTGGGTGATCATAGTGACAGGATCAGCCCCTTTGTCGGACAAAGGTAATGATCGGGGATGCACTCTCACTGATGGAAACCAAGACTGCCGGCAGCCGATTTCAACCGTTGAGATTTGTTTTGCAAAATATATTTTATATAAGATATAAAAGTATATATGTATGGTTTCTAAATTGTTTGCAAGAAGGTTTTAATTCCCGGGATCCATATAAGTGGAGAGTGCAACACTGTTCCTTGCAGCCGAGGGAGAGGTCCTCTCTTGTCGGGCAGTGTATGATCATTATGGGCTGAGAGGTTAAGTGTAAGACCATTGAGGATAATGCCTGATGGGCTAATCTTGCATCTGCCCACAGTCCCTGGGTGTTACAAGGTGGCTTGGCCCAGGGACCACTTAGTGGAAGTGTTGGGCCCATAGAGCTCATTTGATGGGTTTCAGGGGGTGCACTGTCATTAACAGTGTCTTCGGCCAGGCCTTGTAACAAAGGCTGGGCCGAACTCATGTGGCTGATGTGTAGATCAATGCTTGGGTCCCACGCCATACAAGGAAGCCCAACTGGGCAGCAATTTGGAAGCCTTTTGAGTACATAACCTTAAATGGGCCTTAAGCCCATTTCGAACTGGGCTGATTTGATCAGTCATTTAAAGGGGGCGAATTCTAAAGAGGGTCAGCTGAAAGTATTGGGCTTAGACCCTATCCACTCAGAGAGTCCAAGATCTAAATGGGATTTAGATCTGGAAACCTCCTAATTAGATTAGGAGACAGCTGATCTTATCTGCAGATAAGATAAGGGTTATCCCTTATCACTAAGGGACTTCTAACCCAAATATGATTTGGATTAGCAGCTCCTAATCTGATTAGGAGCTGATCCCTTTTGAGATTATAAAAGGGGAAGGGGGCGGCAGCCTACTACACAACTACATCATCAATAGCATTCTTCTCTTCAAGAAAGAGAGATTAAGAGATTTCCTGCATACTGCGAATTCTCTTCTGCCGCCACCTTCCTGCTTTTGCCATTCCTTCTGTTCGATCTCCAGTTCTTGGGAGCAATCAAGATTGGATCTTGATTTCAATCTTTTAGGGAAAAGATTGGTTGGAGCTGTACTCAAGTCGTCCAGTTGATCCTTAAGAAGGGTCAAGTTCTTTTGGAAGAACGTTGCTGATTCTGCTCCACCCTGCACTGCGCCATCTTCAGTGGGAGCAGTCTTTGGATTCTTCCTTGGGCGTGAACACCTCCATTGGGAGATAGTATTTCTCCGTATCAGGTATAATTCTCTCCCACTCCTTTTGGTTCAGATCTGGTTTAGTTTATGGTTCAAGATTGATCCTTGAAAATATGATTTTCTAAATAGGGAATACGATTCCTAGTTGAAGGGAGAGAAAAATTTTTGAAATTCGCCCCTTATTCCGCAATCTTTGGGCGTCCATAGGATGGATCTCTCATCCCTTCAGTGGTATCAGAGCCATGGTTCAAATCTTGAACCATCTTGTTTCAGATCTGAACCTGCGCAAATGGGCAGAAGGTGTTCTACCCAATTTGCGCAGATATGGGTTTTGGGAATTTTTTCCCAAAATTAATGGGCGAATAATCTGAAATTAATTTTATATAAATCTGATTATTATTTAGAATTGTTCTTTATGATTTTCTTGATTTATGGGCTGTTCGTACGAGAGGAGATCGAAATCTTGGTTAGCGCAGGGAACCTGCAAGATTTGCAGTTTCTTGATTTATTTATTACATTTGGTCTGTAAATATTTTTTTTTTATTTTTAGACTCAATGTATAGGCATTCGATCTGATGTAATAATTAATAGAAATAGGATTTCTATTTTATTTTATTTTGGATCGAAGATGGCGGCGCGGAAAGGGAGAAATCGCAGAGATGAAGATTTCACAGATGGGAGAATCGCTATCTGCGATTTGCAATTTATGAAACTGCATTCTGTGATCTAACCTCTGTTTTGCAGGATGGATTGTGCGAACAGCCCTGATTTACTGATTGTTGTTTTTCTTTTATCAGTAATTAATTTCAGATTATTTTCTTGAATTAAAGATTTAATTAAAAATCAAACCCTAGACCCATTCGAACCAAGATTGGTTCAAACTGTTTGGACCAAATCTAGGGTTTAATCAAGGCTGAAAGTCAGCCCTAATTTTCCCACTAATGGGCCTAAGGATTGATATTTAATTGAATGGTTAATTCGGCCCAACCTGTAAAGGCCCAGTTTTAAACAGTTAAAACTGCTAAAAGCCCACTTAACCCTTAAAGCTATATGGGTTGAACCGTTCGGCCCATATACCTAGATAATGATAATGGTTAATATTATGGATTTAAAATGGGCTTCAAATGGGCTTTACAGATAATTAATTGATTGGATCAATTTATCCCTGCATGTGATGTATGGATGTGTGATGTGCTACGTACATGGGCCATAAGTACTTGGCCCATGCTCAATCGACAGTGGCTCTTTCGTACACCATGGCTGAATGCACATCATTGCCATGGTGTCCCTTTTGGTCATTGGATGACCTCCCTCAGTGGTGGCCCCCACACCTCATCATGAGGTCTCGTGCGAAACCCTAGCCGATTTAGGCCCACCAAAATCTGGCTTTATGAAAGTCAGTGGGAGCCACTTTGGTTTGACCTAAAGATAAAACTAGGGCGTAATTATCTGTTCCCTACAGATAATATGAGTGCATGTGATAGGGAGATTCATATGATGAACTCTCTAAAGGCCTTCCATCATTAGCATGAGGATGGGTCCTTCAGTAATGAGAAAACGCACCAGAAAATGGGCTATCCATTTGCTGTTGGGCTTGTCTAAGTGTTTCATAAGATGATAGGGGCGTCATAGACCGATGTGGGAGGGGCTTCACCAGAAAATGGGAACTCTCTCACGGTACCTTGGCGTTCACGAATATGATGGGTAAGCACTCACTGGACAGAAAGGTTTACCTGAAAACGGCTCTGAACCTTGTCTGACAGAGGCCAAAGGGAAAACTCATATGATGAGTGGATATGATCCTTCACAGAAAGGTGGTGGGGTTATGCAGCTGAAACAGTTGGCCTCATGCACCCTATGTGATTTCCCACATTTCTAGAGACAACCCGTAGTCTCCGTCACTGAGAAAGGAGGGAAATCTCAGAGATGAATAAATGGAAATGGATCATAGATTAAAGTCCATATCTATGAAATGAACATGAATCAAATTAGGTCGTGGACTGATGTTTGCTCTTTTATCAGAAAATGGCAAACGGATCATTTGCCAAGCTACTTGATGATAACAAGTTGAAAGGCCCAAACTATGCTGACTGGTATAGGAACCTTATGTTGGTCTTGACCTCTAAGAGATTGGACAAGGTAGCCAAGAATCCTGCCCCGGACCGTCCGGGAGATAGGGCTTCTGAGGCCCGAAGAAGAGAATACCAAGAATGGGAGGAGAAAAACTCCCTTGCCCGTTGCTATATCATTGCCTCCTTGGACAATCCAATTCAGAGGCAGTTCGATCAGATCGAACTTGCTAAAGACGTATTGGACTGCCTTAGGACAATGTACGAAGAGCAGAATCGTTCTACTTGGCAGAAGGTCTTGAAACAGTTCATGACCGCGCAGATGACCAAGGGCCAACAAGTTCACAACAATTGTCTCCGGATGATGGGGTATATCAACGAACTAGAGGCTCTTGGATCCGGGCTGGATCTGGTGACTCAGATCGATGCTATTCTCAACTCTCTGCCTCCATCCTTTAATCCATTCATCATGAACTACAACATGAACAAGCTGAATGTCAGCTTGCAGGAACTCAGCAATATGTTGCAGAGGGCCGAAGAATTGATTAAAAAGGATGAGCCCATTGCCATGCTTGTTGAAACTGGCAAATTGGGCAAGAAAAGGAAGGCGAAGAGAAAGCCCCAGAAAAAGGCTGCCAAACCCAAGAAACAGAGGAAGGACAAGGCATCAGATGCCTGTCATTTTTGCAAGAAGACCGGCCACTGGAAAAGGAATTGTCCTGCCTACCTGGAATCCAAGAAAGGTAACTTCAAAACTTGTGTTATAGAAACCAATTTATTGGTAGCTTCTGCGTCCTGGTGTATTGACTCCGGGGCTTCAACTCATGCGTGTAACTCACTGCAGGGGTTCAAGGTAAGCAGAAGGCTGAGTGAAGGAGAAGTCACACTCTACTTGGGGACTACTGCAACTGTTGCAGCCAAGGCCATAGGAACCGTGGAATTATATTTTAGAGAAGGAAAAATTGTACTAAAAGATTGTCTTTATGTACAAAATTTAAGAAGAAATTTGATTTCTGTCTCAAAACTGTGTGCAGATGGTTATTCTGTCTTCTTTAGTAATACGATTACTATTAAAAGAAACAACAGATTCATCGCATACGGGGAACTGGAGAATGGTCTCTATGTTCTACATCCTTCTCTAGAAACTAACATAACCGAAACTACGTCGGTTGAAAACCCCAAGAAGAGAGCCCGTGATACAGTTAATCCCACGTGTCTGTGGCATTACCGACTTGGCCACATCGGTGTTGACCGAATCACAAGGTTGGTAAAGGATGGTCCTTTGGGTTTTCTAGCTGTAGAAGATCTTCCCACCTGTGAGCCTTGCCTACAAGGCAAGATGACAAAACGGCCATTTGACGGTAAGCCTGAAAGATGTACAGGCACACTTGACCTAATACATACTGATGTATGTGGTCCCCTGAGTGTTAGGACACGAAATCAACACGTGTATTTCATCACCTTCACAGATGATTTTTCACGATATGGTTACGTGTACCTAATGAGACACAAGTCTGAATCCTTTGAAAAGTTCAAAGAGTTTAGACAAGAGGTCGAGAAACAGTTAGGGAGAGAAATTAAAGCCCTTCGATATGATCGAGGTGGCGAATATCTCTCTGACGAATTCAGGGACTACTTAAAGGACAATGTGATAGTATCACAATTAGCTCCTCCTGCTACACCACAACTTAACGGTGTTTCAGAGAGGAGGAATAGGACCTTATTAGATATGGTCCGGTCGCTTCTCATACACTCAGAGTTACCCACATCCTTTTGGGGTTACGCATTAGAGACTGCGATTTACGTGCTGAATTGGGTTCCAACCAAATCGGTTCCGAATACTCCATATGAACTTTGGACCGGAAAGAAACCAAGTGTCAGACACTTGAAGATTTGGGGTTGTCCAGCACACGTTAAAAGAACGAGTGCAGACAAGTTGGAATCTAAGACCAGCCGTTGCCTATTTGTAGGCTACCCAAAAGGCTCTGTAGGTTACCTTTTCTATGACCCAAGTGAGCAGAAAGTGTTCTGCAGTCGAAACGCGCAATTCTTGGAAACCGACTATATCCTGGACACCCATCGTCAGGAAGTTGTTCTTGATGAGGAGAGCTCAGGAGCAGTGGGAGATGTCCCACAAGTTCCAGGTAGTGACCAACTAAGAAGATCCACTCGGGCATCCAGGCCACCAGTCCGTTATGGTTATGACCAGGATAGTTACCTGGTGGAAACCTTGACTAGTGAGGAGGATCCCGTGACTTACGCGGAAGCTATGTTGGACATAGATTCCCAGAAGTGGGTGGAGGCCATGAGGGCAGAGATGGACTCAATGGAGACCAATGGAGTCTGGACTCTAGTAGATCCGCCCTCCGGGGTTAAGGCAATCAGTTGCAAATGGATTTACAAGAGGAAGAAGGGCCCCGATGGTAAAGTTGAGACCTTCAAGGCTCGTCTGGTGGCGAAAGGGTACACTCAGAAAGAGGGCATCGATTATGAGGAAACCTTTTCGCCTGTGGCCATGCTTAAATCCATTAGGATCCTGCTAGCTGTAGCAGCATACCATGATTATGAGATTTGGCAGATGGATGTCAAAACTGCATTCCTGAATGGAGATCTTGCTGAAGATATCTATATGCAGCAGCCGCAAGGCTTCGTTGCTGCAGGTCTGGAAACCATGGTATGTAAACTTAACAGATCCATTTATGGGCTTAAGCAAGCTTCTAGAAGTTGGAACATCCGTTTTTAACTCTGCTGTCAAATCGTTTGACTTCGAGCAGAATCCGAATGAACCCTGTGTCTACAGGAAGTACAGTGGGGATAAGGTTACCTTCTTGGTTCTGTATGTAGATGACATTCTACTCATTGGGAATGATGTGGGAATGTTAACTACGGTGAAAGTATGGCTTTCGCAGCAATTCTCCATGAAAGACCTTGGAGAAGCCTCCTATATACTGGGTCTTCGACTCTATAGAGATAGATCGAAGCGGATAATAGGATTATCCCAATCTGCTTACATTGACAAAATAGTCAAAAGATACAGCATGGAAAACTCCAAGAAAGGAAATGTTCCTTTCAGGCACGGAGTCACTCTATCCAAGACGTCTGAGGAGATTGATGGCATGAAAGACGTTCCTTATGCCTCAGCCGTAGGGAGCATCATGTATGCCATGCTGTGCACTCGTCCTGACATAGCTCAGGCAGTGAGTGTAGTAAGCAGATTTCAGGCCAACCCAGGGCAGGAGCATTGGACTGCTGTGAAAAACATACTTAAGTACCTTCGAAGGACAAAAGAGTTTTGTCTAGTATTCGACGGTAGCTCACTACAGATCCAAGGGTTTACAGATGCCGATTTCTAGTCAGACCCAGATGATAGAAAGTCTACATCTGGATATGTTTTCACGATAGGATCGTGTGCTGTTTGCTGGAAAAGCAGCAAACAGGGGTCCATTGCAGACTCCACGACCGAGGCCGAGTACATTGCCGCAAGTGAGGCTGCCAAAGAAGCCGTGTGGATGAAGAAGTTCGTTCACGAGTTGGGAGTAGTTCCGTCCAGCACATCACCCATCCCATTGTTGTGTGACAACAATGGAGCCATTGCTCAGGCTAAGGAGCCACGAGCCCACTCGAAGTCGAAGCACATCGAGAGGAAGTACCACGTACTGCGGGAGATTGTTGGTAGAGGGGACGTCCTGATTCAGAAGGTAGCGTCAGTGGAAAATGTAGCAGACCCATTGACAAAGCCACTATCACAGAAAGTGTTTGAGAAACATGTGGAAAGCATGGGACTCCGGCTAGTACCTGATTGAACCTAATTGCAAGTGGGAGCTGTTAGACAGTTTTGTATGCCCTTAGCTTCAATCAGAATGATGTACTTTATGAGTTTATTGTAAATGAATAAAGATACATATTTGATTCATGTTCCCTTGGTATGTTTCTGTGTAATACCCTTAAACTAGACACTTAATGAGACTCGTGTTAGTTTAGAATGTTCACAGCCGGTGGGTCGGTCTGGGGAGACCTATCCTGACAAAGCTGACACTGTAGTGCCACCAAGTCGGTTGGGGTGGCTTGTCTCAGCTGCCAGGGTGAGACCCTAGGCACATACAGTGTAGGATTAATTGAATCTTTGAACTGGACCAGATTTCCAGTATTGCCCTGGACCTTGGAGATTGATGGGCAAAACTGGAAAGTTACACCCGACCCCTAGACTCGATTATGATACTACACTAGGTGTCGGATTGGGCTGTCTTTGATGTACCAATCAGTGAGATCCTTAGCGGGGGTCAAAACCTGGGTATGTTGGGACAGTCCGAGAATTCATCTGAGTGGGTGATCATAGTGACAGGATCAACCCCTTTGTCGGACAAAGGTAATGATCGGGGATGCACTCTCACTGATGGAAACCAAGACTGCCGGCAGCCGATTTCAACCGTTGATATTTGTTTTGCAAAATATATTTTATATAAGATATAAAAGTATATATGTATGGTTTCTAAATTGTTTGCAAGAAGGTTTTAATTCCCGGGATCCATATAAGTGGAGAGTGCAACACTGTTCCTTGCAGCCGAGGGAGAGGTCCTCTCTTGTCGGGCAGTGTATGATCATTATGGGCTGAGAGGTTAAGCGTAAGACCATTGAGGATAATGCCTGATGGGCTAATCTTGCATCTGCCCACAGTCCCTGGGTGTTACAAGGTGGCTTGGCCCAGGGACCACTTAGTGGAAGTGTTGGGCCCATAGAGCTCATTTGATGGGTTTCAGGGGGTGCACTGTCATTAACAGTGTATTCGGCCAGGCCTTGTAACAAAGGCTGGGCCGAACTCATGTGGCTGATGTGTAGATCAATGCTTGGGTCCCACGCCATACAAGGAAGCCCAACTGGGCAGCAATTTGGAAGCCTTTTGAGTACATAACCTTAAATGGGCCTTAAGCCCATTTCGAACTGGGCTGATTTGATCAGTCATTTAAAGGGGGCGAATTCTAAAGAGGGTCAGCTGAAAAGATTGGGCTTAGACCCTATCCACTCAGAGAGTCCACGATCTAAATGGGATTTAGATCTGGAAACCTCCTAATTAGATTAGGAGACAGCTGATCTTATCTGCAGATAAGATAAGGGTTATCCCTTATCACTAAGGGACTTCTAACCCAAATATGATTTGGATTAGCAGCTCCTAATCTGATTAGGAGCTGATCCCTTTTGAGATTATAAAAGGGGAAGGGGGCGGCAGCCTACTACACAACTACATCATCAATAGCATTCTTCTCTTCATGAAAGAGAGATTAAGAGATTTCCTGCATACTGCGAATTCTCTTCTGCCGCCACCTTCCTGCTTTTGCCATTCCTTCTGTTCGATCTCCAGTTCTTGGGAGCAATCAAGATTGGATCTTGATTTCAATCTTTTAGGGAAAAGATTGGTTGGAGCTGTACTCAAGTCGTCCAGTTGATCCTTAAGAAGGGTCAAGTTCTTTTGGAAGAACGTTGCTGATTCTGCTCCACCCTGCACTGCGCCATCTTCAGTGGGAGCAGTCTTTGGATTCTTCCTTGGGCGTGAACACCTCCATTGGGAGATAGTATTTCTCCGTATCAGGTATAATCCTCTCCCACTCCTTTTGGTTCAGATCTGGTTTAGTTTATGGTTCAAGATTGATCCTTGAAAATATGATTTTCTAAATAGGGAATATGATTCCCAGTTGAAGGGAGAGAAAAATTTTTGAAATTCGCCACTTATTCCGCAATCTTTGGGCGTCCATAGGATGGATCTCTCATCCCTTCAGCATCACATTCTACCATAAATTCTTGCTCAAAGTTTGGTAGTTGCAGCACGGGGGTAGTGGAGAGTGCGTCCCTTAGGTTTGTGAAGGCGGTGTTAACTGCTTCATCCCATTGAAATGCATTCTTCTTCAACATCTTGGTCAATGGGGCCGCCAGGAGTCCATAGTCCCTTACAAACTTGCGGTAGTATCCCGTGAGCCCCAAGAACCCGCGGAGAGCCTTGATGGTCTACGGCTTGGGCCACTCCCGGATGGCTTGAATCTTGGAATTATCTACCGAGACTCCTTCCGTGCTGACTATATGGCCTAGGTAACGGACCTGCAGCTCTCCAAAGGAGCACTTGGTTTGTTTTAGGAAGAGCTTGTGCTGTCGTAGCAGCTCCAGAACTGTCCTTAGGTGACAAACGTGCTCCACCCACGAAGTACTGTAAATCAAGATATCGTCGAAAAATACTAGGATGAACCTACAGAGGTGGGGCTGAAATACCTCGTTCATCAGGGCCTGGAATGTAGATGGGGCATTGGTGAGACCAAAAGGCATGACCAGGAATTCAAAGTGGTCATGATGCGTTCGGAAGGCTGTTTTCTCCACATCTTTAGGGGCTGGAAGTAACCTGACCTGAGATCCAGCTTAGAAAAGTACTGAGACCCATGGAGCTCATCTAGCAATTCGTTTACCACCAGATCGGGAACTTGTCCTTGACGGTTCTACTATTGAGCTCCCTGTAGTCCACACAAAATCTCCAGGTGCCGTCTTGCTTTGGCACCAACAAGACTGGTGAAGAGAATGGAGAGCGGCTGGGGCGTATGATTCCCTGTTCCAGCATCTCTACACACTGCCTTTCTATCTCGTCCTTCTATAGGTGTGGGTAGTGGTACGGCCTCACGACAACGGGTCCTGCCCCTGGTATTAATGGGATCCGATGGTCACACGACCGGCCAGGTGGAAGGCCCTTAGGCTCTGAGAACACGTCTGAAAAGTCGGCAAGAAGCCTCTCCATCTCCGCGGTGTGCAAGGCGTCACCATGGAGGGTATGCACCTAAGGTTTCCTTGCTATCATCTTGGTCCCTTTCCAGGTGACCCGCTTCCCATGTAAGTCAAATGTCATGGTCAAGGCGCTAAAATCCCATAGGATGGGGCCGAGGGTGATGAGCCACTTAATCCCCAACACTATGTCGAACTCGTCTAAGGTCACTACAAATAGATCTGCGAGGAATGGTTCAGAATCCACCTGGATTTAGACGCTTCGGCAGATCCCTGGACTGTAAATTCTCTCCCCGTTTGCTACAACCACCTGGAGCCACGACCTGTCTTCCATTGGTAGCTTCAGTCAGAGTGCAGCCTGCTTGCTGATGAAGTTGTGGGTGCTCCCTGAGTTAACCAGAATCCGTACCTGTTTTCCTACCACCTGGGCCTCCAGCTGCATGGTTTGGGAGTTTTGGACTCCAGTGATGGCATGGTGGGAGATCTTGGGTTCTTGTGCCACCTATTCCTCTTCTTCCTCCTCCAGCTCATCTACTAGGAGGCAGAATAACCGCTTGCAACAGTGGCCGGCTGAGTACAACTCATCACAGTTGAAGCATTGGCCCTTGGCTCGGCGCTCTGCCATCTCAGCCCTGGATAAGCGTCTGATGGGAGGTGCTGTCGTGCTACTACCCATGCTAGTTGCAACTCGGGTGGTGTTGCTGGTGAAAGGGCGTTGTTCCCTGTTGGCGGCCATTGAGGGCCCTCCTATGGTAGATCTTGGGTTCGCCCAAGTCGTTGCGGGACGCCCCATGCTGGACGGTCCTCGGCTGATCTGCAGCTTGTGCTCAAATGCTCGGGCCAGATTCATTGCTGTGACCAAGTTGGGTGGGCTCTGCATCTCCACATCAACCTTCAGAGGTTCTGATAGGCTGGCTGTGAACATATCCACTTACTGGTTTGGCCGAACCGAAGAGGCTCTGGCGAGAAGGGTCTGAAACTGCCGCTAATACTCTGCGACGGTCTCGGTCTGCTTGAGGTTAATGAGCTCCCCCAAGGGGTTGCTCGTTAATGGGGGCTCGAACCGGAGGAGGCAATACGACTTGAACTAGCCCCAACTAAGGCCTGGTTCCTCCTGCTCCACTCGGTAGAACCAGAGCTGTGCTTCATTGGTCAAGTGGAATGCTGCCAGGCTGACCTTGTCCTTCTCTTCCGTGCGCTGATTGCAGAAGAATTGCTCACAGCGGTACAGCCATCCAAGTGGGTCACCGTTGCCGCTGTATGAGGGGAACTCCAGACGACTGTATTTGGGTATGATTGCTGCTATTGGTGTGTCACTCTGTCGCTCACCGGAGCCCTCTGCCCGATCTGGGCGGTGGCTGTGATGAGTGGCTGCCCCTTCAGGGCTCCCTTCTCTGGTGGAGAAGTATAACTCCAGTAGACGCCAAAGTTCCCTGACGTCCACTTTAACTTCCCTTACCTCCGCGTGATCTTCCACGAGACGGTGTTCCAGCTCGTGAACCGTGGTCGATAGCTGCTGCATGTCGCACATGACACTCGGCTCTGATACCAAAATGTTATGGGCCCGGGCGTAGGATCTCATCACAGGGCAGTTTGCTTGGAAAACTCCTTGCCTTCCCTTTGCGAGTTGGCCCTATGATGGCGGACTGAGGGGTGATTTGTTCAAGAGATCACCTAACTCTCCTTGTTCTCTTCTGGACTGAAAATTTGATACCTTTATTGAATTGATCAGCTCCTTAAATAGGAGATTACAGGAGGGTTTCCTTCTTGTATTCGGCTAAGGTAGTCCCACTCTTATCGCAACTTAAACTTCTATCGAAACTCAAACTCCTACTTCTAAGGGAAACATAAAAATAGGGGATAAGGGAAAGGTACAGCTGGCATGTGGGCCCCGCTCTATGTTTCCGTGCGCGACCCACCTTGCTGCTGCTGTGAGGTGCGTGCTATTGCCGTGTGGTGCGTGCCGCTACCGTGCGGTGCATGCTGCTGCTGAGTGCTGCTGCTGTGCGCATGCTGCTGTCGGGCGGCTGTGCCGCTAGGCACGCTGCTGCCTGTGGTTGCGACGCAGCGTGTTGTCGGGAGTCGTGTCCCTAACAGAACCCTTATCTTATTTGCAGATCAGAACAGCCATCAACTAATCTAATTAGGAGGCTTCCAGATCTAAATCTCATTTAGATCTTGGACTCTCTAAGTGGATAGGGTCTAGGCCCAATCCTATCAGTTGATCCATCTCAGAATTCGCCCCTTTTAATTTCACTAATCAAATCAGCATAGTTCGAAATGGGCTTAAGGCCCATTTAAGGTTATATACTCACTTAGCCTTTCAAATTTCTGCCCAGTTGGGCTTCCTTGTAAGGCGTGGGACCCAAACATTGATCTACACATCAGCCACATGGGTTCAACCCATCCTTTGTTACAAGGCCTGGCCGAATACACTGTTATGGACACTGCACCTCCTGAAACCCATCTTATGGGCTCTATGGGCCCAACACTTACCCTAAGTGGTCCTTGGGCCAAGCCACCTTGTAACACCCAGGGACTGTGGGCAGATGCAAGATTAGCCCATTAGGTATTATACTCAATAGTCTTACACTTGACCTCTCAGCCCATAATGATCAAACACTGCCCGACGAGGGAGGACCTTTCCCTTGACTGCAAGGAACAGTGTTGCACTCTCTCCTTACATGTATCCCGGGAATTAAAACATTTTTGCAAATCATTTCAAAACCATAACATATATATATCTTTATATAAATATATTTCGCAAAACAAAATCTCAACAATTGAAATCGGCTGCTGGCTGTCTTGGTTACCATCAGAGAGAGTGCATCCCCGATCATTACCTATGTCCGACAAAGGGGCTGATCCTGTCACTATGATCACCCACTCAGATGAATTCTCGGACTGTCCCTACATACCCAGGTTTTGACCCCCGCTAAGGATCTCACTGATTGGTACATCAAAGACAACCCAATCCGACACCTAGTGTAGTATCATAATCGAGTCTAGGGGTTATGTGTAACTTTCTAGTTTTTCCCATCTATCTCCAAGGTCCAGGGCAATACTGGAAATCTGGTCCGGTTCAAAGGTTCTATTAATCCTACACTACATGTGCTTCGGGTCTCACCCTGGTAGCTGAGACAAGCCACCCCAACAATTGGCATCACACCAGCGTCAGCCTTGGCAGGATAAATCTCCCCAGACTTACCCAATGGCTGTGAACATTCTAAACTAACACAAGTCTCATTAAGTGTCCAGTTTAAGGGTATTACACAGAAACACACCATAGGAACATGTTTCAAATGTGTACTTTATTCATTTACAATAAATTCATAATGTACATAATTCTTATTGAAGCTAAGGGCATACAACTGTCTAACAATTCCCACTTGCACTTAGGTCCAATCTGGTATAAGCCGGAGTCCCATACTTTCCACGTGTTTCTCAAACACTTTCTGTGTCAGTGGCTTAGTCAATGGGTCTGCTACATTTTCCGTTGATGCTACCTTCTGAATCAAGACATCCCCTCTACCAATAATCTCTCGGAGTACGTGGCACTTCCTCTCGATGTGCTTCGACTTTGAGTGGGCTCGTGGCTCCTTAGCCTGAACAATCGCTCCATTGTTGTCACACAACAATGGGATGGGTGATGTGCTGGATGAAACTACTCCCAATTTGTGAACGAAATTCTTCATCCACACGGCTTCCTTGGCAGCTTCACTTGCAGCAATGTATTCGGCCTCGGTTGTGGAGTCTGCTGTGGACCCTTATTTGCTGCTTTTCTAGCAAACAGCACACGATCCTATCGCGAAAACATATCCAGATGTAGACTTTCTATCATCCGGATCCGACTGGAAATCCGCATCTGTATACCCTTGGATTTGTAGTGAACTACCATCGAATACCAAACAAAACTCTTTTGTCCTTCGAAGGTACTTAAGTATGCATTTCACAGCTGTCCAACGCTCCTGCCCTGGGTTGGCCTGGAATCTGCTTACTACACTCACTGCTTGGGCGATGTCAGGACGAGTGCAAAGCATGGCATACATGATGCTCCCTATGGCTGAGGCATAGGGAACATCTTTCATGCTCTCGATCTCCTCAGAGTTCTTTGGAGACATCTTCTTGGAGAGATTGACTCCATGCCTGAAAGGATCATTTCCTTTCTTGGAGTTTTCCATGCTGTATCTCTTGACTATTTTGTCAATATAAGCAGACTGGGATAATCCTATTATCCGCTACGATCTATCTCTATAGAGTCGAAGACCTAGTATATAGGAGGCTTCTCCAAGGTCTTTCATGGAGAATTGCTGTGGTAGCCATACTTTTATCATAGTTAACATTCCTACATCATTCCCAATGAGCAAAATGTCATCTACATACAGAACCAGAAATGTAACCTTGTCACCACTGGCCTTCCTGTAAACACAAAGTTCATCCAGATTCTGCTCAAAATCAAACTTTTTGACCGTAGAGTCAAATCAGATGTTTCAACTTCTAGAAGCTTGCTTGAGTCCATATATGGGTCTATTCAACTTACAAACCATGTGTTCCTGACCCGCAGCTACAAAACCTTGCGGTTGCTGCATATAGATATCTTCAGCAAGATCTCCATTCAGGAACGCAGTTTTGACATCCATCTGCCAAATCTCATAGTCATAGTAAGCTGCTACAGCTAGCAGGATCCTAATGGATTTAAGCATGGCCCCGGGCGAAAGGGTTTCCTCATAATCGATGCCTTCTTTCTGAGTGTATCCTTTCTCCACCAGACGAGCTTTGTAGGTCTCAACCCTGCCATCAAGGCCCTTCTTCCTCTTGTAGATCCATTTGCAACCAATTGCTTTTACCCCGGAGGGCGGATCCACTAGAGTCCAAACTCCATTGGTCTCCATTGAGTACATTTCAGCTCTCATGGCATCTACCCATTTAAGGGAGTCTTTGTCCAACATAGCTTCCGTATAGGTTACGGGATCCTCTTTACTAGTCAAGGTTTCGACCTGGTAAGTATCTTGATCGTAACCAAAATGAACCAGTGGCCTAGACACCCGGGTAGATCTTCTAGGTTGGTTACTACCTGGAACTTGTGGGACACCTCCCACTGCATTTGAGCTCTCCTCATCAAGAACAATTTCCTAACGAAGATTGTCCAGGATGTAGTCATTTTCCAAGAATTGTGCATTCCGAGTGCAGAACACCTTCTGCTCACTTGGATCATAGAATAGGTAACCCACTGAGCCCTTTGGGTAGCCTACGAATAGGCAACAGCTGGTCTTGGATTCCAATTTGTCCGGATTCGTTCTTTTAACGTGAGCCGGACAACTCCAAATCTTCAAGTGTCGTACACTTGGTTTCTTTCCGGTTCAAAGCTAATAGGGAGTCTTAGGAACTGATTTGGTTGGAACCCGGTTCAGCACGTATATCGTAGTCTCTAATGCGTATCCTCAAAAGGATGTGGTTTACTCTGAATGGATGAGAAGTGACCGGACCATATCTAATAGGGTCCTATTCCTCCTCCCTGAAACACCGTTAAGTTGAGGTGTAGTAGGAGGAGCTAACTGTTATACTATCCCGTTTACCTTTAAGTAGTCCCTGAATTCGTCAGAGAGATATTCGCCGCCTCGATCTGATTGAAGGGACTTAATTTCTCTCCCTAACTGTTTCTCGACCTCTTGTCTGTACTCTTTGAACTTTTCAAAGGATTCAGACTTATGTCTCATTAGGTATACGTAACAATACCGAGAATAGTCATCAGTGAATGTAATGAAATACACGTGTTGGTTACAGGTCCTAACACTCAAGGGACCACATACATCAGAATGTATAAGGTCAAGCATGCATGTACATCTTTCAGGCTTACCGTTAAATGGCTTCTTTGTCATTTTATCCTTAAGGCAAGGCTCACAAGTGGGAAGATCTTCTACAGTAAAAAAATCCAAAGGACCATCCTTTACCAGTCTTGTGATTCGGTCAATACCGATATGGCCAAGTCGGTAATGCCACAGGCACGTGGGATTAACTGTATCACGTGCTCTTTTCTTTGGGATTTCAGCCGATGAAGTTTCAGCTATGTTAGTTTCTAGAGAAGGATGTAGAACATAGAGATCGTTCTGCAGTTCCCCATATGGATGAATTTATTGTTTCTTTTAATAGTAATCGTATTACTGAAAAAGACAGAATATCCATCCGCACACAGTTTTGAGACAGAAATCAAATTTCTTCTTAGATTTTGCACAAAAAGATAATCTTTAAGTACAATATTTCCTTCTCTAAATTTTAATTCTACGGTGCCTATTGCCGTAGCTGCAACACTTGCAGAAGTCCCCAAGTAGAGCATCACTTCTCCATCATTCAGCCTTCTGCTTACCTTGAAACCCTGTAGTGAGTTACACACATGAGTTGAAACCCCGGAGTCAATACACCAGGACGCAAAAGCTACCAATAAGTTGGTTTCTATGACACAAGATTCGAAATTACATTTCTTGGATTCCAGGTACTAAGGACAATTCCTCTTCCAGTGGCTGGTTTGTTTGCAGAAGTGGCATGCATCTGCTGTTCTGTCCTTCTCTGCTTCTTGGGCTTGGTAGTCTTCTTCTGAGGCTTCTTTGCCTTCCTCTTTTTCTTGCCCGTTTTGTTAGCTTCAACAAGCATCACCACAGGCTCATCCTTCTTAAGTAAGTCCTCGACCCTTTGCAACATATTGCTCAGCTCTTGGACTCTGACATTCAGCTTGTTCATATTGTAGTTTAATATGAACCCATTGAAGGAAGAGGGCAAGGAGTTCAGAATGGCATCCACTTGAGTGCCAAGATCTAGCCCGGATCCAAGGGCTTCCAGCTTGTTAACGTATCCCATCATCCGAAGATAATGGTCGTGAACTTTCTGCCCCTTGGACATCTGAGCGGTCATGAACATTTTCAAGACCTTTTGCCGAGTAGAACGGTTCTGTTCTTCGTACATTGTTTTCAGACTGTCCAATATGTCCTTAGCGAGTTCGATCTGATCGAATTGCCTCTGTATTGAGTTGTCCAAAGAAGCAATGACATAGCAGCAGGCTAGGGAGTTTTTATCCTCCCAATCTTGGAATTCTCTCCTACGGGCTTCAGAAGCCCTATCACCCGGACGTTCCGGGGCAGGAGATTTGACTACCTTGTCCAATTTTTCAGATGTTAAAACTAGCATTAGGTTACGATACTAGTCGGCATAGTTTGGGCCCTTAAGCTTGTTGTCGTCAAGAAGCTTTGCAAATTGTTCTTTTGCCATTTTCTGATAAAACAGCAAACATTAGTCCACAACCTTATTTGATTCATGTTCATATCACAGACATGGATTTTAATCTATGTTCCATTCCCATTTGTTCATCTCTGAATTTTCCCTCCTTCTCAGGGATGGAGACAACGACTTGTCTCTGGAAATGTGAGAAAGCACATAGGGTGCATGGAGCCAACTGTTTCAGCTGCAAAACCCCACCACCTTTCTATGAAGGATCATATCCACTCATCATATGAGTTTTCCCTTTGCCCTCTGTCAGACAAGGTTCGAAGTCGTTCTCAGGTAAACCTTTCTGTCCAGTGAGTGCTCACCCATCATATTCGTGAACGCCAAGGTACCGTCAGAGAGTTCCCATTTTCTGGTGAAGCCCCTCCCACATCGGTCTATGATGCCACTATCATCTCATGAAACACTTGGACAAGCCCATCAGCAAATGAATAGCCCATTTTCTGGTGCGTTTCCTCATTACTAAAGGACCCATCCTCATGCTAATGATGGAAGGCCTTTAGAGAGTTCATCATATGAATCTCCCTATCACGTGCACTCATATTTAGTAGAGGGAACAAGAATTACGCCCTAATTTATTTTAGGTCAAACCAAAGTGGCTCCCACTGACTTTCATAAAGCTAGATTTTGGTGGGCCTAAATCGTCTAGGGTTCCGCACGTAACCTCTTCAGGAAGTGTGGGGCCCACCATTGAGGGAGGTCATCCAATGACCATGAGGGACACCATGGCAATGATGTGCATTCAGCCATGGTGTGCGCAAGTGCCACTATCGAATCTTCCTGGGCCAAGTACTTATGGCCCATGAACGTAGCACATCACACATCCATACATCACATGCAGGGAGGAATTGATCCAATCAATTAATTATCTGTAAAAACTCATTTTAATCCCATTTTAATCCATAATATTAACAGTTAATATCATCTAGGTATATGGGCTGAATTAGGGTTACCCAGTTCAGCCCATAGAGCTTTATCCTTTGAAGTGGGCTTTTGGCAGTTTTAACAATTTAAAACTGGGCCTTACAGGTTGGGCTGAATTAAATGTCCAATTAATTATCAATCCTTAGGCCCATTAAACAAAAAAAAAAAATTGGGCTGATATTCAGCCTTCATCGAACCCCAGATTCGGTCCAAACAATTTGAACCAATCTTGGTTCGAATGGGTCTAGGGTTTGATTTTTAATTAAATCTTTAATTCAAGAAAATAATCTAAAATTAAAGAACTGATAAAACAAAACAAGAATCAGCCAATCCAGGGCTGTTCGTACAATCCATCTTGCAAAACAGAGGTTAGATCACAGAATGCAATTTCACAAACTGCAAATCGCAGGGAGCGAATGTCCCATCTGCGAAATCTCCTTCCTTGCGCCACCATCTTCGATCCAAAATTAAAATAAATAGAAAACCTAATTTCTATTAAAATTACATCAGATCAAATACCTAATACATTGAGTCTAAAAAATAAAAAAAAATTATTTCCAGACCAAATGTAATGAATAAATCAAGAAACTGCAAATCTTGCAGGTTCCCTACGCAAACCAAGAATTCGATCTCCTCTTGCATGAACAGCCCATAAGTCAAGAAAATCATAAAGAACTATTCTAAACAATAATCAGATTTATATAAAATTAATTTCAGATTATTCGCCCAAAATTTTGGGAGCAAATTCCCAAAAAACACTTATCTGCGCAAATTGGGTATAACACCTTCTGCCCATTTGCGCAGGTTCAGATCTGAATTAAATTGATTCAAGATTTGAACCATGGCTTTGATACCACTGAAGGGATGGGATATCCATCACATGGATGCCCATGTCTTGTGGAATGGACTGGGCGAATTTCAAAAATGTCTCCCATCTCTATAGGGAATCGAATTCCCTATTTTAGAAAAAACATATTTTTCAAGGATCAATCTTGAACCATGAATCAAATCAGATCTGAACCAAAAGGAGTAGGAGGGAGGATGTACCTGATACGGAGAAACAGTATCTCCCAATGGAGGTGTTCACGCCCAAGGAAGAATCCAAAATCTGCTCCCACAGAAGATGGCGCAGTGCAGGATGGAGCAGAATCAACAATGTTATTCCAAAAGAACTTAACCCTTTGCAAGAATCAACTGGATGGCTTGTGTGTATAGCTCCAATCAATCTTTTCCCAAAAGATTGGTATCAAGATCAGATCTTGATTTCTCCCAAGAACTGGAGATCGAACTGAAGGTGATGGCGGCGGCAGTAACGAGGCATTAAGAGAGTATTCGTAGAGTGCAGAATTTTCTCTTCTTGTGATTTCAGCTCTGAAGGGAATTGAACATCAATCAATAAAAGCTGCCGCCCCTTTCTGCTTTCATAATCTTCAAGGGATTAGCTCCTAATCCTATTAGGAGTTGCTGATCCAAATCATATTTGGATTACAAGTCCCTTTAAGTGATAAGGGAGAACCCTTATTTTATCTGTAGATCAGAACAGCCATCTCCTAATCTAATTAGGAGGCTTCCAGATCTAAATCTCATTTAGATCTTGGACTCTCTAAGTGGATAGGGTCTAGGCCCAATCCTATCAACTGATCCATCTCAGAATTCGCCCCTTTTAATTTCACTGATCAAATCAGCCCAGTTCAAAATGGGCTTAAGGCCCATTTAAGGTTATATACTCACTTAGCCTTCCAAACTGCTGCCCAGTTGGGCTTCCTTGTAAGGCGTGGGACCCAGACATTGATCTACACATCAGCCACATGGGTTCAACCCATCCTTTGTAACAAGGCCTGGCCGAATACACTGTTATGGATAGTGCACCCCCTGAAACCCATCTTATGGGCTCTATGGGCCCAACACTTACCTTAAGTGGTCCCTGGGCCAAGCCACCTTGTAACACCCAGGGACTGTGGGCAGATGCAAGATTAGCCCATTAGGTATTATCCTCAATTGTCTTATACTTGACCTCTCAGCCCATAATGATCAAACACTGCCTGACAAGGGAGGACCTCTCCCTCGACTGCAAGGAACAGTGTTGCACTCTTTACTTACATGGATCCCGGGAATTAAAACCTTTTTGCAAACCATTTTGAAACCATAACATATATATATCTTTATATAAATATATTTTGCAAAAAAAAATCTCAACAATTGAAATCGGTTGCCGGCAATCTTGGTTTCAATCAGAGAGAGTGCATCCCCGATCATTACCTTTGTCCGACAAAGGGGCTGATCCTGTCACTATGATCACCCACTCCGATGAATTCTCGGACTGTCCCAACATACCCAGGTTTTGACCCCCGCTAAGGATCTCACTGATTGGTACATCAAAGACAACCCAATCCGACACCTAGTGTAGTATCATAATCAAGTCTAGGGGTTATGTGTAACTTTCCAGTTTTGCCCATCTATCTTCAAGGTCGAGGGCAATACTGGAAATCTGGTCCGGTTCAATGGTTCTATTATCCCTACACTGCATGTGCTTCGGGTCTCACCCTGGTAGCTGAGACAAGCCACCCCAACAGTTGGCAGCACACCAGTGTCAGCCTTGGCAGGATAAATCTCCCCAGACTTACCCAATGGCTGTGAACATTCTAAATTAACACAAGTCTCATTAAGTGTCCAATTTAAGGGTATTACACAGAAACACACCACAGGAACATGAATCAAATGTGTACTTTATTCATTTACAATAAATTCATAATGTACATAATTCTGAT
Source organism: Nelumbo nucifera (assembly GCF_055504915.1). Lineage (NCBI taxonomy): Eukaryota > Viridiplantae > Streptophyta > Magnoliopsida > Proteales > Nelumbonaceae > Nelumbo > Nelumbo nucifera. The sequence continues at coordinate 76,583,626 of NC_142650.1, forward strand.
TGAAGCTAAGGGCATACAACTGTCTAACAGGGATTTCACAGGGAACACACTTGCATTCTGAAGATTAGATCTCAGAAACCCTAGAGGAGAAAAATCAGTTTGCCACTTTCTTCTCTAGTTCTCTTCTCCATCATCCGCCGCCAACCACCACCAGTTCAATTTCTTTGAGAGGGAAAGATCAAGAAAGAGTTCTTGATATCAGTCTTTGCTGAAAGGCTGATTTAGTTCGGTGCTCATTGTTTCCAGAGGATTCTTGTGAAGTATTCAGTGCGTAGGACACACTCTGTTGGTTCTGTTCCACAGTTGCTATGTCTTCTTCAGCAAGTGCAGATCTTGGTGTCTTCTTTGGGCATGAACACCAACTTTGGGAGATATTACTTCTCTGGATCAGGAATAATCACTCCCTTCTCTTTCGGTTCAAATCTGGTTTGGTTTGGTTCAAGTAGGATCCTTGAATTTGATTCTAAAATCAGGGAATGCGATTCCCAGTTGGAAGGAAGGTAGGAAATTTTTGAAATTTGCCCACCCATTCCGCAACAGTTTTGGCGTCCATACGATGGATCCTACAATCCCTTTTACATCATATGAATCTCCGTATCACATGCACTCATATTTCAGTGGAGGGAACGAAATATTACGCCCTAGTTTAATTTAGGTCAAACCAATGTGTCTCCCACTGACTTTCATAAATCCAGATTTAGATGGGCCCTAAACGGCTAGGGTTCCACACGGTTCCTCTTGGGGAGGAAGCTGAAATAGGGCCCACCATGAAGGGAAGTCATCCAATGATCTTAAGGACACCATGTCAATGATGTGCATTCAGCCATGGTGTGCACAAGAGCCACTATCGTATTAGCATGGGCCAAGTGCTTATGGCCCATGAACGTTGCACATTACACATCCATACAAAACACACAGGAAAATCATAATTGGTCCAATCAATTAAATAACTGTAAAACCCATAATTAAAGCCCATAAGTTTTCATAATATTACTGATTAATATTATCTAGGTATATGGGCTGAATTGCAAAGAGTAGTTCGACCCATATAACTTTTATGCTGTAATGGGCTAAAGCAGTTTTAACATATTAAAACTGGGTTTTACAGGTGTGGGCTGAATTGCACCTTGCAATTAACCATCAAATCCTGGACCCATGAGTGAAAAATTAGGGCTGAGAACAGCCCCCATCGAACCACAAATTCAGTCCAACCAGTTTGGTCCAATCTAGTTCGAATGGGTCTAGGGTTTGATTTTTAATTCAAGATTTAATTCAAGAACATGATTTGAAATTAAATTACAGATACAAGACAATCAAGAATCAGTAGGAGGGCTGTTCGTAGTTATGCTACCCTGCAAAAGCAAAAGTTAGATCACAGTATGCAGTTTCCAAAATTGTAAACCGCAGATGGCCGAACCCAAATCTATGAAATTCTCCTCCTTGCACTTTCTACTTCAACTTTGAATAGAATAAAATAGAAAAACCTATTTTCTATTAATATTACATCAAAATTTAATTCCTATACATTCCGTCTAAAAGTTAAAAAAAAAATTAATTACAGACCAAGAATGAAAAGAACAGTAGGTGCGTAGATTTCTTGCACCATTAAAGAATTCGATCTCCACCGTACGAACAACCCAAAAATCAAGAAAAATATATAGAACAATTCTAAATATAATTCAGATTTATAAATATTTAATTTCAGATCAATAGCCCAAAAACTGGGAACAAATTTCCCAGAAAACGCTAATTTGCTCAAATCGGGTAGAATGCCTTCTGCCCATCTGCGCAAACCCAGATCTGGTTAATTTTGGTTCAAGATTTGAACTTGGCTCTGATACCACTGAAGGGATGAGAGATCCATCATATGGATGGCTGAACCCAGCAAGAAGGTTGGGCGAAATTTCAAAAATTTCTCTCTCCCATGTGGGAATCGCATTCCCTATTTTAGAAAACCGCATTTTCAATGATCAATCTTGAACCCAAACCAGACCGAATCTTAAACCAAAAGGGAGTGGAGGGATATACCTGATATGAAGTAGTAATAACCTCCAATGAAGGTGTTCACGCCCAAGGAAAAATCCAATGACTGCTTCCACCGAAGATGACACGGTGCAAGATGAAGCGGAATCAGCAGGATGGTTCTTCCGCAAATACCAAATTCCTTAGCAAGAATCTGATGGAGGGCTAGTGAGCACGACTTCAGATTACCTTTTCTGCCAAAAGGTAATATCAAGAACCCTTCTTGATTGCTCCCCCAGGTGGAGGTCGAACTGGTATAGCGGCAAGAGCAGGAGAGGAGACAGTGCAGTCAAACTGTGTTGTCTCTCTATGGATTTCAACAGTCTGTTAGATGATTTGGAGGTCCACCCTGCTCTCCTCTTTATAGCCTTAAAGAGAGGATCTCCTAATCCCATTAGGAGTTTCCAAATCTAAATCTTTTATTTGGATCTGGACTCTCTTTAAGAGATAAGGACAATCCCTTATCTTATCTGTAGATAAAGATCAGCCTTCCTAATCAAATTAGGAGTTTCCCGATCCAAATCTTAATTTGGATATGGACTCTTTAAGTGGATAGGGATAATCCCTTATCCTATCTGCTGATCCAAATCCCAAAATTGCCCCTATTTAATTAATCTTATTAAGCCACTTCGAATTGGGCTTTAGGCCCATTAAGTCTATGTGCTCACTTAACCTCTTAACCTGCTGCCCAGTTGGCTATCCGTGTATTGTGTGGGACCCAAATATTGATCTACACATCAGCCACATGGGTTCAGTCCAGCCTTTGTTACAAGGCTTGGCCAAATTCACTATAGGAGACAGTGAACCCTGAGTCCATCACCATGGGCTCTTAATGGGCCCAACATTTACACTAAATGATCCTTGGGTCAAACAACCTTATAAAAGCCCAAGGACTATGGGCAGAAGCAATATTAGCCCATCAGGTATTACCCTCAATGGTCTTTCACTTAACCTCTCAGTCCATAATGATCAAACACTACCCGACAAGAGAGGACTTCTCCCTCGGCTGCAAGGTACAATGCTGCACTCTCTACTCGCATTGATCCCGGAAATTAAAATCTTTTGCAAACATTTTGAAACCATAATATATACAATATGCATTTCTCTATATAAATATATTTTGCAAAACAAATTTCAATGATTGAAATCAACTACTGGCAGTTTAAATTTCCATTAGAGAAAGTGCATCCCCGATCATTCACTTTGTCCGACAATGGGGTTGATCCTTTCACTATGATCACCCACTCAAATGAATTCTCGGACTGTCCCAACATACCCAGGTTTTGACCCCCTCTAAGGATCTCACTAATTGACATATCAAAGACAGCCCAATCCAACACCTAGTGTAGTATCATAATCGAGTCTAGGGGTTAGGTGTAACATTCTAGTTTTGCCCATCTATCTCCAAGGTCCAGGGCAATACTGGAATTCTGGTCCGATTCAGGGTTTTAAGAAAACCCACACTGCATGTACCTCAGGTCTCACCCTAGCAGCTGAAACAAGCCACCCCAACCAACTTGGCGGCACATGAGTGTCAGCCTTGGCAGGATAAATCTCCCCAGATCTATCCAATGGCTATGAAGATTCTAAACTAACACGAGTCTCATATGTTTATAGTTTGAGGGTATTACACAAAAACATACCATAATAACATGAATCAAATATGTACTTTGTTCATTTACATTAAATGTCATAATGTATATCATTCTAATTGGATCTAAGGGCATATACTGTCTAACAATAGCCGTAACGAACTGGAGGCTTGGAAACTCGGATAGATCTTCTAAGTTGGTTATTTTCTGGAGGTAGTGGGACATCTCTTCTCCTCATCAAGAATAACTTTTTGATGATGATTATCTAGGATGTAATCTTCTTCTAAGAAGTGGGCATTTCAATTGCGAAGCACCTTTTGCTCTTTTGGATCATAAAATAAGTAACCTACAGAGCCTTTGGGGTAGCCTATAAATAGACAATGACTGGTCTTGGATTCCAATTTGTCAGCACTAGTTCTTTAAACATGTGTCGAACAACCCCAAATTTTCAAGTGTCTTACACTAGGTTCCTTATCGATCCAAAGCTAATAGGGAGTCATCAAAACGGATTTGGTTAGAACCCGGTTCAACACGTATATCACAGTCTCTAATGCATAACCCCAAATGGATGTGGGTAGTTCCGAATGTACGAGAAGTGATTGGACCATATTCAATAAAGTCCGGTACCTCCTTTAAGTAGTCCCTGAATTCATTAGAGAGATACTCGCCACTTCGATCTGATCAAAGGGTCTTAATCTCTCTCCCTAACTGCTTCTCAACTTCTTGTCTGAATTCTTTAAACTTTTCAAAAGATCCAGACTTATGTCCCATTAGGTACACGTATCCATACCATGAGTAATCATCGGTAAAGGTTATGAAATAAACATGCTAGTTACATGTCCTAACATTCAAGGGACCACATACATCACTATGTATAAGGTCAAGTGTGCATGTAGATCTTTCAGGCTTACCGGTAAAAGGCCGTTTCGTCATCTTACCCTGAAGGCACGGTTCACTGGTTGGAAGATCTTCTAGAGTTAGAAAATCCAAATGACCATCCTTTATCAACCTTGTGATACGATCTATATTAATGTGGCCAAGTCGGTAATGCCACAGGCACGCGGGATTAACAATATCACGAGTCCTATTCTTGGGGATTATTTCCGATGTAGTTTCAGTAAGGTTAGTTTTGTTAGATAGTATATGCCCTTAGCTCCAATCAGATGGATGTACATTATGACATTTATTGTAAATAAATAAAGTACATATTTGATTCATGTTATTGTGGTGTGTTTCTCTGTAATACCCTTAAACTGGACACATAATGAGACTCGTTTTAGTTGTTAGACAGTTGTATGCCCTTAGCTTCAATCAGAATTATGTACATTATGAATTTATTGTAAATGAATAAAGTACACATTTGATTCATGTTCCTGTGGTGTGTTTCTGTGTAATACCCTTAAACTGGACACTTAATGAGACTTGTGTTAGTTTAGAATGTTCACAGCCATTGGGTAAGTCTTGGGAGATTTATCCTGCCAAGGCTGACACTGATGTGCGGCCAACTGTTGGGGTGGCTTGTCTCAGCTACCAGGGTGAGACTCGAAGCACATGTAGTGTAGGATTAATAGAACCTCTGAATAGGACCAGATTTCCAGTATTGCCCTGGACCTTGGAGATAGATGGGCATAACTGGAAAGTTACACCTGACCCCTAGACTCGATTATGATACTACACTAGGTGTTGGATTGGGCTGTCTTTGATATACCAATCAGTGAGATCCTTAGCGGGGGTCAAAACCTGGGTATGTTGGAACAGTCCGAGAATTCATCTAAGTGAGTGATCATAGTGACAGGATTAGCCCCTTTGTTGGACAAAGGTAATGCGCTCTCTCTAATGGAAACCAAGACTGCTGGCATCCGATTTCAATTGTTGAGATTTTGTTTTGCAAAATATATTTATATACAAAGATATATATGTTATGGTTTCGAAATGATTTGCAAAAGGTTTTAATTCCCGGGATCCATGTATGCGGAGAGTGCAACATTGTTCCTTGCAGTCGAGGGAGAGGTCCTCCCTTGTCGGGCAGTGTTTCATCATTATGGGCTGAGAGGTTAAGTGTAAGACCATTGAGGATAATACTTGATGAGCTAATCTTGCATCTGCCCACAGTCCCTGGGTTTTACAAGGTGGCTTGGCCCAGGGACCACTTAGGGTAAGTGTTGGGCCCATAGAGCCCACAAGATGGGTTTCAGGGGGTGCACTGTCCATAACAGTGTATTCGGCCAGGCCTTGTAACAAAGGATGGGCTGAACCCATGTGGCTGATGTGTAGATCAATGCTTGGGTCCCACGCCATACAAGTGTTAGACAGTTTTGTATGCCCTTAGCTTCAATCATTTTGATGTACTTTTGTTATTTAGTGGAAATAAATAAAGTGCATGTTTGATTCATGTTGTTTGGTTTAATTCTGTGTAAAACCCTAAAACTGGACATTTGTAGAGACTCATGTTAGTTTTAAATGTTCACAACCGTTGGATAAGTCTGGGGAGATTTATCCTGCCAAGGCTGATACTAGTGTGCACCAAGTGTTGGGATGGCCTGTCTCAGCCATCAGGGTAAAACCCGAGGCACATACAGCATGGGATTACTTGAATCCTTGAACCGGACCAGATTTCCAGTCTTGCCCTGGACCTTGGAGATAGATGAGCAAAACTGGAAAGTTACACCTGACCCCTAGACTCGATTATGACACTTCACTAGGTGCTGGATCAGGCTGCCTTTGATATGCCAATCAGTGAGATCCTTAGTGGGGATCAAAACCTGGGTATGTTGGGGCAGTTTGAGAATTCATCTGAGTGGGTGGTCATAGTGACAGAATCAGCCACTTTGTCGGACAAAGGGTAATGATCGGGAATGCACTCTCTCTGATGGAAACCAAACTGCCGGCAGTTGATTTCAATCGTTGGAATTTTGTTTTTGCAAAATTAATATATTTACATATATATGTACGGTTTCAAAATGTTTGCAAATGGTTTTAATTCCCGGGATCCATGTGAGAGGAGAGTGCGGCACTGTTCCTTGCAGCCGAGGGAGAGGTCCTCTCTTGTCGGGCAGTGCTTGCACCTGCCCACAGTCCCTGGGTTTTTATAAGATGGCTTGGCCCAGGGGCCACTTAATGTAAGTGTTGGGCCCATAGGGTCCATACGATGGACTCAAGGGGTTCATTGAGTTTTTCAGTGAATTCGGCTGGGCCTTGTATTAAAGGCTGGGCCGAACCCATGTGGCTGGTGTGTAGATCAATGCTTGGGTCCCACGCCATACAAAGAAGCCCAACTGGGTAGCAGATTGGAAACTAATTAAACACTGAATACTTAATGGGCCAAAAGCCCATTTCGAGGTGGGCTGATATGATCACCCATCAATGGGGCGAATTTGAGATTGAAGTTAGCAAAAAGGATTGGGCTCTTAGCCTTATCCACTCTTAGAGACCAAATTCAAATCAGATTTGAATCTGGTAACCTCCTGATAAGATCAGGAGTAAGCTAACTCTATCTGGGAAAGGGATTAAGATTATCCCCTATCCAAATACTGATTTGGATTGGGATAACTCCTAATTAGGAGATTTCTTAATCAAGAAGAAAGGGAGGAGATTTTGAATGAACCAAGAGGGAGAGAAATCAGATTTCGATCCAAGGGGTTTTGGTAAGCAAGAAGGGTTCCTGCGATTTGAGATTAGATCTCATACTCTCCAGAAAAGAAAACAGTTCAGCCTTTTTCGTTTCTGGAAATCTCCTCCTGCCGCCGCCATCTGCATTATTGCAAGATTTGATCTTTGCAGAAAAGAAAGTCAAGAAACCAGTTCTTGACATCAGTCTTGCAAGAAAGACTGAAAGAATTCAGTGTTTAGTACATCCAGGGGATTCTTGCGAAGGATCCAGTGTGTAGGACGCACCCTGCTGGTTCTGTTCCATCCACAGCTGTGTCATCTTCAGTAGGGACAGATCTTGGAGCATTCTTTGGGCGTGAACACCAACTTTGGGAGATACTGCTTCTCCGGATCAGGTATAATCCTCCCATTTATCTTTTGGTACAGATCTGGTTTGGTTAGGGTTCAAGTAGATCCTTGAATATTGTATTCTAAATTCAGGGAATATGATTCCCAGTTGGGAGAAGGTAGGAAATTTTTGAAATTCGCCCCACCCATTCCTTAACCTTTATGGCGTCCATCAGATGGATCCTACCATTCTTTCAGTGGTATCAGAGCCACAGGTTTGAATCTTGAACCAAAAGAAAATCAGATCTGACCCTGCGCAGATGGATAGAAGGTGTTCTTTCAAGATTTGCGCAGATTGTTTTCTTTTTTTTTTTCAAGAAACTGTTTCTTGTTAAGGGCGATTGATCTGAAATTAATTTTATTAAATCCAAAATTTATTTGGAATTGTTCTTTATTTATTTTGATTTAATGGACTGTTCAAACCTGGAGATCGCAGTGCAGTTTTAGCGCAGATGGTCTGCGCACCCTTTTTCTTTTCTATTTATTTATTTCATTCAATTCGGTCTGTAAATAATTTTTTTTTTATTTTTAGACTGAATGTATAGGATTTGATCAAGAATGTAATTAATAGAAATAGGATTTCTATTATTTTTCTTGATTAAAGAAAATGGAAGGAGATGGCGGCGCTGGAGATTTGCAGATGGAGAAATCATTTTCTGCGATTTGCAGTTTATGAAACTGCAACCCTTGTGATTAACCTATGTTTTGCAGGTGGTGCGAACAGTCCATAATTGTTTTGTGTTTGCTAGAAATCAAAACTATTAATTTCAGATCATTCAATAATTAATTCTTGAATTGAAAATCAGTTTTGGACCATTTCGGACTAGATTGGACCAAAACTGTTTGGACCGAATCTGGGTTTCGAAAGGGGCTGTTCTCAGTCCAATTGTCTCACACTTTTGTTCCAAATCTGATGTTCAATTACAGGGATTAATTCGGCCCACCTGTAAAGCCCAATTTTAAAGGGTTAAAACTGTAAAAGCCCATTATTGTGAGATAAGCTGTATGGGCCGAACTGCTATCTGCGATTCAGCCCATACACCTAGTGGACATTAATCGTTAATGACTTGGTTTTTAAATGGGCCGTTGAATGGGCTTTACAGCAATTAATTGATTGGATCAATTCCTCCTTTACATGTGATGTTTGGATGTTTGATGTGCTGCGACCATGGGCCATAAGTACTTGGCCCGTGATGACTCGTTAGTGGCTCTTGCGCACACCATGGCTGAATGCACATCATTGCCATGGTGTCCCTGAAGGTCATTGGATGACCCCCTCTTTGCCTGGTGGGCCCCACAACCCTGAAAAGGGATGCGTACGGAACCCCTAGCCGATTAAGGCCCACCAGAAATCTGACTTTATGAAAGTCAGTGGGAGCCACTTTGGTTTGACCTAAATTAGAACTAGGCCGTAATTTTGTTCCCTCCAGCAAATATGAATGCAAGTGATAGGGAGATCCATATGATGGACTCTCTAAAGGCCTTCCGTCATTAGCACAATGATGGGTCCATCAGTAATGAGGAAACGCACCATAAAATTGGGCTATCCATTTGCTGTTGGATCTGTTAGAGTGTTTCATAAGATGATAGGGGCGTCATAGACCGATGTGGGAGGGGCTTCACCAGAAAATGGGAACTCTCTCATGGTACCTTGGCGTAACCTGAATATGATGGGTGTGCACTCACTGGACAGAAGGGTTTACCGGAAAACGGCTTTGAACCTTGTCTGACAGAGGCCAAAGGGAAACTCATTTGATGAGTGGATATGATCCGTCACAGAAAGGTGGTGGGGTTATGCAGCTGAAACAGTTGGCTTCACGCACCCCATGTGATTTCCCACATTTCCAGAGACATTTCGTCGTCTCCGTCACTGAGATAGGAGGGAAATCTCAGAGATGAACAAATGGGAATGGAACATAGATTAAAAGCCATATCTATGTAGGTAAACATGAATCAAACTAAGGTTGTGGACTAATGATTTTGCTGTTTTATCAGAAAATGGCAAACGGTCAATTTGCAAAGCTTTTAGACGATAACAAGCTTAAGGGCCCAAACTATGCCGACTGGTACAGAAATCTTATGCTGGTCCTAACTTCTGAAAAGTTAGACAAGGTAGTGAAAAATCCTGCCCCGGAACGTCCGGGTGATAGGGCTTCTGAGGCCCGTAGGAGGGACTACCAAGATTGGGAGGATAAGAACTCCCTAGCCCGCTGCTTTGTCATTGCCTCATTAGACAACTCAATACAGAGGCAGTTCGATCAGATCGAACTTGCCAAGGACATATTGGACAGTCTAAGGACAATGTATAAGGAGCAGAACCGTTCTACTCGACAGAAGGTCCTGAAATTGTTCATGACCGCGCAGATGACCAAAGGGCAGAAAGTTCATGACCATTGTCTTCGGATGATGGGATACATCAACGAACTTGAAGCTCTTGGATCCGGGCTAGATCTTGGCACGCAAGTGGATGCCATCCTAAATTCTTTGCCCTCTTCCTTCAATGCGTTCACTATGAACTACAATATGAATAAGCTGAATGCCAGCGTCCAGGAACTCAGCAATATGTTGCAGAGGGCCGAGGATTTACTCAAGAAGGATGAGCCTGTGGTTATGCTTGCTGAAGCTAACAAATCGGGCAAGAGAAAGAGAACGACAAAGAAGCCCCAGAAGAAGACTACCAAACCCAAGAAGCCGAAGAAGAACAAGGCATCTGATGTCTGTCACTTCTGCAAGCAGACCGGCCACTGGAAGAGGAACTGTCCTACCTACCTGGAATCTAAGAAAGGTAATATCGAAACTTGTGTCATAGAAACTAATATGTTAGTTACTTCTGTGTCCTGGTGTGTTGACTCCGGGGCTTCAACTCATGCGTGTAACTCACTGCAGGGGTTCAAAGTTAGCAGAAGGTTGAGTGAAGGTGAAGTGACACTGTTCTTGGGAACAACTGCAAGTGTTGCAGCTGCGGCAATAGGAACCGTAGAATTAGTTTTTAAAGAAGGAGTCCTTGTACTTAAAGATTGTCTTTATGTACAGAACTTGAGAAGGAATTTAATTTCTGTTTTAAAATTGTGTGCTGATGGATATACTGTTTACTTTAGTAATATGATTACTGTTAAACGGAATAATAAATTCATCGCATGCGGGGAACTGGAGAACGGTCTCTATGTTCTGCATCCTTCTTTGGAAACTAACTTAACCGAAACTACGTCGGTCGAAAATCCCAAGAAAAGGACTCGTGATACAGTAAATCCCACATGCCTCTGGCATTACCGACTTGGCCACATCGGTGTCGACCGAATCACAAGACTGGTAAAGGATGGTCCTTTGGATTTTCTAACCGTAGAAAATCTTCCCACTTGTGAACCTTGCCTCCAAGGTAAGATGACTAAGCGGCCATTTGACGGTAAGCCTGAAAGATGTGCAGGCACACTTGACCTAATACATACTGATGTATGTGGTCCCCTGAGTGTTAGGACACGGAATCAACACGTGTACTTCATCACCTTTACAGATGATTTTTCACGATATGGTTACGTGTACCTAATGAGACATAAGTCTGAATCATTTGAAAGGTTCAAAGAGTTCAGACAGGAAGTCGAGAAACAGTTAGGGAGAGAAATTAAGGCCCTTCGATTAGATCGAGGTGGCGAGTATCTCTCTGACGAATTTAGGGACTACTTAAAGGCCAATGGGATAGTGTCACAACTAGCTCCTCCTTCTACACCTCAACACAACGGTGTTTCAGAGAGGAGAAATAGGACCTTGTTGGACATGGTCCGGTCACTTCTCGTACGCTCAGAATTACCCACATCCTTTTGGGGATACGCATTAGAGACTGCTATCTACGTGCTGAATAGGGTTCCAACCAAATCAGTTCCGAAAACTCCATATGAGCTTTGGACCGGAAGGAAGCCAAGTGTGAGACACTTGAAGATTTGGGGTTGTCCTGCACACGTTAAAAGAACAAGTGCGGACAAGTTGGAATCTAAAACCAGCCATTGCCTATTTATAGGCTACCCAAAGGATTCGGTGGGTTATCTATTCTATGACCCAAGTGAGCAGAAAGTGTTCTGCAGTCGAAACGCCCGATTCTTAGAATCCGATTACATCCTGGACACCCATCGTCAGGAAATAGTTCTTGATGAGGAGAGCTCAGGAGCAGTGGGAGATGTCCCACAAGTTCCAGGTAATGAGCAACCTAGAAGGTCCACCCGGGTATCCAGACCACCAGTCCGATATGGTTATGACCAGGATAGTTACCTGGTGGAAGCCTTGACTAGTGAAGAGGATCCCGTGACTTACGCGGAAGCTATGTTAGACATAGACTCCCAGAAGTGGGTGGAGGCCATGAGAGCCGAGATGGACTCAATGGAGACCAATGGAGTCTGGACTCTAGTGGATCCGCCCTCCGGGGTAAAAGCAATTGGTTGCAAATGGATCTACAAGAGGAAGAAGGGCCCCGATGGCAGGATTGAGACCTTTAAAGCTCGTTTGGTGGCGAAAGGGTATACTCAGAAAGAAGGCATCGACTATGAGGAAACCTTTTCACCGGTGGCCATGTTTAAATCCATTAGGATCCTGCTAGCTGTAGCAGCGTACCATGATTAGGACATTTGGCAAATGGATGTCAAAACAGCGTTCCTGAATGGAGATCTTAGTGAAGATATCTACATGCAGCAGCCGCAAGGCTTCATTGCTGCTGGTCAGGAACACATGGTATGTAAACTTAATAGATCCATATATGGACTTAAGCAGGCTTCTAGGAGTTGGAACATCCGTTTTGATTCTGCAGTCAAAACGTTTGACTTTGAGCAGAATCCGGATGAGCCCTGTGTTTACAGGAAATCCAGTGGGGATAAGATCACCTTTTTAGTCTTGTATGTGGACGATATCCTACTCATTGGGAATGATGTAGGAATGTTGACTTCGGTCAAGGTATGGCTATCACAGCAGTTCTCCATGAAAGATCTTGGAGAAGCTTCATACATACTGGGTCTTCGACTCTATAGAGATAGATCGAAGCGGATAATTGGATTATCCCAGGCTGCTTACATTGACAAAATTGTCAAAAGATACAGCATGGAAAACTCCAAGAAAGGAAACGTTCCTTTCAGGCACGGAGTCACTCTCTCCAAGAAGATGTCTCCCAAGACTTCTGAGGAGATTGAGAGCATGAGAGACGTTCCCTATGCCTCAGCTGTGGGGAGCATCATGTATGCCATGTTGTGCACTCGCCCGGACATATCTCAGGCGGTGAGTGTGGTAAGCAGATTCCAGGAAAACCCAGGACAGGAGCATTGGACTGCTGTGAAGAACATACTCAAATACCTTCGAAGGACGAAAGAGTTTTGTCTGGTATTCGATGGTAGTTCACTGCAAGTTCTAGGGTATACCGATGCCGATTTCCAGTCGGATCCAGATGATAGAAAGTCTACATCTGGGTATGTTTTCACGATAGGATCGTGTGCTGTTTGCTGGAAAAGCAGCAAACAGGGGTCCACTGCAGACTCCACAACCGAGGCCGAGTACATTGCCGCAAGTGAAGCTGCCAAGGAAGCCGTGTGGATGAAGAAATTCATACACGAATTGGGAGCGATTTCATCCAGCACATCACCCATCCCGTTGTTGTGTGACAACAATGGAGCGATCGCCCAGGCTAAAAGAGCCTCGGGCCCACTCGAAGTCAAAGCACATCGAGAGGAAGTACCATGTACTGCGGGAGATCGTTGGTAGAGGGGACGTCCTAATTCAAAAGGTAGCATCAGCGGATAATGTGGCAGACCCATTGACTAAGCCACTGACACAGAAGGTGTTTGAGAAACACGTGGAAAGTATGGGACTCCGGCTTGTACCAGATTGGACCTAAGTGCAAGTGGGAGCTGTTAGACAGTTTTGTATGCCCTTAGCTTCAATCATTTTGATGTACTTTTGTTATTTAGTGGAAATAAATAAAGTGCATGTTTGATTCATGTTGTTTGGTTTAATTCTGTGTAAAACCCTAAAACTGGACATTTGTAGAGACTCATGTTAGTTTTAAATGTTCACAGCCGTTGGATAAGTCTGGGGAGATTTATCCTGCCAAGGCTGATACTGGTGTGCCACCAAGTGTTGGGATGGCCTGTCTCAGCCATCAGGGTAAGACCCGAGGCACATACAGCATGGGATTACTTGAATCCTTGAACCGGACCAGATTTCCAGTCTTGCCCTGGACCTTGGAGATAGATGGGCAAAACTGGAAAGTTACACCTGACCCCTAGACTCGATTATGACACTTCACTAGGTGCTGGATCAGGCTGCCTTTGATATGCCAATCAGTGAGATCCTTAGTGGGGATCAAAACCTGGGTATGTTGGGGCAGTTTGAGAATTCATCTGAGTGGGTGGTCATAGTGACAGAATCAGCCACTTTGTCGGACAAAGGGTAATGATCGGGAATGCACTCTCTCTGATGGAAACCAAACTGCCGGCAGTTGATTTCAATCGTTGGAATTTTGTTTTTGCAAAATTAATATATTTACATATATATGTACGGTTTCAAAATGTTTGCAAATGGTTTTAATTCCCGGGATCCATGTGAGAGGAGAGTGCGGCACTGTTCCTTGCAGCCGAGGGAGAGGTCCTCTCTTGTCGGGCAGTGCTTGATCATTAAGGGCTGAGAGGTTAAGTGTAAGACCATTTAGGATAATACCTGATGGGCTAATCTTGCACCTGCCCACAGTCCCTGGGTTTTTATAAGATGGCTTGGCCCAGGGGCCACTTAATGTAAGTGTTGGGCCCATAGGGTCCATACGATGGACTCAAGGGGTTCATTGAGTTTTTCAGTGAATTCGGCTGGGCCTTGTATTAAAGGCTGGGCCGAACCCATGTGGCTGGTGTGTAGATCAATGCTTGGGTCCCACGCCATACAAAGAAGCCCAACTGGGCAGCAGATTGGAAACTAATTAAACACTGAATACTTAATGGGCCAAAAGCCCATTTCGTGGTGGGCTGATATGATCACCCATCAATGGGGCGAATTTGAGATTGAAGTTAGCAAAAAGGATTTGGCTTTTAGCCTTATCCACTCTTAGAGACCAAATTCATATCAGATTTGAATCTGGTAACCTCCTGATAAGATCAGGAGTAAGCTAACTCTATCTGGGAAAGGGATTAAGATTATCCCCTATCCAAATACTGATTTGGATTGGGATAACTCCTAATTAGGAGATTTCTTAATCAAGAAGAAAGGGAGGAGATTTCGAATGAACCAAGAGGGAGAGAAATCAGATTTCGACCCAAGGGGTTTTGGTAAGCAAGAAGGGTTCCTGCGATTTGAGATTAGATCTCATACTCTCTAGAAAAGAAAACAGTTCAGCCTTTTTCGTTTCTGGAAATCTCCTCCTGCCGCCGCCATCTGCATTATTGCAAGATTTGATCTTTGCAGAAAAGAAAGTCAAGAAACCAGTTCTTGACATCAGTCTTGCAAGAAAGACTGAAAGAATTCAGTGTTTAGTACATCCAGGGGATTCTTGCGAAGGATCCAGTGTGTAGGACGCACCCTGCTGGTTCTGTTCCATCCACAGCTGTGTCATCTTCAGCAGGGACAGATCTTGGAGCATTCTTTGGGTGTGAACACCAACTTTGGGAGATACTGCTTCTCCGGATCAGGTATAATCCTCCCATTTATCTTTTGGTACAGATCTGGTTTGGTTAGGGTTCAAGTAGATCCTTGAATATTGTATTCTAAATTCAGGGAATATGATTCCCAGTTGGGAGAAGGTAGGAAATTTTTGAAATTCGCCCCACCCATTCCGCAACCTTTATGGCGTCCATCAGATGGATCCTACCATTCTTTCAACAAGGAAGCCCAACTGGGCAGCATTTTGGAAGGCTAAGTGAGTAAATAACCTTAAATGGGCCTTAAGCCCGTTTCGAACTGGGCTGATTTGATTAGTCACTTAAAGGGGTGAATTCTGAGATGGATCAGCTGATTGGATTGGGCCTAGACTCTATCCACTTAGAGAGTCCAAGATCTAAATAAGATTTAGATCTGGAAGCCTCCTAATTAGATTAGGAGATGGGCTGATCTGATCTGCAGATAAGATAAGGGTTATCCCTTATCACTTAAAGGGACTTCCAATCCAAATATGATTTGGATAGCAACTCCTAATGGGATTAGGAGCTGATCCCTTTAAGATTATGAAAAAAGAAAGGGGCGATACACAATTAGTGATTGATGTTCAATTCTCTTCAGAGCTGAAGTTCACAAGAAGAGAGATTTCTGCACCCTGCGAATTCTCTCTTGCTGCCGCCATCACCTTCAGTTCGATCTCCAGTTCTTGGGAGAAATCAAGATCTGATCTTGATTCCAATCTTTTGGGAAAAGGTTGGTTGGAGCTATACTCACAAGCCGTCCAGTTGATTCTTGCAATGGGTCAAGTTCTTTTGGAAGAACATTGCTGATTCTGCTTCATCCTGCATTACACCATCTTTAGTGGGAGCAAATTTTGTATCCTTCTTTGGGCGTGAACACCTCCATTGGTAGATATTGCTTCTCTGTATCAGGTACATCCTCCCTCTTACTCCTTTTGATTCAGATCTGGTTTGGTTCTTGATTCAAGATTGATCCTTGAAAAACATGTTTTTCAAATATAGGGAATTCGATTCCCTGCAAAGATGGGAGAAATTTTTGAAATTTGCCCTATCCATTCCGCAATACTTGGGCGTCCATGTGATGGATTTCCCATCCCTTCAGTGGAATCAGAGCCTTGGTTCAAATCTTGAATCAATTTAATTTTGATCTGAACCTGCGCAAATGGGCAGAAGGTGTTCTACCCGATTTGCACAGATATGGGTTTTGGGAAATTTGTTCCCAAAATTAATGGGTGAATAATCTGAAATTAATTTTATATAAATCTGATTATTGTTTAGAATAGTTCTTTATGATTTTCTTGATTTATGGGCTGTTCGTACAAAAGGAGATCCAATTCTTGGTTTGCATAGAGAACCTGCAAGATTTGCAGTTTCTTGATTTATTCATTACATTTGGTCTGTAAATAATTTTTTTTTTTTTTAGACTCAATTTATTAGGTATTCGATCTTATGTAAATTAAATAGAAATTAGGTTTTCTATTCATTTTATTTTTGGATCGAAGATGGCGGCGCAAGGAAGGAGATTTCGTAGATGGGACATTCGCTACCTACGATTTGCAGTTTGTGAAACTGCATTTTGTGATCTAACCTCTATTTTGTAGGATGGATTGTACGAACAGCCCTGGATTGACTGATTCTTGTTTTCTTTTATCAATTCATTAATTTCAGATAATTTTCTTGAATTAAAGATTTAATTAAAAATCAAACACTAGACCCATTCGAACCAAGATTGGTTCAAATTGTTTGGACCGAATCTAGGGTTTGATTAAGGCTGTATATCAGCCCTAATTTTTGTTCATATGGGCCTAAGGATTGATAATTAATTGGATATTTAATTCGGCCCAACCTGTAAGGCCCAGTTTTAAATTGTTAAAACTGCCAAAAGCCCACTTCAAAAGAACAAGCTGTATGGGCCGAATTGGGTAACCCTGATTCAGCCCATATACCTAGATGATATTAATTGTTAATATTATGGATTAAAATGGGCTTCAAATGGGCTTTTACAGATAATAATTGATTGGATCAATTCCTCCCTGCATGTGATGTATGGATGTGTGATGTGCTACGTTCATGGGCCATAAGTGCTTGGCCCATGCAGATTCGATAGTGGCTCTTGTGCACACCATGGCTGAATGCACATCATTGCCATGGTGTCCCTTTTGGTCATTGGATGACCTCCCTCAATGGTGGGCCCCACACCTCCTGAAGAGGTTACGTGCGGAACCCTAGCCGATTTAGGCCTACCAAAATCTGGCTTTATGAAAGACAGTGGGAGCCACTTTGGTTTGACCTAAAATAAACTAGGGCGTAATTCTTGTTCCCTCCAGTAAATATGAGTGCACGTAATAGGGAGATTCATGTGATGAACTCTCTAAAGGCCTTCCATCATTAGCATGAGGATGGGTCCTTCAGTAATGAGGAAACGCACTAGAAAATGGGCTATCCATTTGCTATTGGGCTTGTCTAAGTGTTTCATAAGATGATAGGGGCGTCATAGATCGATGTGGGAGGGGCTTCACCAGAAAACGGGAACTCTCTCACGGTACCTTGGCGTTCACGAATATGATGGGTGAGCACTCACTGGACAGAAAGGTTTACCTGAAAATGGCTCTGAACCTTGTCTGACAGAGGGCAAAGGGAAAACTCATATGATGAGTGGATATGCTCCTTCACAGAAAGGTGGTGGGGTTTTGCAACTGAAACAGTTGGCTCCATGCACCCTACGTGGTTTCCCACATTTCCTGAGACAAGTCGCTGTCTCCGTCCCTGAGCAGGAGGGAAAACTCAGAGATGAACAAATGGGAATGGAACATAGATTAAAATCCATGTCTATGATTTGAACATGAATCAAATAAGGTTGTGGACTGATATTTGCTATTTTATCAGAAAATGGCAAACGGACAATTTGCAAAGTTTCTTGATGACAACAAGCTTAAGGGCCCAAACTACGCCGACTGGTACCGTAACCTAATGCTAGTTTTAACATCTGAAAAATTGGACAAGGTAGTCAAGTCTCCTGCCCCGGAACGTCCGGGTGATAAGGCTTCTGAAGCCCGTAGGAGAGAATTCAAAGATTGGGAGGATAAAAACTCCCTAGCCCGCTGCTATGTCATTGCTTCTTTGGACAACTCGATACAAAGGCAGTTTGATCAGATCGAACTCGCTAAGGACATATTGGACAGTCTGAAAACAATGTACGAAGAGCAGAACCGTTCTACTCAGCAGAAGGTTTTGAAAATGTTCATGACCTCTCTGATGTCCAAGGGGCAGAAAGTTCACGACCATTGTCTTCGGATGATGGGATACATTAACGAGCTAGAAGCCCTTGGATCCGGGCTAGATCTTGGCACTCAAGTAGATGCCTTTCTAAACTCCTTCCCCTCTTCCTTCAATGGGTTCATATTAAACTACAATATGAACAAGCTGAATGTAAGCGTCCAAGAGCTGAGCAACATGTTGCAAAGGGCCGAGGACTTACTTAAGAAGGATGAGCCTGTGGTGATGCTTGTTGAAGCTAACAAAACGGGCAAGAAAAAGAGGAAGGCAAAGAAGCCTCAGAAAAAGACTACCAAGCCCAAGAAGCAGAAGAATGATAGAACAGCAGATGCATGCCACTTCTGCAAACAAACCGGCCACTGGAAGAGGAATTGTCCTTAGTACCTGGAATCCAAGAAAGGTAATTTCGAATCTTGTGTCATAGAAACCAACTTATTGGTAGCTTTTGCGTCTTGGTGTATTGACTCCGGGGTTTCAACTCATGCGTGTAACTCACTGCAGGGGTTCAAGGTAAGCAGAAGGCTGAATGATGGAGAAGTGATGCTCTACTTGGGGACTTCTGCAAGCGTTGCAGCTACGGCAATAGGCACCGTAGAATTAAAATTTAGAGAAGTTAATATTGTACTTAAAGATTGTCTTTCTATGCAAAATCTAAGAAGAAATTTGATTTTTGTCTCAAAACTGTGTGTGGATGGATATTCTGTCTTTTTCAGTAATACGATTACTATTAAAAGAAATAATAAATTCATCGCATATGGGGAATTGGAGAACGGTCTCTATGTTATACATCCTTCTCTAGAAACTAACATAGCCGAAACTACGTCAGCCGAAATCCCCAAGAAAAGAGCACGTGATAGAGTTAATCCCACGTGCCTGTGGCATTACCGACTTGGCCATATTGGTATTGACCGAATCACATGACTGGTAAAGGATGGTCCTTTGGATTTTCTAATTGTAGAAGATCTTCCCACTTGTGAGCCTTGTCTTCAGGGTAGGATGACAAAGAGGCCATTTATCGGTAAGCCTGAAAGATGTACAGGCATGCTTGACCTTATACATACTGATGTATGTGGTCCCCTGAGTGTTAGGACCCATAACCAACACGTGTATTTCATTACATTCACCAATGACTATTCTCGGTATGGTTACGTGTTCCTAATGAGACCTAAGTCTGAATCCTTTGAAAAGTTCAAAGAGTTCAGACAAGAGGTTGAGAAACAGTTAGGGAGAGAAATTAAGTCCCTTCGATCAGATCGAGGCGGCAAATATCTCTCTGACGAATTCAGGGACTACTTGAGGGTAAATGGGACCCTATTAGATATGGTCCCTACACCACAACTTAACGGTGTTTCAGAAATGAGGAATAGGCTCCTATTAGATATGGTCCGATCACTTCTCATCCATTCAGAGTTACCCACATCCTTTTGGGGATATGCATTAGAGACTGCGATATACGTGCTGAACCGGGTTCCAACCAAATCGGTTCCTAAGACTCCCTATGAGCTTTGGACTGGAAAGAAACCAAGTGTACGACACTTGAAGATTTGGGGTTGTCCGGCTCATGTTAAAAGAACTAATCCGGACAAATTGGAATCCAAGACCAGCTGTTGCCTATTTAGGTTACCCAAAGGGCTCAGTGGGCTACCTATTCTATGATCCAAGTGAGCAGAAGGTGTTCTGCAGTGAGAATGCACGATTCTAGGAAAATGAATACATCTTGGACAATCTTCGTCAGGAAATTGTTCTTAATGAGGAGAGCCCTGATGCAGTGGGAGGTGTCCCACAAGTTCTAGGTAGTGACCAACCTAGAAGATCTACCCGGGTGTCCAAGCCACCGGTCCATTTTGGTTACGATCAGGATAGTTACCTGGTCGAAACCTTGACTAGTGAAGAGGATCCCGTAACTTATACGGAAGCTATGTTGGACATAGACTCCCTTAAATGGGTAGATGCCATGAAAGCTGAGATAGACTCAATGGAGACCAATGGAGTCTGGACTCTAGTGGATCCGCCCTCCGGGGTAAAAGCAATTGGTTGCAAATGGATCTACAAGAGGAAGAAGGGCCCCGATGGCAGGGTTGAGACCTACAAAGCTCATCTGGTGGTGAAAGGATACACTCAGAAAGAAGGCATCGATTATGAGGAAACCTTTTCGCCAGTGGCCATGCTTAAATCCATTAGGATCCTGCTAGCTGTAATAGCTTACTATGACTATGAGATTTGGGAGATGGATGTCAAAACTGCGTTCCTGAATGAAGATCTTGCTGAAGATATCTATATGCAGCAACCGCAAGGTTTTGTAGCTGCGGGTCAGGAACACATGGTCTATAAGTTGAATAGATCCATATATGGACTCAAACAAACTTCTAGAAGTTGGAACATCCGATTTGACTCTACGGTCAAAAGGTTTGATTTTGAGCAAAATCTGGATGAACCCAGTGTTTACAGGAAGACTAGTGGTGACAAGGTTACGTTTCTGGTTCTATATGTAGATGACATTCTGCTCATTGGGAATGATGTAGGAATGTTAACTTCGATAAAAGTATGGTTATAACAGCAATTCTCCATGAAAGACTTTGGAGAAGCCTCCTATATACTGGGTCTTCGACTCTATAGAGATAGATCAAAGCAGATAATAGGATTATCCCAATTTGCTTATATTGACAAAATAGTCAAGAGATACAGCATGGAAAACTCCAAGAAAGGAAATGTTCCTTTCAGGCATGGAGTCAATCTCGCCAAGAAGATGTCTCCAAAGACCTCTGAGGAGATTGAGAGCTTGAAAGACGTTCCCTATGCTTTAGCCGTAGGGAGCATCATGTATGCCATGCTGTGCACTCGTCCTAACATCGCCCAGGCAGTGAGTGTAGTTAGCAGATTCCAGGCCAACCCAGGGCAGGAGCATTGGACTGCTGTGAAATGCATACTGAAGTACCTTCGAAGGACAAAAGAGTTTCGTCTAGTATTCGATGGTAGTTCACTATAGATCCAAGGGTATACAGATGCGGATTTCCAGTCAGATCCGGATGATAGAAAGTCTACATCTGGATATGTTTTCACGATAGGATCGTGTGTTGTTAGCTGGAAAAGTAGCAAACAGGGGTCCACAGTAGACACCACAACCGAGGCCGAATACATTGCTGCAAGTGAAGCTGCCAAGGAAGCCGTGTGGATGAAGAAGTTCATTCACAAATTGGGAGTAGTTCTGTACAGCACATCACCCATCCCATTGTTGTGACAACAATGGAGCGATTGCTCAGGCTAAGGAGCCACGAAACCACTCAAAGTCGAAGCACATCTAGAGGAAGTACCATGTACTCCGGGAGATTGTTGGTAGAGGGGATATCTTGATTCAGAAGGTAGCATCAACAGAGAATGTAGCAGACTCATTGACTAAGCCACTGACATAGAAAGTGTTCGAGAAACACGTGGAAAGTAGGGGACTCCGGCTTATACCAGATTGGACCTAAAAGCAAGTGGGCGCTGTTAGACAGTTGTATGCCCTTAGCTTCAATTAGAATTATGTATATTATTAATTTATTGTAAATGAGTAAAGTACACTTCATGTTCCTGTTGTGTGTTTCTGTGTAATACCCTTAAACTGGACACTTAATGAGACTTGTGTTAGATTAGAATGTTCATAGCCATTGGGTAAGTCTGGGGAGATTTATCCTGCCAAGGCTGACACTAATGTGCGGCCAACTATTGGGGTGGCTTGTCTCAGCTACCAGGGTGAGACCCGAAGCACATGCAGTGTAGGATTAATAGAACCTCTAAACCGGACCAGATTTCCAGTATTGCCCTGGACCTTGGAGATATATGGGCAAAACTGGAAAGTTACACCTGACCCCTAGACTCGATTATGATACTACACTAGGTGTTGGATTGGGCTGTCTTTGATGTACCAATCAGTGAGATCCTTAGCGGGGGTCAAAACCTAGGTATGTTGGGACAGTCTGAGAATTCATCTAAGTGGGTGATCATAGTGACAGGATCAGCCCCTTTGTCGGACAAAGGTAATGATCGGGGATGCGCTCTCTTTAATGAAAACCAAGACTACCGGCAGCCGATTTCAATTGTTGAGATTTTGTTTTGCAAAATATATTTATATACAAAGATATATATGTTATGGTTTTGAAATGAGTTGCAAAAGGTTTTAATTCCCAGGATCCATGTATGCGGAGAGTGCAACACTGTTCCTTGCAGTCGAGGGAGAGGTCCTCCCTTGTCGGGCAGTATTTGATCATTATAGGCTAAGAGGTTAAGTGTAAGACCATTGAGGATAATACCTGATGGGCTAATATTGCATCTGCCCACAGTCCCTGGGTATTACAAGGTGGCTTGGCCCAGGGACCACTTAGGTTAAGTGTTGGGCGTATAGAGCCCACAAGATGGGTTTCAGGGGGTGCACTATCCATAACAGTGTATTCAGCCAGGCCTTGTAACAAAAGCTGGGCTGAACCCATGTGGCTGATGTGTAGATCAATGCTTGGGTCCCACGCCATACAACGAAGCCCAACTGGGCAGCAGTTTGGAAGGCTAAGTGATTACATAACCTTAAATGGGCCTTAAGCCCATTTCGAACAGGGCTGATTTGATCAATCACTTAAAGGGGCGAATTCTGAGATGGATTAGCTGATAGGATTGGGCCTAGACCCTATCCACTTAGAGAGTCCAAGATCTAAATAAGATATAGATCTGGAAGCCTCCTAATTAAAGGGACTTCTAAATCCAAATATGATTTGGATTAGCAACTCCTAATGGGATTAAGAGCTGATCCCTTTAAGATTATGAAAAAAGAAAGGGGCAATACACAGTTAGTGATTGATGTTCAATTCTCTTCAGAGCTGAAGATCACAAGAAGAGAGATTTTTACACCCTGCGAATTTTCTCTTGCCGCCTCCTTCCTGCCGCCGCCATCACCTTCAGTTCGATCTCCAGTTCTTGGGAGAAATCAAGATTTGATCTTGATTCCAATCTTTTGGGAAAAGGTTGGTTGGAGCTGTACTCACAAGTCGTCTAGTTGATTCTTGTGAAGGGTTAAGTTCTTTTGGAAGAACATTGCTGATTCTGCTCCATCCTGCATTGCGCCATCTTCAGTGGGAGCAGATTTTGGATCCTTCTTTGGGCGTGAACACCTCCATTGGGAGATATTGCTTCTCTGTATCAGGTACATCCTCCCTCCTACTCCTTTTGGTTCAGATCTGGTTTGGTTCTTGATTCAAGATTGGTCCTTGAAAAACATGTTTTTCAAATATAGGGAATTCGATTCCCTGCAAAGATGGGAGAAATTTTTGAAATTCGATTCCCTGCAAGGTACAATGCTGCACTCTCTACTCGCATTGATCCCGGGAATTAAAATCTTTTGCAAACATTTTGAAACCATAATATATATATAGTATGCATTTCTCTATATAAATATATTTTGCAAAACAAATTTCAACGATTGAAATCAACTGCTGGCAGTTTAAATTTCCATTAGAGAAAGTGCATCCCCGATCATTCACTTTGTCCGACAATGGGGTTGATCCTTTCACTATGATCACTCACTCAAATGAATTCTCGGACTGTCCCAACATACCCAGGTTTTGACCCCCTCTAAGGATCTCACTGATTGACATATCAAAGACAGCTCAATCCAACACCTAGTGTAGTATCATAATCGAGTCTAGGGGTCAGATGTAACATTATAGTTTTTCACATCTATCTCCAAGGTCCAGGGCAATACTGAAATTCTGGTCTGATTCAGGGTTTTAAGAAAACCCACACTGCATGTACCTCAGGTCTCACCCTAGCAGCTGAAACAAGCCACCCCAACCAACTTGGCGGCACATGAGTGTCAGCCTTGGCAGGATAAATCTCCCCAGATCTATCCAATGGCTATGAAGATTCTAAACTAACACGAGTCTCATATGTTTACAGTTTGAGGGTATTACACAAAAACATACAATAATAACATGAATCAAATATGTACTTTGTTCATTTACATTAAATGTCATAATGTATATCATTCTAATTGGATCTAAGGGCATGTACTGTCTAACAATAGCCGTAACGAACTGGAGGCTTGGAAACTCGGATAGATCTTCTAAGTTGGTTATTTTCTGGAAGTAGCGGGACATCTCTTCTCCTCATCAAGAATAACTTTTTGATGATGATTATCTAGGATGTAATCTTCTTCTAAGAAGTGGGTATTTCAATTGCGAAGTACCTTTTGCTCTTTTGGATCATAAAATAAGTAACCTACAGAGCCTTTGGGGTAGCCTATAAATAGACAATGACTAGTCTTGGATTCCAATTTGTTAGCACTAGTTCTTTAAACATGTGTCGAACAACCCCAAATCTTCAAGTGTCTTACACTTGGTTTCTTATCTCTCCAAAGCTCATAGGGAGTCATCAAAACGGATTTGGTTAGAACCCGGTTCAACACGTATATCACAGTCTCTAATGCATAACCCCAAATGGATGTGGGTAGTTCCGAATGTACGAGAAGTGATTGGACCATATTCAATAAAGTCCGGTACCTCCTTTAAGTAGTCCCTGAATTCGTTAGAGAGATACTCGCTGCCTCGATCTGATCGAAGGGTCTTAATCTCTCTCCCTAACTGTGTCTCAACTTCTTGTCTGAATTCTTTAAACTTTTCAAAAGATCTAGACTTATGTCCCATTAGGTACACGTATCCATACCATGAGTAATCATTGGTAAAGGTTTTGAAATAAACATGCTAGTTACATGTCCAAACATTCAAGGGACCACATACATCACTAAGTATAAGGTCAAGTGTGCATGTAGATCTTCCAGGCTTACCGATAAATGGCCGTTTCGTCATCTTACCCTAAAGGCACGGTTCACTGGTTGGAAGATCTTCTACAGTTTAAAATCCAAATGACCATCTTTTATCAACCTTGTGATACGATCTATATTAATGTGGCCAAGTCGGTAATGCCACAGGCATGTGGGATTAACTATATCACGAGTCCTATTCTTGGGCATTATTTCCGATGTAGTTTCAGTAAGGTTAATTTTGTTTGACAGTGTATGCCCTTAGCTCCAATCAGATTGATGTACATTATGACATTTATTGTAAATAAATAAAGTACATATTTGATTTATGTTATTGTGGTGTGTTTCTGTGTAATACCCTTAAACTGGACACATAATGAGACTCGTGTTAGTTTAGAATGTTCACAGCCGTTGGATAAGTTTGGGGAGATTTATCCTACTAAGGCTGACACTGGTGTGCCGCCAAGTGTTGGGGTGGCCTGTCTCAGTTGCCAGGGTGAGACCCGAGGTACATGCAGTGTAGGTTTATTTGAAACCTTGAACCAGACCAGATTTCCAGTATTGCCCTGGACCTTGGTGATTAGTGGGCAAAACTGGAAAGTTACACCTGACCCCTAGACTCGATTATGATACTGCACTAGGTGTCGGATTGGGCTGTCTTTGATATGCCAATCAGTGAGATCCTTAGCGGGGGTCAAAACCTAAGTATGTTGGACAGCCCGAGAAGTCATCTGAGTGGGTGATCATAGTGACAGGATCAACCCCTTTGTCAGACAAAGGTAATGATCGGGGATGCACTCTCTCTGATGGAAACCAAGATTGTCGGCATCCGATTTCAATCGTTGAAATTTGTTTTTCAAAATATATTTTATATACGGATATAAATATATATATATTATGGTTTCAAAATGTTTGCAAAAATGTTTTAATTCCCGAGATCCATGTGAGTAGAGAGTGCAGCACAATTCCTTGCAGCTGAGGGAGAGGTCCTCTCTTGTCGGACAGTGTATGATCATTATGGGCTGAGAGGTTAAGTGTAAGACCATTGAGGGTAATACCTGATGGGCTAATCTTGCATCTGCCCACTGTCCCTGGGTTTTTATAAGGTGGCTTGGCCCAGGGACCACATAGTGTAATAGTTGGGCCCATTAGAAGTCCATGTGATGGGCTTCAAGGGGTTCACTATCTTTTCAGTGAATTCGACCAAGCCTTGTAACAGAGGCTGGGCTGAACCCATGTGGCTGAGGTGCAGATCAATGTTTGGGTCCCATGCCATACAAAGAAGCCCAACTGGGCAGCAGTTTGGAAGCAGTTCGAGCACTTAGACTTCATGGGCCTAAAAGCCCATTTTGAACTGGGCTGATATGATTAGTTAAATAAAGGGGCAGATCTGGGATTAAATCAGCAGATAGGATAGGGTCTTACCCTATCCACTCAAAGAGTCCAGATCTGAATACAGATTCATATCTGGAAACCTCCTAATGAAATTAGGAGAGAGTTGATCTAATCTACAGATAAGATAAGGGCTTATCCTTATCTCTTAAAGAGGACTCCTAGTCCAAATACAAATTTGGAATAGGAAACTCCTAATGAGATTAGGAGCTCGCTTTAAGGCTATAAAAGGAGGAGGGGCGAACCGTTCATCTCATCCCAGAAATCTCAGAGATACAAGATCTCAGAGCACAGAGAGAAGTCGAATACAATGTGACTGCGCCTTCTCCCTACGTTATCCTCCTGCCACTGCCATACTGCCAGTTCGTTCTCCAGCTTTCTAGGAGTGATCAAGATCAGATCTTGATATTAGTCGTTGGAGAAAGACTGATTCGAAGTTGTACTCACTGCATCCATCGAATTCTTGTGAAGGGTTCGGTTCTTGAGAAAAACACTGCTTATTCTGCTCCACCCTACACTGTGTCATCTTCAGTGGGAGCAGTCTTTGGAGATTTTCTTTGGGCGTGAACACCTTCATTGGGAGATACTATTTCTTCATATCAGGTATATCCCTCTCCTACCTTTTGGTTTAGATCTGGTTAGGTTCTTGGTTCAAGATTGATCCTTGAAAAATGCAGTTTTTCTAAAACAGGGAATGTGATTCCCACATGGGAGAGAGAAAAATTTTTGAAATTTTGCCCTACCTCCCTGCATGGTTCGGCCATCCATATGTTGGATCTCTCATCCCTTCGAGTTTCCAGAGAAGGATGGAGAACATAGAGACCGTTCTCAAGTTCTTTGTATGCAAGGAATTTATTATTCTGTTTAATAGTTATCATATTACTGAATAAGATAGAATAACCATCTACGCACAATTTTGAGACAGAAATCAAATTTCTTCTTAAATTGGGTACGAAAAGACAATTTTTAAGTACAATAGTTTATTCTCTGAAAACTAATTCTATAGCGTAGTCCTCAAGTAGAGCATCACTTCTCCATCACTCAGTCTTCTGGTTATCTTGAACCCCTACAGTGAGTTGCATGCATGAGTTAAAGCCCCAGAGTCAATATACTAGGAAGCAGAAGTGACCAACAAATTGGTCTCTATGATAAAATATTCGAAATTACCTTTCTTCTTAGTTTCCAGAAATTGAGGACACTTCCTCTTCCACTGGTCGGTCTGCTTGTAGAAGTGACATGCATCCAATGCCTTATCCTTCTTCTGCTTTTTATCTTTACTACCTTTCTTCTGAGCCTACCTTTTATCCTTCCGCTTTCTCTTGCCTGATTTGCCACCTTGAACAAGCATGGCTATCGGTTTATCCTTCTTAATCAGTTCTTCAGTGCTCTGCAACATATTGTTGAGTTCCTGGAGGCTAACGTTTAGATTATTCATATTATAATTCATGATGAATTGATTGAAGAAGGGAGGCAAGGAATTGAGGACAACATCAATTTTGGTGTCATGGCCTAGCCCTAACCCGAGAGCTTCTAGTTCATTGATATAACCCATCATCTTTAGACAATGGTCATGAACCTGTTGGTTCTCGGTCATCTATGCGGTCATAAATAATTTTAAGACCTTTTGTCGAGTAGAACGGTTCTGCTCTTCATACATAGTCTTTGGACTATCCAATATGTCCTTGGACACTTCGATCTTATCGAATTGCCTCTGTACCGGATTATCTAAAGAGGCTATAATATAACACCGTGCAAGAGATTTTTTCTCTTCCCATTCTTGATACTCTCTTCGTAGGGCCTCAGAAGCCCTATCACCCGGACGATTCGGAGCAGGGTTCTTAGCAATTTTGTTCAATTTCTCAGACGTTAAGACCAGCATAAGGTTTCAGAACCAATAAGCATAATTAGGGCCCTTGAGTTTGTTATCATCCAACAGTTTGGTGAAGTTTTCGTTTGCCATTTCTGATAAAGGCAAGGCAGATTTGTAAGTCCACAACTTAATTAATTCATGTCATCACATAGATATGGCTTTTAATCTATGTTCCATTTCCATTTTGGGCATCTCTGAGATTCCTTCCAATCTCAGTGACGGAGACAGTTGTCTTTGAAAATGTGGGAAACCACATAGGGTGCATGGAGCCAATTGTTTCAGCTACAAAACCCCACCACCTTCTGTGAAGGATCTCATTCGCTCATCTTTTGAGCTTTCCCTTTGGCCTCTGTCAGACAAGATTCATAGCCATTTTAGGGTAAACCTTTCTATCTAGTAAGTGCTCACCCATCATGTTCGTGAACGCCAAGGTACTATGAGAGAGCCTTCCATTTTAGGATAGGCCCCTCCCACATCGGTCTATGATGCCCCTATCATCTCATGAAGTAATCCAGCCAACTGCATTAGCAGATGGATAGCCCAATTTTATGGTGCATCTCCACCCACCAATACAGTCAACCTTCATACTAATGATGGAAGGCCTTTAGAGAATTCATCATATGATATTCCCTATCACATGCACTTATGTTTTATGAAGGGATCGAAAGACTCCCTAGATCTGATTTATGTCAAACCAAACTGGCTCCCATTGGCTTTCATAAAGCCAGATTTAGATGGGTCCTTAAACGGGTAGGGTTCTACATGGTTCCTCTTGGGGAGGAAGCTGGTGTGGGGACCACCACGTAGGGAGATCATCCGATGATCTTAAGGACACCACGACAATGATGTGCATTCAGTCATGGTGTGCAAAAGAGCTACTATTGAATTAGCATGGGCCAAGTGCTTATGGCCTATGAATGTAGCACATCACACATCCATACATCACATGCATGGAAACCATAATTGATCCAATCAATTAAATAACTATAAAACACATAATTAAAGCCCATATAATTTCATAATATTATCTAAGTATATGGGTTGACAAAGAGCAGTTGGGCCCATATAGCTTTTGTGCTGAATTGGGCTTAAAGTAGTTTTAACAGATTAAAACTGGGTTATGCAGTTGTGGGCCGAATTGCATCTTGAAACTAACCATCAATCCCTTAGCCCATATAAAAATTTTAGGGCTGAGAACAGCCCCCATCGAACCATAGATTCGGTCCAACCATTTTGGTCCAATATGGATCGAATGGGTCT
Organism: Nelumbo nucifera; assembly: GCF_055504915.1. Lineage (NCBI taxonomy): Eukaryota > Viridiplantae > Streptophyta > Magnoliopsida > Proteales > Nelumbonaceae > Nelumbo > Nelumbo nucifera. The sequence continues at coordinate 76,613,449 of NC_142650.1, forward strand.
AGGGTTTGATGTTTAATTTCAAGATTTAATTCAAGAAGATGATTTGAAATTAAATAATTGATACAAGACAATCAAGAATTAGTAGGAGGGTTGTTCGTAAGACTGCTACCCTGCAAAACAAAGATTAGATCGTAGTATGCAGTTTCCAAAATTGCAAATTGCAGATGGTTGAACCCAAATCTGCGAAAATCTCTCCTCTGCACTTTCTGCTTCATCTTCGAATGAAATAAAATAGAAAACCTATTTTCTATTAATATTACATCAGATTTAAATTCATATACATTCTGTCTAAAAATTAAGAAAAAATTAATTAATTACAGACCAAGAATGAATAGAACAGCAGGTGCGCAGATTTCTTGTGCCATTAAAGAATTCGATCTCCACCATACGAACTACCCAAAAATCAAGAAAAATATATAGAATAGTTCTAAATATTAATCAGATTAATAAAGATTTAATTTCAAATCAGTCGCCCAAAATTGGGATTCGATTTCCCAGAAAAACGTTAACTGCACAAATCGGGTAGAACGCCTTTTGCCCATTAGCGCAGATCCATATCTGGTTTAATTCGGTTTAAGATTTGAACTTGGCTCTGATACCACTGAAGGGATGAGAGATCCATCATATGGATGGCCAAACCCCACAGGAAGGTTGGGCCAAATTTCAAAAATTTCTCTATCACATCTAGGAATCATATTCCCAATTTTAGAAAACTGCATTTTCAAGGATCAATCTTGAACCAAACTGGACCAGATCTGAAAACAAAAAGGGAGGAGAGGGATATACCTGATATGGAGTAACAGTAACTCCCAATGAAGGTGTTCACGCTCAAGGAGAAGACCAAAATCTGCTTCCACTGAAGATGACACAGTGTGAGGTGAAGCAGAATCAGTAGGATGGCTATTCAACAAGAACCAAATTCTTCAACAAGAATGTATTAGAGGGTTGGTGAGCACGACTTCAGCTTGCCTCTTCTACCAAGAAGCAATATCAAGAATGATTCTTGATCACTCCCTCAGGTGGAGATCGAACTAGGTAGGGGCGACAAGAATAGGATGAAAAGAGCAGAAGATAGGAGCAGTCAAACTATGAGTTGTCTTCTCTCTTAATTCAGTAGACTATGAGTGTCTTTGGAGGTCCACCCTGCTCTCCTATTTATAGCCTTAAAGAGAGGATCTCCTAATCCCATTAGGAGTTTCCTAATCCAAATCTTTTATTTGGATCTGGACTCTCTTTAAGAGATAAGGATAATCCATTATCTTATTTATAGATAAAGATCAACCTTCCTAATCAAATTAGGAGTTTCCCGATCCAAACCTTTATTTGGATCTAGAGTCTTTAAGTGGATAGGGATAATCCCTTATCCTATCTGCTGATCCAAATCCCAGAACCGCTCCTATTTAATTAATTTTATTAAGCCAGTTCGAATTGGGCTTTAGGCCCATTAAGTCTATGTGCCCACTTAACCTCTTAACTTGCTGCCCAGTTGGTTATCCATGTATGGCATGGGACCCAAATATTGATCTACACATCAGCCACATGGGTTCAGTCCAGCCTCTGTTACAAGGCCTAGCCGAATTCACTGTAGAAGATAGTGAACCCCAAGTCCATCACCATGGGCTCTTAATGGGCCCAACATTTACACTAAATGGTCATTGGGTCCAGCCACCTTATAAAAACCCAAGGATTGTGGGCAGATGCAAGATTAACCCATCAAGTATTACCCTCAATGGTCTTACACTTAGCCTCTTAGCCCATAATGATTAAACACTACCCGTCAAGAGAGGACCTCTCCCTCGGCTACAAGGAACAGTGCTGCACTCTCTTCTCACATGGATCCCGGGAATTAAAACTTTTTGCAAACATTTTAAAACCATAATATATATATGTATATCTTTATATAAATATATTTTAAAAAACAAATTTCAACGGTTCAAATCAACTACCGGAAGTTTAGGTTTCCATCGGAGAGAGTGCATCCCCGATCATTCACTTTGTCCAACAAAGGGGCTGATCTTGTCACTATGATCATCTACTCAGATGAATTCTCGGACTGTCCCAAAATACTCAGGTTTTGACCCCCTCTAAGGATCTCAATGATTGGCATATCAAAGACAGTCCAATCCGACACGTAGTGCAGTATCATAATCGAGTCTAGGGGTCAGGTGTAACATTCCAGTTTTGCCCATCTATCTCTAAGGTCCAGAGCAATACTGGAATTTTGGTCCGGTTCAGGGTTTCAAGAAAACCCACACTTCATGTACCTCAAGTCTCACCCTGGCAGCTAAAACAATCCACCCCAACCAACTTGGCGGCACATCAGTGTCAACCTTGGTAGGATAAATTTCCCCAGTTCTATCCAACGACTGTGAAGATTCTAAATTAACACGAGTTTCATAAGTGTCCAATTTAAGGGTATTACATAGAAACACACCACAATGACATGATTCATTTATGTACTTTATTCATTTACAATAAATGTCAAAAAGGTACATCAATCTGATTGGAGCTAAGGGCAAAACTGTCTAACATTTAATTCCCAAGATCTATGTGAGTAGAGAGTGCAACACTATTCCTTGCAGCCGAGGGAGAGGTCATCTCTTGTCGGGCAGTGCTTGATCATTATGGGCTGAGAGGTTATGTGTAAGACCATTGAGAGTAATACCTGATGGGTTAATCTTGCATCTGCCCACAGTCCTTGGGTTTTCATAAGGTGGTTGGACCCAAGGACCATTTAGTGTAAATGTTGGGCCCATTAAGAGCCCATGGTGATGGAATCAGGGGTTCATTGTCTCCTACAGTGAATTCAGCCAAGGCCTTGTAACAAAGGTTGGGATGAACCCATGTGGCTAAAGTGTAGATCAATGTTTGGGTCACACGCCATACAAAAAGTGCCAACTGGATAGCAGGTTAAGGGGTAACTGAGCACATAAGCTTAATGGGCCTAAAGCCCAATTCAAACTAGGCTTAAATTAGTTAATTAAAAGAAGGCAAGATCTGATTTATAATCTAATTAGGATTAGTTGAAAGGATAAGATAAGTCTTATCCATTTAAGAGTCTAGATCCAAATATTCAATTTGGATCAAGAAACTCTCTCCTAATTAGATTAGGAGGCTGATCCAAAGAAGACTATAAATAGGGGGCGAATTCCTCAGTTTTAACATACAACAACCTATAGAATTTTCTCTTATTCTTTCCATCCCTACCTAGTTCGATCTCCTCTTGTGGAATTGATCAAGAAAGGTTCTTGATATTGTTTCTTGGTTGAAGAAACAATCTGAAATCGTGTTCACCAGCCTCTATTCGATTCTTGCTGAAGAATCCTGGTTCTTGCTGAAGAGCCATCCTATTGATAATGTTTCTTCACACACTGTGTCATCTTTAGTGGAAGTGGGTTTTGGTCTTCTCCTTGGGCGTGAACACCTTCATTGGGAGTTACTACTACTTTGTATAAGGTATATCCCTCTCCTCCCTTTTGATTTCAGATCTGGTCTGGTTTTGGGTTCAAGATTGATCCTTGAAAATGCAGTTTTCTAAAATAGAGAATACGATTTCCAGATGAGAGAGAAATTTTTTAAATTTCGCCCAACCTTCCTGTAGGGCTCGGCCATCCATATGTTGGAATCTCATCCCTTCACAATGTACATTTGTCGTAAAGGAAAATATCAAAATAAACTCATAATGTGAAAATAATTACTTTTGGAAAAGTTACCCCTCCTAGGTATTAGATACCTTACGGAATTAGGGAATACAAAGAAAACCATGTTTAAAGCAACTCATAATGTGAATACCATATATCTTGGAAAAAACAACCCCTTCTAGGCATTAGAAACCTTACAAAATTAGGGAATACGAAGAAAACCATGTTAAAAGCAACTCATGATGTAAAAACTATTTATCATGGGAAAACTGGCCCCTCCTAGGTATCAGAAACCATAAGGAATTAGGGAAAACTTGTCACTAAGAAAACCATGTTAAAGAGAAATAGATCAGTCATCAAGACTAGGTAAGGCAAAAAGCTCAAACTTCTTGCACAACACAATCACAAAACACTAACAAATATTCTTTAGTTTTTTGAGAACATTTTGAAAGATTTTAATAACATACTTCAAGTTTTAATAGAGGTCCCGAAATTGATATACCATAACTGCTTTTTGACATGGCACAATGTGGAATAATTGTTACAGATAGGGGTGGACACGAATTAAGGTTTTCATAAGCTATTCGAGCTCGGCTCGACTCGACCCAACTTGAACTTCGAACTGAATTTGAGCCTTATATATTGCTCGTCTATCAATTGATCTGAATTCGAACATTTTAAAGTTTGGCTTGTTAAGCTCGCAAGCTTATCGAGCCTCTATATATGTGTGTATATATATATATATTATGTATCATGTATATAAGCTTTTATACATGTATATGTATTATACCATTTTAGAAAATTTTATTGGTAGGGATACATGGTCCCTACACATAGTATACTTGTTCTTTGTAAAAGAGATTAGAGAGGGAAAATCAGAAAATATCCCTCTTCGATCAAAACCAAAACCCTTTCTTCACTTTCAGAGTTTTGGTCTCCTCTCACAACTCTCACCGTCTGCTCACAATTTCAACTCTCATTGTTTCAAGTCTTGAGCTCTCAAACTCTTAGTTTCTAACAAATATACAGATAGTGGTCACCGATCGACAGTCTTATCTCTCACCTCTCAGTGCTTTCACAACCGACATCTAATGACTGAAAGTTTTCATCCAGTCTCTTTCTATAGAATGGTTTGCTCTTGTAAAACGGTTTGGATCGCATAAGTTTTCATTCTACTCTTTCACATTCGGTGGTCACTATTCTACTCTTACATCTCAGGGTTTGACTCGCATCAGCTTCCTTGTAAAACGGTTTGCTCCTTCTCCTCCTCCTCCATTTTCATCTTCATCTTCATCATCATCATCATCATCATCATCATCTTCTTCTTCTTCTTCTTCTTCTTCTTCTTCTGATTTGGGGTTCTTCTTTGTCCTTTCTACAGTTGGGACTTGGAAGGATTGATTACATTGACAAAAACCACTACGACATTGCCCCATTAAGGGTGAATAAACCAAAGCTTCACATTCAAAGGTAACATCTTGAAATTTATTAATTTGTTGAGATATAGACATATATTCATATTTGTGTTCTCAAAATAGATATGCAAAATGCAATTAATTATTAGAGTAGTTATTTTGGACCTTGCATTTCTTATTTGGGGTTCTTCCTTCTTGCCCTCTTTAATAAAGAACTTTAACAAAAAAAGAAAGATGATTAGGAATATAATAAAATTGTAGGATTTATTAGTTTCATTAGTTACTTACCTAATAGACAAACCATGAAAATGAAAGTAACTGCAGACCACAAACTTAATTATTAATGAAAAAATTAACAAATTAGCTATACTTCAATTTTAATAGAACTTCAGGTGAAAGCTAAATAATAAATCTAGAATTTTAAGATTGAAAGAATGGTAGGATCCATCTAATGGATACCAATAAGGTTGCTGAATGGGTTGGCGAATTTCAAAATTTTTCCTACCGTCAAGGATCCTACTTGAACCATAATCGAACTAGATCTGAACCAAAAGGCAAAAGGGAGGAATATACCTGATCCGGAGAAGCAGTATCTCCCAAAGTTGGTGTTCACGCCCAAAGAAGAAACCAAGATCCGCTCCTGCTGAAGATGACACAGCTGTGGATGGAACGGAACCAGCAGGGTGCGTCCTACACACTGGATCCTTCGCAAGAATCCTCTGGAAACTCTGAACACTGAATCTTTCTCAGTCTTTTTCGCAAGACTAATGTCAAGAACTGATTTCTTGACTCCCTATTGCTGCAAAGATTAAATCTTGCAAGAGGGAATGGCGGCGGCTGGAGGAGAACTCCTGGGACGAAAATAACTGAACTGCTTATCTTCTCTCTGGAGTCTGTATGAGATCTAATCTCTGTTTGCAGGATAATTTCTTGCACCACAAACCCTTGGTTCGAAATCTGATGATATTTCTCTTGGGTTTCTTCTCCTTTTTTCTTGATTAAGAAACCTCCTAATTAAGAGTTATCCCAATCCAATTCAGTATTTGGATAGGGGATTATCTTAATCCTATCTGTAGATTAAGTTAGCTTACTCCTGATCTTATCAGGAGGTTACTAGTGTTAGACAGTTTTGTATGCTCTTAGCTTCAATCAGAATGTACTTTATGAGTTTATTGTAATGAATAAAAGTGCATATTTGATTCATGTTCCCTTGGTATGTTTCTAGGTAATACCCTTAAACTGGACACTTAATGAGACTCGTGTTAGTTTAGAATGTTCACAGCTAGTGGATCGGTCTGGGGAGACCTATCCTGACAAGGTTGACACTGTGGTGCCACCAAGTCGGTTGGGGTGGCCTGTCTCAGCTGCCAGGGTGAGACCCTAGGCACATACAGTGTAGGATTAATTGAATCTTTGAACTGGACTAGATTTCTAGTATTGCCCTGGACCTTGGAGATTGATGGGCAAAGCTGGAAAATTATACCCGACCCCTAGACTCGATTATGATACTGCACTAGGTGTCGGATTGGGCTGTCTTTGATGTACCATTTAGTGAGATCCTTAGTGGGGGTCAAAACCTAGGTATGTTGGAAGAGTCTGAGAATTCATCTGAGTGGGTGATAATAGTGACAGGATCAGCCCCTTTGTCGGACAAAGGTAATGATCGGGGATGCACTCTCACTGATGGAAACCAAGACTGCCGACAGCCGATTTCAACCGTTGAGATTTGTTTTGCAAAGTATATTTTATATGAGATATAAAAGTATATATATTATGGTTTCTAAAATGTTTGCAAGAAGGTTTTAATTCCCAGGATCCATATAAGTAGAGAGTGCAACACTGTTCCTTGCAGCCGAGGGAGAGGTCCTCTCTTGTCGGGCAATGTATGATCATTATGGGCTGAGAGGTTAAGTGTAAGACCATTGAGGATAATACCTGATGGGCTAATCTTGGCCCTATCCACTCATAGAGTCCAAATCTAAATGTGATTCAGATCTAGAAACCTCCTAATGAGATTAGGAGAAAGCTAATCTAATCTGCAGATAAGATAAGGGTTTATCCCTATCACCTAAAAGAGGTCTTATCCAAATATGATTTGGATAAGTAGCTCCTAATTGGATCAGGAGCTGATCTTTTAGGTTAACAAAAGAAGGAGGGGGCGGCAGCCTTTAGAAAACACACAATTAGATTTTCTTCAGTGCTGAAATCACAAGAAGAGAGAATTCTGCACCCTGTAAATTCTTTCTTGCCGCCTGTTTTGCAAGTTCGATCTCCACCAGTGGGAGAAGTCAAGATTTGATCTTGACATCAGTTCTTGGAGGAAGAATTGATAGGAAGCTGTGCTCACGTGCCATCCTGCTATTTCTTGCGAAGGACAGAGTTCTTAGAGAAGAACATTGTTGATTCTGCTCCATCCTGCACTGCGCCATCTTCAGTGGGAGTTGATTTTGGATCCTTCCTTAGGCGTGAACACCTCCATTAGGAGATACTGTTTCTCCGTATCAGGTATAACCCTCTCCTACTCCTTTTGGTTCAGATCTGGTTCAGTTTATGGTTCAAGAATGATCTTTGAAAATATGATTTTCTAAATAGGGAATGCGATTCCCAGTTGAAGGGAGAGAAATTTTTGAAATTCGCCCCCTTATTCCATAATCTTTGGGCGTCCATGGGATGGATCTCTCATCCCTTCAGTGGTATTAGAGCCAGGTTCCAAATCTTGAACCAGTTTGTTTCAGATCTGAACCTGCGCAAATGGGCAGAAGGCGTTCTACCCGATTTGCGCAGATATGGGTTTTGGGAAATTTGTTCCCAAAATTAATGGGTGAATAATCTGAAATTAATTTTATATAAATCTGATTATTATTTAGAACTATTCTTTATGATTTTCTTGATTTATGGGCTGTTCGTACAAGAGGAGATCGAATTCTTGGTTTGCGTAGGGAACCTGCAAGATTTGCAGTTTCTTGATTTATTCATTACATTTGGTCTGTAAATAATTTTTTTTTATTTTCTAGACTCAATGTATTAGATATTCGATCTGATGTAATCATTAATAGAAATAGGATTTCTATTTATTTTATTTTGGATCGAAGATGGCGGCGTAGAAAAGGAGATTTCGTAGAGAAGGAGATTTTGCAGATGGGAGAACTACAATCTGCGATTTGCAGTTTATGAAACTGCAAACTGTGATCTAACCTCTGTTTTGCAGGATGGATTGTGTGAACAGCCCTAATTGACTGATTCTTGATTTTCTTTTATCAATATTTAATTTCAGATTATTTTCTTGAATTAAAGATCAAACCCTAGACCCATTCGAACCAAGATTGGTTCAAAATGTTTGGACTGAATCTAGGGTTTAATCAAGGCTGAAAGTCAGCCCTAATTTTCCCACTGATGGGCCTGAGGATTGATGTTTAATTAAATGGTTAATTCGGCCCAACCTGTAAAGGCCCAGTTTTAAAAGGTTAAAACTGCTAAAAGCCCACTTAACATTTAAAGCTATATGGGTTGAACCATTCGGCCCATATACCTAGATAATATTAATGGTTAATATTATGGATTTAAAATGGGCTTCAAATGGGCCTTACAGATGATTAATTGATTGGATCAATTTATCCTTGCATGTGATGTATGGATGTGTGATGTGCTACGTACATGGGCCATAAGTGCTTGGCCCATGCTCAATCGACAGTGGCTCTTGCGCACAACATGGCTGAATGCACATCATTGTCATTGCGTCCCTTTTGGTCATTGGATGACCTCCCTGAGTTGTGGGCCCCACACCTCATCAAGAGGTTACGTGCGGAACCCTAGCAGATTTAGGCCCACCGAAATCTGGCTTCATGAAAGTCAGTGGGAGCCACTTTCGTTTGACCTAAAATAAGAACTAGGGCGTAATTAACTGTTCCCTCTAGCTAATATGAGTGCATATGATAGGGAGATTCATATGATGAACTCTCTAAAGGCCTTCCATCATTAGCATGAGGATGGGTCCTTCAGTAATGAGGAAACGCACTAGAAAATGGGCTATCCATTTGCTGTTGGACTTGTCTAAGTGTTTCATAAGATGATAGGGGCGTCATAGACCGATGTGGGAGGGGCTTCACCAGAAAATGGAAACTCTCTCACAGTACCTTGGCGTTCACGAATATGATGGGTAAGCACTCACTGGACAGAAAGGTTTACCTGAAAATGGCTCTGAACCTTGTCTGACAGAGGTCAAAGGGAAAACTCATATGATGAGTGGATATGATCCTTCACAGAAAGGTGGTGGGGTTATGCAACTGAAACAGTTGGCTCCATGCACCCTATGTGATTTCCCACATTTCCAGAGACGACCCGTAGTCTCCGTCACTGAGAAAGGAGGGAAATCTCAGAGATGAATAAATGAAAATGGAATGTAGATTAAAATCCATATCTATGAAATGAACATGAATTAAATTAGGTTGTGGACTGATGTTTGCTCTTTTATCAGAAAATGGCAAACGGATCATATGCAAAATTGCTTGATGACAACAAGTTGAAGGGCCCAAACTATGCCGACTGGTACAGGAACCTTATGTTGGTCTTAACTTTTGAAAAGTTGGATAAGGTAGCCAAGAATCCTGCCCCGGATCATCCGGGAGATAGGGCTTTCGAGGCCCGGAGAAGAGAATACCAAGAATGGGAGGAGAAAAACTCCCTTGCCCGCTGATATATCATTGCCTCTTTAGACAATCCTATTCAGAGGCAGTTCGATCAGATCGAACTAGCTAAGGACATACTGGACAGTCTGAAGACAATGTACGAAGAGCAGAATCGTTCTACTCGGCAAAAGGTCTTGAAACAGTTCATGACCGCGCAGATGTCCAAGGGCTAATAGGTTCACGACCATTGTCTTCGGATGATGGGCTATATCAACGAACTGGAGGCTCTTGGATTCGGGCTGGATCTGGTAACACAGATCGATGCTATTCTCAACTCTCTGCCTCCATCCTTTAATCCATTCATCATGAACTACAACATGAACAAGCTAAACGTCAGCTTGCAGAAACTCAGCAATATGTTGTAGAGAGCCGAAGAATTGATTAAAAAGGATGAGCCCATTGCCATTCATGTTGAAATAGGCAAATCGGGCAAGAAAAGGAAGGCAAAGAGAAAGCCCTAGAAGAAGGCTGCCAAACCCAACAAACAGAGGAAGGACAAGGCATCAGATGCCTGTCACTTCTGCAAGAAGACCGGCCACTGGAAAAGGAACTGTCCTGCCCACCTGGAATCCAAGAAAGGTAATTTTGAAACTTGTGTTATAGAAACCAATTTATTGGTAGCTTCTGCATCCTGGTGTATTGACTCCGGGGCTTCAACTCATGCGTGTAACTCACTGTAGGGGTTCAAGGTAAGCAGAAGGCTGAGTGAAGGAGAAGTCACACTCTACTTGGGGACTAATGCAATTGTTGCACCCGCGGCCATAGGAACCGTGGAGTTACTTTTTAGAGAAGGAACTATTGTATTGAGAGATTGTCTTTATGTACAAAATTTAAGAAGAAATTTGATTTTTGTTTCAAAACTGTGTGCAGATGGTTATTCTGTCTTCTTTAGTAATACGATTACTATTAAAAGAAACAACAGATTCATCGCATACGGCGAACTGGAGAACGGTCTCTATGTTCTACATCCTTCTCTAGAAACTAACATAACCGAAACTACGTCGGCTGAAATCCCCAAGAAAAGAGCCCGTGATACAGTTAATCCCACGTGTCTGTGGCATTACCGACTTGGCCACATCGGTGTTGACTGAATCACAAGGTTGGTAAAGGATGGTCCTTTGGATTTTCTAACTGTAGAAGATCTTCCCACCTGTGAGTCATGCCTACAAGGTAAGATGACGAAGCGGCCATTTAACGGTAAGCCTGAAAGATGTACAGGCACACTTGACCTAATACATACTGATGTATGTGGTCCCCTGAGTGTTAGGACATGGAATCAACACGTGTATTTCATCACCTTCACAGATGATTTTTCACGATATGGTTATGTGTACCTAATGAGACAAGTCTGAATCCTATGAAAAGTTCAAAGAGTTTAGACAAGAGGTCAAGAAACAGTTAGGGGGAGAAATTAAAGCCCTTCGATCAGATTGAGGTGGCGAATATCTCTCTGACGATTTCAGGGACTACTTAAAGGACAATGGGATAGTATCACAGTTGGCTCCTCCTGCTATGCCACAACTTAACGGTGTTTCAGAGAGGAGGAATAGGACCTTATTGGATTTGGTTCGGTCACTTCTCATACACTCAGAGTTACCCACATCCTTTTGGGGTTATGCATTAGAGACTGCGATTTACGTGCTGAATCGGGTTCCAACTAAATCGGTTCCGAATATTCCATATGAACTTTGGACCAGAAAGAATCCAAGTGTCAGACACTTGAAGATTTGGGGTTGTCCAACACAAGTTAAAAGAACAAGTGCAGACAAGTTGGAATCCAAGACCAGCCGTTGCCTATTTGTAGGCTACCCAAAAGGCTCTGTAGGTTATCTATTCTATGACCCAAGTGAGCAGAAAGTGTTCTGCAGTCGAAATGCGCAATTCTTGGAAACCGATTACATCCTAGACACCCATCGTCAGGAAATTGTTCTTGATGAGGAGAGCTCAAGAGCAGTGGGAGATGTCCCATAAGTTCTAGGTAGTGACCAACCTAGAAGATCCACTCGGGTATCCAGGCCACCAGTCTGTTATGGTTATGACCAGGATAGTTACCTGGTGGAAACGTTGACTAGTGAGGAGGATCCCGTGACTTACGCGGAAGCTATGTTGGACATAGATTCCCAGAAGTGGATGGAGGTCATGAGGGCAGAGATGGACAATGGAGACCAATGGAGTCTGGACTCTAGTAGATCCGCCCTCCGGGGTAAAAGCAATCGGTTGCAAATGGATTTAAAAGAGGAAGAAGGGCCCCGATGGTAGGGTTGAGACCTCTAAAGCTCATCTGGTGGCGAAAGGGTACACTCAGAAAGAGGGCATTAATTATGAGGAAACCTTTTTCGCCTGTGGCCATGCTTAAATCCTTTAGGATCCTGTTAGCTGTAGCAGCATACCATGATTATGAGATTTGGCAGATGGATGTCAGAACTACATTCCTGAATGGAGATCTTACTGAAGACATTTATATGCAGCAGTCGCAAGGCTTCATTGCTGTAGGTCAGGAAAACATGGTATGTAAACTTAACAGATCCATTTATTGACTTAAGCAAGCTTCTAGAAATTGGAACATCCATTTTGACTCTACTGTCAAATCGTTTGACTTCAAGCAGAATCCGGATGAACCCTGTGTATACAGGAAGTACAGTGGTGATAAGGTTACCTTCTTGGTTTTGTATATAGATGACATTCTACTCATTGGGAATGATGTAGAAATGTTAACTACGGTGAAAGTATGCCTATCACAGCAATTCTCCATGAAGGAACTTGGAGAAGCCTCCTATATACTGGGTCTTCGACTCTATAGAGATAGATCGAAGCGGATAATAGGATTATCCCAATCTGCTTACATTGACAAAATAGTCAAAAGATACAGTATGGAAAACTCCAAGAAAGGAAATGTTCCTTTCAGGCACGGAGTCACTCTCTCCAAAAGATGTTTCCCAAGACTTCTGTGGAGATTGATAGCATGAAAGACGTTCCCTATGCCTCTGCCATAGGGAGCATCATGTATGCCATGCTGTGCACTCGTCCTGACATAGCTCAGGCAATGAGTGTAGTAAGCAGATTTCAGGCCAACCCAGGGCAGGAGCATTGGGCTGCTGTGAAAAACATACTTAAGTACATTCCAAAGACAAAAGAATTTTGTCTAGTATTCGACGGTAGTTCACTACAAATCCAAGGGTATACAAATACCAATTTTCTGTCGGACCCAGATGATAGAAAGTCTACATCTGGATATGTTTTCACGATAGGATCATGTGTTGTTTCCTGAATGTCAGCAAATAGGGGTCCTAAGTAGCAGATTAATAGTCCACAACCCAAGCCGAACACATTGCCGTAAGTGAGGCTGCCTTTTGAATGAAAGTATTCATTCCTGAATTTGGAATTTAGCACATCACCCATTCCACTGTTGTGTGACAACAGGAGGTTGATGTGGAGAGGTAGCAGCAGCGGAGAATGTGGTAGACCCTTTGACGAAGCCACTGTCATAGAAAGTGTTTGAGAAACACATGGAAAGCATGGGACTCCGGCTAGTACCTGATTGGACCTAAGTGCAAGTGGGAGCTGTTAGACAGTTTTGTATGCCCTTAGCATCAATTAGAATGATGTACTTTATGAGTTTATTGTAGATGAATAAAAGTGCATATTTGATTCATGTTCCCTTGGTATGTTTCTGTGTAATACCCTTAAACTGGACACTTAATGAGACTCGTGTTAGTTTAGAATATTCACAACCAGTGGATCGGTCTGGGGAGACCTATCCTGACAAGGTTGACACTGTGGTGCCACCAAGTCGGTTGGGGTGGCCTGTCTCAGCTGCCAGGGTGAGACCCTAGGCACATACAGTGTAGGATTAATTGAATCTTTGAACTGTACCAGATTTCCAGTATTGCCCTGGACCTTGGAGATTGATGGGCAAAACTGGAAAGTTACACCCGACCCCTAGACTCGATTATGATACTGCACTAGGTGCCGGATTGGGCTGTCTTTGATGTACCATTCAGTGATATCCTTAGCGGGGGTCAAAACCTGGGTATGTTAGGAGAGTCTGAGAATTCATCTGAGTGGGTGATCATAGTGACAAGATCAGCCCCTTTGTCGGACAAAGGTAATGATCGGGGATGCACTCTCACTGATGGAAACCAAGACTATCAGCAGCCGATTTCAACCGTTGAGATTTGTTTTGCAAAGTATATTTTATATGAGATATAAAAGTATATATATTATGGTTTCTAAAATGTTTGCAAGAAGGTTTTAATTCCCGGGATCCATATAAGTAGAGAGTGCAACACTATTCCTTGTAGCCGAAGGAGAGGTCCTCTCTTGTCGGGCAGTGTATGATCATTATGGGCTGAGAGGTTAAGTGTAAGACCATTGAGGATAATACCTGATGGGCTAATCTTGCGTCTGCCAACAGTCCCTGGGTGTTACAAGGTGGCTTGGCCCAGGGACCACTTAGGGTAAGTGTTGGGCCCATAGAGACCATTTGATGGGTTTCAGGGGGTGCACTGTCCATAACAGTGTATTCGGCCAGGCCTTGTAACAAAGGCTGGGCCGAACCCATGTGGCTGATGTGTAGATCAATGCTTGGGTCCCATGCCATACAAGGAAGCCCAACTGGGCAGCAGTTAGGAAGGTTAAATGAGCACATAAGCTTAATGGGCCTAAAGCCCATTTCGAACTAGGCTATTTTATTAGTTAATAATGGGGCGAATTCTGAGATGGATTAGCAGATAGGATAAGGTCTTGACCCTATCCACTCATAGAGTCCAAATATGAATGTGATTCAGATCTAGAAACCTCCTAATGAGATTAGGAGAAAGCTAATCTAATCTGCAGATAAGATAAGGGTTTCCCTATCACCTAAAAGAGGTCTTATCCAAATATGATTTGGATAAGCAGCTCCTAATTGGATAAGGAGCTGATCTTTTAGGTTAACAAAAGAAGGAGGGGGCGGCAGCCTTTAGAAAACACACAATTAGATTTTCTTTAGTGCTGAAATCACAAGAAGAGAGAATTCTGCACCCTACGAATTCTTTCTTGCCGCCCTGTTTTGCCAGTTCGATCTCCACCAGTGGGAGAAGTCAATATTTGATCTTGACATCAGTTCTTGGAGGAAGAATTGATAGGAAGCTGTGCTCACGTGCCATCCTGCTGTTTCTTATGAAGGACAGAGTTTTTGGAGAAGAACATTGCTGATTCTGCTCCATCCTGCACTGTGCCATCTTCAGTGGGAGCAGATTTTGGATCCTTCTTTGGGCGTGAACACCTCCATTGGGAGATACTATTTCTCCGTATCAGGTATAATCCTCTCCTACTCCTTTTGGTTCAGATCTGGTTTAGTTTATGGTTCAAGAATGATCCTTGAAAATATGATTTTCTAAATAGGGAATGTGATTCCTAGTTGAAGGGAGAGAAATTTTTGAAATCCACCCCCTTATTCCGCAATCTTTGGGCGTCCATGGGATGGATCTCTCATCCCTTCAACCAGATTCAAATATAATTTGAATTTGGTCTCCTGGAGTGGATAAGGTCAAAAGGCCCAATCCTTTTACTAACATTAATCTCAGATTCGCCCCACAGATGGGTGATCATATCAGCCCAGCTCGAAATGGGCTTTTGGCCCATTAAGTGTTCAGTGTTTAACTAGTTTCCAATCTACTACCCAGTTGGGCTTCTTTGTATGGCGTGGGACCCAAGCATTGATCTACACACCAGCCACATGGGTTCGGCCCAACCTTTATTACAAGGCCCAGCCGAATTCACTGAAAAACTCAGTGAACCCCTAAGTCCATCACATGGACCCTATGGGCCCAACACTTACAATAAGTGGTCCTTGGGCCAAGCCATCGTATAAAAACCCAGGGACTGTGAGCAGGTGCAAGATTGGCCCATCAGCCAGTTGGGCTTCTTTGTATGGCATGGGACCCAAGCATTGATCTACACACCAGCCACATGGGTTTGGCCCAGTCTTTATTACAAGGCCCAGCCGAATTCACTGAAAAACTCAGTGAACCCCTGAGTCCATCACATGGACCCTATGGGCCCAACACTTACATTAAGTAGTCCCTGGGCCAAGCCATCTTATAAAAACCTAGGGACTGTGAGCAGGTGCAAGATTAGCCCATCAGGTATTTTCGTAAATGGTCTTACACTTAACCTCTCAGCCCTTAATGATCAAGCACTACCCGACAAGAGAGGACCTCTCCCTCGGCTGCAAGGAACAGTGCCGCACTCTCCACTCACATGGATCCCGGGAATTAAAACCATTTGCAAACATTTCAAAACCGTACATATACATATATATATATATATTAATTTTGCAAAACAAAATTCCAACGATTGAAATCAACTGCCGGTAGTTTGGTTTCCATCAGAGAGAGTTAATTCCCGATCATTACCCTTGTCCGACAAAGGGGTTGATCCTGTCACTATGATCACCTACTCAGATGAATTCTCAGACTATCCCAACATACCCAGGTTTTGATCCCCATCTAAGGATCTCACTGATTGGCATATCAAAGACAGTCCGATCTGACACCTAGTGAAGTGTCATAATCGAGTCTAGGGGTCAGGTGTAACTTTTCAGTTTTGCCCATCTATCTCCAAGGTCCAGGGCAATACTGGAAATTTGGTCCGGTTCAAGGATTCGAGTAATCCCATACTGCATGTGCCTTGGGTCTTACCCTGGTGGCCGAGACAGGCCATCCCAACACTTGGTGGCACACCAGTATCAACCTTGGTAGGATAAATCTCCCCAGACTTATCCAATGGCTATGAACATTTAAAACTAACACGAGTCTCTATAAGTGTCCAGTTTTAGGGTCTTACACAGAATTGTACCAAACAACATGAATCAAACATGCACTTTATTTATTTTCACTAAATAACAAAAGTACATCAAATCGGATTGAAGCTTAGGGCATACAAAACTGTCTAACAACAAACTTAATTATTAATGACAAAATTAACACATTAGCTATACTTCAATTTTAATAGAACTTCAGGTGAAAGCTAAATAATAAATCTAGAATTTTAAGATATGAGGAACTTATTAAGAATAATAAAATCAGCTATATGAATCTTTTGATTTTTTTGATAAAAAATTAGCTATATGGATCTAACACATTAGTTATACTTCAATAGAATTTCAATAGCTATATGGATCTTAATTTCATTTTCCTTAAGTGCTAGGAAATTAAATAGATTCATTTTGAAATGAGAATTGTGTATTTATTTCATTATTTGTAAAAATAATTCTATTATTTTTGTTTATAAATTACTTTTTTATTTGATTTTGTAACCTAAACGCATTGCAAGTTCTTGTTAACTTAATGGTGAATCCTAATTGCTTAGATGTTTAATAGATGATTTGACCATTGGGAGAGCAAACCATATGTAGTGTAATATATCTCTTATTTAATAATTTAATGGATCACAAGGTTTCCATTTATGTAGGAATGCCATCATCCCCCATCCATGATCACAATGTCATAATATTACTATAAGCTAAGATCATTAATAGGAAAGGAATTAAGAAACCAAGAGAGCTAAACATGTTCCCAACTTTCAGAAGCACCAGTCAGCACCATGGATCAAGCTAATGTGTGAGGGAATGTACGTAACATGAAAATTTAGAACATCTTCTGAAAAGAGAAAGAGTATGACCACAAACCATTCCAGACACTAATGCTTTTTATCTCTCAGATAAACTAGTGTAGCAGACCATACTAAAAACCCTCTTGGTCTAAGAATCCTGTTTAGCTCAACCATTGGCTTTCCACCTAGAATTCAACTCAAACTTTACAATAATCTTTACTTAATATATGAGAATAAAAACAATCTTAAAACGTGTGCATGTGTTTGTATAGCCACATAGAGAGACCCACACATACAGAAATAGGACATATTGTGCTTTGATTCCATTGTAGAAGTATCATTCCTCTCTATTAGAACATTTTCTGATTTGGTTTAGGAGGATGTTTGGGGTGTTCAGTGTCTTTTTTTTTTTTTTGAACTAAATTTCTTGTTTTCCATCTCCAAAAAAGGAGTTTGAAGTTTAATTCTACAACTTTGTTTTTTCATGTAGTCAATTTTGATTCCAATTTTATTTGATGCCTCTGAAGCGATGATGTTTTTATCTCCACTTTACTATAGAATTACATCAACTTTTATCGATCAAGAACACTGGGATGTAGTTAAGATGATTACATACCGAGCCAAAGCTATTTAGTAATGTTGTTCATTACTCATTTCTGTATTATCTATACAAGTATTCTTTATTCTTTAATGCATATTTTCCTTTGTCTTTCATCTGATAAGACTGATATAAATTCATAACTGAGCTATATCCTTTTTAAGACTTAGACTTAAATGTCTAGATATAAAACTTTCCATGTCAGTTTTGTTTTGTTTTCTTTATTACTGGAATTCTTTGTCATTTTTTCTTTTTAGTCCTATTTGTGGATGATGCATAAACAAGAAATATTAAAGACAAACTGACCTTTGGAAAAACATGCATTCCTTATTTATAAACAAGAAATATTTAAAAGATTCCAGGTTGAAATGGTTGAAAATACAAGTTATTTCGCCAGAAAAACAAAGGATGATGGAGTAATCACTCTCACTCGGAATTTTCATGATGTCAAAATATATTGAAGGAAATAGGACATTGTCCAAATAGGTTCATAGAGGGCTCGAATTCATGCTCGAATAAGCTCAGTTCATTATCAAGCTCGAGCCGAATCGAGCTCGAGCTCGAGCTCAAGCCTTGCATTTTTCTACTAAGCTGAGCTCAAATACTCAAATGTTCGGCTCAGCTCAAATCCCCCCCTAGTTATAGAGCTTAAGCCTTGCACTTTGTTCTTCGTTTCTTCCTCTTTTTGATTTTTATCAAGGCTCTCTTCATAGCCATATGGATGGAAATTTCTCTTCATATTCTTCAACTACATAAATCGTCCTTCTTATTGATCAGGGAGGACTTTATTTTGGGACAAAATATAAATGTGTAGGGAAAATCAAAACTAGCGTGTGGGTGTCACCACAAAAGATTTCATAGTGATAAAATCATCTTACCTGCCCCATTTTCTTCTAACTATTTCTTGGTTCTCCATTTGCCAATTCACTATTGCATTGGTTTTCTTGACATTTGTCCAGATTTGTTTGATCATTTCATTCTCAACAGAGCTACCAAAAGTCCATTCCCCCTTTTTTTTCTTCTTTCTTTTTTTCTTGTTTTTTACCCTTTTCCACATTTCCCTTCCTTTCATTTTCATTCTTTCCTCTTTTTTTCTTTTTCTTTAAGCTCTTGCTTAATTACCCTAATTGTATTCTACTTGTTTTGACACCTACTCGCTAGGAAGTGTTTATTATGAAGATAAGGTTAACAAAAAGGCTCAAAGGGCCAAGTAGGGGACTTCACTTCATATTATCAAGATTGAATGCACAAGGTCAAACAAATGACCAAGGATGGCCTCCCTTCATTTCATTATCGACTGCACATTACATATTAAAGAATCATATGTTAAGCATAGCCTACTCCTGGTTTATTACCTCCTTACTCTAAATAGGGTTGGGATTCCTTTGGTGGAGCCAGTTCACTCAGACACTCTAATTCTTCTATCTTTTCTTTTTCTTTTTTTTTTCATTTTCGCCCTTTGATGATCCTTGAGGTGCATCCCATGGATTTGGCTAGTTTGCCAAGAAAAGGTCTAGTGCATGAGCTTAACTAGCTACAAGCAATTTTTGACAATTCATAAGGTCATAAGGAATAAAAAATGTCCAATGATGGCCTCCAGTCCTTTCTTTGATTAATCAACAGAGAACTAAATTAGGATGTTGCCTTTGTTCTATGCCAACTCAGGCATTATTCAAAGGGAAAGTACTATGCTTTGGTAGCTGCAATTTTTCCCTAGTTTGGACAATGATGATAGCTTTATTACGAGTTAGGAAGTCAAAAAAAGGAAATTTAACTATAGAGATCTTGATAAACAACCAACTCTTCTTCAAGCATGCATTTGGGAGTTCAAGAGGGAACAAACACTGCCTTCTTCTACAAGTAGACAACCTTGAATGGAATAATTACTCTCTAATAAATAAGCACCTCAAGCAAGGGAAAGAAAATTTGGGAAAATAATATTTTATTTATGAAAGTGGCCAAACCCATGAGATGGGCTGCTCTACATACCCATCTGACTCAAAGCCACCATAAGAACAACTCGAATGAGAACTTTAAAACCGAATAAAGAAAGTTGTGATCAACAGATACCACCAATGCACAAAACTCAAAAGTAAGAATCCAACACTTTGTACCGAAGACGACAACAAAAAATGTATCTGGGTTACAAGCCCCACCACAAAACAACATTAAAGAAAGAGTGAAGCCAAAATAAGTCAAGAATGTCTTTTCTCAAAAGGAAGCCAACATCTACGACACTCCAAAATTGCTTTGCAAGGTATGTAAAGCTATTGCTATATAGTCTTAAACAGTTTTGTATGCCCTTAGCTTTAATCAGAATGATGTTCTTTATGAGTTTATTGTAAATGAATAAAAGTGCATATTTGATTCATGTTCCCTTGGTATGTTTCTGTGTAATACCCTTAAACTGGACACTTAATGAGACTCATGTTAGTTTAGAATGTTCACAGCCAGTGGGTCGGTCTGGGGAGACCTATCCTGATAAGGCTGACACTGTTGTGCCACCAAGTCGGTTGGGGTGGCCTGTCTCAGTTGCTAGGGTGAGACCCTAGTCACATACAATGTAGGATTGATTGAACTGGACCAGATTTCCAGTATTGCTCTGGACCTTGGAGATTGATGAGCAAAACTGAAAAGTTACACCCGACCCCTAGACTCGATTATGATACTGCACTAGGTGTCAGATTGGGCTGTCTTTGATGTACCAATCAGTGAGATCCTTAGTGGGGGTCAAAACCTGGGTATGTTGGGACAGTCTGAGAATTCATCTGAGTGGGTGATCATAGTGACAGGATCAGCCCCTTTGTCGGACAAAGGTAATGATCGGGGATGCACTCTCACTGATGGAAACCAAGACTGCCGGCAGCCGATTTCAATCGTTGAGATTTGTTTTGCAAAGTATATTTTATATGAGATATAAAAGTATATATATTATGGTTTCTAAAAGGTTTGCAAAAAGGTTTTAATTCCCGAGATCCATATAAGTAGAGAGTGCAACACTGTTCCTTGCAGCCAAGGGAGAGGGCATCTCTTGTCGGGCAGTGTATGATCATTATGGGCTGAGAGGTTATGTGTAAGACCATTGAGGATAATACCTGATGGGCTAATCTTGCATCTGCACACAGTCCCTGGGAGTTACAAGGTGGTTTGGCCCAGGGACCACTTAGGGTAAGTGTTGGGCCCATAGATCCAATTTGATGGGTTTCAGGGGGTGCACTGTCCATAACAGTGTATTCGGCCAGGCCTTGTAACAAAGGCTGGGCCGAACCCATGTGGCTGATGTGTAGATCAATGCTTGGGTCCCACGCCATAAGCTTAACGGGCCTAAAGCCCATTTCGAACTAGACTTATTTAATAAGTTAAATTTGGGCGAATTCTATGATGGATCAGCAGATAGGATAGGGTCTTAACCCTATCCACTCAGAGAGTCCAAATCTGAATATGATTCAGATCTAGAAACCACCTAATGAGATTAGGAGAAGGCTGATCTAATCTGCAGATAAGATAAGGGTTTATCCTTATCACCTGAAGAGAGGTCTGATCCAAATATGATTTGGATCAGCAGCTCCTAATTGGATAAGGAGCTGATCTTTTAGGATTACAAAAGAAGAAGGGGGCGACAAACTTTAGAGAGATATTCACATTCTCTTCAGAGCTGAAATCACAGAGAAAAGATTTCTGCAATCCCTGCAAAGATCTTTCTTGCCGCCTCCTTCCTGCAGCCGCCAGACATCCAGTTCAATCTCTAGTTGTGGGAGAAGTCAAGATTCGATCTTGACATCAGTTCTTTGAGAAAGAATTGATAGAAAGTTGTGCTCATGTGCCATCCTGTTGTTTCTTACGAATGACAAAATTCTTGGAGAAGAATACTGCTGATTCTACTCCATCCTGCACTGCGCCATTTTCAGTGGGAGCAGTCTTTGGATCCTTCCTTGGGCGTGAACACCTTCGTTGAGAGATACTTTTTCTCCATATCAGGTATAATCTTTTCCTACACCTTTTGGTTCAAATCTGGTTCAGTTTATGGTTCAAGATTGATCCTTGAAAATATGGTTTTCTAAATAGGGAATGCGATTCCCAGTTGAAAGGGAGAGAAAAATTTTTGAAATTCGCCCCTTTATTCTGCAAGATTTGGGCGTCCATACGATGGATCTCTCATCCCTTCAGTGGTATCAGAGCCATGGTTCAAATCTTGAACCAATTTGTTTCAGATCTGAACATGCGCAGATATGGGTTTTGGGAAACTTGTTCCCAAAATTATGGGTGAATAATCTGAAATTAATTTTTATCTGATTATTATTTAGAATTGTTCTTTATAATTTTCTTGATTTATGGGTTGTTCGTACAAGAGGAGATCGAATTCTTGATTTGCGTAGGGAAACTGCGATTTTGTAGTTTATGGATTACTTTATTACATTTGGTCTGTAAAATATTTTTTTTTTATTTTTTAGACAGAATGTATAGGTATTCGATCTGATGTATTTATTAATAGAAATTAAGATTTCTATTTATTTTATTTTGGATCGAAGAAGGCGGCGTAGAGAAGGAGATTTCGCAGATGGAAGAATCGCAATCTACGATTTGCAGTTTATGAAACTGCAAACTGCGATCTAACCTCTGTTTTGCAGGATGGATTGTGAGAACAGTCCTGTTTGACTGGTTCTTGATTTTCTTTTATTAGTATTTAATTTCAGATTATTTTCTTGAATTAAAGATTTAATTAAAGATCAAACCCTATACCCATTCGAACCAAGATCGATTCAAATTGTTTGGACCAAATCTAGGGTTCGATCTAGGCTGAAAGTCAGCCCTACTTTCCCACTAATGGGCCTGAGGATTGATATTTAATTAAATGGTTAATTCCGCCCAACTTGTAAAGGCCCAGTTTTAAATGGTTAAAACTGCGAAAAGCCCATTCTGCGGATGAAGCTATATGGGCCGAACCCATCAACCCTAATTTGGCCCATATACCTAGATAATATTAATGGTTAATGTTATGGATTTAAAATGGGCTTCAAATGGGCTTTACAGATAATTAATTGATTGGATCAATTTATCCTTGCATGTGATGTATGGATGTGTGATGTGCTACGTACATGAGCCATAAATGCTTGGCTCATGATCAATCGACAGTGGCTCTTGCGCACACCATGGCTGAACGCACATCATTGCCATGGTGTCCCTTTTGGTCATTGGATGACCTCCCTCAGTGGTGGGCCCCACACCACATGCAGAGGTTACGTGCAGGACCCATGCCGATTTGGGCCGACCGAAATCTGACTTTATGAAAGTCAGTGGGAGCCACTTGGGTTTGACCTAGATCAAACTAGGGCGTAATTGACTGTTCCCTCCAGCTAATATGAGGGCATATGATAGGGAGATTCATATGATGAACTCTCTAAAGGCCTTCCATCATTAGCACAAGGATGGGTCCTTCAGTAATGAGGAAACGCACCAGAAAATGGGCTATCCATTTGTTGTTGGACTTGTCTGAATGTTTCATAAGATGATAGGGGCGTCATAGACCGATGTGGGAGGGGCTTCACCAGAAAATGAGAACTCTCTCACGGTACCTTGGCGTTCACGAATATGATGGGTAAGCACTCACTAGACAGAAAGGTTTACCTAAAAACGGCTCTGAACCTTGTCTGACAGAGGCCAAAGGGAAAGCTCATATGATGAGTGGATATGATCCTTCACAAAAAGGTGGTGGGGTTTTGCAGCTGAAACAGTTGGCTCCATGCACCCTATGTGATTTCCCACATTTCTAGAGACAACTCGCAGTCTTCATCACTGATAAATGAGGGAAATCTCAGAGATGAATAAATGGGAATGGAACGTAGATTAAAATCCATATCTATGTAATGAACATGAATCAAATTAGGTTGTGGACTGATGTTTGCTCTTTTATCAGAAAATGGCAAACGAACAATTTGTAAAGTTGCTTGATGACGACAAGCTGAAGGGCCCAAACTATGCCGACTGGTACAGGAACCTTATGTTGGTCTTAACCTCTGAGAAATTGGACAAGGTAGCCAAGAATCCTGCCCCGGATCATCCGGGAGATAGGGCTTCTGAGGCCCGAAGAAGAGAATACCAAGAATGGGAGGAGAAAAACACCCTTGCCCGCTGCTATATCATTGCCTCTTTGGACAATCCAATTCAGAAGCAGTTCGATCAGATCGAACTTGCTAAGGACGTATTGGACAGTCTCAAGACAATGTACGAAGAGAAGAATCGTTCTACTCGGCAGAAGGTCTTGAAACAGTTCACGACCGAGCAGATGTCCAAGGGCCTACAAGTTCACGACCATTGTCTCCGGATGATGGGTTATATCAACGAACTAGAGGCTCTTGGATCCGGGCTGGATCCGGTAACACAGATCGATGCTATTCTCAACTCTCTGCCTCCATCCTTTAATCCATTCATCATGAACTACAACATGAACAAGCTGAACGCCAACTTGCAGGAACTCAGCAATATGTTGCAGAGGGCTGAAGAATTGATTAAAAAGGATGAGCCTATTGCCATGCTTGTTGAAACAGGCAAATCGTGCAAGAAAAGGAAGGCAAAGAGAAAGCCCCAGAAGAAGGCTCCCAAACCCAAGAAGCAGAGGAAGGACAAGGCATCGGATGCCTGTCACTTCTGCAAGAAGACCGGCCACTGGAAAAGGAACTGCCCTGCCTACCTGGAATCCAAGAAAGATAATCTCGAAACTTGTGTTATAGAAACCAACTTGTTGGTAGCTTCTGCGTCCTAGTGTATTGACTCCGGGGCTTCAACTCATGCATGTAACTCATTGCAGGGGTTCAAGGTAAGCAAAAGGCTGAGTGAAGGAGAAGTCACGCTCTACTTGGGGACTACTGCAACTGTTGCAGCCGCGGCCATAGGAACCGTTGAGTTACTTTTTAGAGAATGAACTATTGTACTGAAAGATTGCCTTTATGTACAAAATTTAAGAAGAAATTTGATTTATGTCTCAAAACTGTGTGCAGATGGTTATTCTGTCTTCTTTAGTAATACGATTACTATTAAAAGAAATAACAGATTCATCGCATACGGGGAACTGGAGAACGGTCTTTATGTTCTACATCCTTCTCTAGAAACTAACATAACCGAAACTACGTCAGCTGAAATCCCCAAGAAAAGAGCCCGGGATACCGTTAATCCCACGTGCCTGTGGCATTACCGACTTGGCCACATCGGTGTTGACCGAATCACAAGGTTGGTAAAGGATGGCCCTTTGGATTTTCTAACTGTAGAAGATCTTCCCACCTGTGAGCCTTGCCTACAAGGCAAGATGGTGTTAGACAGTTTTGTATGCCCTTAGCTTCAATCATTTTGATGTACTTTTGTTATTTAGTGGAAATAAATAAAGTGCATGTTTGATTCATGTTGTTTGGTTTAATTCTGTGTAAAACCCTAAAACTGGACATTTGTAGAGACTCATGTTAGTTTTAAATGTTCACAGCCGTTGGATAAGTCTGGGGAGATTTATCCTGCCAAGGCTGATACTGGTGTGCCACCAAGTGTTGGGATGGCCTGTCTCAGCCATCAGGGTAAGACCCGAGGCACATACAGCATGGGATTACTTGAATCCTTGAACCGGACCAGATTTCCAGTCTTGCCCTGGACCTTGGAGATAGATGGGCAAAACTGGAAAGTTACACCTGACCCCTAGACTCGATTGTGACACTTCACTAGGTGTTGGATCAGGCTGCCTTTGATATGCCAATCAGTGAGATCCTTAGTGGGGATCAAAACCTGGGTATGTTGGGGCAGTTTGAGAATTCATCTGAGTGGGTGGTCATAGTGACAGAATCAGCCACTTTGTCGGACAAAGGGTAATGATCGGGAATGCACTCTCTCTGATGGAAACCAAACTGCCGGCAGTTGATTTCAATCGTTGGAATTTTGTTTTTGCAAAATTAATATATTTACATATATATACGGTTTCAAAATGTTTGCAAATGGTTTTAATTCCCGGGATCCATGTGAGAGGAGAGTGCGGCACTGTTCCTTGCAGCCGAGGGAGAGGTCCTCTCTTGTCGGGCAGTGCTTGATCATTAAGGGCTGAGAGGTTAAGTGTAAGACCATTTAGGACAATACCTGATGGGCTAATCTTGCACCTGCCCACAGTCCCTGGGTTTTTATAAGATGGCTTGGCCCAGGGACCACTTAATGTAAGTGTTGGGCCCATAGGGTTCATACGATGGACTCAAGGGGTTCATTGAGATTTTCAGTGAATTTGGCTGGGCCTTGTATTAAAGGCTGGGCCGAACCCATGTGGCTGGTGTGTAGATCAATGCTTGGGTCCCACGCCATACAAAGAAGCCCAACTGGGCAGCAGATTGGAAACTAATTAAACACTGAATACTTAATGGGCCAAAAGCCCATTTCGAAGTGGGCTGATATGATCACCCATCAATGGGGCGAATTTGCGATTGAAGTTAGCAAAAAGGATTGGGCTCTTAGCCTTATCCACTCTTAGAGACCAAATTCAAATCAGATTTGAATCTGGTAACCTCCTGATAAGATCAGGAGTAAGCTAACTCTATTTGGGAAAGGGATTAAGATTATCCCCTATCCAAATACTGATTTGGATTGGGATAACTCCTAATTAGGAGATTTCTTAATCAAGAAGAAAGGAGGAGATTTCGAATGTACCAAGAGGGAGAGAAATCAGATTTCGATCCAAGGGGTTTTGGTAAGCAAGAAGGGTTCCTGCGATTTGAGATTAGATCTCATACTCTCCAGAAAAGAAAACAGTTCAGCCTTTTCGTTTCTGGAGATCTCCTCCTGCCGCCGCCATCTGCATTGTTGCAAGATTCGATCTTTGCAGAAAAGAAAGTCAAGAAACCAGTTCTTGACATCAGTCTTGCAAGAAAGACTGAAAGAATTCAGTGTTTAGTACATCCAGGGGATTCTTGTGAAGGATCCAGTGTGTAGGACGCACCCTGCTGGTTCTGTTCCATCCACAGCTGTGTCATCTTCAGCGGGGACAGATCTTGGAGCATTCTTTGGGCGTGAACACCAACTTTGGGAGATACTGCTTCTCCGGATCAGGTATAATCCTCCCATTTATCTTTTGGTACAGATCTGGTTTGATTAGGGTTCAAGTAGATCCTTGAATATTGTATTCTAAATTCAGGGAATATGATTCCCAGTTGGGAGAAGGTAGGAAATTTTTGAAATTCGCCCCACCCATTCCGCAACCTTTATGGCGTCCATTAGATGGATCCTACCATTCTTTCAGATGGCGAAATGGTCATTTAACGGTAAGCTTGAAAGATGTACAGGCACACTTGACCTAATACATACTGATGTATGTGGTCCCCTGAGTGTTAGGACATGGAATCAACACGTTTATTTCATTACCTTCACAGATGATTTTTCACGATATGGTTACGTGTACCTAATGAGACACAAGTCTGAATCTTTTGAAAAGTTCAATGAGTTCAGACAAGAGGTCGAGAAACAGTTAGGGAGAGAAATTAAAGCTCTTCAATCAGATCGAGGTCGCGAGTATCTCTCTGACGAATTCATGGACTACTTGAAGGACAATGGGATAGTATCATTTCGAATTGGACTTATTTAATAAGTTAAATATGGGCGAATTTTGAGATGGATCAGCAGATAGGATAGGGTCTTAACCCTATCCACTCAGAGAGTCCAGATCTGAATATGATTCAGATCTAGAAACCTCCTAATGAGATTAGGAAAAGGCTGATCTAGTCTGCAGATAAAATAAGGGATTATTCTTATCACCTGAAGAGAGGTCTGATCCAAATATGATTTGGATCAGCAGCTCCTAATTGGATAAGGAGCTGATCTTTTAGGATTACAAAAGAAGAAGGGAGTGACAACCTTTAGAGAGATATTCACATTCTCTTCAGAGCTGAAATCACAGAAAAAAGATTTCTGCAATCCCTGCAAAGATCTTTCTTGCTGCCTCCTTCCTGCAGCCGCCAGACATCCAGTTCAATCTCCAGTTGTGGGAGAAGTCAAGATTCGATCTTGACATCAGTTCTTTGAGAAAGAATTGATAGAAAGTTGTGCTCACGTGCCATCCTGTTGTTTCTTACGAATGACAAAATTCTTGGAGAAGAATACTGTTGATTCTGCTCTATCCTGCACTGCACCATTTTCAGTGGGAGCAGTCTTTGGATCCTTCCTTGGGCGTGAACACCTTCGTTGAGAGATACTTTTTCTCCGTATCAGGTATAATCTTTTCCTACACCTTTTGGTTCAAATCTGGTTCAGTTTATGATTCAAGATTGATCCTTGAAAATATGGTTTTCTAAATAGGGAATGCGATTCCCAGTTGAAAGGGAGAGAAAAATTTTTGAAATTCGCCCCTTTATTCTGCAAGATTTGGGCATCCATACGATGGATCTCTCATCCCTTCATATAGAAGCAGTGCTAGATTTGGTCTGTTTTACTAATCAACTCAACAGATCTTGCACTTGATTTATGAGTCTTGTTCCCTCATGATCCGTATGGCATTCTATGAATCAATATCACGTAAGGCACACTTGTACGGGACTTAGGATAGTAGAGTCTAGATACAACTAAGGACAACTCCATAGTGAGCTCATAGGGATGATCTTCTAAATGTTGTAGCCATTGGTAATAAGCAAGATCACATGCAGGTTGCTCAGTATATTCTATGAAGGGCAGATCTCTCTTACTCATGGCCTAATGTAGTTTTAAGCACTGTTGTAGATCTGCATCCAGCTTTGAGAATTGAATGAAATCCAATTCCACACAACCAATGGAAGGTACTATATGCTTAATGCCAAATTTCCTAAGCACTCATATAGGAGCATATGGGACTAAACTATACACTCCTGCTAAAGTAATGCTTTGCTTGTGCTCAATGGCTAGATGTGGCTGGCTACATCCTTCTCGCAGTCTCAGGTTGAATTTCCAATCAATAGAGCCTTTTGTCACTCTCTGTAACATCTCATAAAAGTCCTACCATGTTGCACATACTGTCTATGGCTGAATATATAGTATTTCAACAACCCAAAAGGGTGGTTTCTGCCGCACACCTTTCCTTCCAGGGATAGTCAGAAAAGGAAGATGATGTGTAAGCCACAATCGTAGTACCTGAAAAGATCCTTGGAAAGGCCATATTTCAACAACCCTCTTGTAGTCTCAGGTTGAATTTCCAATCAATAGAGCCTTTTGTCACTCTCTGTAACATCTCATAATAGTCCTACCATGTTGCACATACTGGCTATGGCTGAATAGTATTTCAACAACCCAAAAGGGAGGTTTTTGCCGCACGCCTTTCCTTCTAGGGATAGTCAGAAAAGGAAGATGATGTGTAAGCCACAATATTAGTACCTAAAAAGATCCTTGGAAAGGCCATATTTTCTTACCCTATAATAGGGATAAACCTCTCAGGATCTCTGATAACACCATAGGGACAAGGGTCACCTTTGTACAGGTAGGTGACATTCCAAATGGATCCAATTGTTGCAACACAGTGACCAAGCATGCATGGATTTTGTCACGATCTAGAGGGAACAACAAATGTCCTACCAAGGCTAGAAAAAGCACATGTCTCTACCCTACCTTTTCAAATTTTTCGTTACGCAGCTTGTATTCAGTAACACTTCTTCAGAGCAAGTAATCAATAGAGAGAGCATGATCATTTTGTTAGACAGTTTTGTATGCCCTTAGCTTCAATCATTTTGATGTACTTTTGTTATTTAGTGGAAATAAATAAAGTGCATGTTTGATTCATGTTGTTTGGTTTAATTCTGTGTAAAACCCTAAAACTGGACATTTGTAGAGACTCATGTTAGTTTTAAATGTTCACAGCCGTTGGATAAGTCTGGGGAGATTTATCCTGCCAAGGCTGATACTGGTGTGCCACCAAGTGTTGGGATGGCCTGTCTCAGCCATCAGGGTAAGACCCGAGGCACATACAGCATGGGATTACTTGAATCCTTGAACCGGACCAGATTTCCAGTCTTGCCCTGGACCTTGGAGATAGATGGGCAAAACTGGAAAGTTACACCTGACCCCTAGACTCGATTGTGACACTTCACTAGGTGTTGGATCAGGCTGCCTTTGATATGCCAATCAGTGAGATCCTTAGTGGGGATCAAAACCTGGGTATGTTGGGGCAGTTTGAGAATTCATCTGAGTGGGTGGTCATAGTGACAGAATCAGCCACTTTGTCGGACAAAGGGTAATGATCGGGAATGCACTCTCTCTGATGGAAACCAAACTGCCGGCAGTTGATTTCAATCGTTGGAATTTTGTTTTTGCAAAATTAATATATTTACATATATATACGGTTTCAAAATGTTTGCAAATGGTTTTAATTCCCGGGATCCATGTGAGAGGAGAGTGCGGCACTGTTCCTTGCAGCCGAGGGAGAGGTCCTCTCTTGTCGGGCAGTGCTTGATCATTAAGGGCTGAGAGGTTAAGTGTAAGACCATTTAGGACAATACCTGATGGGCTAATCTTGCACCTGCCCACAGTCCCTGGGTTTTTATAAGATGGCTTGGCCCAGGGACCACTTAATGTAAGTGTTGGGCCCATAGGGTTCATACGATGGACTCAAGGGGTTCATTGAGATTTTCAGTGAATTTGGCTGGGCCTTGTATTAAAGGCTGGGCCGAACCCATGTGGCTGGTGTGTAGATCAATGCTTGGGTCCCACGCCATACAAAGAAGCCCAACTGGGCAGCAGATTGGAAACTAATTAAACACTGAATACTTAATGGGCCAAAAGCCCATTTCGAAGTGGGCTGATATGATCACCCATCAATGGGGCGAATTTGAGATTGAAGTTAGCAAAAAGGATTGGGCTCTTAGCCTTATCCACTCTTAGAGACCAAATTCAAATCAGATTTGAATCTGGTAACCTCCTGATAAGATCAGGAGTAAGCTAACTCTATCTGGGAAAGGGATTAAGATTATCCCCTATCCAAATACTGATTTGGATTGGGATAACTCCTAATTAGGAGATTTCTTAATCAAGAAGAAAGGAGGAGATTTCGAATGTACCAAGAGGGAGAGAAATCAGATTTCGATCCAAGGGGTTTTGGTAAGCAAGAAGGGTTCCTGCGATTTGAGATTAGATCTCATACTCTCCAGAAAAGAAAACAGTTCAGCCTTTTCGTTTCTGGAGATCTCCTCCTGCCGCCGCCATCTGCATTGTTGCAAGATTCGATCTTTGCAGAAAAGAAAGTCAAGAAACCAGTTCTTGACATCAGTCTTGCAAGAAAGACTGAAAGAATTCAGTGTTTAGTACATCCAGGGGATTCTTGTGAAGGATCCAGTGTGTAGGACGCACCCTGCTGGTTCTGTTCCATCCACAGCTGTGTCATCTTCAGCGGGGACAGATCTTGGAGCATTCTTTGGGCGTGAACACCAACTTTGGGAGATACTGCTTCTCCGGATCAGGTATAATCCTCCCATTTATCTTTTGGTACAGATCTGGTTTGATTAGGGTTCAAGTAGATCCTTGAATATTGTATTCTAAATTCAGGGAATATGATTCCCAGTTGGGAGAAGGTAGGAAATTTTTGAAATTCGCCCCACCCATTCCGCAACCTTTATGGCGTCCATTAGATGGATCCTACCATTCTTTCAGTGGTATCAGAGCCACAGGTTCGAATCTTGAACCAAAAGAAAATCAGATCTGACCCTGCGCAGATGGATAGAAGGTGTTCTTTCAAGATTTGCGCAGATTGTTTTCTTTTTTTCAAGAAACTGTTTCTTGTTAAGGGCGATTGATCTGAAATTAATTTCTATTAAATCCAAAATTTATTTGGAATTGTTCTTTATTTATTTTGATTTAATGGACTGTTCAAACCTGGAGATCGCAGTGCAGTTTTAGCGCAGATGGTCTGCGCACCCTTTTTCTTTTCTATTTATTTATTTCATTCAATTCGGTCTGTAAATAATTTTTTTTTTATTTTTAGACTGAATGTATAGGATTTGATCAAGAATGTAATTAATAGAAATAGGATTTCTGTTATTTTTCTTGATTAAAGAAGATGGAAGAAGATGGCGGCGCTGGAGATTTGCAGATGGAGAAATCGTTTTCTGCGATTTGCAGTTTATGAAACTGCAACCCTTGTGATTAACCTCTGTTTTGCAGGTGGTGCGAACAGTCCATAATTGTTTTGTGTTTGCTAGAAATCAAAACTATTAATTTCAGATCATTCAATAATTAATTCTTGAATTGAAAATCAGTTTTGGACCATTTCGGACTAGATTGGACCAAAACTGTTTGGACCGAATCTGGGTTTCGAAAGGGGCTGTTCTCAGTCCAATTGTCTCACACTTTCGTTCCAAATCTGATGTTCAATTACAGGGATTAATTCGGCCCACCTGTAAAGCCCAGTTTTAAAGGGTTAAAACTGCAAAAGCCCATTATTGTGAGATAAGCTGTATGGGCCGAACTGCTATCTGCGATTCAGCCCATACACCTAGTGGACATTAATCGTTAATGACTTGGTTTTTAAATGGGGCGTTGAATGGGCTTTACAGCAATTAATTGATTGGATCAATTCCTCCTTTACATGTGATGTTTGGATGTTTGATGTGCTGCGACCATGGGCCATAAGTACTTGGCCCGTGATGACTCGTTAGTGGCTCTTGCGCACACCATGGCTGAATGCACATCATTGCCATGGTGTCCCTGAAGGTCATTGGATGACCCCCTCTTTGCCTGGTGGGCCCCACAACCCTGAAAAGGGATGCGTACGGAACCCCTAGCCGATGAAGGCCCACCAGAAATCTGACTTTATGAAAGTCAGTGGGAGCCACTTTGGTTTGACCTAAATTAGAACTAGGCCGTGATTTTGTTCCCTCCAGCAAATATGAATGCAAGTGATAGGGAGATCCATATGATGGACTCTCTAAAGGCCTTCCGTCATTAGCACAATGATGGGTCCATCAGTAATGAGGAAACGCACCATAAAATTGGGCTATCCATTTGCTGTTGGATCTGTTAGAGTGTTTCATAAGATGATAGGGGCGTCATAGACCGATGTGGGAGGGGCTTCACCAGAAAATGGGAACTCTCTCACGGTACCTTGGCGTAACCTGAATATGATGGGTGTGCACTCACTGACAGAAGGGTTTACCTGAAAACGGCTCTGAACCTTGTCTGACAGAGGCCAAAGGGAAACTCATTTGATGAGTGGATATGATCCGTCACAGAAAGGTGGTGGGGTTATGCAGCTGAAACAGTTGGCTTCACGCACCCCATGTGATTTCCCACATTTCCAGAGACATTTCGTCGTCTCCGTCACTGAGATAGGAGGGAAATCTCAGAGATGAACAAAATGGAAATGGAACATAGATTAAAAGCCATATCTATGTAGGTAAACATGAATCAAACTAAGGTTGTGGACTAATGATTTTGCTGTTTTATCAGAAAATGGCAAACGGTCAATTTGCAAAGCTTCTAGACGATAACAAGCTTAAGGGCCCAAACTATGCCGACTGGTACAGAAATCTTATGCTGGTCCTAACTTCTGAAAAGTTAGACAATGTAGTGAAAAATCCTGCCCCGGAACGTCCGGGTGATAGGGTTTCTGAGGCCCGTAGGAGGGACTACCAAGATTGGGAGGATAAGAACTCCCTAGCCCGCTGCTTTGTCATTGCCTCATTAGACAACTCAATACAGAGGCAGTTCGATCAGATCGAACTTGCCAAGGACATATTGGACAGTCTAAGGACAATGTATGAGGAGCAGAACCGTTCTACTCGACAGAAGGTCCTGAAATTGTTCATGACCGCGCAGATGACCAAAGGGCAGAAAGTTCATGACCATTGTCTTCGGATGATGGGATACATCAACGAACTTGAAGCTCTTGGATCCGGGCTAGATCTTGGCACGCAAGTGGATGCCATCCTAAATTCTTTGCCCTCTTCCTTCAATGCGTTCACTATGAACTACAATATGAATAAGCTGAATGTCAGCGTCCAGGAACTCAGCAATATGTTGCAGAGGGCCGAGGATTTACTCAAGAAGGATGAGCCTGTGGTTATGCTTGCTGAAGCTAACAAATCGGGCAAGAGAAAGAGAAAGGCAAAGAAGCCCCAGAAGAAGACTACCAAACCCAAGAAGCAGAAGAAGAACAAGGCATCTGATGTCTGTCACTTCTGCAAGCAGACCGGCCACTGGAAGAGGAACTGTCCTACCTACCTGGAATCTAAGAAAGGGGTTCAAAGTTAGCAGAAGGCTGAGTGAAGGTGAAGTGACACTGTTCTTGGGAATAACTGCAAGTGTTGCAGCTACGGCAATAGGAACCGTAGAATTAGTTTTTAAAGAAGGAGTCCTTGTACTTAAAGATTGTCTTTATGTACAGAACTTGAGAAGGAATTTAATTTCTGTTTCAAAATTGTGTGCTGATGGATATACTGTTTACTTTAGTAATATGATTACTGTTAAACGGAATAATAAATTCATCGCATGCGGGGAGCTAGAGAACGGTCTCTATGTTCTGCATCCTTCTTTGGAAACTAACTTAACCGAAACTACGTCGGTCGAAAATCCCAAGAAAAGGACTCGTGATACAGTAAATCTCACGTGCCTCTGGCATTACCGACTTGGCCACATCGGTGTCGACCGAATCACAAGACTGGTAAAGGATGGTCCTTTGGATTTTCTAACCGTAGAAAATCTTCCCACTTGTGAACCTTGCCTCCAAGGTAAGATGACTAAGCGGCCATTTGACGGTAAGCCTGAAAGATGTGCAGGCACACTTGACCTAATACATACTGATGTATGTAGTCCCCTGAGTGTTAGGACACGGAATCAACACGTGTACTTCATCACCTTTACAGATGATTTTTCACGATATGGTTACGTGTACCTAATGAGACATAAGTCTGAATCATTTGAAAAGTTCAAAGAGTTCAGACAGGAAGTCGAGAAACAGTTAGGGAGAGAAATTAAGGCCCTTCGATCAGATCGAGGTGGCGAGTATCTCTCTGACGAATTCAGGGACTACTTAAAGGCCAATGGGATAGTGTCACAACTAGCTCCTCCTGCTACACCTCAACTCAACGGTGTTTCAGAGAGGAGAAATAGGACCTTATTAGACATGGTCCGGTCACTTCTCGTACGCTCAGAATTACCCACATCCTTTTGGGGATACGCATTAGAGACTGCTACCTACGTGCTGAATAGGGTTCCAACCAAATCAGTTCCGAAAACTCCATATGAACTTTGGACCGGAAGGAAGCCAAGTGTGAGACACTTGAAGATTTGGGGTTGTCCTGCACACGTTAAAAGAACAAGTGCGGACAAGTTGGAATCTAAAACCAGCCGTTGCCTGTTTATAGGCTACCCAAAGGATTCGGTGGGTTATCTATTCTATGACCCAAGTGAGCAGAAAGTGTTCTGCAGTCGAAACGCCCGATTCTTAGAATCCGATTACATCCTGGACACCCATCGTCAGGAAATAGTTCTTGATGAGGAGAGCTCAGGAGCAGTGGGAGATGACCCACAAGTTCCAGGTAATGACCAACCTAGAAGGTCCACCCGGGTATCCAGACCACCAGTCCGATATGGTTATGACCAGGATAGTTACCTGGTGGAAGCCTTGACTAGTGAAGAGGATCCCGTGTCTTACGCGGAAGCTATGTTAGACATAGACTCCCAGAAGTGGGTGGAGGCCATGAGAGCCGAGATGGACTCAATGGAGACCAATGGAGTCTGGACTCTAGTGGATCCGCCCTCCGGGGTAAAAGCAATTGGTTGCAAATGGATCTACAAGAGGAAGAAGGGCCCCGATGGCAGGATTGAGACCTTTAAAGCTCGTTTGGTGGCGAAAGGGTATACTCAGAAAGAAGGCATCGACTATGAGGAAACCTTTTCACCGGTGGCCATGCTTAAATCCATTAGGATCCTGCTAGCTGTAGCAGCGTACCATGATTACGAGATTTGGCAAATGGATGTCAAAACAGCGTTCCTGAATGGAGATCTTAGTGAAGATATCTACATGCAGCAGCCGCAAGGCTTCATTGCTGCTGGTCAGGAACACATGGTATGTAAACTTAATAGATCCATATATGGACTTAAGCAGGCTTCTAGGAGTTGGAACATCCGTTTTGATTCTGCAGTCAAAATGTTTGACTTTGAACAGAATCCGGATGAGCCCTGTGTTTACAGGAAATCCAGTGGGGATAAGATCACCTTTTTAGTCTTGTATGTGGACGATATCCTACTCATTGGGAATGATGTAGGAATGTTGACTTCGGTCAAGGTGTGGCTATCACAGCAGTTCTCCACGAAAGATCTTGGAGAAGCTTCATACATACTGGGTCTTCGACTCTATAGAGATAGATCGAAGCGGATAATTGGATTATCCCAGGCTGCTTACATTGACAAAATTGTCAAAAGATACAGCATGGAAAACTTCAAGAAAGGAAACGTTCCTTTCAGGCACGGAGTCACTCTCTCCAAGAAGATGTCTCCCAAGACTTCTGAGGAGATTGAGAGCATGAGAGACGTTCCCTATGCCTCAGCTGTGGGGAGCATCATGTATGCCATGTTGTGCACTCGCCCGGACATAGCTCAGGCGGTGAGTGTGGTAAGCAGATTCCAGGCAAACCCAGGACAGGAGCATTGGACTGCTGTGAAGAACATACTCAAATACCTTCGAAGGACGAAAGAGTTTTGTCTGGTATTCGATGGTAGTTCACTGAAAGTTCTAGGGTATACCGATGCCGATTTCCAGTCGGATCCAGATGATAGAAAGTCTACATCTGGGTATGTTTTCACGATAGGATCGTGTGCTGTTTGCTGGAAAAGCAGCAAACAGGGGTCCACTGCAGACTCCACAACCGAGGCCGAGTACATTGCCGCAAGTGAAACTGCCAAGGAAGCCGTGTGGATGAAGAAATTCATACACGAATTGGGAGCGATTCCATCCAGCACATCACCCATCCCGTTGTTGTGTGACAACAATGGAGCGATCGCCCAGGCTAAAGAGCCTCGGGCCCACTCGAAGTCAAAGCACATCGAGAGGAAGTACCATGTACTGCGGGAGATCGTTGGTAGAGGGGACGTCCTAATTCAAAAGGTAGCATCAGCGGATAATGTGGCAGACCCATTGACTAAGCCACTGACACAGAAAGTGTTTGAGAAACACGTGGAAAGTATGGGACTCCGGCTTGTACCAGATTGGACCCAAGTGCAAGTGGGAGCTGTTAGACAGTTTTGTATGCCCTTAGCTTCAATCATTTTGATGTACTTTTGTTATTTAGTGGAAATAAATAAAGTGCATGTTTGATTCATGTTGTTTGGTTTAATTCTGTGTAAAACCCTAAAACTGGACATTTGTAGAGACTCATGTTAGTTTTAAATGTTCACAGCCGTTGGATAAGTCTGGGGAGATTTATCCTGCCAAGGCTGATACTGGTGTGCCACCAAGTGTTGGGATGGCCTGTCTCAGCCATCAGGGTAAGACCCGAGGCACATACAGCATGGGATTACTTGAATCCTTGAACCGGACCAGATTTCCAGTCTTGCCCTGGACCTTGGAGATAGATGGACAAAACTGGAAAGTTACACCTGACCCCTAGACTCGATTGTGACACTTCACTAGGTGTTGGATCAGGCTGCCTTTGATATGCCAATCAGTGAGATCCTTAGTGGGGATCAAAACCTGGGTATGTTGGGGCAGTTTGAGAATTCATCTGAGTGGGTGGTCATAGTGACAGAATCAGCCACTTTGTCGGACAAAGGGTAATGATCGGGAATGCACTCTCTCTGATGGAAACCAAACTGCCGGCAGTTGATTTCAATCGTTGGAATTTTGTTTTTGCAAAATTAATATATTTACATATATATACGGTTTCAAAATGTTTGCAAATGGTTTTAATTCCCGGGATCCATGTGAGAGGAGAGTGCGGCACTGTTCCTTGCAGCCGAGGGAGAGGTCCTCTCTTGTCGGGCAGTGCTTGATCATTAAGGGCTGAGAGGTTAAGTGTAAGACCATTTAGGACAATACCTGATGGGCTAATCTTGCACCTGCCCACAGTCCCTGGGTTTTTATAAGATGGCTTGGCCCAGTGACCACTTAATGTAAGTGTTGGGCCCATAGGGTTCATACGATGGACTCAAGGGGTTCATTGAGATTTTCAGTGAATTTGGCTGGGCCTTGTATTAAAGGCTGGGC
Organism: Nelumbo nucifera; assembly: GCF_055504915.1. Taxonomy (NCBI): domain Eukaryota; kingdom Viridiplantae; phylum Streptophyta; class Magnoliopsida; order Proteales; family Nelumbonaceae; genus Nelumbo; species Nelumbo nucifera. The sequence goes on from NC_142650.1 coordinate 76,651,551, forward strand.
CGAACCCATGTGGCTGGTGTGTAGATCAATGCTTGGGTCCCACGCCATACAAAGAAGCCCAACTGGGCAGCAGATTGGAAACTAATTAAACACTGAATACTTAATGGGCCAAAAGCCCATTTCGAAGTGGGCTGATATGATCACCCATCAATGGGGCGAATTTGAGATTGAAGTTAGCAAAAAGGATTGGGCTCTTAGCCTTATCCACTCTTAGAGACCAAATTCAAATCAGATTTGAATCTGGTAACCTCCTGATAAGATCAGGAGTAAGCTAACTCTATCTGGGAAAGGGATTAAGATTATCCCCTATCCAAATACTGATTTGGATTGGGATAACTCCTAATTAGGAGATTTCTTAATCAAGAAGAAAGGAGGAGATTTCGAATGTACCAAGAGGGAGAGAAATCAGATTTCGATCCAAGGGGTTTTGGTAAGCAAGAAGGGTTCCTGCGATTTGAGATTAGATCTCATACTCTCCAGAAAAGAAAACAGTTCAGCCTTTTCGTTTCTGGAGATCTCCTCCTGCCGCCGCCATCTGCATTGTTGCAAGATTCGATCTTTGCAGAAAAGAAAGTCAAGAAACCAGTTCTTGACATCAGTCTTGCAAGAAAGACTGAAAGAATTCAGTGTTTAGTACATCCAGGGGATTCTTGTGAAGGATCCAGTGTGTAGGACGCACCCTGCTGGTTCTGTTCCATCCACAGCTGTGTCATCTTCAGCGGGGACAGATCTTGGAGCATTCTTTGGGCGTGAACACCAACTTTGGGAGATACTGCTTCTCCGGATCAGGTATAATCCTCCCATTTATCTTTTGGTACAGATCTGGTTTGATTAGGGTTCAAGTAGATCCTTGAATATTGTATTCTAAATTCAGGGAATATGATTCCCAGTTGGGAGAAGGTAGGAAATTTTTGAAATTCGCCCCACCCATTCCGCAACCTTTATGGCGTCCATTAGATGGATCCTACCATTCTTTCAGTGGTATCAGAGCCACAGGTTCGAATCTTGAACCAAAAGAAAATCAGATCTGACCCTGCGCAGATGGATAGAAGGTGTTCTTTCAAGATTTGCGCAGATTGTTTTCTTTTTTTCAAGAAACTGTTTCTTGTTAAGGGCGATTGATCTGAAATTAATTTCTATTAAATCCAAAATTTATTTGGAATTGTTCTTTATTTATTTTGATTTAATGGACTGTTCAAACCTGGAGATCGCAGTGCAGTTTTAGCGCAGATGGTCTGCGCACCCTTTTTCTTTTCTATTTATTTATTTCATTCAATTCGGTCTGTAAATAATTTTTTTTTTATTTTTAGACTGAATGTATAGGATTTGATCAAGAATGTAATTAATAGAAATAGGATTTCTGTTATTTTTCTTGATTAAAGAAGATGGAAGAAGATGGCGGCGCTGGAGATTTGCAGATGGAGAAATCGTTTTCTGCGATTTGCAGTTTATGAAACTGCAACCCTTGTGATTAACCTCTGTTTTGCAGGTGGTGCGAACAGTCCATAATTGTTTTGTGTTTGCTAGAAATCAAAACTATTAATTTCAGATCATTCAATAATTAATTCTTGAATTGAAAATCAGTTTTGGACCATTTCGGACTAGATTGGACCAAAACTGTTTGGACCGAATCTGGGTTTCGAAAGGGGCTGTTCTCAGTCCAATTGTCTCACACTTTCGTTCCAAATCTGATGTTCAATTACAGGGATTAATTCGGCCCACCTGTAAAGCCCAGTTTTAAAGGGTTAAAACTGCAAAAGCCCATTATTGTGAGATAAGCTGTATGGGCCGAACTGCTATCTGCGATTCAGCCCATACACCTAGTGGACATTAATCGTTAATGACTTGGTTTTTAAATGGGGCGTTGAATGGGCTTTACAGCAATTAATTGATTGGATCAATTCCTCCTTTACATGTGATGTTTGGATGTTTGATGTGCTGCGACCATGGGCCATAAGTACTTGGCCCGTGATGACTCGTTAGTGGCTCTTGCGCACACCATGGCTGAATGCACATCATTGCCATGGTGTCCCTGAAGGTCATTGGATGACCCCCTCTTTGCCTGGTGGGCCCCACAACCCTGAAAAGGGATGCGTACGGAACCCCTAGCCGATGAAGGCCCACCAGAAATCTGACTTTATGAAAGTCAGTGGGAGCCACTTTGGTTTGACCTAAATTAGAACTAGGCCGTGATTTTGTTCCCTCCAGCAAATATGAATGCAAGTGATAGGGAGATCCATATGATGGACTCTCTAAAGGCCTTCCGTCATTAGCACAATGATGGGTCCATCAGTAATGAGGAAACGCACCATAAAATTGGGCTATCCATTTGCTGTTGGATCTGTTAGAGTGTTTCATAAGATGATAGGGGCGTCATAGACCGATGTGGGAGGGGCTTCACCAGAAAATGGGAACTCTCTCACGGTACCTTGGCGTAACCTGAATATGATGGGTGTGCACTCACTGACAGAAGGGTTTACCTGAAAACGGCTCTGAACCTTGTCTGACAGAGGCCAAAGGGAAACTCATTTGATGAGTGGATATGATCCGTCACAGAAAGGTGGTGGGGTTATGCAGCTGAAACAGTTGGCTTCACGCACCCCATGTGATTTCCCACATTTCCAGAGACATTTCGTCGTCTCCGTCACTGAGATAGGAGGGAAATCTCAGAGATGAACAAAATGGAAATGGAACATAGATTAAAAGCCATATCTATGTAGGTAAACATGAATCAAACTAAGGTTGTGGACTAATGATTTTGCTGTTTTATCAGAAAATGGCAAACGGTCAATTTGCAAAGCTTCTAGACGATAACAAGCTTAAGGGCCCAAACTATGCCGACTGGTACAGAAATCTTATGCTGGTCCTAACTTCTGAAAAGTTAGACAATGTAGTGAAAAATCCTGCCCCGGAACGTCCGGGTGATAGGGTTTCTGAGGCCCGTAGGAGGGACTACCAAGATTGGGAGGATAAGAACTCCCTAGCCCGCTGCTTTGTCATTGCCTCATTAGACAACTCAATACAGAGGCAGTTCGATCAGATCGAACTTGCCAAGGACATATTGGACAGTCTAAGGACAATGTATGAGGAGCAGAACCGTTCTACTCGACAGAAGGTCCTGAAATTGTTCATGACCGCGCAGATGACCAAAGGGCAGAAAGTTCATGACCATTGTCTTCGGATGATGGGATACATCAACGAACTTGAAGCTCTTGGATCCGGGCTAGATCTTGGCACGCAAGTGGATGCCATCCTAAATTCTTTGCCCTCTTCCTTCAATGCGTTCACTATGAACTACAATATGAATAAGCTGAATGTCAGCGTCCAGGAACTCAGCAATATGTTGCAGAGGGCCGAGGATTTACTCAAGAAGGATGAGCCTGTGGTTATGCTTGCTGAAGCTAACAAATCGGGCAAGAGAAAGAGAAAGGCAAAGAAGCCCCAGAAGAAGACTACCAAACCCAAGAAGCAGAAGAAGAACAAGGCATCTGATGTCTGTCACTTCTGCAAGCAGACCGGCCACTGGAAGAGGAACTGTCCTACCTACCTGGAATCTAAGAAAGGGGTTCAAAGTTAGCAGAAGGCTGAGTGAAGGTGAAGTGACACTGTTCTTGGGAATAACTGCAAGTGTTGCAGCTACGGCAATAGGAACCGTAGAATTAGTTTTTAAAGAAGGAGTCCTTGTACTTAAAGATTGTCTTTATGTACAGAACTTGAGAAGGAATTTAATTTCTGTTTCAAAATTGTGTGCTGATGGATATACTGTTTACTTTAGTAATATGATTACTGTTAAACGGAATAATAAATTCATCGCATGCGGGGAGCTAGAGAACGGTCTCTATGTTCTGCATCCTTCTTTGGAAACTAACTTAACCGAAACTACGTCGGTCGAAAATCCCAAGAAAAGGACTCGTGATACAGTAAATCTCACGTGCCTCTGGCATTACCGACTTGGCCACATCGGTGTCGACCGAATCACAAGACTGGTAAAGGATGGTCCTTTGGATTTTCTAACCGTAGAAAATCTTCCCACTTGTGAACCTTGCCTCCAAGGTAAGATGACTAAGCGGCCATTTGACGGTAAGCCTGAAAGATGTGCAGGCACACTTGACCTAATACATACTGATGTATGTGGTCCCCTGAGTGTTAGGACACGGAATCAACACGTGTACTTCATCACCTTTACAGATGATTTTTCACGATATGGTTACGTGTACCTAATGAGACATAAGTCTGAATCATTTGAAAAGTTCAAAGAGTTCAGACAGGAAGTCGAGAAACAGTTAGGGAGAGAAATTAAGGCCCTTCGATCAGATCGAGGTGGCGAGTATCTCTCTGACGAATTCAGGGACTACTTAAAGGCCAATGGGATAGTGTCACAACTAGCTCCTCCTGCTACACCTCAACTCAACGGTGTTTCAGAGAGGAGAAATAGGACCTTATTAGACATGGTCCGGTCACTTCTCGTACGCTCAGAATTACCCACATCCTTTTGGGGATACGCATTAGAGACTGCTACCTACGTGCTGAATAGGGTTCCAACCAAATCAGTTCCGAAAACTCCATATGAACTTTGGACCGGAAGGAAGCCAAGTGTGAGACACTTGAAGATTTGGGGTTGTCCTGCACACGTTAAAAGAACAAGTGCGGACAAGTTGGAATCTAAAACCAGCCGTTGCCTGTTTATAGGCTACCCAAAGGATTCGGTGGGTTATCTATTCTATGACCCAAGTGAGCAGAAAGTGTTCTGCAGTCGAAACGCCCGATTCTTAGAATCCGATTACATCCTGGACACCCATCGTCAGGAAATAGTTCTTGATGAGGAGAGCTCAGGAGCAGTGGGAGATGACCCACAAGTTCCAGGTAATGACCAACCTAGAAGGTCCACCCGGGTATCCAGACCACCAGTCCGATATGGTTATGACCAAGATAGTTACCTGGTGGAAGCCTTGACTAGTGAAGAGGATCCCGTGTCTTACGCGGAAGCTATGTTAGACATAGACTCCCAGAAGTGGGTGGAGGCCATGAGAGCCGAGATGGACTCAATGGAGACCAATGGAGTCTGGACTCTAGTGGATCCGCCCTCCGGGGTAAAAGCAATTGGTTGCAAATGGATCTACAAGAGGAAGAAGGGCCCCGATGGCAGGATTGAGACCTTTAAAGCTCGTTTGGTGGCGAAAGGGTATACTCAGAAAGAAGGCATCGACTATGAGGAAACCTTTTCACCGGTGGCCATGCTTAAATCCATTAGGATCCTGCTAGCTGTAGCAGCGTACCATGATTACGAGATTTGGCAAATGGATGTCAAAACAGCGTTCCTGAATGGAGATCTTAGTGAAGATATCTACATGCAGCAGCCGCAAGGCTTCATTGCTGCTGGTCAGGAACACATGGTATGTAAACTTAATAGATCCATATATGGACTTAAGCAGGCTTCTAGGAGTTGGAACATCCGTTTTGATTCTGCAGTCAAAATGTTTGACTTTGAACAGAATCCGGATGAGCCCTGTGTTTACAGGAAATCCAGTGGGGATAAGATCACCTTTTTAGTCTTGTATGTGGACGATATCCTACTCATTGGGAATGATGTAGGAATGTTGACTTCGGTCAAGGTGTGGCTATCACAGCAGTTCTCCACGAAAGATCTTGGAGAAGCTTCATACATACTGGGTCTTCGACTCTATAGAGATAGATCGAAGCGGATAATTGGATTATCCCAGGCTGCTTACATTGACAAAATTGTCAAAAGATACAGCATGGAAAACTTCAAGAAAGGAAACGTTCCTTTCAGGCACGGAGTCACTCTCTCCAAGAAGATGTCTCCCAAGACTTCTGAGGAGATTGAGAGCATGAGAGACGTTCCCTATGCCTCAGCTGTGGGGAGCATCATGTATGCCATGTTGTGCACTCGCCCGGACATAGCTCAGGCGGTGAGTGTGGTAAGCAGATTCCAGGCAAACCCAGGACAGGAGCATTGGACTGCTGTGAAGAACATACTCAAATACCTTCGAAGGACGAAAGAGTTTTGTCTGGTATTCGATGGTAGTTCACTGAAAGTTCTAGGGTATACCGATGCCGATTTCCAGTCGGATCCAGATGATAGAAAGTCTACATCTGGGTATGCTTTCACGATAGGATCGTGTGCTGTTTGCTGGAAAAGCAGCAAACAGGGGTCCACTGCAGACTCCACAACCGAGGCCGAGTACATTGCCGCAAGTGAAACTGCCAAGGAAGCCGTGTGGATGAAGAAATTCATACACGAATTGGGAGCGATTCCATCCAGCACATCACCCATCCCGTTGTTGTGTGACAACAATGGAGCGATCGCCCAGGCTAAAGAGCCTCGGGCCCACTCGAAGTCAAAGCACATCGAGAGGAAGTACCATGTACTGCGGGAGATCGTTGGTAGAGGGGACGTCCTAATTCAAAAGGTAGCATCAGCGGATAATGTGGCAGACCCATTGACTAAGCCACTGACACAGAAAGTGTTTGAGAAACACGTGGAAAGTATGGGACTCCGGCTTGTACCAGATTGGACCTAAGTGCAAGTGGGAGCTGTTAGACAGTTTTGTATGCCCTTAGCTTCAATCATTTTGATGTACTTTTGTTATTTAGTGGAAATAAATAAAGTGCATGTTTGATTCATGTTGTTTGGTTTAATTCTGTGTAAAACCCTAAAACTGGACATTTGTAGAGACTCATGTTAGTTTTAAATGTTCACAGCCGTTGGATAAGTCTGGGGAGATTTATCCTGCCAAGGCTGATACTGGTGTGCCACCAAGTGTTGGGATGGCCTGTCTCAGCCATCAGGGTAAGACCCGAGGCACATACAGCATGGGATTACTTGAATCCTTGAACCGGACCAGATTTCCAGTCTTGCCCTGGACCTTGGAGATAGATGGGCAAAACTGGAAAGTTACACCTGACCCCTAGACTCGATTGTGACACTTCACTAGGTGCTGGATCAGGCTGCCTTTGATATGCCAATCAGTGAGATCCTGAGTGGGGATCAAAACCTGGGTATGTTGGGGCAGTTTGAGAATTCATCTGAGTGGGTGGTCATAGTGACAGAATCAGCCACTTTGTCGGACAAAGGGTAATGATCGGGAATGCACTCTCTCTGATGGAAACCAAACTGCCGGCAGTTGATTTCAATCGTTGGAATTTTGTTTTTGCAAAATTAATATATTTACATATATATATGTACGGTTTCAAAATGTTTGCAAATGGTTTTAATTCCCGGGATCCATGTGAGAGGAGAGTGCGGCACTGTTCCTTGCAGCCGAGGGAGAGGTCCTCTCTTGTCGGGCAGTGCTTGATCATTAAGGGCTGAGAGGTTAAGTGTAAGACCCTTTAGGACAATACCTGATGGGCTAATCTTGCACCTGCCCACAGTCCCTGGGTTTTTATAAGATGGCTTGGCCCAGGGACCACTTAATGTAAGTGTTGGGCCCATAGGGTTCATACGATGGACTCAAGGGGTTCATTGAGATTTTCAGTGAATTTGGCTGGGCCTTGTATTAAAGGCTGGGCCGAACCCATGTGGCTGGTGTGTAGATCAATGCTTGGGTCCCACGCCATACAAAGAAGCCCAACTGGGCAGCAGATTGGAAACTAATTAAACACTGAATACTTAATGGGCCAAAAGCCCATTTCGAAGTGGGCTGATATGATCACCCATCAATGGGGCGAATTTGAGATTGAAGTTAGCAAAAAGGATTGGGCTCTTAGCCTTATCCACTCTTAGAGACCAAATTCAAATCAGATTTGAATCTGGTAACCTCCTGATAAGATCAGGAGTAAGCTAACTCTATCTGGGAAAGGGATTAAGATTATCCCCTATCCAAATACTGATTTGGATTGGGATAACTCCTAATTAGGAGATTTCTTAATCAAGAAGAAAGGAGGAGATTTCGAATGTACCAAGAGGGAGAGAAATCAGATTTCGATCCAAGGGGTTTTGGTAAGCAAGAAGGGTTCCTGCGATTTGAGATTAGATCTCATACTCTCCAGAAAAGAAAACAGTTCAGCCTTTTCGTTTCTGGAGATCTCCTCCTGCCGCCGCCATCTGCATTGTTGCAAGATTCGATCTTTGCAGAAAAGAAAGTCAAGAAACCAGTTCTTGACATCAGTCTTGCAAGAAAGACTGAAAGAATTCAGTGTTTAGTACATCCAGGGGATTCTTGTGAAGGATCCAGTGTGTAGGACGCACCCTGCTGGTTCTGTTCCATCCACAGCTGTGTCATCTTCAGCGGGGACAGATCTTGGAGCATTCTTTGGGCGTGAACACCAACTTTGGGAGATACTGCTTCTCCGGATCAGGTATAATCCTCCCATTTATCTTTTGGTACAGATCTGGTTTGATTAGGGTTCAAGTAGATCCTTGAATATTGTATTCTAAATTCAGGGAATATGATTCCCAGTTGGGAGAAGGTAGGAAATTTTTGAAATTCGCCCCACCCATTCCGCAACCTTTATGGCGTCCATTAGATGGATCCTACCATTCTTTCACATTTATCATTTCTACTTGATTCTTCTTGCAACAGAGGTACCGTGCCACATCATTCTTGTACCCTTGCTTATACAGAGGAACCAATGCTCCATCTTCCAGCAACATGCAAAGAAAGTAAGGCACTTTTTCAAGGGTTGGACACAATTGATTATTGCTGAAGCAAAACACCATCTTCCTAGGGTCCAAATATTTGAAAGCTGCTTTAAGCAACGTGAACGGAGTGAGAGATCCATCGTATGGACGCCTGAATCTTGCGGAATAGAATGGGCGAATTTCAAAAATTTCTCTCCCCTCAACTGGGAATCGCATTCCCTATTTTAGAAAAATCATATTTTTCAATGATCAATCTTGAACCATGAATCGAACCAAATCTGAACAAAACCAGTAGGAGAAAGTTATACCTGATATGGAGAAACAATATCTCCCAATGAAGGTATTCATGCCCAAGGAAGGATCCAAATACTGCTCCCACTCAAGATGGCGCAGTGCAGGATGGAGCAAAATCAATAGTGTTCTTCCCAAGAACCTAATCCTTCGCAAGAATTAGCAGGACGGCACGTGAGTATAGCTTCCTATCAGTCCCTTCACAAGAAACTGATATCAAGATCCAATCTTGATTTCTCCTACTGAATTGGAGATCGAACTGGTAGGTAGGGCGGCGGCAAGAAGGAGGCGACAAGAAAGAATTTCGTAGGATTGCTCAATTCTTCCTTCTGTGATTTCAGCTCTGAAGAGGATGTGAATATATATCTTCTAAAGGTCGCTGCCCCCTCCTCCGTTTATAACTTTAAAGGGATCAGCTCCTAATCCCATTAGGAGTTGCTGATCCAAATCATATTTGGATCAGACTTCCCTTTAAGTGATAAGGGTAAACCCTTATCTTATCTACAGATTGGATCAGCCTTCTCCTAATCTTATTAGGAGGTTTCCAGATCTGAATCACATTCAGATCTAGACTCTCTGAGTGAATAGGGTTAAGACCCAATCCTATCTGCTAATCCAATCTCAGAATTTGCCCCTTATTTAACTGATTAAATTAGCCCAGTTCGAAATGGGCTTTAGGCCCATTAAGGTTATGTGCTCACTTAGCCTTCCTAATTGCTGCCCAGTTGGGCTTCCTTGTATGGCGTGGGACCCAAACATTGATCTACACATCAGCCACATGGGTTCAGCCCTGCCTTTGTTACAAGGCCTGGCCAAATACACTATTATGGACAGTGCACCCCCTGAAACCCATCACATGGGCTCTATGGGCCCAACACTTACCCTAAGTGGTCCCTAGGCCAAGCCACCTTGTAACACCCAGGGACTGTGGGCAGATGCAAGATTAGCCCATCAGGTATTACCCTCAATGGTCTTACACTTAACCTCTCAGCCCATAATGATCAAACACTGCCCAACAAGAGAGGACATCTCCCTTGGCTACAAGGAACAGTGTTGCATCTCTTCTTATATGGATCCCGGGAATTAAAACCTTTTGCAAACATTTTGGAAATCATAATATATATACTTTTATATCTCATATAAAATATATTTTGCAAAACAAATCTCAACGATTGAAATCGGCTGTCAGCAGTCTTGGTTTCCATCAGAGAGAGTGCATCGCCGATCATTACCTTTGTCCGACAAAGGGGCTGATCATGTCACTATGATCACCCACTCAGATGAATTCTCAGACTGTCCCAACATACCCAGGTTTTGACCCCCGCTAAGGATCTCACTGATTGGCATATCAAAGACAGCCCAATCTGACACCTAGTGCAGTATCATAATCGAGTCTAGGGGTCAGGTGTAACTTTCCAGTTTTGCCCATTAATCTCCAAGGTCCAAGGCAATACTGGAAATCTGGTCCGGTTCAAAGATTCAATTAATCCTACACTGCATGTGCCTTGGGTCTCACCCTGGCGGCTGAGATAGGCCACCCCAACCGACTTGGTGGCACATCAGTGTCAGCCTTATCAGGATAGGTCTCCCCAGACCAACCCACTGGCTGTGAACATTCTAAACTAATACGAGTCTCATTAAGTGTCCAGTTTAAGGGTATTACATAGAAGCACACTATAGGAACACGAATCAAATATGTACTTTATTTATTTACAATAAAATCATAATGTACATCATTTTGATTGGAGCTAAGGGCATACAACTATCTAACACAACGACCAATCTAAATTGGCCTGGATAGATGAATCATATTTCCCCATGTAATTGAGCCGAGCAAATCAACCACATCTGGTACTCCACTTTAGATTTTTTCTAACAATCTTAGATCGCAACCCAGGTAGTTGAAGAGTTCTGACTCCATTCCTAAATACACTAAGAGAGTCAAATAGAACAGTCCATTATTGTACGTAATAGAAATTTTTCATCTTCTTTTGAAATTCATTTGTCTAACCCACCTTTCTCCATCTTCACTTTGCCTCATTTATTTATTTATTTGTTCGTTTGTTTTTGTTGTTTATTTTTATTTTTTAAACCTTTTTTTGTTACTATTTGTATCCCTTTCTTTTTTTTTAACTTTTTTTCCTTTCATCATAATTTTTTTGGACTTTTATCCTGTTTTTTGTTGTTTCTTATTTTTTGTTTTTAGTTATTTTTCTGTTTTTATTATTCTAAAGTGCACAACACATGTGTCCTATCCTAAAAACTGGGGTAGCTTCTCCTATTCTATTCTAGACTCAAGATTGGGTTCTAAGTGAAGATGTATGAATCAACACGGTTTGTGTCTAGACACAAGGCTCCAACAAGGTAGCCAAACTTCAAACCTCCACCCACTGGACAAGTAGGCTTCTTAGGTTGGTGGTTGGTTTGTGGGTTGTCGGTGCAGTCCTAATGGCCTAACACCTACTGTCTCCCCTCCTAATAGGAAATAGGACACTAGAATCCAATGCAAATGGTGTGTGCAAATAGTGAGTGATATCAAGCATGCAAAAAGTAAAGCATGGAAAACAACGACTGAATAGCGTGCAAATGTAAATAGCATGACTAACAAAACTAAGCATCAAGTAAAATAACACACTCACTAAAAACAAATTACACAAAAGAGATTCATATACATTGAACTTTCAATCTAGTTATTTGGAATGTGAAATTATTAAAAGAAAACCCCATTTTTATTTCCCTATCATAAACATTAACATTTATTTTTTCCATTTTGACTCGATTGCTCATTTTTTTGTTTCTTCTTTTTTTTATTTTTTTTCATTTTTTGTCTTTTGTCTTGAATCTTGAACACATTTCATCTTAAGCCACTCTTTATTCAACTTCCCGTAAGGCCTAAATTGCTTACCCTAAGTGAGATTTCAAGGCTTCTTCATGCTTTACAAGATTACTTTTCTTGAAAGATTTTAAACCCTCCCCATTTTCAGCATTTGATCATGTTTATCCTTAAAGAATAATGCTGTAAATTCTCCCAAACTTCTCCACAATAAGACCAATGATTTAATAAGTTCAAGAGAGTTAAACCTACCCAAGAAGCTAGAAACTCACTCTAATTTCAGAGTGCCAAGTCAATAAACTCCAAAAGAACAATATTGAAATCTCTTCCAATGTCTCTATAATAAACAAGTTCAAGAATCAAGGATTTCAAATGATGAAATCTCTTCTAATGCTGAAATCTCTTCCAATGGGGCTCTAGTGGCCTCCTGAATGCTTCTACCAGTACCTTGATGGTGAGCCTCCTCGTCAAGGCACTGGCTCCCTGTTTGCTGAAAAAGTGTTGCAACTCTGCGCACTACTCAAACCTCTAGATCAACATGTCTAGGTTGTCTTGGCCTGGTGCTCCTACCACATTAATGCTCCCTCCCTGGGTGTGTGTGGGGAGGGGGTTTGTCTCTACTTGAGTTGGCTTCCTCTTGACAAAGTCGTCCAGCTTCACCTTTTGCACATATAACCACCAAAGTGTGAAGCAGCCCATCAAATCATGGTTCGATGACTAGTGGAAGTTGCACCACCTCCCTCCATGTCTCTCATTCTCTGAGTCAACCCCTAGTCCGCCATCATCAATCTTCATTCCAAAGTAAACCATTTAGACAATAACTTCTTCGCCAACTCCACCCATGAGCCTATGCTACCCGCGAACAAATTGACGAACCAAGTGTATGCAGGGCTGGTCAAAGATTTGGAGAATTTTCTGACCTTCAAGTCTCCATTTAAGGCAAATGACCCCAAGGCATCTCCGAACCTGTTTACATGCTCTTGTGGGCTCCCTTTTTGCCCATCATACTGCGACCACTGCTAGGGTGGGACATATCCTGTGGGGTAAGGTTTATACAGGATCCGGTTAGAGTAGGGTTTTTGGAGGACAAGTGAGGCTTGGGATTTGTTTTAACTCTCCACTATCAGGCCTTGGATATACTCCTTTAGTTCATCATGGCTGATGGGCGCTTCTATTGTTGGGTTGGTTTATGGGGGTGTACGAGGTTGCTCAATGGTGGAAAAGTGGGTTCCCTATGCCATGTCTTGTGCTGGCATAGGGTTGGCTCTAGTTGGGTGTTCACTCATGTTGGGGTTCAGATTAGTGGGTTGGTGGTTGGTAGGGATGGAGGTGAAAGGGCAGACAGGGGTGGTTGGTGATTGTTCAGTCATGAACGACTTCTAGAGGAGTAACTGTAGGGTGCTTCTCATCTCATTCTGCATTTGTTCCATGCGATCAAAATGAGACTCAAATGCGTACACCTTACTAGAAAGGATTTCAATGTCGAATTGCTCAACCAACTCCTGTTTGGCTTGGTCTCCAGTCTCTAGGCTTATGTTTTCCTGCTCATCAATCTGCTCTTCAAGGATGGCAGAAAGGTTGATCCTACATGTAGCCATTCTCTATGATCAAGGAATAACCAAAGATTCTAATGTGAGTTTGATAGTAAGGCTACGTATAAGGGTCTCCTTGAAAGATGAAGGAAGGCTGAGGGCAAAGGGTAGGCTAAATGCTCTAGCTGACAGAGTAGTAGAGTGATGTTCTTGTTATGAGTAAGACCTCTATTTATAGGGAGAGATCCTGAGGTCCTGAAAGGAGGGAACCAAAAGCATTTAACTCCCACTAGGAAAGGGAATCTTTGATTCGGCATCAGTTGTCAGGGAGCATCGCGAGGGTTTCGCCACGTGTCTTATGAGATATCTCAATGATGAACTTTTCTTTCGTTTGAGAATTCTCATAATACACATATGCTACTTCATTTTGCAAGTCTCTTAGACTGACGTGGCACGAATGACGTCGATATTAATCTCAGGTGTCTTTTAATCTCACTAAGTGCTCTATCACACATGGTGTTAGTAAATCACATGCTTTTTCCCTCGCTTCTGACCTGTGATGGCCTTGAGCTCATCGCAAATCTGCAATGACTTTGAGCTCATCACAGGTTCATGACAGCTTCATGCTCATCGCAAGTCTGAGGTGGATCTGAGCTCATCGCAAGTCTATGCAAGATCTATGCTCATCGCAAATGTGTGTCGAGTTATGAACTTGTCGCAGGTGTTCCTGTGGCATCAGTTTAGCACCTTTTGTGCCACGTGAAAGAATGGTAGGATCCATCTAATGGACGCCATAAAGGTTGCGGAATGGGTGGGGCGAATTTCAAAAATTTCCTACCTTCTCCCAACTGGGAATCATATTCCCTGAATTTAGAATACAATATTCAAGGATCTACTTGAACCCTAATCAAACCAGATCTGTACCAAAAGATAAATGGGAGGATTATACCTGATCCGGAGAAGCAGTATCTCCCAAAGTTGGTGTTCACGCCCAAAGAATGCTCCAAGATCTGTCCCCGCTGAAGATGACACAGCTGTGGATGGAACAGAACCAGCAGGGTGCGTCCTACACACTGGATCCTTCACAAGAATCCCCTGGATGTACTAAACACTGAATTCTTTCAGTCTTTCTTGCAAGACTGATGTCAAGAACTGGTTTCTTGACTTTCTTTTCTGCAAAGATCGAATCTTGCAACAATGCAGATGGCGGCGGCAGGAGGAGATCTCCAGAAACGAAAAGGCTGAACTGTTTTCTTTTCTGGAGAGTATGAGATCTAATCTCAAATCGCAGGAACCCTTCTTGCTTACCAAAACCCCTTGGATCGAAATCTGATTTCTCTCCCTCTTGGTACATTCGAAATCTCCTCCTTTCTTCTTGATTAAGAAATCTCCTAATTAGGAGTTATCCCAATCCAAATCAGTATTTGGATAGGGGATAATCTTAATCCCTTTCCCAGATAGAGTTAGCTTACTCCTGATCTTATCAGGAGGTTACCAGATTCAAATCTGATTTGAATTTGGTCTCTAAGAGTGGATAAGGCTAAGAGCCCAATCCTTTTTGCTAACTTCAATCTCAAATTCGCCCCATTGATGGGTGATCATATCAGCCCACTTCGAAATGGGCTTTTGGCCCATTAAGTATTCAGTGTTTAATTAGTTTCCAATCTGCTGCCCAGTTGGGCTTCTTTGTATGGCGTGGGACCCAAGCATTGATCTACACACCAGCCACATGGGTTCGGCCCAGCCTTTAATACAAGGCCCAGCCAAATTCACTGAAAATCTCAATGAACCCCTTGAGTCCATCGTATGAACCCTATGGGCCCAACACTTACATTAAGTGGTCCCTGGGCCAAGCCATCTTATAAAAACCCAGGGACTGTGGGCAGGTGCAAGATTAGCCCATCAGGTATTGTCCTAAATGGTCTTACACTTAACCTCTCAGCCCTTAATGATCAAGCACTGCCCGACAAGAGAGGACCTCTCCCTCGGCTGCAAGGAACAGTGCCGCACTCTCCTCTCACATGGATCCCGGGAATTAAAACCATTTGCAAACATTTTGAAACCGTACATATATATATGTAAATATATTAATTTTGCAAAAACAAAATTCCAACGATTGAAATCAACTGCCGGCAGTTTGGTTTCCATCAGAGAGAGTGCATTCCCGATCATTACCCTTTGTCCGACAAAGTGGCTGATTCTGTCACTATGACCACCCACTCAGATGAATTCTCAAACTGCCCCAACATACCCAGGTTTTGATCCCCACTCAGGATCTCACTGATTGGCATATCAAAGGCAGCCTGATCCAGCACCTAGTGAAGTGTCACAATCGAGTCTAGGGGTCAGGTGTAACTTTCCAGTTTTGCCCATCTATCTCCAAGGTCCAGGGCAAGACTGGAAATCTGGTCCGGTTCAAGGATTCAAGTAATCCCATGCTGTATGTGCCTCGGGTCTTACCCTGATGGCTGAGACAGGCCATCCCAACACTTGGTGGCACACCAGTATCAGCCTTGGCAGGATAAATCTCCCCAGACTTATCCAACGGCTGTGAACATTTAAAACTAACATGAGTCTCTACAAATGTCCAGTTTTCGGGTTTTACACAGAATTAAACCAAACAACATGAATCAAACATGCACTTTATTTATTTCCACTAAATAACAAAAGTACATCAAAATGATTGAAGCTAAGGGCATACAAAACTGTCTAACACCACGGTCATGGCAATCAACATATACCTACCGAAGTCAATAACCAAAATTGAATTAGTCTAAGTCTTTCTTTTATTGTTCACTAATAAGGAAAAGAGGAATTAAACTTCTACCCTAAAGCTGATTTATTCCACCTCACAACACATGGTACCCAATTTGTTTGCATTTTATTCATGATTACCCTAGGAACATCTAATTACACTACTCACCTACCATCATAAAGCTAGAAGACCCCAAAGGTCTCATCCTAACCCTAACTTGCATATTTTGTTTGAATTTCAAGAGTCAAATGTTAGATTTCTCCATTATGTGACATATTTCCCATTAGCCTAGGTGATCAATATGTCTCTTTTTATTTCAGCCCAAACATCCAACCCCTTTGCATGCATTATTCAACATTCTTGAATTTAACATGTGTAGCTTATTTCATCATAGAACCCCATCCTCAAAAGTTTTTTTTTTTTTTATTCAAGCATTTTTTCAAACAAACATGTGAGGATTCACATTTCAGTATAGATGATTTTCCAAGATCATAAACATCAACCCTTCAACCCTAGAATTTGATTAAAGAACCTTCATGCTTATTGTAAACATCAACCTTTCAACACCCATCAAGAAGCATGTCATTTCAGCATTTAAAACAAGTCTTTAGATCAATACATCCATTGCAAAGGAGTTCAAAATCCATGTAAAACCTCTCATTTCAACACTAGGACGCTTCTAGAATTATGCACTACTTAAATATTAGAGTTAAAAGAGTACCCAAAACCGAAAAATTTCAGCATAGAACATGCTTTTAAATCAAACATCCTTCACACATTTGAGTCAAAGAAAACACAATCCAGAAAATTCAGCCTAGAACATGCTTCTAAATCAAACACTCTTCAAACATTTGGATCAAAAGAACCCAAAACCCAGAAATTTCAGCAATATTGCGATTCCAAAAACATGCATTTTTTCATATAATGAGATCAAAGAGAGCCCAAAATGCAAAAAAAATTAAAAAAATAAATAAAAACATGCATTCCTCACATTTTGGGATCAAAGAGAACCCAAAACTCGGAAATTTTAGTAATATTGTGATTCCGAAAACATGCATTTTCCACATGATGGGATCGAAGAGAGTCTAAAACCCAAAAAATTCAGCAATGTTATAATTATAAAAACCTGCATTCCTCAAATTTTGGGATCAAATTAAGAGAACCCAAAACCCAAAAATTTTGGCAATATTGTGATTCCAAAAACATGCATTTTCCACATAATGGAATCAGAGAGAGCCCAAAACCCAAAAAATTCAGCAATGTTGTAATTCCAAAAACATGCATTCCTCACATTTTGGGATCAAAGAACCTAAAACCCAAAAATTTCAGCAGTAAACATGATTCCAAAAGCTTGCATTTATCTTAAAACATCCCCCATTTTCAGCTTAACATTCACATGTGAAAGCATTCAAGAAACACAAATTCTAAATTTTGTTAGTTTGACATACTTCCAAAGGCAATGCCATATTCAAGTTCTATCCAAATCCATGCAAAAAGAGCAATTCTAGACTAGGATTCAATACTAGTGACAGTCCATGAGATTCAAGAAAAAGAGAAGCAAAGTGATCAAGAGAGTAAAGCTTACCTCTTTGGAAGCCTCAAACATTAGCCATGAGCATTAAGAAAATAAATTCATGCTTTCCCAAGTGAAATGATTCATTGACAACCCATTGAATTTAAGTGTACATATGCTTTCAAGACTCCTCAAACATTTGCATGTTAATGTTAGACAGTTTTGTATGCCCTTAGCTTCAATCAGAATGATGTACTTTATGAGTTTATTGTAAATGAATAAAGATACATATTTGATTCATGTTCCCTTGGTATGTTTCTGTGTAATACCCATAAACTGGACACTTAATGAGACTCGTGTTAGTTTAGAATGTTCACAGCCGGTGGGTCGGTCTGGGGAGACCTATCCTGACAAGGCTGACACTGTAGTGCCACCAAGTCGGTTGGGGTGGCCTGTCTCAGCTGCCAGGGTGAGACCCTAGGCACATACAGTGTAGGATTAATTGAATCTTTGAACTGGAGCAGATTTCCAATATTGCCCTGGACCTTGGAGATTGATGGGCAAAACTGGAAAGTTACACCCGACCCCTAGACTCAATTATGATACTGCACTACGTGTCGGATTGGGCTATCTTTGATGTACCAATCAGTGAGATCCTTAGCGGGGGTCAAAACCTGGATATGTTGGCACAGTCCGAGAATTCATCAGAGTGGGTGATCATAGTGATAGGATCAGCCCCTTTGTCGGACAAAGGTAATGATCAGGGATGCACTCTCACTGATGGAAACCAAGACTGCCGACAGCCGATTTCAACCGTTGATATTTGTTTTGCAAAACATATTTTATATAAGATATAAAAGTATATATATTATGGTTTCTAAAATGTTTGCAAGAAAGGTTTTAATTCCCGGGATCCATATAAGTGGAGAGTGCAACACTGTTCCTTGCAGCCGAGGGAGAGGTCCTCTCTTGTCGGGCAGTGTATGACCATTAAGGGCTGAGAGGTTAAGTGTAAGACCATTGAGGATAATGCCTGATGGGCTAATCTTGCATCTGCCCACAGTCCCTGGGTGTTACAAGGTGGCTTGGCCCAGGGACCACTTAGTGTAAGTGTTGGGCCCATAGAGCTCATTTGATGGGTTTCAGGGGGTACACTGCCTTTAGCAGAGCATTCGGCCAGGCCTTGTAACAAAGGCTGGGCTGAACCCATGTGGCTGATGTGTAGATCAATGCTTGGGTCCCACGCCATACAAGGAAGCCCAACTTGGTAGCAATTTGGAAGGTTTTTTGAGTACATAACCTTAAATAGGCCTTAAGCCCATTTCGAACTGGGCTGATTTGATCAGTCATCTAAAGGGGGCGAATTCTGAAGTGGGTCAGCTAAAAGGATTGGGCTTAGACCCTATCCACTCAGAGAGTCCAAGATCTAAATAAGATTTAGATCTGGAAACCTCCTAATTAGATTAGGAGACAGCTGATCTGATCTGCAGATAAGAGAAGGATTATCCCTTATCACTAAGGGATTTCTAACCCAAATATGATTTGGATTAGCAACTCCTAATCTGATTAGGAGCTGATCCCTTTAAGATTATAAAAGGGGAAGGGAGCGGCAGCCTTGAAGAACACAACAACATCAATAGCATTCTTCTCTTTAAAGAAAGAGAGATTGAGAGATTTCCTGCATACTGCGAATTCTCTTCTGTCGCCACCTTCCTGCCATTGCCATTCCTTCAGTTTGATCTCCAGTTCTTGGGAGCAATCAAGATTGGATCTTGATTTCAATCTTTTGGGAAAAGATTGGTTGGAGTTGTACTCACAAGCCGTCCAGTTGATTCTTGTGAAGGGTCAAGTTCTTCTGAAGAACATTGTTGATTCTGCTCCATCCTGCACTGCGCCATCTTTAGTGGGAGCAGTCTTTGGATCCTTCCTTGGGCGTGAACACCTCCATTGGGAGATAGTATTTCTCCATATCAGGTATAATCCTCTCCCACTCCTTTTGGTTCAGATCTGCTTCAGTTTATGGTTCAAGATTGATCCTTGAAAATATGATTTTCTAAATAGGGAATACGATTCCCAGTTGAAGGGAGAGAAAAAAATTTTGAAATTCGCCCCTTATTCCGCAATCTTTGGGCGTCCATAGGATGGATCTCTCATCCCTTCAATGGTATCAGAGCCAGGTTCAAATCTTGAACCAGTTTGTTTCAGATCTGAACCTGCGCAATTGGGCAGAAGGTGTTCTACCCAATTTGCGCAGATATGGGTTTTGGGAAATTTGTTCCCAAAATTAATGGGCGAATAATCTGAAATTAATTTTATATAAATCTGATTATTATTTAGAATTGTTCTTTATGATTTTCTTGATTTATGGGCTATTCGTACAAGAGGAGATCGAAATCTTGGTTTGCGCAGGGAACCTGCAAGATTTGCAGTTTCTTGATTTATTTATTACATTTGGTCTGTAAATAATTTTTTTTTATTTTTCTAGACTCAATGTATAGGTATTCGATCTGATGTAATTATTAATAGAAATAGGATTTCTATTTATTTTAATATTGGATCAAAGATGGCGGCGCAAAAAGGGAGATTTCGCAGAGAAGAAGATTTCGCAGATGGGAGAATCGCTATCTACGATTTGCAGTTTGTGAAACTGCATTCTGTGATCTAACCTCTGTTTTCCAGGATGGATTGTGCGAACAACCCTGATTTATTGATTGTTGTTTTTCTTTTATCAGTAATTAATTTCAGATTATTTTCTTGAATTAAAGATTTAATTAAAGATCAAACCCTAGACCCATTCGAACCAAGATTGGTTCAAACTGTTTGGACCGAATCTAGGGTTTAATCAAGGCTAAAAGTCAGCCCTAATTTCCCACTGATGGGCCTAAGGATTGATATTTAATTAAATGGTTAATTCGGCCCAACCTGTGAAAGCCCTGTTTTAAATAGTTAAAACTGCTAAAAGCCCACTTAACACATAAAGCTATATGGGTTGAACCATTCGGCCCATATACCTGAATAATATTAATGGTTAATATTATGGATTTAAAATGGGCTTCAAATGGGCTTTACAGATAATTAATTGATTGGATCAATTTATCCCTGCATGTGATGTATGGATGTGTGATGTGCTACGTACATGGGCCATAAGTACTTGGCCCATGCTCAATCGACAGTGGCTCTTTCGCACACCATGGCTGAATGCACATCATTGCCATGGTGTCCCTTTTGGTCATTGGATGACCTCCCTCAGTGGTGGGCCTCACACCTCATCATGAGGTCTCGTGCGGAACCCTAGCCGATTTAGGCCCACCAAAATCTGGCTTTATGAAAGTCAGTGGGAGCCACTTTGGTTTGACCTAAAGTTAGAACTAGGGCGTAATTATCTGTTCCCTCCAGATAATATGAGTGCATGTGATAGGGAGATTCATATGATGAACTCTCTAAAGGCCTTCCGTCATTAGCACGAGGATGGGTCCTTCAGTAATGAGGAAACGCACCAGAAGATGGGCTATCCATTTGCTGTTGGGCTTGTCTAAGTGTTTCATAAGATGATAGGGGCGTCATAGACCGATGTGGGAGGGGCTTCACCATAAAATGGGAACTCTCTCATGGTACCTTGGCGTTCACGAATATGATGGGTGAGCACTCACTGGACAGAAAGGTTTACCTGAAAACGGCTCTGAACCTTGTTTGTGTTAGACAGTTTTGTATGCCCTTAGCTTCAATCATTTTGATGTACTTTTGTTATTTAGTGGAAATAAATAAAGTGCATGTTTGATTCATGTTGTTTGGTTTAATTCTGTGTAAAACCCTAAAATTGGACATTTGTAGAGACTCGTGTTAGTTTTGAATGTTCACAGCCGTTGGATAAGTCTGGGGAGATTTATCCTGCCAAGGCTGATACTGGTGTGCCACCAAGTGTTGGGATGGCCTGTCTCAGCCATCAGGGTAAGACCCGAGGCACATACAGCATGGGATTACTTGAATCCTTGAACCGGACCAGATTTCCAGTCTTGCCCTGGACCTTGGAGATAGATGGGCAAAACTGGAAAGTTACACCTGACCCCTAGACTCGATTATGACACTTCACTAGGTGCTGGATCAGGCTGCCTTTGATATGCCAATCAGTGAGATCCTTAGTGGGGATCAAAACCTGGGTATGTTGGGGCAGTTTGAGAATTCATCTGAGTGGGTGGTCATAGTGACAGAATCGGCCACTTTGTCGGACAAAGGGTAATGATCGGGAATGCACTCTCTCTGATGGAAACCAAACTGCCGGCAGTTGATTTCAATCGTTGGAATTTTGTTTTTGCAAAATTAATATATTTACATATATATGTACGGTTTCAAAATGTTTGCAAATGGTTTTAATTCCCGGGATCCATGTGAGAGGAGAGTGCGGCACTGTTCCTTGCAGCCGAGGGAGAGGTCCTCTCTTGTCGGGCAGTGCTTGATCATTAAGGGCTGAGAGGTTAAGTGTAAGACCATTTAGGATAATACCTGATGGGCTAATCTTGCACCTGCCCACAGTCCCTGGGTTTTTATAAGATGGCTTGGCCCAGGGACCACTTAATGTAAGTGTTGGGCCCATGGGGTTCATACGATGGACTCAAGGGGTTCATTGAGATTTTCAGTGAATTCGGCTGGGCCTTGTATTAAAGGCTGGGCCGAACCCATGTGGCTGGTGTGTAGATCAATGCTTGGGTCCCACGCCATACAAAGAAGCCCAACTGGGCAGCAGATTGGAAACTAATTAAACACTGAATACTTAATGGGCCAAAAGCCCATTTCGAAGTGGGCTGATATGATCACCCATCAATGGGGCGAATTTGAGATTGAAGTTAGCAAAAAGGATTGGGCTCTTAGCCTTATCCACTCTTAGAGACCAAATTCAAATCAGATTTGAATCTGGTAACCTCCTGATAAGATCAGGAGTAAGCTAACTCTATCTGGGAAAGGGATTAAGATTATCCCCTATCCAAATACTGATTTGGATTGGGATAACTCCTAATTAGGAGATTTCTTAATCAAGAAGAAAAGAGAGGAGATTTTCGAATGAACCAAGAGGGAGAGAAATCAGATTTCGATCCAAGAGGTTCTGGTAAGCAAGAAAGGTTCCTGCGAATTGAGATTAGATCTCATTCTCTCCAGAAAAGAAAACAGTTCAGCCTTTTCGTTTCTGGAAATCTCCTCCTGCCGCCGCCATCTGCATTGTTGCAAGATTTGATCTTTAAAGAAAAGAAAGTCAAGAAACCAGTTCTTGACATCAGTCTTGCAAGAAAGACTGAAAGAATTCAGTGTTTAGTACATCCAGGGGATTCTTGTGAAGGATCCAGTGTGTAGGACGCACCCTGCTGGTTCTGTTCCATCCACAGCTGTGTCATCTTCAGCAGGGACAGATCTTGGAGCATTCTTTGGGCGTGAACACCAACTTTGGGAGATACTGCTTCTCCGGATCAGGTATAATCCTCCCATTTATCTTTTGGTACAGATCTGGTTTGATTAGGGTTCAAGTAGATCCTTGAATATTGTATTCTAAATTCAGGGAATATGATTCCCAGTTGGGAGAAGGTAGGAAATTTTTGAAATTCGCCCCACCCATTCCGCAACCTTTATGGCGTCCATTAGATGGATCCTACCATTCTTTCAATTTGATAAAGGCCAAAGGGAAAACTCATATGATGAGTGGATATGATCCTTCACAGAAAGGTGGTGGTGTTATGCAGCTGAAACAGTTGGCCTCATGCACCCTATGTGATTTCCCACATCTCCAGAGACAACCCGTAGTCTCCGTCACTGAGAAAGGAGGGAAATCTCAGAGATGAATAAATGGAAATGGATCGTAGATTAAAATCCATATCTATGAAATTAACATGAATCAAATTAGGTCGTGGACTGATGTTTGCTCTTTTATCAGAAAATGGCAAACTCATCATTTGCAAAGCTACTTGATGACAACAAGTTGAAGGGCCCAAACTATGCTGACTGGTATAGGAACCTTATGCTGGTCCTTGCTTCTGAAAAACTTGACAAAGTGGCAAAGAATCCTGCCCCAGAGCGTCCGGGAGATAGGGCTTCTGAGGCCCGAAGGAGAGACTATCAAGAATGGGAGGAGAAAAACTCCCTTGCCCGGTGTTACATCATTGCCTCCTTAGACAATCTGATACAGAGGCAGTTCGATCAGATCGAACTTGCCAAAGACATATTGGACAGTCTCAGGACAATGTATGAAGAGCAGAATCGTTCTACTCGACAAAAGGTCTTGAAACAGTTCATGACCACACAAATGTCCAAGGGTCAACAAGTTCACGACCATTGTCTTCGGATGATGGGATACATCAACGAACTGGAGGGTCTTGGATCCGGGTTGGACCTTGCAACCCAGATAGATGCTATCCTTAACTCTTTGCCTTCTTCCTTTAATCCGTTCATCATGAACTATAACATGAACAAGCTGAATGTCAGCTTGCAAGAGCTAAGCAATATGTTGCAAAGAGCTTAAGAACTAATTAAAAAGGATGAGCCTGTAGCCAAGCTTGTTGAAGCTGGCAAGACAGGCAAGAGAAAGAGGAAGGCAAAGAAGCCTCAGAAGAAAGCCACTAAAAGCAAGAAGCAGAAGAAAGACAAAGCATCGGATGCCTGTCACTTCTGCAAGAAGACCGGCCACTGGAAAAGGAATTGTCCTGCCTACCTGGAATCCAAGAAAGGTAACTTCGAAATTTGTGTTATAGAAACCAATTTATTGGTAGCTTCTGCATCCTGGTGTATTGACTCCGGGGCTTCAACTCATGCGTGTAACTCACTGCAGGGGTTCAAGGTAAGCAGAAGGCTGAGTGAAGGAGAAGTCACACTCTACTTGGGGACTACTGCAACTGTTGCAGCCGCAGCCATAGGAACCGTGGAATTATATTTTAGAGAATGAATAATTGTACTGAAATATTGTCTTTATGTACAAAATTTAAGAAGAAATTTGATTTCTGTCTCAAAACTGTGTGCAGATGGTTATTCTATCTTCTTTAGTAATACGATTACTATTAAAAGAAATAACAGATTCATCGCATACGGGGAACTGGAGAACGGTCTCTATGTTCTACATCCTTCTCTAGAAACTAACATAATCGAAACTACGTCGGCTGAAATCCCCAAGCAGAGAGCCCGTGATACAGTTAATCCCACGTGTCTGTGGCATTACCGACTTGGCCACATCGGTGTTGACCGAATCACAAGGTTGGTAAAGGATGGTCCTTTGGATTTTCTAGTTGTAGAAGATCTTCCCACCTGTGAGCCTTGCCTACAAGGCAAGATGACGAAACGGCCATTTAACGGTAAGCCTGAAAGATGTACAGGCACACTTGACCTAATACATACTGATGTATGTGGTCCCCTGAGTGTTAGGACACGAAATCAACACGTGTATTTCATCACCTTCACAGATGATTTTTCACGATATGGTTACGTGTACCTAATGAGACACAAGTCCGAATCCTTTGAAAAGTTCAAAGAGTTTAGATAAGAGGTCGAGAAACAGTTAGGGAGAGAAATTAAAGCCCTTCGATCAGATCGAGGTGGCGAATATCTCTCTGCCGAATTCAGGGACTACTTAAAGGACAATGGGATAGTGTCACAATTAGCTCCTCCTGCTACACCACAACTTAACGGTGTTTCAGAGAGGAGGAATAGGACCTTATTAGATATGGTCCGGTCGCTTCTCATACACTCAGAATTACCCACATCCTTTTGGGGTTACGCATTAGAGACTGCGATTTACGTGCTGAATCGGGTTCCAACCAAATCGGTTCTGAATATTCCATATGAACTTTGGACCGGAAAGAAACCAAGTGTCAGACACTTGAAGATTTGGGGTTGTCCAGCACACGTTAAAAGAACGAGTGCAGACATGTTGGAATCTAAGACCAGCCGTTGCCTATTTGTAGGCTACCCAAAAGGCTCTGTAGGTTACCTTTTCTATGACCCAAGTGAGCAGAAAGTGTTCTACAGTCGAAATGCGCAATTCTTGGAAACCGACTATATCCTGGACACCCATCGTCAGGAAGTTGTTCTTGATGAGGAGAACTCAGGAGCAGTGGGAGATGTCCCACAAGTTCCAGGTAGTGACCAACTTAGAAGATCCACTCGGGCATCCAGGCCACCAGTCCATTATGGTTATGACCAGGATAGTTACCTGGTGGAAACCTTGACTAGTGAGGAGGATCCCGTGACTTACGCGGGAGCTATGTTGGACATAGATTCCTAGAAGTGGGTGGAGGCCATGAGAACAGAGATGGACTCAATGGAGGCCAATGGAGTCTGGACTCTAGTAGATCCACCCTCCGGGGTAAAAGCAATCGGTTGCAAATGGATTTACAAGAGGAAGAAGGGCCCCGATGGCAGGATTGAGACCTTCAAGGCTCGTCTAGTGGCGAAAGGGTACACTCAGAAAGAAGGCATCGATTATAAGGAAACATTTTCGCCTGTGGCCATGCTTAAATCCATTAGGATCCTGCTAGCTGTAGCAGCATACCATGATTATGAGATTTGGCAGATGGATGTCAAAACTGCATTCCTGAATGGAGATCTTACTAAAGATATCTATATGCAGCAGCCGCAAGGCTTCATTGCTGCAGGTCAGGAAAACATGGTATGTAAACTTAATAGATCAATTTATGGACTTAAGCAAGCTTCTAGAAGTTGGAACATCCGTTTTGACTCTGCTGTCAAATCGTTTGACTTCGAGCAGAATCCGGATGAACCCTGTGTCTACAAGAAGTTCAGTGGAGATAAGGTAACCTTCTTGGTTCTATATGTAGATGACATTCTACTCATTGGGAATGATGTAGGAATGCTAACTACAGTGAAAGTATGGCTTTCGCAGCAATTCTCCATGAAAGATCTTGGAGAAGCCTCCTATATACTGGGTCTTCGACTCTATAGAGATAGATCGAAGTGAATAATTGGATTATCCCAATCTGCTTATATTGACAAAATAGTCAAAAGATACAGCATGGAAAACTCCAAGAAATGAAATGTTCCTTTCAGGCACGGAGTCACTCTCTCCAAGAAAATGTCTCCCAAGACTTCTGAGGAGATTGATGGCATGAAAGACGTTCCCTATGCCTCTGCCGTAGGGAGCATCATGTATGCCATGCTGTGCACTCGTCCTGACATTGCTCAGGCAGTGAGTGTAGTAAGCAGATTTCAGGCCAACCCAGGGCAGGAGCATTGGACTGCTGTGAAAAACATACTTAAGTACCTTCGAAGGACAAAAGAGTTTTGTCTGGTGTTCGACGGTAGCTCACTACAGATCCAGGGGTTTACAGATGCCGATTTCTAATCAGACCCAGATGATAGAAAGTCTACATCTAGATATGTTTTCACGATAGGATCGTGTGCTGTTTGCTAGAAAAGCAGCAAACAGGGGTCCACTGTAGACTCCACGACCGAGGCCAAATACATTCCTGCAAGTGAGGCTGCCAAAGAAGCTGTGTGGATGAAGAAGTTCGTTCACGAGTTGGGAGTTGTTCCGTCCAGCACATCACCCATCCCATTGTTGTGTGACAACAATGGAGCCATTGCTCAGGCTAAGGAGCCACGAGCCCACTCGAAGTCGAAGCACATCGAGAGGAAGTACCACGTACTGCGGGAGATTGTTGGTAGAGGGGACGTCCTAATTCAGAAGGTAGCGTCAGCGGAAAATGTAGCAGACGCATTGACAAAGCCACTATCACAGAAAGTGTTTGAGAAACACGTGGAAAGCATGGGACTCCGGCTAGTACCTGATTGGACCTAAGTGCAAGTGGGAGCTGTTAGACAGTTTTGTATGCCCTTAGCTTCAATCAGAATGATGTACTTTATGAGTTTATTGTAAATGAATAAAGATACATATTTGATTCATGTTCCCTTGGTATGTTTCTGTGTAATACCCTTAAACTGGACACTTAATGAGACTCGTGTTAGTTTAGAATATTCACAGCCAGTGGGTCGGTCTGGGGAGACCTATCCTGACAAGGCTGACACTGTAGTGCCACCAAGTCGGTTGGGGTGGCCTGTCTCAGCTACCAGGGTGAGACCCTAGGCACATACAGTGTAGGATTAATTGAATCTTTGAACTGGACCAGATTTCCAGTATTGCCCTGGACCTTGGAGATTGATGGGCAAAACTGGAAAGTTACACCCGACCCCTAGACTCGATTATGATACTGCACTAGGTGTCGGATTGGGCTATCTTTGATCTACCAATCAGTGAGATCCTTAGCGGGGGTCAAAACCTGGGTATGTTGGGACAGTCCGAGAATTCATCTGAGTGGGTGATCATAGTGATAGGATCAGCCCCTTTGTCGGACAAAGGTAATGATCAGGGATGCACTCTCACTGATGGAAACCAAGACTGCCGGCAGCCGATTTCAACCGTTGAGATTTGTTTTGCAAAACATATTTTATATAAGATATAAAAGTATATATATTATGGTTTCTAAAATGTTTGGAAGAAGGTTTTAATTCCCGGGATCCAAATAAGTGGAGAGTGCAACACTGTTCCTTGCAGCCGAGGGAGAGGTCCTCTCTTGTCGGGTAGTGTATGATCATTATGGGCTGAGAGGTTAAGTGTAAGACCATTGAGGATAATGCCTGATGGGCTAATCTTGCATCTGCCCACAGTCCCTGGGTGTTACAAGGTGGCTTGGCCCAGGGACCACTTAGTGTAAGTGTTGGGCCCATAGAGCTCATTTGATGGGTTTCAGGGGGTACACTGCCTTTAGCAGTGCATTCGGCCAGAGTCCGAGAATTCATCTGAGTGGGTGATCATAGTGATAGGATCAGCCCCTTTGTCGAACAAAGGTAATGATCAGGGATGCACTCTCACTGATGGAAACCAAGACTGCCGGCAGCCGATTTCAACCGTTGAGATTTGTTTTGCAAAACATATTTTATATAAGATATAAAAGTATATATATTATGGTTTCTAAAATGTTTGGAAGAAGGTTTTAATTCCCGGGATCCAAATAAGTGGAGAGTGCAACACTGTTCCTTGCAGCCGAGGGAGAGGTCCTCTCTTGTCGGGTAGTGTATGATCATTATGGGCTGAGAGGTTTAGTGTAAGACCATTGAGGATAATGCCTGATGGGCTAATCTTGCATCTGCCCACAGTCCCTGGGTGTTACAAGGTGGCTTGGCCCAGGGACCACTTAGTGTAAGTGTTGGGCCCATAGAGCTCATTTGATGGGTTTCAGGGGGTACACTGCCTTTAGCAGTGCATTCGGCCAGGCCTTGTAACAAAGGCTGGGCTGAACCCATGTGGCTGATGTGTAGATCAATGCTTGGGTCTCACGCCATACAAGGAAGCCCAACTGGGCAGCAATTTGGAAGGTTTTTTGAGTACATAACCTTAAATGGGCCTTAAGCCCATTTCGAACTGGGCTGATTTGATCAGTCATCTAAAGGGGGCGAATTCTGAAGTGGGTCAGCTAAAAGGATTGGGCTTAGACCCTATCCACTCAGAGAGTCCAAGATCTAAATAAGATTTAGATTTGGAAACCTCCTAATTAGATTAGGAGACAGCTGATCTGATCTGCAGATAAGATAAGGATTATCCCTTATCACTAAGGGACTGCTAATCCAAATATGATTTGGATTAGCAACTCCTAATCTGATTAGGAGCTGATCCCTTTAAGATTATAAAAGGGGAAGGGGGCGGCAGCCTTGAAGAACACAACAACATCAATAGCATTCTTCTCTTTAAAGAAAGAGAGATTGAGAGATTTCCTGCATACTACGAATTCTCTTCTACCGCCACCTTCCTGCCATTGCCATTCCTTCAGTTCGATCTCCAGTTCTTGGGAGCAATCAAGATTGGATCTTGATTTCAATCTTTTGGGAAAAGATTGGTTGGAGCTGTACTCACAAGCCGTCCAGTTGATTCTTGTGAAGGGTCAAGTTCTTTTGAAGAACGTTGCTGATTCTGCTCCATCCTGCACTGCGCCATCTTCAGTGGGAGCAGTCTTTGGATCCTTCCTTGGGCGTGAACACCTCCATTGGGAGATAGTATTTCTCCGTATCAGGTATAATCCTCTCCCACTCCTTTTGGTTTAGATCTGGTTCAGTTTATGGTTCAAGATTGATCCTTGAAAATATAATTTTCTAAATAGGGAATACGATTCCAAGTTGAAGGGAGAGAAAAAAATTTTGAAATTCGCCCCTTATTCCGCAATATTTGGGCGTCTATAGGATGGATCTCTCATCCCTTCAGTTAATTCATCACATAAATGAATTCTAAAAGGAAATACACATGTAGAATTCAATTTCCATTCCCTTCCTTGTTTTAGCATTCATTCCCCACAAACTTACCCTCATCTTCACACTCATTTCCTTTCTTTCACACTTGAATTAAATTAGGGGATAGGGATAGGGAACATGCAAATTTGTTAATAGTCATATACCATTCCTCACATTCAACTTGAATTTTGTCACCCAACAAAACATATAGTTCCACTATGCAAACAAGAGTAACACGAGCATGCAAGAGGCTTATTCCTTAAAAGAAAACCTCCTAATTCAAGAGAGTAACATGAATACACAAAGCAAATTTCCTAATCCAAAATAATATAAATCAAAACATGAGAAAGGAATAAGCAATCCATTCAATTGATGCAAGTAAAAGGATTATGCAAGAAAAAAGAAAGAATCTCATATGCCAAAAGTGGGGCAAGAGAGATACACTTATTATCAACAAAATAACACAAGAAGAATTATATGCAATAATCTAAACAAGAGGCAAGAAAAATAAGATTATTTCCAATAAAAGAGAAAAAAACCCATTGGGCACCCCATGTGGGCCCCACCTATGGTCCAAGAACTCCCCGATGGAGTCGCCAATCCGTATGTGTCAAGAAATGACTCACTCGGGCTGTACTTAGAGTCACCACCCATCAGATATGAAGTGAAGGTGATGGGACCTCCGAGATATACATCGGAAAGCATTTTGGTTTAATAGTGACTCTAAAGGCCAAGCATCAACAAAACCAGTCCAGGTAAGACTCATGGAAGAGGGAAGGGATTAGGCACCCCTCTCCCAGATCCAATAGTTGGGGCCCACATGGGACACTATTCTAAACAAACACAATCACAAATGCATACTTATTTAATCTATACTATATAAAAGTGGGAATGCAATTTGGAACTTTTTTTGGACTAAAATTGCCCTCTATTTCTTTGTTTGAAAAAGGGTTTTTATTATAACTTTAATTCGCTTTAATGGCTAATAAAATGCCTATATTTGTGTGTTTAATCCATTTTTAATTATAAGGGTTGAAAATGCCACTTCAATTATTACATTCCACATCATTTAATCCCCTCTCATTAAGTCTTATATTTATCCAATCCCATTTTCACTTATTAAATCCTATATTTTAAGTTATTTTTTACAAATAAGTGCTACTAATTAGATCCATGTCAATATTTTAAATAATATAAACTTGCATATTTTAAAATTGACTCAAAAACAAAACCATTTTTTATCCAAGTGGTGGAAAAGCAATTCAACTATCCAAATCAAATTGATCAACCTATGAAGTCAAAGTTAGGTAATAAAATTTTTAAAATAGAAATAAATATATAAAATTATAAAAAATGTAGAAAAAAATTAGACACATATAAGATATTTTATTAATAATATTAAAAAATAAGTGTAATATATAATAATTATTTTTATTGATATTGAAAATAAAATACATAATTTAGAACTAACCAAAAATGAAATATAAAAATTAATAATAAATAGTTCAACTTTTGGATTAAATGATTTAACCTTTAACATCATAAATAAATAATAAAATATAAAAATACAAAATTTAAAAATACATAAATTTTGCTGAAAAAAGCATGCAAGCACATGTATAATATCATATATCCATTTCTTTGTTTCAGAAAGTGTATAAAAGTCATGTTATTATAACTTTAATGCCGGCTTTAATGGCTACTAAAATGCCTATATTTGTGTATTTAAACCATCTCTAGTTAATTGCAAGGGCTGAAAATGTAACTTCAATTATTATTTTCCATCTTGTTTAATTCCCTCTCATTAAGTCTTATACTTAAGGTATTAAATCTCATTCTCTCTTATTAAATCCTATATCTTTAAGTTATTTTTCACTAAAAAATGCTACTAATTAGATCTATGTCAATAGTTTTAACAATATAAGTCAATAAATTTTAAAATTGACTCAAAAACAAGATCATTATTTATCCAAGTGGTGGCTAAGCAATTCAACCATCCAAATCAAATTGGTTAACCTATGAAGTCATAGTTAGGTAAAAAAATTTTAAAATAGAAATTAATATAGAAAATTACAAAAAATTAGACAAATTTATGATATTTTTATTAATCAAATTTGAAAAAATAAGTGTAATAAACAAGAATTATTTTTATTCATAATGAAATGAAATACATAGTTTACAACTGACCAAAAATGAAATATAAAAAAATAATAACAAATAGTTTAACTTTTGGGTTAAATGTGTTAACCTTTAATGCCATAAATAAATAATAAAATATATAAATATATAAGTTTTGCAAAAAAAAAACATTTAGGCACATGTATAATATCATATATTCATCATATTAAAGAAAAAGTAAGTGTGGCATATCAAAATTATTTTTACACACAAAGATACAAAAGAAATAAAAAAAAAAATTGAACACATCTATAATTCTATATTTACACTTATATTAAAAATATGAATAAGATTTGTGGAATGCTTTGGCTTTCGATTTTCGTATCAACAATTCTATCATCCAATTTGAGTGGATCAAACTGGTAAGATGTAAAATATAATGTAACTTTTTATTTTGATTGTTAGATTAGAATTAGGTTAAAGTCCACCCTATATATACATTATTACGAGAGGGGAGCGTAATACTTTGAGAAGGAGGCTAATGGTTAAAGTTGAAAAGTGAGAAAGAAGAAGAAGAAAAAGAGAAGGAAGCATTGCTGGAGGTGGTTGTCACCATGTTCATTGTTCATGGTTGAAAAATTGTTTTCCCTAAGAAGAAGAAGAAGAAGAAAAAGGAATCGCCGCTAGTAATTATCCCCATGTTCATCATCACCACCACTACAACACCATTTGCCCTCCTCTTAGATCATTTGCTTCATTGGTGTATCTTAGATTTCTCATATAAGATCGGCGTTTAATCTCTCATCTCTTGCATCCATTTTTTATTTCTTCATTAGAATTGTAATTGTTTTGCTATTACAACTTGAAATCACAGAAATGAGAAAACCCAAAATCAAAATGGAAAAACTAAAAACCCTTACTAATTTTGACCATTAGGAATAATTGAACAAGATTATGAGATATAAAAGTTTCTTTTTTAAAATTTTATATTTTCTTATTTCTATTTTAAAATAAATAAAAAAAATTGGAATTAGTATTAAAGCAACCCAAGATCTATTAACTAAGTGGAACATTTTAACAGTTAAAATGTTCGGGTCAGCGATTCCCTGACCATTTCAACGGTTTTTATGTAAAATAGCAATTCATGGCCAAAGCAAAATCAATGACCTAACCGATTCTCATGCCAAATGGTTTGATCTTCTGGTCTAGTCCAAATTTTAAAACATTGACTAAAATACTCAATTTTGAGTTTAATACCCATTTAATTATAAAGTTTAAATTATAAATTGAACTACTATTTTTTTTTACTTTATTCAATTCCCTCTATTTAAATCTTACATTTTTTTTATAATGAGAAATGAACAAAAGATAAAATGACACCAAAATGATACAATAATACAAAAAGAAGAGTCTAGTCAAACAGGTAGGCCTGTCAATGATACTTGAAACTTCATAATCCAATCTGATTATCACATATTTGGATGAGATGTTTATGTAATCGGATTTGGATTTTGTAATTTGCATCTGATTAATAATAAAAACAAAAAATATAAAAATAAAAAATACAAAAAGTTTATAGAAAATTTTGAATACATTATTACTATAATTATCATTGTCTAGAATTATCACGTGCAAAGTAAGTGCACACTTACTATAATTATTACTATAACGCAGTTGATCTATACTATATATAAAAGTGTGAATGCAATGTGAAACTTTTTTAGGACTAAAATTACTCTCTAATTTTTTATATGAAAAAAAAAAGTGTAAAAATCATTTTATTACATCTTTAATGCTAGCTTTAATGGCTACTAAAATGCTCACAATTGTATATTTAGTCCATCTCTAATGGTAAGGTTGAAAATGTAACTTCAATTATTACTTTCTACCTCATTTAATCCCCTCTCATTTAGTCTTATACATATATTATTAACTACCATTTGTTCTTATTAAATTAGATCTATGTCAATATTTTTACAATATAAACCCATATATTTTAAAATTGACTAAAAAACAAAACCATTTTAATCCAAGTGGTGGCTAAGCAATTCAACTATCCAAATCAAATTGATCAACCAACAAAGTCATAGTTAGGTCATAAAATTTTTAAAATAGAAATAAATACAGAAACTTACAAAAAATATAAAAAAATTAGACACATTTATGATAATTTTATTAATAAAATCAAAAAATAAGTGTAAAAAATAAGAATTATTTTTATTGGTAATGAAAATGAAATACATAATTTAGAATTAACCATAAATGAAATTATTTTACTGTTTGGAAAAGATCAATAGTTCAAATTTTGGGTCAAACATATTAACCTTTAATGTCATAAATAAATAATAAAAGTTAATAAAATACAAAAATACAAAAATGAAAAAAATACATAAATTTTGCAAAAAAAAAACATTTAGGCACATGTTTAATATCACATATTTATCATATTAAACAAAATGTAAGTGTGATATATTAAAATTATTTTTACACAAAAAAATACAAAAAGTAAATAGAAAAAATTGAGTACATCTATAATTCTATATTTACACTATTATTAAAAATATGAATTTGTAGAACTTTCTTTTGACTAAAATACCCATTTTTGAATTTAGTCCCCATTAAATTATGAGTTTTAAATTGTAAATTGAACTACTACTTTTCACCCCATTCAATTCCCTCTATTTAAATCTTTCATTTTTTTTTATAAATGAACAAAAAAAGATACACAAAAAAGATTAAGTATTACAAAATGAAGAATCTAGCCAAGAAATAGACATATCAATGATATTTAAAACTTCACAACTCGATCTGATTATCACATATATGGATGGGGTGTTTATATAATCAGATTTGGATTTTCAATCAACATCCAATTAATAATAAAAATTATAAAATATACATGCAAAAAATACAAAATACATAAAGTTTATAGAAAAAATTGTATTACTATCATTATTATAATCTCGAATTCCCACGTGCAAAGCACATGCACACTTACTAGTTGACTAAAAAGCATAATAAGGCAAAACAAGTAGAGAACAAAACATCAAAAGACAATTCGCCCCAAATTATAGTTTTACTTTATTTTTTATATTGTATTTTTTATGTTTTTATTTATATTTCTCTTTTACTTGTTTTTTGTTATTTTCTTATGAAACCCTATTTATTTATTTATTATTTCATTTTTTTATTCTTTTTATTGTTTTATTTTTGTTATTCTCTTTTTCTTTTGTAATTAAGCTAATTTATCCTCCCCAACTGACCATTCTTCCCCATTAAGAATCTAAAAAACAAAAGATCCTCTCTACCCTCATATTTCAGTCCTATCATCATCTTATATTTCTCTCTTATTTTTTTGTTTTTATTTTATTTCTTACTTTAGTCGAAATCATATTTCTGGTAGCAGTCTCACTACTCGCGGGAGTATCACAGTTACGGTCTCTTCTATTAGACAGTGTATGCCCTTAGCTCCAATCAGATTGATGTACTTATGCATTTATTGTAAATGAATAATAAAAGTACATAGTTGATTCATGTTTTATTTGGTGTATTTCTATATAATTACCCTTAAACTGAACACTTATGAGACTTGTGTTAGTTTAAAATGTTCTCAAGCATTGCTCTTTAAGTTATATAAATAGAAGAGGGCGAACTGCTCCAGGTTTAGGTACTACTCTCAGTTCTCTCTCTCCTTTTGCTCTTGCCGCCCTAACCCTAATTCGACCTCCATTCTTGAATTGATAGAGATCAGTTCTGATTCTGATTTTTTTGCAAGAAAATATCAAAATCTAGCTCGTGCTCACCTCCCTTGCTTGATCAAAGTTGTTGGATTGCAGTTCTTGTCAAATGACTGCATTGCTGAACCTACTTCATCTCAAGCTATGCCATCTTCAGTGGAAGTGGGTTTTGGTACCTTCTTTGGGCGTTAACACCTATTTTGGGAGCTACATGTGTGGGTTCCGTATTAGGTATTGCTCTCCCTTTCTTTTGGTTTCAAATTTGGTCCGATTTGATTCAAGAATGATCCTTGAAAAATGTAGTTTTTCTAAAACTGGGAATATGATTCCCGGAAGGGAGAAAATAAATTTTTGAAATTTTGCCCATCTACCTTACATGGTTTGGTCATCCATATGATGGATTTCCCCTTCCTTCGTCTTCCCACCTTGATAAAAACATAGCCAACAGAATCCAGGACCTCCCCTCTCAGCACCGAAAGACTAAACAAAAGAACAATTGTAATTCAATTAAACTTACTCAATGTTGAAACAGTAGTAAAGTATCTAGACTCATCAAGTCAAAGCCAGCGAAACCAGATGATCTCCACACTCAATCCATTCGTAGTAAACACAGAAAACATACTATGGGCAGGTAAAATGGAGGTCACCTGAATTGTGTTGTAGCCTAAGATCGGTTGCTGCAATAGAATATGTGAATTTCCTAGGTTTGGATTACTCTCTAAAACTCCCATGATCATCCAAACTAATAACTCAGTTATGCTAAGCCACTAAGGAAGAAAAATAGAGGGATTAGCAACGTACATTGTCGTTGTTCTTAGGTAGTCGTAGCTAAGTTGGGATTTCGGCCTAAATTCAAGTGATGCTGTAGGAGATTTCGTTGAACTCGACTTCAGATTCTCAAATTCCTAACAATGGTAGAGGATGATCCCCAGATGGACAGAAATGAAGTGGGCTCCCCATTGAGTTCTTTTATTCAGTGATGGAACTTCCACTTGCAGTAGCTCGTTCAATTTAAACGGCATAATTTATAGGAACAAAGGACTCAACCAATGGTTGGAATGATCAAAACGATGAGAGAATGTGGGAAAAGAATGGGAGAAGGAAATAAGCTCGAATATGGTTGAACTTTATGTTGGGGTATAGCAGGAATGAAGGACTCAACCACTGTAGCACCTCTGTTATCATCAATGATGGCGATGAACTATGACTTAATCGACAAGAAAAGAGGACGAACATGGAATGAGAAGAGATGGAAAGATGAAGAGAATGGGAGAATAGAGTGAAATCAAAGGGAAAAAGGGATATGGTCGTTGCCACCCTTCGGGTGTCGAAGAATCGAAAGAGAAACGTTTGTCGTCGCTGGATTCACCGCTTCGGGAAGAAGATGAACACTTCTCAACAGTGAATCCCCCCTTTCGAATGAAAATTATGTTTGTTTAAAAATGGTAGGGCGTGGTTGCAAACTTGTAATTTTAGGCTTCCGAAGGGTATTTTTGTAATTTTATAGAATCTGGGAAAGTTGGGTCAAATTGGGTCAATGGGGTCAAACCGAGGGTTCCTGATGGACAGAGGGGATTTTGAATTGGAAAACGGAGGGCCAGGATGGTAGGTTTTTGGTCACAGATAGTGGTTTCTTGTGTGCAGGTTAGTGGGATTAGCTAAAATATAATCTTTTTGGGAAGTGGCCAAACAGG
This sequence comes from Nelumbo nucifera, assembly GCF_055504915.1. Taxonomy (NCBI): domain Eukaryota; kingdom Viridiplantae; phylum Streptophyta; class Magnoliopsida; order Proteales; family Nelumbonaceae; genus Nelumbo; species Nelumbo nucifera. The sequence continues at coordinate 76,688,896 of NC_142650.1, forward strand.
GGTATTTTGGGTTGAAAATTGGCAGGATGGGGTTTTTGGACATTTTGAGTTTGTTGGTGAAGTCAGATTGGCCTAACCGGACCAGAATCAGAAAATTTTGAAAAGGGTGTGATTCGGTCAATCTGAAGTCTCAAAACAAAATCTAGGTGCGATGGAGGGGTGAACAGAGGTGTTTTGGGTTGAAAATTTTATAGGTGGGTATTTGGAGATGTCCGGGATCTGATGGTAATGTCTGATTAGTCTTGGAGGGTCAAGATCGTAGGAATTTGGGTCAACAGTGTTTTGATGGTAATGTCTAATGGAAGGACAAATGAGGGAATCTAGGGTTAAAACTTTATGGGTAGGTGTTTTGATGTATCCAAAGTTTAATGGTGTGGTTTGATTGGTTCAAATGTGTTGATATCAAGGTAATTGGGTTCCAAGTGTTTAGGCTAATGAGAGGCATCGGAATGGAATTTTCGCTTGATGAAGGGGTAAACAGAGGAATCTTGAGCTAAAATTTATGGGTAGGTATTTTGAGAGGTCTCAAGTCTGATGGTGGTGTCTGATCTAAGGGTAAAAGTGTAGACGGTGGATTTGAGGGCTTTAGGGCTAAAAGTCAGGTTTTTTGAGTTTTTTGGTGTCTTAGGGAGATTGAAAGGGTCTGATAAGATGTTCAGGGTGAATTGGGGGTTCAAGCAGAAAATCGAGCAAAATTCGGGTGCTAACGGTCGTATTTGTGATTTCCCGTTTTTTTGACATGATTACATGGTTCCATATATCATAATACGAATTACAACTATGTAAGGATATGAGCTCATGATCAATGTATAAGTATATAAATCATGAGTATGTCAGTTTGTAGTTTTCTAGGTTTAAGCTTAAGTATGTAGATCATAAGTACATGCACTTGTAAATTCTAAGTTTGAATTGCCTATTATAAGTATCAAACATTAATTTGAGTTGGAAAGTTCAAATTATGAAGATCTTAAGCTATGTACCTATGGGATCATGAGTTATGATTATGGGCTATGTAGGCATAAGCATGAGGTATATGAAGTTTGTAGAAATACTAGACATAACATATCGTGTAAGCATATCATTATGTTTTATGTCATGTGGTATATCGTATAATTTGAGTTGGTATATCATGTGAGTATAGAACATAAACATACAATAAATGAGAATGAATGCATGAAGTATGATCTTATTAATGATGCTTAGGGAGACCAGGGCTTTGCACAGAATGCTTGGGGAGGCCATGCTTTCGTAAGTGCTTGGAAAGGCCAGGGCTTTGATATGTGCTTGGGGAGACTAGGGCTTGAGAGAGATGCCTACAGAAACTAGGGCTTTGGGTTCTTGGGGAGATTAGGTCTTTATTGTATGTATAATCATTGAGCTTTGAGGCATGAGGCCTTTTGTAGTATAGAAACACAAAGCCCTTATGTAATAGCATTAAGCTTTTTGAGGAACAAAGTCTTTGTAATAAATTTTGGTATTACCATCAAGCTAGAGCCTTCCGGAGTTACCGGTTTGGCTTTGGCATGGAATCTCTTTTGGAATTACCATCGAGCCAAAGTCTCCCTAGAGTTACCGGTTTTTCCAGATTTACCATCAAGTAGAGCCTTTCCACCAGGCTTTTTTTTTTTAATATAGGTGGGCCATTGAGGCGCAAAATCTCTTCTAGAATTATCGTTGAGTTGGAGCTCTCTAGAGTTATAGTTTGGATTTGAGCATTTTTCTTATACTAGTAATTAAGCACATGCATTGCACGTAAAAAAATTTTCTTCATATTAATTATTTAAATATTAGGTATATCATAGTTAAGATAGAAATTGAAAATTAACAAAAGTAACAATAAGATTAAAAATAAGCTTAAATATTTATTATTCAATTAGTTCAATGTGGACTAAGAGTTTCATGTTGGCAACAACCACATAAACCTCTGATGACCTGACAGGGTTTTTATAATTTGAAATGAAGAGTCGATTGTCGGAGTTTTGTTGGTTTATGGACCAACTTGCAACCTAATTTTAAATGTACAACCAATTTTGACTATAGTTTTCCCTTTAAATTATATATTTCATTTACATTATATAAAATAGTTTTTACATATCACACTTAATTTTTGTTTCTATGGTATCCAATCATTTGACTTAAACCACTAACCCACCATTTTAAAAATAAAAGTTGTTTGATTTATAAGTTGACATTAAATTTTGTATTACATTTCCATCATTGATAAAATTATTTCTTATATATAAAACTTATTGTTCAATATAATGAATGCACAATATTAGAGATGTACCCAATATTTTATTTTTTATAAATATATAACATTATATATGTGTCCAAAATTTTCTCTATCTTTTTTCTTTTATTTTTGTCTCTTTGTATTTTCTATTATTAAAAATTTTATTATTTGACTATAACATCATTTCATTTCTAGGTAGATTTTGAATTTGGCATTCAATTATCATCATTAATAAAAATACTTCTTACATTTTATAGTTATTTATTTTAATTTTTCTTATATAATTATGGCATTATTTATTAATCCATTGACCCCAAATGGTCGAATTGCTTACCTACTACCGGAAAAGAAGGAAATGGTTTTGTTTTCAATTTTTTTTGCAAACTATTTATTTTTATAGTATTAAAATTAATATTGTGGATTTAATTACAAGAATTTAATGATGAGAAAAATCTATCTTAAATATAGAATTTAATGAGAGAGAATAGGAAAATATTTTTATTTCCAATTGATTTTAAATTTTACATTCCATTTCCATCATCAATAAAAACATTTCTTATTTATCATACTTATTATTGTTTAATATGTATGTTAAAAATGTTCCCAATTTTTTTAATTTTAATTTTTTTCATTTTATCTATTTTTAATTTTATTATTTAATCGTGACAACATGGATTAACCCATTTGACCTAAAACAATTTTATTTCTTAGCACCACCTAGACGAAAATACTATTTTTGCTATGCAGATTTTAAAAGTATAAGCTTTTATGTTATTGGAATTATTAATTTATTAAGTATGGATTTAATTAATAGAACTTAATGATGAGAAGAAACAAAAATGACTTAAATATATGATTCAATGAACTACTACTACTACTGCTACTGCTGCTGCTGCTGTTGCTGCTATTATTATTATTATTAATATTATTATTAAACATTGTATTCTATTTCTAGAATAAATAAAAATAATTTTTATTTTAATAATTATTTTTATTTAATATGATGAATATACAACATTAAATGTTCCCAAATGTTTTCAATAAAATTTTGTACTTTTTCATTTTTTTGTGTTCTATCTTTTTTTAAAGCATTTTATATTCAATTATCACACCGTGGGTTTCTTTGAAAAGTTGGATCATTGACCCACCATATAACTAATAAAATAGCTTGCTTTTTTATTAATTTTAAATTATATATTTCATCTATATTATATAAATAATTACTTATCACACTTAATTTTTGTTTGACATAATTAATATATTTTTTACATATTATTTTGATTATTTGTATTTTTTATTTTTTAAATATTTATTATTTAACTATCATATCATCGATTAATCTATTAGACCCAAACCACAAATCCACCACCCGAAAAAAAAAAGTTTGATTTCTATGTTGACATTAAATTTTGTATTACATCTCCATCATTGATAAAATTATTTCTTATGTATAATACTTATTTTCGTTCAATTGTTTCTATATTCTTTTCTTACATTTCATACTTATTTTTGTTTAGTATAATGAATATACAATATTAAAGATATGCCTAATTCTTTTTTTTGTATTATATATTTTATTTATTTTATTATCTAATTATATCATTATTTATTAACCCATTTGAGCCCAAGTGTTTGAATACTAGAATTGATTATCCACCCTAGGAGGGAAGAAAATGATTTTGTTTTCAAATTAGTTTTCAAAATATTTATTTTTATACTATTAAAATTAATATTGTAGATTTAATTAATTTAATTTAATGATAAGAAAAAATATTTTAAATATAGGATTTAATGAGAGAATATACCTTAGATATGAGATTTAATGAAGGAGTACAGGAAAATAATTTTATTTCCAATTGGTTTTAAATTTTACATTCCATTTTCCATCATTAATAAAAACATTTATTATTTATTATACTTATTATTGTTTCATATTTTGAGTATATGATGTTAAAAATGTTTCCATTTTTTTAAGTTCAATTTTTTTTTTTTGCATTTTATCTATTATTGAATTTTATCATTTAATTTTGACAGCATGGATTGGCCAATTTGACCCAAAGTGGTCTAATTTCTTACCACCACATAGAGGAAAACACTATTTTCTTGAGGTAGATTTTAAAAGTATAAGGTTTTATGTTATTGCATTTATTAGTTTATTATGTATTAATTTAATGATGGAAGGAAACAAAAATACCTTAAATATATGATTAAATGAAAGTGAATGAAAGTTAATACCTTAAATTAATGTTGGATTTAATGAGAGGGGATTGAATACATTAAATATCTTAAAATTCCCTATTTTTGACTCATTTAATATCAATTACAAACTACCCTATTTGCCATCATTTTTTATCAATAAATTTAAAGATGAAGGGATAAATATTGTCCTCCAAAAATTGTAGAAATATTTTTGAGGCTATTCGTGCTTTTTAAAGTAGTATAGATAGGCGGACCATTGAGGCATGAAATCTCTTCTAGAATTACCATTGAGTTGGAGCACCCTAGAGTTATCAGTTATTTTGGATTTACTGCCGAGCCAGAGCCATCCAAAGTTATTGGTTTGGCTTTCAAGACTTTTCTCTCTTGTAATTCAATGAAGTTGTAGGCCTTTATGCAATGCTTAGTGTTACTGTGTCGAAGGCCCAAGCATTGTAAATCCAGGAGTTTGTTGGTTTGGCAACAACTGTGGAAATGTTTCCAGATCGGTTGCCAATGATATTGATTGATCAACCTCTTGCATCGATTCACTTCCAGTATTGATGAGTTGCTAGTAAGCCACTGTACTTTTGTTTTGTACGTAAAATCTTCTAAAGAAATGGTGATGGGATCAGGTTGCGATGATGGCTATGGCTCTGCCTGCTCCAAAATATCATATGATTCTAATAGAGAAGGAACACCTCAAAATTCAGGTCCCTAAATAGACCACAGATGATAGTGAACACAGAAAAGAAAAAAAAAATCTTCTGGTGTCAAAGATAGCTATGATCTCAGATTCAAAAATTGACTTTGACTGTGAATCAGCCATAGTGGAAGAGGAAAAAATGGAAAAAGAAAGGTCAATAAAGAAGTGAGGAAAATATGATAGAGAATAACGTAACTGATCGGTGAGTGGTCTAGCAGGTCTCCTCCAAATGCTATAGCAAACTTGACTTCCATTGTTCCACGTCCACGACAAAGGTAATTCAACTTCTCTCATCCAATCAAGAAAACAAGTTTCAGAAAAAAAAAAAAAGAAAAAATATTTTTGGTACCATTTCCCTTGGGATATGTGAAACCAAAGATATACACTACAAATATATACACTACAAATAGATACAAAATAATACAAAATACCAGATTTTGCACTCTTTATATTTGTATTTCTTCTAAACTGAGCCATAAGTACATTAACCCAACTTACCCATCATAAGTATGGTTAGATAGGATCAGGTCAAACCAATTGTTCGCTAATTACTTACAAATAATTCAAGAGTTGAGACTTCCTAGAATAATAACATTTAAAAATTTTAGAGTAGTAACTAAAGACATGCATTATTTAAACATGTGCATTAATTAAGCATAAGAGAAAATGAGCAAAGAAGAAAATATGAAAATAATATTCTAAAAAATGGAGGTCCAAATACATAGGACCCCACACCCATATGGGAACCCATTAACACCATGTGCATTAACATGGCATTGATTAAACCCAAGTTCTCTCTCTCTTTCTTTGGTTTTGGAATCAGACCATCACCACTGCCTCATCAGCCTTGGATGGCTTACACTTGGGGGTTAGTCCTTAAGACACTATTTTTTCACATCATTTTAACATTAATAGTATTTTTCCTATTGTGAACATCGGAAAACCGAACTCACTTGCCACCTGGACAGTCGTCACCCATAAGATTAGGAAATGGAGGTGATGGGACCTTTAAGATCAACGTCGAAAAGCATGTTCGATTTAATAACAACTCCAAAACCTAGGCACTGCTAAACCAGTCCGGGTTAGACTCGGATGGGAGAGGGGAAGGGATTAGGCACCCCTCTCCCGAGTTCAAAGGTGGGGCCACTTGGAATGCTGAAAATCAGTATGTATAGACTAAGGAAACTGATAATCCAGATTGCATGAATGCCTAAAGCATATTATTAAAAGGAAACAAATTTAATGAAAGACATAGCCAATTACCACCACAGTAAGCATGAATGTTAACAATTGTTTTACGTACTGAATAAGTTAGAACAAACCCTTTAACATGATCCACAAAAAAAACCGTATAATATGAAGATAAAAAAAAAAGAGAAGATATAAAAAGAAAAAGAAAACAAAACGAAAATAGGATGAATGAAAACCAGAAGCTAGAACACTAATCTACTATTCAGCAGAAATTAAAACACTCGTATTAAGTAAGCTTGTCATTCGGCAAGAGCTAAAATCCTTTTTGCAAACACTCCGAATTGAAAAGGAGTTAGATCAAAGCACCACAAACTGATCAAGTTACAGCAGTGGATAAAAATAATTATATAGATTTATCAGAAAGTGAACAGCAATAAAGAAAAAACAGCTACAGAGGAATACCGAAGACCTGATCAAACATATCCGAGAATACTCAAAGAGAGGAGATTAACATGGAACCGGAGAGATAAATTCAATACGGTGATTTAAACTTCATATAGCAATAGACAGATCCGAAAAGGAGAAAACCAAGAAGACTAACACAATAATAAGAAAGCAGAACAAGAAAGATAAAATTAACAGAGGAACAAGAACTTATTAGCAACTATCAGAAATAAATGTGAAGAAGAAGCTATCAAAAAGAAGAAACCATCAGAAAAGAGAAACTAACAGAGGAACAGATGAACCAACTTGAGTTAATAAGAACCGGCTTCTTTCTTTTCTCATTCTTCGAGCATACGTACATAAGAAACGGAATAGATGAGAGAAAGGGTGAGAATCGATTGAGATGATATTACCTACTCGACCTCGCTCCCCAGTCAGAGAAGCTAGAACTTCGGTGGAGACGACGAGCGATCCACTTCTGGGTTTCGGTGAAACCTAAGTTGTCTGGCGCAACTAGAATCGGCGTTGCTCGAACTTGCTCCCAGAGAATTTCAGTGGAGTTGATGAACGCTTCACTTCTGGGTCTCAGTGTAATCCAGATTGTCTGGCGCAGTTAGAATCATCGCTACACAGGTACTGGGTTCAGACTGAAAATATGCTCTTGAAGGGGCTACTGGTCGATGCCGAAGGAGAAGAAAGGAAGGAAGAGGGGAACAAAGAACGAAGAAAACAAGAAAAAAAAAAGAGACCGGAGGAGATGGAGGTTGCCGAACTAAAACACAAGAAAATGGGGGTTTTTCTTGCCTACTCTGCCGCTGGTTCGAGTGGAGGAGACGATGAGCAGTCCCCCCCTCCTTAGCCTCTTTCATTCGGTTAAACAATTAGTTATCGTTTTGTTTTTATATGAGGGTGGGGCTATTTCGTAATTTCGGAGAAAACAGGGGTGTTTTGGTAGTTTTAAGTAGGTTGGGTTAAACCGGGTCTAAGAGGGTCAAACCTGGGTTTCAGATGAATGGCTAAGATTTTGAGTCAAGGATGGAGGGTTGAGATGGGTCTGATGGTTAAGAAGGGTTTAGATGCGTGGGCTAGCAGGATTGGCCGAAATGGAATCGTTTTAGATGGAAGGGTTAACGATGGAATGTTTTGCTGAAATTTTAAGGGTGGGGTTTTCTGACATTATGAGTTGATTGGTGGGGTCAGATTGGCCTGACTGGGCCCGGATTAGGCAGATCTGGAAGGGGTTCGATTCGGCTAATATGGGGATTCGAAACAGAATCTTTATGTGATGAAGGGGAAAATAAGGGTAGTTTTGGGTGAAACTTCTCTAGGCGGGGTTTCTGGGTAGTCTCAGATGATTGACAAAATCAGATTGAGCCAACTGGGCCTGGATCGGGCAGACTTGGAATCCGGTCAATCTGGAGCCTCGAACTAGAATCTTTATGTAATCAAGGGTAAATGAAGGTTTTTTGGGCTGGAATTTCTTAGGGCAAGGTTTTTGGATAGTCTAAGATGATTGGTAAAGTTTGATTGGATTAGAGGCGTTCGGATCATGTGGATATGGGTTGTGGGTGTGAGAATGGTCGAAATGGAATCTTTGTTTGATGGATAGGTGAACAAAGGAATCTTGAGTTCAAATTTCATGGGTAGGTGTCTTGGGATGTCCCAGGTCTGATGGTTGTGTCTGATCTGATGGTTAAGGTGTAAGTGAGGGTCGATCGAGGCCATCAGATAGGTATCGGGCAGGTTTAACGATGGATCTAAGGGCTCTCAGGGTAAAATTTGGGTTTTCTGGGTTTTTGGGTGTTTTGAAGAGATCAAATGTGTCTGATTGGGAATTTGGAGTGAATTGGAGGTTCAGACGGCGAACCAAGCAAAAATCGAATGCTGACACCTATATTTGTAAGCATAAAAGGTGTGACAATAATAACAAACAACAATATGTCTTTTTTAACATGGTGTTTTTTTATGATTGGAGGATGACACTATAGCATAAGCAAAAGATTTCTCATTTTGATGATGACTATAGGATGCCTTCACGAGATGAGTTTTAAAATATTGCTATTTCAATTTTATTGTAACACAGTCAGACATTATCAAAAACCATCTTTTGTTTACCTATTAAGAATATGTTTTTATTATAGGCTATGTTTGGTTTGAAGGAAAAAGTACGGAAAGGAAGAAAAACCTATATAAGTTTTATAAAGGTTTCCTACCTTTCCCTTCCTTTCCCTACTTTTTCCTTCAAACCAAACACAGCCATAGGGGTTCCCTTGTCTCTCTATCTGTTTGTATTTGGACACCTATATCTAAGGAAATATATGTAATTTGGTTGTCTAATATAAATGTTTCTTTGAGGGAGTGAATAGTAACATACCCCACACATACAAACATCTCTTTCTTCTTCTTCTTCTATCTTGAATTTTACTAAGAGGCATAGAAGATCTCTACTATTGAGCTTCATTTTCATGGAGGCCTATTAATGTCATACCGCCACCAGGTGATGTCAATAGTTTGTACAGTCAGTGGCAGCTGAACTTGGTTATGGTAAGGTTTGATGCTCCCTTTTTTATGAGATTTTTGGTATTTGGTATACATGCTTTGGGCAATTGAAGGTGTTTAGATATTTTTCTATATTTTTTTGGACTGAAATTACTAAAGAAATTGGGCATGGCTTTTCTAGCTTATTTGGTCGATTCTCGATTGTACATCTTATAATCATTGAGGCCTATGCCATTTAGGTCAGTTCTAATTTCCCTAAAGATGGGGAGTGATATCATGTTTTTCTGAACCCTAGAAATATTTGGGGATTTTTCTTCCCTTCGATTTTGCCATCAGTTCCTATTTTTTAGCCACGTTTACTTTTAAGCCATGACTATACCTAGCTGTTGGAGTTTGTTTTTGGTTTGGTTTTGATGGATAACCTGGAAGTTGCAAGAGAGTGTTCTTGAAATAGGGTTTGTTGTTCCTAGAAATGTGAACTATGGAGGCTACCAAAGATATTCAGATTACTTCTAGTGTCTTTCCTAGAAGTGTTTATGTCACTAATGGGATGATAACCACTATGAAACTAGATACAACTAACTTTCTTGAGTGGTCCTAATTAGTTAAGCTTATTATTGGAAGATGGGGTAACCTAGGATTTTGAGACTAAACCAAATATTGAAGACCCAAAATTTTTCAAGTGGGAACAAGATAATGTTGGGATCTGTGCCGGGGGGTGAATTGGGTATAATTGATGAATGGGCTGTTCTTAGCTAAAAAAGGTTGAACCTTTCTCGGTGGAAAGGTACAAATTTTAAATCTAGAATTAGCCCAAGAATGCAGAAATTTAGAATAATCATCCTATTTTGTTTCAGAGTTTGGGTACAATATTTCCTGATTTGGATGCCACAAGTGCAGTTCCCAATGTAGTGTAACATGCCCAAGGATTTATCCAAAATCAATCGCTAAATCTGAAGGTGGACAACCCGAGATTGGAGAGGTTGATCCCTAGTCAATTGTGAAAATTGATGTGCATTTCAAAAGAGAGAGAAAAGAGAGAATGTGGTCTCTTTTCAACTTTGGTCGAAATAGGATTTTGGGAGAACAATTCTTGATGTTTAAGTTCTAACATAGAGATAAACTCCTAGAGTCCTAAAAGGAGTTTCCCAATTAGCTTTTTAACTGAATTGGGAGTTTTCTAATAATTAACTAAATTGGAAGTTTTGGAAAAAATTCCTTAAATTTTTCAAGCTGATCTTTTTGAAAATTCTTTAGATATTTAGGGGCTAATCTTTGAAAAGTTTCCTTAGAACTTTAAGGGCTGATCTTTATAAAAATTCTTCAGATATTTTGCGCTAATATTTGAAAATTTTCCTTAACTTTTGGGGATTGATCTTTTAGAAAATTCTTTAGATATTTGAGAAGCTAATCTTTTAAAAAAATTCCTCAAAGGGACTAATCTTTCTAAAAATTCCTTAGATATTTGGTGACTAATCTCTCAAAATTTTGTAACATATTAATTTTGGGAAGCTTCAACTCTATGAATTTCACTTTAAAAATGGGGCCTAATGGAAGATAGTAAGAGTCAAATCACCTGACCCATTTTCCTGCTTCACAAACAAACTTCTTTGTTGTTAAGGAGGGGGCTAATGTGAGATAGTGATATATATACATACATACATACATACATACATACATACATACATACATACATACATACATACATACATACATACATACATACATACATACATAGAGAGAGAGAGAGAGATAGATAGATATAGATATAATAAAATCTGTTTAGCAAGATTCTAGGTTTCTTCTATGACTTAAAATTTGTTGGGAAGACATGCATGCATGTATTCGAGTTTCTAGTTCATATGATTTACTAGTTTAGCATATCTATGATATAATGCTAATTCATTGATTGAATCTAATTGAAACAATTTTTCATATAAAAAAAGTGAAAAAAATGAGAAAAAACAAGAAAAAGGAAAAAAACCTCTGGCAAGTTCATTGGTGACGTCCCCTCTCTCTCTCTCACACACACACCCTCTTCTTCCCTCCTTTCCTTTGTTCCTCTTCCAATCCCATTCCCTACTATCCAATTAAACATCATTAGAAAAGGGTAGTTTAGGCATTTAAAAAACTTTAAACAACCAAATGATAATCTTTTTCAAAGTTAATTGACAAAACACTAACAGAGGGGATCTTTGTCTAATAACTAAAATTTAGGAGGTCTTTATTGCAAATTAAAGTATAGGGGGCCTTTGTCATTGACCCCATAGTAAGGGGATCCTTGTAATTTACCCTTTTTATTTTGGTCTAAGTGTCACAGGTGATAGGTTCAATAGAGTTGAATTCTTCCAAGTTGGGTGAAATTAATGATTAACTTTATTAACAAAGACTGGCACTCAAATATAATCAATAGGCCAGAGGCTTAATTTATTTATTAAGTAAAAGGTAAACTATTCCCCTTTTGGTGACTCATTACAAGGACAACATCTCTCAACTTAGATTTTACACTACCTTGAACTGTATTCATTTGTTTAAGAAAATGTGTGGTATTTCTAACCTTGTAGCTAGATTTTACGTATCTTTTAAAGCATAGTTACAGCCAAGGAAAACAACTGCGAGAAACGATAGACATAAAGGCCCCATTTGTTTATTAGTATTTAGCGGGATAAATTGGTTAATCGGATAATTGACCGTGATCTCTACGTTCATATGTTACTATATTGGATCCCATGATAAAAGAATTTTTCAGAGATGATCAATTATGCGGGTAACTGACAACCTCCTCTGGGTGGGCAACTTGCTTACCCGCATGCCAATAATGGTCTCTCCCTCCTGCTTCTCTCATTACCCAGGTAAATTGTATTATATATATGTATATATATATATATATTAGAAAACTTATACTTTTCGATATAAAATATAACAAAAAATAATAAAAGAAAAACAAGGAAGCCATGTATATCATTAATCATTGACTATAATAACCATAGTTTTTAAAAATGAATCAGTGACCGAACCGGTTAGGGGTCCGGTTATCGGTTCGAACGCTCCGACCGTTCGACCTGAACGGCTGGCCTGTTCTAACAAAAAAAAATTAAAAAATTAGAAAATGGTTAAAACCGTTCGATGGTTCAAACGATTAATCAGCCGGTTCAATGATTTACTGACCAAAATCAACAATTTTGAGGGAAAAAGCGATTTTGGAGGAAAACAGAACCGATCAAGTCTCGGTTTTTCCGGTTTGACCATCTGGTCCAATCCAGTTTTAAAAACAGTGATAATAACCAGTTCCAGGATTAAATCAGTTTGAAAGACCAAGAACTGATCTTGACCCAATTATTAATTAATCGGAACATAATCGGTTTGATCAGTTCGTCCTTTCGGTTCAGGTAGGTCCGAATTCCATGCCAGACGAAAAAGGAAAAAAAAAGAAAATCTTGTTTCATGGGGTTGAATATGTCCCTTTCTACATTTATGGTGGAAATTATATCATTAAAACATTATATATAAAAGTTTCTTTGATTTCCAAGGATATAAAAAGCATACACTTTGTAGGTGAGCTTTCACGTGTTTCCAAGTCTGTGCAGTTCAAGAATATGTGACTGAGGAACCTACGCAGTCGCATAATGCTAGTTCGCATCTATTGGAGAAAGAGAGGGGACGAAATTGGATGAGAGCAAGCGATTAGGACTGTCAATGGACTCCAAAACTCTTGCATCCAATGCAATACATAATGGATTGGATTTGGATGTAAATATTTAACTCCCGTCCAATCTATTTAATAACATTCAAGTAAAATATAAAAATTGTAGTAATAAATTTCATATTTTATATTTAAATAAATTTGTTATATATATATAGTGGCCTCCTCTACACCGGCAGTAATATTTAGGGTTAAAACTTCTTTATTTAAAGTAAATATAAAGTGTTGCTGGTCGAAATGGGTCAAGGGCAATACTGTCAATTCACTCCCAAGCCGAGGTTTGGTTTAGTATGAGGTCTGGAGTGGCCGAGTGCTGGTAGGCCCATCCTACGAGGAGTAAAGAAGAGAGACATAGAGGCCCCGGGTTGGTACTCGAGGTGGAGACTTTGAGGGTCAAGTCAGTACGAGAGTGGTGCAAGGTGGACGAGGCCTAAGGTGTGAATGCTTAGATGAGGCCATAAAGGAGACTAAGAATTCTCAAGTTCTTGTTCTTGATTCTAAATTCTAGTTGGCGTGCTGTCGTAGGCACCCAAAAATAAAACCTATACTCCTAAAAATAAATGTAGTAGTGTGAGTAAGGATCATTCCCATAGAGAGTATCTAACCTAATTTGTGTGTTGTGTGAACAAAGATGGAGGGGGGGGGGGGGGGTTGTATGTAACGAACCAGAATTAAAAACAAAGAAAATTCAGAATTAAAAAAGAACGAAAATCAAACGAGAAACAATGCAGTTTGGATTACTGAAATTAATCAAAAGAACGAATCTTGGTCTAAGTCAACATCCACCATCAGAATTTCACTACTGCTCATCGATGCAAAGATATATCAATTCAGACTTTGAATATTCATCATAGGAATTATTTTCCTACATCTCCCTAATCTAGTTAATCAGAAAACAAGCGATCATCTTAACCCTTACTACTGAACAACCCCTAAACAAGCATTAAAGATTTAATCCAGCAGTAGCATTAAGCATTAGAGATCGATGAAGCTAAACAACACAAGCACAAGCGGTTGCATTTAATTCAGTCGAGTGTTCTTCATAAGATCTAACAATTTCTGATGCAACAAATCACTAAACCCTAGTTACTTCGCAGATTAGAGGGATCAAACAATTACGGATCTGATATCTAACCTAACAGTAGATTGCAACGAATAATAAACTAGTAGGCCTCCTAGCAATCAGACGAAACAATCATGAACATAAACATAGAAGAACATTCGATATTCAAAACATAAATCAAACAATAAAAATCAAATTAGATCTCACAGTTTTGTTGATTCTAAGGCTTCTATTTTCTTTGACCAAGTATCAGAATTAGCCATGCATGGTCATGGTGAAAAGTCAAGAAAAATCAGAGAAGAGAGGAGAGAAGAGAAGAGAGGTGCGGCAGCCCTAGGTCTGATTGCCTTCTTGATTTTCTTTCTCTTCTTTTCTTTCTCTCTACTTCCCCCAAAAGAAGCCTAAAAAATCTCCTAAAATTTCTCTAGATAACAGTCACCAAGTCTAACTAGTCAAGAAAAAATTTGAAAATAGGATAAAACAAAGTTCTAATGTAAGTGGGAGAGTGGTGATTTCGCATATGAAAACTTGCAGGCGAAGGAATGTTTCCAGCACGTCAGCAATGCAGTTACAAATAATTCAGGCCCGATTTTGACCTCGATGCAGTCCGTATCTATCAAACCTCAAAACAGGAAAGTTGTAGAACTATTCCTTACCTTTCCAAATAATCTTGAATCATCTCAATCGGATCCCGGATGAGAGAGTTATGCCCAAATTTCCACGTGGTGCCGAAACTGTCCAGAATTACCCGATTAGCCTTGTTTTTCACTTAATGCCTCCTTCCGTGCCCTAAACCGAAATATAAGAATAATGAGTCCATTTAGGCACTAAATAAATATAAAAGACTAAATATTAAGGGATAAAAATATGATAATTTGCATTCTCATCACTAGTCCTTTACCTTGAGAGGGTTGCCTCCTATTTATACTTGAGGCCGCCTAAAGGTAGGTAGGCTTGGATGGCCAAGATGCGGTCCGTATGCGAAGGGTGCAATCATCCGAGGTCGCCAAGTGCGGCAGTGCCATAGGTTTCGGAATGCACGCTAAGCTCTATTCCATGCATGCCCTGATTAGGCCCGCCCTGAGCGCTACCGTCAAACACACACAGGCCCACTATTGGGCAAGGCCATGTGCACCTACATCATTTGCCCCCACTCTCGAGGCTGTGGTGGAGGTCTGAGCTGAGGACCTCGACTTCGGCCGAAGAGAGTGCGTCAGTTGTACTGGGAGGCACTGTTGGGCCTTCTGCATAAGGGTTTCAGACTCGGCTTGTCGGGAACGAGCATGATAAGGCCTACAGTGGCATCGACTTGACCTTTGTTCCTTCCTCTGAGGGGTACCGTGGAGAACTTTGGCTGTTTGGAGGCCTCTGTCTCGGCTTTGGTGCTTGTAACAGGTACGGTTGGGAAAGGTCCTTGCCCCCTGTCCTCTCTTGCTGGTTCCGAGGTGAGGCCGTGAGAGGTGTCAGCTTCGGTTGATAGCACTGGGGAAGTGATACTTGAAGGAGGAGGTTGTGACTTAGCCACGTGTCGAACTGGTCCCACTGTTGGTGATCAATAGCCTGTGAGGGAGACGGATTTTGGCGACAAGTGTAGACCGTGTGCGACACGGGTTTTCAAACTAGCGGATTAAGATCGTGTTCGCGACGAGTTGTGGCATCGAACCCGTAGGAGAGGTAGAAATCAAATAGGCCAGGTCGGGTGTTTTTTGGTTCAGCATCGCTAGTCAAATCAGTAGACACAACGAGGAGACCGATTGGCTTGGCTGGTGCCACTTCGTCTTCCCGAGGTGAGCGGCACGTGTTGATCACTAGATAGGATAGTAGAGTTAGTCATTGTGCAGCCATTGGATCGAAGGCAATATAAGCCATCCATTTTCCTTTAAATAAGGGGCCTTAGTCGCGTTTTCTCCCACCATTTGCTTCCCAGTGTCCTTGCCTTCGAGTGACTTTTGCTTTCCATAGCCCTTAGCTTACTCACTTTCCTTAGAACTCTCCAGCCTTCGTCTGAAAGGAGGGAGAAATCCATCGTATGGATGCCAAGAAAGCATAGGAAAAGGTGGGCGAATTTCAAAAATTTTTCTCCCTTCAATCAACTAGGAATCATATTCCCTTATTTTAGAATCAATTATTCAAGGACCTACTCGAACCAAACAAAACCAGATCTGAACCAAAGATCAAAGGAAGGGTTATACATGATATGGAGAATCAAGATCTCCCAACATTGGTGTTCACGCCCAAAGAAAGATCCAAGATCCGCTCCCGCTGAAGATGACACAGCGATGGTGGGGCAGAACCAATAGTGTATGTCCTACGTACCGAACTCTTCGCAAGAATCTGTTGGAGACTTAGAGCACCGAACCAAATCAGTCTTTCAGCAAAGACTGATCTCAAGAACCAGCTTCTTGATCATCCCTTCAGAGGAGTTCGAACCAAGCAGTAAGGTGGCGGCGATTGGAGGAGTTCCTAAGGCTGATCGTCCCTTCAGAGGAGTTCGATGCAGATTTCATCTTAGGAAGATGAGATCCTATCTCAAGCTTGCTGAAGTTGTTACTCAAAACCCTAGGTCGAATTCTCTGTAATTCAAGATTAGGGTTTCCTTCTTTCTTAGTGATTAAGAAACCTCCTAATCCTATTAGGAGTTATCCCAATCCAAATCAGCATTTGGATATGGGATAATCTTAATCCAGTCTACTGATTAGGTCAGCCCACTCTTGATCTTATCAGAAGGTTACCAGATTCAAATCACATTTGAATTTGGTCTCCAAGAGTGGATAGGGTTAGAACCCTAATCCTTTAGCTAACCCTAATCCCAGATACACCCCCTTGAGTGGGTAAACACTCAAGGACCTACTCGAAAAGTACATCAAATCTGATGTACATCAACAATTTCAAAAATTTCAAAGTACATCCCAGATACACCCCTTGAGTTGATTGAATATGATTCTCAAAAGTACATCAAATCTTATTGGAGCTAAGGGCATACAAAACTATCTAACATCGTCTTCTCTAGGTAAACACTCCTTCGCCTTATTCCAACTTTGGTCCAAAATGCTATGAGCTCCCGGACCCCATCACCGGCCAGCCCCAGTTGAGGCTCTTTAATGGCCAACATCCTAGTTCTGAGGCTTGAGGTCGAGGTGCTAAGGGAGAGGACTGCCCCCGTAGGTGCCGAGTGCAGCCAAAGGGGCGATGACTCTCCCCATGAGAGCGTCACATCGACGACGCCAAGGGAGGCCGAGGGATCCCCAAGGTGGTAGAGGGGAAGGAAGTTCCAAAGCCCAGCCCGAGGATGGTGGCTGAATATGCTGCCCGAGGGGTGACAATCAAACGTCTCCTACGCTTGGAGTTAGATTATACCCTCTGTTAGACAGTTTTGTATGCCCTTAGCATCAATCAGAATGATGTGCTTTATGAGTTTATTGTAAATGAATAAATATTTGATTCATGTTCCCTTGGTATGTTTCTGTGTAATACCCTTAAACTGGACACTTAATGAGACTCGTGTTAGTTTAGAATGTTCACAGCCAGTGGGTCGGTCTGGGGAGACCTATCCTGACAAGGCTGACACTATGGTGCCACCAAGTCAGTTGGGGTGGCCTGTCTCAGCTGTCAGGGTGAGACCCTAGGCACATACAGTGTAGGATTAATTGAATCTTTGAACTGGACCGGATTTCCAGTATTGCCCTGGACCTTGGAGATTGATGGGCAAAACTGGAAAGTTACACCCGACCCTTAGACTCGATTATGATACTGCACTAGGTGTCGGATTGGGCTATCTTTGACGTACCAATCAGTGAGATCCTTAGCGGGGGTCAAAACCTGGGTATGTTGGGACAGTCCGAGAATTCATCTGAGTGGGTGGTCATAGTGACAGGATCAGCCCCTTTGTCGGACAAAGGTAATGATCGGGGATGCACTCTCACTGATGGAAACCAAGACTGCCGGCAGCCGATTTCAACCGTTGATATTTGTTTTGCAAAATATATTTTATAAAAGATATAAATGTATATATATTATGGTTTCTAAAATGTTTGCAAGAAGGTTTTAATTCCCGGGATCCATATAAGTGGAGAGTGCAACACTGTTCCTTGCAGCCGAGGGAGAGGTCCTCTCTTGTCGGGCAGTGTATGATCATTATGGGCTGAGAGGTTAAGTGTAAGACCATTGAGGATAACACTGATGGGCTAATCTTGCATCTGCCCACAGTCCCTGGGTGTTACAAGGTGGCTTGGCCCAGGGACCACTTAGTGTAAGTGTTGGGCCCATAGAGCCCATTTGATGGGTTTTCAGGGGGTACACTGTCTTCAGCAGTGCATTCGGCCAGGCCTTGTAACAAAGGCTGGGCTGAACCCATATGGCTGATGTGTAGATCAATGCTTGGGTCCCACGCCATATAAGGAAGCCCAGCTGGGCAGCAGTTTGGAAGGCTTTTTGAGTACATAACCTTAAATGGGCCATAAGCCCATTTCGAACTGGGCTGATTTGATCAGTCATTTAAAGGGGGCGAATTCTGAAGTGGGTCAGCTAAAAGGATTGGGCTTAGACTATCCACTCAGAGAGTCCAAGATCTAAATGAGATTTAGATCTGGAAACCTCCTAATTAGATTAGGAGATAGCTGATCTGATTTGCAGATAAGATAAGGATTATCCCTTATCACTAAGGGACTTCTAACCCAAATATGATTTGGATTAGCAACTCCTAATCTGATTAGGAGCTGATCCCTTTGAGATTATAAAAGGGGAAGGGGGCGGCAGCCTTTTACATGATTATGATCAATAGCATTCTTCTCTTTGAAGAAAGAGAGATTGAGAGATTTCCTGCATACTGCGAATTCTCTCCTGCCGCCACCTTCTTGCCATTGCCATTCCTTCAGTTCGATCTCCAGTTCTTGGGAGCAATCAAGATTTGATCTTGATCTCGATCTTTTGGAAAAAGATTAGTTGGAGCTGTACTCACAAGCCGTCCAGTTGATTCTTGCGAAGGGTCAAGTTCTTTTGAAGAACATTGTTGATTCTACTCCATCCTTCACTGCGCCATCTTCAGTGGGAGCAGATTTTGGATCCTTCCTTGGGCGTGAACACCTCCATTGGGAGATAGTATTTCTCCGTATCAGGTATAATCCTCTCCCACTTCTTTTGGTTCAGATCTGGTTCAGTTTATGGTTCTAGATTGATCCTTGAAAATATGATTTTCTAAATAGGGAATACGATTCCCAGTTGAAGGGAGAGATAAATTTTTGAAATTCGCCCCTTATTCCGCAATCTTTGGGCGTCCATAGGGATCTCTCATCCCTTCAGTGGTATCAGAGCCATGGTTCAAATCTTGAACCATCTTGTTTCAGATCTGAACTTGCGCAAATGGGCAGAAGGTGTTCTACCCGATTTGCGCAGATATGGATTTTGGGAAATTTGTTCCCAGAATTAATGGGCGAATAATCTGAAATTAATTTTATATAAATCTGATTATTATTTAGAATTGTTCTTTATGATTTTCTTGATTTATGGGCTGTTCGTACAAGAGGAGATCGAAATCTTGATTTGTGCAGGGAACCTGCAAGAGAGGAGGAATAGGACCTTATTAGATATGGTCCGGTCGCTTCTCATACACTCAGAGTTACCCACATCCTTTTGGGGTTACGCATTAGAGACTGCGATTTACGTGCTGAATCGGGTTCCAACCAAATCGGTTCTGAATACTCCATATAAACTTTGGACCGGAAAGAAACCAAGTGTTAGACACTTGAAGATTTGGGGTTGTCTAGCTCACGTTAAAAGAATGAGTGCAGACAAGTTGGAATCTAAGACCAGCCGTTGCCTATTTGTAGGCTACCCAAAAGGCTCTGTAGGTTACCTTTTCTATGACCCAAGTGAGCAGAAAGTGTTCTGCAGTCGAAATGCACAATTCTTGGAAACCGACTATATCCTGGACACCCATCGTCAGGAAGTTGTTCTTGATGAGGAGAACTCAGGAGCAGTGGGAGATGTCCCACAAGTTCTAGGTAGTGACCAACTTAGAAGATCCACTCGGGCATCCAGGCCACCAGTCCGTTATTGTTATGATTAGGATAGTTACCTGGTGGAAACCTTGACTAATGAGGAGGATCCCGTGACTTACGCGGAAGCTATGTTGGACATAGATTCCCAGAAGTGGGTGGAGGCCATGAGAGCAGAGATGGACTCAATGGAGGCCAATGGAGTCTGGACTCTAGTAGATCTACCCTCCGGGGTAAAAGCAATCGGTTGCAGATGGATTTACAAGAGGAAGATGGGCCCCGATGGCAGGATTGAGACCTTCAAGGCTCGTCTAGTGGCGAAAGGGTACACTCAGAAAGAAGGCATCGATTATGAGGAAACCTTTTCGCCTGTGGCCATGCTTAAATCCATTAGGATCCTGCTAGCTGTATGAAAGAATGGTAGGATCCATCTAATGGACGCCATAAAGGTTGCGGAATGGGTGGGGCGAATTTCAAAAATTTCCTACCTTCTCCCAACTGGGAATCATATTCCCTGAATTTAGAATACAATATTCAAGGATCTACTTGAACCCTAATCAAACCAGATCTGTACCAAAAGATAAATGGGAGGATTATACCTGATCCGGAGAAGCAGTATCTCCCAAAGTTGGTGTTCACACCCAAAGAATGCTCCAAGATCTGTCCCTGCTGAATATGACACAGCTGTGGATGGAACAGAACCAGCAGGGTGCGTCCTACACACTGGATCCTTCACAAGAATCCCCTGGATGTACTAAACACTGAATTCTTTCAGTCTTTCTTGCAAGACTGATGTCAAGAACTGGTTTCTTGACTTTCTTTTCTGCAAAGATCAAATCTTGCAATAATGCAGATGGCGGCGGCAGGAGGAGATTTCCAGAAACGAAAAGGCTGAACTGTTTTCTTTTCTGGAGAGTATGAGATCTAATCTCAATTCGCAGGAACCCTTCTTGCTTACCAAAAACCCTTGGATCGAAATCTGATTTCTCTCCCTCTTTTTTTTTTTGGTTCATTCGAAAATCTCCTCCCTTTCTTCTTGATTAAGAAATCTCCTAATTAGGAGTTATCCCAATCCAAATCAGTATTTGGATAGGGGATAATCTTAATCCCTTTCCCAGATAGAGTTAGCTTACTCCTGATCTTATCAGGAGGTTACCAGATTCAAATCTGATTTGAATTTGGTCTCTAAGAGTGGATAAGGCTAAGAGCCCAATCCTTTTTGCTAACTTCAATCTCAAATTCGCCCCATTGATGGGTGATCATATCAGCCCACCTCGAAATGGGCTTTTGGCCCATTAAGTATTCAGTGTTTAATTAGTTTCCAATCTGCTGCCCAGTTGGGCTTCTTTGTATGGCGTGGGACCCAAGCATTGATCTACACACCAGCCACATGGGTTCGGCCCAGCCTTTAATACAAGGCCCGGCCGAATTCACTGAAAATCTCAATGAACCCCTTGAGTCCATCGTATGAACCCTATGGGCCCAACACTTACATTAAGTGGTCCCTGGGCCAAGCCATCTTATAAAAACCCAGGGACTGTGGGCAGGTGCAAGATTAGCCCATCAGGTATTATCCTAAATGGTCTTACACTTAACCTCTCAGCCCTTAATGATCAAGCACTGCCCGACGAGAGAGGACCTCTCCCTCGGCTGCAAGGAGCAGTGCCGCACTCTCCTCTCACATGGATCCTAGGAATTAAAACCATTTGCAAACATTTTGAAACCGTACATATATATGTAAATATATTAATTTTGCAAAAACAAAATTCCAACGATTGAAATCAACTGCCGGCAGTTTGGTTTCCATCAGAGAGAGTGCATTCCCGATCATTACCCTTTGTCCGACAAAGTGGCTGATTCTGTCACTATGACCACCCACTCAGATGAATTCTCAAACTGCCCCAACATACCCAGGTTTTGATCCCCACTAAGGATCTCACTGATTGGCATATCAAAGGCAGGCTGATCCAGCACCTAGTGAAGTGTCATAATCGAGTCTAGGGGTCAGGTGTAACTTTCCAGTTTTGCCCATCTATCTCCAAGGTCCAGGGCAAGACTGGAAATCTGGTCCGGTTCAAGGATTCAAGCAATCCCATGCTGTATGTGCCTCGGGTCTTACCCTGATGGCTGAGACAGGCCATCCCAACACTTGGTGGCACACCAGTATCAGCCTTGGCAGGATAAATCTCCCCAGACTTATCCAACGGCTGTGAACATTTAAAACTAACATGAGTCTCTACAAATGTCCAGTTTTAGGGTTTTACACAGAATTAAACCAAACAACATGAATCAAACATGCACTTTATTTATTTCCACTAAATAACAAAAGTACATCAAAATGATTGAAGCTAAGGGCATACAAAAACTGTCTAACAGCTCCCACTTGCACTTAGGTCCAATTTGGTACAAGCCGGAGTCCCATACTTTCCACGTGTTTCTCAAACACCTTCTGTGTCAGTGGCTTTGTCAATGGGTCTGCCACATTATCCGCTGATGCTACCTTCTGAATTAGGACGTCCCCTCTACCAACGATGTCCCGCAGTACATGGTACTTCCTCTCGATGTGCTTTGACTTCGAGTGGGCCCGAGGCTCTTTAGCCTGGGCGATCGCTCCATTGTTGTCACACAACAACGGGATGGGTGATGTGCTGGATGGAATCGCTCCCAATTCGTGTATGAACTTCTTCATCCATACAGCTTCCTTGGCAGCTTCACTTGCGGCAATGTACTCGGCCTCGGTTGTGGAGTCTGCAGTGGACCCCTGTTTGCTGCTTTTCCAGCAAACAGCACACGATCCTATCGTGAAAACATACCCAGATGTAGACTTTCTATCATCTGGATCCGACTGGAAATCGGCATCGGTATACCCTAGAACTTGCAGTGAACTACCATCGAATACCAGACAAAACTGTTTCATCCTTCGAAGGTATTTGAGTATGTTCTTCACAGCGGTCCAATGCTCCTGTCCTGGGTTTGCCTGGAATCTGCTTACCACACTCACCGCCTGAGCTATGTCCGGGCGAGTGCACAACATGGCGTACATGATGCTCCCCACAGCTGAGGCATAGGGAACGTCTCTCATGCTCTCAATCTCCTCAGAAGTCTTGGGAGACATCTTCTTGGAGAGAGTGACTCCGTGCCTGAAAGGAACGTTTCCTTTCTTGGAGTTTTCCATGCTGTATCTTTTGACAATTTTGTCAATGTAAGCAGCCTAGGATAATCCAATTATCCGCTTCGATCTATCTCTATAGAGTCGAAGACCCAGTATGTATGAAGCTTCTCCAAGATCTTTCATGGAGAACTGCTGTGATAGCCATACCTTGACCGAAGTCAACATTCCTACATCATTCCCAATGAGTAGGATATCGTCCACATACAAGACCAAAAAGGTGATCTTATCCCCACTGGATTTCCTGTAAACACAGGGCTCATCCGGATTCTGCTCAAAGTCAAACGTTTTGACTGCAGAATCAAAACGGATGTTCCAACTCCTAGAAGCCTGCTTAAGTCCATATATGGATCTATTAAGTTTACATACCATGTGTTCCTGACCAGCAGCAATGAAGCCTTGCGGCTGCTGCATGTAGATATCTTCACTAAGATCTCCATTCAGGAACGCTGTTTTGACATCCATTTGCCAAATTTCGTAATCATGGTACGCTGCTACAGCTAGCAGGATCCTAATGGATTTAAGCATGGCCACCGGTGAAAAGGTTTCCTCATAGTCGATGCCTTCTTTCTGAGTATACCCTTTCGCCACCAAACGAGCTTTAAAGGTCTCAATCCTGCCATCGGGGCCCTTCTTCCTCTTGTAGATCCATTTGCAACCAATTGCTTTTACCCCGGAGGGCGGATCCACTAGAGTCCAGACTCCATTGGTCTCCATTGAGTCCATCTCGGCTCTCATGGCCTCCACCCACTTCTGGGAGTCTATGTCTAACATAGCTTCCGCGTAAGTCACGGGATCCTCTTCACTAGTCAAGGCTTCCACCAGGTAACTATCCTGGTCATAACCATATCGGACTGGTGGTCTGGATACCCGGGTGGACCTTCTAGGTTGGTCATTACCTGGAACTTGTGGGTCATCTCCCACTGCTCCTGAGCTCTCCTCATCAAGAACTATTTCCTGACGATGGGTGTCCAGGATGTAATCAGATTCTGAGAATCGGGCGTTTCGACTGCAGAACACTTTCTGCTCACTTGGGTCATAGAATAGATAACCCACCGAATCCTTTGGGTAGCCTATAAACAGGCAACGGCTGGTTTTAGATTCCAACTTGTCCGCACTTGTTCTTTTAACGTGTGCAGGACAACCCCAAATCTTCAAGTGTCTCACACTTGGCTTCCTTCCGGTCCAAAGCTCATATGGAGTTTTCGGAACTGATTTGGTTGGAACCCTATACAGCACGTAGATAGCAGTCTCTAATGCGTATCCCCAAAAGGATGTGGGCAATTCTGAGCGTACGAGAAGTGACCGGACCATGTCCAACAAGTGTCTAGTTTAAGGGTATTACACAGAAACATACCAAGGGAACATGAATCAAATATGTATCTTTATTCATTTATAATAAACTCATAAAGTACATCATTCTAGTTGAAGCTAAGGGCATACAAAACTGTCTAACAACTCCGGCTAGTACTTGATTGGACCTAAGTGCAAGTGGGAGCTGTTAGACTGTTTTGTATGCCCTTAGCTTCAATCAGAATGATGTACTTTATGAGTTTATTGTAAATGAATAAAGATACATATTTGATTCATGTTCCCTTGGTATGTTTCTGTGTAATACCCTTAAACTGGACACTTAATGAGACTCGTGTTAGTTTAGAATGTTCACAGCCAGTGGGTCGGTCTGGGGACACCTATCCTGACAAGGCTGACACTGTAGTGCCACCATGTCGGTTGGGGTGGCTTGTCTCAGCTGCCAGGGTGAGACCCTAGGCACATACAGTGTAGGATTAATTGAATCTTTGAACTGGACCAGATTTCCAGTATTGCCCTGGACCTTGGAGATTGATGGGCAAAACTGGAAAGTTACACCCGACCCCAAGACTCGATTATGATACTACACTAGGTGTTGGATTGGGCTGTCTTTGATGTACCAATCAGTGAGATCCTTAGCGGGGGTCAAAACCTGGGTATGTTGGGACAGTCCGAGAATTCATCTGAGTGGGTGATCATAGTGACAGGATCAGCCCCTTTGTCGGACAAAGGTAATGATCGGGGATGCACTCTCATTGATGGAAACCAAGACTGCCGGCAGCCGATTTCAACCGTTGAGATTTGTTTTGCAAAATATATTTTATATAAGATATAAAAGTATATATGTATGGTTTCTAAATTGTTTGCAAGAAGGATTTAATTCCCGGGATCCATATAAGTGGAGAGTGCAACACTGTTCCTTGCAGCCGAGGGAGAGGTCCTCTCTTGTCGGGCAGTGTATGATCATTATGGGCTGAGAGGTTAAGTGTAAGACCAATGAGGATAACACCTGATGGGCTAATCTTGCATCTGCCCACAGTCCCTGGGTGTTATATGGTGGATTGGCCCAGGGACCACTTAGTGTAAGTGTTGGGCCCATAGAGCTCATTTGATGGGTTTCAGGGGATACACTGTCTTCAGCAGTGCATTCGGCCAGGCCTTGTAACAAAGGCTGGGCTGAACCCATGTGGCTGATGTGTAGATCAATGCTTGGGTCCCACGCCATACAAGGAAGCCCAACTGGGCAGCAATTTGGAAGGTTTTTTGAGTACATAACCTTAATGGGCCTTAAGCCCTTTTCGAACTGGGCTGATTTGATCAGTCATTTAAAGGGGGCGAATTCTAAAGTGGGTCAGCTAAAAGGATTGGGCTTAGACCCTATCCACTCAGAGAGTCCAAGATCTAAATAAGATTTAGATCTGGAAACCTCCTAATTAGAATAGGAGACAGCTGATCTGATTTGCAGATAAGATAAGGATTATCCCTTATCACTAAGGGACTTCTAACCCAAATATGATTTGGATTAGCAACTCCTAATCTGATTAGGAGCTGATCCCTTTGAGATTATAAAATGGGAAGGGGGCAGCAGCCTTTTACATCATCAACAACATTCTTCTCTTAAAGAAAGAGAGATTGAGAGATTTCCAGCATACTGTGAATTCTCTTCTGCCGCCATCTTCCTGCCATTGCCATTCCTTCAGTTCGATCTCCAGTTCTTGGGAGCAATCAAGATTTGATCTTGATCTCAATCTTTTGAGAAAAGATTGGTTGGAGCTGTACTCACAAGCCGTCCAGTTGATTCTTGCGAAGGGTCAAGTTCTTTTGAAGAACATTGCTGATTCTGCTCCATCCTTCACTGCGCCATCTTCAGTGGGAGCAGATTTTGGATCCTTGCTTGGGCGTGAACACCTCCGTTGGGAGATAGTATTTCTCCGTATCAGGTATAATCCTCTCCCACTCCTTTTGGTTCAGATCTGGTTCAATTTATGGTTCAAGATTGATCCTTGAAAATATGATTTTCTAAATAGGGAATACGATTCCCAGTTGAAGGGAGAGATAAAATTTTTGAAATTCGCCCCTTATTCCGCAGTGCATTCGGCCAGGCCTTGTAACAAAGGCTGGGCTGAACCCATGTGGCTGATGTGTAGATCAATGCTTGGGTCCCACGCCATACAAGGAAGCCCAACTGGGCAGCAGTTTGGAAGGCTTTTTGAGTACATAACCTTAAATGGGCCATAAGCCCATTTCAAACTGGGCTTATTTGATCAGTCCTTTAAAG
Organism: Nelumbo nucifera; assembly: GCF_055504915.1. NCBI lineage: Eukaryota > Viridiplantae > Streptophyta > Magnoliopsida > Proteales > Nelumbonaceae > Nelumbo > Nelumbo nucifera. The sequence continues at coordinate 76,715,682 of NC_142650.1, forward strand.
GGGGCGAATTCTGAAGTGGGTCAGCTAAAAGGATTGGGCTTAGACCCTATCCACTCAGAGAGTCCAAGATCTAAATGAGATTTAGATCTGGAAACCTCCTAATTAGATTAGGAGATAGCTGATCTGATCTGCAGATAAGATAAGGATTATCCCTTATCACTAAGGGACTTCTAACCCAAATATGATTTGGATTAGCAACTCCTAATCTGATTAGGAGCTGATCCCTTTGAGATTATAAAAGGGGAATGGGCGGCAGCCTTTTACATGATTATGATCAATAGCATTCTTCTCTTTGAAGAAAGAAAGATTGAGAGATTTCCTGCATACTGCGAATTCTCTCCTGCCGCCACCTTCCTGCCATTGCCATTCCTTCAGTTCGATCTCCAGTTCTTGGGAGCAATCAAGATTTGATCTTGATCTCAATCTTTTGGTAAAAGATTAGTTGGAGCTGTACTCACAAGCCGTCCAGTTGATTCTTGCGAAGGGTCAAGTTCTTTTGAAGAACATTGTTGATTCTGCTCCATCCTTCACTGCGCCATCTTCAGTGGGAGCAGATTTTGGATCCTTCCTTGGGCGTGAACACCTCCATTGGGAGATAGTATTTCTCCGTATCAAGTATAATCCTCTCCCACTTCTTTTGGTTCAGATCTGGTTCAGTTTATGGTTCAAGATTGATCCTTGAAAATATGATTTTCTAAATCGGGAATACGATTCCCAGTTGAAGGGAGAGATAAATTTTTGAAATTCGCCCCTTATTCCGCAATCTTTGGGCGTCCATTGGGTGGATCTCTCATCCCTTCACCCTCGACTTCGACCAAGTAAAAATCTTGGGGAGGAAGTATTACATACCACGGTTCTACAGGCTTAGGGTCCCCGACTCCGGTGATTGGCTATGGATGCTAGAGGTGGGGAAATCTGTGTCTACCAACACTTCTTGGAGTTTGGCCTCAAGTTTCCCCTCTACCCTCTAATTCCCGAGCTGTTGAGGTGGTACAACATTATGATCAGTCAGCTGACGCTCTTAGGACTATCCTCGCAATGCTGGTTGTGGCTTGGCTCCATGACGTGGAACTTACCCAAAAGATTTTCCGCACCATGTTCATGTTGAGGCCACACTCTCATGAGGATTGTATGTACTACTTCCAGCCTCGAAGAGGCCAACCCGTACACAACCCCTCATCCGTGCATAACTGGAAGAGCAAGTTCTTCTTCATCTCCTGCCTCAAGGGTTGGTTATTTAAGATGGACTGGGGGGAGATGACCCAGCTGCCAAGAAGTCCAAGCCACTTTTTTGAGTCGATGAAGCCACAATGGTGACCCACATTCTAGTGTTGGGGACGATCCGGGCTAAGCCCCTATTGGAGGAGGAGCTTCCCTTAGTTTTTGTTGGGCTCAGTCCTACGTGCCTTGGTAGGAGAATCCCTGATGTTGGCTTTTAACACATCAGTCTTTTGTTTTACTTGGAGGTACTAACTCTCATTTCGCCTTCTTGCAGAGATGTCATTCAACACGAAGAGGTTGCTATTGTAAAGGGCTCAAGCCAAGAAGAACGCCCTAGGCAAGGGCACGTTGGGGAGACGGACGTCGAGGAGGTATACTCCTGCTCCCACCAAGAGGACGCCTCGACCCCAAGTTGCAGCTGGCGGAGGGGCTGACCAAGTTAAGAGGCCGATCGAGGGGGCCGACAGCAGGAGACCGGCCAGAAGAGGCTAGCTGAGCCATCTCATCCCCCTCCGGGGAAGAGGTTGATGCACAAAGACCGCCCAACCAAGGGCGGTGAGCGAGAAAGGGAGGTCACCGTTGCACCAAGGGGGCCTTTAGCAAAGGGGCCCATAACTAAGCCTTCATCCGTCCCTCCATCTTTAACAAAGCCCTGGGAAGAGGGGGAGCTCGAAACATGACAAGTATTCCACCCCCAGTGGCCCGTCTGAGAGGAGGATTCTATTGATGTCAAGGGGGTCAGTAGGGCTTTGGTTAAGGGGATGATCCCTCAGGGGGATCATTGATAACCCTGCATTTTGATGCCTTAAGGGCATCAATCTAGGGGTATTTTTGGCCTTAGAATAGTCAAAGTGTACCATTTTCCCAGTTAAAATCAGTTATGTGACCTCTGAGTGTCTCTTTGCAAATTATATAGAAAACTGGGAAGTTTTCTAAGATAAAGTGCAATTTTTTGGAAGCTAGTGTGAAGACTAGCTGAGAGAGGGGGTGTTTTTGTAAAGAACTGAGAACAGGAGGGCACCTCCTATCTGCTAAACTCATTTGGCACCCATCCTATTATATTACCATGCTCTCCTCTCCTTAGCAAACCCTAGGGAGACATTTTAGCCTAATATTTTCACTCTTAGCAAACCTTAGCCGCCCCAAGGTGTTTAATCTCCACCCTCCACCTCTTTTAATCTCAACCACTCATTTTAGGGCTCTCCTTTATAGCTTTTAAACCCTAGGGCGCCACCTATTCTGCTAATCCTCACCATTCAGCCCCTCACCTCCAAATCTCAGCCACTCCCTCCATCTTATATCCCAACCATTCAATCTAGGGCACCATCTATTCTTTTAATCTTAACCCTTTAACCCTAGATGTTCTAATCTACACCCTCCATTTCTGGGCACCCAAATCTCAGCCCTACATAATATTGGGCACCCTCTCCTTTTATTTTCAGCCATAGGATCACCCCAAACCCATCTTAGCCATCCATTAGAAACCCTAGGGTGTCCAAACTTTGCTAAAATCTAGCTGTCGCCCCCATCTTTTTTCCTATTCCTAGTTTTTTCCACCCTTCTCTATAAAAAGGGTCCTAGGGGCCCTATAGAAGGGGTTGGTCAATTCACCCAGTTAACAAGGCTAAGGTTTCTTTAGGAGTTCAAGGGTTGTAGAAGGGGAGGACGCCCAGATCTTGTTAGGAGGGGTTCCTGCAAGCTGTTCAACCATTCTACAACTATCACCACTAGATCTGATCAACCACTCTTTTATTTTCTTCATTTTCTTTTCTATTATTTTTATTTCTTCATTCTTTTAGATTTAATTCTTGTTCCTTTCTCTGTTTTGTAGATCTGATTTCGTCCGGTTTAAGGCTAAGGTTTCTCGAGGGGTTTGAGGGTTGTAGAAAGTAAGGACGCTTGTTCTTGTCATGATGGGTTCCTACAAGCTGTTCGACCGATCTGTAGCTACCGCCACTGGATCCGAATTCTGGATCAACTTTGTTTATGTCTTTTATTTCTTTTGTTGATTTCTGCATTGTGTTAAATTCTGAATTTTAGTTATTGTTTTGTTTAATTCTGAATCATTTAATTTCAACAATAATAGATTTTATTTTCTTATTTTCTGCAATTCTCGATTATATTCTCTTGTCCGAATCTAAGTACATATTAATTTTTTTTTCACTTGATTCCCTATGGATACGACCCGTTCTCACCCAATTACTATGTTATTATTTGTTTAAGAAATGGTAAAAATTATAAATGTTTAAACTAGTGTTCCGGAGTGTTTAATGACGCACTTCCAGATACACCAAGTTTTTGGCGCCGTTGCCGGGGAGGCACGGAGAAAATTTTTTATTTACTTTTTTTGGATCTGTTTCATTATTTCTTCTTTTTCGTTTTATTACTTGATCCATCATCTCAGTTTAATTCTTGTTTCTCTTTGATTCTGTAAGACGGAATAGCGAAAGGTGGGGTACCGGAGCATTGCGGGACTGCGGGACGGAAGAGAAGAGAAGAGAAATTGGATTGCATTTCAGGTGTAGTCGTTCCATTTTACTTTTGATTTTTTTTATTTTTTTTCAAACTCTTTTTTTAGTAGAATAGTGATGTTCGAATTTTTAATTAATTTTTTTAGATCCGATTTATTTTTTTCTAGTATTATTTTGCTTCCATTTTGTTTCTAGATCTATTCTTCTTTCTTTATTTTAATTTCTTGTTCGATTTTTTTGCTTTATTAGGTTTGTGTTTTGCTTTTATTTCAGATTTAAAAAAAAAAATTTCGTGTATTTTATTTTATTTTATTTCTTATAGCATAATTTTTTTTGTTTATTTTATTTTATTTTATTTTCGGTTTAAATTTTAGATTTGTTTTTCTTTTATTTTAGATAAAAAAGCAATAAAAACAAAAAAATAAATAAATAATCATTTATTTATTTTTGCAGCGTATTTTTCTTTCTTTAATTTTATTTTTGTATTAATTTTTAGATTTGGGTTTTTCTTTTATATAAAAAAACGAAAAAAATATAAATAAAAAAATTTTAGCATATCTTTTTCTTTTGTTTATTTTATTTTCGGTTTAATTCTTTTATTTGTATTTTTTCTATTTTTTATATATTTCTTTCATAATTTTATTTTTGATCATTTTATTTTTAGTAGTTGTTAATTCTGTTTAGCACAATTAATTGTTGTTTTATTTCCTGTTTGCAATTATTATTTGTTTCTTTATTTAATTTCCTTTCTTTTAGTTGTTTAATTGAATAAATAATGGTTAATCAGGAAATTGTTAAACTTTTCGAATTTGAGTTTAAATTTCAAATCTGAATTTAAATTTTAATTTTAATTCAAATCTGAATTTGAATTTGAATTTAAAATTTCAAAAATTAAATTTTAAATTTTCGAATTTAAAAACAATTTGAAAAAAATAAAAAAAAAGTTCAAATTAAAAAAAAAGTTATTTAAATTTAAATTTTAGGTATTTAAATTTCAAAATCTGAACTTGAATTTAAACTCCCAAAAATTTTAATTTTGAGTTAAAAAATATAAAAAAATAAAAAAATTGAATATTTCTCTTGCATTTTCATTCCATTATTTAGGGTTTGATATTCTAGAGCATGCATCATATAGGTTTATTTAATTGCTGAAATTATCTTGTTAGTTGTGAATGTGTTAGGTTTTCTTTCTTTTTATTATTTTAATTGCTTCTCTTGCTTAGTTATTTTATTCTTTTATGATATTGCTGAATTGCATTTTAGAAATAATTGTTCATGCATTGTAGTTAGTTGCATTTTGTTATGCTTATTTTGTCTTTCCAGTAATTCATTTAAGGACATCCACCTAAATAAGATAAGGTGGGGATTTCATCACCCTTCCTTGGCCCAAAAATCACCACCCTTCACGTGTAGTTCACCTTAAACCCAATTTAAAATTTGGATAGAAAGATCCTTTAGGGAAGCCTCACATTTGGTTCAAAGGTGTGTTGAATTTGGTTCAAAACGGCTAAGCCTAAGCGGGTTTTGTGGTTACTTAATTAGGTCCTTGCGAGAGTAAGGGGAGCCTCCCACATCCCCACCTCTTACCTGGCTAAACAAAGGAAATGGTGTAATTCCAAGTGAGCCTAAAAGGATTCACATTGGTTGAGCCACTAGTTTAGGAAACCCTAGGTCAACCTCTAGGTCGTGTGGTTGATTTGTTTGCCTTAAAAGAAAAACAAAAAAAAATTAAAAATTCCAACTTGAATTTAGATTTTAGGAATTTAAATTTCAAAATCTGAATTTGAATTTAAATTTCAAAAATTAGAATTACTAATTTTAAAAAATAAAAAATAAATAGAAAGTTAAAAGAAATTCAAATTTGAATTTAAATTTCAAAATCCAAATTTGTATTTTCACTCTTAGCAAACCCTAGCCGTCCCTAGGTGTTTAATCTTCACCCTCCACCTCTTTTAATATCAACCACTCATTTTAGGGCTCTCCTTTATAGCTTTTAAACCCTAGGGCACCACCAATTCTGCTAATCCTCACCATTCAACCGCTCACCTCCAAATCTCAGCCACTCTCTCCATCTTATATCCCAACCATTCAATTTAGGGCACCACCTATTCTTTTAATCTTAACCCTTTAACCCTAGATGTTCTAATCTACACCCTCTATTTCTAGGTGCCCAAATCTCAACCCTAGATAATATTGGGTGACCTCTCCTTTTATTTTCAGCCATAGGATCACCCCAAAACCATTTTAGCCATCCATTAGAAACCCTAGGGCGTCCCTAACTTTGCTAAAACCTAGCTGACACCCCCATCTTTCTCCCTATTCCCAGTTTTGTCCACCCTTCTCTATAAAAAGGGTCCTAGGGGCCCTGTAGAAGGGGTTGGTCAATTCACCCAATTAACAAGGCTAAGGTTTCTTGAGGAGTTCAAGGTTTGTAGAAGGGGAGGATGCCCAGATCTTGTCAGGAGGGGTTCTTGCAATTTGTTCAACCATTTTGCAACTACTGCCACTGGATCTGATCAACCACTCTTTAATTTTTTCATTTTCTTTTCTATTATTTTTATTTCTTCATTCTTTTAGATTTAATTCTTGTTCATTTCTCTGTTTTGCAGATCTGATTTCATCCGGTTCAAGGCTAAGGTGTCTCGAGGGGTTCAAGGGTTGTAGAAAGGAAGGACGCCTGGTTCTTGTCAAGAGGGGTTCCTGCAAGCTGTCCGGCCGATCTGCAGCTACCGCCACTAGATCCGAATCCTAGACCAACTTTGTTTGTCTTTTATTTCTTTTGTTGATTTACACACTGTGTTAAATTCTGAATTTTAGTTATTGTTTTGTTTAATTTTGAATCATTTAATTTCAACAATAATATATTTTATTTTCTTTTTTTCTGCAATTTGCAATTATATTCTTTTGTCTGGATCTAAGTACATATTAATTTTTTTCACTTGCTTCCCTGTGGATACGACCCGTTCTCATCTATTTATTATGTTAGTAGTTGTTTGAGAAACGGTAAAAATTATAAATGTTTAAACTGGTGTTTCGGAGTGTTTAACGATGCGCTTCCAGACTCACCAATCGTCTCTCCATGATGAATGGGAACTCCCTCACCCTCCGGGACCATGGTCTGGACCACCTAACTGAGGTATGTTTTTCCATTTGTCGCTTCGTTGATTGACTTTTTCGCCTTTTTGGTTAAATTTGCTGATAGAGATGCTTTCATCGCAATTCTATCGATACTACGTTGGCTTGGATAACCGAGTCATTCTCCTCCTTGATCGTATGAAGAAGGTCGAGGAGAAGAATGAGCAGCTCGTGGTGTAGGTCACCGAGGCCGAGAGCAGTCGGGATGCCGCCCTCTTGAATCTAGACAAGGAGAAACAACTTCAAAAGATGTTGGGGGACGATTTGAAGGCAGAAAAGTCTGAGCTCGATTGCGTTTGGCTTGACGAGGCTGTGATGGCAGCCCAGGCATGAGCAACAGAGACCAAGGCAAATGCCAAGAACGTCGTCCTCGTGTGGAAGATGACAGAGTACCAACAATGCCTCACTGACTATGGGGCTGACTCCTACTTGGAATGGATCAAGGATACAAAGCTCGAGCTGCTGAGGTTGGCTACGGATTTCTTGGTGGATGAGTTGAAGGTCCCTCTGAATGTCAAAACTCTTCCTACTAGGGGCCCCATCGCTCCTGTTGCCGTTGAGGACTCTGTTGCCCCTCCTGTCGAGGGTGATGCATAGGCAGCCTGCCTTCCGACATATTGCCCCTACAAGACAATGATGGTCTTTGCCTTCCAAGGTAATGCCCCTGCAAGACGATGATGGCCTCTACCTTCCGACGTAATGCCCCTACAAGATGATGATGACCTTGTTTGGTTTCAACAACTTCGCCGTCCTCAACCTGCCTTCCTGCTTTTTGTTGCTAACTGTTGCTTTTTTTCTTATATCTTGTTAATCTTTTTTTGTAAAGGGCCCGATCTCCCCATCCGAGGCCTCATCTTTTGTAAGTATTGAACGTAAATACTTAATGAAATATTCTTTCTATGTATCTTGTGCCTTCGGTACTTGTGCTTGCTTCTTTTGTTTCCTCGGGGGTCTATGCCCCCTTCTAAGAGGTCAAAAGTAGCAAAAAGTCGATGTTCGAGGTCGCCTGTTACTTAGTCACTTGCCTAGGAAGTTAAAGGGGTTTGTCAAGGTTGAGCTTTACCACTGAGGTGTTCGGGGCCCCTTCCCTCGGCAGGGAGGAAAGGGAGTTGCCGTCAACTCTCCTGGCCTGCTCTTTGTCCCCTTAGGAATTGGTTGGGCGAGGTCAAGGTGAACCGCCGAGGTGCTCAGGGTTGTGCCCCACCTAACCTTTGCCACGCTAAGTGCGTAAAGCCGAGGTGGCCTATTTCCACTGAGGGTCAGGGCGAGGGGTATACCTTGGCCGACCTAGCTTCCCTTTTTTAGAAGTGCCCTAGGGTGGTCCTTCAGACGGCCTGGGTTACAGGCATGCTTGACTGAAGTCACAGTATTTTTCCTGCTTAGTGAGGTACTTAGATTATTTTTAGTGTGTTTGTTCATTATAGGCCAAGGTTATAGGTTGATGCTTGTAGTCGAGGCCCCCATCATTCCCTACCTTAGCACGAAGGCGAGGCAGACGTATGGTTCGTGATGAACCGTGGGGCCTCGGGGGAGGCTGTCCGTGTCGGTCCGTCGTGTGGCCGAGGGGTCCTGGCCACTTATCAAAAATAAGAACTTGTACACTAAAACACCGAGCCAAGGGGTTAGACAGTTGTATGCCCTTAGCTCCAATCAGAATGATGTACATTATGAATGAATAAAGTACATATTTGATTCATGTTCCTGTGGTGTGTTTCTGTGTAATACCCTTAAACTGGACACTTATGAGACTCGTGTTATTTTAGAATGTTCACAGCTGTTGGATAAGTCTGGGGAGATTTATCCTTCCAAGGCTGACACTAGTGTGCTGCCAAATGTTGGGGTGGCTTGGAAAGTTATACCTGACCCCTACACTCGATTATGATACTACACTAGGTGTCGGATTGGGCTATCTTTGATATGCCAATCAGTGAGATCCTTAGCGGGGGTCAAAACCTGGGTATGTTGGGACAGTCTGAGAATTCATCTGAGTGGGTGATCATAGTGATAGGATTAGCCCTTTTGTCGGACAATGGTAATGATCGGGGATGCACTCTTTTTGATGGAAACCAAGACTACCGGCAACCGATTTCAATCATTGAAATTTTGTTTTGCAAAATATATACTGATATACATATATATATATATATATATTAAGGTTTCCAAACGTTTGCAAAAAGGTTTTAATTTCCGGGATCCATGTGAGTAGAGAGTGCAACATTGTTCCTTGCAGTCGAGGGAGAGGTCCTCTCTTGTTGGGCAATGTTTGATCATTATGGGCTGAGAGGTTAAGTGTAAGTCCATTGAGGGTAATACCTGATGGGCTAATCTTGCATCTGCCCACAGTCCTTGGGTGTTACAAGGTGGTTTGGCCTAGGGACCACTTAGGGTAAGTGTTGGGTCCATAGAGCCCATGTGATGGGTTTCAGGGGGTGCACTGTCCATAACAGTGTATTCGGCCAGGCCATGTAATAAAGGCTGGGCTGAATCCATGTAGCTGATGTGTAGATCAATGTTTGGGTCCCACGCCATACAAGGAAGCCCAACTGGGCAGCAGTTTGGAAGGCTAAGTGAGCACATAACCTTATTGGGCCTAAAGCCCATTTCGAAATGGGCTGATTTGATCAGTTAAATGAAGGGTGAATTCTGACATTAGATTAACAGATAGGATTGGGCCTTAACCCTATCCACTCAGAGAGTTCAGATCTGGAAACCTCCTAATAGGATTAGGAGGGGGTTGATCTAATCTACAGATAAGATAAGGGTTTACCCTTATCACTTAAAGGGATTTCTGATCCAAATATGATCTGGATCAGCAACTCCTAATGGGATTAGGAGCTGATCCCTTTAAGCTTATAAAAGGAGGAAGGGGCGGCAGTGTTTAAAAGATATTCATATTCACATCCTCTTCAGAGCTGAAATCACAAAAGAGAGAATTCAGCATCACTGCGCTAAATCTCTCTTGTCGCCTCCTTCCTTCCGCCACCATATCTGCCAATTCGATCTCCTCTTGTCAATAGGAGTGATCAAGATTGGATCTTGATATCAGTCCTTTGTAAAAGGGCTGATTAGAAGAAGTGCTCATGTGCCATCCAGCTGATACTTGCGAAGGATCTGATTCTTTTGAAGAACGCTACTGATTCTGCTTCACCCTGCACTGCCATCTTCAGTGGGAGCAGTTTTTGGTTCCTTCCTTGGGCGTGAACACCTCCATTGGGAGATACTATTTCTCCATATTAGGTATATCCCTTTCCTACTGCTTTTGTTCAGATCTGGTTCGGTTCATGGTTCAAGATTGATCTTTGAAAAATATGATTTTTCTAAAATAAGGAATACGATTCCCAGTAGGATGGAGAGAAATTTTTGAAATTCGCCCATTCTATTCCACAAGATCCGGGTGTCCATACGATGGATATCTCATCCCTTCACTTGTACACTAAAACACCGGGCCGAGGGGGAAGAACTTTACACTTGCATTCACTATTCAGCAACTAGGGAGTACATTCACTAGTAGTAGATCTGAAGATTTTTTGAGTTCCATGTCCGAGGGACTGGTCTTCCATCTAAGTCGTCAAGCCGAAATGTGTCGGGGCCGACAACTTTCTTGATTATGTAGGGACCTTCCCAGTTGGGGCTGAGCTTACCTACACCAAGCTCGAGCACCATGACTTTTCTAAGGACGAGACCTCTTTCTCTATAATGTCTCTCTTTCACCCTTGAGTTATAGTAGCGAGCTACTTGTATGAAACTGCGGACCCCACATTAAGTGTATTCGTGTGACACCCAGAGATGTACTTAGATTTAAATTGATTAGGGTTAGCTTTCCTAGTAGGATTAGTTTTATTCTATCTTACCTAGGATTAGTTTTATTTTAATCTTATCTTTTATTGCCATGTAAGCATTAAAGTTCTTTTATAATTAGGAAACTATGTATATAAATTAAGGAGTGGGGTGACTATTTTATACACACCAATCACTCTCTTCTTTCTAATACCTCTCCACGAGTTCTCCCTCTTCATCTCTCTTCTTTTTCTTCTTATCTTCTCTCTTCCTTTCCATATTTTCTATTCAAAACCTAAGAGATATTTGTAGTTTTGTATGACTACTTGGTATTAGAGCAAGATCTAGGGCTTCTCAAGTGGTTTTGATCCAGCCGACCACATGAGAATTGCCTAGAACTGGAAAAATAGAAAGATCAGTTCTTCGGTTGATTCTTGGAGGTTATCTACAGCAGCAGTCCAAAGATTGGATTGATCGTTGATAACTAGGAAGAATTAGAGAAGGATAAGAGGATCAAGATTAGTTATTGATCAAGACGGGAGGGGCTATATTTCTGAGGAATTTTGGTTCGATATCAACATTTCAAAGGAATTTTAGTTCGAGATCAGCCTTCAAGACTGGAAGAGACGATCAGAATTTCAGAAGTTCTTTCCTTGGTGAGATTTCAATGTCTCTTAAAGATCAGCAACAAGAATAATTTGATCTAAGAGGTATTGTCAAAAATTTTTTCACCTTTCTATATTTTCTTTTAGGGTTTAAGAGAAAAACTCTCGAGATTCAGGATTGTTATTATTTCAGGGAGGTAATCAGATTTGTCTCCCTCGTTTTAAAGTTATTCTTTACTCTCTGGAAAACCCAGTAGAGCTGTTTCAGCAAGACTATTACAACTGAATCAGTTTTTTTTTTTACTATTATTAGTCTCAAAACCCAGTAGGCCGACTGTCACAATAATTAGAGAGGTTTCTTTTATTGAATCGGAATTCTTCATTTAGTTCTACTACTAGTTACAGACCAAGTAGGCCGACTAGTACAGTAAGTGCCCTTTGATTAACTTCTAAGAATGGAGTTTAAGGGCCAAGGAAAGGGGGTTTTTGGGACTGGTTCAGGTGGCATGACTGAAAACACCTTCCAGATTACAACTGTAAAGTTTGATGGTTCAAACTACTTAGAGTAGGCCCAATTAGCCTTGATGGCCATTGGGGAAAGAGGAAAGCTAAACTATTTGTTGGGAGATGTGAAGGAACCAACTAAGGAGGATTCCACTTATGCTAAGTGGATTCAAGAAATTTATTTGGTGATGACATGGCTGTGCAACTCCATGCAGCCACACATCAGCCAAAATTACTTATGGGAAAAAACAACTAAAGAAATATGGGATGTTGTGAAGGAAACCTACTCTCAGCCCCTTAATGTTGCTAGGGCTTATGATCTGAAATGTGAGGTTAAAAATCTCAGACAAAGAGAGAAACAGGTCTCTGTTTATTTTTCAACCCTAAAATCTCTGTGGCATGAAATTGACCACCTTGAGACAATTGAATGGGAGAGTTAGAAAGATGCACAGACTTACAGAAAGCAAGTTGAAACTAACAGAGTATTTAAGTTCCTGGCTAGCCTAAATCTTGAGTATGATATTGTAAGACAACAGCTATTGACAAGAGAAATTGTGACTCTATCTCAAGCTTATTCCCTAGTGCACAGTGAATAAACTAGGAGAAAGGTTATGTTATAGCAGCAACCTTTCAAATCTACCCTGGCAGCAGTTAAACCCAAGCCCGGGGGAGAAAAGGAAAGGGATATGAAGAAAGAGGCTAAAAAGGACCTACCTTGTGAACATTGCAAGAAACCTAAACACACTAAAAACACTTGTTGGAAGCTACATCCACATCTAGCTTCAGCAAAACTCAGAAACAAAAAGGGGAATGCCAATATGGTTGTCAACACTGATAGTACGACCTCGAGAGGCACTCCTCTAGACACCCTAGCTGCTGTCCGAGCTGCTCTAACACAATTGGAAAGTGAAGTCAGTAACTCAGTCTCATCTCCTCAGCCATCATCAGCTCCTTCAACCTCATCCTTTGCTCAATCAGGTAATCGGGCCTCAGCTTGTCATGCTTTAGCTCCAGGTAATACAAAACATTTTTGGGTAATAGATTCAAGAGTATTTGATCATATGACTGGCTTTCCATCACTTTTCTCTACCTATCATTTATCTTCTGGTAAAGACAAAGTATCCATTACTGATGGATCCCTTGTTCCTATTTCTAGCAAAGGAGACATCAAGTTGTTTGATGCAATTTCCCTATCCTCTGTCCTGCATGTTCCTAAGCTTAATACTAACTTCCTCTTAGTTAGTAGCATTGTAAAAAAATAGAATTGTTTAGTAACTTTTTTTCCTAGTCGATGTATTTTTCAGGATCTAGAAACAAGGAAGGTGATTGGGACTGGCCGTGAGATAGATGGAATCTACCTACTTGGAGAAACTTTTCATCAGGAGGATAGTGAAACTAAGAAATCCTTTGTTTCTTAGTTCGTTGATCAGGTGATGCTTTGGCCTAATAGGATGGGCCATTTATCCTTTCAGGATTTGAAAAGTTTGTTTCCTAGTATATTTGAATTTGTTCAGGTGACAAGTTTGAAATATGAAAGTTGTGATCTTGCAAAATGTTGCAGGACTACCTATCCATTAAGTAATAACATAAGCAATATTCCTTTTGAAATTATGCATACTGATGTTTGGGGACCCTATCATACCACTGCCATGGGGGGGTATGGATATTTCCTATTATTTGTTGATGATTATACTCGATTCTCTTGGGTTTACCTTATGCACTATCGAGATAAAGTTCCAACATTAACCCAGATCTTTCATCAAATGATTTTAACCCAATTTGGGGTCAAAATTAAAATTTTTAGATCCGACAATGCAAAAGAATATTTTTCAAACCCACTAGCATCCTTCATTCTTGATCATGGGATTATCCATCAGAGTACCTGCCCACATACACCACAACAGAATGGGTTTGTTGAAAGAAATAATAGACACATATTGGAGGTAGCCAGAGGTATTATGTTTGCCTCAAATGTGCTTATACGTTTCTGGGGGGATGCAATTCTTATAGTAGTTTATCTTATCAATCGAATTCCCTCAGAGGTTCTTGACATAAAAACCCCATTCACCCATTTATACCCTGATAAAGAATTGTTTAGCATTCCCCTCAAAACCTTTGGGTGCACTTGCTTTGTTCATATCCTTGGCCCTCATCATTCCAAATTTGATCCTAAGGCCTTCAAATGCATTTTCCTTGGTTATGCCCAAACTCAAAAGGTATATTGCTGTTATGAACCGACTTCTAAAAAAAGATTTGTCTCAATGGATATCACCTTATTTGAGGATAAACCCTATTATCCAAGGGTTTCTCCTCAGGGGGAGAATAGTGAAGCCGGGAGTAGCTCATTGGAAGTTTCTTTTTCAATCCCATTAAGTGAAGAATGATGTAATGGGGAAGGATGTCAAAGGTTTAAGGATGTGAGAGACTACCACAGATGATAGAGACAGGTCGATTTTGGACATCAACAGTGCAAGCCAGTCGCAGTCCCCTCTACAGATCTAGATCCTGGTACCACAATAGCCCCAGTTCCTTCTATAGATTCAAATCCATGTACCACAATAGCCCCAGTTCCTTCTGCAGATCCAGATCCAAGTACCACAGATACTATAGGTGAGAGACATCCAACCATGGAGACTTCACCTTCATTCAATGACCTTGATCTCCCCATAGCAGTTCGTAAAGGCAAACGTCATTGCACCACAACTCACTGCATTTCTTAATTCCTATCCTATGATCATTTGTCTCCCCCATACAAGTCTTTTCTCGCATCTATTGCTGATATTCCCATTCCCAAAACAATACAGGAAGCATTGGAAGCACCAGAATGAAAAGATGTGATAAAAGTAGAAATGGATGCCCTCATTAGAAACAATACCTGGGAGATAGTTGATCAACCTAAAGGAAAGAAACCAGTTGGATGTAGATGGGTATTCACTGAAACATAAAGTTGATGATTCTATTGAAAGGTATAAGGCCCGATTAGTTGCAAAAGGATTTACTCAGACATATGGTATTGACTAAGAAACTGTTGCACCAGTAGCAAAGATGACCACTATCATAGTACTATTATCTCTTGTAGCTAGTTACTCTTGGCCATTGTATCAGATGGATGTTTAAAATGCCTTTCTCAATGAAGACTTGAAGGAAGAAGTTTACATGTAGTTGCCTCCAGGATTTTATGGTACGGAGATAGGAAAGGTTTATCGGTTAAACAAAGCTCTATATGGACTAAACCAGTCCCCCAGAGCATGGTTTGATAGATAAAGACGAGCCCTTGATAGGATCGAATATGTGCAGGCTCAGTCAGACCACACCTTGTTTATTAAGAGAATGGGTTCCTCCGTAACCTTGCTTTCCGTATATGTTGATGAAATTGTAGTAACCAGGAGTGATACAAGTGAGATTGAGTCTCTTAAGCAATTTCTTCATCAAGAGTTTGAGACATGGGGGAACTACGATACTTCTTGGGATTTGAGGTAGCTAGATCCAAGAATGGGATTTTTGTCTCTCAATGAAAGTATGTTCTTGAAAGAATGGTAGGATCCATCTAATGGATGCCATGAAGGTTGCGGAATGGGTGGGGCGAATTTCAAAAATTTCTTACCTTCTCCCAACTGGGAATCATATTCCCTGAATTTAGAATACAATATTCAAGGATCTACTTGAACCCTAATCAAACCAGATCTGTACCAAAAGATAAATGGGAGGATTATACCTGATCCGGAGAAGCAGTATCTCCCAAAGTTGGTGTTCACGCCCAAAGAATGCTCCAAGATCTGTCCCTACTGAAGATGACACAGCTGTGGATGGAACAGAACCAGCAGGGTGCGTCCTACACACTGGATCCTTCACAACAATCCCCTGGATGTACTAAACACTGAATTCTTTCAGTCTTTCTTACAAGACTGATGTCAAGAACTGGTTTCTTGACTTTCTTTTCTGCAAAGATCGAATCTTGCAACAATACAGATGGCGGCGGCAGGAGGAGATCTCCAGAAACGAAAGGGCTGAACTATTTTCTTTTCTGGAGAGTATGAGATCTAATCTCAAATCGCAGGAACCCTTCTTGCTTACCAAAACCCCTTGGATCGAAATCTGATTTCTCTCCCTCTTGGTACATTCGAAATCTCCTCCTTTCTTCTTGATTAAGAAATCTCCTAATTAGGAGTTATCCCAATCCAAATCAGTATTTGGATAGGGGATATTCTTAATCCTTTTCCCAGATAGAGTTAGCTTACTCCTGATCTTATCAGGAGGTTACCAGATTCAAATCTGATTTGAATTTGGTCTCTAAGAGTGGATAAGGCTAAGAGCCCAATCCTTTTTGCTAACTTCAATCTCAAATTCGCCCCATTGATGGGTGATCATATCAGCCCACTTCGAAATGGGCTTTAGGCCCATTAAGTATTCAGTGTTTAATTAGTTTCCAATCTGCTGCCCAGTTGGGCTTCTTTGTATGGCGTGGGACCCAAGCATTGATCTACACACCAGCCACATGGGTTCGGCCCAGCCTTTAATAGAAGGCCCAGCCAAATTCACTGAAAATCTCAATGAACCCCTTGAGTCCATCGTATGAACCCTATGGGCCCAACACTTACATTAAGTGGTCCCTGGGCCAAGCCATCTTATAAAAACCCAGGGACTGTGGGCAGGTGCAAGATTAGCCCATCAGGTATTGTCCTAAATGGTCTTACACTTAACCTCTCAGCCCTTAATGATCAAGCACTGCCCGACAAGAGAGGACCTCTCCCTCGGCTGCAAGGAACAGTGCCGCACTCTCCTCTCACATGGATCCCGGGAATTAAAACCATTTGCAAACATTTTGAAACCGTACATATATATGTAAATATATTATTTTGCAAAAACAAAATTCCAATGATTGAAATCAACTGCCGGCAGTTTGGTTTCCATCAGAGAGAGTGCATTCCCGATCATTACCCTTTGTCCGACAAAGTGGCTGATTCTGTCACTATGACCACCCACTCAGATGAATTCTCAAACTGCCCCAACATACCCAGGTTTTGATCCCCACTAAGGATCTCACTGATTGGCATATCAAAGGCAGCCTGATCCAACACCTAGTGAAGTGTCACAATCGAGTCTAGGGGTCAGGTGTAACTTTCCAGTTTTGCCCATCTATCTCCAAGGTCCAGGGCAAGACTGGAAATCTGGTCCGGTTCAAGGATTCAAGTAATCCCATGCTGTATGTGCCTCGGGTCTTACCCTGATGGCTGAGACAGGCCATCCCAACACTTGGTGGCACACCAGTATCAGCCTTGGCAGGATAAATCTCCCCAGACTTATCCAACGGCTGTGAACATTCAAAACTAACATGAGTCTCTACAAATGTCCAGTTTTAGGGTTTTACACAGAATTAAACCAAACAACATGAATCAAACATGCACTTTATTTATTTCCACTAAATAACAAAAGTACATCAAAATGATTGAAGCTAAGGGCATACAAAACTGTCTAACAGCTCCCACTTGCACTTAGGTCCAATCTGGTACAAGCCGGAGTCCCATACTTTCCACGTGTTTCTCAAACACCTTCTGTGTCAGTGGCTTAGTCAATGGGTCTGCCACATTATCCGCTGATGCTACCTTTTGAATTAGGACGTCCCCTCTACCAACGATCTCCCGCAGTACATGGTACTTCCTCTCGATGTGCTTTGACTTCGAGTGGGCCCGAGGCTCTTTAGCCTGGGCGATCGCTCCATTGTTGTCACACAACAACGGGATGGGTGATGTGCTGGATGGAATCGCTCCCAATTCGTGTATGAATTTCTTCATCCACACGGCTTCCTTGGCAGCTTCACTTGCGGCAATGTACTCGGCCTCGGTTGTGGAGTCTGCAGTGGACCCCTGTTTGCTGCTTTTCCAGCAAACAGCACACGATCCTATCGTGAAAACATACCCAGATGTAGACTTTCTATCATCTGGATCCGACTGGAAATCGGCATCGGTATACCCTAGAACTTGCAGTGAACTACCATCGAATACCAGACAAAACTCTTTCGTCCTTCGAAGGTATTTGAGTATGTTCTTCACAGCAGTCCAATGCTCCTGTCCTGGGTTTGCCTGGAATCTGCTTACCACACTCACCACCTGAGCTATGTCCGGGCGAGTGCACAACATGGCATACATGATGCTCCCCACAGCTGAGGCATAGGGAACGTCTCTCATGCTCTCAATCTCCTCAGAAGTCTTGGGAGACATCTTCTTGGAGAGAGTGACTCCGTGCCTGAAAGGAACGTTTCCTTTCTTGGAGTTTTCCATGCTGTATCTTTTGACAATTTTGTCAATGTAAGCAGCCTGGGATAATCCAATTATCCGCTTCGATCTATCTCTATAGAGTCGAAGACCCAGTATGTATGAAGCTTCTCCAAGATCTTTCATGGAGAACTGCTGTGATAGCCATACCTTGACCGAAGTCAACATTCCTACATCATTCCCAATGAGTAGGATATCGTCCACATACAAGACTAAAAAGGTGATCTTATCCCCACTGGATTTCCTGTAAACACAGGGCTCATCCGGATTCTGCTCAAAGTCAAACGTTTTGACTGCAGAATCAAAACGGATGTTCCAACTCCTAGAAGCCTACTTAAGTCCATATATGGATCTATTAAGTTTACATACCATGTGTTCCTGACCAGCAGCAATGAAGCCTTGCGGCTGCTGCATGTAGATATCTTCACTAAGATCTCCATTCAGGAACGCTGTTTTGACATCCATTTGCCAAATCTCGTAATCATGGTACGCTGCTACAGCTAGCAGGATCCTAATGGATTTAAGCATGGCCACCGGTGTAAAGGTTTCCTCATAGTCGATGCCTTCTTTCTGAGTATACCCTTTCGCCACCAAACGAGCTTTAAAGGTCTCAATCCTGCCATCGGGGCCCTTCTTCCTCTTGTAGATCCATTTGCAACCAATTGCTTTTACCCCGGAGGGCGGATCCACTAGAGTCCAGACTCCATTGGTCTCCATTGAGTCCATCTCGGCTCTCATGGCCTCCACCCACTTCTGGGAGTCTATGTCTAACATAGCCTCCGCGTAAGACACGGGATCCTCTTCACTAGTCAAGGCTTCCACCAGGTAACTATCCTGGTCATAACCATATCGGACTGGTGGTCTGGATACCCGGGTGGACCATCTAGGTTGGTCATTACCTGGAACTTGTGGGTCATCTCCCACTGCTCCTGAGCTCTCCTCATCAAGAACTATTTCCTGACGATGGGTGTCCAGGATGTAATCGGATTCTAAGAATCGGGCGTTTCGACTGCAGAACACTTTCTGCTCACTTGGGTCATAGAATAGATAACCCACCGAATCCTTTGGGTAGCCTATAAACAGGCAACGGCTGGTTTTAGATTCCAACTTGTCCGCACTTGTTCTTTTAACGTGTGCAGGACAACCCCAAATCTTCAAGTGTCTCACACTTGGCTTCCTTCCGGTCCAAAGTTCATATGGAGTTTTCGGAACTGATTTGGTTGGAACCCTATTCAGCACGTAGGTAGCAGTCTCTAATGCGTATCCCCAAAAGGATGTGGGTAATTCTGAGCGTACGAGAAGTGACCGGACCATGTCTAATAAGGTCCTATTTCTCCTCTCTGAAACACCGTTGAGTTGAGGTGTAGCAGGAGGAGCCAGTTGTGACACTATCCCATTGGCCTTTAAGTAGTCCCTGAATTCGTCAGAGAGATACTCGCCACCTCGATCTGATCGAAGGGCCTTAATTTCTCTCTCTAACTGTTTCTCGACTTCCTGTCTGAACTCTTTGAACATTTCAAATGATTCAGACTTATGTCTCATTAGGTACACGTAACCATATCGTGAAAAATCATCTGCAAAGGTGATGAAGTACACGTGTTGATTCCGTGTCCTAACACTCAGGGGACCACATACATCAGTATGTATTAGGTCAAGTGTGCCTGCACATCTTTCAGGCTTACCGTCAAATGGCCGCTTAGTCATCTTACCTTGGAGGCAAGGTTCACAAGTGGGAAGATTTTCTACGGTTAGAAAATCCAAAGGACCATCCTTTACCGGTCTTGTGATTCGGTCGACACCGATGTGGCCAAGTCGGTAATGCCAGAGGCACGTGAGATTTACTGTATCACGAGTCCTTTTCTTGGGATTTTCGACCGACGTAGTTTCGGTTAAGTTAGTTTCCAAAGAAGGATGCAGAACATAGAGACCGTTCTCTAGCTCCCCGCATGCGATGAATTTATTATTCCGTTTAACAGTAATCATATTACTAAAGTAAACAGTATATCCATCAGCACACAATTTTGAAACAGAAATTAAATTCCTTCTCAAGTTCTGTACATAAAGACAATCTTTAAGTACAAGGACTCCTTCTTTAAAAACTAATTCTACGGTTCCTATTGCCGCAGCTGCAACACTTGCAGTTGTTCCCAAGAACAGTGTCACTTCTCCTTCACTCAGCCTTCTGCTAACTTTGAACCCCTGCAGTGAGTTACACGCTTGAGTTGAAGCCCCGGAGTCAACACACCAGGACACAGAAGTAACTAACATATTAGTTTCTATGACACAAGTTTCGATATTACCTTTCTTAGATTCCAGGTAGGTAGGATAGTTCCTCTTCCAGTGGCCGGTCTGCTTGCAGAAGTGACAGACATCAGATGCCTTGTTCTTCTTCTGCTTCTTGGGTTTGGTAGTCTTCTTCTGGGGCTTCTTTGCCTTTCTCTTTCTCTTGCCCGATTTGTTAGCTTCAGCAAGCATAACCACAGGCTCATCCTTCTTGAGTAAATCCTCGGCCCTCTGCAACATATTGCTGAGTTCCTGGACGCTGACATTCAGCTTATTCATATTGTAGTTCATAGTGAACGCATTGAAGGAAGAGGGCAAAGAATTTAGGATGGCATCCACTTGCGTGCCAAGATCTAGCCCGGATCCAAGAGCTTCAAGTTCGTTGATGTATCCCATCATCCGAAGACAATGGTCATGAACTTTCTGCCCTTTGGTCATCTGCGCGGTCATGAACAATTTCAGGACCTTCTGTCGAGTAGAACGGTTCTGCTCCTCATACATTGTCCTTAGACTGTCCAATATGTCCTTGGCAAGTTCGATCTGATCGAACTGCCTCTGTATTGAGTTGTCTAATGAGGCAATGACAAAGCAGCGGGCTAGGGAGTTCTTATCCTCCCAATCTTGGTAGTCCCTCCTACGGGCCTCAGAAGCCCTATCACCCGGACGTTCCGGGGCAGGATTTTTCACTACCTTGTCTAACTTTTCAGAAGTTAGGACCAGCATAAGATTTCTGTACCAGTCGGCATAGTTTGGGCCCTTAAGCTTGTTATCGTCTAGAAGCTTTGCAAATTGACCGTTTGCCATTTTCTGATAAAACAGCAAAATCATTAGTCCACAACCTTAGTTTGATTCATGTTTACCTACATAGATATGGCTTTTAATCTATGTTCCATTCCCATTTGTTCATCTCTGAGATTTCCCTCCTATCTCAGTGACGGAGACGACGAAATGTCTCTGGAAATGTGGGAAATCACATGGGGTGCGTGAAGCCAACTGTTTCAGCTGCATAACCCCACCACCTTTCTGTGACGGATCATATCCACTCATCAAATGAGTTTCCCTTTGGCCTCTGTCAGACAAGGTTCAGAGCCGTTTTCAGGTAAACCCTTCTGTCAGTGAGTGCACACCCATCATATTCAGGTTACGCCAAGGTACCGTGAGAGAGTTCCCATTTTCTGGTGAAGCCCCTCCCACATCGGTCTATGACGCCCCTATCATCTTATGAAACACTCTAACAGATCCAACAGCAAATGGATAGCCCAATTTTATGGTGCGTTTCCTCATTACTGATGGACCCATCATTGTGCTAATGACGGAAGGCCTTTAGAGAGTCCATCATATGGATCTCCCTATCACTTGCATTCATATTTGCTGGAGGGAACAAAATTACGGCCTAGTTCTAATTTAGGTCAAACCAAAGTGGCTCCCACTGACTTTCATAAAGTCAGATTTCTGGTGGGCCTTCATCGGCTAGGGGTTTCGTACGCATCCCTTTTCAGGGTTGTGGGGCCCACCAGGCAAAGAGGGGGTCATCCAATGACCTTCAGGGACACCATGGCAATGATGTGCATTCAGCCATGGTGTGCGCAAGAGCCACTAACGAGTCATCACGGGCCAAGTACTTATGGCCCATGGTCGCAGCACATCAAACATCCAAACATCACATGTAAAGGAGGAATTGATCCAATCAATTAATTGCTGTAAAGCCCATTCAACGGCCCATTTAAAAACCAAGTCATTAACGATTAATGTCCACTAGGTGTATGGGCTGAATCGCAGATAGCAGTTCGGCCCATACAGCTTATCTCACAATAATGGGCTTTTGCAGTTTTAACCCTTTAAAACTGGGCTTTACAGGTGGGCCGAATTAATCCCTGTAATTGAACATCAGATTTGGAACAAAAGTGTGAGACAATTGGACTGAGAACAGCCCCTTTCGAAACCCAGATTCGGTCCAAACAGTTTTGGTCCAATCTAGTCCGAAATGGTCCAAAACTGATTTTCAATTCAAGAATTAATTATTGAATGATCTGAAATTAATAGTTTTGATTTCTAGCAAACACAAAACAATTTTGGACTGTTCGCACCACCTGCAAAACAGAGGTTAATCACAAGGGTTGCAGTTTCATAAACTGCAAATCGCAGAAAACGATTTCTCCATCTGCAAATCTCCATCGCCGCCATCTTCTTCCATCTTCTTTAATCAAGAAAAATAACAGAAATCCTATTTCTATTAATTACATTCTTGATCAAATCCTATACATTCAGTCTAAAAAAATAAAAAAAATTATTTACAGACCGAATTGAATGAAATAAATAAATAGAAAAGAAAAAGGGTGCGCAGACCATCTGCGCTAAAACTGCATTGCGATATCCAGGTTTGAACAGTCCATTAAATCAAAATAAATAAAGAACAATTCCAAATAAATTTTGGATTTAATAGAAATTAATTTCAGATCAATCGCCCTTAACAAGAAACAGTTTCTTGAAAAAAAAAGAAAACAATCTGCGCAAATCTTGAAAGAACACCTTCTATCCATCTGCGCAGGGTCAGATCTGATTTTCTTTTGGTTCAAGATTCGAACCTGTGGCTCTGATACCACTGAAAGAATGGTAGGATCCATCTAATGGACGCCATGAAGGTTGCGGAATGGGTGGGGCGAATTTCAAAAATTTCCTACCTTCTCCCAACTGGGAATCATATTCCCTGAATTTAGAATACAATATTCAAGGATCTACTTGAACCCTAATCAAACCAGATCTGTACCAAAAGATAAATGGGAGGATTATACCTGATCCGGAGAAGCAGTATCTCCCAAAGTTGGTGTTCACGCCCAAAGAATGCTCCAAGATCTGTCCCTGCTGAAGATGACACAGCTGTGGATGGAACAGAACCAGCAGGGTGCGTCCTACACACTGGATCCTTCACAAGAATCCCCTGGATGTACTAAACACTGAATTCTTTCAGTCTTTCTTGCAAGACTGATGTCAAGAACTGGTTTCTTGACTTTCTTTTCTGCAAAGATCGAATCTTGCAACAATACAGATGGCGGCGGCAGGAGGAGATCTCCAGAAACGAAAGGGCTGAACTGTTTTCTTTTCTGGAGAGTATGAGATCTAATCTCAAATCGCAGGAACCCTTCTTGCTTACCAAAACCCCTTGGATCGAAATCTGATTTCTCTCCCTCTTGGTACATTCGAAATCTCCTCCTTTCTTCTTGATTAAGAAATCTCCTAATTAGGAGTTATCCCAATCCAAATCAGTATTTGGATAGGGGATATTCTTAATCCTTTTCCCAGATAGAGTTAGCTTACTCCTGATCTTATCAGGAGGTTACCAGATTCAAATCTGATTTGAATTTGGTCTCTAAGACTGGATAAGGCTAAGAGCCCAATCCTTTTTGCTAACTTCAATCTCAAATTCGCCCCATTGATGGGTGATCATATCAGCCCACTTCGAAATGGGCTTTAGGCCCATTAAGTATTCAGTGTTTAATTAGTTTCCAATCTGCTGCCCAGTTGGGCTTCTTTGTATGGCGTGGGACCCAAGCATTGATCTACACACCAGCCACATGGGTTCGGCCCAGCCTTTAATAGAAGGCCCAGCCAAATTCACTGAAAATCTCAATGAACCCCTTGAGTCCATCGTATGAACCCTATGGGCCCAACACTTACATTAAGTGGTCCCTGGGCCAAGCCATCTTATAAAAACCCAGGGACTGTGGGCAGGTGCAAGATTAGCCCATCAGGTATTGTCCTAAATGGTCTTACACTTAACCTCTCAGCCCTTAATGATCAAGCACTGCCCGACAAGAGAGGACCTCTCCCTCGGCTGCAAGGAACAGTGCCGCACTCTCCTCTCACATGGATCCCGGGAATTAAAACCATTTGCAAACATTTTGAAACCGTACATATATATGTAAATATATTAATTTTGCAAAAACAAAATTCCAACGATTGAAATCAACTGCCGGCAGTTTGGTTTCCATCAGAGAGAGTGCATTCCCGATCATTACCCTTTGTCCGACAAAGTGGCTGATTCTGTCACTATGACCACCCACTCAGATGAATTCTCAAACTGCCCCAACATACCCAGGTTTTGATCCCCACTAAGGATCTCACTGATTGGCATATCAAAGGCAGCCTGATCCAACACCTAGTGAAGTGTCACAATCGAGTCTAGGGGTCAGGTGTAACTTTCCAGTTTTGCCCATCTATCTCCAAGGTCCAGGGCAAGACTGGAAATCTGGTCCGGTTCAAGGATTCAAGTAATCCCATGCTGTATGTGCCTCGGGTCTTACCCTGATGGCTGAGACAGGCCATCCCAACACTTGGTGGCACACCAGTATCAGCCTTGGCAGGATAAATCTCCCCAGACTTATCCAACGGCTGTGAACATTCAAAACTAACATGAGTCTCTACAAATGTCCAGTTTTAGGGTTTTACACAGAATTAAACCAAACAACGTGAATCAAACATGCACTTTATTTATTTCCACTAAATAACAAAAGTACATCAAAATGATTGAAGCTAAGGGCATACAAAACTGTCTAACAGTTCTTGGTCTACTAGAAGAAATAGGAAAGTTGGAAGTTAAGCCTACAGACACACCTATTGAACAGAACCACATGATTAGTGCAGAGGGTGGAGAGCCTATTAAAGATAAAGCTATGTTTCAATGGTTAGTTGGAAAGCTTCTCTATCTTTGCCTCACATGACCTGACATCAGTTATCAGTCAGTGTAGTTAGTCAGTATATGTACTCTCCTTGAACTACTCACCTCCTTGCAGTTGAAAGGATATTAACATATTTGAAGAGGTCCCCAGGCATAGGCATTTTGTTCAAGAAAAATGACCACATGAAGATAGAGGTCTACATAGATGTTGATTGGGCTAGGTGTGTTGATGACCGAAGATCTACCTCTAGATATTGTGCCTTTGTAGGAGGTAATTTGGTCTCCTGGAAGAGTAAGAAACAAAGTGTTGTTTCTCGTTCAAGTGCTGAAGCTGAATAAAGGTCCATGGCAAATGGTGTGGCTGAGATTCTATGGCTGAGATCATTACTTGAGGAATTGGGTATTATTTATGAGAAACCCCTAATGTTGTACTGTGATAACTAGGTTGCCATCAATATAGCCCATAATCCAATACAACACGACAGAACTAAGCATATCAAAGTGGACCAACATTTTATCAGAGAAAGGGTCACATCTCAAGAAGTATGCCTTCCGTACATCACCTTCGACATGCAGCTTGCAGACCTACTCACCAAGGTTGTTTCAAGGAAGAAGTTAGAAGAAGATCTACGCAAGTTGGGAATTAAAAATATCTACTTCCCAACTTGAGGGGGAGTGTAGGAAACTGTCGACCCCATGTTAATTGTATTTGTGTGACACCCAGAGATGTACTTAGATTTAAATTGATTAGGGTCAGCTTTCCTAGTAAGATTAGTTTTATTCTATCTTACCTAGGATTAGTTTTATTTTAATCTTATCTTTTATTGCCATGTAAGCATTAAAGTTCTTTTATAATTAGGAAACTATGTATATAAATTAAGGAGTGGGGCGGCTGTTTTATACACACCAATCACTACCTTCTTTCTAATACCTCTCCACGGGTTCTCCCTCTTCATCTCTCTTCTTTTTCTTCTCATCTTCTCTCTTACTTTCCTTATTTTCTATTCAAAACCTAAGAGATATTTGTAGTTTTGTACGACTACTCTACTCTCTACTGATAGGCTGCTACTCTGACCTGTGTCTGTTCTTGAACTTCTTCCAATAGGTCTATGATGGTTTTGAGCTCTTCGTTGTTCTCGGCTTTGATGTACGCCTCAGTTCAAAGTGTCAACTGACCAATCTCTGCTGGGATGACGACCTCAATGCCATAAGTTAGGTTGAATGGGGTCTCTCCCTTGGCTATCCAAGGTGTCATTCGGTAGGCCCACATGATGCTATTCAATTCATCAGCCCAGAGGCCTTTGGCTCTATCGAGTCTGGTCTTCAGTCCTTCTGGGGTTGTCTAGTTGGTGACCTCAGCTAGGTCGTTAGTCTGAGGGTAGCCTACCAAGGTGTACTGCTGCTTGATGCCAAGGGAGGCACACCACTCTTGGAACCTCGCATCCTTGAACTACTTCTTGTTGTTAATGACTAGCATGTGGAGGAGGCTGAAGTGGCGGATGATGTTCTTCCAGAAGAAATTTTGTATCATCTTGGCCGTGATGGTAGCCAGGGGCTCGGCTTCAACCCATTTGGTGGAGTAGTCGATGGCAACAATAAGGTACTTTCTATTTCTTATTGCTTGAGGGAAGGGGCCGGGGAGATCCATGCCCCACTTGGTGAGGCACCAAGGGCTACTGAGGGCTAACAGGGTTGTGGCTAGTTGGTGGGAGATTTTGGAGTGTCTCTGGCACCGGTCGCATTTTCGCTCCAGCTCGGCTGCATCCTTCTAAACTATCGACCAAAAATACCCTTGCCTTAATGCTTTCTGGGCCAAGGCTCAGTCTCCGAGGTGGTTGCCGTAGATGCCTTTGTGAATCTCTCATAGAACATACTCACCCTCCTCCTAGCAGAGGCATCAGAGGTAGGGCAGGGTAAAAGATCTTCGGTACAGCTTCCCTTCGAGCAAAGTGTAAAGGGTGGCTTGCCATCAAAGTCGTCTGGCTTGGTATTTGTCATCAGGCAGCTGCTCGGTCAAAAGGAAGGCAGTGATGGGATCCATTCAAGATGGCTCAGCTTGCACTAGGAGAACTTGAACTTCATGATGGGGCAAGCAAGCTTCTCCACTCGGATGGTGCGGCCGAGGGATGCGTCAAAGGTGCTTGCCAAATTTGATAGGGCATCAACTCTTATGTTCTCAAATCATGGGACTAGTCACAGAGAGAAGTGCTGGAAGTGGTGGGCGAGCTCTAGCACCTTAGCTAGGTATTTGGCCATGCTCTACTCCCTGGCCTCATAGTCACCGTTGACTTGGTTCACTGCCAATTGGTAGTCGCTGAAGACCTCAATGTGTTGGAAGTCGAGGTCTTTCACAAGCTGTAATCTGGCGAGAAGGGCTTCGTACTCGGGCTCATTGTTGGATGCAGAGAATTTGAACCTCAACACATACTCTACTTCGGTGTTTTCCGAGGTGAGGAGTATGAGGCCGGATCCACTTCCCTTGGAGTTGGATGATCCATCAACAAATAGCATCCAAGTAGGTCAAGCTCCCTCAGCCAATCGATGCCTTTCTTCCTCTTCTTCCTCTGGGGCATGAAGAAGGGCTCGACTAAGGCGCACTTCACCACGAAGTCAGCCAAGGCTTGTGCTTTGATTGTAGGTCTCGGCTGGTACTGGAGGTCGAACTCAGACAGCTCAATGGCTCACTTGATTAGTCGTCCCAAGGCATCAAGCTTGGAAAGGATGGTTTTGAGGGGTTGATTGGTCAGGACCATGATGGTGTGGGCTTGAAAATACGGCCTGAGATTTCTGGTTGAGACCACTAAGGCAAAGGCCAACTTCTCCACTTTGGGATATTGGGTCTCAGTGTTGTAGAGAACCTTGCTGACATAGTAGATTAGTCTCTATACTCCATCTTCTATGATCAGTATTGAGCCGATGGCCTCATCCCCGGCTGAGAGATATAGGTACAACACATCTCCTGGGAGTGGCCGAGTGAGGAAGGGAGGCGAGGTGAGGTAGGACTTCAGTTCTTCAAAAGCGTGCTTGCACTCTTCTGTCCATATAAAGCTCTTCAATTTCTTGATGGCCCAAAAGAAGGACAAACAACGGTCAGCCAACTTCGACATGAAGCGGTTAAGGACAGCCACTCGGTCGATAAGTCTTTGGGTTTTCTTAACCGACTGAGGTGGTGCAATTTCCAAGATAGCTCGGATCATCCCTGGGTTAGCCTTTATACCTCATGCATGATGACAAAGCCTAGGAACTTGTCTAATGTGACACCGAAGGCACACTTGTTGGGGTTAAGCTTCATGTTGTATGTCCACAAGGTGTCAAAGGTCCCGGCTAAGTCCGAGGTGTGTTGGTCGAATTTCAGGCTTTTCACCACTATGTCATCCACGTAGGATTCAATGTTTCTCTCCATCTGGTGCATGAAAACTTTGTTTATGAGGCGCTGATAAGTAGCCCCTTCATTTTTGAGGTCAAAGGGCATGACCTTGTAACTATATGTGCCATTCTCAGTGATGAATGAGGTCTTCTCTTCGTCCTCAGGGTGCATATTGATCTGGTTATATCCGGAGAAGGCATCTATGAAGCTGAGTAGCTTGTACCCTATAGTGGCGACGACGAGGTGGTCTATCCTCGACAAAGGAAAACTTTCTTTGGGGCAAGCTCGGTTAAGGTCTGTGAAGTCAATACAAATCTGCCATTTCCCACAAGCTTTCTTTACCATAACCACATTTGGTAACTAGTTACGGTAATGTACCTCTTGGGTGAAGCCAACGTCGAGTAGCTTGTCAACTTCCTCTCCTATTTACTTCCATCGCTCTGGTTCAAAGTTCCTCTTTCTTTGTCAAACTGGCCAAGAACTTGGCTCCACGCTAAGGCTTGTGAGTAATGACTGAAGGGTCAATTCCGGGTATGTCAATGGTAGACCAAGAATAGACATCGGCATTAGTTCTGAGGAAACTTACCAGTTTAGACAAGCTTTCTGGAGGAAGTTTGGACCCGACACAGACTATTTTCTTGAGCTCGACCTCATCTAGGGGGATCGAGATGAGGTCCTCGGCCGATTGGCCTCAACTTGCTGGTTCCTCCCTAAGGTCGAGGCCCTCAAGTGGTAGGGCTTCCTTATTCTTACCCTTCAGTGCTGCCATGTAACACTGGCGGGCAACTTGTTGATCCCCCCGAACAACTCCGATGCCATGCTCAGTGGGGAACTTGAGGTCGAGGTGGTAGGAGGAGATGACTGCCTTTAGTTCGTGGAGGGTCAACCTTCCGATGATGGTATTGTAGGGGGACTCGATCCTCATGACTAGGAACTCATTCATCCTCGTCACCTACCAAGGTTTCATCTCTACCATGACTAGCAGGGTGATTTTTCCCTCCGGTCTGACCACATTCCCGAAGAAATCGATGAGTGGCACGTCGGTGGGCTAAAAGGTGCTCGGGCACCAACTTCATCCTTTCAAATGCATCGTAGAAGAGGATGTTGGCCGAGGAGCCACTGTCCACCAAGATCCTCTTCACTATAAAATTTGCTACGATGGCCAATACTATGAGCGTGTTGTCATGGGGAACTAAGATCCCCTTTAAGTCCTCATTTGTAAATGTGAGGGCTTCTTCTTACTTTGACTTCTTGGGAGTCAGCCCCTGGATGTTTAGTCGCCTAGCATAGGCCTTGTGGGCTGAAGATGAGTCTCCACCCAAGGCCGTGCCCCCAACAATGACATCTATGATGCCGGCTAACTGTTGTTGATGTTGTTGCTGTGAGGATGAGGCACCAACCTCTCCCCCCAAATACTGCTTCAGATGGTTGCAATGGGATCTTGGCTACTGAGGACTTGAGGGTTGAGCCCAATAGAAGGTCATTGATAGTAGCATGCATGGAGACCATGGAATCGAGGTCCCAGACCTCAAATTCTTTTTTCTTAAAGTGGTCAATATAGGACCGCAAGCTCTTGCAACACTTCTGTCGGACGGCCATAAGGGAGATGACACTCTTTTAGCATCACTTGCTATTGATTAAGTGGGCAAGGAAGAGGCTAGCGAACTGCTCCCACAAACTAATGGAGTGAGGAGGGAGCCCAGAGAACCATTGGTGGGCTGCCCCTTTGAAGGTCGCCTGGAAAGTCCAGCATGTTAGGGCGTCAGAGTATATATAAAGGAGCATGAACGCCTTGAAACTTTCTAGGTGGTCATCCAGGTCAGTCATCCCATCAAACATTTCAAGCATAGGTTCTTTGAAGTGTAGGGGAAGAGGCTCAGAGATGATGTTCGAGGTGAAGTGATCCGTCCTCCCGGATGAATGATTAAGGCTAGACGAGGTTGTGGCTCGTTCTCTTTGACTTGGTGGAGCTCATCCTTGACGATGCCGAGCTGCGCCTGTAGGTCAACAATTTTTTGGTCAAGGGGGGCCTGGGCCCCATCCCGGTTCTCTCGGACTCGATAGGGATTGGCCTGGTTCCCAAAATACTTTGATGCTGGCCCGTGTCCATTCCTTCCGGTCTGTCTGTCATTTAGGAGGTCTCGGACGTCCGAGACGTGAAAGGGAGAGGCATGGTGTTGGCCCTCGACCCTCGAGAGGGGCCTATGATGGCCTGATCACCCACTTTCATCTTGGGAATTCTCTCTTCGGCGGTGGTGATGATGCTCTGGGTCTCGGCGATGATCGTGAGACTATGCGGATTCTCCCCCTTTTTGGCTAGGGGGTCGTGAGGTCCTTGGTGACTAACGGGCGCATCAGCTACTGTCGGGCTCTAAGGGGTCGGCCCTGTTGGGTTCGAGTATCCGACATAATGTGCTCACCATGGTGCCCCAAGCTTCTAGCTGGATGGCTTCCCTGAGGGTGGCCTCTTGTCGGGCGCCCCACCTCGTCCAGCCACTACGCGAGGTTGTCGAGCCGGTCAATGACTACTTGAAACTGGTCCATCGTGACCAGGTTCTAAGTGTTCCTGGTGCTTCTTGCCATGTCAACTGAAGCTTTGGCTTAGGAGTTAATTCTTTTAAGTTTGAGTGAGGATAAGTTTAATTGAGGGAAGTCTTAGCGGTGTCACCACAAACGACGCCAATTGTTGTCGGTCAAAATGGGCTGAGGGCAACACTATCAATTTGCTCCCAAGCCGAGGTGTGGTTGAGTAGTCCGAGGCCTAGAGTGGCCGAGGGCTGGTAGGCTCATCCCGCGAGGAGTAAAGAAGAGAGACGTCAGAGGCCCCGGGTTGGTACCCAAGGCAGAGACTTCGACGGTCAAGTTAGTATGAGAGTAGGGCAAGGTGGACGAGGCTTGAGGTGTGAACACTCAGACAAGGCCACAAATGAGACTAAGAGTTCTCATGTTCTTGTTCTTGATTCTAAATTCTAGTCCTTTATCTTGAGAGGTTTGCCTCCTATTTATACTTGAGGCCACTGGAGGTAGATGGGCTCTAACAGTCCGGATGTGGTCCGTATGCGAGGGGCGCAATCATCCAAGGTCGCCAAGTCCGACCGCACCATTGGTTCCATAATGCATGTCGAGCCTTATTCACGTGTGCCCAGAGCACCTCCATCAAACACATGCAAGCCCCCCTATTGGGAAAGGCCATGTCCACCTACATCATAAAGAATGCAGGATTAAATCCAAATCCAAGATTCTTAAAACTTTATAAGATCTTGTATCAAGACTTTGATTTCAATGTTCAATAATCAGATCAGTTTTCTTGTTTATGGAATATATGGGAAACATATCTTGTGATTTTGTAGTACGATTAATGATAGCAAGTCCAAGTAGCACTACAAGAAAAATGGTCTAACCCTATGGTCCTTTTGACTGCCGCTATAGGGATATTTGAGGTGGTGGTCTTTCAAAAACCGCTGCCTACATTGGTTTTAAAAGCTCATCCGGTGGATTTTACAATGAACCGAAATTAAACTGGTCTAATCTTACCCGGTGAGGAGAAATGCAGGGAGGCAAAAAATTTTTTCTCCCGTGCAAAGTCTCCTTATGTTCGACAAGACAGAAGGTTCTCTTTCTCATTGGAGAGAACCTTGTAGAGAATTTTTGAAGAAGACAAACTTTTTTCTTCACAAGAAAGAAAAATTGTAGAGTAGAATTATTGTTCGTGCAAGGTAGCAAAGCTTTTATTCTTCATTGGAGAAGGGGAAAGATCCCTTTGTGTTTGATAAGGAGGAAATTTCAAGCAAGCACTGACCTTTGTTCGTTCGAGCAAGAGAGGAGAAGGTAATACTCTAACCCTTCTTTTAATCATTTTCATAATTAGTGGCAGTGAACAGTGAGAAGTGAGAACCAACTAACCATCTTCCTCCTCTGTTATTCTCTCCATTTTTGCTCCTTCTTTCTTTTTTTCTCAACAAATCCCTCATTTCCCTTCATCTTCTTCATTGGTAGTTAGCGAGTCTTGAATCCTATTAGATTATCCCCTTTGATTGTTTCATTACAGTAGTATGATTAAATTTGTTCATAAGATATGCTATATGTTTTCTTAGTTGATGTCTAGCATAAGAACGAATGTGGTAAAATTGATTTGTTGGACTGATTTAGCTTTACAATTTTGGAAGGTCAAAAGTAAAAAATAATAATAACATCATCAAAATAAATAAAAAAAAAGAGAAAAGAGAAGGAAAGTAGAGAATGATTAAAAATACGTAACAAAACAGAGATGATCTTTCCGTTTGCAAAATAAGGGTGAAAAGGGTTGATTAGCCATGCTGAAAAGGGTTGATCAACCATGATGAATAAACTCAAGTGTAAGAAAAAATGAAAGAGTAAAAAAAACAGAAATAATAATAAGATAGAATAATAAATAAATTTGGTAAGTGGAGGTGAAATGGAGATGCTGATTCTACATATTCCATTGTATTTAGGTGATAAGTGAGCATAAAAAGTCATTAAATGAAACATCAATAAAAGATTAATTAAAATTAAAAAATTTAAATTAGAAAGAAAATAAATTAATACAAATAGAACAAATAAATGGCCAATCCATAAGAGACCCTAAATATGGCAAACCAAATTTAGAAATAATATTTTTTTAACAACTTTTAGAGATGCATGACCAAGCCGCTAATGCCATTCTTCAAAAGAAGCTTTCTTGCCTACAAGAGCTTCTAAGTTGTTTGTCTTGTGTTGAACTAACCTGGGAAACTGATAAAGTCCATCTCTATTGGGTCCTCGAAGTAAAACTCTCCCCATTTGGTCCTTCAAGACAAAGAAATCTGGGTGAAACTCAAAAATCAAATTATTATCCTTGGTAAATTTACTTATTGAAAGCAGATTTTTTGTAAGAGCAGGAACATGAAAGACATTCTTCAAGACAAATTCATTATTATTGCAAACAAGAGAGGCCAATCCAATATTATCTATCACCAAACTTGTTCTATTACCAATCTTGACTTGAGCATTACCTTGATAATCATATCTAATTTGTAAGTTATTAGCATCTGGTGTCATATGAAGGGTGGCGCCACTATCCAGATAAAATATTGGATCTAACCTAGAAACAGAGCCATTGTGTGATATTCTACTGTGAAAGGCTACATGATCTGGTGGATTTGAGTTGTTCTCTCCTTGATAAGAGAGATCATACCATTTGTAACATTTCAATGCTGCATGACCCAGTTTGTTACAAAGTTGATAGATAATGGTGTTTCCTCTTCCATGACCTTGTCCACGACCAGAGGGCTAACTGCCACATCCCCTACCTTTGCCATGATTATAGCTTCCTCTATTTTGATTATAGAAATTATGATAAGATTGAAAATTATTGGTCGAATTTTTAATATTATTTGTTGCAAAATTTGCATTAGGATTTTCACCAAAAAAATGTGTTGCAGAAGCCAGGCTCCATGACTCAAGAGAAGTCCAAGAACATCACTAATACTAATTCAATTTGTTATTGCTGTAATAAGATATTCATACTCACTACCCAAGCTAGATAGGATGTATAAAACCATATCTTCTTTTGCTACTAGTTCTGATACTGTAGAAAGATTATCTGCAATTGCTTTAGCTTTCTGAACATAGTCACTGATTGACAAATTTCCCTTCTTGAGATTTTGAAGTTGGCGCCTAAGTTGTAGTAACCTGGACCGAGAATGTGAGGAGAAGGATTTTTCCAGGGCACTCCAAACTTCAACAATTGTAGAGAGTCCAAGAACTTGTGCTAGAACTCCCTCAGTTAGAGATGCCACAAGCCAACTTAAGACAAGTTGATATAAATGTACCCAAGTAGAAAAAGCTGGGTTAGGAATTCTCTTATTGCTATCAATAAGATCCTAAATCTCTTCTGGAGGAGGCTTGGCTGATTCATCAATTAGTCACATTAGCTTGTGAGCTCGAAGTACTGGTAGCAGTTGAGCTTTCCAAAGAAGAAAATTTACCCCATTGAGCTTGATTATCAGATAATGGGAAATGTTGGGAATGGAGCTGACATTCATTGGCAATGAAGGACACTGTGAAAAAGACAATCTTGAGGTCATTGCTTCAGATACATTAGTAGTGTTGGTAAACAAGGTTGTGTTGTAAAGACTAGGCTCTGATACCAAGTTAAAGTCTAATGAAGAGAAAGACAATAATTCTAAAAGAATGGGTTGAACTTCATTGACATTGATTTTATTGTACAAAGGTATTAGATACAAAACAATGGAGAATATCTGGAAAATAATTACAAGAATAGAAAATTCAATCAAGGTAATTAGCCTAGCTAAGAAACTTCCTAATGAGAAAGTTTCCTTTTCATTCTAGCCGGTCACTCTATAGTAACTTCTTCATCTTTGGTAGGAGATCCTTCTAGAGTAACAACTCTCTTTTTGGTAGGAGGAATAGAGTTGGTCGATCCCTCAATATTCTCAATACATCATATAAGAGTGGTCCATGATGGCTTGACTGGGCAGTGGATATTGTTGTCTATTACTATTGGTAGGAGAGATTTTGAGCTCATTTAATGGTTAAGAGGGGGTTTGGTTGACCACCTTTAAATATTACTCAGTTCCTCACATCCCAGATGGCCTTTAGGATACTAGCTATACTTTCTAGGCAAAAGGCTTTGAACTCCATCTGAATAGCACGGGAGTTGGACCACCAGCTGATGATGTATGGGATCTCATTAATGGACCACTTGGGCTTGTAGACAAATGGTTCTAGCCAAGGAATATTTGAAGAAAGAATGGAGTTGTGTTTCTTCCTCACTACCACAAAGATCATAGAGAGAATTGGGGTTTAGTTCCCGCTTCCAGAGGCTGGCTTTTGTTTTAAGCTTGCCTCTTGAGAATACCGACATTAAGAGTTGCATTTGGGGGATTGTTTTTACTTTATAGAGACCAAATGAGGGACCAGTTGATGATCATAAAACTTGTTCTTGGCTGTAGGTGCGAGGTCAAGAGTCTGTAGGCCAGCCGGTTTTACTATGCATCTCTAATCAAACGAAAGCTTCCAAAGAAGCTTATCTCGTCACTACTGTTAAACAGTTGTATGCCCTTAGCTCTAATCAGATTGATGTACTTATGACATTTATTGTAAATGAATAAAGTGCATATTTGATTCATGTTCTTGTGGGGTGTTTCTGTGTAATACGCTTAAACTAGACACTTAATGAGACTCGTGTTAGTTTAGAATGTTCACAGTCGTTGGATAAGTCTGGGGAGATTTATCCTGCTAAGGCTGACACTGGTGTGCTGCCAAGTGTTGGGGTGGCCTGTCTCAGCTGCCAGGGTGAGACCCAAAGCACATGTAGTGTAGGTTTACTTGAAACCCTGAACCGGACCAGATTTCCAGTATTGCCCTGGACCTTAGAGATTAGTGGGAAAAACAAGAAAGTTACAACTGACCCCTAGACTCGATTATGATACTGCACTAGGTGTCGGATTGGGCTGTCTTTGATATGCCAACCAGTGAAATCCTTAGAGTGGGTCAAAACCTGGGTATGTTGGGATAGTTCGAGAATTCATCTGAGTGGGTGATCATAGTGACAGGATCAGCCCCTTTGTCGGACAAAGGTAATAATCGGGGATGCACTCTCTCTGATGGAAACCAAGACTGTCGGAAGCCGATTTCAATCGTTGAGATTTGTTTTGCAAAATATATTTTATATACGAATATAAAAGTATATATGTTACGGTTTCAAATTGTTTGCAAAAGGTTTTAATTCTCGGGATCCATATGAGAAGAGAGTGCAACATTGTTCCTTGTAGCCAAGGGAGAGGTCCTCTCTTGTCGAGCAGTGTATGATCATTATGGGCTGAGAGGTTAAGTGTAAGACCATTGAGGGTAATACCTGATGGGCTAATCTTGCATCTGCCCATAGTCCCTACGTGTTATAAGGTGGCTTGGCCCAGGGACCACTTAGTGTAAGTGTTGGGCCCATAGAGTCCATGTGATGGGCTCAGGGGGTTCACTGGGCTTTACAGTGAATTCGGCTAGGCCTTGTAACAAAGGCTGGGCCGAACTGTTGTGGCTGATGTGTAGATCAATGCTTGGGTCCCACGCCATACAAGGAAGTCCAACCGGGCAGAAATTTGGAAGGCTAAGTGAGCACATACTCTTATTGGGCCTAAAGCCCATTTCGAACTAGGCTGATTTGATCAGTTAAAGAGGGGGTGAATCTGATATTAGATTAGCAGATAAGATAGGGTCTTACCCTATCCACTCAGAGAGTCCAAATCTGAATACAAATTCAGATCTGAAAACCTCCTAATCAGATTAGGAGAGGGTTGATCTAATCTGCAGATAAGATAAGGGTCTATCCTTATCACTTAAAGGGAATTCAGGTCCAAATATGATTTGGATCAGTAACTCCTAATGGGATTAGGAGCTGATCCCTTTAAGGTTATAAAAGGAGAAGGGGGCGGCAGCTTAGAAGATCATCACATTCAAATCAGAGAGAGATCATAGCACCCAGTGAGACTGAGCTATTTTCTCCTTGCCACCTCCTTCCTGTTGTCGCCATTACTGCAAGTTCGATCTTCTATTTCAAGAAGGAACAATCAAGATTGGATCTTGATATCAGCCTTTGGGGAAGGCTGATCTGAAGTTGTGCTCCTAGCCTCCAGCGAATTCTTGTGAAGGATTTGGTTCATTGGACGAACATTGCTGAATCTGCTCCATCCTACACTGCGTCATCTTCAATGGGAGCAGTTTTTGGTTCCTTCCTTGGGCGTAAACACCTCCATTGGGAGATACTGTTTCTCCGTATCAGGTATATCCCTCTCCTTTATATGGTTTCAGATCTGGTTTGGTTTATGGTTCAAGGTTGATCCTTGAAAATGCAGATTTTCTAAAACAGGGAATGTGATTTTCAAATGAGGGGAGAGGAAATTTTGAAATTTCGACCAACCTAACTGCAGGGTTCGGCCATCCATATGATGGATCTCTAATCCCTTCAGTGGTATCAGAGCCAAGTTCAAGTCTTGAATCGAATTAATGCAGATCTGAACCTGCGCAAAAGGGCAGAAGGCGTTCTACCCGATTTGCACAGATTAGGGTTTTATCTGGAAAATAGTTTCCTAGATAGAGGGTGAATGGTCTGAAATTAAATTTTATAAATCTGAATTTTATTTAGAATTGTTCTTTATAATTTTCTTGATTTATGGGTTGTTCGTACAACTGGAGATCGAAGTCTTGATTAGCGCAGTGAATCTGCGATTTTGCAGATTCTTGATTTATTTATTACATTTGGTCTGTAAAATAATTCTTTTTTATTTTTAGACTAAATGTATAGGATTTGGTCTGATATAACCCTAGTTATGATATGGTCTGTAAAATAATTCCCCGGCAACGGCGCCAAAAGTTTGATAGCTATGATTATATAACCCTAGCAAGTGCACTAGTTATCAAGTAGTATAAAAATATCGTTCCCACAAGGATTTAACAAAATAGGTATTAGAACTACAGCCTTCCTTAATTATTTGGACAATCGAATTTCAGATTTGAAGATAAAAACTAATAAAAAGTAGAAAAAGAAAACAAGAGCAGAAGTAACAAATGCTGAAGTATGTAACGATTGATTGAATTTGCTAGGACTTTTGGTCCACCTAACAATTCCAATGAATATTAATGTATGAGATTGCCCAAGATAATTTGTCATTCCCATAAGCTGAAGTCTTTCCAATTTTATTTAATAACCTCTCTCGAGATATACTAAAACTACTTCTATCAGGTAACCCTTCGATCTCTCGACTAGAGTTCTCAAGGTAGAAGTGCATTAAGTTCAAGGAAAAACTATTACATTCAGATGAATCATGTGTATATACCCCTATATACCATTCAATTCACACAATGAATTATGTGGTCTGCTATATGAATTCCTCTCTCGATTCATTCACATAAACCTAATTAATTAAGAGATGGTCACTCCTAATAGCATTAAGCAAGATAACTCATAGACTATATGGAAATCATTATCTTGGATAAAACAAAAATGTATTCATTGTTATGATTAGACTTTCCATAGTCCTAGCTACAAATAAACCAGTTCATACTAGAGGAAATAAAACAAACAAGAGGAAAGAAAGAACTCATGGTGTCGCCCTTAGAGCTGAGGTCTCCTCTTCTCCTTGCTGCCACCTTCTTCTTGCAGTCTTCTTGCTTTCTTGACTAATTGCTCCTCTTCTTCTTGATTGATTCAGTGGATGATAGATAGCTTGTCCCCCCCCCCTTTATATAGCTTTAGGAGGAGGGGCTCTCTCCAACTCCTCTTAGGAGATTATCCTCAAAATTAGAAAGTCCTAATCTAATCCTATTCTTATCTCTTTATCTAGTGAACTCAATCTCTTTATCTTTCTAGGATTACATCACAAGATAGGACTCTTCTCAGTTTCTTGTTCTTGCATTCGTATTAAGCTTCCTCTGCGAATTGGGCTGCTGCAAGGCTTCTATGTAAGTTGGGCTTCTGCTGCGAATTGGGCCTTCCTACGAATTTGCCCCAAATTCGGGCCCGGATTTGGCTTCGATGCAGGCCGAACCTGCGTAAGCCCAAAACATGAAAGTTGTAGCTTTCTCTCCTATCTTTCCCGTGATTCTTGAATCAGCCAAATCGGATCTTGGATACAAGAGTTAGGCCCAGATTACTGAATGGTGCCGAAACTATGAAAAATCATCTGATTTGCCTTGCTTTTCTCCTGATGCCTTCTTTCATGTCTTGAACCGAAATACAAGAAATATGAGTCCAACTAAGCACTAATTCAGTATAAAAGACTGAATATTTGGGGATAAAAATATGATAAATTTTATTCTCATCAATATTAATAGAAATTTTAGGGTTTCTATTTTATTATTTTTTGGATCGAAGATGGCGGCGCAGGAAGGAGATTTCGCAGATGGGGATATTGCAATCTGTGATTTGTAGTTTATGAAACTGCATTCTGTGATCTAACCTCTGTTTTGTAGGATGTGATGTGCGAACAGTCCTCTTTGACTGATTCTTGCTTTTCTTTGATCAGCATTTAATTTCAGATCATTTTCTTGGATTAAATCTTTAATTAAAGATCAAACCCTAGACCCATTCGAACCAGATTGGTCCAAACTGGTTGGACCGAATCTAATGTTCGATGGAGGCAGACTGTCAGCCCTAATTTCCCACTGATGGGCCTAAGGCTTGATAATTAACTAAGAGTTTAATTCGGCCCAACCTGTAAAGCCAGTTTTAAATTGTTAAAACTGCTAAAAGCCCACTTTTGTAGGAAAGCTATATGGGCCAAACTGCTAAACCCTAATTCGGCCCATATACCTAGATAATGTTAATTGTTAATGTTATGGATTAAAATGGGCTTTAATTATGGGTTTTACAGATATTTAATTGATTGTATCAATTTATCCCAGCATGTGATGTATGGATGTGTGATGTGCAACTTTCATGGGTCATAAGTACTTGGCCCATGCAGATTT
Source organism: Nelumbo nucifera (assembly GCF_055504915.1). Taxonomy (NCBI): domain Eukaryota; kingdom Viridiplantae; phylum Streptophyta; class Magnoliopsida; order Proteales; family Nelumbonaceae; genus Nelumbo; species Nelumbo nucifera. Next base: position 76,755,479 of record NC_142650.1, read on the forward strand.
GACAGTGGCTCTTGCGCACACCATGGCTGAATGCACATCATAGCCATGGTGTCCCTAAAGATCATTGGATGATCTCCCTCAATGGTGGGCCCCACACCTCCTGTAGAGGATACATGCTGAACCCTAACCGATTAGGGCCCACCTAAATCTGGCTTTATGAAAGTCAATGGGAGCCACTTTGGTTTGACCTAAATTAAGCTAGGGCATAATTCTTGTTCCCTCCAGCAATATGAGTGCATGTGATAAGGAGATTCATATGATGAACTCTCTAAAGGCCTTCCATCATTAGCATGAAGATGAGTCCTTCAGTAATGAGGAAACGCACCAAAAAATGGGTTGTCCATTTGCTGTTAGATTTGTTTGAGTGTTTCATAAGATGAAAGGGGCGTCATAGACTGATGTGGGAGGGGCTTCACCAGAAAATGGGAACTCTCTCATGGTACCTTGGTGTTCATGAATATGTTGGGTGAGCACTCACTGGACATAAAGGTTTAACCTAAAATGGCTCTGAACCTTGTCTGACAGAGGCCAAAGGGAAGCTCATATGATGACTATATATGATCCTTCACAGAAAGGTGGTGGGGTTTTGCAGCTGAAACAGTTGGCTCCATGCATCCTATGTGGTTTCCCACATTTCCAGAGAAAAGTCATTATCTCTGTCACTGAGATAGGAGGGAAACCTCAGAGATGAATAAATGGGAATGGAACATAGATTAAAAGCCATATCTATGTAAAGAACATGAATCAAATTAGGTTGTGGACTGATGCTTTCTCTTTTATCAGAAAATGGCAAACAGACAATTTGCAAAGCTTCTTGACGACAACAAGCTTAAGGGCCCAAACTATGTTGACTGGTACCGTAACCTTATGCTGGTCTTAACCTCTGAGAAACTGGATAAGGTGGCCAAGAATCCTGCCCTGGATCATCCGGGAGATAGGGCTTCTGAGACCCGGAGAAGATAATACCAAGAATGGGAGGAGAAAAACTCCCTTGCTCGCTGCTATATCATTGCCTCATTGGATAATCCAATACAGAGGCAGTTCGATCAGATCAAACTAGCCAATGACATATTGGACAGTCTCAAGACAATGCATGAAGAGCAGAACCGTTCTACTCAACAGAAGGTCTTGAAACAGTTCATGACCGCGTAGATGTACAAGGGCCAACAAGTTCACGACCATTGTCTTCGGATGATGGGTTATATTAACGAACTAGAGGCTCTGGGATCCGGGATGGATCTGGGTTAGACAGTTTTGTATGCCCTTAACTTCAATCAGAATGATGTACTTTATGAGTTTATTGTAAATGAATAAAAGTGCATATTTGATTCATGTTCCCTTGGTATGTTTCTGTGTAATACCCTTAAACTAGACACTTAATGAGACTCGTGTTAGTTTTGAATGTTCATAGCCAGTGGATCGGTCTGGGGAGACCTATCCTGACAAGGTTGACACTATGGTGCCACCAAGTCGGTTGGGGTGGCCTGTCTCAGCTGCTAGGGTGAGACCCTAGGCACATACAGTGTAGGATTAATTGAATCTTTGAACTGGACCAGATTTTCAGTAATGCCTAGGACCTTGGAGACTGATGGGCAAAACTGGGAAGTTACATCCGACCCCTAGACTCGATTATGATATTGCGGTAGGTGTCGGATTGGGCTGTCTTTGATGTAACAATCAGTGAGATCCCTAGTGGGGGTCAAAACCTGGGTATGTTGGGACAGTCTGAGAATTCATTTGAGTGGGTGATCATAGTGATAGGATCAGCCCCTTTGTCGGACAAAGGTAATGATCGGGGATGCACTCTCACTGATGGAAACCAAGACTGCCGGCAGTCGATTTCAACCATTGAGATTTGTTTTGCAAAGTATATTTTATATGAGATATAAAAGTATATATATTAAGGTTTCTAAAATGTTTGCAAGAAGGTTTTAATTCCTGGGATCCATATAAGTATAGAGTGCAACACTGTTCCTTGCAGCCGAGGGAGAGGTCCTCTCTTGTCGGGCAGTGTATGATCATTATGGGCTAAGAGGTTAAGTGTAAGACCATTGAGGATAATACCTGATGGGCTAATCTTGCATCTGCCCACAGTCCCTGGGTGTTACAAGGTGGCTTGGCCCAGGGACCACTTAGGGTAAGTGTTGGGCCCATAGAGCCCATTTGATGGGTTTTAGGGGGTGCACTGTCCATAACAGTGTATTCGGCCAGGCCTTGTAACAAAGGCTGGGCCGAACCGATGTGGCTGATGTGTAGATCAATGCTTGGGTCCCACGCCATACAAGGAAGCCCAACTGGGCAGTAGTTAGGAAGGTTAAGTGAGCACATAAGCTTAATGGGCCTAAAGCCCATTTTGAACTGGGCTATTTTATTAGTTAATAATGGGGGGAATTCTGAGATGGATTAGCAGATAGGATAGGGTCTTGACCCTATCCACTCATAGAGTCAAGATCTGAATGTGATTCAGATCTAGAAACCTCCTAATAGGATTAGGAGAAAGCTAATCTAATCTGCAGATAAGATAAGGGTTTATCCCTATCACCTAAAAGGGGTCTTATCCAAATATGATTTGGATAAGCAGCTCCTAATTGGATTAGGAGCTGATCTTTTAGGTTAACAAAAGAAGGAGGGGGCGGCAGCCATTAGGAGACACACAATCAGATTTTCTTCAGTGCTAAAATCACAAGAAGAGAGAATTCTGCACCCTGCGAATTCTTTCTTGCCGCCCTGTTTTGCCAGGTCGATCTCCACCAGTGGGAGAAGTCAAGATTTGATCTTGACATCAGTTCTTAGAGGAAGAATTGATAGGAAGTTGTGCTCATGTGCCATCCTGCTATTTCTTGCGAATGACAGAGTTCTTGGAGAAGAACATTGCTGATTCTGCTCCATCCTGCACTGCCCCATCTTCAGTGGTAGCAGATTTTGGATCCTTCCTTGGGTGTGAACATCTCCATTGGGAGATACTGTTTCTTCGTATCAAGTCTAATCCTCTCCTACTCTTTTTGGTTTAGATCTGGTTCAATTTATGGTTCAAAAATGATCCTTGAAAATATGATTATCTAAATAGGGAATGCGATTCCCAGTTGAAGGGAGAGAAATTTTTGAAATTCGCCCCCTTATTCCGCAATCTTTGGGCGTCAATGGGATGGATCTCTCATCCCTTCAGTGGTATCAGAAACATGGTTCAAATCTTGAACCAATTTGTTTTAGATCTGAACCTGCGCAAATGGGCAGAAGGCGTTCTACCCGATTTGCGTAGATATGGGTTTTGGGAAATTTGTTCCCAAAATTAATGGGTGAATAATCTGAAATTAATTTTATATAAATCTGATTATTATTTAGAACTGTTCTTTATGATTTTCTTGATTTATGGGCTGTTCATACAAGAGGAGATCGAATTCTTGGTTTGTGCAGGGAACCTACAAGATTTGTAGTTTCTTGATTTATTCATTACATTTGGTCTGTAAATAATTTTTTTATTTTCTAGACTCAATGTATTAGGTATTCGATCTGATGTAATATTAATAGAAATAGGATTTCTATTTAAAATATTTTGGATCGAAGATGGCGGCGCAAAAAAAGGAGATTTCGCAAATGGGAGAACTACAATCTCCGATTTGCAGTTTATGAAACTGCAAACTATGATCTAACCTCTGTTTTGCAAGATGGATTGTGCGAACAACCCTGATTGACTGATTCTTGATTTTCTTTTATCAGTATTTAATTTCAGATTATTTTCTTGAATTAAAGATCAAACCCTAGACCCATTCGAACCAAGATTGGTTCAAACTGTTTGGACCAAATCTAGGGTTTAATCAAGGCTGAAAGTCAGCCCTAATTTTCCCACTAATGGGTCTGAGGATTGATGTTTAATTAAATAGTTAATTCGGCCCAACCTGTAAAGGCCCAGTTTTAAATAGTTAAAACTGCTAAAAGCCCATTTAACATTTAAAGCTATATGGGCTGAACCATTCGGCCCATATACCTAGATAATATTAATGGTTAATATTATGGATTTAAAATGGGCTTAAAATGGGCCTTACAGATGATTAATTGATTGAATCAATTTATCCCTGCATGTGATGTATGGATGTGTGATGTGCTACGTACATGGGCCATAAGTGCTTGGCCCATGCTCAATCAACAGTGGCTCTTGTGCACAACATGACTAAATGCACATCATTGCCATGGTGTCCCTTTTGGTCATTGGATGACCTCCGTGAGTAGTGGGCCCCACACCTCATCAAGAGGTTACGTGCGGAACCCTAGCCGATTTAGGCTCACCGAAATCTAGCTTCATGAAAGTCAGTGGGAGCCACTTTGGTTTGACCTAAAATAAGAACTAGGGCGTAATTAACTGTTCCCTCCAGCTAATATGAGTGCATATGATAGGGAGATTCATATAATGAACTCTCTAAAGGCCTTCCATCATTAGCATGAGGATGGGTCCTTCAGTAATGAGGAAATGCACCAGAAAATGGGCTATCCATTTGCTGTTGGACTTGTCTAAGTGTTTCATAAGATGATAGGGGCGTCATAGACCGATGTGGGAGGGGCTTCACCAGAAAATGGGAACTCTCTCACGGTACCATGGCGTTCATGAATATGATGGGTAAGCACTCACTGGATAGAAATGTTTACCTGAAAACGGCTCTGAACCTTGTCTGACAGAGGTCAAAGGGAAAACTCATATGATGAGTGGATATAATCCTTCACAGAAAGGTGGTGGGGTTATGCAACTAAAACAGTTGGCTCCATGCACCCTATGTGATTTCCCACATTTCCAGAGATGACCCGTAGTCTCCGTCACTGAGAAAGGAGGGAAATCTCAGAGATGACTAAATGGAAATGGAACATAGATTAAAATCCATATCTATGAAATGAACATGAATCAAATTAGGTTGCGGACTGATGTTTGCTCTTTTATCAGAAAATGGCAAATGGATCATTTGCAAAATTGCTTGATGACAACAAGTTGAAGGGCCCAAACTATGACGACTGGTACAGGAACCTTATGTTGGTCTTAACCTCTGAAAAGTTGGATAAGGTAGCCAAGAATCCTGCCCCAAATCGTCCGGGAGATAGGGCTTCCGAGGCCCGGAGAAGAGAATACCAAGAATGGGAGGAGAAAAACTCCCTTGCCCGCTGCTATATCATTGCCTCTTTAGACAATCCTATTCAGAGGCAGTTCGATCAGATTGAACTAGCTAAGGACGTACTGAACAGTCTGAAGACAATGTACGAAGAGCAGAATCGTTCTACTCGGCAAAAGGTCTTGAAACAGTTCATGACCGCGAAGATGTCCAAGGGCCAATAGGTTCACGACCTTTGTCTTCGGATATAGTTAATCCCACTTGTCTGTGGCATTACCGACTTGGCCACATCGGTGTTGACCGAATCACAAGGTTGGTAAAGGATGGTCCTTTGGATTTTCTAACTGTAGAAGATCTTCCCACCTGTAAGCCTTGCCTATAGGGCAAGATGACGAAATGGCCATTTAATGGTAAGCCTGAAAGATGTACAAGCACTCTTCACCTAATACATACTAATGTATGTGGTCCCCTGAGTGTTAGGACACCGAATCAACACGTGTATTTCATCACCTTCACAGATGATTTTCCATGATATGGTTACGTGTATCTAATGAGACACAAGTCTGAATCCTTTGAAAAGTTCAAAGAGTTTAGACAAGAGGTCGAGAAACACTTAGGGAGAGATTAAAGCCCTTCGATCAGATCGAGGTGGCGAATATCTCTCTGACGAATTCATAGACTACTTACAGGACAATGGGATAGTATCACAATTAGCTCCTCCTGCTACACCACAACTTAACGGTGTTTCAGAGAGGAGGAATAGGACCTTATTGGATATGGTCCGGTCACTTCTCATACACTCAGAGTTACCCACATCCTTTTGGGGCTTTCATTAGAGACTGCGTTTTACGTGCTGAATCGGGTTCCAACCAAATCGGTTCTGAATACTCCATATAAACTTTGGACCGGAAAGAAACCAAGTGTCAGACACTTGAAGATTTGGGGTTTTCCAGCACACGTTAAAAGAATGAGTGCAGACAAGTTGGAATCCAAGACCAGTCGTTGCCTATTTGCAGGCTCCCAAAAGGCTCTGTAGGTTATCTATTCTATGACCCAAGTGAGCAGAAATTGTTCTGCAGTCGAAATGCGCAATTCATGGAAACCGATTACATCCTAGACACCCATCGTCAGGAAATTGTTCTTGATGAGGAGAGCTCAGGAGCAGTGGGAGATGTCCCACAAATTCCAGGTAGTGACCAACCTAGAAGATCCACTCGGGTATCCAAGCCACCAGTCCGTTATGGTTATGACCAGGATAGTTACCTGGTGGAAACCTTGACTAGTGAGGAGGATCCCGTGACTTACGCGGAAGCTATGTTGGACATAGATTTCCAGAAGTGGGTGGAGGCCATGAGGGCAGAGATAGACTCAATGGAGACCAATGGAGTCTGGACTCTAGTAGATCCGCCCTCCGGTGTAAAAGCAATCGGTTGCAAATGGATTTACAAGAGGAAGATGGGCCCCGATGGTAGGGTTGAGACCTTCAAAGCTCATCTGGTGGCGAAAGGACTCAGAAAGAGGGCATCGATTATGAGAAAACCTTTTCACCTGTGGCCATGCTTAAATCCATTAGGATCCTGCTAGCGGTAGCAGCACACCATGATTATGAGATTTGGCAGATGGATGTCAAAACAACATTCCTGAACGGAGATCTTACTGAAGATATCTATATGCAGCAGCCGCAAGGCTTCATTGCTGCAGGTCAGGAAAACATGGTATGTAAACTTAACTGATCCATTTATGGACTTAAGCAAGCTTCTAGAAGTTGGAACATCCGTTTTGACTCTACTATCAAATCGTTTGACTTCGAGCAGAATCCGGATGAACCCTGTGTCTACAGGAAGTACAGTGGAGATAAGGTTACCTTCTTGGTTCTGTATGAAGATGACATTCTACTCATTGGGAATGATGTAGGAATGTTAACTATGGTGAAAGTATGGCTATCACAACAATTCTCCATGAAAGATCTTGGAGAAGCCTCCTATATACTGGGTCTTCGACTCTATAGAGATAGATCGAAGCGGATAATAGGATTATCCCAATCTGCTTACATTGACAAAATAGTCAAGAGATACAGCATGGAAAACTCCAAGAAAGGAAATGTTCATTTTAGGCACGGAGTCACTCTATCCAAGAAGATGTCTCCCAATACTTCTGAGGAGATTGATGGCATGAAAGACGTTCCCTATGCCTCTGCCGTAGGGAGCATCATGTATGCCATGCTGTGCACTCATCCTGACATAGCTCGGGCAGTGAGTGTAGTACGCAGATTTCAGGCCAACCCAGGGCAGGAGCATTGGACTGCTATGAAAAACATACTTAAGTACCTTCGAAGGACAAAAGAGTTTTGTATAGTATTCGACGGTAGCTCACTACAGATCCAAGGGTATACAGATGCCGATTTCCAGTCGAATCTAGATGATAGAAAGTCTACATCTGGATATGTTTTCACGATAGGATCGTGTGTTATTTCCTGAATGTCAGCAAACGGGGGTCCTAAGTAGCAAATTAATAGTCCACAACCCAAGCCGAAAGCATCGCCGTATGTGAGGCTGCCTTATGAATGAAGGTGTTCATTCCTGAATTTGGAATTCAACACATCACCCATTCCACTGTTGTATGACAACGCTGGACCTACGGGAGGATGGTGCGAAGAGGTAGCATCAGCGGAGAATGTAGTAGACCCATTGACTAAGCCACTGACACAGAAAGTGTTTATGAAACATGAGGAAAGCATGGGACTCCGGCTAGTACCTGATTGGAGCTAATTGCAAGTGGGAGCTGTTAGACAGTTTTGTATGCCCTTAGCTTCAATCAGAATGATGTACTTTATGAGTTTATTGTAAATGAATAAAAGTGCATATTTGATTCATGTTCCCTTGGTATGTTTCTGTGTAATACCTTTAAACTGGACACTTAATGAGACTCGTGTTAGTTTAGAATGTTCACAACCAGCGGATTGGTCTGGGGAGACCTATCCTGACAAGGTTGACACTGCGGTGCCACCAAGTCGGTTGGGATGGCCTATCTCAGCTGCCAGGGTGAGACCCTAGGCACATACAATGTAGGATTAAGTGAATCTTTGAACTAGACCTGATATCCAGTATTGCCCTGGACCTTAGAGATTGATGGGCAAAAGTAGAAAGTTACACCCGACCCCTAGACTTGATTATGATACTGCACTAGGTGTCGGATTGGACTGTCTTTGATGTACCAATCAGTGAGATCCTTAGTGGGGGTCAAAACCTGGGTATGTTGGTACAGTCTGAGAATTCATCTGAGTGGGTGATCATAGTGACAGGATCAGCCCCTTTGTCGGACAAAGGTAATGATCGGGGATGCACTCTCACTGAAGGAAACCAAGACAGCTGGCAGCCGATTTCAACCGTTGAGATTTGTTTTGCAAAGTATATTTTATATGAGATATAAAAGTATATATATTATGGTTTCTAAAATGTTTGCAAGAAGGTTTTAATTCCCGGGATCCATATAAGTAGAGAGTGCAACACTGTTCCTTGCAACCGAGGGTGAGGTCCTGTCTTGTCGGGCAGTGTATGATCATTATGGGCTGAGAGGTTAAGTGTAAGACCATTGAAGATAATACCTGATGGGCTAATCTTGCATCTGCCCATAGTCCCTGGGTGTTACAAGGTGGCTTGGCCCAGGGACCACTTAGGGTAAGTGTTGGGCCCATAGAGCCCATTTGATGGGTTTCAGGGGGTGCATTGTCCATAACAGTGTATTCGGCCAGGCCTTGTAACAAAGTCTGAGCCGAACCCATAAGGGTGATGTGTAGATCAATGCTTGGGTCCCACGCCATACAAGGAAGCCCAACTGGGCGGCAATTAGGAAGGTTAAGTGAGCACATAAGCTTAATGGGCCTAAAGCCCATTTTGAACTGGGCTATTTTATTAGTTAATAATGGAGGGAATTCTGAGATGGATTAGCAGATAGGATAGGGTCTTGACCCTATCCACTCATAGAGTCCAGATCTGAATGTGATTCAGATCTAGAAACCTCCTAATGAGATTAGGAGAAAGCTAATCTAATCTGCAGATAAGATAAGGGTTTATCCCTATCACCTAAAAGGGGTCTTATCCAAATATGATTTGGATAAGCAACTCCTAATTGGATTAGGAGCTGATATTTTAGGTTAACAAAAGAAGGAGGGGGTGGCAGCCTTTAGGAGACACACAATCAGATTTTCTTCTGTGCTGAAATCACAAGAAGAGAGAATTCTGCACCCTGCGAATTCTTTCTTGCCGCCTCCCTATTCTTGCCACCCTATTTTGCCAGTTCGATCTCCACCAGTGGGAGAAGTCAAGATTTGATCTTGACATCAGTTCTTGGTGGAAGAATTGATAGGAAGTTGTGCTCGCGTGCCATCCTGTTGTTTCTTGCGAAGGACAGAGTTCTTGGAGAAGAACATTGCTGATTCTGCTCCTTCCTGCACTGCGCCTTCTTCAGTGGGGGCAGATTTTGGATCCTTCCTTGGGTGTGAACACCTCCATTGGGAGATACTGTTTCTCCGTATCAGGTATAATCCTCTCCTACTCTTTTTGGTTCAGATCTGGTTCAGTTTATGGTTCAAGAATGATCCTTGAAAATATGATTTTCTAAATAGGGAATGCGATTCCCAGTTGAAGGGAGAGAAATTTTTGAAATTCGCCCCCTTATTCCGCAATCTTTGGGCGTCCCTGGGATGGATCTCTCATCCCTTCATCTGGTAACCTAGATTGATGCTATTCTCAACTCTTTGCCTCCGTCCTTTAATCCATTCTTCATGAAATACAACATGAACAAGCTGAAGGTTAACTTGCAGGAACTCAACAATATGTTGCAGAGGGCCGAAGAATTGATTAAGAAGGATGAACCCATTGCCATGCTTGTTGAAATAGGCAAATCGGGCAAGAAAATGAGGGCAAAGAGAAAGCCCCAGAATAAGGTCACCAAACCCAAGAAGCAGAGGAAAGACTTGGCATCAGATGCCTGTTACTATTGCAAGCAGACCGGCCACAGGAAGAGGAATTGTCCTCAATACCTGGAATCCAAGAAAGGTAATTTCGAATCTTGTGTTATAGAAACCAATTTGTTGGTTGCTTCTGCATCCTGTTGTATTGACTCCGGGGCTTCAACTCATGCGTGTAACTCACGGAAGGGGTTCAAGGTAAGCAGAAGTCTGAGTGAAGGAGAAGTAACACTTTACTTGGGGACTTCTGCAAGTGTTGCAGCTGCGGCCATAGGAACCATAGAGTTGAATTTTAGAGAAGAAAAAATTGTACTCAAAGATTTTCTTTTTGTACAGAATTTAAGAAGAAATTTGATTTTTGTCTCAAAACTGTGTGCTGATGGTTATTCTGTCTTATTTAGTAATACGATTACTATTAAAATAAACAACAGATTCATCGCATATGGGGAACTGGAGAATGGTCTCTTTGTTCTACATCCTTCTCTAGAAACTAACATTGTTGAAACTACGTTAGATGATATCCCCAGGAAAAGAATCTGTGATACAGTTAATCCCACGTGCCTATGGCATTACCGAATTGGCCATATCGGTGTTGACCGTATCACAAGGTGAAAGAATGGTAGGATCCATCTAATGGACGCCATAAAGGTTGCGGAATGGGTGGGGCGAATTTCAAAAATTTCCTACCTTCTCCCAACTGGGAATCATATTCCCTGAATTTAGAATACAATATTCAAGGATCTACTTGAACCCTAATCAAACCAGATCTGTACCAAAAGATAAATGGGAGGATTATACCTGATCCGGAGAAGCAGTATCTCCCAAAGTTGGTGTTCACGCCCAAAGAATGCTCCAAGATCTGTCCCCGCTGAAGATGACACAGCTGTGGATGGAACAGAACCAGCAGGGTGCGTCCTACACACTGGATCCTTCACAAGAATCCCCTGGATGTACTAAACACTGAATTCTTTCAATCTTTCTTGCAAGACTGATGTCAAGAACTGGTTTCTTGACTTTCTTTTCTGCAAAGATCGAATCTTGCAACAATGCAGATGGCGGCGGCAGGAGGAGATCTCCAGAAACGAAAAGGCTGAACTGTTTTCTTTTCTGGAGAGTATGAGATCTAATCTCAATTCGCAGGAACCTTTCTTGCTTACCAGAACCTCTTGGATCGAAATCTGATTTCCCTCTCTTGGTTCATTCGAAATTCTCCTCTCTTTTCTTCTTGATTAAGAAATCTCCTAATTACGAGTTATCCCAATCCAAATCAGTATTTGGATAGGGGATAATCTTAATCCTTTTCCCAGATAGAGTTAGCTTACTCCTGATCTTATCAGGAGGTTACCAGATTCAAATCTGATTTGAATTTGGTCTCTAAGAGTGGATAAGGCTAAGAGCCCAATCCTTTTTGCTAACTTCAATCTCAAATTCGCCCCATTGATGGGTGATCATATCAGCCCACTTCGAAATGGGCTTTAGGCCCATTAAGTATTCAGTGTTTAATTAGTTTCCAATCTGCTGCCCAGTTGGGCTTCTTTGTATGGCGTGGGACCCAAGCATTGATCTACACACCAGCCACATGGGTTCGGCCCAGCCTTTAATACAAGGCCCAGCCAAATTCACTGAAAATCTCAATAAACCCCTTGAGTCCATCGTATGAACCCTATGGGCCCAACACTTGCATTAAGTGGTCCCTGGGCCAAGCCATCTTATAAAAACCCAGGGACTGTGGGCAGGTGCAAGATTAGTCCATCAGGTATTATCCTAAATGGTCTTACACTTAACCTCTCAGCCCTTAATGATCAAGCACTGCCCGACAAGAGAGGACCTCTCCCTCGGCTGCAAGGAACAGTGCCGCACTCTCCTCTCACATGGATCCCGGGAATTAAAATCATTTGCAAACATTTTTGAAACCGTACATATATATGTAAATATATTAATTTTGCAAAAACAAAATTCCAACGATTGAAATCAACTGCCGGCAGTTTGGTTTCCATCAGAGAGAGTGCATTCCCGATCATTACCCTTTGTCCGACAAAGTGGCTGATTCTGTCACTATGACCACCCACTCAGATGAATTCTCAAACTGCCCCAACATACCCAGGTTTTGATCCCCACTAAGGATCTCACTGATTGGCATATCAAAGGCAGCCTGATCCAACACCTAGTGAAGTGTCATAATCGAGTCTAGGGGTCAGGTGTAACTTTCCAGTTTTGCCCATCTATCTCTAAGGTCCAGGGCAAGACTGGAAATCTGGTCCGGTTCAAGGATTCAAGTAATCCCATGCTGTATGTGCCTCGGGTCTTACCCTGATGGCTGAGACAGGCCATCCCAACACTTGGTGGCACACCAGTATCAGCCTTGGCAGGATAAATCTCCCCAGACTTATCCAACGGCTGTGAACATTTAAAACTAACATGAGTCTCTACAAATGTCCAGTTTTAGGGTTTTACACAGAATTAAACCAAACAACATGAATCAAACATGCACTTTATTTATTTCCACTAAATAACAAAAGTACATCAAAATGATTGAAGCTAAGGGCATACAAAACTGTCTAACAGCTCCCACTTGCACATAGGTCCAATCTGGTACAAGCCGGAGTCCCATACTTTCCACGTGTTTCTCAAACACCTTCTGTGTCAGTGGCTTGGTCAATGGGTCTGCCACATTATCCGCTGATGCTACCTTTTGAATTAGGACGTCCCCTCTACCAACGATCTCCCGCAGTACATGGTACTTCCTCTCGATGTGCTTTGACTTCGAGTGGGCCCGAGGCTCTTTAGCCTGGGCGATCGCTCCATTGTTGTCACAAAACAACGGGATGGGTGATGTGCTGGATGGAATCGCTCCCAATTCGTGTATGAATTTCTTCATCCACACGGCTTCCTTGGCAGCTTCATTAGCGGCAATGTACTCGGCCTCGGTTGTGGAGTCTGCAGTGGACCCCTGTTTGCTGCTTTTCCAGCAAACAGCACACGATCCTATCGTGAAAATATACCCAGATGTAGACTTTCTATCATCTGGATCCGACTGGAAATCGGCATCGGTATACCCTAGAACTTGCAGTGAACTACCATCGAATACCAGACAAAACTCTTTCGTCCTTCGAAGGTATTTGAGTATGTTCTTCACAGCAGTCCAATGCTCCTGTCCTGGGTTTGCCTGGAATCTGCTTACCACACTCACCGCCTGAGCTATGTCCGGGCGAGTGCACAACATGGCATACATGATGCTCCCCACAGCTGAGGCATAGGGAACGTCTCTCATGCTCTCAATCTCCTCAAAAGTCTTGGGAGACATCTTCTTGGAGAGAGTGACTCCGTGCCTGAAAGGAACGTTTCCTTTCTTGGAGTTTTCCATGCTGTATATTTTGACAATTTTGTCAATGTAAGCAGCCTGGGATAATCCAATTATCCGCTTCGATCTATCTCTATTGAGTCGAAGACCCAGTATGTATGAAGCTTCTCCAAGATCTTTCATGGAGAACTGCTGTGATAGCCATACCTTGACCGAAGTCAACATTCCTACATCATTCCCAATGAGTAGGATATCGTCCACATACAAGACTAAAAAGGTGATCTTATCCCCACTGGATTTCCTGTAAACACAGGGCTCATCCGGATTCTGCTCAAAGTCAAACGTTTTGACTGCAGAATCAAAACGGATGTTCCAACTCCTAGAAGCCTGCTTAAGTCCATATATGGATCTATTAAGTTTACATACCATGTGTTCCTGACCAGCAGCAATGAAGCCTTGCGGCTGCTGCATGTAGATATCTTCACTAAGATCTCCATTCAGGAATGCTGTTTTGACATCCATTTGCCAAATCTCATAATCATGGTACGCTGCTACAGCTAGCAGGATCCTAATGGATTTAAGCATTGCCACCGGTGAAAAGGTTTCCTCATAGTCGATGCCTTCTTTCTGAGTATACCCTTTCGCCACCAAACGAGCTTTAAAGGTCTCAATCCTGCCATCGGGGCCCTTCTTCCTCTTGTAGATCCATTTGCAACCAATTGCTTTTACCCCGGAGGGCGGATCCACTAGAGTCCAGACTCCATTGGTCTCCATTGAGTCCATCTCGGCTCTCATGGCCTCCACCCACTTCTGGGAGTCTATGTCAAACATAGCTTCCGCGTAAGACACGGGATCCTCTTCACTAGTCAAGGCTTCCACCAGGTAACTATCCTGGTCATAACCATATCGGACTGGTGGTCTGGATACCCGGGTGGACCTTCTAGGTTGGTCATTACCTGGAACTTGTGGGTCATCTCCCACTGCTCCTGAGCTCTCCTCATCAAGAACTATTTCCTGACGATGGGTGTCCAGGATGTAATCGGATTCTAAGAATCGGGCGTTTCGACTGCAGAACACTTTCTGCTCACTTGGGTCATAGAATAGATAACCCACCGAATCCTTTGGGTAGCCTATAAACAGGCAACGGCTGGTTTTAGATTCCAACTTGTCCGCACTTGTTCTTTTAACGTGTGCAGGACAACCCCAAATCTTCAAGTGTCGCACACTTGGCTTCCTTCCGGTCCAAAGCTCATATGGAGTTTTCGGAACTGATTTGGTTGGAACCCTATTCAGCACGTAGATAGCAGTCTCTAATGCGTATCCCCAAAAGGATGTGGGTAATTCTGAGCGTACGAGAAGTGACCGGACCATGTCTAATAAGGTCCTATTTCTCCTCTCTGAAACACCGTTGAGTTGAGGTGTAGCAGGAGGAGCTAGTTGTGACACTATCCCATTGGCCTTTAAGTAGTCCCTGAATTCGTCAGAGAGATACTCGCCACCTCGATCTGATCGAAGGGCCTTAATTTCTCTCTCTAACTGTTTCTCGACTTCCTGTCTGAACTCTTTGAACTTTTCAAATGATTCAGACTTATGTCTCATTAGGTACACGTAACCATATCGTGAAAAATCATCTGTAAAGGTGATGAAGTACACGTGTTGATTCCGTGTCCTAACACTCAGGGGACCACATACATCAGTATGTATTAGGTCAAGTGTGCCTGCACATCTTTCAGGCTTACCGTCAAATGGCCGCTTAGTCATCTTACCTTGGAGGCAAGGTTCACAAGTGGGAAGATTTTCTACGGCTAGAAAATCCAAAGGACCATCCTTTACCAGTCTTGTGATTCGGTCGACACCGATGTGGCCAAGTCGGTAATGCCAGAGGCACGTGGGATTTATTGTATCACGAGTCCTTTTCTTGGGATTTTCGACCGACGTAGTTTCGGTTAAGTTAGTTTCCAAAGAAGGATGCAGAACATAGAGACCGTTCTCTAGCTCCCCGCATGCGATGAATTTATTATTCCGTTTAACAGTAATCATATTACTAAAGTAAACAGTATATCCATCAGCACACAATTTTGAAACAGAAATTAAATTCCTTCTCAAGTTCTGTACATAAAGACAATCTTTAAGTACAAGGACTCCTTCTTTAAAAACTAATTCTACGGTTCCTATTGCCGCAGCTGCAACACTTGCAGTTGTTCCCAAGAACAGTGTCACTTCACCTTCACTCAGCCTTCTGCTAACTTTGAACCCCTGCAGTGAGTTACACGCATGAGTTGAAGCCCCGGAGTCAACACACCAGGACACAGAAGTAACTAACATATTAGTTTCTATGACACAAGTTTCGATATTACCTTTCTTAGATTCCAGGTAGGTAGGACAGTTCCTCTTCCAGTGGCCGGTCTGCTTGCAGAAGTGACAGACATCAGATGCCTTGTTCTTCTTCTGCTTCTTGGGTTTGGTAGTCTTCTTCTGGGGCTTCTTTGCCTTTCTCTTTCTCTTGCCCGATTTGTTAGCTTCAGCAAGCATAACCACAGGCTCATCCTTCTTGAGTAAATCCTCGGCCCTCTGCAACATATTGCTGAGTTCCTGGACGCTGACATTCAGCTTATTCATATTGTAGTTCATGGTGAACGCATTGAAGGAAGAGGGCAAAGAATTTAGGATGGCATCCACTTGCGTGCCAAGATCTAGCCCGGATCCAAGAGCTTCAAGTTCGTTGATGTATCCCATCATCCGAAGACAATGGTCATGAACTTTCTGCCCTTTGGTCATCTGCGCGGTCATGAACAATTTCAGGACCTTCTGTCGAGTAGAACGGTTCTGCTCCTCATACATTGTCCTTAGACTGTCCAATATGTCCTTGGCAAGTTCGATCTGATCGAACTGCCTCTGTATTGAGTTGTCTAATGAGGCAATGACAAAGCAGCGGGCTAGGGAGTTCTTATCCTCCCAATCTTGGTAGTCCCTCCTACGGGCCTCAGAAGCCCTATCACCCGGACGTTCCGGGGCAGGATTTTTCACTACCTTGTCTAACTTTTCAGAAGTTAGGACCAGCATAAGATTTCTGTACCAGTCGGCATAGTTTGGGCCCTTAAGCTTGTTATCGTCTAGAAGCTTTGCAAATTGACCGTTTGCCATTTTCTGATAAAACAGCAAAATCATTAGTCCACAACCTTAGTTTGATTCATGTTTACCTACATAGATATGGCTTTTAATCTATGTTCCATTTCCATTTTGTTCATCTCTGAGATTTCCCTCCTATCTCAGTGACGGAGACGACGAAATGTCTCTGGAAATGTGGGAAATCACATGGGGTGCGTGAAGCCAACTGTTTCAGCTGCATAACCCCACCACCTTTCTGTGACGGATCATATCCACTCATCAAATGAGTTTCCCTTTGGCCTCTGTCAGACAAGGTTCAGAGCCGTTTTCAGGTAAACCCTTCTGTCAGTGAGTGCACACCCATCATATTCAGGTTACGCCAAGGTACCGTGAGAGAGTTCCCATTTTCTGGTGAAGCCCCTCCCACATCGGTCTATGACGCCCCTATCATCTTATGAAACACTCTAACAGATCCAACAGCAAATGGATAGCCCAATTTTATGGTGCGTTTCCTCATTACTGATGGACCCATCATTGTGCTAATGACGGAAGGCCTTTAGAGAGTCCATCATATGGATCTCCCTATCACTTGCATTCATATTTGCTGGAGGGAACAAAATCACGGCCTAGTTCTAATTTAGGTCAAACCAAAGTGGCTCCCACTGACTTTCATAAAGTCAGATTTCTAGTGGGCCTTCATCGGCTAGGGGTTCCGTACGCATCCCTTTTCAGGGTTGTGGGGCCCACCAGGCAAAGAGGGGGTCATCCAATGACCTTCAGGGACACCATGGCAATGATGTGCATTCAGCCATGGTGTGCGCAAGAGCCACTAACGAGTCATCACGGGCCAAGTACTTATGGCCCATGGTCGCAGCACATCAAACATCCAAACATCACATGTAAAGGAGGAATTGATCCAATCAATTAATTGTTGTAAAGCCCATTCAACGGCCCATTTAAAAACCAAGTCATTAACGATTAATGTCCACTAGGTGTATGGGCTGAATCGCAGATAGCAGTTCGGCCCATACAGCTTATCTCACAATAATGGGCTTTTGCAGTTTTAACCCTTTAAAACTGGGCTTTACAGGTGGGCCGAATTAATCCCTGTAATTGAACATCAGATTTGGAACAAAAGTGTGAGACAATTGGACTGAGAACAGCCCCTTTCGAAACCCAGATTCGGTCCAAACAGTTTTGGTCCAATCTAGTCCGAAATGGTCCAAAACTGATTTTCAATTCAAGAATTAATTATTGAATGATCTGAAATTAATAGTTTTGATTTCTAGCAAACACAAAACAATTATGGACTGTTCGCACCACCTGCAAAACAGAGGTTAATCACAAGGGTTGCAGTTTCATAAACTGCAAATCGCAGAAAACGATTTCTCCATCTGCAAATCTCCAGCGCCGCCATCTTCTTCCATCTTCTTTAATCAAGAAAAAAAACAGAAATCCTATTTCTATTAATTACATTCTTGATCAAATCCTATACATTCAGTCTAAAAAATAAAAAAAAAATTATTTACAGACCGAATTGAATGAAATAAATAAATAGAAAAGAAAAAGGGTGCGCAGACCATCTGCGCTAAAACTGCACTGCGATCTCCAGGTTTGAACAGTCCATTAAATCAAAATAAATAAAGAACAATTCCAAATAAATTTTGGATTTAATAGAAATTAATTTCAGATCAATCGCCCTTAACAAGAAACAGTTTCTTGAAAAAAAAAAAGACAATCTGCGCAATCTTGAAAGAACACCTTCTATCCATCTGCGCAGGGTCAGATCTGATTTTCTTTTGGTTCAAGATTCGAACCTGTGGCTCTGATACCACTGAAAGAATGGTAGGATCCATCTAATGGACGCCATAAAGGTTGCGGAATGGGTGGGGCGAATTTCAAAAATTTCCTACCTTCTCCCAACTGGGAATCATATTCCCTGAATTTAGAATACAATATTCAAGGATCTACTTGAACCCTAATCAAACCAGATCTGTACCAAAAGATAAATGGGAGGATTATACCTGATCCGGAGAAGCAGTATCTCCCAAAGTTGGTGTTCACGCCCAAAGAATGCTCCAAGATCTGTCCCCGCTGAAGATGACACAGTTGTGGATGGAACAGAACCAGCAGGGTGCGTCCTACACACTGGATCCTTCACAAGAATCCCCTGGATGTACTAAACACTGAATTCTTTCAATCTTTCTTGCAAGACTGATGTCAAGAACTGGTTTCTTGACTTTCTTTTCTGCAAAGATCGAATCTTGCAACAATGCAGATGGCGGCGGCAGGAGGAGATCTCCAGAAACGAAAAGGCTGAACTGTTTTCTTTTCTGGAGAGTATGAGATCTAATCTCAATTCGCAGGAACCTTTCTTGCTTACCAGAACCTCTTGGATCGAAATCTGATTTCCCTCTCTTGGTTCATTCGAAATTCTCCTCTCTTTTCTTCTTGATTAAGAAATCTCCTAATTAGGAGTTATCCCAATCCAAATCAGTATTTGGATAGGGGATAATCTTAATCCTTTTCCCAGATAGAGTTAGCTTACTCCTGATCTTATCAGGAGGTTACCAGATTCAAATCTGATTTGAATTTGGTCTCTAAGAGTGGATAAGGCTAAGAGCCCAATCCTTTTTGCTAACTTCAATCTCAAATTCGCCCCATTGATGGGTGATCATATCAGCCCACTTCGAAATGGGCTTTAGGCCCATTAAGTATTCAGTGTTTAATTAGTTTCCAATCTGCTGCCCAGTTGGGCTTCTTTGTATGGCGTGGGACCCAAGCATTGATCTACACACCAGCCACATGGGTTCGGCCCAGCCTTTAATACAAGGCCCAGCCAAATTCACTGAAAATCTCAATAAACCCCTTGAGTCCATCGTATGAACCCTATGGGCCCAACACTTGCATTAAGTGGTCCCTGGGCCAAGCCATCTTATAAAAACCCAGGGACTGTGGGCAGGTGCAAGATTAGCCCATCAGGTATTATCCTAAATGGTCTTACACTTAACCTCTCAGCCCTTAATGATCAAGCACTGCCCGACAAGAGAGGACCTCTCCCTCGGCTGCAAGGAACAGTGCCGCACTCTCCTCTCACATGGATCCTGGGAATTAAAACCATTTGCAAACATTTTTGAAACCGTACATATATATGTAAATATATTAATTTTGCAAAAACAAAATTCCAACGATTGAAATCAACTGCCGGCAGTTTGGTTTCCATCAGAGAGAGTGCATTCCCGATCATTACCCTTTGTCCGACAAAGTGGCTGATTCTGTCACTATGACCACCCACTCAGATGAATTCTCAAACTGCCCCAACATACCCAGGTTTTGATCCCCACTAAGGATCTCACTGATTGGCATATCAAAGGCAGCCTGATCCACCACCTAGTGAAGTGTCATAATCGAGTCTAGGGGTCAGGTGTAACTTTCCAGTTTTGCCCATCTATCTCTAAGGTCCAGGGCAAGACTGGAAATCTGGTCCGGTTCAAGGATTCAAGTAATCCCATGCTGTATGTGCCTCGGGTCTTACCCTGATGGCTGAGACAGGCCATCCCAACACTTGGTGGCACACCAGTATCAGCCTTGGCAGGATAAATCTCCCCAGACTTATCCAACGGCTGTGAACATTTAAAACTAACATGAGTCTCTACAAATGTCCAGTTTTAGGGTTTTACACAGAATTAAACCAAACAACATGAATCAAACATGCACTTTATTTATTTCCACTAAATAACAAAAGTACATCAAAATGATTGAAGCTAAGGGCATACAAAACTGTCTAACACAAGGCTGGTAAAGGATGGTCCTTTGGATTTTCTAACTGTAGAAGATTTTCCCACTTGTGAGTCTTGCCTTCAGGGTAAGATGACAAAACGGCCACTTAACAGTAAGCCTAAAAGATGTACAGGCCTGCTAGACCTTATACATAGTGATGTATGTGGTCCCCTGTGTGTTAGGACTCGTAACCAGTATGTGTATTTCATCACATTTACCGATGACTATTCTCGGTATGGTTACGTGTACCAAATGAGACATAAGTCTGAATCCTTCGAAAAGTTCAAAGAGTTCAGACAGGAGGTCGAGAAATAGTTAGGGAGAGAAATTAAAGCCCTTCGATCGGATCAAGGTGGCGAGTATCTCTCTGACAAATTCAAGGGCTACTTAAAGGTCAACGGTATAGTATCACAGTTTGCTCCTCCTGTTACACCATAGCTTAATAGTGTTTCAGAGAGGAGGAATAGGACCTTATTGGATATGGCCCGGTCACTTCTCATACACTCAAAGTTACCCACATCCTTTTGGGGTTACGCATTAGAGATTGCAATATACGTGCTGAATCGGGTTCCAACCAAATCGGTTCCGAATACTCCATACAAACTTTGGACCGGAAAGAAACTAAGTGTCAGACACTTGAAGATTTGGGGTTGTCCTGCGCACGTTAAAAGAATGAGTGCGGACAAGTTGGAATCCAGGACCAGTGGAAGGTGTCCCACAGGTTCCAGGTATTGACCAACCTAGAAGATCTACCCAGGTGTCCAAGCCACCAGTCCGTTTTGGCTATGACCAGGATAGTTACCTGGTGGAAGCCTTGACTAGTGAGGAGGAGCCCGTGACTTATGTGGAAGCTATGTTGGACATAGATTCCCTGAAGTGGGTAGATGCCATGAGAGCTGAGATGAACTCAATGGAAACCTACAGAGTCTGGACTCTTGTAGATCCGCCCCCCGGGGTAAAAGAAATTGGTTGCAAATGGATCTATAAGAGTAAGAAGGGCCCCGATGGTAAGGTTGAGACCTACAAAGCTCGTCTTGTGGCGAAAGGGTACACTCAGAAAGAGGGCATCGATTATGAGGAAACCTTTTCGCCCATGGCCATGCTTAAATCCATTCGGATCCTAGTAGCTGTAGCAGCATACCATGATTATGAGATTTGGCAAATGGAAGTCAAAACTGCGTTCCTGAATGGAGATCTTACTGAAGATATATATATGCAGCAACCGCAAGGTTTCATAGCTGCGGGTCAGGCACACATGGTATGTAAGTTAAATAGATCCATATATGAACTTAAGCAAACTTCTAGGAGTTGGAACATCCGGTTAGACTCTACCGTCAAAAAGTTTGACCTTGAGCAGAATCCGGATGAGCCCTATGTTTACAGGAAGTCTAGTGGGGATAAGGTTACATTTTTGGTTTTGTATGTAGATGACATTCTACTCATTGGGAATGACGTAGGAATGTTGACTACGGTGAAAGTATGCATTTCACAGCAATTCTCCATGAAAGATCTTGGAGAAGCCTCCTATATACTGGGTCTTCAACTCTATAGAGATAGATCGAAGTGGATAATAGGATTACCCCAATCTAGTTACATTGACAAAATTTTCAAGAGATATAGAATGGAGAACTCCAAGAAGGGAAATGTTCCTTTCAAGCACGGAGTCACTCTCTCCAAGAAGATGTCTCCCAAGACTTCTAAGGAGATTGAGGGCATGAAGGGCGTTCCATATGCCCCAGCTGTAGGGAGCATTATGTATGCTATGTTGTGCACTTGTCCTGACATTGCTCAGGCAGTGAGTGTGGTAAGCAGATTCCAGGCCAACCCAGGGCAGGAGCATTGAACCGTTGTGAAAAATATACTTAAGTACCTTCGAAGGACAAAAGAGTTTTGCTTGGTATTCGATGGTAGCACACTACAGATCTAGGGGTATACTGATGCCGATTTCCAGTCGGATCCAGATGATAGAAAGTCTACATCTGGGTAGGTTTTAATGATAGGATCGTGTGTTGTTTGTTGGAAAAGCAGCAAACAGAGGTCCACGACAGACTCCACAACCGAAGCCGAATACATTGCCACAAGTGAAGCTGCCAAAGGAAGTCGTGTGGATGAAAAAGTTCATTCACGAATTGGGAGTAGTTCCGTCCAGCACATCACCCATCCCGTTGTTGTGTGACAACAATGGAGCGATTGCTCAGGCTAAGGAGCCACAAGCCCACTCGAAATTGAAGCACATCGAGAGGAAGTACCATGTACTACGGGAGATTGTTGGAAGAGGGGACGTCCTGATTCAGAGGGTAGGCATCAGCGGAGAATGTAGCAGACCCATTAACTAAGCCACCGACACAAAAAGTGTTTGAGAAACACGTGGAAAGTAGGGGACTCCGCATATACCAGATTGGACCTAAGTGCAAGTGGGAGCTGTTAGACAGTTGTATGCCCTTAGCTCCAATCAGATTGATGTACTTATGACATTTATTGTAAATGAGTAAAGTGCATATTTAATTCATGTTCTTGTGGTGTGTTTCTGTGTAATACCCTTAAACTAGACACTTAATGAGACTCGTGTTAGTTTAGAATGTTCACAGTCGTTGGATAAGTCTGGAGAGATTTATCCTGCTAAGGCTGACACTGGTGTGCTGCCAGGTGTTGGGGTGGCCTGTCTTAGCTGCTAGGG
This sequence comes from Nelumbo nucifera, assembly GCF_055504915.1. Classification (NCBI taxonomy): domain Eukaryota; kingdom Viridiplantae; phylum Streptophyta; class Magnoliopsida; order Proteales; family Nelumbonaceae; genus Nelumbo; species Nelumbo nucifera. The sequence goes on from NC_142650.1 coordinate 76,778,407, forward strand.
TGAGACCCAAAGCACATGCAGTGTAGGTTTACTTGAAACCCTAAACCAAACCAGATTTCCAGTATTGCCCTGGACCTTGGAGATTAGTGGGCAAAACAGGAAAGTTATACTGACCCCTAGACTCGATTATGATACTGCACTAGGTGTCGGATTGGGTTATCTTTGATATGCCAATCAGTGAGATCCTTATAGGGGGTCAAAACCTGGGTATGTTGGGACAGTTCGAGAATTCATCTGAGTGGGTGATCATAGTGACAGGATCAGCCCCTTTGTCAGACAAAGGTAATGATCGGGGATGCACTCTCTATGATGGAAACCAAGACTGCTGGCAGCCAATTTCAATCGCTGAGATTTGTTTTACAAAATATATTTTATATACGGATATAAAAGTATATATATGTTACGGGGGTTCACTGGGATTTCTAGTGAATTCGGCCAGGCCTAATAACAAAGGCTGGGCCAAACTGTTGTGGCTAATGTGTAGATCAATGCTTGGGTCTCACGCCATACAAGGAAGTCCAACCGGGCAGCAATTTGGAAGGCTAAGTGAGCACATACTCTTATTGGGCCTAAAGCCCATTTCGAAATGGGCTGATTTGATCAGTTAAAGAGGGGGCGAATCTGATATTAGATTAGCAGATAGGATAGGGTCGAATCTGAATACAGATTCAGATCTGGAAACCTCCTAATCAGATTAGGAGAGGGTTGATCTAATATGCAGATAAGATAAGGGTCTATCCTTATCACTTACAGGAAATTCAGGTCCAAATATGATTTGGATCAGCAACTCCTAATGGGAGTAGGAGTTGATCCCTTTAAGGTTATAAAAGGAGAAGGGGGTGGTAGCTTTAGAAGATCATCACATTCAAATCAGAGAGAGATCATAGCACCCAGTGAGACTAAGCTATTTTCTCCTTGCCGCCTCCTTCCTACTGCCACCATTACTGCCAGTTCGATCTCCTCTTTCAAGCATGAACAATCAAGATTGGATCTTGATATCAGCCTTTGGGGAAAGGCTGATCTGAAGTTGTGCTCATAGCCTCCAGCGAATTCTTGTGAAGGATTCAGTTCATTGGACGAACATTGCCGACTCTGCTCCATCCTACACTGCGACATCTTCACTGGGAGCAATTTTTGGTTCCTTCCTTGGGCGTGAACACCTCCATTGGGAGATACTATTTCTCCGTATCAGGTATATCCCTCTCCTACTTCTAGTTTCAGATTTAGTTTGGTTTATGGTTCAAGATTGATCCTTGAAAATGCAGATTTTCTAAAACAGAGAATGTGATGAGGGGAGAGAAAAATTTGAAATTTCGCCCAACCATCCAGTAGGGTTCGGCCATCCATATGATTGATCTCTAATCCCTTCAACTACATGGTGTATGGGGTAAAGGTAGGATAGGATCAGTTCGACACTTTTTGAAGTGAAAAACAAATTGAGGTGATTCACGTTCCATACCCCCTCTGGCTTAATAAGGTCAATGACTTTCAGCTTTAAGGATTGTGTAGTTGTTGACCTTAAGGTAGGTTTGTTTTCTTATAGCCAAGGGACCCATGGATCATCTACGGTCTTTATCCCTTCACTAGTGCCTACTTTCCATCAAACATGGTTTTGGAGCTTTCCCTTCAATTTTATCGTGTTCTTCCACATTAAAGCTTAGAGACAAGAAAAAGGCAGAATTTTGAAAAGAATGGGTCAAAAATTCTCTCATTGATTCAAGTGTACAAAGGTGTTATATGCAAAACAATGAAAAATAAATTTGGAAGATAAATACAAAGATAGAAACATGTAAACAAGGCAATAGCCCAGCTGAGTAACTTCTGAAGGAGGAAGTTTCCTCTTTAATCTAGTTGGTCTCTCTATAGTAACTACTTTATCCTTAGTAGGAGTTCTCTCTATAGTAACCATTCTAACTTTATTGGGAGAGTTGGAGTTGGTTGATTCCTCAATACACCTCCTCAATTGAAAATGGACTGGAAGCACATGAAGCTTGGACCAAAGCCACTCAAACCGTTGAGAAGAGAGAGGTTTTATGAAAACATCAAAAATTTGATCTTGAGTGGGAAGAAACCGAACCACCAAAGATTTTTTTTTTAAGATGATATCCCATAGAAAATGAAAATCAACTTCACTGTGTTTGGTATGGGCATAAAAGATGGGATGAGCTACAAGATATGTAGCTCCAACAACACCCTGATCGAAGAGAAGTGACTGAAGCCACATTAGCTCTATAGTAGAATTAGCCATGGCCCAAAACTCAGCCTCCATACTAGAACATGCAATAGTAAGATGCTTCTTAGCACTCCGTGAGACCAACTGAGAACCAAGAAAAATTCCATAACCCCCAATAGAATAGTGATCATCTGGATAGACGGCCCAATCAACATCAAAGAAGGCAACCAACAACCCCGAGGATTGTATAGAGAAGTACAATCCGTAATTAACAATTCCTATGAGACACCTCAAAATTATTTTAACAATTGCCCAATGTTCCTCAGTTGGAGCATGTGAAAATTTGCAGGCTTTGTTGATATCAAAAGCCACATCTGGACGTATGAGAGTGACATATTGAAGTGCCCCCACAATACTGCGATACTGAGTGGGGTCAGACCAAGGAACACCTTGAAATTTAGAAGGTTGAGAGGTGGTGGCCATGGGACTAGAAACAGGTTTAGCGGCAGCAAGATTGGTTTTCAACAAGAGGTCCAAAATATATTTGTCCTGATAGAGAAATAGCCCTATGGCATCTTCATTAGCTTCAACACCAAGAAAATAATGTAGAGACCCTAGACCTTTTAGAGAAAAAGACTGAGACAAGTCACTAATGAGACAAGAGACATGAGAGGGAGAGGACGCCATAACAACAATATCATCAACATAGACAAGTAAATAAATGGAGATCTGATCCTTAGTATAGATAAACAAGGAGGAGTCACACTGTGAACTGCGAAAACCAAGACCAAAGACAAGATTGCTCGAATGAGAGAACTAAGCCCAAGGGGCCCGCTTGAGACCGCAGAGAAACTTGTGAAGCTTGCAAACATGATGATGATAGTTGCTATCTTCAAAACCTTTCAGTTGGTGCATATATGTAGTTTCTATTAGATAGTGTATGCCTTTAGCTCCAATCATCATGATGTACATTATGACATTTATTGTAAATGAATAAAGTACATATTTGATTCATGTTATAGTGGTGTGTTTATGTGTAATACCCTTAAACTGGACACATATGAGACTCGTGTTAGTTTAGAATCATCACAGACGTTGGATAGGTCTACGAAGATTTTTCCTACCAAGGCTGACACTGATGTAGTGCCAAGTTGGTTGGGGTTGCTTGTCTCAGCTGCCAGGGTGAGACCTGAGGTACATGTAATGTGGGTTTTTTGAAACCCTAAATTGGACAAAAATTCCATTATTGCCCTAGACCTTGGAGATAGACCAAAATTTCAATGAGCTTAAAAGCTTAGTGGGCCTAAAGCCCATTTCTAACTAGGTTAGTTGGGTTAATTAAATAGGGGAGGATCTGGGTTTGGATCAACAGATAAGGATAAGAGGATAACTCTTATCCACTTAAAGAGTTTATATCCAAATAAATATTTGGATCAAGGAACTCCTAATTTGATTAAGAATAAGCTGATCTTGAACCACAAATAAGATAAGGGATTATCCTTATCACTTAAAGAGTTCAGGTCCCAATAAAGATTTGGATTAAGAGACTCCTAATTAGATTAGGAGGTTGCCACTTTAAGGTTATAAATAGAGAGCAGGGCAGATCTGAAAGACACACAGACATTACAGAAGACAACTCAGTTTGACTGGCTTTTGCCTTCAGTTCTTTTTCTCCCTGCTCTTGCCGCCCTACCCTGTTTGATCTCCAATTCTTGGATCTGGTCAAGATTTGATCTTGATATTCTTTCTTGCTAAAAGAAATAATTTTCAAGCTGTGCTCACTACCCCATTTGATTCTTGCTGAAGAATCACAAATTCCTGGTGAAGAACTACCTGTTGATCCTACCTCATCCTAAGCTGTGCCATCTTCAGTAGAGGGAGGATTTGGTACACTCTTTGGGCATGAACACCTATGTTGGGAGGAGATTTTGTGTGGATTCCATATCATGTATATCCCTCCTTAATCTTGGTTTCAGATTTGGTCCGGTTTGATTACAAGAACGAACCTTGAAAATGCAGTTTTCTAAATTGGGAATACGATTCTCGGATGGGAGTAAAGAAATTTTTGAAATTTCACCCACCCTTCCTGCAGGGTTCAGCCATCCATATGATGGATCTCCCATCACTTCAGTGGTATCAGAGCTAGTTCAACTTGAACCAAATTAGATCAGATATGGATATGCGCAAATGAGCAGAAGGCATTCTACACGACTTGCGCAGTTAGCATTTTTTTCTAGGAATTGGTTCCCAGATCATGGGCGGATGATCAAGAAAATTAATCTTTATTATTCGGTTATATTTATAGAATTATTCTGTGAATGTTTCTTGAATATTTGGGCTGCACATATGATGGAGATCGAATCTTTTTGGTGCCAAGATTGGCCCACCCTGCTCTTTCTTTCCTGTTTAATCTGGTCTGTAAATAATTTTATTTATTTTTAAACAAATTGTATAGGAATTCAATGTGATGTAATAATAGAAAAATTAGGTTCTTCTATTTTATTTCCATCTAGAGATTGTTGGAGTGTGCAACAAAGGAGAAGAAGATTTCGTAGAAAGAAGTTCTGCGATATGCGATTTGCATATATCGATTCTACAATCTGCAATTAATTGTTCTTTGCAGGTTTGCAGGATGTCCAAAAAAATCACAATGCAGCCCTATGATTTCATTTTCTTGATAATTTGATTATCTAGATTTAATTTATTTTTCAAATCATTATTCTTGAATTAAATCTTGAACTGGGCACCAAAACTTGGGCCAATTTGTACCAAATTTGGTCCAAACTGGTTGGACTGAATTCTTGGTTTGATAGGATTGGTTTTTCTGACCCAAATTCGATTTAGGCCAGAGGGTTGATGGCCCACTTCAGGTTTTAATTCGGTCCACCTCTGTAAAAACTCGGTTTTAATATGATAAAACGGAATCAGCCCTAATTTAGCTGCATGGGCTGAACTACTTTTGCAGTATAGCCCATGTACCTAGATAATGTTATATGAAACAATTATGGGCTCTATTGGGCTGATACTGATTTAATCTAATTAATTAAGGGTTTTATAGATATTTTAATTGATTGGATCAATTTGTTTCATGCATGTGATGTATGGATGTGTGATGTACTACGTACATGGGCCATAAGTACCTAGCCCATGTTAATTCGATAGTGGCTCTTTCGCACACCATGGCTAAATGCACATCATCGCCATGGTGTCCATAAGATCATTGGATGATCTCCCCATTTGATGGGCCCCACATCAGCTTCCTCCCCAAGAGGAATCATGTGGAACTCTAACTGTTTAGGGCCTACTTAAATTTGGCTTTGAGAAAGCCGGTGGGAGCCACATTGGTTTAACCTAAATAAAACTAGGGCATAATATTTCATTCCCTCCACTAAAACATAAGTGCATGTGATAGTGAGATTCATATGATGAAATCTCTAAAGGCCTTTCATCATTAGCATGAAGATGGGTCCTTCAGTAATAAGGAGATGCACCATAAAATTGGGCTATCCATTTGTTACAGGATCTGTTGCATTGTTTCATAAGATGACAGGGGCAGCATAGACCGATGTGGGAGGGGCCTATCCTAAAATGGAAGACTCTCTCATGGTACCTTAGCATTTACGAATATGATGGGTAAGCACTTACTGACAGAAAGGTTTAACCTAAAATGGCAATAAACCTTGTCTGACAAAGGCTAAAGGGAAAGCTCATAAGATGAGTGGATATGATCCTTCATAGAACGTGGTGGGGTTATGCAGCTGAAACAGTTGGCTCCATGCACTGTATGTAGTTTCCCACAATTCCAGAGACATTTCGTAGTCTCCATCACTGTGATAGGAGGGAAATCTCAGAGATGAACAAATGGAAATGGAACATAGATTAAAAGTCATATCTATGTAGATAACATGAATCAAATCAGGTTGTGGACTAATATTTGCTTTGCATTTTATCAAAAATGGCAAAGAGACAATTCGCCAAACTGTTACACGATAATAAGCTTAAGGGCCCAAATTATGTTGACCGGTTTCGTAACCTTATACTGGTTCAGATGTTAGAGAAATTAGACAAAGTTGCTAAGAACCCTGCTCCGGATTGTTCGGGTGATAGGACTTCTAAGGTCCACAGGAGAGAATATTAAGAATGGGAAGTAAAAAACTCTCTTGCCCAGTGCTACATCATAGCCTCCTTAGACAAATAGATACAGCGACAGTTTGATCAGATCGAAGTGTCCAAGGATATCTTGGATAGTCGAAGGACAATGTATGAAGAGCATAATCATTCTACTCATCAGAAGGTCCTAAAGCAGTTTATGACTGCACAAATGTCCAAGAACCAGCTAATTCATGACAATTATCTTAAAATGATGGGATATATCAATGAACTGGAGGCTCTTGGATCTGGGCTAGATGATGTCACCAAAGTAGATGTCATCTTGAACTCTTTGCCTCCTTCATTCAATCAGTTCATAATGAATTACAATATGAACAAGCTAAATGTTAGCCTTCAGGAACTCAGCAATATGTTGCAGAGGGCTGAAGATTTGATAAAGAAACATGAGCCCATAGCCATGCTTGTTGAAGGTGGAAAATCGGGCAAGAAGAAGAGGAAGACAAAGAAGAAACCTCAGAAGAAAACTAGCAAGCCTAAAAGGCAGAAGAAGGACAAGGCATCAGATACCTATCAGTTCAGCAAGTAGACCAGCCACTGGACGATGAACTGTCCTCAGTACCTGGAGACCAAGAAACAAGGTAATTTCGAATCCTTTGTCATAGAGACCAATATGTTGGTCACTTTTGCTTCCTGGTGTATTGACTTCGGGGCTTCTACTCATGCATGCAATACATTGTAGGGGTTCAGGACAAGCAGAAGACTGAGTGACGGAGAAGCGATTCTTTACTTGGGCACTTCTGCAAGTGTTGCAGCTACAGCCATAGGAATCATAGAATTTTATTTCATAGAAGGAATAATTACATTAAAACATTGTCTTTATGTACCCAAATTGAGAAGAAATTTGATTTCTGTTTCATAACTGTGTGTGGATGGTTATTCTGTTCTTTTTAGTAATGTGATTACTATCAAAACGAATAACAAATTCCTCGTATATGGAGAACTTGAGAATGGTCTCTATGTTCTCCATCCTTTTCTAGAAACGAATATAACCAAAACTACATCAGAAAATAACCCCAAGAAAAGAACTCGTGATACAGTTAACCCCACGTGCCTGTGGCATTACCGACTTGGCCACATTAACATAGATCATATCACAAGGTTGGTAAATGATGGTCCTTTGGATTTTCAAACTGTAGAAGATCTTCCAACCTGTGGACCTTGCCTTCAGGGTAAGAGAACGAAACAGCCATTTAACGGTAAGCCTGAAAGATTAACAAACACACATGACCTTATACATATTGATGTATGTGATCCCATGAAGGTTAGAACACGTAACCAGCATGTTTATTTCACAAGTCTGAATCCATTAAAAAGTTCAAAGAGTTCAGGCAAGAGGTTGAGAAATAGTTGGGGAGACACATTAACACCATTCGATCAGATCGAGGAGATGAATATCTCTTTGAAGAATTCAAGGACTACTTAAAGGAAATGGGAAAGTATCACAACTAGCTCCTCCTGCTACACCATTATTAAATGGTGTGTCAGAGAGGAGGAACCGGACTTTATTGGATATGGTTCGATCACTTCTCTTACACTTGGAATTACTTACATCCTTTGGAGGTTATGCATTAGAAACTATGATATACGTGCTAAACCGGATTTCAACCAAATCCGTTCCAACGACTCCCTATGAGCTTTGGACCGGTAAGAAACTAAGTGTAAGGTACTTGATAATTTGGGGTTGTCTAGCACATGTTAAAAGAATAAGTGCTGACAAATTGGAATCTAAGACCAATCGTTGCCTAATTGTAGGTGACCCAAAAGGCTCTGTAGGGTATTTATTCTATGACTCAGGAGAACATAAGGTGTTTGTAGTCGAAATGCCCATTTCTTGGAGGAAGATTACATCCTGAACAATCATCATCAGGAAGTTATTCTTGATGAGGAGATCTCAGGGGTAGTGGGAGATATCCCACAAACTCTACATAACAACCAACCTAGGAGATCTGCCTGGGTATCCATGAAGGGATGAGAGATCCATCATATGGATGCCCAAATCTTGTGGAATAAGGTGGGTGAATTTAAAAAAATTTCTCTCTTCCTTTCAATTGGGAATTGCATTCCCTATTTAGAAAATCATATTTTCAAGGATCAATCTTTAACCATAAACTGAACCAGATCTGAACAAAAGCAGTAGGAGAGGATTATACTTGATACAGAGAAATAGTATCTCCCAATGAAGGTGTTCACACCCAAAGAAGGATCCAAAGACTGCTCCCACTGAAAATGGCGCAGTGTAGGATGGAGCAGAATCAGCAGTGTTTTTCTTCAAAAACCTATTCCTTCGCAATAAATAGCAGGATGGCACATGAACAAAGCTTCCTATCAGTCCCTTCACAAGGAACTGATATCAAGATCGAATCTTGATTTCTCCCACTGAAGAGGAGGTCGAACTGGTAGGTGAGGCGGCGGCAGGAAAGAGGCGGCAAGGGAGTATTTTCGCAGGTATGCAGAATTCTCTCGTCTGTGAGTTCAGCTCTAAAGACTTGCAGTGATCTAATGATCTTGTGATGATCTAAAGGCTGCCGCCCCTTCCTTCTTTTGTAACCATAAAGGATCAGCTCCTAATCCCATTAGGAGTTGTTGATCCAAATCATATTTGGATCAGACATCCCTTTAGGTGATAAGGATAAACCCTTATCTTATCTGCAGATTAGATCAGCCTTTTCCTAATCTCATTAGGAGGTTTCCAAATCCAAATCACATTTAGATTTGGACTCTCTGAGTGGACAGGGTTAAGACCCTATTCTATCTGCTAATCCATCCCAGAATTCGCCCCATACTTAACTAATTAAAACAGTCGAGTTCGAAATGGGCTTTCGGCCCATTAAGGTCATGTGCTCACTTAGCCTTCCTAACTGCTGCCCAGTTGGGCTTCCTTGTATCGCATGGGACCCAAGCATTGATCTACACATCAGCCACATGGGTTCAGCCTAGCCTTTGTTACAAGGCCTGGCCGAATACACTGTTATGGACAGTGCACCCCCTAAAACCCATCAAATGGGCTCTATGGGCCCAACACTTACCCTAAGTGGTCCCTGGGCCAAGCCACCTTGTAACACCCAGGGACTATGGGCAGATGCAAGATTAGCCCATCAGGTATTATCCTTAATGGTCTTACACGTAACCTCTTAGCCCATAATGATCAAACACTACCCGACACGAGAGGACCTCTCACTCGGCTGCAAGGAACAGTGTTGCACCCTCTACTTATATGGATCCCAGGAATTAAAACCTTTTGCAAATATTTTATAAACCATAATAGATATATACTTTTTTATCCCATATAAAATATATTTTGCAAGATAAATCTCAACTATTGAAATCGGCTGCCGGTAGTCTTGGTTTCCATTAGTGAGAGTGCATCCCCGATCATTACCTTTGTCCGACAAAGGGGCTGATCCTGTCACTATGATCATCCACTCAGATGAATTCTCAAACTGCCTCAACATACCCAGGTTTTGACCCCCGCTAAGGATCTCACTAATTGGTACATCAAAAACAGCCAAATCTGACACCTAGTGTAGTATCATAATTGAGTCTAGGGGTCGGGTGTAACTTTCTAGTTTTGCGCATTAATCTCCAAGGTCCAGGGCAATACTGGAAATCTAGTCCGGTTCAAAGATTCAATTAATCCTACACTGTATGTGCCTAGGGTCTCACCCTGGCGGCTGAGACAGGCGACCCCAACTGACTTGGTGGCACATCAGTGTCAGCCTTATCAGGATAGGTCTCCCCAGAACGACCCACTGGCTGTGAACATTCTAAACTAACACGAGTCTCATTAAGTATCCAATTTAAGGGTATTACACAGAAACATACCAAGGGAACATGAATCAAATATGTACTTTTATTCATTTACAATAAACTCATAATGTACATCATTATGATTGAAGCTAAGGGCATACAAAACTGTCCAACAATCCAGACCTCCACTTCATCACAACTATGACCAAGAAAGTTACTTGGTGGAAGTCACGACAAGTGAGGAGAATCCCGTGACTTATATGGAAGCTATGTTGGACATAGATTACTTGAAGTGGGTAGATGCCATGAGAGTTGAGATGGACTCAATGGAGGCCAATGGAGTCTGGACTCTAGTAGATCCGCCCCCTGGGATAAAGTAATTGGTTGAAAATGGTTGCAAATGGATCTATAAGAGGAAGAAGGGCCTCAATGGTAAGGTTGAGTACAAGGCTCATCTTGTGGTGAAAGGGTACACTCAGAAAGAGGGAATGGACTATGAGGAAATCTTTTTGTCCATGGCCATGCTTAAATCCATTAAGATCCTGCTAGCTGTAGCAACCATGACTACGAGATTTGGCAAATGAAAGTCAAAATTGCATTCCTGAATGAAGATAATATTAAAGATATCTATATGCGATAACCGCAAGGTTTCCTAGTTGCAGGTCAGGAAGACATGGTATATAAATTGGACCGATCCATATATGGACTTAAGCAAGCTTCTAAGAGCAGGAAAATCCGATTTGACTCTACTGTCAAATAGTTTAACTTTGAAAAGAATCTGTATGAGCCCTATGTTTATAGGAAGACCAAAAGGGATAAGGTTACGTTCTTGGTTCTTTATGTAGACGACATTCTACACATTGGGAATGATGTAGGAATGTTGACTACGATGAAAGTATGGCTTTCACAACAATTTTCCATGAAAGATCTTAGAGAAGCCTCTTTTATCTTAGGACTTCAACTCTATAGAGATTGATCGAAGAGGATAATAGGATTATCCCAATCTACTTACATTGACAAGATAGTCAAGACATATTGTATGGAGAACTCGAAGAAAGGAAATGTTCCTTTCAGGCATGGAGTCACTCTCTCCAAGGGTATGTCTCCCAAGACACCTAGGGAGATTGAGGACATTAAAGAAGTTCCCTATGCCTCTGTCGTAGGGAGCATCATGTATGTCATGCTGTGCACTCAGCTAGACATTGCTAAGGCCGTGAGTGTGGTAAGTAGATACCAGTCTAACCTAGGACAAGAACATTAGACCGCAGTGAAAAACTTACTGAAATACCTTCGAAGAACAAAAGAGTTTTGACTGGTATTCGATGGTAGTTCACTGCAGATCCTTGGGTATACCGATGTTGATTTCTAGACAAACCCAGACGATAGAAAGTCTACATCTAGATACATCATTACGACAGAGTCCGGTGTAGTTAGCTGGAAAAGCAGCAAACAAGGGTCTACTACATATTCTACAACCGAGGCTGAGTACATTACCGCAAGTGAAGCTGCCAAGGAAGCCGTATGGATGAAGAAGTACATTCAAGAATTAGGAGTAGTTCCTTCTAGCACATCACCCATTCCACTACTGTGTGACAACACTAGAGCCTTTGCTCAGGCTAAGGAGCCACGAATCCACTCAAAGTCAAAGCACATCGAGAGGAAGACCTATGGACTAAGCCACTAACACAAAAAGCGTTTGAGAAACACGTGAAAAGTATGGGACTCCGGCTTGTAACCAATTGGACCTAAGTGCAAGTGGGAGCTGTTAGACAATGTATGCCCTTAGCTCCAATCAACATGATGTACACTATGACATTTATTGTAAATGAATAAAGTACATATTTGGTTCATGTTATTGTGGTGTGTTTCTATGTAATACCTTTAAACTAGACCCATATGAGACTCGTGTTAGTTTAGAATCTTCACAGTCGTTGGATAGATTTGGGGAGATTTATCCTACCAAGGCTGACACTGATGTATCGCCAAGTTGGTTGGAGTGGTTTGTCTCAGTTGCCAGGGTGAGACCTGAGGTACATGTAGTGTGGGTTTTCTTGAAACCCTTAACCGGACCAAAATCAAGTACTGCCTAGACCTTGGAGATAGATGGGCAAAATTGGAATGTTACACCTGACCCTTAGACTCGATTATGATACTGCACTAGGTGTCGGATTGGGATGTCTTTGATGTGCCAATCAATGAGATCCTTAGAGGGGGTCAAAACATGGGTATGTTGGGACAGTCCGAGAATTCATCTGAGTGGGTGACCATAATGACAGGATCAGCCCCTATATCGGACAATGTGAATGATCGGGAAAATGCACTCTCTCTAGTGGAAACCTAAACTGTCGATAGTGGATTTTAAATGTGTTTGAAATTTGATTTTGCAAAATATATTTATATAGAGACATAATTATATATTATGGTTTCAAACATTGTTTGCAAAAGGTTTTAATTCCCGGGATCCATGTGAGTAGAGAGTGTAGCACTGTACCTTGCAGTTCAGGGAGAGGTCCTCTCTTGTCGGGCAGTGTTTGATCATTAAGGGCTGAGAGGTTAAGTGTAAAATCATTGAGGGTTATACCTGATGGGCTAATCTTGCATCTGCTCATAGTCCTTGGGCCTTCAAAAGATGGCTGGACCCAAGGACCATTTAGTGTAAATGTTGGGCCCATTAAGAGCCCATAGTGATGGACTCAGGGGTTTACTGTATTCAGCAGTGAATTCGGCCAGGCCTTGTAACAGAGGCTAGGCCAAACCCATGTGGCTGATGTGTAGATCAATGTTAGGGTCCCACGCCATACAAAGGGAGCCAAGATAGACAGCATTAAAAGGAAGTGAGCCTAAAAGCTTAGTGGGCCAAAAGCCCATTTCAAACTAGGTTAATTGGGTTAATTAAATAGGGGAGGATCTGGGTTTGGATCAACAGATAAGGATAAGAGGATAACTCTTATCCACTTAAAAGAGTCTAGATCCAAATAAAGATTTGGATCAAGTAACTCCTAGTTTGATTAGGAATAAGCTGATCTTGAACTGCATATAAGATAAGGGATTATCCTTATCACTTAAAGAGTTCAGATCCCAATAAAGATTTGGGTCAAGAGACTCTTAATTAGATTAGGAGGTTGTCACTTTAAGGTGAAAGGGATGGTAGGATCCATCGTATGGACGCCCAAACTGTTGTAGAATGGGTATGCAAATTTCAAAATTTTCCTACCTTCCTTCCAACTGGGAATCGCATTCCCTGATTTTAGAATCATATTCAAGGATCCTACTTGAACCAAACCAGACTAGATTTGAGACAAAAGAGAAGGGAATGATTATACTTGATCCAGATAAATAATATCTCCCAAAGTTGGTGTTCATGCCCAAAGAAGACACCAAGATCTGCTTCTGCTGAAGATGACACAGCAACTATGGAACAGAACTAGCAGAGTGCGTCCTACGCACTGAATCCTTCACAAGAATCATCTTGAAACAATGAGCACCGAACTGAATCAGACTTTCAGCAAAGACTGATATCAAGAACTCTTTCTTGATCTTTCCCTCATAGAGAAATCGAACTGGTAGTGGTTGGCGGCGGCTGAGGGAGAAGAAAAATAGAGAAGAAAGTGGCGAACTGCTTTTCTCCTCTAGGGTTTCTGAGATCTAATCTTCAGAATGCAAATGTGTTCTCTGCGAATTCCCTTGGGTTTGAATTCTAGTGATTCGAATAAGGGTTTCCTCCACTTGCTTAATGATTAAGAAAAACCTCCTAATCATATCAGGAGTTGCCCTAATCCAAATCTGTATTTGGATTAGGACTCTTCTTAATCTTATCTGCAGATTAGATAAGCTTTTGGGCTCATCCTAATCTCAGATCCGCCCCCCTTTTAGTGACTGATCAAATCAGCCTAGTTCGAAATGCGCTTTAGGCCCATTAAGTAATAAGTGCTCAATAGTCTTCCAAACTGCTGCCTAGTTGGGCTTCTTTGTATGGTGTGGGACCCAAGCATTGATGTACACATCAGCCACATGGGTTCGGCCCAGCCTCTATTACAAGGCCTAGCCGAATTCACTGGAAAGCCCAATGAACCCCCTAAGCCCATCACGTGGACCCTATGGGCCCAACACTTACACTAAGTGGTCCCTGGGCCAAGCCATCTTATAAATACCCAGGAACTGTGGGCAGTGTTGGACAGTTTTTCTATGCCCTTAGCTTCAAACTCCGATGTACTTTTGTTATTTAATGTAAATAAATAAAGTACATGTTTGACTCATGTTGTGCGGTATACTTCTGTGTAAGACCCTAAAACTGGACACTTAATGAGACTTGTGTTGGTTTTAAATGTTCATAGCCGTTGGACAAGTCTGGGGAGATTTATCCTGCCAAGGCTAACACTGGTGTGCTGCTAACTATTGGGGTGGCTTGTCTCAGCTGCCAGGGTGATGGCTTGTCTCTCGATCACCCCATTGTTGTCACACAACAACGGGATGGGTGATGTGCTAGACGGAACCGCTCCTAATTCGTGAACGAACTTCTTCATCCACACGGCTTCCTTGGCAGCTTCACTTGCGACAATGTACTCAGCTTCAGTTATGGAGTCTGTCGTAGACCCCTGTTAGCTGCTTTTCCAGCAAACAACACATGATCCTATTGTGAAAGCGTACCCAGATGTAGACTTTCTATCATCTGGATCCGATTGGAAATCGGCATCAGTATACCCCAGAATTTGTAATGACCATCGAATACCAGACAAAATTCTTTTCTCCGTCAAAAGTATTTGAGTATGTTCTTCACAGCAGTCCAATGCTCCTGCCCTGGGTTGGCCTGGAACCTGCTTACAACACTCACCACCTGAGCAATGTCAGGGTGAGTGCACAGCATGGCATACATGATGCTCCTTACGGTTGAGGCATAGGGACTGAAAGTAACGTTTCCTTTCTTGGCGTTCTCCTTGTTGTACCTTTTGACAATTTTGTCAATGTAAGCAGCCTGGGATAATCCAACATCTTTCATGGAGAACTGCTGTGAAAGCCACACCTTAACCGAAGTCAACATTCCTACATCATTCCCAATGAGTAGGATATCGTCCACATACAACACCAAGAAGGTGACATTATCCCCACTAGACTTCCTGTAAACACAGGGCTCATTCAGATTCTACTCAAAGTCAAACGATTTGACGACAGAGTCAAAATGGATGTTCCAACTCCTAGAAGCTTGCTTAAGTCCATATATGGATCTATTAAGTTTACATACCATGTGTTCCTGACCAGCAGCAATGAAGCCTTGTGGCTGCTGCATGTAGATATCTTCAGTAAGATCTCCATTCAGGAACGCGGTTTTGACATTCATTTGCTAAATCTCGTAGTCATGGTATGCTGCTACAGCTAGCAGGATCCTTAGGGATTTAAGCATGGCCACAGGCAAAAAGGTTTCCTCATAGACGATGCCTTCTTTCTGGGTATACCCTTTCGCCACCAAACGGGCTTTGTAGGTCTCAATCTTGCCATCGGGGCCCTTCTTCCTCTTATAAATTCATTTGCAACCAATTGCTTTTACCCTGGAGGGCAGATCTACTAGATTCTAGACTTCATTGGCCTCCATCGAGTCCATTTCAGCTCTCATGGCCTCCACCAACTTCTGGGAATCTATGTCCAACATAGCTTCCGCGTAAGTCACGGGATCCTCCTCACTAGTCAAGGCTTCCACCAGGTAACTATCCTGGTCATAACCATAATGGACTGGTAGCCTGGATACCCGCGTGGATCTTCTAGTTTGGCCACTACCAGGAACCTGCGGGACATCTCCCACTGCTCCTGAGCTCTCCTCATCAAGAACTATTTCCTGACGATGGGTGTCAGGATATAATTTGTCTCTAAGAACAGGGCATTTCGATTGCAGAACACTTTTTGCACACTTGGGCCATGGGAAAGATAACCCATCGAATCCTTTGGGTAGCCTACAAATAGGCAACGGCTGGTCTTGGATTCCAACTTGTCCGCACTCATTCTTTTAACGGGCGCAGGACAACCACAAATCTTCAAGTGTCTGACACTTGGTTTCTTTCCGGTCCATAGTTCGTATGGAGTTTTCGGAACTGATTTTGTTGGACCCGATTCAGCACGTAAATTGCGGTCTCTAACGCATATCCCCAAAAGGATGTGGGCAATTCCGAGCGTGTGAAAAGTGACCTAACCATGTCTAACAATGTCCTATTCCTCCTCTCTGAAACACCGTTAAGCTGGGGTGTCGCAGGAGGAGCCAACTGTGAGATAATCCCATTGGCCTTCAAGTAGTCCTTGAATTCGTCAGAGAGACACTCGCCACCTCGATCTAATCGAAGGGCCTTAATTTCTCTCCCAAACTGTTTCTCGACCTCTTGTCTGAACTCTTTGAACATTTCAAATGATTCAGATTTATGTCTCATTAGGTACACGTAACCATATCGTGAGAAATCATTGGTAAAGGTGATGAATTACACGTGTTGGTTGCGGGTCCTAACACTCAGGGGACCACATACATCACTATGTATAAGGTCAAGTGTGTTTGTACATCTTTCAGGCTTACCGTTAAAAGACTGCTTTGTCATCTTGTCTCTAAGGCAAGGATCATAAGTTGGAAGGTTTTCTACGGTTAGAAAACCCAAAGGACCATCCTTTACCAATCTTGTGATTCGGTTAATACCGATGTGGCCAAGTCGGTAATGCCACAAGCACGTGGGACTGACTATGTCACAAGTCCTTTTCTTGGGATTTTGACCGACGTAGTTTCGGTTAAATTAGTTTCTAGAGAATGATGTAGAACATAGAGACTATTCTCCAGTTCCCCTCATGCGATGAATTTGTTGTTCCTTTTGATAGTAATCACATTACTAAAAGAGAGAGTATATCCATCCATACACAGTTTAGAAACAGAAATCAAATTTCTTCTTAGATTTTGTACATAAAAACAGTCTTTTAGTACAAGAATCCCTTCTCTAAAATTTAATTCTACGGTTCCTATCACCATAGCTGCAACACTTGCAGAAGTCCCCAAGTGTCACCTCTCCTTCACTCAGCCTTCTGCTTACTTTGAACCCCTACAGTGAGTTACATGCCCCGAAGTCAACACACCAGGACACAGAAGTTACTAATTAATTAGTTTCCATGACACAAGTTTCGAAAGTACCTTTCTTAGATTCCAGGTAGGCAGAACAGTTCCTCCTCCAGTGGCCGCCTGCTTGCAGAAGTGACCGGCATCGGATGCCTTGTCTTTATTTTGTCTCTTAGATTTGGTGACCTTCTTCTGGGGTTTCCTCTTTGCCCTCCTCTTCTTGCCGGATTTGCTAGCTTCAACAAGCATGGCTATCGGCTCATCCTTCCTTATTAATTCCTCAGCTCTTTGCAACATGTTGTTGAGCTCTTGGACACTAACATTTAGCTTGTTCATATTATAATTCATAATGAGCGGGTTGAAGGACGGAGGCAAAGAGTTGAGAATAGCATCGATCTGTGTGACCAGATCTAGCCCAGAACCAAGGGCCTCCAGCTCATTTATGTAGCCCATCATCCGAAGACAATGGTCATGCACTTGCTACCCCTTAGTCATCTGCATAGTCATGAACTGTTTCAGGACCTTCTGTCGAGTAGAACGATTATGCTCTTCGTATAAAGTCTTCAGACTATCCAACATGTCTTTAGCAAGTTTGATCTAATCGAACTGCCTTTGTATCGGATTGTCCAAAGAGGCTATGATATAGCAGCGGGCTAGGGAGTTTTTATCCTCCCATTCTTGGTATTCTCTCCTTCGGGCTTCTGAAGCCCTGTCTCCCAGACGATCCGGTGCAGGATTCTTTGCAACTTTATCTAATTTTTCTGAAGTCAGGACCAGCATAAGGTTTTTGTACCAGTCGGCATAATTGGGTCCCTTAAGCTTGTTGTCATCAAGCAACTTAGCAAATTGTTTGTTTGCCATTTTCTGGTAAAATAGCAAAATGTTAATCTACAACCTAAGTTTGATTCATGTTACCTACATAGATATGGCTTTTAATCTATGTTCCATTTCCATTTGTTCATTTCTGAGATTTCCCTCCTATCTCAGTGACGGAAACGGCGAAATGTCTCTAGAAATGTGGGAAAATCACATAGGGTGCGTGGAGCCAACAGTTTCAGCTGCATAACCCCACCACCTTTCTGTGACGGATCACATCCACTCATCATATGAGTTTCCCTTTGGCCTCTGTCAGACAAGGTTCAGAGTCATTTTCAGGTAAACCTTTCTGTCTAGTGAGTGCTCACCCATCATATTCAGGTTACGCCAAGGTACCGTGAGAGAGTTCCCATTTTCTGGTGAAGCCCCTCCCACATCAATCTATGACGTCCCTATCATCTTATGAAACACTCTAACAGACCCAACAGCAAATGGATAGCCCAATTCTATGGTGTGTTTCCTCATTACTGAAGGACCCATCATCGTGCTAATGACGGAAGGCCTTTAGAGAGTCCATCATATGGATCTCCCTATCACATGCACTCATATTACCGGAGGGAACAAAATTACGCCCTAGTTCTAATTTAGGTCAAACAAAAGTGGCTCCCACTGACTTTCATAAAGTCAGATTTCGGGTGGGCCTAAATCGGCTAGGGTTTCCGCACGTGACCCTTTACAGGGTTGTGGGGCCCACCATTCAAGGAAGGGACCATCCAATGACCTTAGGGGACACCATGGCAATGATGTGCATTCAGCCATGGTGTGCGCAAGAGCCACTAACATATCATCATGGGCCAAGTGCTTATGGCCCATGGTCGCAGCACATCAAACATCCACACATCACGTGATATGGAAGAATTGATCCAATCAATCACTAGCTGTAAAGCCCATTAATCAACCCAACAAAAACACAATATTAACAATTAATATCTTCTAGGTATATGGACTGAATAGTAGTTAGCAATTCAGCCCATATAGCTTTTCTCACAAAAGTGGGCTTTTGCAATTTTAACTCTTTAAAACTGGGCTTTACAGGTTGGGCCGATTTAATCCCAGAAATTTGAACATCCGATTTGGGCCTGAAGGTGTGAGAAATCGGGACTGAAAACAGTCCCCTTTCGAACCCTAGATTTGGTCCAAACAGATTTGGTCCAATCTGGTCCGAGATGGTCCTAAACTGATTTTCAATTCAAGAATTAATTCAGGAAAGATCTGAAATTAATATTTCTGATTTTGGACAATCATAAATCAGACATGGACTGTTCGCACCACCTGCAAAACAGAGCTTAGTCACTAGGGTTGCAGTTTCATAAACTGCAAAACGCAGAATGTGATCCCTCCATCTGCAAATCTCCAGCGCCGCCGCCTTCTTCAATCAAGAAAATAAAATAAAAAAACAGAAATCCCATTTCTATTAATTAATTACATCCTTGATTGAATCCTATAAATTCAGTCTAGAAAAATTAAAAAAAAAATATTTTACAGACCGAATTAAATAGAAATTACACAAAAAGAATGTGCAGACAATCTGCGCCAATTTTGCACTTTGATCTCCAGGTACGAACAGACCATTAAATCAAGAAATAAATAAAGAATAATTCTAAATAAATTTCAGATCAATTGCCCTCAACAAGAAATAGTTTCTTGAAGTAAAACAGCAAACTGCGCAATACCCGAATAGAACAGCTTCTACCGAATTGCGTACGTTCAGATCTGATCTTTTGGTTCAAGATTCAAACCTATGGGCTCTGATACCACTGAACTGTTAGACAGTTTTGTATGCCCTTAGCTTCAATCAAAATGATGTACATTATGAGTTTATTGTAAATGAATAAAAGTACATATTTGATTCATGTTCCCTTGGTATGTTTCTGTGTAATACCCTTAAACTGGACACTTAATGAGACTCGTGTTAGTTTAGAATGTTCACAGTCAGTGGGTCGGTCTGGGAGACCTATACGGATAAATCTGACACTATTGTGCCACCAAGTCGGTTGGGGAGGCCTATCTCAGCTGCCAGGGTTAGACCCTAGGCACATACAGATAGGATTAATTGAATCTTTGAACCGGACCAGATTTCCAGTATTGCCCTGGACCTTGGAGATTAAAGGTCAAAATTGGAAAATTACACCCGACCCCTAGACTCGATTATGATACTTCACTAGGTGTCAGATTGGGTTGTCTTTGATGTACCAATCAGTGAGATCCTTGGTGGGGGTCAAAACCTGGGTATGTTGGGGACAGTCTGAGAATTCATCTAAGTGGGTAATCATAGTGACAGGATCAGCCCCTTTGCGGACAAAGGTAATGATCGGGGATGCACTCTCACTGATGGAAACCAAGACTGCCAGTAGCCAATTTCAATTGTTGAGATTTGTTTTGCAAAATATATTTTATATGAGATATAAAAGTATATATATTATGGTTTATAAAATGTTTGCAAAAGGTTTTAATTCCCAGGATCCATATAAGCAGAGAGTGCAACACTGTTCCTTGCAACCGAGGGAGAGATCCTCTCTTGTCGAGCAATGTTTGATCATTAAGGGCTGAGAGGTTGAGTGTAAGACCATTCAGAGCAATACCTGATGGGCTAATCTTGCATCTGCCCACAGTCCCTGGGTGTTACAAGGTGGCTTGGCCCAGGGACCACTTAGGGTAAGTGTTGGGTGAAAGAATGGTAGGATCCATCTAATGGACGCCATGAAGGTTTCGGAATGGGTGGGCGAATTTCAAAAATTTTCCTACCTTCTTCGAACTGGGAATCATATTCCCTAAATTTAGAATACAATATTCAAGGATCCTACTTGAACCATAGTCGAACCAGATCTGAACCAAAAAGAAAAGGGAGGATTATACCTGATCTGGAGAAGCAGTATATCCCAAAGTTGGTATTCACGCCCAAAGAAGACTCCAAGATCCGCTCCTGCTAAAAATGACACAGCTGTAGGTGGAACAGAACCAGCAGAGTGCGTCCTACACACTGGATCCTTCTCAAGAACCCTCTGAAAACTCTGAGCACCAAATCTTTTACAGTCTTTTCTGCAAGACTGATGTCAAGAAACAATTTCTTGATCTCTTTCTTCTTCAAAGATCGAATCTTGTCAGAAAGAGATGCGACGGCTGGAGGAGATCTCCTGAGACAAAGATGGATGAATTGCTTCTCTTCTCTCTGGAGTGTGTATGAGATCCTATCTCAATTCACAAAATGTGTGGGACCCAAGCATTGATCCACACACCAGCCATATGGGTTCGGCCCAGTCTTTATTACAAGGCCCAGCCGAATTCACTGAAAGATCTCAGTGAACCCCTGAACCCATCACATGGACCCTATGGGCCCAACACTTACATTAAGTGGTCCCTGGGCCAAGCCATCTTATAAAAACCCAGGGACTGTGGGCAGGTGCAAGATTAGCCCATCAGGTACTATCCTAAACGGTCTTACACTTAACCTCTCAGTCCTTAATGATCAAGCACTGCCCAAAAAGAGAGGACCTCTCCCTCGGCTGCAAGGAACAGTGCCGCACTCTCTACTCACATGGATCCTAGGAATTAAAACCATTAGCAAACTTTTTGAAACCGTATATAAATATATCATATATAAATTTTGCAAAACAAAATTTAAACGATTGCAATCAACTGCCGGCAGTTTGGTTTCCATCAGAGAGAGTGCAATCCCAATCATTACCTCTGTCCAAAAAAGGGGCTGATCCTGTCACTATGATCGCCCACTCAGATGAATTCTCAGACTGCCCCAACATGCCCAGGTTTTGATCCCCGCTAAGGATCTCACTGATTGGCATATCAAAGACAGCCCGATCCGACACCTAGTGAAGTGTCATAATCGAGTCTAGGGGTCAGGTGTAACTTTCCAGTTTTGCCCATCTGTCTCCAAGGTCCAGGGAAATACAGGAAATCTGGTCCGGTTCAAGGGTTCGAGTAATCCCATACTGTATGTGCCTCGGGTCTTACCCTGGTGGCCGAGACAGGCCATCCCAACACTTGGTGGCACACCAGTATCAGCCTTGGCAGGATAAGTCTCCCCAGACTTATCCAATGGCTGTGAACTTTTAAAACTTACACGAGTCTCTATAAGTGTCCAGTTTTAGAGTCTTACACAGAATTATACCAAACAACATGAATCAAACATGCACTTTATTTATTTACGCTAAATATCAAAAGTACATCAAATCGGATTAAAGCTAAGGGCATAAAAAACTGTCTAACATTGGGCCCATAGAGCCCATTTGATGGGTTTTAGGGGGTGCACTGTCCATAGCAGTGTATTCAGCCAGGCCATGTAACAAAGGCTGGGCCGAACCCATGTGGCTGATGTGTAGATCAATGTTTGGGTCCCACGCCATACAAGGAGGCCCAACTAGGCAGCAGTTTGGAAGGATAAGTGAGCACACAACCCTAATGGGCCTAAAGCCCATTTCGAACTGGGCTTATTTGATCAGTTTAAATGAGGGGCGGATCTGGGATTGAATCAGTTGATACGATTGGGCCTTGATCCTATCCACTCAGAGAGTCCAAGATCTAAATAAGATTTAGATCTGGGAGCCTCCTAATAGGATTAGGAGATGGCTGATCCAATCTACAGATAAGATAAGGATTCTCCCTTATCACTTAAAGGGACTTCAGATCCAAATATGATTTGGATCAGCAACTCCTAATGGGATTAGGAATTGATCCCTTTAAGCCTATAAAAGGAGGAGGGGGCGGCAGCCTTTACACACACAACACAAGAGAAGAAAAGATCTCTAGTCTTCAGAGCTGAAATCACAGAAGAAAGTTTTCTGCAATCTCTGCAAAACTCTTTCTTGCCGCCGCCAGACCTTTAGTTCGATCTCCAACTTTGTAAGAGTGATCAAGATTTGATCTTGATATCAGCCCTTTGCGAAAGGACTGATTGGAAGTAGTGCTCACGTGCCGTTCAGCTATTCTTGCGAAGGATTAGGTTCTTGGAGAATGCTGTTGATTCTGCTCCATCCTGCACTGCGCCATCTTTAGTGGGAGCAGTCTTTGGATCCTTCCTTGAGCGTGATCACCTCCATTGAGAGATAATACTTCTCTGTATCAGGTATACCTATCTCCCACTCCTTTTGGTTCAGATCTAGTTCAGTTTATGGTTCAAGATTGATCCTTGAAAATATGATTTTCTAAATAGGGAATGTGATTCCCAGTTGAAGGGAGAGAAAAATTTTTTAAATTCGCCCCTTTTATTCCACAATTTTTGGGCATCCATATGATGGATCTCTCATCCCTACAGTGGTATCAGAGCCATGGTTCAAATCTTGAACCAATTTGTTTCAGATCTGAACCTACGCAAATGGGCAGAAGGCATTCTACCCGATTTGCACAGATAAAGTTTTTGGGAAATTTGTTCCCAAAATTATGGGCGAATAATCTAAAATTAAATTTTATATAAATCCAATTTTTATTTAGAATTGTTCTTTATGATTTTCTTGATTTATGGGTTGTTCGTACAAGAGGAGATCGAAATCTTGATTTGCGTAGGAAACCTACGATTTTGCAGTTTATGCATTATTTTATTACATTTGGTCTATAAAATATTTTTTTATTTTTTAGACTGAATGTATAGGTATTCGATCTAATGTAATTATTAATAGAAATTATGATTTCTATTTATTTTATTTTGGATCGAAGATGGCGGCGCAGAGAAGGAGAACTCGCAAAGAAAGAGATTTCGCAGATGGGAGAATTGCAGTCTGCGATTTGCAGTCTATGAAACTACAACCTGTGATCCAAACTCTGTTTTGCAGGATGGAGTGTGCAAACAGCCCTATGAGACTGATTATTGCTTTTCTTTTATCAGTATTTAATTTCATATTATTTTCTTGAATTAAAGATTTAATTAAAGATCAAACCCTAGACCCATTCGAACAAAGATTGGTTCAAATTGTTTGGACCGAATCTAGGATTCAATCAAGGCTGAAAGTCAGCCCTAATTTTCCCACTAATGGGCCTGAGGATTGATAATTAATTAAATAGTTAATTCGGCCCAACTTGTAAAGGCCCAGTTTTAAATAGTTAAAACTACTAAAAGCCCACTTAACACATAAAGCTATATGGGCCGAACCAATCAACCCTAATTCGGCCCATATACCTAGATAATATTAATGGTTAATATTATGAATTCAAAATGGGCTTCAAAAGGGCTTTTCAGATAATCAATTGATTGGATCAATTTATCCTTGCATGTGATGTATGGATGTATAATGTGCTACGTACATGGGCCCTGGACCTTGGAGATTAATGGGCAAAACTGGAAAGTTACACCCGACCCCTAGACTCGATTATGATACTTCACTGGGTGTCGGATTGGGCTATCTTTGATGTACCATTCAATGAGGTCCTTGGCGGGGGTCAAAACCTGGGTATGTTGGGACAGTCTGAGAATTCATCTGAGTGGGTAATCATAGTGACAGGATCAGCCCCTTTGTCGGACAAAGGTAATGATCGGGGATGCACTCTCACTGATGGAAACCAAGACTGCCGGCAGCCGATTTCAATCGTTGAGATTTGTTTTGCAAAATATATTTTATATAAGATATAAAAGTATATATATATTATGGTTTCTAATATGTTTGCAAAAGGTTTTAATTCCCGGGATCCATATAAGCAGAGAGTGCAACACTGTTCCTTGCAGCCGAGGGAGACGTCATCTCTTGTCGGGCAGTGTTTGATCATTAAGGGCTGAGAGGTTGAGTGTAAGACCATTCAAGGCAAAACCTGATGGGCTAATATTGCATCTACCCAGAGTTCCTTTGTGTTACAAGGTGGGCTGGCCCAAGGACCACTTAGGGTAAGTGTTGGGCCCATAGAGCCCATTTGATGGGTTTCAGGGGGTGCACTGTCCATAGCAATGTATTCGGCCAGGCCTTGTAACAAAGGCTAGGCCGAACCCATGTGGCTGATGTGTAGATCAATGTTTGGGTCCCATGCCATACAAGGAGGCCCAACTGGGCAGCAGTTTGGAAGGCTAAGTGAGCACACAACCCTAATGGGCCTAAAGCCCATTTCGAACTGGGCTTAATTGATCAGTTTAAATGAGGGGCGGATCTGGGATTGAATTAGTTGATACGATTGGGCCTTGACCCTATCCACTCAGAGAGTCCAAGATCTAAATAAGATTTAGATCTGGGAGCCTCCTAATAGGATTAGGAGAGGGCTGATCCAATCTACAGATAAGATAAGGATTCTCCCTTATCACTTAAAGGGACTTCAGATCCAAATATGATTTGGATCAGCAACTCCGAAAGGGATTTGGAGCTGATCCCTTTAAGCCTATAAAAGGAGGAGGGGGCGGCAGCCTTTAGACACACAACACAAGAGAAGAAAAGATCTCTAGTCTTCAGAGCTGAAATCACAGAAGAAAGTTTTTTGCAATCTCTGCAAAACTCTTTCTTGCCGCCTCCTTCCTACCGCCACCAGACCTCCAGTTCGATCTCCAACTTTGTAGGAGTGATCAAGATTTGATCTTGATATCAGCCCTTTGCGAAAGGACTGATTGGAAGCAGTGCTCACATGTCATCCAGCTATTCTTGCGAAGGATCAAGTTCTAGGAGAACGCTGATTATTCTACTCCATCCTGCACTGCATCATCTTCAGTGGCAGTTGTCTTTGGATACTTCCTTGGGCGTGAACACCTCCATTAAGAGATAATACTTCTCTGTATCAGGTATACCTCTCTCCCACTCCTTTTGGTTTAGATCTGGTTCAGTTTATAGTTCAAAATTGATCCTTGAAAATATGATTTTCTAAATAGGGAATGCGATTCCCAATTGAAGGGAGAGAAAAATTTTTGAAATTTGCCCCCTTTATTCCACAATTTTTGGGCATCCATATGATGGATCTCTCATCCCTACATGAAAGGGATGGTAGGATCCATTGTATGGATGCCAAAACTATTGCAGAATGGGTGGGCGAATTTCAAAAATTTCCTACCTTCCTTCCAACTAGGAATCGCATTCCCTGATTTTAGAATCATATTCAAGGATCCTACTTGAACCAAACCAGACTAGATTTGAACAAAAAGAGAAGGGAGTGATTATACCTGATCCGGAGAAGTAATATCTCTCAAAATTGGTGTTCATGCCCAAAGAAGACACCATGATCTGCTCCTGCTGAAGATGACACAGCAACTGTGGAACAGAACCAGCAGAGTGCGTCCTATGCACCGAATCCTTCACAAGAATCCTCTGCAAACAATGAGCACCGAACTGAATCAGCCTTTCAGCAAAGACTGATATCAAGAACTCTTTCTTGATCTTTCCCTCATAGAGAAATCGAACTGGTAGTGGTTGGCGGTGGCTGATGGAGAAGAAAAATAAAGAAGAAAGTGGCGAACTGCTTTTCTCCTCTAGGGTTTTTGAGATCTAATCTTTAGTATGCAGATGTGTTCTCTGCGAATTCCCTTGGGTTCGAATTCTAGTAATTCGAATTAGGGTTTCCTCCACTTGCTTAATGATTAAGAAAACCTCCTAATCATATCAAGAGTTTCCCTTATCCAAATTTGTATTTGGATTAGGACTCTTCTTAATCTTATCTGCAGATTAGATAAGCTTTTGGGCTCATCCTAATCTCAGATCCGCCCCCCTTTTAGTGACTGATCAAATCAGCCCAGTTCGGAATGGGTTTTAGGCCCATTAAGTAATAAGTGCTCAATAGTCTTCCAAACTGCTTCCCAGTTGGGCTTCTTTGTATGGCGTGGGACCCAAGCATTGATGTGCACATCAGCCACATGGGTTCGGCCCAGCCTCTATTACAAGGCCCCTGAGCCCATCACATGGACCCTATGGGCCCAACACTTACACTAAGTGGTCCCTGGGCTAAGCCTTCTTATAAAAACCCAGGGACTGTGGGCAGATGCAAGATTAGCCCATCAGGTATTACCCTAAATGGCCTTACACTTAACCTCTCAGCCCATAATGATCAAGCACTGCCCGACAAGAGAGGACCTCTCCCTCGGCTGCAAGGAACAGTGCTGCACTCTCTACTCATATGGATCCTGGAAATGAAAACCATTTGCAATCATTTTGAAACCATACATATCTATATATCATATATATAAATTTTGCAAAACAAAATTCCAACGATTGAAATCAACTGCCAGCAGTTTGGTTTCCATCAGAGAGAGTGCATCCCCGATCATTACCTTTGTCCAACAAAGGGGCTGATTCCGTCACTATGATCACCCACTCAGATGAATTCTCAGATTGTCCCAACATACCCAGGTTTTGACCCCCGCTAAGGATCTCACTGATTGGCATATCAAAGACAGTCCAATCCGACATTTAGTGCAGTACCATAATCGGGTCTAGGGGTCAGGTGTAACTTTCCAGTTTTGCCCATCAATCTCCTAGGTCCAGGGCAACATTGGAAATCTAGTCCGGTTCAAGGGTTCAAATAGTCCTACACTGCGTGTGCCTTGGGTCTCACCATGGCGGCTAAGACAAGCCACCCCAACAGTTGACAGCACACCAGTGTCAACCTTGGCAGGATAAATCTCCCCAGACTTATCCAACGGCTGTGAACATTTAAGACCAACACAAGTCTCATTAAGTGTCCTGTTTTAGGGTCTTACATAGAAGTATACCACACAACATGAATCAAACATGTACTTTATTTATTTACATTAAATATCAAAAGTACATCAGAACTGATTAAAGCTAAGGGCATACAAAAACTGTCCAACATAAGGCTATAAATAGAGAGCAGGGCAGATCTGGAAAAGACACATAGACATTACAGAAGACAACTCTGTTTGACTAACTTTTGCCTTCAGTTCTTTTTCTCTCTTCTCTTGTCGCCCTACCTTGTTCGATCTCCAATTCTGGATCTGATAAAGATTTGGTCCTAATATTGTTTCTTGCTAGAAGAAACAATTTTGAATTTATGCTCACTACCCCATTCGATTCTTGTTGAATAATCACAAGTTCTTGGTGAAGAACTACCTGTTGATCCTGCCTCATCCTAAGTTGTGTCATCTTCAGTGGAGGGAGGAGCTTTTTGCGTGGATTCTGTATCAGGTATATCCCTCCCTAATCTTGGTTTCAAATTTGGTCTGGTTTGGTTACAAGAACGAACCTTGAAAATGCAGTTTCCTAAATTGGGAATACGATTCCCGGATGGGAGTAAAGAAATTTTTTAAATTTTGCCCACCTTTCCTACGGGGTTCAGCCATCCATTTGATGGATCTCCCATCACTTCAATTTCTATAATAAACCCATTTAGAAAGGCATTGTGAACATCTAATTGTTGAATATCCCAACCATAAGTGACCACAGGATTAATGGTATCTGTGAAGTCAACTCCCGAAACATAAGTGAAGCCTTGAGCTACAAGACGAGTTTTGTAACGATTAATCGAGCCATCCGGTTTGTGTTTGATCTTGAAAACCCACTTAGAACCAACAACATTCATAGGCGAGTCAAACGAAACCATCTCCCAAGTATTGTTCTGTACTAAGGAATGAAATTCAGCAGCCATAGCTGAACGCCAATGAACAAACTTAGAGACCTGAGCATAGGAGGATGGATCAACTTCATGATTAATAGCATCATGAAGCAACGTAAACGGTAGAGGATGGTGAGTGGCTATTAAGGCATGAGCTGAACAAGATGCCATCAACCTCGTTTCCATGGAATGGGTGCATGCCAGAGGAAGATGAACAACTGGAGTGATGTCCAACAGCTCCTGAAGAGCCCTAGTGTGCCGAACTGGTAAGGGGTTAGAGCTTGTAGGAACTTCATGTTCTGAGTCAGGAGAAGAAGAAACAAATTCCTCATTAGTAACCTCAACAAAAAGTAAAGGAGAGGGGGTACCTCATGAACAACAAGAGCTAGACAAGAAGTTGAATCAATGATGCTTGCCTAGAGGAGGCAGAACCACACCAATGGAGTTATAAGGGACAGAAGGTGGTGATGATTGTAAGACACTTGGGAAAGAGTGCTCATTAAAAATAACATGTTGAGCAATAATTTCTCTGCCCATAATAGGATTGCAGCAGCGATACCCTTTGTGACAAGTACTGTAACCAATGAATATGCTAGGAGCAGAGCGAAAATCCATCTTGTGCTTATTATAGGGCCAAAGAAGAGGATGACACATACAAACAAACACTTTCAACAAAGAATAATCTGAGGGTTTCTTAAATAATTTTCATAAGGAAAGAGCTTACCCTTTGTGACAAGTACTGTAACCAATGGGTGCATGCCGGAGGAAGATGAACAACTGGAGTGATGTCCAACAGCTCCTGAAGAGCCCTAGTGTGCCGAACTGGTAAGGGGTTAGAGCTTGTAGGAACTTCATGTTCTGAGTCAGGAGAAGAAGAAACAAATTCCTCATTAGTAACCTCAACAAAAAGTAAAGGAGAGGGGGTACCTCATGAACAACAAGAGCTAGACAAGAAGTTGAATCAATGATGCTTGCCTAGAGGAGGCAGAACCACACCAATGGAGTTATAAGGGACAGAAGGTGGTGATGATTGTAAGACACTTGGGAAAGAGTGCTCATTAAAAATAACATGTTGAGCAATACTTTCTCTGCCCGTAATAGGATTGCAGCAGCGATACCCTTTGTGACAAGTACTGTAACCAATGAATATGCTAGGAGCAGAGCGAAAATCCATCTTGTGCTTATTATAGGGCCAAAGAAGAGGATGACACATACAAACAAACACTTTCAACAAAGAATAATCTGAGGGTTTATTAAATAATTTTCATAAGGAAAGAGCTTACCAAGGCCTGGACTGGGCACTTGATTGATGAGAAAAATCGCAATCTCAAATGTGTCTGCCCAGAAGAACTGAGGGAGAGATAAGGACGCCAGTAGAGATAATGTGGACTCAATAACATGCCGATGCTTTCATTCAACACTACCGTTCTGTTCATGTGTGTGAGGACAACTATGGTGATGAGTAATACCTTCAGCATCTAGATAGCAAGAAAGACTACGAAATTCACCACCCCAATCACTCAGGAACATCTTGATTTTGGTAGAAAATAAAGTCTCCACATAACATTTAAATTTAAGAAAAGTATTAAACACATCTGATTTCTTTTCAAGAGGATAAATCCATGAAAATTTGGAATGGGCATCCATGAATAGAACATAAAATCAATATCCTTTATTACACAAAACTAGAGAAGGTCCTATACATCAAAAAAAACCAACTTAAATGAAGATGAAATTTTAGTATCAGACAAAGGTAAATTTAAACGATGGGCTTTAGCCATTTGACACGCCCCACACACAAAAAAGTGACTAATAGATCCTGAATATGGTAATCCGAATTTAGAAATAATATTTTTGTCAACTTTTAGAGAAGCATGACCAAGTCGGTGATTACATTCTTCCAAGGAAGCTTTCTCGCCCACAAGAGCTTTCGAGATATCTGTTTTGTGTCGAACTGTCCCTAGAAACTGATATATTCCATCTCTACTAAGTCCTTGGAGTAAAATTCTCCCCATATGATCCTTCAAGAAAAAGAAATCTAGGTGAAACTCAAAAGTCAAATCATTATCCTTGGTAAATTTACTTATAGAAAGCAAATTCTTTGTAAGAGCAGGAACATTAAAGACATTCTTCAAAGCAAATTCATCGTTATTACAAACAAGAGAGATCGATACAATATTATCTATTATCAGACCTATTTCGTTACCAATTTTGACTTGATCTGAGCCTTGATAGTCTTATTTAATTTGCAAGTTATCAGCATCTGGTGTCATGTAATGGGTAGCTCCACTATCTGGATAGTAGATTGGATCAAACCCAGATATAGAGCCATTATGTGATATTCTACTATGAAAGGCTACAGGATCTAGTGGATTTGAATTGTTTTTCCCTGATAAGAGAGATCATAATGCTTGTAACATTTTAGTGCTCCATGACCCAACTTGTTATAGAGTTGACAGACAATGGTGTTTCCTCTTCCATGGCCTTGTCCATGACCAAGGAGCCGATTGCCATGCTCCCTAACTCTGCCACAATTATAACCTCCTCTATTCGGATTATAAGAAAACTAAGAGGACTGAAAATTATTAGTCGAATCATTAGGATTTTCACCAGAAAAAATATGTTGCAGAAGCTAAGCTTCATAACTAAGAGAAGTCCAAGAACATTAATACTGAGTTGGTTTGCATCAGTTTGATTTGTTATAGCTATAATGGGAGATTCATACTCTCTACCTAAGCTAGATAGAACATACAGAACCATATCTTCTTTTGCTACAGGTTCTGATACTACAGAAGAATTATCTGCAATTGTTTTGGTTTTCTGAACATAATCACCAATTAACATATTTTCTTTCTTGAGATTCTGAAGTTGACGCCTGAGTTGTAGCACTCTAGATCGAGAGTGTGAAGAAAAAGGTTTTTCCAAAGCACTCTAGACTCCAGCAGTCATAGAGAGTCCAACAACTTGTGTTAGAACTCCCTCAGTTAGAGATGCTACAAGCCAACTTAGTACAAGTTGATCCAATTGTACCCAAGTAGAGAAAGTTGGGTTAGGAATTTTCTTACTGTTATCAATAGGATCCTAGATCTCTTCCGGAGGAGGCTTGGCCGACCCATCAATTAATCCCATTAACTTGTGAGCTCGAAGTACTGGTAACAATTGAGCTTTCGATTGAAGAAATTTTTCTCTATTGAGCTTGATTTTCAGATAATGAGAGATGTTGGGAATGGAGTTGACATTCATTGAATTTGAAAAAGTTTGTGATGAAGTCAAACTCGAGCTCATTGCCTTAGATACATCAGTAATGTTGAATGTCATAGCTAGTTTCAATGACATGGCTCTGATACCAAGTTAAAGCTTAGAGACAAGAGAAAGACAGAATTCTAAAAAGAATAAGTCAAAAAATATCTCATTTATTCAAGTGTACGAAGGTATTATATACAAAACAATGACAAATAACTTTGGAAGATAAATATAAAGATAGAAATATGTAAACAAGGTAATACCCAACTAAGTAACTTCCTAAGGAGAATATTTCCTCTTTAACCTAGCTGGTCTCTCTATAATAACTACTCTATCTTTAATAGGACTTCTCTCTATAGTAACCACTCTATCTTTAGTAGGAGCTCTCTCTATAGTAACCACTCTATCTTTAGTAGAAGAGCTGGAGCTGGTCGATTCCTCAATACACCAGGAGGAGTGATAGCTTGAGCTTTTGCACTTAAATAAACTTCACTCCCTTATGTAATCCACTTTCATTAGCATGTCCCATAGGGAGTCTTGTTCTCATAGTAATCTCCAGAATTGCTTGGCCAAGAGAGCAAGACTGAGAGAAAGATTCAACTCTCTTAATCATCTTAGGCTTAGTCCCCCTTGTTTCTTTGGTCTGCAAATCTCGTCCCACGAGATGTTTGGGTGATATTTATCTCTGTTTTTCCACCAGAAGTTCCTTTCTAGTTTTTCTAGCTTATTATACTTTCAATCAAAGTTGTCCTCCCTACCTTGGATAATACTTTAGCTTGCCAACCCTCCATTCTTCTCTCCATTTTCTATAGGAGTTCTTTGTAAGTGAGTGAATTTTTCCTTTCTATATTCAGTTTGGTCCAAGGTTTTTAAAACCGACCCGGAGAACAAACCGGTTAGGGGTCCGGTTCCCGGGTCGAACTGTCAGCCCGTTCTGACAAAAAAATTAAAAAACGGTCAAAACCATTCGAACGGTTAACCAGCCCGGAGAACAAATCGATCAGGGGTCCAGTTCTTGGGTCAAACGGTCGGCCCGTTTTGACAAAAAAATAAAAAATTATAAAACGGTCAAAACCGTTTGAACGATCCGAATGATTAACTGCCCGGGTCAGTGGTTTGCTGACCAAAATCAACGGTTTTTGAAGAAAATCTAGTTTTAGGGGAAAATGGAGCCGGTCACCAGACCGATTCCCTTTTCCGGTCTGGTTTTGAAAATCATGGTTTGGTCCCAAGGTATTATTGCACCCAAGTCCATGGGCTTTATGTTGATGGCTTTGGGTAGCAGTCTTCGATGGAGCCTTGGAATGTTACTGCTAAAGAGGATCCCGAGAGGTCCTCAAAGATTGCTACTACCGCCATTAGGTTTTGAAGAGAGTTGATATCAGTGTAGTATACTTGTGGAGAAGCAACTCAAGTTACCTTTACCTATTCACATGTCCTTCCCTGTCTTGGAGTCTAAGCCTGTTGAGCCTACTCTGTGTCTACTCCCGTTGCCATGAGGACCAACACATATCTTAAAATGTGGAACAACCTAAAGCAATGCAACCCTTTGCCAATGGATTCTCATGATCGGGGCATACTTGAAGGGTAACATGTCCATCTTGAAATAACTTACCTCCTTTTGTCGTGTTTACATGAAAACCATATCTGGTGTTTCCCTTATTATAAGAATGTTGCAGAGTCCTTGGAACTACCTGAGCTGAAAAATGCAATGATGGAGGAAATTGGTGCCTTTTAGAAAACTGCACATAGGAACAGTTGAGGCATCTGATTTTCTTCAATTTAGATTTGTTACAGAATGGAGCAAATATTTGGAAGAGGAGGCCAAAATCATGAAGGATGTAACTGGCTGGAAAGTTGGTGAATGTGTCTACCATTCTGTGAGATGGATGCCCCTAGCAACTACTAATGGAAGAGGCCTACAGAAATATGCTAAAATAGGTTAATGATGGATGTTTTAGAAATCTCTCAATCTTTCATTGTTTTTAGGTGATTTAACTATTTATGATATTTTTGTTAATTAATTTTTAAACTGTTATTTGTTTATAGGATGGGTTGGGCCCACATTAGCATTGAAATATTAGGCCCACCTTGGCCCTTAAATTTGTGGGCTTGATGGGGCCTGGGCCTGGGCTGGATTAAAATGATCACCCCTAAGCGTAAATTGGTTTTGGTTTATTATATTAATGAGGAGAGGAGAGAATAAAATAAAAATAAAAAATGGAAAAAAAAAAGCAACTTAATGGAGTATTTTAGAGGAAAGAGAGAATTAGTGGAATGAGTTACTGGAGGAGAGAGAGTTAATGTAATTATTGAGGAGAGATAATTAAAGGAGTTAATGAGAAAGAGAAAAGAGAGATAACGTGGGCCCAAAATAGATAAATGGTAGAGGAGATGAAAGTCTTAAACACTTAACATTGATTGACTACTTGAATAATTTTGTTAAATTTTAAAAATAAAAATTCATTAAAAAACACAAAATAGATAAATGGTAGGGGAGAAAGGAGTCATGCTGACATGGAACGTCTTGTTTTATTATATATAGATACATTTTTTACATATAAGTTAAAAAATAATTAATTTTTTTCTTTACTTTAATGACAATAGAGTAGAATCATATTAATCCGAATGAGCTCAAATCAGCCCCCCACAATGTCTCATAGTACATCCCCGCTGTGTATTGGGAACATCTCCCAATGATAATATCATAAATGATGATGTCATCATCAGGAGATGTTTCCAATACACGTCGGGGATGTACTGTGGGACGTTGTGAGGGGCTGATTTGATCTCAATCTGAATCCAACCCAAGCCCAATATTTTAGATTTTGGATCACATTTGAATTTCAAATTTCAATAATTGGATATAACTGGATCCGATCCAAATCTCACCTATTTATATCCCTAATAGTGAGAACCAAATCTCATTTGGTTCACTTCCAAAAGCCCATGTACCAAGACAAGAAATGATTGGGATGGTGTCTGGTTGCACCCAACGTTTAAGATCAACATAAAAAGCCTAATACGGGGCATATCATATTCGTAAGTGGAAAACAATACGACATGCATGGTCATAGAGCTATGGTGGCAATCACAAGACTCACAACCACTATTATAACCTTAAGTGGTCGTGACCACAGACATAGCTCCATGACCACCATCATAGGTCAAAACAATGCTGATTCTTCTGAACTTGACAATTACTATAGGTTGTCCCAATAATTTACAGAAAATTAAAAAAAAAATAAGTATAAATAATTTTTTATTTGCTTTAAATGATTTACATTGCAAGAAGGAACTATAAATAGATTTATCAATGATGTTTTAAGCTCATTGATATAACAATAATTTGTAAAAAATATATTTTTCTTAAATCTTTAGAAATATTTTGAAAATTATAAAACTAAACAATTTCATGGTAAGGAAGAACTATAAGATAGATCTATCAAACTCATTGATCCAACAATAATTTAATGTGACTTATAATGAGCCTTTAGTAAATTGGAAGCTCAAACATTATTTGATGTATTATTAGTAAAATTATTGTTTGCTATGCATATGTTTTAAACTCCTGGCATTGTTCATTGTAACAAATTTTTTCATACAAGTTCAAACATTTCTTGTGTTTATGAATTTTTCATATTCAAACTTAGATTTATTATTATTTTAGTATTGTGGGATTTGTAAAAGTTTTCCTAATGCAAGTGTACTCATTTCTTTCCACTATATTATCCAAAGCATACCATGATGTGTATCCATATCCAAACTTACCAATAAGATCAACCATATTGGTGATACTTTGAAAATTGATATGTATCCATATCCATATCCATGTTGCCCGCCTAGGCAACAAGGTGCCCTTTGAGGCTTGTCTCACCTAATCACCAAGCAGTTTTTTACTTCCTATTATAAAATACTTTTTTGTTCATTCTTTTTTGAGATTATAATTATAAAATAAACATTATTAAACTAAAATAATCATTTTGTGTATATACTAATTCCTTTTTATTGTCTTCTTATTTATTAGGGTTTAATCAACACAAACATTGCTAAATGCTATATTTTAGCATTTATCAATGCATATATTCTTCTTCCATAAGGAAGAACGTAAAATTTTATCTAGTCAGCACATTTTATTCTTTCATATATTCTTCTTCTTCTACCATTACTTTTTCTCTTCTTCTTTTCCTATAACAAAAATAAGGGTTCATCCCCTATATTTTTTGAATTTTATTTTCTTTTTTTTTCTTCTCATGAATATGTTTGATTTTCTATACTTTAATATGAACTTTATACTGTTCATATGAAAATTATGAATAATTATTAAGGAAATATGGTTATGGTACCTAGGGAACTACCCTAGGATCTATGTTTTTAACATTAAAAAAATAAAATCTATCACCTAGGTGACACCTAGGCAACAAGGCACCCCCCCTTATCACCTAGCCTCACCTTGGCACCTTGAAAACTATGGGAAGTAGACAGGACTATTTATTGCCCAAATACATCATGCCCAAAAGTCACTCTGCACCTGGGCAAAAGGCAAATGATTGATCTTAAGGTTCAATTTGGAAAGATTACAAATACAAATATGTACAGTGCAAATATATAGAAAATACAAGGTTTTGCGCTCTACATATTTGTATTTGTACTCCTTCCAAATTGAGCCCAAAGTGAAATCATGGGTGACATACCATTGAGAGCCTACAGATTCCGCTCACGCCTCCTAAATGGAGAGAAGGGACTCGGGGAGTGCCATGCGACCATCTAATCTATCTACTGGTCATCAAATAAAATATAGAATCTCTATTTTGCTGCTCCCTCAAGGAACTCAAAACAATTTAAATCAAAAACTGAAGGGAAAATGTTTAGAATAATTTTCATCTGAACAAACTTGTACACTTATGAACTATATAAATTGTAACTTTAGAGCAGTAGGTTTCAAGTCATAATAACAAACCATATATTTTATAAACTCTAAAATTTTCCATTCCAGCATTCATAAAATTCCAATTTACAATTAGTGAACCCTCAATTTAAAAGAAAACAAAAATCAAAAGTAATTAGGAATACTAAAACGCCTATGACAATTATGCGAAGGAAATTTACAACCAATTCAACTGCAGTAATAGCTACTTAACTAATGAAAAAAAAAAGGAAACCAAAACCGAAAAAACATAATGGTTCTTCATACAAAGAAAAGAGACTTCAATCCAGTGTAAATTCTTGCATAGACTTGGGGTCATAAAGAATGTCATATGGTCTGTTGGCTAGGCTGTCTTTCAAGATTGTTATCTGACCTTCTTTGAGAAGAATGTCTTCTTCTAGGGCTTCAATCTTCTTCTTCAACAAGTTAACCTCAGCATCCAGTAACATGTTCATCTCCCTGAACTGCTTTACTTCCTCCAACATCGAATCTCTCTCCTCAGAAATTTTCGGCAGTATCCCTCTTGTGATCTTTACCTCCTTTGTACATTCATGCAGATCACATTTAAGCTGGTTTATGTTCTCATCCTTTTCCAATATCTGTCAAAAGTTAGATGATTAGTTATAAAAAAGCAATAAACAATGATAAGTCAATCATATTATCCTAGTTCAAGCAATAAATGACTTTTTTCTAATAAAATCATATTAACGTAGGTAAAAGGAATTTATAACCACAAGTTCAGATTTATACTTGAAGAGCAAGAACCCTGACATGATGCGTATGCTAGGAGTTCGAAGATTAGGAAGTGTTTCTGAAATTAAACTAGTCATTTTTGAAAAAAAAAAAATCAATGTTGTGGGGACCATTCATTTTATTTTACCTTTCTGCAGTAAATATCTAATCATGGT
Source organism: Nelumbo nucifera (assembly GCF_055504915.1). Lineage (NCBI taxonomy): Eukaryota > Viridiplantae > Streptophyta > Magnoliopsida > Proteales > Nelumbonaceae > Nelumbo > Nelumbo nucifera. The sequence goes on from NC_142650.1 coordinate 76,816,005, forward strand.
GTATAGAACACTGATGTGGACCCCATTGTGTCCGTACAGTTAGTGGTTATGTTAGTTATTTCAGTTTATTAGTTAGTAGTGATTTCAGACTTATATTATTGATTTGTTTTATTCTTTTTTGCCATGTAAGCAATAAGAGCAATTCAGCCCTTTTGCATTTATTTGGATGTGAATATAAATACAACTAGAGGGGCGGGAATTGCTAGTTTTCTCACTTCTTTTCTGAACCCAATCTTCAAATCCTCCTCCTCTCCTCTTCTCTTCTCTCCTCTTCTCTCCTTCTCTTCTATCTTTGTTTGGCTTTTCTCATCAAATATTTAAAATATATTGTAGTCTTGTTCGACTACTTGGTATCAGAGCACTCGATCTAGGGTTTCTCATGTGGATTTAATTCAGCCGACCACATGAGAATTATTTAGGGCTGGAAGTTTAGAAAGATCTTTCCTTTCGGCTGATTCTTGGAGGTTACAAGAAGGCTTTAGCAGCTGTCCAAGGATTGGAGAGTGCTCCTTATAATCAGGAAGCATCAGACAAGAATTGAGTGATCAAGATTAGTTCTTTGATCAAGATTGGAGGTACCAATCATTTTTTTCTTGGTTCTTTGGACAAGATTCAAGGTGCCGACAGCAGTTGATTGATCAAGTTTGAGGACTGAAGGTAACAATCAGTTTTCTGGGCAAGTTCATTCTTTTCTTGAGGCCAGCAGTAGTAAGAGACAAGTTGGCATTCTGCTCTTCATAAAAGCAATCAGTTTTCTGGGCAAATTCCTTCTTTTCTTGAGGCCGGCAGCAGTAAGAGATAAATTGGCATTCTGTTCTTCATAAAGACAGTAGTTGGTTCTTTCTTGCTCTTTGGAAGGTCCAGAAGAGCTGTTATTTGTTTCTGGGTAACTGCAGAACCTAAATCATTGTCCTAGGTCGGCTGTTATCAGTCTTGGGGTGCAGTTTTTCTTATTACAGTGATTTAAAGCCTTTTTCTTAATCAACTCCTAACCTGGAATGGAGTTCAAGAACCAAGGGGAAGGTGTTTTTGGGACTGGTGGTTCAGGTAATATGACTGAGAACACCTTTCAGATTGCAACTGTTAAGTTTGATGGATCAAACTACTTAGAATGGGCCATCAGCCATGATGGCCATTAAGGGTAGAGGAAAACTGAACTTCTTGTTGGGGGATGTGAAGGAACCAACCGAGGACCCTACTTATGCTAAGTGGGTTCAGGAGAATTATTTGGTGATGACATGGCTGTGCAACTCTATGCAGCCACACATCAGTTGAAACTACTTGTGGGCCAAAACAGCTAAGGAAATATGAAATGTTATGAAGGAAACCTACTCTCGGCCCCTTAGTGTTGCTAGGGCTTATGAACTGAAATGTGAGGTTAAAAATCTCAGGCAAGGAGAGAAACAGGTGTCTGTTTATTTTTCAACCTTGAAATCCCTTTGGCATGAAATTGACCATTTTAAAACAATTGAATGGGAGTAAGAAAGATGCACAAACTTACAGAAAGCAGGTTGAAACTAATAGAGTGTTTGAGTTCATGACTGATCTGAATTCTGAATATGATATTGTGATACAGTAGTTGTTGGCAAGAGACAGTGTGACTTTATCACAAGCCTATTCCCTAGTGCACAGTGAAGAAACTAGGAGAAAGGTTATGTTGCAGCAACAGCCCTTCAAATCAGCCTTGGCAATAGTTACCTAAATCTGGGGGTGATAAGGAGAAGGATGTGAAGAAGGAAGCCAAGAAGGACCTAGTATGTGAATACTGCAAGAAACCTAAACATACTAAGGACACCTGTTGGAAACCACACCCTCATCTAGTTCTAGCAAAACTCAAAAATAAGAAAGGGAATGCTAATATGGCTGTCAACACTGATAGTACAACCTCATTAGGCACAAGAGGCACTCCTCTAGATACCCTAGTTGCAGTCTGAGCTGCTCTGACTCAGCTAGAAAATGTAGTTAGTAATTTAGCTAACCAGCCACTAGACCTATTCATGGGCTGGGCCGGGCCGGGCTCGAGCCGGGCTTTTACTCTTCTTTAACAAAAATATGTTAGGCCCGAGCCCGAGCCTGGCCCGAGCCCGGCCCGACCAATGGGCCTACAACTTGGGCCCGAGCCCGGCCCTAATAAAAAGCCCGAAGCCCGACCTAATAAAAAAAATTAGAAATTTTCCCTATTCAATAATCAATATAAATCAGAATTTATTTACATTAAAAAAAGTATAAATTCAAAATTTATTTATATTAAAAAAAGAATATAAAAAAGGGAAAGAGGATGTGGAGAATAAGAATTCGGTTGGAAAAAGAAGGGAAAGAGGTGAAAAAATTAGGGGTATTCAACTAGGGTTTTTAGGTTTAGTTATAGGTCGGGCCGGGCCGGGCTATTTTGACAAATCCCGAGCCCGGCTCGAATTTATTGCGGGCCGGGCTTTTTGGCCCGAGGTTAAGCCCGCGGGCCTATATACCTGTTCAAGCCCGTCCGGGGGCCGGGCCAGCCCGGCCCGTCGGGCCACCCGGCCCATGAACAGGTCTACCAGCCACCATCAGTTCCTCCAACCTCAACTTTTGCTCATCAGGTAATCGGGCCTCAGCATACCATGCTTCAGCTCCAGGTAATACAGAACATTACTTGGTAATAAATTCAGGAGAATCTAACCATATGACAGGCTTACTACCTATCATTTAGCTTCCAGCAGAGACAGTGTCCATTGTCAATGGCTCTTTTGTTCCTATTTCTAGCAAGGGAGACATCAAATTGTCTAATGCCATTTCCTTATCTTTGGTCTTGCATATTCCTAAACTTAGTACTAACTTGCTTTCAGTTAATAGCATTACAAAAAACCAAAATTGTTCAGTGACCTTTTTCCCTGATCGATGTGTGTTTTTAAGGATTTGGAGATAAGGAAGGTGATTGGGACTGGCCGTGAGACGAATGGAATCTATCTAGTTGGAGGGAGCTCTCACTGGGAAGATAGTGAAGCTAGGAGGTCTTTTATTTCTTAGGTTATTAGTCAAGTTATGCTTTGGCATAATCGTTTAGGTCATTTATCTTTTCGGGCTTTGAAGAGTTTGTTTCCCAGTTTGTTTGAGTATGTTCAGATGTCCAGTTTAAAATGTGAGAGTTGTGAGCTTGCAAAACATTGTAGAACAACCTATTCATTGAGTAATAAAATAAGCAGTATTCCTTTTGAAATTGTGCATACCGATGTATGGGGACCTTATCATACCACTGCTATGAGGGGATACAAATATTTCTTGTTGTTTGTTGATGATTATACCTGTTTTTCTTGGGTTTACCTTATGCATTCTCGAGATGAGGTTCCAGTATTGACCCGGATCTTTCATTAAATGATTTTAACTCAGTTTGGAGTTAAAATCAAAATTTTTAGATCCGATAATGCGAAAGAATATTTTGCAAAACCTTTAGCCTCTTATCTTCTTGACCATGGAATTATCCATCAAAGTACTTGCCCTCATACACCATAGCAGAATGGAGTTGCCAAGAGAAAGAATAGGCACATATTGGAGGTGGCTAGAAGCATTATGTTTAACTCCAATGTGCCTATACGTTTCTGGAGGATGTTATTCTTACAACAGTATATCTCATTAATCGAATTCCTTCACGGGTTCTTGACATGAAATCTCCCTTAACCCTTTTATATCGGGATAAAGAGTTGTTTACCGTTCCCCTTAAAACCTTTGGTTGTACTTGTTTTGTTCAGATTCTTGGCCTTCATCATTCAAAATTTGATCCTAAGGCCTCAAAATGTATTTTCCTTGGTTATGCACAAGCTCAAAAGGAATATTGCTGCTATGAACCTACTTCTGGGAGGAGATTTGTCTCTATGGATGTCACTTTCTTTGAGGATGTACCCTATTATCCTAGGGTTTCTCCTCAGGGGGAGAATAGTGAGGTTGGGGTTAACTCATCAAAAGTTCCTTTACCTGTCCCATTGAGTGAAGAAGGATGTAATGGGGAGGGTTGTCAGAGGTGTCGGGATTTGAGAGTCTATCACAGACGGTGGAAGCAGGTTGATTTTGGTCATCAGCAGTCCAGGCCAGCCCCAGTTCCTTCTGCGGATCCAGATCCAAGTACCACAATCCCTTTATTAGATCTAGATTCCATTGATCCAGGTACCACAGTCCCTTTATCAGATCTAGATTCCATTGATCCAGGTACCACAGTCCCTTTATCAGATCCAAATTCCACTGAGATACCTTCCACTGTTGAACCCTTACCTCCATTGGATGACCTTGACCTCCCCGTTGCAATCCGTAAAGGCAAACAGCATTGCATCATATCCACAGCTCACTGCATTTCCCAATTCTTGTCCTATGATCACATCTCCCCTTCTTACAGGTCCTTTATTGCATCCATTGTTGAGATTCCTATCCCAAAACAGTGCAAGAAGCCTTGTCAGTTCCTGAGTGGAAAGAGGCAATGAAGGTTGAAATGGATTCTCTTCTAAGAAATAATAATTGGGAAGCTAGTTGACCAGCATAAAGGGAAGAAACCAGTTGGATGTAGATGAGTGTTTATTGTAAAACATAATGCTGATGGTTCCATTGAAAGGTATAAGGCCCGATTAGTTGCAAAGGGATTTACTCAGACTTATGGTATAGACTACCTGGAGACTTTTGCTCCAGTAGCAAAGATGACCACTATAAGAGTTTTATTATCCCTTGCAGCTAGTTACTCTTGGTCCTTGTTCCAGATGGATGTTAAAAATGCCTTCCTCAATGGAGACATGCAGTTGCCTCCTGTATTTTATGATGCAGAAGCAGGAAAGAAGGTTTGCCAGTTGAATAAAGCCTTGTATGGACTGAAACAGTCCCCCGAAGCTTGATTTGATAGATTTAGACAAGCCCTTGGAAAATTCGGTTATGTGCAAGCCCAATCAAATCATACATTGTTCATTAAGAGAGCGTATTCTTCCTTGACTTGCTTATTGTATATCTGGATGATATTGTAGTGACAAGGAATAATAACAGTGAGGTTGAGTCTCTTAAACAACTCCTTTCATCAAGAATTTGAGGTAAAAGATATGGGAGAGCTATAGTAGTTCTTGGGTATTGAAGTAGCTAGGTCTAAACATAGGATTTTTGTTTCTCAAAGAAGTATGTTCTTGACCTGTTGGAAGAAACGGGAAAGTTAGGTGTTAAGCCTGCAGACATGCCTATTGAACAAAATCACAAGATCAGTGCAGAGAGTGGAGAGCCTCTTGAAGATAAAACTATGTTCCAACGTTTGGTTGGAAAATTCCTATCTTTGTCTCACACAACCAGACATCAGTTATGTAGTCAGCGTTGTCAGTCAGTATATGCACTCTCCTAGAACCACTCACCTACTTGCACAGTTGAGAGGATAATTAGCATATTTGAAAGGTGCCCAGGTGGAGGTATACTATTCAAGAATAATGATCACATGAAGATAGAGATTTACATAGATGTTGATTGGGCTGGGAGTGTTGATGATAGGTCTACCTCTGGATATTGTGCTTTTGTAGGAGGTAACCTTGTCTCTTGGAGGAGTAAGAAACAAAGTGTTGTTTCTCGTTCCAGTGCTAAAATAGAATATAGGTCCATGGCAAATGGTGTGGCTGAAATCCTACGGTTGAAATCACTATTTGAGGAGTTGGGTGTTGCTTATGAGAAACCCTTAATGCTATACTGTGATAATCAAGTTGCTATTAATATAGCCCATAATCTGGTACAACATGACAGAACTAAGCATATTGAAGCAGACAGACATTTGTTAGAGAAAGGGTTTCATCTCAAGAAGTCTGTCTTTCGTATATCACCTCCAGTATACAGCTCGCAGATCTTCTCACCAAAGTTGTTCCAAGGAAGAAGTTAGAGGCAGACCTATGCAAGTTGGGAATCACAAATATCTATTCCCAACTTGAGGGGAGTGTAGAGAACACTGATGTGGACCCCACTGTGTCCGTTTAGTTAGTAGTTATGTTAGTTATTTCAGTTTGTTAGTTAGTAGTGATTTCAGAGTTATATTATTGATTTGTTTTATTCTTTTTTGCCATGTAAGTAGCAAGGGTAATTCAGCCCTTTTGCATTTATTTGGATATGAATATAAATACAAGTAGCAGGGTGGCAATTGCTAGCTTTCTCACTTCTTTTCTGAACCCAACCTTCGAATCCTCCTTCTCGTCTCTTCTTTCCTTCTTCTCTTCTATCTTTGTTTGACTTTTCTCATCAAATATTTAAAATATATTGTAGTCTTGTTCGACTACTCATGGATTCCAAATGACAATCCATTTAAAAGTGGTGTCAGGGTACAACAACCTAAATTGTAGTTCTCAGCTCTATAAAATAGGTAAAGAAAAAAAAATCATAAATTGTAATTTATAGAAAAAAAAATCAAAAATTACACAACCTTACGTGCAACTCCAAGTAAGGAACACCTATTAGGTCGTGAGTCCCTGAGATAAGTTGGTCAACCCAGTGTTTTTAAAAGTGCAAAGCACCAAAAAAAGTACAAGGAGCAATTTACGCCTGAGGCACAAGGTGAGGTGCATGCCTTTTTGAAGCAAGGCACAAAAATAGAAAAATGCCTAAAAATCAAAAAAAATACAAAAATGTAAAAAAAAATTAAACACGTTATCAATAAAAAACATAAGCTTAAATTTAAAAATAAATGTTTTAAAAAACCTACTATCTAAAACTAAAATACATATAAAACATTTTCAAGCTTGTAAAACCCACAATCTCTTTTTTCCTCAATTGCATTACTTTAAATACCTAATGTGATGTAAAACATCTTGCTTTCAATTAATTGTCTTAATTTACTTATCTAGATTGATTATCTTTATTTATTTAATTTACTTAATTACCTTTTATCAGTAGATTACTTAATTATCTTAATTAGTGTAATTTATTTAATTTGCTTAATTAACTTTATACCATCATAGACCCTAAAGAAACTTACTTAGTCTTTCCAAAATTTAGGTCAAAAGTGGCCTTTTCAAACTTGAGCAATGTCACTTAAGCATGTTTTTATTATTTTATCCTTGTCTAATAGATCTGTCAACGACATCTCTAACATCGTCTGTTTTTGCCTTAAAGTGGCCTTTTCATCATAGTAAAGGGCAAAAATGGCCCTTTCAATTATTTAGGGTTTAAAGTGGCTTTTTTGCAAAGTTCAAGGGTTGCCAGAGCCAAATATCTATATATCAAGGAAAAAACTATGCTGCTAGATAAACATGATACTGGAAGGCTGGAAGGGCTTTGACCAATCAACCTTCCCCTAGTGAATTTTGATAAACACCAACTGATTGATTACCATATTTATGATACCAGTTCATTGGTTACAAGACTTTGCAGTATCATAGTCAAACCTTATATCAAATCTAAAAGTATAAAAGCTTAAACTGATAACAATTGTGTGGGGCGGCTTCGAATTTCCATCATTCAGAATGGGGAGTGATAAAAAATATATATTTTACAAATCCCATTATCAAAATGCAAGTAAAATAAAAACTAAATATATTGCTTTAATCCATATTTGGTTAGTTTGATAGGTGTTGTGAGGATTATTTAATTGTTATTTTACAGTTGTTGTTAGTGTGTTGTCAACTCAAGATGTTGTCAGCCAGTTAGTTTCCTTCTTTCTTATTAGTTTGTTACTAGGGAGGAGTGCCACCAAGGGCATACTTGTAATCTCCCATTCCTTTTATATTAAGTTAATATAAATAACTAAACTGGCAGTAGCCAGAATAGTTTTTGTTCGTGTCTCCTAATTATATCTTCCTCTTCTCCTATTTTCTCTCTTCTCTTCTCTTTCTCTCTCTCGCCTCTCTCTCTCTCCATGAATGATTACATGGTATCAAAGCAAGGTTCTGGGCTATAAAAACCTGTTTCTCCCATCTAAACCTGCTTCGTCCTCTTTCTTCTCTGATTTCTTGGACGTGGAAAACAGAGAAACCCTAGCAGGCCACTTGCGGCTCTTCCCCTTTGGGTTCTTCCTTGGTCGTAACATCAAGGAGACCCTAGCAGAAGAAGGGTGATGCAGTAAAGACTCCCTTATCTGTTCGATGCTGTGAAGTTATTTTCTGGGTTGGCACCTTCGTACAGGTGCTGGACAGGGTATGTGTTCTTGTGTTGTTCTATGGCCAATGGTGTGAAGGCCTTACTTTTTTGGTTTTATACCTTCGTTTAGATGCTGGACTGCTAGATTGCATGTATTGTAGTCGAACTGCTAGTATACTATTCTAACGGTTGGTGCTAGACTGATTAATGGGCTGTTTTAATGGCTGAACCATCACTGAGTTGATTTCAGTCCACATTCTAGAAGTAAATTTCTTAGGGGTTGAACCATGTATACTTCATCCTCTAGGTCACCATTTAAAAAATCATTCTTTATGTCCAATTGATGCAATTCCCAGTCAAGGTTAGCAGCTAATGACAGGAGAACCCTAATTGAGTTCATCTTAGCTATTGGAGCAAAAGTCTCAGTCTTGCTTTGTACCTTTCAACTGTCTCGTTTGCCTTGTGTTTAACTGTAAACACCCACTTACACCCCACTGGGTCTTTCCCCCTTGGAAGATCCACCAATTCCCAAGTTTGATTTTTATGAAGGGCATTAATCTCCTCCTTCATAGCATCTGTCCATTCAGGGCATTTTAAGGCTTCCGCAACATTTCTGGGAATAGGGATGCAATCAACTGCAGATAGAAAGGCTCGATATGAGGGGAAAATGTGATCATAGGAGACATACTGGGTAATGGGGTGTTTGGTAGTGCATGACCTGACTCCCTTTCTTTGAGCAATAGGAATGTCAAGGTCATCCACAGTAGGAGTAGGAGTATCAGTAGGTGCAATAGGGTTTGGACTTACCTCCTGGGATTCTAACAGTGTCGCTTGAGCAAACAATGTAGAACAACTTTTCACTCAAATAATAAAAGATCAAGTGTTCCTTTTCATGTTGTGTATTCTGATGTATGGGGGCCTACTACTATAATCTCTGAGGGCGGATGTAAGTACTTTATCACATTGATCGATGACTTCTCTCGCTATACATGGGTATTCCCTACACGTAGTAGAAACGAAGTTCCAAAGATTGTGAAAGACTTCCAGATGATGGTATTTATGCAATTCCATGTTGAAATACAGATCTTCCAATCAGACAATGCAAAAGAATATTTCCATGGTGAGCTCAATGAGTTCTTTGCCTCCCACGGATCTATTCATAGGAGCTCATGTGCAAGAACACCAAAACAAAATGGTATTGCAAAAAGAAAAAACAAACACCTCCTTGAGGTAACTCGCAGGATGATGTTACACATGAATGTTCCAAAAAGGTTTTGGATGGATGCTATACTTGCAACTACTTATGTCATCAATCACATGCCCTCCAGAGTGCTGAACTACATGGCCCCTCATCAGTTGTTGTTCCCTCAGTCCCCTTTATTTTCCATTCCCATGAGAGTTTTTGGTTGTCATGCCTTTGTCCATGATCCGTCTCCATGTCGAGGTAAGTTAGACCCTCGGTCCATTCCTTGTATCTTTTTGGGGTATCCCTCCTCTCAAAAAGGGTATTGGTGCTTTGATCCCGTTAGTCATAAGTTTTTTGTGTCTATGGATGTGTCCTTTGAGTCTGAACCGTTCTTCCTTGCTTCTCGTCAGAGGAGAGTAATAGTGTAGAAGAGGAGAAGCAGGTTCAAGTCCACCAAGTCTCTCTTCCTTCTATTCCGGACCTCGCTCCCTTTCGTGTCTTCCAACATACACGTCGTAGAGATCAGCAATGTGATAGAGATGTGGAACAGCCAAACATTGAGCAACCGACACTATTAGACTCCCAAGAGGTAAGTCCAAACCCTATTGCACCTACTGATACTCCTCCTACTGTGGATGACCTTGACATTCCTATTGCTCAAAGAAAGGGAGTCAGGTCATGCACTACCAAACACCCCATTACCCAGTATGTCTCCTATGATCACATTTCCCCCTCATACCGAGCCTTTCTATCTGCAGTTGATTGCATCCCTATTCCCAGAAATGTCGCAAAAGTCTTAAAATGCCCTGAATGGACAGATGCTATGAAGGAGGAGATCAATGCCCTTCATAAAAATCAAACTTGGGAATTGGTGGATCTTCCAAGGGGGAAAGACCCAGTTGGGTGTAAGTGGGTGTTTACAGTTAAACACAAGGCAAACGAGACAGTTGAAAGGTACAAAGCAAGACTAGTAGCCAAAGGGTACACTCAAGTGTACGGGGTTGACTATGATGAGACTTTTACTCCAATAGCTAAGATGAACTCAATTAGGGTCCTCCTGTCATTAGCTGCTAACCTTGACTGGGATTTGCATCAACTGGACATAAAGAACTCTTTTATAAATGGTAACCTAGAGGAAGAAGTATACATGGTTCAACCCCCTGGATTTTGTGCCAAGGGAAGTGAAAATAAGGTGTGCAAGCTTAGAAAGTCTCTTTATGGTTTAAAACAATCTCCCAAAGCTTGGTTCAGTAAATTTCACATGGCAGTTCAGCAGGTAGGCTTCAAACAATGTCAGTCTGATCACACACTCATTGTGAAAAGATGTCAAGAACAGGTTATTGTATTGGTGGTGTATGTGGATGATATCATTATAGGAAATTGGAGTTCAGAAATACAAAAATTGAAACAATTCCTTGCATCTAAATTTGAAGTGAAAGATTTAGGTCCCCTGAAGTATTTCCTTGGAATTGAAGTTGCCCGTTCAAAAAGAGGTATCTTCATTTCTCAAAGGAAATACACCCTTGATCTCTATTACAAGACAGGCAAATTAGGCACAAGGCCAGCAGATACTCCCATGGATGTTGATCACAAGTTGGGTGACTATGATGGTGAACCTCTGAAAGATGTGAAACAGTTCCAAAAGTTAGTGAGAAAATTGATTTATTTGTCCATGACTCGTCCAGGCATTGCCTATTCAGTTGGGGTTCTAGGCCAATTCATGCACTCTCCTAAGAAACCACGCATGGAGGCAGTAGAGAGAGTTCTTAGATACTTAAAAAAGTATCCCGAAACAAGTCTACTATTCAGTAAACATAATCACCTAAAAGTGGAAGTCTTTACAGATGCTGATTGGGCAGGTGTTATAGATGATAGAAAGTCCACAAGTGGGTATTGCACATTTGTGGGAGGAAACCTAGTGACCTAGAAAAGCAATAAACAAAGTGTGGTAGCAAGGTCAAGTGTTGAAGCTGAATATAGAGTTATGGCACATGGGGTGGCTGAAGTCCTTTGGCTAAAAATCTTGTAGGGGAGCTTGGAGTTGTTGTTCATAATTCCATGTCTCTTTACTGTGACAACAAGGCAGCCATAAACATCGCCAGCAACCTTGTCCTACATGAGAGGATCAAGCACATTGAGGTGGACAAACACTTCATAAGGGAAATTTGCATCCCTTATGTCAACTCCAAGGAACAACTCGCTGATGTCCTCACAAAAGGACTTCCATACTCGTGGCACAATGAGTTATGTGACAAGCTGGGCATGATAGACATATCTAGCCCAACTTGAGGGGGAGTATTGTGAGGATTATTTAATTGTTATTTTATAGTTGGTGTTAGTGTGTTGTCAGCTTAAAATGTTGTCAGCCAATTAATTTCTTTCTTTCTTATTAGTTTGTTACTAGGGAGTGCCACCAGGGGCATACTTGTAATATCCCATTCCTTTTATATTAAGTTAATATAAATAACTAAACTGGCGGCAGCCAAAATAGTTTTTGTTCGTGTCTCTCAATCATATCTTCCTCTTCTCTTTTCTCTCTTCTCTTCTCTCTCTCTCGTCTCTCTCTCTCTCCATGAATGATTACAATAGCAATAGCTCTATAATGTATCAATGAAGGGTCTGATCTAGCCCATAAAAAACATTCAACTTTCGACTAATACCTAAAGTATAGAGTAATGATATTGTAGATATGGTTTAAAATAGAACTTTTATGGGAGAATCATCATCTAAGCCTTGTCCCAACTATATAATCCTGTTTGACCATATCATTTTGTATCCATTGTTAAATCATGAGCCCTTGAATCATTTCTTACTTGTAAAACTAGGCAACCACCTAAGCATTTCTTAAGTAAGGAAAGTGCTCCATGAAGTAATGGGGGAAACTCAAATGGCTTTCATGGAGGGAAGATAAATTCTGGATGTGGTGATGGTGGCAAGTGAGTGCATAGATTCAAGATTGAGAAGACATAGAGAAAGCTTATGATCATGTAAAGTGGGGAATCTTGGAAGAAACTCAAAAGGTTGATGGGGTTTGGAGAAAAATGGAGGAGCTGGATGTATGGGTGTATCTCATTCGTTTCCCTTTCAGGGATCCTCAATGGGGTTTCCTCGAAGTTCTTTCAAGTCTCTAGGGGGCTGAGACAAGAAGATCCTCTGTCCCCTTTATTATTTGTATTGGTAATGGAAGCTCTAAATCTGTTGCTAAAGAGGGGAGTACAGCAGGGTTGGTTAGAAGGATTAGTATAGGGCCAGAAGGGCCATGCATTTACCATTTACAATTTGCATATGATACCCTCATCTCCCTAAATGCAGAGGATCAAGTGCTGAATTTAAGAGCAGTATTAGCCAATTTTGACCTGCTAACAGGTATGAAGGTGAAATCTTGAGAAGAGTATCCTGATTGCAGTCAAAGGGATCAGCTAGGAAGAGATGTCGATGTTTGCAGCAGTCTTAGAATGCCGGATAGGGGAGCTTCGCTTTTCCTATTTACGCCTCCCAGTTGAGGCCAAATATGGTTCAGAAAGCATGTGGAGGCCCCTCATAGAGAGAGTGGAAATGAGGTTGGAAAATGGAAAGCAAGATATCTCTCTCTTGGGGGCAGAATTACTGTCATAAAAAGTGTGTTGTCGAGTCTTCCTACTTACTACCTTTCACTGTTGAAAATACCAACTATTGTGGCCAACAAGATAGAAAAAATCCCAAGGGATTTCCTTTCCTTTGGGAAGGCAAAGGGACCAAGGAAGTTTCACTAGTAAAGTGGGAGAAGGTAAGACCAAAAGCTCTAGGCGGTTGGGGCTTAGAAGAATAAAGATTTTCAATAAAGCTCTTATGGGTAAATGGTTATGGAGGTTTGGGCTAGGAAAGGAGAGGGAGTCATTATGGAGAAGAGTGGTGGTGGGGATGTATGGGGTGGTGAGGTTTGGGCTAGCAATAATTAGCCATTCCTATGAGGTGAGTGTTTGGAAGGGCATAATGAATTTTAATCAGGATTTCAGAGGCTTGATGAGTGTTAAAGTGGGTGCTGGTTCCAGAGTGAGGTTTTGGGAGGATGATTGGAGTGGGGTTGGGAAGTTGTGTGAAATTTGCCCAAGACTGTATAGGCTGGCTGATTATCAGGTTTCAGTAGCCCACTGCTATGAAATCAGAAGTGATCATGTGGTTTGGAGCCCTAGGTCAGAACCCCTACTTGAGAGGTGGAGGAAGAATGCATTATTTTGCTGGACAATCTAGAATAAACCAGAATCTCTACAACCATCAAAGATGGACTGTGGTGGAAGGAGTGCAGAAATGGAAAGTTTACAGTGAAGTCATTCTACACGGCTCTCATTAGGGAGATCCAGTTCCCCCGAGAATTGAAGCTTTTGCTCGGATGGTAGCATTGGACAGTGTTCTCACAACAGATGACTTGAAAAGTAGAGGCTTCGGCATAGCTAATTATTGCTATTTGTGTAAGTCCGAAGAGGATACTGCTTTTCACCTGTTCTTCTCTTGCCATTTAGCAAACTTAATTTGGAGATTCTATTTCTTCCTATTCGGGATTCCCACCATTTTCCACCCATCCTCAACAGCAGAGATCTTCTCTGTTTGGCCAAAGTTCAGAGGAAGCAAGACTAAAATCATTTGGAGCTGCATCCCTTTTGCAGTGTGCTGGTCTCTGTGGTGGGAAAGGAACAGAAGGCTATTTGAAGGAAAAGAAAGAAATATTGAAGTGATTGTGGCTTCTGTCGGCAAACTTACCACAAATTTCTGGGACATTCATGATATTCAAGCTTATAATGTGAATCATTTCAGTCTTGACTGATGTTTTGATGTACTGTTGTAGTGGAGTGACATCTTGACACCTGAACAGATTGTACCTGCTTTAGATTTTTTAGTATTTTTTTTCTTCATTACCCTTCAAAAAAATTTCCTAAGCAACCAAATAGGCAAGCAGTATAGGTATAGATATCTTTTTGAGAACATGTAACCCATTTTCAGTTGATAGGTGTATGTAGAGCCAACCATAGCACTCACTCTTAGTCATTGTATGTATATTTTCCTCTGTGAGGATGTCATTCAAAACTAATGTCATTACTTTTGACAATCAAATTAAATAGTCAGTCCATAATAATTTGCTGGTTTAATTTGTGGTCAGTTTATACCTAAACATGAAATTCCAAAATACTTATGGTTACATACACCAATCACTATTCTAACCTCATATCACTCTCCAACCCTTTATACTAAATATTCTCCATGTGTCTCTTACAAGTCACAAGTGAAATACCATCTTCATCCTTGTTTATGACCAGCATTTCATCTTTAACCTTTTGCCTATTTCCCTTCTTAAAACGACAACACAACAGTTAACTCCTCACCCTCAATTACTATTCTAACCTCATATCTCTCATCCAAAAATAACACCTCATACTCTCACCCAGACCAGTATCATTGCCTATCAAGTAACACTCCAAAATACATATTTCTGTCCACAGAAATAAACTTGCCAACAGCATCTCCCATTGATTTTAACATTTGAAAGCACCAAGCATGAAGGGAAATTCCTACAACGAAAATCCAGGCCAACAGTATCTCCCGCCATCTAATCAAATGATCAAATTTGAAACTCCAAGCATCATTACTGCAATAACTCCCATCTGAGAAGATCATTGACACCTTCATTTCTCTGCAAACAAAACAAAAATAATCTACCTCTCATAGCTCTGACCTCAATTGTGTAGCCTAACCTCCACTCCCGTGAGGCCCAGCAAGAAACAGCATCTTCATCTGGTGGTTCTCCTAAGAACCTTCCAACTAGACATTGACCCAGTAGGTCTAATCTTTTACTAAGGTTAACATCCTTTACATGTATTACCCAAATGCCTGCAGAAGCTACATCAGAATTGTTCTCCACCCAAATGCCTTCAGACACAACAAGCTAGGGGCATCTTTTCAGCCTCCTAGAAGGTCCATTAGAATGATGGACCCTATATTCATTTTCATAGGTCTTTCAAGTTTCTGGATTTGCTCTCAACTTTATGGTTCTTTTATAAGAACATAAATTTCATTCATTAATGATAAGAGATTGAGTACAAAGACCAGAAAAGTCTAGTCCATCAAGAAATTCAAGATAACTACAAATTAGTCCAAACCAATTGCTCCTTGTGAACCCCTTGTGTTGCCAAGCAATCTGCTATCCCAGTTTCTGTTCTCCTAATCCAACTGAAAGTAGCTCCCATTTCCTTGGCTAAAGGATGGATTTCCCTTACAGCATGCCTATAAGCCCAATCTCCTGGAATATTTTTAGTTAGCCAAGATATGACCCACCTTTCAGTCCCCCCTCCACCTCCAAATGTTCAAGGCCCAGCTTCTTAGCTATCCTCAAGCCTTGTAACAGCACCATTAATTACGCTTTGATACAATCACCAACTCCAAGAGGTCCTGAATATATAAGGCTTTGGTTACTCTTGCTGCATCTCTAAAGACACCTCCAATTTCTGACCTGGGTTTTCCAATGAACTGCCATCGAAGTTTAGATTCAATCCTGATTTGTTAGTGGTTTCCATTCCATCACATCACAGCCATGCCTTTTATCTTGTAAGAAGTAGCCACTTCTCCCCCAGCATTGTTATCACATGAAAATCTCTGAAATCTTCCAATGATTTTACCTAATTAGCAACCTTTATTTTAACATTGTCCACTATCTTACAGTCTTGCTTTTTTCCTTCAATATTCTGCCATTTCTCTCTTCCCATATTATCCACAGGACTGCTGCCCACCACAATATTCTTACCCATTTTTGGGTTATCTCAGGAAATTTGGAGAAAATAAATAAACCAGCCACATCTTGGGGAGCCTCCCACCTGCACCAAAAGAGAGAGCACAATTCCAACCAAACATAATTCACAAAGGTACAGAAAAGGCCTCCTTTTCTGTAGCATATCACAGGTATTGATCTTTCGCAGAACCACTTCCCAACAGAAGACTTGAGATGTAAAGAGGAATAAGTCTACTCCAAATATCTTTCACCGGGAAGTTCACCCCCAGACTATTAGAGTACACCAAAGAGATGAACAAAGAGGCACAGGAAAACGAGCCATTGGGAGAAGCTGAGCAGATCCTGTTGTCACTAGCCTGGTTGTCCAAGAAAATAGAGTTGAGCTGGGCCAAGAGTAGAATTAGAGAGTTGCATTCATTATCCCTAAGCCCTCTTCTATACCCAAACTCCCAATCCAAGCCAGATGAGGCTGTAGACCAAAATCTTGAGATGGGTTCCATTTTATAAGTTGATAACAAATATAACAATGGAAACTGTTCTTGAAGAGTGGAGTTTCCCACCCAAGATCTTCCCACAACCAAACATTGAGCCCATTACCCACATCATACCTGATAAATCGTAGGAAGAAACTATCACACAGATAATATTTCCAAGGAGATCTTGTTGAAGAAGGAGCCACCTTAGCATTCTAGCCATTGTCTGAAGCACCATAAACACTCATAATAACCTTGTGCCAAATCCCGTTCCTCTCTAATGGAAGTCGCCACAACCATTTCCCAAGCAAATCAGTGTTCCTATGAATCAAATTTCCTATTCCCAACCCACCTTGTTCTTTAGCCCTGCTTCCTTCATCCCCCGATTCTCAGCTGTAATTCTTTTTAGCCACTTTGCCTGGGATTCAAAAGATGGAAATAATAAATGAGTAGGTTGGGCATTGTGGACTTAATTAAAGTTATCCTTCCACCCAACAAGATGTAATTTCATTTCCACAAAACCAACTTCTTTGTGAACCTTTCCAGCACTGGCTTCCAAAACCAATACTTGATCTCACACCCCAACAAAGTTGCACAATGTTCTAGCTCCTCAGCTTGCAAGTTGGTTCCTGCTACTCCACTTTTCCAAGGTACTCCATCGGCCCAAGGTACTCCTTGGTTCCTGCTTGTGTGCCTAAGTGCCTTAGGCACACCTTTTAAATCACTGCTCTGGCTCCATAGAGACAATTACTAGTAATGACAAGTCAGCATTAGCAGTTGCCCAAGGTAGGTGGTAATAATAGAGGTATTGCCCATGGTAACAAAGGAGGTGGCAGAGTTGTCCCAGGTAATCAGGAACGTCTTGAGAGATGTAGAGGTGGTTGTGAACAAGGTGGACATGGGTTATGGAAATGCACTTATTGTGCAATGGATGGCACATGATTAACTTTTGTTATGACCTTCACCCACCTACTAGTTGGGCAAATAATGCAGTAGCTAGTGATGATCATGAAGAGAGTTCTACCCCGCAGCTTGATCCATCCCTTTCAGCATCCCCACATCACTAGAAAGGAAATAATTAGTATCTCATGTGATGAATATGAGAAATTCCTTTGATCCTCGTCCTCCAACCAGAGCCATAGTGATTCCTACCACCACTTCTGGTATGGCATGCTTTCCTTCCTAACCATGTCATTCATCAACCTGGGTCACTGATATTTCTTTTGATGAATAATAGAAACTGGGTTATTATAATAATAAAGAAAGTATACAAAGGGGATAAGGGGAGAGATAAACTCTCTTAGCCAATGTTTTAAAAACCAACCCAGAGGCCGAACCGTTTTTGCCTCCGGGTCATGGGTCACTGGTTTGACCGAATGGGTCAAATGGTTCGGATCGTGCCACGTCAGCACATATATGTATTTATATACATATGTATGTATATATGTGCATATATGTATATATGTGTATTAATATATATTTTAGCAATAAATAAAGTATAAATATGTCTTAGACATGTTATATGTATTATTTTATATTTAATTTATTTTTTTAATTCAGCTTTTAATTTTTTATTTATAAAAAATATTAAAAATTGTAATTTGAGGCCAAAAAAGGGGTTTTTCACAAAAATAGCGGGGCAAGGCGCCTACGGCCCCTTGGGATGCATAGATCTCAAAAAGTTACCCAAAATCAAAAAGAAAACAAATCACCTCCAATCGGACATCAGAGTGCAAAGTTATGGCCTCTGAAAGTTTTGCATGCATTGAGTGTGCAACCCGCGACTCAACCACCAAGTCGAATGGGTCAACAGTCGAACTGTCTGGGTCAAACGGTTATTGACCAAGTCAACAGTTTTTTGACCGTCTGGTGGGTCTAGAATGAACAGGACCCAAAATCCTAGCCGGGTAACGGTTCGAACAGTTCAACCGACCAAGTCGATGGTGGTTGAAAACATTGCTCTTAACTCTTATAAATGCAAACAACAAGATTACAATACAGCCCAAAATAAATGATCCCTTCCCACCCCCTACTTTGCTAATGTATCAGAGAATAAATTAGCATTCCTTTTCACCCATTGCACATTGATTTCCATTCGCCAAGACAGCCAAGTACTCCTTTTCTAGTTAATATAGCACCACCATCCACTACTCTTCCTTCTTGAACCACTCAATAACTAACTTTGAATCCCCCTCAATTACTAGCTTCTTAATGTTCAGCTCTCTAGCCCTTTGAAGACCTTCCAGCACAGCCATTATTTCAGCCCTCAAAGAATATCCAACACCAATTGACCCTAAGTGACAGCAATGACTCTTCCTCATTTCTAAAGACACCCCTATGCTTGAGCCCTGAGGGATCCAGATTTCCTTCACTACTCCCATCAAAATTCAGCTTAATAAAGCCACATGGAGGAGGGGACCAAGTTGGTCTTAACACAGCCTTACTAGGAGTTGAGTTAGCAACAGCTTTCCAATTCCTCACCAAATCATCTGCAAGGTTCCTTCAAAAATATCAAGAGACTTCACCTAATGGATCACCCTAATTGCAATGATTTCAATTAGGGCATCTTTACTTTTCTCCTTATCAAGAAAGATCCCCTGATTTCGTTCTTCCCATGCTATCCAACACAAAACCGCCCTTTTACATCTCCATAAATATCTTCCCATCTTCTTTGGCCAACTAACAAAGGTAGAGGCAAACAAACTTCGCACATTTGGCAGGGGGTTCCACTTGCACCCAAGCAAAGAGAGAAAACATTCCCATATCTCTCAGGCGACAGTTGGCACTTTGTAAATTAAAAACCATCAACCTTACAATGAGAGCACCAATTAGGGGATAAGCACCAATTTGAACTTTTTCTTTGGAGCAAATCAAAAGTGTTAATTCTCTCCAGATAGGCTTCCCAACAAAAAGCACCCACACGAGGTGGGATAGGCTTACTCCAAACCTCCCTAACAAGAAAAGGTATCCCCAAACTATCCCCTGATTGAACTAAGGTTGAAAAGAAAGAGGTACAAGAGAAGGACCCAAAAGAAGTAAGAGTCCAAATTCGAATATTCCTTTTACTAGGATCCAAAAATATCAACCCTTGGAGAATAAGCACAACACTCATTTCCAACTTACGAAGCCCTCTCATGAATCCTAGGTCCCAGTCAAACCCAAATGGCAAATTAGAAGGCACAATGAAAGAAGGAATAGACTCATCCGTACAACTGTAAATGGCATAGAGAGAGGGAAATTGCTCCTTCAAAGGAGAATTATCTAACCATACACGATCCCAAAATTTTACACAATTTCTAGAATGGGGATTATACTTGACATTTTGACAAATGGCAAGAAGGATGGTAAAATTGCATGGATGGACTTCTAGGGAAAAGCTCTAAAGGCTCTGGCCAAAATCCAAAAATCCCAACCATTAGCCACAAGCCTATGAATACTAATAATAAAATTTGACCATAGCTTGTCTTTATCCTCAGGTAATCTCCACAGCCATATCCCTAACAAAGCAGCATTCCTCTGCTCGATGTTCCCTAACCCTATTCCACCAAACTTCTTACTTCTGCTAACCACTTCCCACCTTACTCTATGGTCCTCCTCACCTAGCTCCCAAAGAAAGTCTCTCATCAATTTTTCAATTTTTTTGCTAACCCCTTAAGGAATCCTAAACACTTAAATACACCGACAAGTTAGCAAGAGTAAACCTAATAATTGTAATTCTTCCCCCCATAAATAGTAACTCTTCTTCCAAGATGCCAACTTCTTTGTAAGCCTTTCAACCATAGGATTCCAAAAATTACTTTTCCTCGGATTATCCCTCGACGGTAA
Organism: Nelumbo nucifera; assembly: GCF_055504915.1. NCBI lineage: Eukaryota > Viridiplantae > Streptophyta > Magnoliopsida > Proteales > Nelumbonaceae > Nelumbo > Nelumbo nucifera. The sequence goes on from NC_142650.1 coordinate 76,836,292, forward strand.
CTCCAAATAGGTCAAAGCCATTAAGCCACTTCACAACCCAAAACTCGAGCACTCTCATTCAAATTTATACCCACAAGACAGCATTTATCAAAATTAACTTTCAGGTTAGACATATGCTCAAAAACTTTGATCAAATTCCCTACCCACTCAAGGTTACCACCTTCACAAAACAAAATAGTATCACCAACAAACTACGAGTAAGAGGCACCTCATCCCTACCTACCCTCCAACCCCTCACCAAGTTCCTATTATAAGCTCTACTAACAAGTCTTCCAAGCACATCAGCAATCAATATGAATAAAAAGGGTGACAAGGGATCCCCTTGTCTAAGACCTCTTAACACTAGAAAGTGGTCCACCATAGATCCATTCTACGAAATTGAATAATGACAAGTCTTCATGCACCCTAAGATCAATTTGCACCATCTATCTGTTAGATAGTTTATGTATGCCCTTAGCTTCAATCTGATTTGATGTACTTGTTATTTAGTGGAAATAAATAAAGTGCATGTTTGATTCATGTTGTTTGGTTTAATTCTGTGTAAAACCCTAAAACTGGACATTTATAGAGATTCATGTTAGTTTTAAATGTTCACAGCCGTTGGATAAGTCTGGGGAGATTTATCCTGCCAAGGCTTATGCTGGTGTGCCACCAAGTGTTGGGATGGCCTGTCTCAGCCATCAGGGTAGGACCCGAGGCACATGCAGTATGGGATTACTTGAATCCTTGAACCGGACCAGATTTCCAGTCTTGCCCTGGACCTTGGAGATAGATGGGCAAAACTGGAAAGTTACACCTGACCCCTAGACTCGATTATGACACTTCACTAGGTGCTGGATCAGGCTGCCTTTGATATGCCAATCAAGAGATCCTTAGCGGGGATCAAAACCTGGGTATGTTGGGGCAGTTTGGGAATTCATCTGAGTTGGTGGTCATAGTGACAGAATCAGCCACTTTGTCGGACAAAGGGTAATGATCGGGAATGCACTCTCTCTGATGGAAACCAAACTGCCGGCAGTTGATTTCAATCGTTGGAATTTTGTTTTGCAAAATTAATATACTTATATTATATGTACGGTTTCAAAATGTTTACAAATGGTTTTAATTCCCGGGATCCATGTGAGAGGAGAGTGCGGCACTGTTCCTTGCAGCCGAGGGAGAGGTCCTCTCTTGTCGGGCAGTGCTTGATCATTAAGGGCTGAGAGGTTAAGTGTAAGACCATTTAAGATAATACCTGATGGGCTAATCTTGCACCTGCCCACAGTCCCTGGGTTTTTATAAGATGGCTTGGCCCAGGGACCACTTAATGTAAGTGTTGGGCCCATAGGGTCCATATGATGGACTCAAGGGGTTCATTGAGCTTTTCAGTGAATTTGGCTGGGCCTTGTATTAAAGGCTGGGCCGAACCCATGTGGCTGGTGTGTAGATCAATGTTTGGGTCCCACGCCATACAAAGAAGCCCAACTGGGCAGCAGATTGGAAACTAATTAAACACTGAATACTTAATGGGCCAAAAGCCCATTTCGAACTGGGCTGATATGATCACCCAAAGATGGGGCAAATCTGAGATTAATGTTAGTGAAAAGGATGAGGCTTTTAACCTTATCCACTCTGGGAGACCAAATTCAAATCAGATTTGAATCTGGTAACCTCCTGATAAGATCAGGAGTAAACTAACTTTATCTGCAAATAGGATTAAGATGATCCTCTATCCAGATACTGATTAGGATTGGGATAACTCCTGATTAGGAGGTTTCTTAATCAAGAAGAAAGGAGGAGAAAAATAAGAGAATTCGAACCAAGGAAAATCGCAAGAAAGGTTCCTGCGAATAGAGATCAGATTTCATACTCTCCAGAAAAGGAGAAAAAACAGTTCAGCTTTTTCGGTTTTGGTTCTCTCCTCCTGCCGCCGCCATCTGCCATTGCAAGATTGGATCTTTGCAGAAAAGAAAGTCAAGAAATCTGTTCTTGACATTAGTCTTGCAAGAAAGACTGAAAAGGTTACAGTGTTTAGTTCTTCCAGAGGATTCTTGTGAAGGATCCAGTGTGTAGGACGCACCCTGCTGGTTCTGTTCCATCCACAGCTGTGTCATCTTCAGCAGGAACAGATCTTGGAGCATTCTTTGGGCGTGAACACCAACTTTGGGAGATACTGCTTCTCCGGATCAGGTATATTCCTCCCATTTACCTTTGGTACAGATCTGGTTTGATTATGGTTCAAGTAGGATCCTTGAATAATATATTCTAAATTTAGGGAATATGATTCCCAGTTGGGAGAAGGTAGGAAATTTTTGAAATTCGCCCACCCATTCCGCAACCTTTATGGCGTCCATTGGATGGATCCTACCATTCTTTCACTATCACCAAACCCAAAATTCACCATTACCCCATGTGTATGTGAGGGAGGACCACTCTAATTCTTTAGGAGAGAACCTTAGCAATGATCTTATATAATCTATTTACCAAGCTAATCGGTTTGAAATCCTTTGGGTGCACAACATCATCTTTTTTTGGAAGTTTAGCCCTGGATTAATCATTGCTCTATCATAGAACTCTTCAAACACCTTCCATAAATCATCTTTCAACACTTCCCAACAATCTTGATAGAAAGTCATAGTGAAATCATCCGGTCCATAAGCTTTAGATATATCATCCATAGAGAACACAACTTCCTTGATTTCATTCAACCCAAACCTTCTCTCAATCCAAACCCTAGAATCCTCCTCTAATCTTGACCACTCCAGACCCTTAATCCAAATTTTGCCATTCAGAGGTCTCCTGAAAATAGATTTGAAGTGATCCATAAAAACCCAACGAATCTCATCCTGTCAGGATATAGTCATGCCATTCACCACAACTTTAGAAATAAAGTTTTTTCCTTCTTTTCCCATTAGCCAAAGCATGGAAAAATTCAGTATTCCTATTTCCCTCCTTCAACCAAACCCAAGATTTTTTCCTCCAACCAACCTCCTCCTTAGTTAAGATATCCTCCAAATGTTTCCTCAACCAAGGCCATTGATTTTGGAACCTCTAATCATATGATCAGGTCTTCAAGTGTGTTTTCTTCCTTTTCAAGATCATCTCCATCTCAAGCAATTATTATAGTTAATGGTACCTCCTCTTCTTTTCATGGTTGCAGTGATTTTTCCCTCCATCTTTATCTTTAACTTTTGTGTTCTTCCTAAATTTTCATTTAACCTTAATGCTTGAATTAACCAAGTCTTTGAATTGTTCCATGACATTCATCCCTTCTTTTTCTCTTTATTTTTTTAGTCTAATTGTTACATGCAACTTATGGAGGGCAGTTTTGTAATTTCTGGCACTTGTTAGAAGCTTAATAAGCAAAGGGTCGACAAGAGAGAAAAACAGTTCGAATCTTTCTCTTGAAGACCCCTTTTCTTCTACTTTCTTCTTCCTTTTTCTCTTCTCTTGTGAAAAGTACCTTTCATTCTAAATACCACTTCTAATTAAGAAAAAAAAATCTATTCGATTTTAATTCAATCCCAACAATAAATTAAACTAAAAATACAAGAACATTATATATTGTTAACAATTATTAGTTGGGTATTTAAAAATAACTTCTTTGACGCAAACCAATTGCAATTTGATATTGTACATGATGAACATTATACAACATCCCAAATCAACTTTACAAACAGATGCATATCAATTTGGGAAAATTGAACTGCAAGGACCTCTCCTGTAATTTGGGGTGTGACAAAACCAGTGATGTATCACATAAACCCAATATCTAGATAATCGTAATGGTCCCTTAAGCTTAGTCAGTTAATTTCATGGTGTACCAAGAGTTCAACTAATCTGGTTCATCCAAATGAGGTACACAACCTAGAGACTTGGACCTATGAGTGAACTAATCTAGTTCTCAACCATCCAAGTGATCAGTCCATTCACCTCCACTCTCCACCTTTACCATTGCCCCCACCACCAGTTCTTTATTTTCATTTGTCTCCTTTACCCATCACAAGCAGATACTCTCCTCTACTACCATCCCCATGACTACCAACCCCCTCACATCTCTCTCTTGGTTTTTGCTTTCAAAACAGAAAAATGGTGTGGCCAATTTTGTAATTTTTCACAGTATAGGGGTCTAAGTATAATTTGCAGCTTCCTGCCTGATTAAATATGAGAGAGAAGCATAAAAACTGCTTGATCTCCACTTTTTTCCAATCAAGACATAAATCATATTAAATCCCTATGACTCCCTCAGCAAAATATTCCAATTGGTTAAGGATGACACTAGAGGAGGTAACTTTATAGAGATTTATACTTCTGTTTTTATTGTCCTTTCTTCTATTGTTTCAGCATACCTGTAACCCATTAAAAAGAAAAATCGCATGTAAACATTATGCAGAATGTACTACCCATAAACCATCATACATGTATGAACATTTGAAGAGCTCCAGTCTATTAAGATTATAACCAGAAAAAAATTAACTGATTAACTTAATGCTCAACTGTTAAAAAATCACATGCTCACCTGAAGTTCAAGATCCTTCATCTTGTATGCCATAGAGGATAGAGCATCAAGTGCATTCTGAACTTGACAGCCAAGAATGTCATGATTCCTTACTGCTGTTGCTACTTCAGCTTGCAGCTGTTCGATTTCCATCTCTTTGGAACACAATTTTTCTCTCAATACCCTTGTTATTAGGTTTTGTTCCTTGAGCATGAACTCAATATCGTCCTTTGTGTGCAAAGCCAAAGTTAAGAAAATATTGTGAGTACAATTTACCAATAAGATCAATGACATGTTCCAAATGAATTACTAATTAGGAAAACTAAGCTCAATTTTCTTTGAGGTAAACAAGGTAACTTGGGCAGCAACATACCTCCAAATCCTGACCACTCAGTTCCCCCAACCCACCATCATCAATGCATTGTGACTGAGATTCTGATGCTGTTAATTTGGACTTCTCATGTAATACCTCAGCTATTGTCTGCAAACTTCTTCTCAAATTTTCAGTTCCCCTCTTCAAACTTTGGACTTTCATATCAGATTCCACAACAAAATAATCATCTAAACCACTTTTATCTGCTTGACCCTTCTCAATGCCTTCAAGAATTTGTCCTCTTTTCCCTTTAACAAAGTCCAAGAACTTTACACATAGTTGATTGCTCTCATTGAGCAACAACAGGGCTTTACTTTGTAAGCAATCAATCCTGGCAAACAGCTCCTGATCTAACTTGAAAGATGAAGATGTACCCACATTTCCACTGCTTCTCAGGCGGTCCAACAGATTAATATTCTCGTGCTGAAGGGACTCAACTTCAAACCTATAAGATTCCACTTCTTTTCTCAAAAACTGCTCCACCCCTGTCAACCTCACTTGTTCCATTTGCAACTTCAACACATGATTATCAAATGCCTCAGAAAATTGCTTCCGTTTTATTTCTTCTTCAAGTCCTTGTCGCAAGCCAACAATCGTCTTCTCTTGTTCAGCGCAGGTCCTCTGTAATCTTGTAATAGCTTTCTGCAACTCCTTGTTTTCATTCTCCTTCTCTTTGTAGTTCCTTTGGATACATTTCTTATCTGCATCAACCACTCTAAGCTTATCTTGCAAATCTGACAGGGTTTTCCGAAGAGCCTGGTTTTCTTCATTTACTTGTTCCACTCTTTCCATCAGATCCTTTAACTGTTGTTCTGAATACACAATTCTATTTCTGTTCTCCGTTTCCTTACCACTAAGGGAAGAAACTTCTCTTTGGAGGGAGACATTCTGCTCTGCCAGCTCCCTTACCCGTTCCCGTAACCTCTGCTCTTCCAACTGGTACTTCTCAAGCCTGCAGGACCAGTCATTGGACCTTCTGTCTAATTCCTTCTCTAGTCCAGCCTGCAATTCATTCTTTTCCCTCTCTAGTCGCCTTGTCTGTGAGTCTAAATCAACCTTTGCAACTCTAAGTGCTTCCTTAGCAGAGGCTCTATCAGTAATTCGACACCGTAATTGGGTAGAGAGCTCAACAGCCAAATTTCTACAGTCAGTGGAGAGATTTCTGATCGTCCGAAACAAAACAGATGCACTGGGTCCACTATCTTGGAGAAGGTGCTCTTGCTCGAGCTCTCCAGAAGAAAGCAAAAACCTTTCCTCTATTTCTTTTGCTTTCCTATGTAATTCAACATCTTCATCTTCCATCTGTACTGAGTAAGGACCATCTGAAACATCCCCAAGAAGATAGCATTGTTTCTCAAAGCCTGGCATTTCCTCCCCATTGATGATTTTGTAACAGCCAGCGGACGGGTAACTTTTCTGGACAACCCCATCTGAACTTGAAGTAGGATGTGGGTCCAAATAGTCCTCAAGTACATCTTCCACAGTGGTAGGGATGCCAGGGATGAAATCCCTAGCATTTACCTCTTGTTTCTGAGGAAATACCAAGGACAATCTTTCAACCACATTCTTTGCTAATTCCTGTGGAGATTCAGACCCAAATTTTCCGTTTGTCCAATTTCTAGTTGGAAAGACATCATGTATGTCTCTCATTTCTCCAAATGAATAAGACCTTGATCTCTCTTTACTTCTACAAGTTGGTGAAGCCGGTGCTGTAGACTGAACTCGGGGGGGTCGCCAACCACAACCACTTCCAGTACCTGGAGGGTTCCTTTGAAAAGAACTGTTCCTTGGCTTTAAGATCCTTTCATTATGCAACTCTCCATCAATGTAAAGGTCAAGCACTTTGGTTGAGGGTTCGGTTAAGTGATTGGACCCACATCTAAGTGGGATTGCTTTGGAGACATAAGAAGAGTTCTCATGGTAATCTCTGGATAAACAAGGAGAATCAACATTCTCTTGCCCATGTGTCTTTTGGGTAGCTGCCCCTCCACCTCTAGTTGCTTTGGACTGCTTCTCTGGATTGAAGGACCTGCAACTGATACAAACCAAAAGTTAAAGAATGTAAAGTTTATCTTTTTTTTATGTATGAGGAGATCCATTTACATGAAAGGAAATGCAGATTTTTATGATATAAACAAAATGTGCTGGACTTCAGCTAACTTAAAGACCTTACCTATCAGAATAATCAGAGGGAAGAGGCATGATGTTGCTACTAGTTAAAGGAGATCTATTGGGACTTATACAAGTCAAATTTCTTTCTCCCGAACTGCCACTGTAGGAAGTAGCTGATGAATATGACCTGCTTCTTCTAAGACTTGATAGTCCCGGACTAGTTTCAGAGTTTGGGCTTCCAGAGAACTGTTTTTGAGGTTTAACCTTGGGGCTCTTTGTTCTGCTCACACCCTTATCATTGACTTCATTGTTAATTCCATTTTCCAAAGTCTCCCAATAAACTTTCTCATCAGTTGGTTCTGGAGGAACAGAATTTTTGTTCCCATTGATGGATGTAGAAGATCTGAAAAAGAACAACTTCTTCATCTATAAATCCTCGGTTGGAATTTATAGATATAAAACAAATATTCTTGGAAGATGCAAAATCTCTCTTACAATCTTCACCGTACTACCAAGCTCTAAACAGGATATTCTCCTGAAAAATAAAAAGCATAGCATTAACAAGATTAATAGAATCAACGAGAAAGGGAGAATAAGAGTGAAAATTGTGCTCCCAAAACTACAATACATCATGCTCTAATCAGAAACTTTGAAATCCTCAGTTAATTAGATGTTTAAATTATGACAGAAACAGGAAAAAAAAGGTACATACTAAATAATAGATCCATGGTGTGGGTACAACAATAACTAGGAAGCTGAGGAAGAAATGGGTATATCCAACAACAAGAAGCCCAAAAATAGAAAGAATAAGAACTAACGATGATGATGATGGCTGCCAGAGAGGGGAAGGAGAGAACCCTTGCAAGAAGGCCATCATTCAAGTTGGTGTAGAAGGTGATAGCCTTTGTGAGTTCTGCCAGGACACAATTTTTTTTAGTGCCACGGGAATGCTTCATTTCTGCCTTGGGCCCATTCCTCATTCTCATTGAAATAGACCCAGAGAATTTTTTTTTTATTTTTCATCCATCAAAAATTCAAAAAAAAATCCACTAAATTGAAATAAGGTCTTACAGGTATATGAAATTAGCAACCAGAATTGGTATTAATCCAGATAGAGTGGGGAGTAAACCTATCCATCTGATAATGGAAGAATGGTAGGCGGACAAGCTTCAACATACAGAGAGGGTTGAGAAACAATCACTAGTGGCCAAGTTTATTGTGCCGCTAAGACTAATTTAAGGATGAAAGGAATAATACGCTACATAATGACAGGCATAGTCACTTGGAAGTTATTCAAAAAGTAAATTCTTTCATCTGGGAGAACTCTGAGCCTAACAATCCTGTTGTTTAGCAATTAAGCAGCTCTGATGTGCTCACCAAATCTGCAACTAGCATGATCAATAATCTTGATGTTTACATTCACGTGGATGGATCGTATGACCCTGTTACAAGAAGATCTGCAACTGGATGCATAAACTCCAGAAAGAAATAACAATGTTATTTTTTACATAAGGAAAACATGCAAGGCTGCAGAAGTACTGACTTAGAATGGTTTGCAGTTATCAGGGGTCTTCAACAAGCAGCCAACAGGAACTTTAGAAGGTTACAAGTCTTTCCTGATGCTGCTAATATAGAAAATAACCTAAAGGACAACCACAGTTCCTGCACATGGATTGAACTACCTCTTCGTGATGCTGTGTCTAATCCTTTAACACATTTCGATAAGTATTAATGTAAATAGATCTCCGACCTTGTTAGCTCTTCTTTTGGCCTATGGTGCATGCAAAAGGGGATTTGATGTAAATATATGTATCCCACATATGGGAACTGATGTACAAAGTTTATTACCAGAAATGAAATGAAGTTTTGTTAAAAAAAAATGTTGACCATAAATAAGAGAAACCCATAACGGAAAAGCAATAACAACTCCAAAAGAAACTAAAAAGAAACCCAAAAAGCTCTACTCGGGATTACAGACCCTTGATGCAATACAAGATTTAAAAAGAAAAAAAAAAACAATTATATATAATGGAACCCGTATTCCTTCTCAGAGTATTCTCGAGATCTAAACAGAGAAATGGCAAACGAAAGAAAGTAAACTCTTTAGATATGTCAAGGATAAAAATGAAATTACATTGATAAACAGAATTAGAAAGAAGTTCCATGAGAGAAAGAAAAGAGAAGCTGAACTCAAGCAGCTTTTAGATTTAGAGGTAACGTACAAGCGTTTCAGAGAAGCAACTCTAGAAACGTAAGAAACTGAGAAATCATAAAAGAAAGTAAAGAAAGAGAACTTGGTGAAAACAGTAGCTGAGAAAACGTACTCTGACAAAATCTAATAAAACAGAATAGAGACAGCAACCCTTGATTTCATCGAAGGGAATCCGGAAAAAGGTCCCCATGAAACTTGAGCTTAACAAGTAGAATATCACCAAAACACGCTCCTCCTTTTTCTACATCTCCTTTCTCCTTAAACCGTCAATACCTCTCTCCCCACCATTAGTCATTGCCCATTTCAAGAAACGCTAAGAAATATCACGAAAAGTGAATTCACTAAACTAAAACATTGAAAATTGCCCGAAATCAAAATAAAACAAAATCCTATTAGATAGAATTATGCAAAACCTCACAAACATCTGACTATTTTAAATTTTGATTCTTTTTTCTTTTTTTGGTAAGACATTTCACTTCCAGAGAGTTTAATTCCCTTCTCGGGGGATAAAAATTCAACCTCCAAGAGACGAATAAACCCAAAAAATAATACCAAAGCTAAACAAGCAATGCAAGATAGAAGTGAAAGAACTCCTTACAAAATTTTTCAATTCTTCTCTGTCTCAGAAAACCCAGAAGTCAATTCTAATCCTTAAAAGAAAAGATTAGTTTACACCGAATAGCGCAAGCACCAAAAAAAATCCTTCTAGGAAAAAGTACCGTTGAAGAGCCGGCGAATTTATCGGGATTTTCGAAATTTGAAAGGAACTAGAGACCCAAAATTTCAGGTAAACTGAAGAAAAAAAATGGTAGCAGAAGTATCCCCAATTCTTACCATCAACGAACAATCTACCGTGCTCCTTGTTCGAACAATGAAAATTGGGAGTGATGATGAAGACTTTAGTCGTGAACCGGATCTTTTAAACTGGATTTCAGTGCGACAAAAACAAAATTTAAAAAATGAAAACGAAAGCTAAAATGGCGGACTAATATTTTATTAGGGCAGCGGGCAGCGCTAGCGTCCGAACCCTTGAAGAATTGGTAAATTACTTAAACATACCCATTATTTTTTGACAATTACTTTTAAGTAATCATATAACAACCACTCTATTTAGCCCTATATTGAACAGTTTTGTTTTCTCCACAAATAAGTGTTACACGTATTTTGAAATAAACAATCATGGCCATGCATCTAATCATTTTGGTGACCATGTTACTGTTTTAAGAGGCAATACAAATATTTCTTAATAAAAGGTCGATTAAATAAATAGGTTATACATTATAGGAGTGTTTTAATAAAAACTATAAGACAAATTTAAGCATATCAATGGAATTATAAGAATAATCTAATAAATTACCCTATTTTATTTATTTAGATAAATGGCCAAAATCTCCCTTGGTTATTACTAAACATTAGTTTGGTATTTGCAATTAGGCGTGACAATTTTCCAACCCACCCATTAATTAGCGGGTTGGGTTGTAATCATATAGTCGCAGGCCAATTGTGGGTTGAGTAACCCAACAAAGGAACATTTATTGGGTTGGGTCATGGTTATCCAACGGATAACCCATTAACTATTAATATTTCGAGTTTTCCTCACTTTATCTCTCATTCTCCTGATGATTGATCTTTTCAAACCAAGCAACGATGGCCCTGTTTATTCACCTACCCCAACCTTAATCTGATGTTTGAATGTTTTTATCAAAAGAAGAAGAGGTTGAATATTGTAGCTTCAGAATTCTGCCTTCTTTGTTTATTAGTTTTTGTAATTTTTATAGAATTCAATATTTTCGCTCAGTTTACGCTTGGAAACGATGCAAATAGAGTATAAATCTTGGTTCATGGTAAATTTGCACTCTGGTTCACTTTTGCCTAGATTTGGGAACATTACATTTATGTATTGACAAATGACGGATCAATGCATATTTACATTGATAATAAGATGTAAGGCTTAGTTTGGAAATAGTACAAATGCAAATATGTAGAGTGCAGATCTTATATTTTGTATTATTTTGTATGTATTTACACTGTACATATTTGCATTTGTACTCCTTCCAAACTGACTCCTACATAATAGTGCATGTATGGGAGTTAACCCTAATCCAATACCCCACTCGCATGGGATTGGTTAGCAAAGTGGATTGATGTGACAGTCCTAATCCCTAGCTATAAATAGCTTGCTTAGGGAGAAAGAGTCTTCTTTTTCAGCACTCACATTGCAAGAAGCTCTCACACACCAACACTTGAGCATTATAAGCAATCACAAGCTTTTACAAACTCCAACAACTTTAAGATCAAGATAGAAAAAAGAAAGGAAAAACTTCTTAGTTTTCTACACCACACTTGGATTCAAGCTCTCTAAAAAAGATCAAGCCACTATAAAATGGCCATTCTTAGAAAAGCATCATTCACAACCGATCAAGTGTGAAGCCTGGAGTGAAGAAATATAGATCAATTCTTTAAAAACACCAAATTCAAGGAAATCTACATCAACACTTCAAGAAGTACAAGAAACACGCCGACATCCCTTGTCTTCACCGAATTCGACCATTAACTAGAGGTTGCTCACTTCATAGAGCATAAATCAAAGAGAGTTCAAATCCTTTGTATTTTCCTTTATTACAAAATTATTTTTGTAATTTGTCTCCATATTTTGTATTAATCAAATACACGAATTTTTTGTTGAAAATGGAGTCATTCAAATTGCTGATATATTATTCCCATGAATGCAAAAATATTGTTTTTCGGCTGCTATGGTATCCATGTACACTTAGAATGGGGTCGCACAACGAGCAATGAGTTTTGTTTTAGGAGATTTTGAGGTTGGATTCAAAGGTAAAGCACCAAGTGGGAAACTATCATAACATGAGTGTCCTTCTAGCACATGCTCATTCATCTGCTTAGGATTGGGTAACTATCATTGCTGAGTTTGTTTGATCTCTGCGATTTTTATTAATTTCCATATTTTTATATCTTCTAGTAATTTATGCTATTTTCAGAATTTTTGTATTTTTATAACTTTATTGTTTTTTGTAGTTTCTATTTTTTCAATGTTTTTCTATATTTTTCTGTTATTTTTCTTCATTTTCTATAATTTTTGTTATATTTTTTGCAATTATTATTATTATATAATTTTAAAGTTTCCTATAATTTATGTTTATTTTTTTGCATTTTCCATTGTTTTATCATTTTTATACTTTTGCAACTTAATGTTATATTTTTCTACAATTGTACTTTCCAATTTTTCTCTTCATACCTATTATTACACAATCTTTTTTCTAAAATTGATTTATTTTTCAAATTTGCCCTTCATATCAATAACTCAAAGGTAAAGTTGCAACTTTAAATTCTTTTTATTTTTGTTGTTCATAAAGTTTGTATTGTTTTCTTTTGTAGAAACCAGCCTCAATAATAACTGCATAGGTATTTTGAACATTTTCATGCCTTTTTTTTTAAGAAGATTCACCCACAAGGGTCTACTTGCAACTGTATCAAAAACCTTAGGGGAAGTGATTGCAATTACTAAACTTTAGGGAAAGTTTCAGCAACAGTCAGAAACTTTAAAGAGGTTTTGGCAACTTACCTTTTTTAGGGATGAATACTTATAAACCTCCCTTAAGATTTTTGACAAATACTAAAACCTCCCCTCATTTTTCTAAAATGACTAACACTTCCCCTATTAATTAAATCACCTCATTGACTTATTGTTATGTCTAATGAAAAGGTCAAAAGGGCCAATTTGCCCTTACATGAAAACCCACCCTCTACTACTCACTCATAATGCTTACTACCAGCCCCCTAGACCCAAAAAAAGATGAAAAAATAGAGGTTAATTGCAAGGTGTGAGAAGTTACTTCTTGCTCATGCTCTTCCCATAACCAACTATGAGGTGATCAAGAGGCAACAGTCTATGTGATTTCTAAAAGTTGTAGATTGTGATAAGATTAAAATTAAGAGGTGAAAGGTGACTCTTGATCTAACAATAAGGGAATTAGGGTTTCTTGTTATATTAAGAGATGACTAAGGGACTAAGGCTGCGTTTGATTGAGGTGTAAATGTGAATTGATGTAAATTTCAACTGTCGGTTCGCATTTACACCTATCTGTTTCCAGTGTAAAAGCGAACCGATGTAAAACTGTACAACCAATTCACTTTTGTAACCATTTGTTCCCCATGTAAAAATTACATAAAAAATCGATGTAATCCTGTTTTTTGGTTGACTTTTATATCATTAATCGATGTAAATGATACATCAACAAAATTGATGTACTTTTACATCCATTCTCACTTAAAAAAATTCCCAATAGTCTAGACAATTTTAATCGATGGACTTTTACATAATAAAATTTTCCATCGACTAACTTTTACATAATAGATTTTTCCACCGCATTCAAACGTAGCTGAAGGGGATGAGGAATTAGGGGTGCTCATGGTTCGGGTAACCAAACCGTGGGTTTTTTTTGGACCAAACCGGTAGTAGCGGTTTTTGGAAAACCGGTAACCGAAACCGAATTGAAACCAGTCGGTTAACTGGTTGACTGGTTCAGTTAATCGACGATTCAGTTCGTTGGTTTTTTTGTTTTTTTGACTTTATAATATTTATTATAAAAATATATATAAATATATAATAAAAATTTATAAATATATATAAAATATTATATTTTAAATAATAAATAATATATAATATTTATTTATTAATTTATAATATATAAAATACATATAAAGAATATATACAAAAACATGTATACCGGTCAGTTCGGTTAACCGCCAGTTTTTAAATTGGTTAGCCGAAACTGAACCGGTACCTTCGGTTTTTTAAAATCATTGAACCGAAACTGAACCGACCAATTCGACTAACCAATTTTTCAGTTTGGTTTTGATCGACTTTTTTAGTCAATTCGATTTTTCGGTTTTTTTTCACCCCTAAAAAGAATAGTGATGGTAGGGGTAGCGGCGGTGAGGACTCTGGCACGTCTGAGAATCGTCAATTGTTCTAATTCACGTGGTTGTTTTGATTCCAATAGGTTATATACATCAGGGTCCAACTTCTCCTTTTCTCCGAAAACTTTTCGATTATAATCTCTTTTTAGTGTTGTTTCTCTTTATTTGCATGCTTTTAAGATGTCACGTACGAAAGAATCAAGGTGGTGATTAGTGGAGTATCTACCATCCGACAGGCATCTTGGTTAGTTATGTTAGGTCAGCAAAAGCTGTTACAAGGAGAGCACGTGAAAAACATGCATGGTACCAAACTGGGCGTTTGTTCCAATCTCATGGGTGCAAATTTAGCCACATGTTGCTGCCTGCAATGCTATATTTTGCAAACTGAGGCATATGTAAAATGTCCAAAAATGGTGTTTTGCATTACTTCAATAGCTAAGGACCTAAGGCTCAGTTTGGAAAGAGTATAAATACAAATATTAAGAGTGTAAAACCTCGTTTTGTATTATTTTGTGTATTTATATTGTATATTTATATTCCTTTCAAACTAAGCCTAACGTGGTTATTTCTTGTATCTATTCATGTTTTTCAATGAGGTTGTTGTGTATGCTTATTCTCTTAAGCTAGTTGTGTAAAGACTGAAAGATGATCTCTAGTGACCATTATGTGCAAGTCTAACAAAAGAACTGGTAAATTTCAAAAGTGTGGTTTATTCCCAAACTGCAGTTTTACTTTATTTGTTTGTGTTTAGGGTTTGAGTTCGTAGAAGATTCATGGCTGGCCCCTGAAGGGGAATCCATAGTTCTTTTTAGGGTAGAGAAATGTTATTGTGGCTGCGGATCCTATAGTATTGTTATTGTGGCTGATCCATGGTGATGTATTAGTATTATATAAGTCTATCCCCTTACAGGTGGTGCTTGATTCATTGTGGTTGAGAAATGTTTTGCAGTAATTAGAGTGGATGATGTTATTTCTGCTCTAGTTGTTGCATCCTTTGGTGTTGTTCTTTTCCATTTTGTCAAGATTATAATCTTGTAGTTCATACATTTTTCTGGTGTGGCTTACCCATTGGTCGTCTTTTTCTTCTTTATCTTCTATGGTTGGAATCTCCACTTATGGTGCTAGTTGCTCTCTTGGGGTTTTCATTCTTATGGTTTGGTTTCTTCGATGTAGTCAAACTAGAGATTCTTAATGTAACCAAAACTCAAACTCAAACTAGAGATTCTTAATGTAAGACAACATGGAGAAGGATGGGCTTAGAGTCTTGGGAGTAGGGAAGGGTGATGCTAGAATTTGGTGTCAAGATGGACTAGACTTCGAATCTTGATACAAAGACTAGTTTTATTATTTATGGATGTTGATGGGAACTAGATTACATGAGTTCAAATCTGCCCCCCACAACATCCCACAGCAGATCCTCGTCATGTATTGGAAACATCTCCTGATGATGACATCATCATTTTTGATATTATCATCAGGAGATATTTCCAATACACGACGGAGATGTGCTGTGAGACGTTGTGCTAGAATTGCCTCGCGAGGCACTTCACGAACAAATGCTTCTTGTATTACCTTGCGAGACAAGTACCGAATCATGTTTAATGTTAGTCTATGTTGATGAGGATTTACTTCTTTACCTTGAAACTTGTTGTCTTACATTTTCAAGGATAATTAATCATTATATTTAATCATATGCTCCTAACCATTGGATTGGCACAACACTACATAGACAAAATGATATTACTTATTAGCAAAAGAACATTGATAAAGATAAAATGTTCCATGTTAGCCTTCAATAAAAGAAGAAAGGGAACCTGATTTTCCAAGTTGGTAGCACATGTATTTTAGAATCCTTTTAAAGATGGCATGATTATTAAGTGCCAATTGGACACCATTCAAACTTAAGGTACATTTGGCCCAAGATGAGAAATAGGGCCAACTTCTTCTCAGATTCATCCAAAAGGTCTTCAAATAGATAATTTATGACATGTTTATTAACTATTTACAAGATTATATTTAGGTTAGAACACTGATTTATAACTTTCCAATGATCACTCTACCTTCTAGAACTAAACCATTTCTACCTTTGTTTATTAATAAAGAAGGGCCAACTAAAAATCCCAGTTTAAAATTGCATATTATACATCTGCATTGCTTATAAAAAATGTTATATATCTCTATTTTATGATGGATTAAATACTTTAATATTTCACATTTTGAATTACTTTCATATTTCACCTCTAATTAATTCATAATCATATATATATGCTGGATTGATGGATTCTCAACAAAACCATGACAGATAAGGACATTCCTTAAGGCTATATATGTTTGGTTTGAAGGAAAATGTAGGGAAAGGTAAGGAAACCTATACAAGGTTTGTAAAGATATCCCTATCCTTCTCTTCCTTTCCCTACTTTTTTTCCTTCAAACCAAACATAGCCTTAAAAGCTCTCAAAACTTCTTTTTCCTAGTCTCAACAAAATAGAGAATTATGGCACAACTAAATTATTTCTAGTTTTCAGGTAGCATTCACTAGTGACAAATGATTTCAAAAAACAAAAAAAAAAAGAAAAGACTTATCTCATAGAATTTGACTAACAACCTATAAACGAACAAGTTGGAATGGATGAAAGGCATACATCATCCATTGATTAGAATTGAGCTCAAATGAAGAATCTCTCTCTCTCTCTCTCTCTCTCTCTCTCTCTCTCTCCCTCTCTCCCAATAACTTAAATAATCTCTTCTCCTAAAATTTCTCCTAAACTACCTCTCCCATTATCACTCAGGATTTCCTACAAATTTTTCCAACCCACTCTCTACCCGCTGTGAATTGGAGCCACACATCTCCTAAATTATCCCCATTATCCCCCACTTTCTCCTAAATTATCTCTAATTCCTATTTATCTTCTAAATTATCTCTAATTCCTATTTATCTCAAAAATTATTTCTAATTTAATAGAGAGTTTCTCTCTCAAATTATCTTTAATTCCTATTTATCCTCTCCCCACTTTTTATTTATATCTATCTAAAGAAAGTTTGGATTAAAAAATTTAAGAATTATTTAAATATTCTCACAAAATTATATAATAACTTTAAAATATTTATTAAAAACACAAAAAGTAGTTTTATATTTTTTACAAAATATATCACGAAATTATGTACTAACAATTTAAATTCTGTTTCACCAAGTTATCAATTTAAATATTATTCAAATAATAAAAATTTAACATTAAAAAATAAAATCATATTTCAATATTTCAATAAATAAATATCTTAAATAACAAAATATTATAAATATATAAATAATCATTAAAAATATGTAATATCTTTAAATAAATAAAATTCAAATAACAAAAAATTTTAAATAGTTTACATATTATTTAAATATTTAAATAACTTAATATTTAACATAACTAGAATTTAAATAGTTAAAATAACGAAAATATGTAACTTAAAAAATATTAAAAGTAGAAAAATAATTATAACATAATATTGAAAATAATAATAATTTAAAACCTTACAAAATTAATAATGAAATTATGTATTAATAGTATAAATTACAATTTTATGGATTATTAAATTCAATAAAGAATAAAACGTTTAAATCTTTTACACATTATTTAAATATTTAAATAACTAGATTTTAAATAGTTAAAATAATGAAATTATGTAATAACAATATAAATTATAATTTTATGGATTATTAAATTCAATAATTAATTAATATTTTAAAATTTAAATATTTACATATTATTTAAGTATTTAAATAACAACATATTTAACACAACTAGATTTTAAATTAGTTAAAATAAAGAAATAATGTAAAAAATTTTAAAAAATCTCAAAAGTAGAAAAATAATTATAACATAGTATTTAATTTAATAATAATTTAATATTTTACAAAATTAATAATGAAATAAAATTAATAATAATAATTTAATATTTTTACATAATATTGTTAACAACTAATTTCACTTATATCAATTAATAGTTTGAGAGGATAACTTTCATAAAAATTAATATTTATTAATAATAATTTTAAACTCTTAATATATCATATAATTATATATACTAATATTAATATTTATTGTATTTCAGTAATTATTTATTGTTTTTTGTGATAGATGTATTTTCAATAATTATATATAAATTTATTTTTGTTTTGTTATTTAACAAAAAACTTTCAATAATTATTGGAGATTAAACTACTATTATTGAAAGTTTTAAATTTTGTTTATTGTACTTATTGTATTTATTGTAATTTTGTTTTAACTTATTGATTAATATTTATTAGAGATTAAACTATTATTTGAGATTATACCATTTATTGATTAATTTAATATATTTTTAGTACTTATTGTATTTTTTAATTATTATATTTTTTCATTATCAATATATTTTTCAATAATTGTGTATTTTTGCTATGATTTTTCAATAATTATTGGATATTAAACTATTATTAGTTATC
The DNA here is from genome assembly GCF_055504915.1 of Nelumbo nucifera. Classification (NCBI taxonomy): domain Eukaryota; kingdom Viridiplantae; phylum Streptophyta; class Magnoliopsida; order Proteales; family Nelumbonaceae; genus Nelumbo; species Nelumbo nucifera. The sequence goes on from NC_142650.1 coordinate 76,854,878, forward strand.
AAAGATGAGACTATTAATTTAGTTGAAATTATGAGTGTTCATGAGTTGGTTCAGTTTGGCCGTAGGTTGTTTGGCCAACCAAATTGACCTAGTGAGGTTGGGGAGTTGGTCAATACAAGCCAACTAACCATTTGTGAAAATTGACCCACTCAAGTTGTATCTATTTGGGTCGATTTTTTGGTTTGGTTAGTCGGTTCAAAAGATTTAAACTTAAAATTTAAATTTTAAAAATTATAATGTAATTATTAAAAAATAAATTTAAAAATCAAATTTATGGTATAAAACATCTTAGACTAAGAAATATGGGAAATTTCCCACTTTTCCATATTTAAAATATAACATATTAATATATATCAATGGTCAGGTCATTCGATTTTGGCCAGTTTACAATGGCCAAAGTGAAATTGGTTCAACTTGTTTGAGTTGAGAAATTTTTGAACCAAAGCCAACCTAAAATACTAGAAAACCGACCAACTTGTGTCGAGTTGATCAAGTTGGTCAGTTTCATCAATTTGATGAATAAACCTAACTTAAAATTAATTATTGTTATTTTTTATTATAAAGAATTTATTAAAGGTAGTATATAAAATATGAATAATTATTAATTATTTAAAAAGTTGAAAATATAAAACAATTGCATACGATTATGTGTTTCTATTAGGGTCATTTACTAGAACACACCTTATAGTTTTACATATTTACTTAAACCTACCTTATAATTTTCATTATACTAAAATATCTCATATATTTTACAACTTATTTACTTAATCAACCTTTCATTAAGGAGTGCTTATTTTGCCATTGGGCCCATGATATTTTATTTTAAAAATACCTTAACACCTTTTTGTACAGAAAACAAAACTGACCAAATATAGCCAATAGAGTGTTTGTTTGTGTCTAATTAGAGTCAAAATTGATATTTTATTTTTATTTTCTTTTGATTAAATTTATTTAAATGAACATTAGGATCAACACTATTATTTTTTACTGTCATCTATTAGAAAATTGATTAAATCCATTACAAATTATAAATGGTATTTTAGTAAAATACAAACTATAGGATAGATTTTAGTAAATCTATAAAACTATAGGGAATATTTTAATAAATGACCATTTTTATTATTTAGTTTTCACTTAACAAATCCTGTACATCGTACGAATCTCGGTTAGTTTTAAATTTAAAAAAAAAAATTGAAGAGAGAAAAGCATTAGTTTGAATCGTAGAAACTAATTTACGATCAGAACAGCACAACTCGAGTTGCCCAATTTTGCATTATGGACAGAAGCATCAGTGAATATTTAAATGAATTAGAATCCTTTTTTTTTAACTTCATGGGATTGTATAAGCGGGATTCGATCCCAGGTCCCCTTTCCCTTAACCCCCCAACCCTTGGTGCAAGCGGGATTCGATCCCAGGTCTCTACTCCAACGAATCAGAGAACCTACCTACTTGGCAATGTAAGGGCTTTTAAATCAGGGGCATTTTGGTCTCAATAAAATATTTACTTTTATACAAAAAGCACCATACCACCGTCGAAAAATCATTGAAGGAGCGTCATTTTATTTTATTTTTGACTTATTATTGGGAGCGTCTTCTGTATAACGGTCCTGGAGCCTCTTCTATGCATTATGTCATGGATCCCATTTTTTTTTTTTTAATCTTTTTAAGGCGTCATGAGTCCCATCTTTTGTTTCTTTTTGGTTCCAACCAATAAATTCAACACATCATTTGAATTGTCCTTTACGCTGCGTTTGGGAACGGTGTATGCCGGTTCGGTGTAAATATATACTTTGGTGAGATCATATCTTCGCCCCACAACGCCCTACAGCACATCCTCATCGTGTATTGGGAATATTTCTCGATGATGACATCATCAAAACTGGTATTATCATTGAGAGATATTCTTAATACATGGCGGAGATGTGCTGTGAGGTATTATGGGGTGGAGATGTGAACTCCTACTTTGGTTCAGTTTTGTTAGTAGGACTAGTCATTTTTGGCCCCCCCGCTCAGCCCTCAAATTTCTGAGGTTGGGTCCAGATTTTTGTGTACAGCCCAGCTCGGGCCCAGGCCCACATCAAGCCCTAAAAATATAGGGCTAATCTTGGGCCTAACACTTCAAGCCTGGCCTAGGACTGATTCCCGATATATATTATTTTATATTAAAAATAAAAATTTTATATATTTTATTTTAATATATAAAGAAATATTTATGAATTGAAATGTATCAATACAGTCCTCCTAAGCAAAGCCTTATATATGTGAAGACCAAAACTTCATTGTCATTCCCTAAGCAACGTGGGACTTGGAAAATTACTCAATGGCTGCACTAATTATTTAGTGTTGTTCTAAGTCCCACATTACTCAAAAATGAGAATGAAGGCCTTGCCTTCCTCTTTATTTTATTTGTTTTAGTGACTTTTGGGGTCGTGTTTCCTCTCGTCTTGTGTAGCACATATTGTTTACATAAAAAAAAGGTAACTCAAGCCAATTCAAGTTTAACAATTAAATGAGGCTCATGCCTTGTTTTTTCTGCCCTAGCCCTAAAGCCTAGCTAAGCCCAATTTAACTTTTGCTTGTGTAATTTTTGTGTATGTATTACATTTACATATTATTTAATTTAAAATTTTAAATAAATTAAATTTTATTGTTTAATTTCATGGGCTTAAAGTCATTACTCGTTAGGCCCAAAAAACCCATAAGCCCGGTCCAAGCCCGTGTAGGGTTGGGTCAAGCCCAATCCTAGCTTAAAGCCCTTATCATTGGTGCTAAGCCCAGCTTGTCCCGGCCCATGATCATCCCTATGTGTTTAGCATGAATGCATTTATGCATTGTCAATGACACAAAAATACAATTTCAAAGCATATTTACATTGAAAATGAGATGTAATTTTACATAAAGAAATAGAAGTAAATTTGCATTCAAAGTGGGTTTTTATTAAAAAAAGGTATATTACTTTATTGAGATTCGTGTTTGCATCCATTACCACTAAAAGTTGTTTGGTAAGAAGGTAATGTGTTAAACCAAACTTTGCATTTGCATGGACCAAAATGCATTATGTATCATGGTTTTCAAAACCGAACCGGACCCGATAGTCGGACCGGAAAAACCGGTCCGTTTTCCCCCAAAACCAGATTTTCTAAAAAAGTCATTGATTTTGGTTAGCAAATCGCTGACCTGACCGGTTAACCGTTCAAACCGTTTTGACCATTTTTTATTTTTTTAATATTGTTTTAAAATTTTTTACTTTTTTGTCAGAACGGACCGTCCGTTCGATTTGAATGGTCGGACTGTTTGACCCGGTAACCTAACCGGTTCGGTCTCCGGGTCGGTTTTAAAAACCATGTTATATATATTTGCATTTACACTCTATTTGCTATCATTTTCAAGCATAACCTTAGACTCAATTTGGAAGGAGTATAAATACAAATACATAGAGTGCAAATCCTTGTGTTTTGTATTATTTTATATGTATTTGTATTATACATATTTGTATATTTGCATTTACACTCTATTTGCGGTGTTTCCAATTACAGCCTTAGGCTTAGTTTGGAAAGAAAAAAAATACAAATATGTATAATATAAATAGATATAAAATAATACAAAATGCAATGCTTTAGACTCTATGTATTTGTATTTGTACTCTTTCCAAATTGAACCTTGGGCTTTGTTTGGGAAGAGTGCAATTTTATTTGTTTGTTTGTTTATTTTTTGTGCAATTTTATTTGCACTAGTACAGATGTGTAGGAATGCAAATGAAAAAAAATTTAAATTCTAGTTTAATTTTGTTTCGGGTTTTACTTTATTCTGTTTCAAGTCTTATTTTACTTCATTTGTACTTCAACCAAACAAAATATGTTGAAAATTGAAATAAAAATATACCAGAGTTTGAACCCAAATTATTTTTAATTATAGTTTTGCATTGGTGTAAATAAATTTGCATTGAAACCAAACACAACCTTAAGCCGTGTTTGGCTGCAGTACAATCTTATTTGCACTAGTACAAATGCATGACAACATGAGAGTGCAAATGAAAAGAATGCAAATTGTAGTTTAATTTTGTTTTGGGTTTTACTTCATTATATTTCAAGTCTTATTTTGCTTCATTTGCACTTAATCAAATAAAATAAGGTAAAATTTGAAACAAAAATAAATCAGAATCTGCACCCAAATCATTTGCACTATAGGCTCAGTTTGGCAAGAGTACAAATACAAATTTGTAGAGTGTAAAATCTTGTATTTTGTATTATTTTGTCTATATTCATATCATACATATTTGTATTTGTACTCCTTCCAAATTGAGCCATCATAGTTTTCCATCAGTGCAAATTTATTTGCACTACAACCAAAGTTCGGAAAGAGTACAAATACAAATATGTACAGTACAAATACATACAAAATACAAGGTTTGCATTGTACATATTTGCATTTGTACTCCTTCCAAATGGAGTCTTAAGCTTAGTTTGGAAAGAGTACAAATACAAAAATGTACAATGCAAATACATACAAAATAATATAGAATACAAGGTTTTGCACTCTATATATTTGCATTTGTACTCCTTCCAAACTGAGCCTTATGCTGTATTTGGTTGCAATGCAAATAAAGTTGCATTGATGCAATACCATGACAGTGCAAATGATTTGAATGTAAATTCTGACCTATTTCTGTTTCAAAATTTAGCTTTTTTTGTTTGATTGCAGTACAAATAATATAAATTAAGACATGAAGCAGAATAAAGCAAAACCTAGAACAAAATTAAATAAGAATGTACATTTTTTTCATTTGCACTCCCATGCATTTGTACTAATGCAAATAAAATTGCACTGCAACCAAACACAACCTTAGGCTCAAATTGGGAAGAGTGCAAATGTAAATATGTATGGTACAAATATAAGGTTTAGAAATACTGTATACTGAACATATTTGTATTTACACTGTTCCCAAACTGTGTTAATTTACATTGTTAGAGTTGTCATGTTTCATTGGGGGCTTGCAATGGAGATTTTTATTTTGAAGCTTGAAAAGGAAACTTTTATTCCAAAAACGTTTAAATTACATATCAAGTTATTTTTGTAAAAGAATAGTGTAATTTACTAAAACATCCTTTGTAGTTTCATGTATGTACTGAAACCTACCTTATAATTTGCATTTTATTAAAATACCTTCTGTAGTTTGCAATCAATTTACTTAGCAGGTGTTTGGTACCGTGGCCATTTTGAGTTAGGTATTTCTTGCTAAAAATGGCCGTCCAATACCTCACTGAAAACGACTACGAAATGGCTTATTTATTTTTTTGTTTGGCAACATTTCTACCATGTAGGATGAATTGCAATGTTTTCATCTACATTTTGTTTGGTTGAAACCGTTTTCTCAAGAGTTTCCTTGATTCAGTGCAAGTATTGTATATTGTACTAGCATGGATCCTAATGAAAGGTACCACCATGCAATTACTATTTGTCTGTTTGATACTTGGGCACTTAAAGAGAAAAACTATTGGGTTCGAATATGGTAGGGAAAAGACTGACCAAACTTAAAATTAGAATCATAATGTCCTATTTTCATGTCTCACCATAAAAAGCTTTGCTTTTAATGGGAAACAAAAAAAGAAAAAAAAATGAAGGAAGATGGAAGAAGAAGGTGGGAGATGCATACTTGAAATTGAGAGCGGCGACAACCTCTGGTTTCGAAATCTTCGCTAGGTTTTGTTTTCTTTTACTCGGTTCCATATGAAAACCCATAGGATGAAACAATGCATCATGATGCACTCGATAGTGTTTTCCCATTGCCAACTCAGTGTACACGTAAGTGCTGTTACTCTTTTATTCAAGAAACACCAGCCTCCAACTCGAATCGTCTTTTTTGCGTTGCGGGCGGTTATGAGTTGCATAAGTTTCGATGCATTCCCATTTGTTTTCATTTTTTTCTAAAAATGGTGCAACCAAATGGGTTTTTCGACCGTTAGACCCCAAAATCCCATGTGGTGCCTACGTGGATTCAAAACGGTCGCACAATGCCTCAATACCAAATAACGCCATAATCAATTATCCATTAGATGGAAGTGGAAAATGTCAATTTTGACTTTAACATCCATTCAAATAAATTTAGGTATCATTTGGTAAGTCTTTCTATAAAGATCTTTCGACAGCTTAAATGGCCAAAAAATGTGATGAGCTTTTGGGGGTCATGTCTTTTAAATGAAAGATTTTAGGTGTTGAAAGACAGGAATGAAGATGCTTCTAGATTTTTTGCTATTTTGGACTTTCATGAGCTTTTTAGGGCATAGGTCTTTTTGTCTTATTATCTTTCATTGCCAAACAAAAAAAGACCAAATTTTGATCTTCTAAAGTTTGAAAAACTTGAAAAACTACATGAAAAAACTTGCCAAGTAACCTTTAATTTATAGAAAACAAAAATGAAAATATTATTCTTATCCCTAGTAAAACATGAACAACAACTCTATTTAATAAAATTTATTAATTGATTGAAGAAGACATGCCATTGCTAATGAAGAATTCTAGATGCCATTGATGTCATTGGATGGGCAACAAAATAACCAATGGTGGATTTTTTGATATTTGATGAGGGATGGACAACAAAATATTACTGAGACACAAGACAAAACAACTGATTAATTTATTCTATTTAGCTATTGTCTAGACATGATTGTTTACTCTAAATTTTTAATTTATTCTATTTATGCTATTTTGGATTGTAAAAGGTTATAACTTGTAAGTGGTATTAATTATTTATTTCTCAACCATATCCGGTAACTCTTATCTCTCCTTTAGAAAGGCTCAAAGTCAAAAATTTAGTGAACTTCCACGTTTCTTTGACCCTACCCTCCCACCACTTATAATGAACCTAAAAGTTTTCCTTGTTCAGTAGCTCCAACATCTGACATATCATTTGCCGTAGGTATTTATAAACATTGTTGGCTATCCTTAGGTGTATTAGTCACCTCACTATTCAAATGGTGGTGTTTCTTTAGTGGGTTATAATTGAAACGAGGGAGCTTACTTAAAATTTGCATATTCTGTAGCTAACTTTGATGGAGTGCCTCCAAGCGAGGTAATTACTTGAACATATATATAGTTTATATTTAGACATTTTATCCAAATTAATTCTTACCTTGTTATTTAATATTCGTGATTTGGTCCGACCTAGTAATAGGGGGATACGTGGACACGACTTGATTAATAGATGTCAGTTCAGCCTGACATATCAAGTTCGCAACAGATCAAGCTCGGATAATCAAACCATCTCGGCACGGGTCACTTCGGGATGAGGTCACCTTGGTACGAGGTCGCATCAGGACCACCTCCGTCCCAAGGCACTTCGGCATTCACTCCAGTTCGGAACTAAAGAGCATCAGTTCGGGGATATTGACTCAAACCACTTCATGGCGACCCCGGAAATCTCTCAATCAGATTCCGAGCATCACGGGATCACACCTCGTAACAGTAAGCCTTACATTCCCCCGCCCGGTTCGGGTGGAATTGATAAGCCTTATCAATCGGCAACGTTATCCCTCAATTAACGCGGAAATGGATCTCATTGTGATGAGGATCCCGGAACTGCTCCGCGAAACCCGCGAGGACTCAACTATATAAGGGCTCCAACCCCGAGGGCACGAGGTACGCGTGATTTCTCTGCTCTCTAGCTCTCACTATTCTTAGCAATTTCAGCTCGCAACAAGTTTGCTAACTTAAGCATCGGAGCGACCTCGCCGAGTGGCCACCCCGGGTTCTCTGATCCTCCTTTTGCAGATCAACCTAGTCCACCGTCTGATTGGAAGCTAGATCACCTCTAGCAGAGAGCAGCTAGATTGTGCTACATCATTTGGCGCCGTCTATGGGAATCGCTACAGAAAGCCTTTTCTACCATCAATAACAAACTCAAATCCATGGCATCTTCCAGCAATGCCAGACAAAACACTGAAATGAACGTCTCCGGGGGGCAGCCTTAGTTCCCATCTGTCTGCATCGGTCAGTTCACCATACTGCTTACTGCGGCTGGGGTCTCGACGCTGACCATGTCTCAAGTGACTACACAGGTAAATGTGCCACTACCTCCTGTAGTTGGCGTGACCTTCGCTGAACCGTTTGTGGTTTCCCCTGGAGCCGGGCAATCACAGTTCGACGACCTGGTACATTGCGTGCGGGCCATTCAGGTCCAAATGCAACATGTCCAACAGTTCCAGCATTATCAGCAGCAAGTTCTCCATCAGTTCTACTAGCAACAGTATAAACAACAATTTCCTTCACTACAGCAAAATCAACAGCCGGTTCCACCCCGACACCCCGCAGTACAGCAGAATCTACCTTGTTTGTAGGACACTCGCTCTCCCCGCCGAGGTGAGACTTCGCAGGTTCCACTTCCTCTTGGAAGCCAGGTCTCACCCCGCGGTAGGAGGGACGGATAGGTCACTCCGCCCACTTCACAAGGCAACGTTGGAAGCGAATCAGGAGATACTCAGCCCGCCAGGGCTATCTTACCTCGGTCTTCGCATTGAAAAGGTTCGCTCGCAGGTAACTAGTTTGGGGTTTTGGCCACGAACTAAAGGCGAGGCCCTTCCGTCCATGGCAGCCAGCCTCAGCATCCAGAGCCACTCCGCGCCTGAACAGTACCCGACCACACAGAGGTCAGCAACACTAATGCGGAGCCGATCAAGAAGTAGCAGCGAAGGCGTCGCAAGGCACGCCGAACCACATCTCAGAATAGCCAGCTCGCCAGGCCCAGCTAGCTAGAGCAAGTAAAGGGTAAAGAGGAGGCGAGCTCAGCAGCTACAAAGACCGCTCCTCTCCTCTTCGGGTCATCCCTTTTGTCCTCCGAGCTCCTGGCGACCCCGATGCCGAAGGACTTCAAAATGCCTCATCTTGACAAGTATGATGGATCTTTTGGTCCACATGACCATGTAGATTCCTTCCAGTTCCAGATGCACCTAGTTGGGGCTGACGAGTCCTGCATGTGTGTGGCTTTCTCCACCACATTCAAAGGAGTAGCTCGCACATGGTACCGGAACCTCGCGCCAGGAACAATAAGAAGTAGGGCGCAGTTCGTAAACTTATTCACCTCGCACTTCATCACCAGCAAGAAGTGTCCGAGATCCCAAGAAATCCTCCTCAATGTAGTCCAAAGAGAAGGGGAGTCTTTCAGAAGCTATATCAAATGCTTCAATGACACCTGCCTACAGATCCCCGACCTAGATCCAATAGTGAGGCTTACGACAACGAAGAAAGGTATAACCCATAGGGAGTTCAAGTGTTATGTAGTGGCCAACAAGCCTAAAGACATCACCAAATTCCTCAAGCTCGCCGATCAGTTCATCGGGACCGAGGAGGAGATGAATCAAAAGACTGAAAATTTGGCAGAAAAAAGAAAAAAGAAAAAAGAAAAAAGAAAAAAGAAAAAGAGAATGTGACAACACAAGTAATGGTGGAAATAAACGAAGAAAGAGCAAGTCCCCGACCAGGGGAGGAAACAAGTCCGGGAGCCGATCTCCTTCGCGATCTCATAAGTTAGGTCAGCGTTCCAGAAATCCGGCGGTTGAAAGGACAAACTACACACCCCTTGTTAGACAGTGTATGCCCTTAGCTCCAATCAGAATGATGTACCTTATGACATTTGTTGTAAATGAATAAAGTACATATTTGATTCATGTTATTATGGAGTGTTTCTGTGTAATACCTTTAAACTGAACATATATGAGACTTGTGTTAGTTTAGAATGTTCACATCCGTTGGATAAGTCTGGGGAGATTTATCCTGCTAAGGCTGACACTAATGTGTCGCCAAGTTGGTTGGGGTAACCTATCTCAGCTACTAGGGTGAGACCCGAGGTGCATGTAGTGTACGTTTTCTTGAAACCTTGAATCGTACCAGAATTCCAGTATTGCCCTGGACCTTAGTGATTAGTGGACAAAACTGGAATGTTACACCTGACCCCTAGACTCGATTATGATACTGCACTAGGTGTCGGATTGGGCTGTCTTTGATATGCCAATTAGTGAGATCCTTAGAGGGGGTCAAACTTGGGTATGTTGGGACAATCCGAGAATTCATCTGAGTGGGTGATCATAGTGACAGGATCAGCCCCTTTTCGGACAAAGTGAATGATCGGGGATGCACTCTCTCTGATGGAAACCTAAACTGCTGATAGTTGATTTCAATTGTTGAAATTTGTTTTGCAAAATATATTTATATAAAGATATACATATATATTATGGTTTTAAAAATGTTTGCAAAAGGTTTTAATTCCGGGATCCATGTGAGCAGAGAGTGCAATACTGTTCCTTGTAGCCGAGGGAGAGGTCCTCTTTTGTCGGGCAGTGTTTGATCATTATGGACTGAGAGGTTAAGTGTAAGACCATTGAGGGTGATACCTGATGGGCTAATCTTGCATTTGCCCACAGTCTCTGGGTTTTTATAAGGTGGCTTGGCCCAGGGACCACTTAGTGTAAGTGTTGGGCCCATTAGGAGCTTATGTGATGGGTTTTAGGGGGTTCACTATCTTTTCAGTGAATTCGTCCAGGCCTTGTAACAGAGGCTGGGCTGAACCCATGTGGCTGATGTGTAGATCAATGTTTGGGTCCCACGCCATACAAGGAAGCCCAACTGGGTAGCAGTTTGGAAGGCCGCTGAGCACATAAGACTTATTGGGCTTAAAGCCCATTTCGAACTGGTTTAGTTGGACTAATTAAAGAGGGGCGGATCTGGGATTTGGATCAGTAGATAGGATAGGGTCTTACCCTATCCACTAAGAGAGTCTAGATCCAAATAGAGATTTGGATCTGGAAACCTCCTTATGAGATTAGGAGAGAGCTGATCTAATCTGCAGATTAGATAAGGATTTATCCTTATCACTTAAATAGAGTCTAGATTCAAATAAGGATTTGAATAAGGAAACTCCTAATGAGATTAGGAGTTGATCTCTTTAAGTCTATAAGAGGAGGAGGGGGGCGAACCATTCAGTTCATCCCAACACGCATCAGATTTTAAATCACACAGAGAGAAGACAACAACAGTGTGACTGTGCCGCCTTCTCCATGTGTTCTCCTCCATTTTCCGCCTATTGCCAATTCGATCTTCAGTTTTGTAGGAGCGATCAAGAATAGTTGTTGATATTAGTTTTTGGAGAAAGGCTGATCTGAAGTCGTGCTCACAGTCTCCATCGAATTCTTGTTGAAGGATTCGGTTCTTGAGAAGAACACTGCTGATTCTGCTCCACCCTATACTGTGTCATCTTCAGTGGGAGCAGTCTTTGGAGATTTCTTTGGGCGTGAACACCTTCATTGGAGGATACTGTTTCTTCGTATCAGGTATATCCCTTTCCTACTGTTTTGGTTCAGATTTGGTTTGGTTCTTGGTTCAAGATTGATCATTGAAAAATGCAATTTTTCCAAAACAGGGAATGTGATTCCCAGATGGGAGAGAGAGAAAATTTTGAAAATTTGCCCAACCTACCTGTAGGGTTTGGCCATCCATATGATGGATCTCTCATCCCTTCACCCCTCAACGCAAAGCGAAGAAAAATCCTTATGGCAATCAAGGACTCCTCCTATGTCAAGTGGCCACCTTGGTTGAGGGGGGACCCCGCCACCAAACACAAGAATGTGTATTGTCATTTTCACAAAGACCACGGTCACAGTACCAAAAATTCTAGAAATCTTCACGATGAGATCGAAGAGTTTATCTGTTGCGGATATCTAAAAAACTTTATACAAAAAGAAGACAGGAACCAAGCAGTAGGGCTGTTCATAAGAATGGCCAACCCGACCAAACCGACCAACCCGGACCGACCCAACCCGAGTCGGCCGGGTTTTCATCCGTACCGGTCGGTTTCGGGTTGGGCACATACATAAACCAAAATCTCGGGTCGGTTTCAGTTTTCTTGCGTGAAAACCGAAACCAACACGACCCGAACCAAACTAGTATTCTACTAGTTTGATAGTTCCTACTTCCTAGTTTGAGTAGTTTCCTAATTCCTAATAGTCTTCTACTTTTAGACTTCTACTAGAACAAGAACTCTAGAAGGCCCATTAGGCAATTACAATTAGAATTCAATTAGGTGTCCTTTTTTAGTTTTTTACCTAGATTAGAATTTAGAAGGTTTCTAAATTTTTATTTTATTGATCTACCTACCTAGATTTACCTAGTTTTTTACTCTAGAAGGCCCATTATTGACACTTGTTTTTACATGAAGAATTTATTGATTTTATTCTTTACCTGAATTAAATTTAGATTTATCTTGGACTATTGAATATCAAATTATCAACTAATTCAGATTTTATTTGGCTTTGTACAAGAGCAAAACCGAAACCGACCCAACCCGACTCAAACCGACCAGGTAGGTTTGGCCTGTCAGTGGGTCGGTTTCGATTCCCACCTTAGCTAACCCGACCAGGTCGGGTCGGTTGGGAAAATCCCAAGAAACTGACCCAACCCGACCCGTGAACACCCCTACCAAGCAGATCGCCAAACAGACCGGCAGGGGAAGCAAAGAAGAAATGCAGCCATCAAGGCAGTTACCAGAAGAAAGGCCGATCCGCGGGGTAATTAACATGATTACTGGCGTGTCCATCATCGCAGGCTACACTTTGGCAATAGATCGAGCTTCAGTTCGTGAACTAGAGAATGAGGAGCAGAATCCGCTGAAGCGACCCAGACTCAAAGACCCCATCTATTTCACAAAAGATGATGCATGATAGCTATAATTATATAACCCTAGCAAGTGCACTAGTTATCAAGTAGTATAAAGATATCGTTCCCACGAGGATTTAACAAAATAAGTATTAGAACTATAGCTTCCCTCAATTATTTGGACAGCCGAATTTTGGATTTAACAATAGGAACTACTGAAAATTAAAGATAGAAAAAGAAGAGAGATAAAAACAAAGGCAATCAATGACTGAACTTGCAACGATCTAATTGAAAGAGCTAGGACTTTTGGTCCACCTAACCATTCCAATGAACATCAATTTATAAAATTAACCAAGATAATTTGTTATTTTCATAAGCTGAAGTTTTTCCTAATTTATTTAACATTCCCTCCCAGGATATATCAAACCTACTTCTATCAAGTAACCCTTCGATTCCTCGACTAGAGTTCTTGAGATAGAAAGTGCATTAAGTTCTATGAAAAACCTGTATCATCAGATGAATCATGTATATATATTCCTATATACCATTCAATTCACACTATGAATTATTTAGTCTCTTATATGAATTCCTCTTCTGATTCATCCACATAAACCAAATCAACTAAGAGGTGGCCAAACTCTTAATCGCATTACGCATAATAACTCATAGACAATATGAAAATAAAAACAACTTGATTGAATTAAATAAAAATCAATCCATGGTCGTGGTTAGGCTTTCCATAGCCCTAGCTATAAATAAACTCATTCGTGACAAAAGAATTTAAACAAACAAGGTATAAGAAAGAACTCATGATGTCACCCTTGAGGTTGAAATCGATGAGCTTGTCTTCTCCTTGCCGCCGCCTTCCTCCTTTTCTCCTCCTATGTTGTTGACTGCTTTCTTGGAGGATTTCTCCTTGATTGCTCCAGATATTCATTGATGCCTTGGTGCTAGTCCGCCCCCTCTCTTTATATAACTTTAGGAGGAGGGGCTATTTCCAACTCCTTCTTGGAGTTATTCCTCAAAAATAGGAAGTCCTAATTTAATTCTATCCTTATCTCTTATCTAGTAATCTCAATCTCCTTTATCTTTCTAGAATTACATCAGAAAATTAAATCTGATAGGGCTCTTTGCAGTTTCTTATTCTTGCATTCGTATTAGGCTTCCTCAACGAATTGGGCTACTGCAAGGCTTGTACTGCGAACTGGGCTTCCCTACGAATTTGCTTACACTTCGGACCCGATTTTGACTTCAATGCAGCTAGAATCTATCAAAACTCAAAACATGAAAGGTGTATAGTTCTTCCTTATCTTTCCAATGCATCTTGAATCATCTTAATCGAAGTCCGGATGGGAGAGTTACTCCCATATTACTAAGCGGCGCCGAAACTATACAAAATTACCCGATTAGCCTTATTTTTCTCCTAACACCTTCTTTCGTGCCCTAAATCGAAATACAAGAATAATGAGTCCAATTAAGTATAAAATACTGTATATTTAGGGATAAAAATATGATAATTTTTATTCCCATCAATGCGCACGGAATCCAATATACTCATGATGACACTTTAAGATAAAGTTGAGGATAAATGATTTCGAAGTTAAGCGCGTCTTGGTGGATTCGGGTAGCTCGGCCGACATTCTATTCAAGGACGTCTGGACGTCTACGACAAGCTCCAGCTCCAAGAAAGCGATCTCAAGCCGACAGATACCCCCTTGGTAGTTTTCAGTGGCAAAGAGGTCAGACCGCTAGGGCAAGTCTTAGTATTTGTAGAGGTCGGCACGATATTGTATGGTTTGAGCACACTTTCTTAGTGGTCACGACTCCATCCCTGTACAATGCCATAGTAGATCGGCCCATTACGCACGCCCTACGTGCGGTAGTATCCACATAATACTTGGCGATGAAGTTCCCTACGGACTATGGAGTAGGGGTTGTGCGAGGCGACCAGCTTGAATCTCGCAAATGCTACATTGCCGCCCTCAAGGGGAAATCCCAGCTAGCGGCTGACATCGAGCTCGAGTGACCTGCGGAGTATGCCGAGGAGCGAGCTACACCAACATAGGAGATGGTTCACATTCCGGTCTTAACAGAAGATCCAGCTAAGACTTTCTAGATCGACGCTTTAATCGAGGAACCACTCCGCTCTCAGCTGGTAAGTTTTTTACTTGAAAATTTAGATGTATTTGCATGGTTCGTGGCAGAAATGCCCGGCATAGATTCTAAAGTCCTAACTCACAAGTTAAACACTGATCCCTCAATCAGGCCTGTTAGACAGAAAAAACGCAACCTCACCCCAGAGCGCTGGAGGATAGTTGACGAGGAGGTCGGGAAACTCTTAGCGGCCGATTTCATCAGGGAGGTCCATTACCCGAGCTGGGTAGCTAACCCGGTTTTGGTAAAAAAAGGCCAATGGATAATGGCGCATGTGCGTCGATTATACCGACTTGAATCGAGCCTGCCCAAAGGATTGTTTCCCGCTGCCCAAGATCGACCACCTAGTGGACGTGATCTCAGGGCATGAGTTGCTGAGCTTTTTGGATGCGTACTTGGGATACAACCATATTAGGATGGACCCTACCGATGAAGAAAAAATGGCCTTCATAACCGAACTCGGATTGTATTATTACAAAGTTATGCGCTTCGGACTAAAAAATGCTGGGGCGACCTTTCAAAGACTTGTAAATAGGAATTTTGAGCCGTTAATCGGTAACAAAGTCAAATGCTATGTAGATGATATGGTCGTTAAGACCCAATTTTCAAAATTTTTATTGAATGATTTGCAAAGTGTCTTTAAATTTTTGCGTAAATATAACATGAAATTAAATCCCAACAAGTGTGTCTTCGGTGTCACCTCGGGTAAATTCCTGGGCTACATAGTCAACCGACGTGGCATCGAAGCCAACCCCGAAAAAATAAAGGCCATCTTAGATATGAGACCACCTCGCAAACTAAAGGAGGTTCAGAGACTGAACGATAGGATAGCCGCTCTGAGCCTTTTCATGTCTAAGTCAACAGATCGCTGCCTGCCGATTTGAAATAAAAAATAATAAAAATTTTGAATTAAAAAAAAGAGAAAAGAAAAAATAATAAAAATAAAAATAATAAAAAAAGAGAAAATTTCAAAAGTTGAGTTTAAATTTCAAAATCAACATTTGAAATTAAACTCAAAATTTTAAATTCAAATAAGAAGAAAAGGGACTTTTGTGTTGTATGTTGGGAAGAGGGTCTCTAAGGAGAGAAACTATAGAACCTATACCTGAAATGGAGAGATACCTCCATCATCAACTCCGAAATCAAATGGCCGGAATCAATGATGCCCAACCTAGAAAGTTGAAGGAATACTTCACTCCAACACAATACAACCCTTCATCCTGCATTCAGTTACCTAATACTCAGGCCTTACAGTATGAAATTAAGTCAAGTACAATCCAGATGCTCCCATCCTTCTAATGGGAACCCAAGTGAGGACCCATATAAGCACATAGATGAGTTCTTGTAAATATGTTCAATTATAAGGATTTGGAATTTCAATGATAATGCCCTTAGATTGACTCTTTTCCCCTTCTCCTTGAAGGATAAGGCCAAGCATGGTTAGGGACTATAGGGAGACCCATTAGGACTTGGGCAGAAATGCAACAAGAATTCCTTAGGAAGTTCTATCCTATAGGCAGAACCAATACCATGAGGAGAGCTATCATGGGATTCACCCAAACACCAGGTGAACAAATTCATGAGGCTTGGGAGCAGATGAAAGAGTTAATGAGAAAATGTGCACACCATGGCCTGTCCCAGTGGCAAATTATCCAGGCCTTCTATGAAGGCCTAACAGATCAATATAGGTAGATGGTAGATGCATCGTATGGGGGGGGGCATTTATGAGCAAGAGTGAGGATGAAGCTTATAAACTTTTCAAAACCTTGAGTGAGAATTCTATCAATAATGCATCATTATATTCCTAAGAAAGATCGGTGAGACCCTCAAAGAGGGCAGGGCTCTATGAGGTCAGAAATAATATAGAGCCCGAGGAAAAATTGGACTCGAATGCCATTTCTAGAAAGTTGGATAGGGTAGACCTTCTAGCCCAAAAACTCAACTAGTTTTTCACTCTTAACCAGCAATCGGGCTCATCTACCTCTTATCCCTAAGTATGTTCCATTTGTGCCAGCCCGACCCACCAAGTTGATGACTGTCCTACTACCGCCCAATTTCCACCTTTTATCCAAGAACAAGTTCAGGCAGCCCATATTTTTTCAAGGCCCAATAATGATCCATATTCTAATACTTATAACCCTAGGTGGAGAAACCATCCTAACTTTTCTTGGAGGACACATCAACCCAATGTACAGTCCCATCAGCATCCGTCAAACTCCATGGCCCAATAGTTTCAAAGGCTAATAGTTCAAAACCAGTTCTAGTAGGTTTACCCTAGGAGTCAACCGACCCAACTATATCAGGGCTACCCAAAACCCCCTCAATCCCGATCAGTAGACGATCAATTTATGCAGCTACAGTAGTTGATCCTAAATCAACAACAGTCCATTTCTAGGTTAGAAAGCCAAATAAGACAACTAGCTGAAGCTAATGCAAGGAAGACAGTGGGGCAACTACTGAGTCAACCAGTTGTAAACCCTAGGAATCAGCCACCGGGTTTTTCTCAGCAAATTCAACCATCTCTTCAGAATCCCCAATTCGAAAACCCTAAAGCTATAATAACTTTAAGGAGTGGGAGAATTTTGGAAGACCCGTATGAGAAAGGAAGTAAAGAAGAAGGAGTCAGAAAACCCTAAGTTGGGGGGGGGGGGGGAAGAAGAATAAAGGGAAAACTTAGAAAAAGAGCCTAAAGTGAACCAATTTGTAGTCCTCTTTCCTACCGCACTCACATCTGAGCCGTCACGAAAAAAGAGAGAGATTCGCAATGAGGAGATCAGGGAACTTTTCAAACAAGTATACATTAACATCCCACTCCTCGATGCGATTCCACATGTCCCGGCTTATGCAAAGTTTCTGAAAGAGCTATGCACCCAAAAGAGGGAGCCACGATCGGCCCCACAAAAAGTGATGCTCTCAGCAGATGTGAGGACCATCCTCCTAAACCAACTTCCCCGGAAAATGAAAGACCCGGGTGCTCCTCTTATTAGTTGTATAATTTCTGGAATCACGTTTGATAGGGCCCTATTGGATCTAGGGGCTAGTGTGAACCTACTTCCGTCCATTATTTATGAAATGTTCAGGGTTGGCGAGTTGAAACCTACCCCAGTAATTCTACAACTCGCTGATCGGTCGGTCAAGACTCCTCAAGGTGTCATCGAGGAAGTCATTGTCAAGATAGAAAACTGTTATTTCCCTGTAGATTTTGTTGTCCTAGACATGACCCCAACCGAAGAACTGAACCACAACTCGATAATCTTAGGACAATCGTTTTTAGCAACAACTAATGCAAATATCAACTGTAAATCGGGGGAAACGGACATCTCATTTGGAGAGCAGAAGGCCCAATTGAATGTTTTTAATGCTTCTAAGTATCGAAACCTAGGGGAAGATGAAGGCAGTGTGGACAATCTCGCGAATGACTTATCTACCCCTTGGTTAGCCCAATATGGTCCTGGTTGGTATGAAAATGAAAGTGAGTTTGAGAGTTTGGATGAGAGAGATGAATAGTTACGTTTGGTTAAAGACATTATACTTAGTGCTGGTTGGGAGGCAACCCAACGTAATTTTTTTTAGTTAATTTTAGGATTATAGTTTTTTTATTTTTTTTGATTCGAGACCAGGTGGCAGTCGTTGAACCCCTCAAGAAACCATATTCATTGTTCCCTTTGGCCTAAATCCTTGTTTTGCATCATTCTAGTCATGCCATTAGGGACAATGGCATTTAAGTTGGGGGTAAGGAAAGAGAGAGAGAGAAAAATTGAAAAAAAACTTGCCAAGATAAGAAGAGAAGCTAAGCCTTTAGAGATGGAGAATTAAAATTTCACTAAAAATTTTAAAATATTCCCTTAAAAGATATTCCTAAACAGAAAAAGTTAAGGAAATTGATAAAAAATATTGAATTATGTAGAAATTGGTAGCAAGTGGTAGGAGTATAAATTGGTCTTGTTTGAATATTATCAAAATCGTTTGGAAATTGAAAAATACTCCCAAGATTGCCCTTATCAAGATAGGAAGAGAAAGATTGAGAAATTAGACAAAATTCTTCAAATTGTTAGAAACAGTGGACCACCCTGAACATTGTTGCAAAAAAAAGGAGGAATAAAAAGTCAATGGATACCCTTGACTTAGTAACCGGGTCTTTTCACCTAATTCAAGTGTCGAGATTCACGTCAAACTGGAAAGGGAATGCCAAAGACAATCACCAACACTTAGTAACCGGGTCTCTTTAGCTAAGGCAAGTGTCGAGATTCGCGTCAAACGGTGAAAGGTAACAATAAAAATAAGTTCAGGGGTAGAAATCCACTGTCAGAAATAATATGAAGAATACTTGTCTGATTTGAAAATCAATCTCATTTTATCAAGACAGTTTGCAAATGGAAGGGTCAATAAGATTTTTTTAGCCAAGTTTCTGTAATACTCAAAACAAGACAGTTTTTACCCCTAAAGACTAATACCTATCTATACAGAGTTTGAGAATGCTGAAATCAGGATACTTGATTAATTCTGTTAGGGATGATCTTGAAATGGGAAGGAACAATGCTCAGTGTAATTCATCTGAGTGGGTGATCATAGTGACGGGATCAGCCCCTTTGTCGGACAAAGGTAATGATCGGGGATGCACTCTCATTGATGGAAACCAAGACTGCCGGTAGCCGATTTCAACCGTTGAGATTTGTTTTGCAAAGTTTATTTTATATGAGATATAAAAGTATATATATATTATGGTTTCTAAAATGTTTGCAAGAAGGTTTTAATTCCCAGGATCCATACAAGTAGAGAATGCAACACTGTTCCTTGCAGCCGAGGGAGAGGTCCTCTCTTGTCGGGCAGTGTATGATCATTATGGGCTGAGAGGTTAAGTGTAGAACCATTGAGGATAATACCTGATGGGCTAATCTTGCATCTGCCCACAGTCCCTGGGTGTTACAAGGTGGCTTGGCTTAGGGACCACTTAGGGTAAGTGTTGGGCCCATAGAGCCCATTTGATGGGTTTTCAGGGGGTGCACTGTCCTTAATAGTGTATTCGGCCAGGCCTTGTAATAAAGGCTGTGCCGAACCCATGTGGCTGATGTGTAGATCAATGCTTTGGTCCCACGATATACAAAGAAGCCCAACTGGGCAGCAGTTAGGAAGGTTAAGTGAGTACATAAGCTTAATGGGCCTAAAGCCCATTTCGAACTAGGCTATTTATTTAGTTAATAATGGGGCGAATTCTAAGATGGATTAGCAGATAGGATAGGGTCTTGACCCTATCCACTCAGAGAGTCCAGATCTGAATGTGATTCAGATTTGGAAACCTCGTAATGAGATTATGAGAAAGCTAATCTAATCTGCAGATAAGATAAGAGTTTATCCTTATCACCTGAAGAGAAAGCTGATCCAAATATGATTTGGATAAGCAGCTCCTAATGAGATTAGGAGCTGATCTTTTTAGGTTAACAAAAGAAGGAGGGGGCGGCAGCCTTTAGGAGACATACAATCAGATTTTCTTTAGTGCTGAAATCAAGAAGAGAGAATTCTGCACCCTACGAATACTCTCTTGCCACCCTATTTGCCAGTTTGATCTCTAGTTGTGGGAGAAGTCAAGATTGGATCTTGACATCAGTTCTTTGAGAAAGGATTGAAAGGAAGCTGTGCTCATGTACCATCCTGCTGATTCTTGCGAAGGACAAAGTTCTTGGAGAAGAACACTGCTGATTCTGCTCCATCCTGCACTGCGCCATCTTTAGTGGGAGCAGTTTTTGGATCCTTCCTTGGGCGTGAACACCTTCGTTGGGAGATACTATTTCTCCGAATCAGGTACAATCCTCTCCTACTCCTTTTGGTTCATATCTGGTTCAGTTTTGAATTTGGTAACCTCCTGATAAGATCAGGAGTAAACTAACTTTATCTGCAGATAGGATTAAGATGATCCTCTATCCAGATACTGATTAGGATTGGGATAACTCCTGATTAGGAGGTTTCTTAATCAAGAAGAAAGGAGGAGAAAAACAAGAGAATTTGAACCAAGGAAAATCGCAAGAAAGGTTCCTGTGAATAGAGATCAGATTTCATACTCTCCAGAAAAGGAGAAAAAGCAGTTCAGCTTTTTCGGTTTTGGTTCTCTCCTCCTGCCGCCACCATCTGCCATTACAAGATTGGATCTTTGCAGAAAAGAAAGTCAAGAAATCTGTTCTTGGCATCAGTCTTGCAAGAAAGACTGAAAAGGTTACAGTGTTTAGTTCTTCCAGAGGATTCTTGTGAAGCATCCAGTGTGTAGGACGCACCCTGCTGGTTCTGTTCCATCCACAGCTGTGTCATCTTCAGCAGGAACAGATCTTGGAGCATTCTTTGGGCGTGAACACCAACTTTGGGAGATACTGCTTCTCCGGATCACGTATATTCCTCCCATTTACCTTTTGGTACAGATCTGGTTTGATTATGGTTCAAGTAGGATCCTTGAATGTTGTATTCTAAATTTAGGGAATATGATTCCCAGTTGGGAAAAGGTAGGAATTTTTTTTTGAAATTCGCCCACCCATTCCGCAACCTTTATGGCGTCCATTAGATGGATCCAACCATTCTTTCAGTGGTATCAGAGCCATAGGTTCGAATCTTGAACCAAAAGAAAATCAGATCTGACCCTGCGCAGATGGATAGAAGGTGTTCTTTCAAGATTTGCGCAGATTGTTTTCTTTATTTCAAGAAACTATTTCTTGTTAAGGGCGATTGATCTGAAATTAATTTTTATTAAATCCAAAATTTATTTAGAATTGTTCTTTATCTATTTTGATTTAAAGGACTGTTCGAACCTGGAGATCGCAGATCAGATTTGGCGCAGATGGTCTGCGCACCCTTTTTTTCTTTCCTATTTATTTCATTTAATTCGGTCTGTAAATAATTTTTTTTTTTTATTTTTAGACTGAATGTATAGGATTTGATCAAGAATGTAATTAATAGAAATAGGATTTCTGTTTTTTTATTTTTCTTGATTAAAGAAGAAGGAAGAAGATGGCGGCGCTGGAGATTTGCAGTTGGAGAAATCGCTTTCTGCGATTTGTAGTTTGTGAAACTGCAACCCTTGTGATTAACCTCTGTTTTGCAGGTGGTGCGAACAGTCCATAGATTGATTTGTGATTGTTTGAAATCAAAATTAATAATTTCAGATCTTTCATGATTAATTCTTGAATTGAAAATCAGTTTTGGATCCTCTCGGACTAGATTGGACCAAAACTGTTTGGACCGAATCTGGGGTTCGATAGGGACTGTTTTTCAGTCCATATTTCTCACATTTATTGTTCCAAATCTGATGTTCAATAACATGGATTAATTCGGACCACCTGTAAAGCCCAGTTTTAAAGGGTTAAAACTGCAAAAGCCCATTATTGTGAGATGAGCTGTATGGGCCGAACTGTTATCTGCGATTCAGCCCATACACATAGTAGACATTAATTGTTGATGACTTGGTTTTTAAATGGGCTGTTCAATGGGCTTTACAGCAGTTAATTGATTGGATCAATTCCTCCTTTACAAGTGATGTTTGGATGTTTGATGTGCTGCGACCATGAGCCATAAGTGCTTGGCCCATGAAGACTCGTTAGTGGCTCTTGCGCACACCATGACTGAATGCACATCATTGCCATGGTGTCCCTAAAGGTCATTGGATGACCCCTCCTTGCTTGGTGGGCCCCACAACCCTGAAAAGGGATGCGTACGGAAACCCTAGCCAATTAAGGCCCACCAGAAATCTGACTTTATGAAAGTCAGTGGGAGCCACTCTGGTTTGACCTAAATTAAAAATAGGGCGTAATTTTGTTCCCTCCGGCAAATATGAATGCATGTGATAGGGAGATCCATTTGATGGACTCTCTAAAGGCCTTCCGTCATTAGCACAATGATAGGTCCTTCAGTAATGAGGAAACGCACCATAAAATTGGGCTATCCATTTGCTGTTGGATCTGTTAGAGTGTTTCATAAGATGATAGGGGCGTCATAGACCGATGTGAGGCTTCACCAGAAAATGGGAACTCTCTCACGGTACCTTGGCGTAACCTGAATATGATGGGTGTGCACTCACTGGACAGAAAGGTTTACCTGAAAACGGCTCTGAACCTTGTCTGACAGAAGCCAAAGGTAAACTCATTTGATGAGTGGATATGATCCATCACAGAAAGGTGGTGGGGTTATGCAGCTGAAACAGTTGGCTTCACGCACCCCATGTGATTTCCCACATTTCCAGAGACATTTCGTCGTCTCCGTTGCTGAGAAAGGAGGGAAATCTCAGAGATGAACAAATGGGAATGGAACATAGATTAAAAGCCATATCTATGTAGGTAACATGAATCAAACTAAGGTTGTGGACTAATGATTTTGCTGTTTTATCAGAAAATGGCAAACGGTCAATTTGCAAAGCTTCTAGACGATAACAAGCTTTAGGGCCCAAACTATGCCGACTGGTACAGAAATCTTATGCTGGTCCTAACTTCCGAAAAGTTAGACAAGGTGGTGAAAAATCCTACCTCGGAACGTCTGGGTGATAGGGCTTCTGAGGTCCGTAGGAGGGACTACCAAGATTGGGAGGATAAGAACTCCCTAGCCCGCTGCTTTGTCATTGCCTCATTAGACAACTCAATACAGAGGCAGTTCGATCAGATCGAACTAGCTAAGGACATATTGGACAGTCTAAGGACAATGTATGAAGAGCATAACCGTTCTACTCGACAGAAGGTCCTGAAATTGTTCATGACCGCGCAGATGACCAAAGGGCAGAAAGTTCATGACCATTGTCTTCGGATGATGGGATACATTAACGAACTTGAAGCTCTTGGATCCGGGCAAGATCTTGGCATGCAAGTGGATGCCATCCTAAATTCTTTGCCCTCTTCCTTCAATGCGTTCACTATGAACTACAATATGAATAAGCTGAATGTCAGCGTCCAGGAACTCAGCAATATGTTGCAGAGGGCCGAGGATTTACTCAAGAAGGATGAGCCTGTGGTTATGCTTGCTGAAGCTAACAAATCGGGCAAGAGAAAGAGAAAGGCAAAGAAGCTCCAGAAGAAGACTACCAAACCTAAGAAGCAGAAGAAGAACAAGGCATCTGATGTCTGTCACTTCTACAAGCAGACCGGCCACTGGAAGTGGAATTGCCCTGCCTACCTGGAATCTAAGAAAGGTAACATCGAAACTTGTGTCATAGAAACAAATATGTTAGTTACTTCTGTGTCCTGGTGTGTTGACTCCGGGGCTTCAACTCATGCGTGTAACTCACTGCAGGGGTTCAAAGTTAGCAAAAGGTTGAGTGAAGGTGAAGTGACACTGTTCTTGGGAACGACTGCAAGTGTTGCAGCTGTGGCAATAGGAACCGTAGAATTAGTTTTTAAAGAAGGAATACTTGTACTTAAAGATTGTCATTACGTACAGAACTTGAGAAGAAATTTAATTTCTGTTTCAAAATTGTGTGCTGATGGATATACTGTTTATTTTAGTAATATGATTACTGTTAAACAGAATAATAAATTCATCGCATGCGGGGAACTAGAGAACGGTCTCTATGTTCTACATCCTTCTCTAGAAACTAACTTAACCGAAACTACGTCGGTTGAAAATCCCAAGAAAAGGAATCGTGATACAGTAAGTCCCACGTGCCTCTGGCATTACCGACTTGGCCATATCGGTATTGACCGAATCACAAGGCTGGTAAAGGATGGTCCTTTGGATTTTCTAACCGTAGAAAATCTTCCCACTTCTGAACCTTGCCTTCAAGGTAAAATGTCTAAGCGGCCATTTGACAGTAAGCCTGAAAGATCTGAAGGCACACTTGACCTGATACATATTGATGTATGTGGTCCCCTGAGTGTTAGGACACGCAATCAACACGTGTACTTCATCACCTTCACAGATGATTTTTCACGATATGGTTACGTGTACCTAATGAGACATAAGTCTGAATCATTTGAAAAGTTCAAAGAGTTCAGACAGGAAGTCGAGAAACAGTTACGGAGAGAAATTAAGGCCCTTCGATCAGATCGAGGTGGCGAGTATCTCTCTGACGAATTCAGGGACTACTTAAAGGCCAATGGGATAGTGTCACAACTAGCTCCTCCTGCTACACCTCAACTCAACGGTGTTTCAGAGAGGAGGAATAGGACCTTGTTGGACATGGTCCGGTCGCTTCTCGTGCGCTCACAATTACCCACATCCTTTTGGGGATACGCATTAGAGACTGCTATCTACGTGCTGAATCGGGTTCTAACCAAATCAGTTCCGAAAACTCCATATGAACTTTGGACCGGAAGGAAGCCAAGTGTAAGACACTTGAAGATTTGGGGTTGTCCTGCACACATTAAAAGAACAAGTGCGGACAAGTTTGAATCTAAAACCAGCCGTTGCCTGTTTATAGGCTAGCCAAAGGATTCGGTGGGTTATCTATTCTATGACCCAAGTGAGCAGAAAGTGTTCTGCAGTTGAAACGCCCGATTCTTAGAATCTTATTACATCCTGGACAGTCATCGTCAGGAAATAGTTCTTGATGAGGAGAGCTCAGGAGCAGTGGGAGATGTCCCACAAAATCCAGGTAATGACCAACCTAGAAGAACCACCCGGGTATCCAGACCACCAGTCCGATATGGCTATGACCCGGACAGTTACCTGGTGGAAGCCTTGACTAGTGAAGAGGATCCCGTGACTTACGCGGAAGCTATGTTAGACATAGACTCCCAGAAGTGGGTGGAGGCCATGAGAGCTGAGATGGACTCAATGGAGACCAATGGAGTCTGGACTCTAATGGATCTGCCCTCCGGGGTAAAAGCAATTGGTTGCAAATGGATCTACAAGAGGAAGAAGGGCTCCGATGGCAGGATTGAGACCTTTAAAGCTCGTTTGGTGGCGAAAGGGTATACTCAGAAAGAAGGCATCGATTATGAGGAAACCTTTTCGCCCGTGGCCATGCTTAAATCCATTAGGATCCTGCTAGTTGTAGCAGCGTACCATGACTACGAGATTTGGCAAATGGATGTCAAAACAGCGTTCCGGAAGGAACCAAAAACTGCTCCTACTGAAGATGGCGCAGTGCAGGATGGAGCAGAATCAGCAGTGTTCTTCTCCAAGAACTCTGTCCTTCGCAAGAATCAGCAGGATGGTACGTGAGCACAGCTTCCTTTCAATCCTTTCTCAAAGAACTGATGTCAAGATCCAATCTTGACTTCTCCCACAACTGGAGATCGAACTGGCAAACAGGGCGGCAAGAACAAGGAGGCGGCAAGAGAGTATTCGCAGGGTGCAGAATCTGATGTTGTGTGTTTTCTAAAGGCTGCCGCCCCCTCCTTCTTTTGTTAACCTAAAAGGATTAGCTCTTAATCCAATTAGAAGCAGCTTATCCAAATTAAGATTTTTCTTCAGGTGATAGGGATAAACCCTTATCTTATCTACAGATTAGATTAGCTTTCTCCTAATCTCATTAGGAGGTTTATAGATCTGAATCATATTCAGATCTGAACTCTCTGAGTGGATAGGATTAAGACCCTATCCTATCTGCTAATCCATCTCAGAATTCGCCCCTTTAATTAACTAAATGAATAGCCAAATTCGAAATGGGCTTTAGGCCCATCAAGCTTATGTAGTCACTTAACCTTCCTAACTACTGCCCAGTTGGGCTTCCTTGTATGGCGTGGGACCCAAGCATTGATCTACACATCAGCCACATGGGTTCGGCCCAGTCTTTGTTACAAGGCCTGACCAAATACACTGTTAAAGACAGTGCACCCCTGAAACCCATCGAATGGGCTCTATGGGCCCAACACTTACCCTAAGTGGTCCCTGGGCCAAGCCACCTTGTAACACCCAGGGACTGTGGGCAGATGCAAGATTAGCCCATCAGGTATTATCCTCAATGGTCTTACACTTAACCTTTCAGCCCATAATGATCATACACTGCCCGACAAGAGAGGACCTCTCCCTCGGCTGCAAGGAACAGTATTGCACTCTCCACTTATATGGATCCCGGGAATTAAAACCCTTTTGCAAACATTTGAGAAACCATAATATATATACTTTTATATCTCATATAAAATATACTTTGCAAAACAAATCTCAATGGTTGAAATCGGCTGCCGACAGTCTTGGTTTCCATCAGTGAGAATGCATCCCCGATCATTACCTTTGTCCGACAAAGGGGCTGATCCTGTCACTATGATCACCCACTCAGATGAATTCTCGGACTGTCTCAACATACCCAGGTTTTGACCCCCGCTAAGGATCTCACTGATTGGTATATCAAAGACAACCCAATCCGACACATAGTGCAGTATCATAATCGAGTCTAGGGGTCGGGTGTAACTTTCCAATTTTGCCCATCAATCTCCAAGGTTCAGGGCAATACTGGAAATCTGGTCCAGTTCAAAGATTCAATTAATTCTACACTGTATGTGCCTAGGGTCTCACCCTGGCAGCCGAGACAGGCCACCCCAACCGACTTGGTGGCACCACAGTGTCAGCTTTGTCACGATAGGTCTCCCCAGACCGACCCACTGGCTGTCAATATTCTAAAGTAACACGAGTCTCATTAAGTGTCCAGTTTAAGGGTATTACACGGAAACATACCAAGGGAACATGAATCAAATATGCACTTTTATTCATTTACAATAAACTCATAAAGTACATCATTCTGATTGAAGCTAAGGGCATACAAAACTGTCTAACAAATCCAATATTCTTATCT
Source organism: Nelumbo nucifera (assembly GCF_055504915.1). NCBI lineage: Eukaryota > Viridiplantae > Streptophyta > Magnoliopsida > Proteales > Nelumbonaceae > Nelumbo > Nelumbo nucifera. Next base: position 76,882,369 of record NC_142650.1, read on the forward strand.
TTATAGGATTACATTCAAAGTTTAAATATAATAAGACTCTCTTTCTAGAGGTTACATTCGAAATTAGGGCTATAGGCTCTTGAATTCGATTTAGGCTGCCTTAATATCTTGGGCTGCTACAAGGCTCTTCTGCGAGTTGGGCTTCAGCTGTGAAATGGGCTTTGTTGCGAACTTCCTCCGACTTTGGGCCCGGTTTTGTCTTTGATGCGGAATGAATCTGTCAAAACCCAAAACATAAAAGTTGTGGGCCTTTCTTTCATATTTCTGATGCCTCTTGAATTGTCCAAATTGGAGTCCGGAATTGAGAGTTATGCCCAGATTACTGAATGGTGCCGAAACTGTGCAAAAACATCCGATTTGCCTTGTTTTCTTCCAATTGCCTTCTTGCTTGCCCTGAATCGAAATACAAGAGTAATGATTCCAATTAAGTGATAAATTAATGAAAAAGAGTGAATATTTGAGGATAAAAATAGGGCACTTTTAGTCTCATCAATCTCTCATCCTTTCAGTGGTATCAGAGCCAGGTTCAAGTCTTGAACCAAATTGGATCAGATCTAAGCCTGTGCAAATGGGCAGAAGGCGTTCTACTCGATTTGCGTAGATTTAGGGTTTTTCTAGAAAAATTGTTTCCAGTTGATGTGCAATTAATCTGAAATTAAATTTTATAAATCTGAATATTATTTAGAATTGTTCTTTATAATTTTCTTGATTTATGGGCTGTTCGTACACATGGAGATTGAAATCTTGATTGGCGCAGTGAACCTGTGATTTTGTAGTTTCTTGATTATTTTATTACTTTTGGTCTGTAAAATATATTCTTTTAAATTTTTTAGATTGAATGTGTAGGCATTTGATCTGATGTAATATTAATAGAAATTAGGTTTTCTATTTCTTTTATTTTGGATTGAAGATGGAGGCGCAAGGAAGGAGATTTCACAGATGGGAGAATCGCTATCTGCGATTTGCAGTTTATGAAACTACAAACTGTGATTTAACCTCTGTTTTGCAGGATGGATTGTGTGAACAGCCCTATCTAACTGATTCTTGTCTTTCTTTTTTTAGTATTTAATTTTAGATTAATTTTCTGAGTTAAATCTTTAATTAAAGATCAAACCCTAGACCCATTCGAACCAGATTGATCCAAACTGGTTAAACCGAATCTAGGGTTCAATCATGGCCGAATGTCAGCCCTAATTCTCCCACTTATGGGCCTAAGGATTGATCATTAATTGAATATTTAATTCGGCCCAACCTGTAAAGGCCCAATTTTAAATTGTTAAAACTGCTAAAAGCCCACTTCGCAGATAAAGCTATATGGGCCGAACTGATCAACCCTAATTTGGCCCATATACCTAGATAATATTAATGGTTAATATTATGGGCTTTAAAATGGGCTTTATAGATACTAATTGATTAGATTAATTCTTCCCTCCATGTGATGTTTGGATGTGTGATGTGCTACGTTCATGGGCCAAAAGTGTTTGGCCCATGTTGATTCGATTTTGGCTCTTGCGCACACCATGGCTGAATGCACATCATTGCCATGGTGTTCCTGCTGGTCATTGGATGACCTCCCTCAGTGGTGGCCCCCCACCTCCTGAAGAGGAAACGTGTGGAACCCTAGCCGATGTGGACCTACTGAAATCTAACTTTTTGAAAGTCAGTGGGAGCCACTTTGGTTTGACCTAAATTAAACTAGGGCGTAATTTTTTCGTTCCCTCCAGCAAATATGAGTGCATGTGATAGGGAGATTCGTATGATGAACTCTTTAAAGGCCTTCCATCATTAACATGATGATGGGTCCTTCAGTAATGAGGAAACACACCAGAAAATGGGCTTTCCATTTGCTGTTGCGTTTGTCTGAGTGTTTCATAAGATGACAGGGGCATCATAGACCGATGTGAGAGAGGCTTCACCAGAAAATGGGAACTCATTCACGGTGCCTTGGTGTTCACGAATATGATGGGTGAGCACTCACTGGACAGAAAGGTTTACCCTAAAATGGCTATGAACTTTGTCTAACAGAGGCCAAAGGGAAAACTCATATGATGAGTGGATATGATCCTTCACAGAAAGGTGGTGGGGTTTTGCAGTTGAAACAATTGGCTCCATGCACCCTATGTGGTTTCCCACATTTCCAGAGACAAGTCATTGTCTCCGTCACTGAGATGGGAGGGAAATCTCAGAGATGAACAAATGGAAATGGAACATAGATTAAAAGCCATATCTATGTAATAAACATGAATCAAATTGGGTTGTGGACTAATGTTTGCTATTTTACAAAAAAATGGCAAACAGACAATTTCCAAAGCTTCTTGACGACAACAAGCTTATGGGCCCAAACTATGCCGATTGGTACTGTAACCTCATGCTGGTTTTAACCTTTGAAAAACTAGACAAGGTAGTTAAAAATCCTGCCCCAAAGCGTCCGGGTGACAGGGTTTCTAAGGACAGAAGGATGGAAATCCAAGATTGGGAGGATAAAAACTCACTGGCCCGCTGCTATGTCATTGCCTCTCTGGACAATCCAATATAGAGGTAGTTCGATCAGATCGAACTAGCTAAGGACATATTGGATAGTTTAAAGACGATGTACAAAGAACATAATCGTTATACTTGGCAGAAGGTCTTGAAATAGTTCATGACCGCGCAGAAGTCCAAGGGGCAACAAGTTCACAACCATTGTCTTCGGATGATGGGTTATATCAATGATCTTGAAGCCCTTGGATCCGGGCTAGATCTTGGCACGCAAGTGGATGCCATCCTTAATTCTTTGCCTCCTTCCTTAATCTGTTCATAATGAACTACAATATGAACAAGCTGAATGTCAGCGTCTAGGAACTCAGCAATATGTTGCAGAGGGCTGAGGATTTGATTAAAAAGGATGAGCCTGTGGCTATGCTTGCTGAAGCTAGCAAATTGGGCAAGAAAAAGAGGAAGGCAAAGAAGCCCAGAAGAAAGCTTTCAAACCCAAGAAGCAGAAGAAAGACAGGGCACCGGATGCGTATCACTTCTGCAAATAGACCGACCACTGGAAGAGGAACTTTCCTCAATACCTGGAATCCAAGAAAGGTAACTCACTGCAGGGGTTCAACTCATGCGTGTAACTCACTGCAGGGGTTCAAGGTAAGCAGAAGGCTGAATGAAGGTGAAGTGATGCTCTACTTGGGGACTTCTGCAAGTGTTGTAGCTACGCCAATAGGAATCGTAGAGTTATTTTTTAGACAAGGATCTAGTGTACTTAAAGATTGTCTTTTTGTGCAAAATTTAAGAAGAAATTTGATTTCTATCTCTAAACTGTGTGCGGATGGATATTCTGTCTTTTTCAATAATACGATTAGTATTGAAAGAAACAATAAATTCATCGCATACAGGGAACTGGAGAATGGTCTCTATGTTCTACATCCTTCTCTAGAAACTAACATAACCGAAACTATGTCGGCTGATATCCCCATGAAAAGAGTATGTGATACAGTTAATCCCACGTGTTTGTGGCATTACCAACTTGGCCATATTGGTATTGATTGAATCACAAAACTGGTAAAGGATGGTCCTTTGGATTTTCTAACTGTAGAAGATCTTCCCACTTGTGAGCGTTGCCTTCAGGGCAAGATGATAAAGAGGCCATTTAACGGTAAGTTTGGAAGATGTACAAGCACGCTAAACCTCATACACACTGATGTATGTGGTCCCCTGAGTGTTAGGACCCATAACCAGCACGTGTACACATTTACCTATGACTATTCTCGGTATGGTTACCTGTACCTAATGAGACCTAAGTCTGAATCCTTTGAAAAATTCAAAGAGTTTAGACAAGAGGTAGAGAAACAGCTAGGGAGAGAAACTAAGACCCTTCGATCAGATCAGGGTGTCGGGTATCTCTCTGACGAATTCAGCGACTACTTAAAGGTCAACGAGATAGTATCACAGTTGGCTCCTCCTGCTACACCACAACTTAACGGTGTTTCAGAGAGGAGGAATAGGACCTTATTGGATATGGTATGGTCACTTCTCATCCATTCAGAGTTGCCCACATCCTTTTGGGGATACACATTGGAGATTGCGATATACGTGCTTAACTGAGTTCCCACAAAATCAGTTCCGAAGACTCCCTATGAGCTTTGGACCGGAAAGAAATCAAGTGTACGACACTTGAAGATTTGGGGTTGTCCGACACATGGTAAAAGAACGAGTCCGGACAAGTTGGAATCCAACTCCAGCCGTTGCCTATTTGTAGGCTACCCAAAAGGCTCTGTAGGTTACCTATTGTATGACCCAAGTGAGCAGAAGGTGTTCTATAGTCGAAATGCACAATTCTTAGAAAATGATTACATCCTGAACAAACATCGTCCAGAAATTGTTCTTGATGAGGAGAGCTTGGATGTAGTGGGAGGTGTCCCTCAGGTTCCAGGAATTGACCAACCTAGAAGATCTACCCGGGTGTCCAGGCCACCAGTCTATTTTGGCTATGACTAGGATAGTTACCTGGTGGAAGCTTTGACTAGTGAGGAGGATCCCGTGACTTATGCGGAAGCTATGTTGGACATAGATTCCCTGAAGTGGGTAAATGCCATGAGAGCTGAGATGGATTCAATGGAGACCAATGGAGTCTGGACTCTAGTAGATTTGCCCCCCAGGGTAAAAGCAATTGGTTGCAAATGGATCTATAAGAAGAAGAAGGGCCTCGATGGCAGGGTGGAGACCTACAAAGCTCGTTTGGTGGCGAAAGGGTACACTCAAAAAGAGAGCATCAATTATGTGGAAACCTTTTCGCCTGTGGCCATGCTTAAATCCATTAGGATCCTGCTAGCTGTAGCAGCATACCATGACTATGAGATTTGGCAAATGGACTTAAGCAAGCTTCTAGGAGTTGGAACATCCGGTTTGACTCTACTGTCAAAAAGTTTAACTTTGAGCAAAACCCGGATGAGCCCTGTGTTTACAGGAAGTCCAATGGGGATAAGGTTATGTTTCTGGTTTTGTATGTAGACGACATTTTACTCATTGGGAATGATGTAGGAATGTTGACTACGATGAAAGTGTGGCTTTCACAACAATTCTCCCTGAAAGATCTTGGAGAAACCTCCTATATACTGGGTCTTCGACTCTATAGAGATAGATTGAAGCGGATAATAGGATTATCCCAATCTGCTTACATTGACAAAATTGTCAAGAGATACATCGTGAAGAACTCCAAGAAGGGAAATGTAACTTTCAGGCACAGAGTCACTCTCTCCAAGAAGATGTCTCCTAAGACCTCTGAGGAGATTGAGGGCATGAAGGACGTTCCCTATGCCTCAGCCGTAGGGAGCATAATGTATGCCATGCTGTGTACTCGTCTTGACATTGCTCAGGCAGTGAGTGTGGTAAGAAGATTTCAGGCCAACCGAGGGCAAGAGCACTGGACTGCTGTAAAAAATACACTTAAGTACCTTCAAAGGATAAAAGAGTTTTGTCTGGTATTCGATGGTAGCTCACTACAGATTCAGTGGTATACTGATGCCGATTTCCAAACGGATCCAGATGATAGAAAGTCTACATCTGGGTATGTATTCACGATTAGATCGTGTACTGTTTGCTGGAAAAACAGGGGTCCACGGCAGACTCCACAACCGAGGCCGAATACATTACCGCAAGTGAAGCTGCCGAGGAAGCCGTGTGGATGAAGAAGTTCGTTCACGAATTGGGAGTAGTTCCATCCAGCACATCACCCATCCTGTTGTTGTGTGACAACAATGGAGCGATTGCTTAGGCTAAGGAGCCACGAGCCCACTCGAAGTCGAAGCACATCGAGAGGAAGTACCATGTACTGCGGGAGATTTTTGGTAGAGGGGACATCTTGATTTAGAAGGTAGCGTCAGCGGAGAATGTAGCAGACCCATTGACTAAGCCACTAACACAAAAAGTGTTTGAGAGACACGTGGAAAGTATGGGACTCCGACTTATACCAGATTGGACCTAAGTGCAAGTGGGAGCTATTAGACAGTTGTATGCCCTTAGCTCCAATCAGAATGATGTACACTATGAACTTATTGTAAATGAATAAAGTACATATTTGATTCATGTTCTTGTGGTGTGTTTCTGTGTAATACCCTTAAACTGGACACTTATGAGACTCGTGTTAGTTTAGAATGTTCACAGCCGTGGGATAAGTCTGGGGAAACTAATACTACCGGTGGCCGATTTCAATCGATGAAATTTTGTTTTGCAAAATATATTTATATATTGATATACATATATATTTTACGGTTTCTAAACATTTGCAAAAGGTTTTAATTCCCGGGATCCATGTGAGCAGAGAGTGCTACACTGTTCCTTGCAGCCGAGGGAGATGTCCTCTCTTGTCAGGCAATGTTTGATCATTTTGGGCTGAGAGGTTAAGTGTAAGACCATTGAGGGTAATACATGATGGGCTAATCTTGCATCTACCCACTGTTCTTGGGTGTTACAAGGTGGCTTGGCCCAGAGGCCACTTTGGGTAAGTGTTGGGCCCATAGACCCCATGTGATGGAATTCAGGAGGTGCACTGTCCACAACAGTGTATTCGGCCAGGCTTTGTAACAAAGGCTGGGCTGAATCCATGTAGCTGATGTGTAGATCAATGTTTGGGTCCCACGCCATACAAAGAAGCCCAATTAGGCAGCAGTTTGGAAGGCTAAGTGAGCACATATCCTTATTGGGTGTAAAGCCAATTTCGAACATGGCTGATTTGATTAGTTAAATGAGGGGCAAATTATGAGATTAGATTAGCATATTTAGAAACCTCCTAATGGGATTAGGAAAGGGCTGATCTAATCTGCAGATAAGATAAGGGTTTACCCTTATCATTTAAAGGGAATTCTGATCCAAATATGATTTGGATCAGCAACTCCTAATGGGATTAGGAGCTGATCCCTTTAATCTTATAAAAGGAGGAGGGGGCGGCAGCCTTTTAGAGATTCATATTCAAATTTTCTTCAGAGCTGAAATCACAGAAGAACGAATTCAGCATCTCTGCGAAAATTCTTTCTTGCCGCTTCCTTCCTGTCGCCGCCATATCTGCCAGTTCGATTTCCTATTCTCAGTAGGAGTGATTAAGATTGGATCTTGATATCAGTTCTTTGTGAAATGACTGATTGGAAGTAGTGCTCATGTGTCGTCCAACTGATTTTTGCGAAGGATCTGGTTCTTTTGAAGAACGCTGTTGATTCTGCTCCATCCTGCACTGCGCCATCTTTAATGGGAGCAGTCTTTGGTTCCTTCCTTGGGCGTGAACACCTCCATTGGGAGATACTATTTCTCTGTATCAGGTATATCCCACTCCTACTGCTTTTTGTTCAGATCTGGTTCGGTTCTTGGTTCAAGATTGATCCTTGAAAAAAATGATTTTTCTAAAATAGGGAATACGATTCCCAGTAGGATGGAGGGAAATTTTTGAAATTCGCCCATTCTATTCCGCAAGATTCGGGTGTCCATACGATGAATCTCTCATCCTTTCACGACGCCGCGGTCAAACGTTTAGTACTTTTTGGGGTTCCTCGTCTTAGGGTTCCTCTTCATCTTCTTTGGCCACTTCATGAACTTCTCCTCGCCTATCTGCATCAGGATTTGGGTTCGGGAGGAGTTGAGTGGCATATATGGGCTATAATCCATGCTCTGGGCTGGCGGCTTCCTGTTATCTTTGTCGCTATCACCTCGACAGTCTTCATTCTTCCTTTTCTTCCCCGAGGGCCTACTGCTACGTTTGGCCTCTTTCTCCTGGTGATCCCCAGATGAAGCCTCTTTGGCCACAAAATACTTTTGGGCCTTTTTGAGGAACTCTAGCTTTGTCTTTGGTGGGATCTTGGTGATTGAGCACTTGAGGGCGGAGTCTGCTCGGAGTCCGTTGATGGCGGCGTGCATTGAGACCATGGGGTCGAGGTCCCTGACCTTGAGCTCTTCTTCTTTGAAGTGGTCAATATAAAACCACAAGCTTTCGCCCGGTTTCTGATTGATGGACATGAGCTTGATGACACTCTTCTGGCATTGTCTACTGCTGATGAAGCGGGCGAGAAACATGGTGACAAATTGCTCCCACGAACTGATTGACCATCGGGGGAGGCTGGAGAACCAAATGGCGTGTTGCTCCCTTGAAGGTGGCCTGGAAAGTTCGGCACGTCAAGGTGTCAGAATACCCATAGAGTATCATGAGCTTTCTGAAACTTTCCAGGTGGTCGTCTGGGTTCGAGGACCCGTTGTACATCTCGAAAGTAGGAGCCTTGCAGTGTGGGGGGGAGAGGCTCCGAAATGATTTTCGAGGTGAACGTGTCAATGCGGCCGATAGAATTGTCGTGACTAGCAAAGGTGTCAGCTCGACTCTCCTTGGCTTGGCGGAGCTCATCTTTGACGGCTCCGAGCTCGGCTCGCAACTCGATCAGCCCCAGATCGGTTGGGGTGTGGGCCCCACTTCTATCTTCACAGTCTCGGTTCATATCAGCTCGAATTCTTGAGTACTCTGAGGCCGGGTTGTACACTCCCCTATGGGCGCGATGATCATTCAAAACATCCCAGAGATCCGAGACTAGAGGAGGAGTGGCGTGATGTCGGCTCTCGCCCTAGGAGTGAACTCCGGGGCGGCCGAGATGGCCGCCATCATCTCTAGGGATCTCCCTTCAACGGTGGTGATGCTGCTTCGAAGGCTAGTGACTGTCTTTGGATTGTGTGGGCACTTTTTCTGTTCAGTTGGGAGGTTGGATATTCCTCCGAGGTGAGCTGGGGTGTTGGCTGTTGCTCGACTTCGATTGCTTGGCCAGCTGATTGTCACCCTAGCCGAGGGCTAGGGGCTCGACGTGCTTTCATCGGCCCTAATCCTCTGACACCCCAGTTGGGCAATCGCCTCGAGAGGGATCTCCTGCTCGGGGGAAGACTTCTTCTGTACACTATGTGAGGCAGTCCAAACGATATAGGAATGCTTGAAACTGCTCGTAGGTGATCAGGTTCTGGTTGTTCCTAGTTCTTCGCACCATGACTTTCGAACTTAGGAGGACTTAGAGATTTTTCTTCTTGTGAATTTTAAGGAATCATATCAGCAACGTGTCCCATAGACGGCCAATTGTTGCTGCTTGGGTTAGCCGAAGGCAACAAGGTAAATTTGCTCCCATGTTTCGAAGGCAGGCTGAAGGCTTTGAGGGTAAAGAGGAGGGTAAGCCGAGGCCGAGGACCATAGGCCAAGGCAAGATGCTCTCTTTTGAGTACGGTAGAAGCTAAGGATTGCGGGTCGTCGGCTTGGTGAAGAAGTTCTGGGAGATCCGAGGTACTACAAAACAAGAGATGTCAGAGGCCTCGGGTGGAGACCCGAGGTGGAGGCTCTGACGCTCAAGTTAGTACGAGGTGGAAGGTGCAAACGAGGTCTCGGTGGTAGTCCTCGGGTGCATTGGGTCCCTAGGAGTAAATGCTAATGAAGCGAGGTAGGTGTAAAAATTTAATTCAAGAAGTTAGAAGTAAATGCGAGAGCTGGATTAGAATTCTGGGATCTGGATCCCTTGTCAAGGGAGTATTACCTCATATTTATGCTTGAGCGAGCTGGAGGCAGGTGGAGATGAATGCACCAGATGAGAGCCGTACGAAGTCATGCAACGGGTCCTTGCGAGTATGCCTCCTAACTGCTCCACGGTTGGTTCTATACGAAGGCAACAGAATTCCCCCCTGCTGTGGCTGGCGCAGTCAAGCATTTGCGGACCGAGCCATTACTTGCCCCCCACTCCCGAGGCCAAAGTGAGGTCTTGACTTCAGCTAGTAATGGAGATCATAGTTGAGGTAAGGCCTTGGCTTTGGTCATCAGGAGTAACGACTGTTATGCCTTCGGATTCATTAGTTGAGGGTATGGCGTGGATGCCTTAGGTTAGCGGGGATGGTCCCGGGTCTCGTACACTCAGAATTATCTATATCCTTTTTGGGTTACTTATTAGAAACTGCGATATATGTGCTGAACCGGATTCCATATGAGCTATGGACCGGTAAGAAACCAAGTGTAAGACACTTAAGATTTGGGTTCTCTGGCACATGTTAAAATAACAAGTGCTCACAAATTGGAATCCAAGACAAGCCGTTTCCTATTTGTAGGTTACCCCATAAGTTCTATAGGTTACTTATTCTATGATTCGAAAGAGCAAAATGTGTTTTATAGTCGAAATGCCTACTTCTTGGAAGAAGACTACATCCTGGACAATCGTCGTCAGGAAATCATTTTTGATGAGGAGAGCCCAAGAGCAGTGGGAGATGTCCCACAAGCTCTAGTTAATAACCAACCTAGAAGATATACCCGTGTTTTTAGGCCTCTAGTTCGTTACGACTATGATCAAGAAAGTTACTTGATTGAAGCCACAATCAGTGAGGAAGATGCCATGACTTATACGAAAACTATGTTGGACATAGATTCCTTGAAGTGGGTAGATGCCATGAAAGCCGAGATGGACTCGATGGAGACAAACAAGGTTTGGACTCTTGTAGACTCACCCCTTGGGGTGAAAGCAATTGGTTGCAAATGGATCTACAAGAGGAAGAAGGGCCTTGATGCAAGGATTGAGGCCTATAAAGCTCGTCTTGTAGTGAAGGGGTACACTAAGAAAGAGGTAATTGATTATGAGGAAACCTTTTTGCTAGTGGGCATGCTTAAATCCAAAATGATCCTACTAGATGTAGCAGCACACTATGACAATGAGATTTGACAAATGGATGTCAAAACCATATTCTTGAATGGAGATCTTACTGAAGATATCTACATGCAGCAACCTCAAGGGTTCATTGCTGCAGGTTAGGAACACATGGTGTGTAAAATCAACACCACTATTGCCACCTCTGGATTTGAATCCCAACCATATTTTCTTTAGTTTTAGAATTACTCTCTGTTCTTTAATTTCCAGTTTAATTTTTCCTTCCTGCAAATTTATTTTTATTAGATTTAATTTATGTTTTATTTCTTCTCTGCAGATTTAAAATTCGGCCAGGTAAGACAGAAGGCCGAGCTCGAAAAGTTCGAGAGTGGAAGGAGAAATCTGGAAACTACTACCTCTAACCGGATTCTCAGACATTTTTATTTTCTTTTCTTTTATTTAGTTGTTTATGTTATTTATTTATTTTTATGCACTTGTTATTCTCAGTACTGTTCGAATTTGGTTTTAATGAATTTCATTTTTTAATTAATTAATTTTTTATTTCTGCAACTCCCACTTGCGTTCAATTCTCCCGGATCTAAGTACATAATTATTTTTCCCCTGCTTCCCGGTAGAAACGACCTGTTCTCACCCATTTATTACATTAGTTGTTGTTTGAGAATCAAAAAAATTCTTTAAATGTTTAAAATAGTGTTCTAGAGTGTTTAATGACGCGCTTCCGGACACACCATGTTTTTGGCACCGTTACTGGGGAAGCTCGGAGAAAAATTTTTATTTACTTTTCCGGATCTGTTTCACTATTTTTTCTTTTTTGTTTTATTACTTGATTTGTTATCTCAGTTTAGTTCTTGTTTCTCTTTGATTCTGCAGGACGATATAGCGAAAGGTGGGGTACCGGAGTGTTGCGGGACAACGAGACGGAAGAGAAGAGAAGAGAAGAGAAATTGGAATGCGTTTCAAGTGTAATCGTTCCATTTTATTTTTAATTTTCTTATTTTTATTTTCAAACTCTTTTTCTAATAGAATAGTTATTTTTTAATTTTTATTTATTTTTTTCTAGATCTGATTTTTTATTATTATTTTGCTTCCATTTTGTTTCTAGATCTATTCTTCTTTCTTTATTTTAATTTTTTGTTCGATTTTTTTGCTTTATTAGGTTTGTGTTTTTCTTTTATTTCAGATTTAAAAAAACAAAAAAAATTGATTATTTTATTTTATTTTATTTCTTGCAGCATAATTTTGTTTTGTTTATTTTATTTTATTTTATTATCGGTTTAAATTTTATATTCATTTTTTTCTTTTATTTCAGATAAAAAATAATAAAAAAAAACAAAAAAAGAAATAAAAAATTTTAGTTTATTTTATTTTTTTTATTTTTGCAGCATATTTTTCTTTCGTTAATTTTATTTTCGTATTAATTTTTATATTTGTGTTTTTCGTTTATTAAAACAACGAAAAAAATATAAATAAAAAAATTTCAGCATAATTTTTTTCTTTTGTTTATTTTATTTTCGGTTTAATTTTTTGATTAGCAATTAGTTTGTTAGAATTTATGTTTGGTAGTTATTAATTCTGTTTAGCACAATTAATTTTTGTTTTATTTTCTGTTTGCAATTATTATTTGTTGCCTTATTTAATTTCTTTTCCTTTAGTTGTTTAATTGAATAATTAATTGCTAAACAGGAAAATGTTGAAGTTTTCGAATTTGAGTGTAAATTTCAAATTTTAATTTAAATTTAAATTTTAATCCGAATTTGAATTTCAAATTTCGATATTTTAATCTAAAATTTTCGAATAAAAAAATAATAAAAAGAATTAAAAATTTGAAAATTTTAATTTTAGGAATTTAAAATTTAAATTCTGAATTTGAATTTAAACTCCAAAAATTTAAATTTTGAATTAAAAAAATTTAGAAAAAATCGAAAAAAATATTTTAGTATTTTTCTGGCATTTTCATTCCAATATTTATGGTTTTATATTCTAGAGCATGCATCGTATAGGTTTATTTAATTGCTGAAATTATTATTGTTAGTTGTGAATGTGTTAGGTGTTCTTTTTATTATTTTAATTGTTCCTTTTGCTTAGATTGTTTGCTTTATTCTTTTATGTTTAATTGTTGAATTGCATTTTAGAAACAATTGTTCATGCATTGTAGTTAGTTGCATTTTGTTGTGTTTATTTTGTCTTTCCGTTAATTCATTTAAGGGCATCCAACCTATATAAGATAAGGTGGGGATTTCATCACCCTTCCTTGTCCCAAAAATCACCGCCCTCCACGTGCGGTTCACCCTAACTCTAATTTAAAATTTGGATAACAAGATCCTTTTGGGAAGCCTCACATTTCGTTCAAAGGTGTGTTGAATTTTATGAAAGCTTGAAATTAGTTTTCATAACCTGCGGTTGGTGTCTAAGGAAAGAGATTAAACGGCTACGCCAAAGTGGGTCTTGTGGTTACTTAATTAGGTCCTTGCGAGAGCAAAGGGAGCCTCCCTCATCCCCACCTCTTACCTGGCTAACCAAAGGAAGTGGGGCAATTCCAAGTGAACGTAAAAGGATTCACATTGGTTGAACCACTAGTTTAGGAAACCCTAGGTCAGCCCCTAGGTCGTATGGTTGATTTGTTTACCTTTAAAGAAAAAAAAAGAAAAAAAATTAAAAATTCAAATTTAAATTTTAGGAATTTAAATTTCAAAATTTGAATTTGAATTTAAATTTCAAAAATTAAAAAAAAAAATCAAATTTGAGTTTAAATTTCAGAATTTAAATTTCAAGATCTAAGTTTGAAATTAAAATTCAAAAATTTAAATTTCAAATTTCAAAAAAAAAGAAGAAAAAGGGGGTTAAAATAAAATGAATTCAATGACTGGAGTTTGTGGAATGAGAAACTACTTCTAACCTGAGCCACAAATTGATTGGAACCATGTGTCTCGACAACTAGACAAGATTAGTGGTATGGCCCATAGACTTGATGTAGTCCTTGCACGTGGTCAACAATGTGGCCCATACCCAACATTGTCATCCTATGCATCATGTTCCATCTATGGAAGCCCGGCCCATCATGTCAACCAAGTACGTGCGACGCATAGATATTTTCAACCCAATGCTAACCCATTCTCTAGTCTATATAACCTTTGGTGGGAAAATCAGCCCAACTTCAATTATAGGGCCCAAGTCCAAGAAAACCCTCTGCCAAATATGCACTCTCAGTGGTCTAGAGCCCAAACTCACTAGTACAATGATTACCATGGGACTCAACCGGCTCAATCATGTCAAACCTACACACTATCCCAACAATACCATCATTCATCTAACTCTATGGCCCAGCAATTTCAGAGGCCACAAGGGCAAAACCAATTCCAGCAGATGCATCCTAGGAACCAACCGGTCCAACCTTATCAGACTTACCCACAATCTCCTCAAGCACGTACAGTAGATGACCAGTTCATGCAACTTTAGTAGCTGATCCTAAATCAGCAACAATCCCTTGATAGATAAGAAAGCCAAATAGAACAGCTAGCCGAAGCCAAGGCTAGAAGAGGAGTAGGGAAACTATCGAGTCAACCGGTTGTGAACCGTAGAAATCAGCCACCGGGTTTTCCTCCACAACAAATGCAACCACCTCTTAAGAATCTCCAGTTTGAAAATAATAAGGCTATTATAACCTTAAGGAGTGGGCAGATTTTAGAGGACCCGGGAGTTAGTGAAGAAGAAAAGGAGCATGAAGATCCTAAGTTGCGGGGAGAAGAAGAATGAAAGAAAACTTTAGAAGAAGAGCCTATTGTGAACCAACCTGTAGTTCCCTTTCCAACTGCACTCATAATCGTGCCGGTGCTAAAGAACAAAGAAACTCTCAATGAGGAGAGCCGGGAAGTCCAT